>NC_091851.1:36508694-37820194 GCF_037783145.1 Equus przewalskii
TGAGTAGCCAACCCCAACATAGGAAAATTCATTCTCAGCCATCAATTCACATTTATCTAACAACTATGCTGAGCTAGGCACTATGTTGACACGAAAGCCATAGTCTTCACCAGGGTAAAAGTTTCAATTGAATTCTCATAGGGGAACCACAGTTCATCGAAATGAACATGTGAGAAAGGTCCCTAGTCTGCATTTTATGCAGGAAAGAAATGTCCATCTAGGTCATTGTCTCAATTCCTTCCTCTGCAGAGATTTTGTAGAAGACGTGGTTTCCTCTGCAGAATTGTTCTGCACTCTGGCATGCCCGAGGAGCTGGGGAGAGGAAATTGTCCTTTCTTTTAAGGCAGACAAGATATTTCATAAATGTATGGCTTGACCTCACCAGCGTGTGAACTCACCAGTGGTGAGTGGTGACTTTAGACATCCAATGAATCAGGAGACCCCATAAACAATAGGTCAGTGATTTCAAATCCATTTTCCAAACACAAACAGATGAGTCCAAAAGACATAGACGACACTTTGGAAGAGATTACATGCATTTTGATGGCTTCCAAGTAATATAAGAAAAAAAATGAGGGGCCAGCCTGGTGGCGCAGTGGTTAAATTCTCATGTTCTGCTTCAGCAGCCCAGGGCTCACCAGTTTGGATCCTGGGCGCGGACGTACATACTGCTTGTCAAGCCATGCTGGGGTAGGCGTCCCACATATAAAGTAGAGGAAGATGGGTACGGATGTTAGCTCAGGGCTAGTCTTCCTCAGCAAAAAGAGGAGGATTGGCAGTAGTTAGCTCAGGGCTAATCATCCTCAAAATAATAATAATAATAATAAAATAAATTAAAAAGATAAAAAGAAAAATGAACTTTTCTTACATAGGAGCCTGGGTATTGTGAACAGTTGTTCTGAAATCCCTGTGTCTCTATCCCTTTACTTTGTAAATAGAACACTCCCACTCCCAACTTTTATTTACAAAATCCCTCCCTACCTTCAGTCCTATGATCTGGGAGTCAGAGGTCTAGCCCAAGACCCAGAGCTCAGCCAATCAGCATGTAGCATTTCCAGGGCTCAGCCAATCATGTGTGGTGCTCCCAGCAACTGTGATTTATCAGGGGTGAACACGTGACCTAAGTTGACCCAATCAGAATGAGTCTCAGGCCTGGAAGCTCCTGGCTGTTTTCTGCTGGGTTGAACCTGGAGGAGGAGGCTGGAGGTGCTGCAGCCACTTTGCCACCCAGAGCCTGAGAATGAAGTGAACACAGCTGAAGTGGCTCCAAGGCGCTAGAGAATCTCCGACAATTGAGTCCAGAATCTAGCCATCCCTGAAACCAACACAATACTTAGATGTTTTGTCTTGGGAGCCAACAAATTCTCTCCTTGCTGAAAGAAGTTTGGTTTGCATTTTCTGTCTCTTGCTACAGAAGGACAGAGTCCTCCCTAACGCCCTGGGGTGGCAGAGCAGCCGAAGTATTGAGGCCTCAGTTTCCCTCTCTGATTTAGAGGGAGCTGATGTAATAGCTTCAGTATCCCCTTCCAGCAGCACTGTCTTGGTTCCTGGTTCTGGGTGATTCTCCACTGTCTTTTCTGAGCGAGTGAACTTGGGGACAGACTCCCTGGGTTCAAATCTCAATGTCACCACCACTAGCTGTGACTTTGGGCAATTTACTCCAGCCTCTGTGTCTCAGTTGTCTTACCTGTAAGATGGAAATAAAGACAACAGGACCTCCATGAAATTGTTGTGAGATGTGAACGTGCTAATACGTGCGCCGTGACTGGAATGGTGGCTTGCAGAAACCACTCTGTCATGGTAGCATTCCTCATCCCTGTGTTGATATTCATATTGATGATCCCTCTCAAGACATTTCCCTCCATCATAGTGGTGGCCGCTATTCCCTGGCACCTTCCTGTCTGGGTCACTACTCCACCTGAGGACCTTCTCATTTCTTTCCACGGGGCAGACTTTCCTTCTCTGTGTCCCGGCACTAAGGGGATTCCTCCTTCCAGCGTCACAGGTACCTAATCTGAGGAGTCAGCCCCGGGAAATAGGTTCCCGGGTTTCACCTTCAGACAGAAGGATGTGAAACATTGTTTCTGTGCATCCCACTTCAGTTTATAAACCTCTTTAATGAATATGAGTTTTGTAATGTGCATTCATTTTTGTGGCTACCCAGAATCCATCTCACCACCTTTTGGTGACCAAACCCCAATTTCCCTGGGAAACCACCCCCCACTCTCACCCACGTGGCTTGACCAGCCCTCTGTGTCAGGCGGACTGAGATCCTAGGGCTTTCCTTTCCTGGCAGCTCTGGTTTGCAGACGGGTGGGTGACACACTCAGGACCAATGAGATGCGAGGACACTGTTGCTGTGGCTTCTGGGGGTGCACAGAGACTCTTTTCTACTGGACTCGTCTGTCCTGCAGCCGTGACAGGAGATTCTCTCTAATAATGGACCCAAGAGGGAGGGGACGAGCCCAGAGCCCAGGAGACGTTAGTCAGGACCTGATGGCATCCTTTGAGCGTCTGGATCCAGCTGTGCCTGAAACTAACAACCCCTCCTTGCTCTTCTTAGTCATCAGATGTTACAATTCCTTTAACTGAAAACTGCCTGACTCAGGTTTTCTGTTACGTGGGACCAAGGGTCCCGACTGATGAACATTTGAATTATATGAAGTTTGCATTTAAAAAGCGGTGTTCAGTGTCTCAGCCTAGAAGGAGCAATGATGACAGGATCGCAGACACGTGGCGATGGGCTGTAGAGGGTCTCTGATGTCACACTGGATAGCGGCTTCCTGCCGAGTCTCTAGAGTCAGCTGGTTCTGCAAGAAAAGTCATCAAGTCATTAATCCTCTCCCTTCATTCCTCCAGAAGGTGTCCTTCTGTCCCTTTAAGACGACGCACAAGTAGCCTAGAATAAATAGCTTTAATTAGCCCAACAGTGAAGACATCGAGCAAAAGTTAAAGCCAGGACTGTTGGACTGTGACGACGCACGGCGGAAGGATCACCCGGGGTGCTGACGTCATTCAGGACGTCGATGCTGGATGGGGCGCTCTGGTTTCCCTCCACTTTTAAAAATGTTGGATCCCTGATCTGCCAGGACTTCAGCTAGATGGGGAAACATTTATGTGCATGGAGGGAGGCAAAAATATCTTTCGGTCACAAAGTGAGAATTTCAGTTGCTCTACCACCATTGATCCAGAGAAACAGAGTCTAAAATGAAGGTTTGAAAAAAATGTGTAAATGAGCCTCTCAGTGACTTAAAGGGGCAAAGGTTCCCACGGGCCTTCAGGGCTGGCCATTCATCCAGTGAACGGCATCTGCAGGATGGTGTCCGGGTCTGGACGCGCTTCAGGGGGACAGGGGTCATGTTCTTCTGACTCACTCATTAGTTTCCGCGAGTTCTCTGGGCTAATGAGCCACTTTCTCTGGTCTCCATCAGTTCCACATGGTGTTTCTGATAGAAAGACCTTCTGGTTTGCTTTCCTATTTGGTAGTAAATATTGATGGACCCCAGCCCTGCTCATTGACGAGAGCCTCTGACCCCGGGTCAGAGCAGGAAATGAGATTTTCAAGAAATGTTACAAAGGTCATAGAAGGCAAGAATAAAGGAGTGATGGCAGCAGCAAGGCTCCAAGATCTACAGGAGCAGGCAGACCCAGCTGTGCTTGTATTAATCAGGGCTCTGCGGGGAAACGGGAGAGATGTGTGTGTGCGTGCATATGATATATATACGATTTATGGTAAGGAATCGGCGCCTGTGAACATGGAGGCGGAGAAGTCCCACTGCCATCTGCGAGCTGGAGACCCAGGAGAGCCAGTGATGAGTTCCAGTCTGAGTCCAAAAGCCTGAGAACCGGGGCGCCGATGGTGTAAGTCCCGGTCCACGGGCAGGAGGAGACCCAGGTCCCTGCTCAGGCCTTCAGGCACCAGGAGCAAATTTTCCCCTCCTCCGCCTTTTTGTTCTACTCAGGCCCTCACTGGATTGGATGATGCCCGTCCACATTAGGGAAGCAATCTGCTTTACTCAGTTCACCGATTCGAACGCTAATCTCATCCAGAAACACCCTCACAGACACACCCAGAAATAACATTTCATCAATCATCTCGCCACTCCAGGACCCAGTCAACTTGACATGAAAAATTAATCATCACGGTGGTGAATTCCGGGTCCTTTCTGGAGGCAAATCAGAGGAGAAAATGCAAATTTGTTAATTTGGGGAATTTATTCCAAAAAGGCAGATGCAGAAATTCAACTTGAGGAAGCACTGCAGGTTTTGTAGATGAAAAAGAAACAGTTACAAAGATGAGCTGAATATAAATAGTGTGCATTTCACAGATTTAGCATTTGAAGTTTCAGCTGTTTGCAAGGACTCTCAGTACCACTCGGTGCGGGCAGGTCGGTCTGCGGTAACAAGCACGACCAGCACCCCAGGGGCTGAAAACAAGTCCCCGTTTGTGCTCACAGAGGCTGCGTTTCCGCCTCAGGGGCAGCTGGGACTTCTGCACGTTGGACCCAGGCTCTAGAGGCCCCATGCCATCACTGTGACAGGAGGAAGGTGACATGCCTTAATGGAGGCTGGCCTTTAAAATATTTGCCCAAGACGGACATTACTACTTCCTCCCACATGTCACGGGCAAGGTCAGTCACACAGCTTCCAAGGGTGGGCACGGGAGTCTGGAAGGAGACTGGATATTCAGTGACTGGCACCCACAAGCACCATACCCCATGACACACAGCAACGTGCATCCCATTCTACAGCAGGGCTGGTGCGTGGGCCCAGGCCTGGGAGCGGCTGGGCGAGGCGGGCCCACCGCTCAGGATCTAGGTGATGTCTAGATCTCTAGAGTAGGATCTCGCCTACTTTGCATCATTCTCATGAATTGAGACAAAGCAGATTCTTTGTGAAAAATTAGCCCTAAAGAGAAAACCAGAAGTAAAGAGCAAGAGAAGACCTTTAAGGGAGCTGTGTCCTCCGTTAGCAAACAGCCCTTCTGGAAAAAAATGAGAGTCAAATGAAATGGACAAAAATGACAAATTTGTGCAAATGACTAGTGTAAATGTTGATATTTTGGAACAAAACTTTTAAAATGTATCCAATTAAAGTTAAATATCATAGCTAGTTTTTATCTATCTTTTTTATTTTTTGAGGAAGATTAGCCCTGAGCTAACTGTTGCCAATCCCCCTCTTTTTGCTGAGGAAGACTGGCCCTGAGCTAACATCCGTGCCCATCTTCCTCTACTTTATATGTGGGACGCCTACCACAGCATGGCTTTTGCCAAGCGGTGCCATGTCTGCACCCGGGATCTGAACCAGTGAACCCCGGGCTGCTGAAGCGGAACGTGCACACTTAACCACTGCGCCACCAGGCTGGCCCACTACTATCCTTTTTAAAACATATATTAACAAAGTTATTCTTAACCATTAAAAATGTGTATCACTCCCTTTTCTCCTTGAAAGATTGCTTCCACTTCCCTGTGTTAATTTTTTCTTATTTTAATATGTTTTTATCGTATCAATTATTTTACTTATAAAATAGCTATTTAAAATTTCATCTGGGTTGAGTTATTGTTGGAATTCTTTATAACACCCAAGTGATCAAAACAAAATAAACATATAGTAAATTTGGGTAAATAATTATTAAACATAAAAGCAACATGTTACTGGAAATGCATGTGTTTATGAGGTGGATGGAGGGGATCGGGGAGTCTAATTGAGGGACACTTGCCCCAGACCCCAATATTACAAGCTGCCCCCTTGTTGAATGTTTGGGAAGCTTGTCTTCCTTGAAGCAAGGCACTATGGGAAGGCGCTGGATGGGTGAAGAGCATTCCTTTTCTTCTAAATGGCGCTTGGTCTCTGGGTCACTAAGGTCACGTACAACTTCACGCGCATCCGGCCTGCACAGCAACCTCCGTGGGGCCAGTCATCATGTGGTCGATTCTGATGACAAAAACAACTAACTGAAACCCTAAAGTTTGTTTACTCTCAATGCGTTAAGGTGGTAATTATCAAATCGGACCTGTACCAGCCTGTAAATTACCTTGAAAACAAAATCAATGGTTTATTTAATCACAGTTGAGAAAAGAAAAAGAAAAAGCAGGAAAAGTGCACTTCCTAGGCGTTTGCACAGTGATGAAATCTCATAACCATACATTTCTCAGAACATATCCCGTCCGTAAGCAGGGCATGACTGGAGCTCAACAGGCCTTTGCAAAGTCTGAACTTCTTTCTGACCCAGTGATTAGATAAAAATGGCCTGACAGTGGGGCAGTGTGGGTATTGATACTACTTCTTTAATTAAAATTCGAGATCCTTTATACAGTGAGCTTGTCGATGCCTCCACTGGGACTCCACCAGCAAAGTTTGAGCTCATTCAGATATCACCGCCTAAGCGGCTTTGATTTATTTTTAAAAATCTTTTTTTTTAATTTGAAATTTCTCAGATTTTCTGCTCCAAGTCATAGCCCTGCTGCCTTGAGTGGAATTGTCAGTTCCCCACGGGAGGTTGTAATAACAGCGTTATTCCCAGCGCATGGACTCCGGGAAACCTGAACGGCTGCTCCTTCCAGAAGGTCTGCGCGCTCCTCGACGCCCTTTCCCACGTTCCTTTTCTGCTTAAATAGCTGCAGTGGATTACGTTGCTAGCACCCGAACACCCTGACAGACGTGCTGGGTAAGACCTTCCACTTTCCTCGCTCATCCTTTCTGTGTCTGAACAGCTGGTGGCCACAGCGTAGCCACCACCCCAGTGTCTGATGTGCAGGGCCATCCTGCTCACCTCCCCATGACAGCTGACAGACTAACCGAGCAGAAAAATTCGATTGTTTACTTATTTGAAAACAGCTTCATTGAGCTGGGATTGATGTACAAAAACACTGCCTGTATTTAACAAACACAATTTGATGAGTTTGGACATCTGCGTGCGAACATCTGTGAAACCATCACCACAATTAAGGTAACAGACATATCCATCACTCCCTAAAGTTTCCTTGTGTGCCTCCTTTTTGTGGTAAGAACTCTTAACACGAGCTCCACCCTCTTAACAACGTTTTAAGGACATGATACAGTATTGTTGACTATTGACAGAAAACATTTATTTTTCGCTTCAAAATGTGAGAATTGGATTGTGAATCAACGGAAAGCCCATCTGTGAACATGTGTTCACAAATACTAAATGTTTTAAGTCAGAGGATAACAAGTCCCTGGGAAACAGCATTGATAATGGTAAATACTAAGGATTTTCCTGGGGGATGGGAGGAGGGTGACAGACAGAGAGACTCTGTGCCCCGGTCCTAAAGACCCATGGAAAAGTGGGGCCAAGAGGGTGGAGGTTGGGCTGGAGAAAAGGGCTAAGTCCGGGTGGAAAGGAAGTGTGAGATGCTATGGCAGATTTTGGTGCTCTTCCCCAGTATCTGTGCTTTCTTTCTTCTGTATTAGGAGCCCAGATATTTTGCTTGGCACGTGACCGTGTTGCATAAAAACTGCGTTTCCCATTCAGTCTTGCTGGTAGATGTGGCCAGATCACCAAGTTCTGGTTAGTGGAATATAAGCCTAGGTATGTGTTTGAACTCTGAGAAGTATGTTAAGGAGAGAGAGCATTCCCTCCCTCCATCACTTCTTTCCTGCTTCCTGTTGGCCGGAACGCAGACTCAGTGTCTGATCTGGAGCAGGACCTGGAGCCATGAGTGAGGAGCCTTATGCTGAACAGGGCAGAGCAACAAGATAGAGGGGGCCTGGGCCCTTGATGTCTCAGAGCCACTGTGCTAGCCCTGGACTGCCCATATTTAAGTGAGACAGAAACACATTTTTATCTTGTTTAAGGTACTATCCAGTTTTGGGGAAACTCATAGCTGAATGAAATCTCAAATCTCATCTCAATGGGTGCCACTGAATTAGAAATCTTGGGAGAGTCAGAATACGTAGTTCCAGTGTGGACTCTGATTAAAAGCACAGTGCAAAAACCCCTAGAGTGTGGACTGGGTGGTGTGACAGACAGTAAGAGATGGCAGGGTTCTGAGAAAAGTGGACGCTCAAAGGACTGGCCAGGACATGCTGGCCGTGGGAGCTGGGCCCTGAGCCTGGAGGCCGAGGGAGAGGAGCGCAGACAGAGGGTGGTTCTCTTCCCAGGCTGGGAGCGGGGAGTCGGCCTTCCTTCCCAGTGAGGAGCGGAGAACGAAACCACACCAGCGTGAGATCCTACAAGGAGATCAACGCCATGAGATCTGCCCAACAGTGAAGATATCCTGAGAAATGTGTCGAGAGTACTTAGCACATAGTCAGCTCACGACAGCTGTTTGCTGAGTGAAATAAAGCAGGAAGGACTGCATGAATAACACCCAGAGAAAGAGAAGAGTGGCCGTGTGGTAGAGGGGCTGAGAACGGGTTCTAGAATCCTGGAATCTCTGTCCCTTTGTATCTCAGACCAATGCCTAGAAACAGTGTTCAACAGATACAGACTAGTAGTATTATTACTGTTGTTGCTGTTATGATGGTTGAGAATAACTGAGTGTTAACAGGTTGATCTGATTGCAGATGAAAAGATTCTGGGGTCCATAAGCCAACACCCTCCTTCTAAGCTTTCCTGGCAGCTTTTCCTCCAGAGACTCAGACGCGGCTCAACCCTCCTTCAGATCCTGGTTAACCTCCGTTCCTGTAGGATGTCTGCTGTGATCGCCTGGGCCACAGCGCTCTTTCCCTCCTCTGACAGCACGTTGTTACCTTGTCATTGGGCCCTGGATGCAGGTGTCCCGTGACATCCTGGGTTTCATTCCTCATTTTCCCAGCAAAAAAAGTCCTTCAGAATATCTGACCCCTGCTGCATTCTACGGGCTCATCCCCTAGCATCTCTTCCAACTTTAAACATCCTGTCTGTACTCTCATATTTTTAAGCTATTCTCTAAGTTTTTTTATCATAGGTTTAAATATATATTTGGATATAATTATATAAATTATATATTGTTACTATATACATGTATATTAATATTATTAAAATATAATGTATTTATTTTACATATAAATAAGTAAATAAAAATATATAAATGGATATAATTTTTGATATGTTGTAAATATCGATATTTTAAAAATAAACTGTCATATAACTTTCAGAGCTCAGTCCTGTTGTGGTTTGATACTTATCATCATGGATTTTTAAAAAAATACGCATACAAGCTTCGCTTTAATTGTTAAGAATTCTGCATTGTTCTTTCTTCCGTGAACTTGTACTCTCCTGGAAGAAATTTGGTCTTAATGTATCATATTTTTATTCTTGGAAGTCTTTTATGATATATCACTGAGCAATAGAAATACGCTCATGAATTAAAATTTTAAAACTTTTCATTGACTACAAGTCTCTAAACTTTAAAATGTTATTTTTAATTCAATTATCATTATGGTTGTTAATAGAACACAACTAATCAAAACAACATAAATAGGTCATAGCTCGTGGTAAGAACGATTAATCCTCAAAAAGTAAAATACTTTGGGATATACTTTTCTTAATACACTAGATGGGACTGTCTTTTCAGTTCACGTTTTCTTGATGAACGCCATTTCGGAGAGACAGGTCCCAGCATCAGCTCTGTCCTCACCGTTCTGTTCTTGGTGCCGGCGCTGAGAACCTGGCACACAGCCGAACAGACGGCCGTGGGAGGGCTTCTGCTGCAAGCCGCTCAGTCATTCCGGCTCCTTTCAGGTTAGATGCCCAAAATGACATAATGCTTTTTGATCATCTCTGAGCTGACATCGGTACTCGGTTCTTCTTCACTTTCAGGGACAGTGAAGAATTGAAAACAACCTGACTGGTAAAAGGATGTGGTTCCCAGTCATATGCCAGATGTGGTACCCAGTCAGGAGAGACTTTCGTGTTCTCAGCACTGAGGTGAATATTTCAAAATGTGCCTTTGCTGGGTGCTCTGAAGGACTTTTCGAAGCGGAGGTGCCTTTGTGAGAATCAGGATGGCTGAAGCCTTTTCAGTGGGGACGTCTTCCACTCTCCACCCTCCTCCCTCTCATTCCGCCCGGGAGGCTGACTCCGCGGACCCGTCAATGGGCTTCCGTCACCTATGGCTTCCCCGTTGGGTTTGGCCAGTGGGGAGCCCCGGCAGTGGGGAGAGGGGAGCAGAGGAGCCTAAGGTTGGGCATTGATTCCCAGGCCTATTCTGTGGGGTGATCCAGGGCGGTTGTTTCTCCAGAAGGTCACAGCACCTGCACATTTTACACAACCTCTTGTGCCTCCAGGTTCTAGAAACGTCTCCTTCCTCTCACCCTACCTGGGGCCCCACTAGCCCAAAGGGGCTGCACTTTCTGTAGTTTTCTTTACCCCACCCACACCTTTATAAATATTTCCTCTATTAAACTCTCCTCGAATTACCCGATTTGAGTGTACTTTCTGTTTTACGTTGGTACCCTGACTGAGAACCTTTTTTTATGTAGTGGAAGAAGGACGTTTGTGAAGGAGGGGGTGGCAAACAGGACACGTCAGTGGAGGCTCTGGAAATCGGATTCTCTTAAAACTATCTGTGTCTGTGAACCCTTAGAAAATCTTCATGTCCCCCCGGGGGTCTGTGTACTCCAGTCTGATCATGGCCCATCTCGTACCTGACCATCCATGTCTGTCCCCTCCACTGTATCGTCGTAAGGATGTGGATGGAAACAAAATAGCCATGAAAGAAACTGGCAGGTGCTTTTGCATGAATTCCAATGGTACAGATGAATGCTATGCAGCCACGGTGCGCGCCCAGCGCTGTCCGTCTTTGCTGCTGCCCGGCCCCACCCACCACTGGCCTCACCTGCTGGGGAAGGAAATGGCCTTCCTGGAGCTGATGTATGAGGTGGGGCTGGTTCCGCAAAGCCAGGACCCCGGATTGCCTGGTCGACTCTGCCATCAATCACCTTCGCCAGGGAGCCCGCCTGCTCGATCTGCCGGGCTCTCTGCAGCGCTGATTTAGAAATTCCAGACAGCCCGTCGAGAGTTCTTGATTGCAGCAGCGGGCCACTGATCTACAATAATATGTAAAAAGATAGGGGTCCCCAGGCAGGACGGCAGCTGAAGTTTAAGTTGAAATTGGAGTTAAATGTGTGCTGGATGCGCCTGCTGGAGGGAGCGAGGCTCTCACACTTCCCATCCTGGGATTGGCTAGAAGCCCCCAGGGGCAATTGCCTGATATTCTTGGTGCCACTGAGACTTGAGGCTGCTGGCAGCTGGCTGTGGATGTGTTTGCATTAGCTGCCACTGTGATTTCTTTTCCTTCCGGAGGTATTTCATATTCTGGCGTTCTTCGTTCGTTATTTATTGATAAGCATGTTTAGGCCATGGCTTCTGTGATATTTGCATTATCGTTCAGCAAATATTCACCCTCTTACCTTATTGTGAGCGGAGAGCGCTTCCCACTCCTTTGATGTGAGCCTGGCCACAGAACTTGTGTTGACCAGTTGAAAGTCAAGGGAAGTGACAAGAGTAAAGACGTTAGACGTGCTTATGCAGTCTGGCTGGCTCTTGCTCTGGGGATCAGCCAGGAGAAGAGCGTGCCCAGGCAGCTGTCGCCCTTCCAGATTGGGCCCAGGAAGGACACACGTGAAGTGGACCTGACACCAGCCCGCAGCCTTCACCACGCCTGGGGGAACCCAGTGGAGATCAGACGAGCCACGGTGGCCCCGTGGACCTGTGAGTGTGGGGCAAAGTGCTTCTTGTACACCCTTGAGTTGGGTTGGCAATGACGGACAGGTGGCCAAGTTTGCAAATTCTGCTCTGCTGAACCCAAGGGAAATAGTTTTCAAAAAATTTCTCCATTCAGGGCCAGCCCTGTGGCCGAGTGGTTAGAGTTTCATGCACTCAGCTTTGGTGGCCTGGGTTTGCAGGTTCGGATCCCGGGTGCAGACCTACTCCCCTCGTCAGCCACGCTGTGGAGGCATCCCACATACGAAGTAGGGGGAGACTGGCACAGATGTTAGCTCAGGGCTGACCTTCCTCACACACACACTCAAATTTCTCCACTCAAAATCGTATTTCATTCATTCAGGCATTTTATTTATGAACGCCCTGGTTTATTCTGCAAACGCCTTTTGATCACCTGGGTGTCAAGCAGTGATCCAGACCCATCTGTCTCTGTATCTCTGGGTTGTCTCTTGATCTTCCTGAGAGAAATGAGGTCATGCAGGTGCACATTCCTAACGTGCTCTGAAATCCAGCCTGTTTCAGCCCATCTCTCCTGCTCTGCTCAGCTCCGTGACCCCCTGGGACCAGGCTGGGGTGGGCGGAGTGGAAAGGAATCTGCTCCTGTCTGGACAGGCTCAGATGACCCCCCACCGCCCTCCCCTACATTAAATCAGAGGCCGTGGGGAGAAAGGGCAGAGGGAGGTGATGCTCATCGTCTCCCCCGAGGGGAACAGGTGTTCTCACCTCTTGCCTGGGTTAATTGGCTCAGTCACTTTGTGGTCGGCCTTGTTTCTGTGTTCAGAAAAAGAAACTGAAGCTCAAAGAGGGGCAATAACTCACCCAATTGTTGGCACAGGGCAGGAGCGGTAAGCGTTAATTATGATGATGCCCTTCAAGTCTCCGTGATTAGAGAAGTAAAAAGGCCTGACCTTAAAGACGGAACTCCTGAACATCTGTGTGGAAGAGAGTTGCCGTAGCAGGCCTGACGCTGGCCTTGGAAAGGCTCGCTCACAGGCTTGGCTGGAGTCTGGGAACCTGGATTTTGGGGGCGTTCCAAACGCCCTGACTAATAAGAAAGGCTCACGGTGCTTAAACTGTTTATACAAAACAATACAGTTCGTGCTGACACCTGCTTTCCTCCTGGGAGTCCAGAGTTTCGGTACATGCAAGGCAGAGGCTGCCACATGGCCAGCCTCCCACAAGAATCTGGGGCCCTGAGTCTCTGAAGAGCTTTCCTGCCGGGCAAGCTTTCACACATATTGCCACAACTTGTTGCTGGAGGCGTTAAGGGAGTCTTGTGGGGCTCCAGTGGGAGAGACCCTTGGAAGCTTGCTCCCGGTTCCTCCGGCCTTCACCGCCTGTGCCTTTTCCCTTTGCCAACGTCCTTTGTTTCCTTTCACTGGAATGAGTCGTGGCCACGAGGAGGATGGTGATGCCGATTCCCGGGAGTCCTCCCAGTGAATCAGCAAAGCTGAGGTGGTCTTGGGGACCCCAACACAATGACTTCTCCCTCTTCTTGACTCCAAGCCTTTGCTTTGGACCCTTCATCCCACCATCCTTGGCTTTTAGGATGATCTTCCTGGTTCACAGGACTCTGTTCAGTCTCACCTTGACCAAGACTTCTGAAGGGTTTTCCCCACTCCTGAGATTCTGTAGACTTCATCATCAGAATCACCCACTTGGCCTTGTGTCTTTTTTTTTTTTTTTGAGGAAGATTAGCACTGAGCTAACTACTACCAATCCTCCTCTTTTTGCTGAGGAAGACTGACCCTGAGCTAACACCCATGTGCATCTTCCTCTACTTTATATGTGGGACGCCTACCACAGCATGGCTTTTGCCAAGTGGTGCCATGTCCGCACCCGGGATCAGAGCCGGCGAACCCTGGGCCGCCAAGAAGTAGAACGTGCGTATGTAACCACTGCGCCACCGGGCCAGCCCCCGGCCCTGTGTCTTGAATGGTCATCAATTCCCTTCCTAACTGTCTGAATTTTGAGTTTTGTGACATGTCGATTTACCACAGCCCTTAGCCTAGAAGCTGAGATAAAATGATATAAAACGAATGTTTTAACATTGGTTTGCCTTGTCCTCAATGCTCTGTGTTCACTGAAAAAAGACTTTTGAAGATAGAATCTTAATAGATACTAAATTATTACCTAACTTCAAAATATTTTGACAGTTCTTCATAGACAGAGCTATGGCAAAATACATCTCTCAGTGGCAGCGCCTACGCTGGCGTTAGCCCTGGGCTGTGAATACTATTTTTAAATGCGATTAGAATTGTATTCCCTATGGTCTGTTTTAATGTTAATTCAGTCATCAAAAATTGATTGAGTGCCTGCTAAGTGCCATTAACTGTGAATGACGTAGAGATTCAAAAATGAAGAAGACCCATTTGTTTGCTAGTTTTTGTCGATGTTTCTTGTGCCCACCCAGTGTCTAATCGTCCACGCCCCTTCCATGCAAAACCCTCGGGGAGGGCTCACCCTTTCCCCGGGTGGCCTGTTTCTCTCAGGGAAGCTGGCCCCATGCTCCAGCGACAGCAGCGGGGCCTCAATGTTCTAAGTTGCCTGGCGTCATCGCACGCCCTTTGCCCCATGATTGGTGCAGCAAGACCAGGCGTAAGTCAACCAGCATCCAGTACTCCTTTGGTTTCCTTGGGGGATTGGTTCTGGGACCCCCATGGATACCAAAATCCACAGATGCTAGAATCCCTCATATAAAATGGGGCAGTATTTGCATATAACCTACACACATCCTCCCACATACTTGAAATCATCTCTGGATTACTCATAATCCTAAAACAATGTCAACGCTATGCAAACAGCTGTTATCCTGTATTGTTCAGGGAATCATGACCAGGAAAAGCCTGTACGTGTTCAGTACAGACGCAACTGTCACAGGCCTTTTGATCTGCAGTTGGTTGAAACCCATGGTGGATGCAGAAGGCAGACTGTATAATATTCTCCTAGGCACAGGGTGGCCCCGTCAGTGCAGAGCTCATGTTTTCCCTGGAAACCTTCCTCTAAGTGTGAGAGAACCGGTGATTTGAATCCAGAAACGGCTGGGCCCTTTCGGGAAGCCAGGCTGAGAAGGAGGGCACCTCACAGAAAACAAAAGATAAAATGGAGAGGGGTCTTAATCAAGCCACCCCAGATGTCCGAACCTCTGGGCTTATTGCTTATATGAACCCACGATCATTTTAAATAATTAAGTAAGGGTGAGTTGGCACTTTTGATATTTGCATTCAAAATTAATCTAAGTGGTTTAGCTCCATAGCATCTATCTATCCATCTATCCTTTCTCCCATTGTCTGTACTCCGATTTTCTTTGGGAAAATTATCCCTTCTATATTCCCAGCCGCGTGTTTCGGGTGGGACTGATCCCATGCTCTGATACATTGGGGAGCCCATATGAGCCTACACCAGGCAACACACTCCATCCACCATTTTGGCTTTGATGATCGGTTTAGGAATAGACGTATGACCCAGTTTGGGCTAGCAAAAGGATAACAAATTTAAGACTTATGCAGCAGATACTGTGAGACCCCTTTCTTCCCCTGGTTTGTGTGGTGTGAATCTGTGTTCTAGACACCCAGGAGCAATTCTATTCCACCAGATGAGAATCCAGAACTGCCAGAAGACAGAGTCCAAGGATGAGGGCAGCATCACAGAAAGCAGAGATGAATGAGGGGAATTAAATCATTTAAGACTGGATTAGACCTGCCATGAAGCATGCTACCTCTGACTTCTCTGCTGTGGACACCAAACCAAACAACAACCGTTTATTGATTAGTTCAAGCTGGATTTTCTGACATTTGTTAGGTGCTATTTTAAGGGTCTGCTCTATTTCCCATCCTCTGCTTAGTCCTGGGGTAGACTCAGGGATGAATGAAGCGAGGCATTGAGCTGGAGAAGCTCACATCCTGGGAGGGACTGTGACACAAGGAAAATTGCAATAAACATGTCAAAATGAATGAATGAATCATTATTTTTTAAAAATGACGTTAGCCAGTTCTGGTTCCAGTTAAGATGGACTAAACCCTCTCCTCTGTCTCTCCCACTGAGTAAAACTGTAGAACTGGGAAAGATTGCATGGAACCATGAATGGAGGACTCTGAAGAGGAAATCGTTGTAGGTGGATCGGGGAAGAAGACCAGAATTTGAAGCCCTACCAAACTGGTGGTGAGTTTGCCAAATGTGGATCTCTGGTATCATGTGACCTGGTCCCCAAACCCAGAAATGGGCACCAGAACAAAGACAGAGAGCACTCCAGGAGGAGCCCAGAGGGGCCCGCCAGTCTTGTTCAGAGAACCAGTTCTGGTGAAGGGGACTTCTAACACTCAGAGAGAGTGTAGACATCCCTCCCAGTCTTTTCTTTTTTTTTTCTCCGTTCCCCCCATGCCCAAACTCTTAAGCAACCGTGTGTTACTGGTGCAGAGGATTTGAACAAGAGTCTGAGTGTCATAACGTAATGCACAAAATGTCCAGGATAGAATTGAAAATTACTTGATATGTAAAGACTCGGAACAATCTCAACACTCATGGGAAAAGACAATTAACAGACGCCAACAATGAAATCACACAGATATTGAAATTTCCTGGCAATGACTTCAAAGCAGCTGTGATAAAAATCCTTTAATAAGCAATTACAAACACATGTGAAACAAAGGGAAAAATAGAATCTAAGCAAAGAGTAGGAAAAATCTTCATGACTTGTAGTTAGGAAACGATTTCCAGGCATGATACCAAAAACATAATCCATAAAAGAAAAAATTAATGAAATGACTTCATAAAAATTAAATTCTTATTCTGTGAAAGACAGGGTTAAAATAGCTCACTGTTGAAAGAAGCCAAATTTGGGGGCCCGTCTGGTGGCACAGTGGTTGAGTTTGCACGCTTCGCTTCAGTGCCCCAGGGTTCGTGGGTTCAGATCCTGGGTGTGGACCTACGGACCGCTCATCAAGCCATGCTGTGGAGGCACCCCGCATGCAAGATAGAGGAAGATTGGCACAGATGTTAGCTCAGAGACAATCTTCCTTACCAAAAAAAAAAAAAAAGAGGAAGCCAAGTTTGTTACTGGGAAAAAATATTTGCAAATCATGTATCTGAATATGTACGTGCAAATTACATATCTAGAATATGTAAAAAATTCTCAAAACTCAACAGTAAGAAAACAAACAACCCAATTAAAGAATTGGCAAGGACTGGAACAGACTTGTCATGAAAGAGGATATACAGACGGCAAATACAAATAGGATAAAATTTTCTATATTGTTAGCTGTTAGGGAAATGCCAACGGAAGCCACAGTGAGATCCCACTGCACGTCTGTTGGAAGAGCGTAATAAAAACATGACAGTAAAGTTCTGGAAGGCTTGTGGAGCAACTGGAACTCACATGTTGCTTTCGGGAATACCAAACGGTCCAGTGGCTCAGGAAGACAGTTTTTCAGTTTCTTAGGAAACTAAGCGTACACTCACCAGATGACCGAGTGACCCCATTCCTGGGTAGCTACTCCAGAGGAAAGAAGACTTATGTTCACACAAAAACCTGTACACAAATGTGTACAGCAGCTCTCCTCATAACTGCGAAAACATGGAAACGACCCGAATGCCCTTCAGTGGGTGAACGGCTCACAGCGTGTGGTTCCCCCATGTGTTACAGTAAGAAGAATGAGGTATTGATTTGCACAGCAACTTCTTGGAATCTGGAAGGCATTATGTTGGATGACAGACAACAGTCTCAAAGATTGCAGACTGTACATTTCCATTTATATGACTTCCTGAAAAAGAGAAAAACCTATAGTGATAGAGAACAGTCAGGGGCCGCCGGGGCTGCGTGGGAGGGGGACATTGTGACTATCAGGGAGGAGCAGGAGGCGGGGATTTCTGGGGGGAGAGGTGGTGATAAAATTGCTCTGGATCCTGATTATGGGGGGGCTTACACAACACATATACGTCCATTCAAATTAATAGAAATGTACACTGCAAAAGGCCAATGTGCAATATTTGTCTAAATGACATTTAAAGTCACAGATGCAAAACTGATGTCTCTGAGAGCATTAGTTGGATTTCCTTTAAAAAAAATGTAAGGCTCTCCACTGGCCCTGCTCTTGTCCAGGGATGGCCTGGCCTTCCAGAAGCAAATCCTTGCAGAAGGACGGGGCTGGGAGCCCTCCCTTCAAAGGCGGCCTCAGACCTGGTGTCTGCCCATAAGAATACGGGACAGCGGAGTCCTGGCCTTCACGCCCAGGCTTTCCTCCTCTTTCTCCCAGCTCCGACAGGGCAGATGGAAATAACGTTCGAAATGGAAACTTTGAGCATGAATGGGAATTTTATTTCCAGAGGTGTTTACAATTTTTTCTCTTGGATTGAATCCCTCATTCATATCCAAATAAGTTATTTGGGGGTGTTGATAAGAGGAGAAACCCTGGATTTTGCACAAAGGTCTGTATTGAGAAAATCTGCTCTTCCCAGGGCTGTACATTTTATGGGCAGTCAGGGAGGGGCTGGGGGGTGGCATGGCGTTCTGAACTTCCTATCTTTTCTTGTCCTTTTCATGTGTTCACAAAGCACCCTACATATCAGGCAGCCGCAAGTTCAAGGTGAGAAGGAAGATAGGCTTCTCCAGAGAGATCACCTGTCAAAGCACAAGGATTCTGCTTGTTCCTGGAGCCCTGGCCAATGAGACAGTGCAGGCCTCTGTGTGCAGCTTCTGAGCCATCAGCTGGGAAATCTTGGTAGCAAGATAGGGCACACCTGTTGTCTTCGCTCAGCTTCGTGTTTAGGTGGCCAGGGACTCTGTCTAAATGGCTGATGGAGGATGGAAATATTACACAGTGGGGCACGGGCGTGTTTAAGGAACTGTAGTTTAAAGATTTTACACAAGAACTATAGTTTTTACTTTTCTACATTTCTCTCCCAATTTTGACAGCAAGAATATGTATTAGTTGGTAGGCTTTGGCTGTAAGTGGTAGAGATCCAAATTAAACTGAATTAGAAGACAAGGGGAGATGGGTCAGGAAGATTGGCTTGTTCAACTGGAAAGTCCAGGGGAGGATTGCAGGCATGGTTGGATCTAGGGGGTTTTATTGGTCATGAGTTAGTTCCAAACAGGAGAAATCAATCTAGCTGGTTTAAATGTAAAAGGACTTATTGAAGGCTGTCAGGAGGCTCACAGAGTCTCTGGGAAGAGCAAACAGTCAGGCTTGGTGGCATGAATTGCACTGCAGAACTGCACCAGAGCTCCTGGGGACACTGCAGCTGAGCCCAGGCACCAGCGCCGGAGCCCCCACATTGAGGCCATCAGGAAGCTGCGTGTCCCTGTGGCCTGTCACCAGCAAGGATCTGCATGGAGCCTTGTCCAGGCTACCAGCCTCCAGGTCGCATGGCGCATCTAACTCACTGAGCCTGGTCACCTTCCGGTGCCCCAGCTGCAAGGGAGTCTGGGGCACGTGTTTCTGACTCCTCATTTGGGGAGACATGAGCCCATAAGATGGAGAAATTCTCTAAATAAGGGAGGAAATTTAAAGTGTTCGAGGACAAACAATATTGAAAACAACATCGACAACACTAGTTAACACATTTCAGTAACTTAGGATGTGCCTGGCGGTCATCTAGGCACTTTACACGCACGAACTAACTTAATCCTCATCATCCCCTTGAAGACAGGTATTCTCGATGAAGAGTCAGAGATAAAGACACCTAAAGTAACTCGCCCGGGTCTAGGGCGAGCATCCCTGGCTTTCCTGGGACAGCCCTCAAACAATGCTTACGAGCACCCTCAGCACTCGCAAAAGTGGCCTGATTTGGTCAGTGAATTCTACGGTTATTCCCCCAAAGTCACACAGCTGGGGAGAGAAACTTGGATGGCAAGTAGCCACCCATGGGCTCAGCCGACACCACCTGACTCAGTCTCCCTCTTTCTGCATCTCTCAGCTCTGCCTTCCTCCGTTTGGGTTCACCCCCAGGTGGTCCGGGCTGAGATGCTCCCCTTTCCAAGGCCAGTGGAAAGGGACATCTTCCTGGCCCCCACCAAATCTTTGAACAGAAATCACAGAATTTCAGCTCTTTGGCCACTGTGGGTTTAGAACTCCCTTCTGGAACCTAGGCTGATGCCCCAGGAGACTCAAGTGCTAAGAGTAAGGAGTCTTGACCAATGAAAACAGGAGTGCTGTGACTCAAAGAAGTAGAATGGGTGCTGTGCAGGGACAAACAGCTGACGTCCCCCTAAACTCTGAGGACCAACCCTGTACTAGGACTATTATATACAAAAACCTGGGTGGCAAAACTAGACCCCGTGGGGCCAGGCTGGTGGCATAGTGGTTAAATTTGTGTGCTCCCCTTTGGTGGCCTGGGGTTCAATGGTTCGGATCCTGGGTACGGACCTATGTACCGCTTATCAAGCCATGCTGTGGCAGGCGTCCCGCATATAAAGTAGAGGAAGATGTGCACGAATGTTAGCTCAGGGCCAGTCTTCCTCAGCAAAAAGAGAAGGATTGGCGGCAGATGTTAGCTCAGGGCTGATCTTCCTCAAAAAAAAAAAAAAAATGAAAACAAAAAACTAGACTTTCCACATGCTCTCTAAAACACCAGGTCTTGGCTGATAATCAGGGGGGCCTGAGCACATCACCCACAATCAGAAGTTGCTGTTGGAACCAATCCAGCTGGAGACGCAGAGGTGGAGGAGGAAAAAAGGCCCTCCCTAAATGGCTTATAATCGGCAAATTTTTTCTGTAAAGGGCCCGATAGTGAATATTTTATGCTTTGCAGGCCAAATGTAGTCTGTATTGCATATTCGTGTGTGTGTGTGTGTGTGTGTGTGTGTGAGATGTAAAAACAATTGGTAGGTCAGGGGCTGGAGAAAACCAGGCCGGATGGGCTGGATTTGGTCCTGGGTGCTTGTCTGCCAACCTCTGATCCATCAGAGAAGACTAGACTAGCTATGTGAACCGAGAGCATGAGGGGCCTCAGGTCGCCCACACTGGCCCCACGTGTGTGTCTGCAGAGACTGTGGCGGGAGGGAGGGCGTGGAGAAGGTTCCCGGAGGTGACATTGAGAGCAGACCCGAGGGCTACTGGGGTGGACCCGCATTATTTCAGCCACCTTAGCCCATCTGTCTTCTCGTTGGTAGCACTGATGTCTCTCTGGAGAAGCACTTCTGTCCCCTGCTCAGCTCAGACCTCAGCCCACCAGGGCCTCCATCCCCAGTCTCAGAGGAGAGCCAGGAGTGTGCATGTGGCCTGGAAGGGCTGTGAGACCTGCGGCTGCCAGAGGGCCCTTTCCATGCAGATCAGAGCCCCTCAGCCCTGCTCTCCACCCGCCTCATTCACCTGCTCATTCACCTGCGCATGCGCATTCACAACTCACGCTCCTCCCAAGATCCCATCAGGCTCCTGCCCGCCTCTCCAACCTCTTGCCCCCCTCCCTCTCTCCCGTATCTCCAGCCACCCCATCCCGTTCTCCCGCGCACACGCTCAGCTTGGTCCCTCCGCTGTGCCTCTGCGCTTGCTGGTCCCTCTGCCTGAAATGTTCACCTCTCTGTTCCCAGAGCCCACCTCACGTGGGTCTCTTCCAAAACTTGACCTCCTCAAGAGGCCTATCCTGACGCTCTAAGATGGCCCCCTGCATCCATCTTTATCTCTCTGCCCTGCACTATTGCTCTTCATTCTATTTCTCACCTGACATCTCTCGTATATTTATTTGTTGATCCATTTACTGTCAGACACCTGCCTGGACCTGTAAGCCCCCAAAGGGCAGGGATTTTTATCCGTTTTGTCTCAGGTATACTCAGCACCTAGAAAAAAATCTGGAACAAAGAGATGCTCCCTAAATATTTGCTGAATGAATAAATTAATGTTGGCACAAAGATGCTCACTCTTCCAGAAGACTTGAGACTGAGAAGAGGTAAAAAATGCTACAGCCACAAAGGGAAAATGTATCTGAGAACAGAGGCAAGAGATAGAGAAACCAGATCCTGATGGTAGCCTCTGAAACACTTGATCAACCTGCACCTGAAGCCAGACCCACTACTGCCATTTTCAGTTACCAAAGCCAACACATTCTCTGTATGCATAAACCATTTTGGATTGGAGATTTTGTTGCTTTAAATAAAGGAGCCTTTAGAATATCATTTGGCTAGTCAGAGAGGATAAGACAGAGAGGAAAGAAGCAGAGGGAGGGGAAAGCATGTCGAGTGGGCCAATGACTCATCAGGAGATGCAGCAATTCAGGCCTGTAATACAGTGAAGTTCTCTGTGAGCCTTAGAGAAAACCCCCTCCCCAATGCAGCAAAGCAGGACTCAGAAAGGAATCGAAAGGGAAGTGGTGCAAAACTTAGGATAATCGAGCTGCGCCTGTTTGGAACACATCTTCTCACTACAAAGCAGGCAGAGAGTGGATCAGAGAGAGGACACAGATGCTGGGGTCAAGTGAGCCATGAGTGGCTCCAAGGCGCCCGGATCTCTTTCCCACAGTGCGGCCTCGGGCAAGCGCCCGAGCCTCAAGTTCCCATCTGAAAATGGGATGATGAATACCAATCTCAACAGTGCTATAATGGGGATGAAATAAGGACATATACACAAAGCGCCTGACACAGGAGGTGGCCCATGGCAGGTGTTCCGTAAATGGCCGTGGCAGTTATTATGATGGCGTCTAATTGCCCCACTTCCAATTGGTGCTGGAATCTGGAGAGTTGCTAAAAAACTCTGCCACCACCAGAATCGAGGGTCACCAACAGAATTGCTCAGATTTTTACATAACGTGTTGTCCTGTCCAGCTGCAAGCAAAAGCCAGTGATGCTCACACCGCCATCCTCCCCGCCCCGGCAGTTCACAGAGTGCTTTCGCGTCCACACTCACAGAACGTGCCCAGGGAAGAGCTTAAACGACGGTGGATGGCACAGTGACAAACCTACGGTCTCTCCTCTTCCCTCTCCACCTTCTGAGGAAGCCAAGGGGCGTCTCTCTTGGGTGCTAAGGATGCCTGTCATCTCTCTAGCACCTTCTAATCTCCCAAGCTAATGAGGGACAAAATCGGGACAGGAATTCAAGTCATTGACTGCACAGACAATGCATCTTTTCACGCTTTGTGCACATTCATTTATCAGATTAAACTCTAGGAATGGTGTCTTCATTGATGAGATAGAATAAAATATAGAAGTTTTGATGGAGACGAATGCAGGAAACTTCCATACCTGGTGTGGGAAGCCGGGGTGGAGAGCCAAAGGCTGGGCCCCCCAAAATTAGGGAGTAAGGGGGAAGCAAGCCGTTAGAAGGCCAAGGGGATCCTGGGAGGTGGCCATCAAGAGAAGAGCGGGGGAGACATGCTGAAGCCACAGGCATTTTCCCCCACTTTTGCAGAGGGATGTCCAGAACCTTCTAGATGCTTCTGTTCCGGTAGAAAGGTGCATGGTGGGGACTCATGCCTGCACCGGCTGCCATCTGAACGCCTCCAAGTCCTGTGCAGCTGGCAGAGTCCCTGCTCCGGTCGCCATCCATCAGAAGCCGGTGATGGATCCAATCCCAGGGCCTGTGTGCCCAGAGCTAACAGAGCCCGTCTGTATGGACTGCTTGGCGCTGGGACACAGGCCTGAGCAGACCGCCGGTGGAGGGGAGGCGGGCTGGCAGCCTCGGATGTTTTCCCTCCACCTCGCATTTCTCCATCGAGGAGCAGCAGGCAGCGTGGAATGCACCCCTCCAGAGGGCTGGGAAACCTGGCGGCCGCTGAGGCCTGTCCTCTCACTGGACACTTGGAAATGAGCCCCGAGGAGAAGCCTGGAGAAGAAGGTGGGCCTTTATCAGTTCACCTCTTCCTAAGGACACCAGATGACTCGTTCAGCTACTGCCAAGAGCTTCTCTCTCCACTGGGAGAAGCTTCCAGAAGCTGTGTTTTAGCCAGCTGTCCATGACTCAGGGTCATGGCTGGATTGCTCACATTCCTTCCTCCCGCCCCCTTCCAAGGCACCAGCAAATCCCATGGCTTTACCTCCACAAGGCAGTGTCCCCTTCTCTCCAGCTCCTTCAAGTCTACACTGCTCCCAGCCACCACCACCTTTAACCTGGACCACTTAGCCTCCCTCAGACCTGTCTCTTCCATTTGCACTTGCCAACCCATCTTCCATATAATGGCAAGAAAGGTTATTTCAAAATATATATCAGACCAGTCACTCACCTCTAATACCCTCTGGGGAGTTACTGGATCTAGAATAAAATTCCACCCCCTTCCCTGACTTCAACTCCCTGTGTTCCTGGTCCCCTATAACATGCTTGCAACACTCCAGCTGGACCAGGATGCTTTCTGTTCCTTGAACACACCAAGCTCATGCCTGCCTCAGGACCTTTGCACATGCGATCCTCACTGCCTGAATAGATCCTTTCCCAGATCTCTAAAGGGTTTCCTCTCTGTCATTTTCCTTTCTAAGTACCCTCTCCACATCATTTTCTTCACTGGACACTAGAACTTCATAAACTTCTCTCCCATCCTCAAAGCTCCTCTCCAGCTGCCACCTTATCATGTTCCTGCCCGAGGGCCGTGTCTACTCTGGCCTTGATGGCTCCTAATGGTCTGGCCTGATGGAGACAAACCAGGACCAGGAACCTGTCAGAAAATACAGATTTGAAGCCCAGCTCTGCTACTTAGTTGGTTTGTCATCATGCCTCGTTGTGTTAATCTACAAATCTATTGAATATTGATTTTCCCTCCCAGGGTTCCTGGGAAGACACAGCAGCTCACAGGGGTGAAGTGTTTTATCATCTGGGGAGTCCTTTGCAGATATTTATTGACACTTAGTGCATACTTATTGAACACCTACTGCATGCAAGACAGGCCCAGCCTGGGAATGCAAACAATAGTAGGTGTGCCTGCCCTTGAGGACCGGGCAGCCCACCAAAGCAGGCCACAGATGGCCGGGGTCGGATCCTGCACCTGCCGCTCAGCAGGGTGACGACTTCATTTCTCCTTATGTCAGTTCCATGCTCTAGAAAATGGGTTTAATAACACCTTCCAGAATGGTCGTGAGAATTAAACACAATCTAAATAAAGCCCTTCGGAGAGCACCTGACATAGGACGGATTCAGCAATCATCGGTCATCAGAAGAGGAGGTCAGTGGATACGCATTGTTACCACTTGTCTGTTAGCGGCCATTCCGTGGCGGTGGCCCACATAAAAAATGAAGAAAAAGGGCCAGCCCCGTGGTGTAGTGGTTAGGTTCGTGTGCTCCACTTTGGCAGTCCGAGTTTGTGGGTTTGGATCCTGAACGTGGACACACACCACTCATCAGCCATGCTGTGGTGGCGACCTGCATATGAAAAAAAGAGGAAGATTGGCAACGGATGTCAGCTCAGGGCAAATCTTCTTCAGAAAAAAAAGAATGACTGAAATGAGTAAAGAAGGCTCTAAGAAGTGAGTAGACGTTTCTCCAAGGAAGACGTACAGATGGCCAGGACACACACGAATGATGCTCAGCATCATGGATCGTTAAGGAAATGCAAATCCAAACCACAATGAGAGGCCACCTCACATCCATTAGGATGGCTGTTATCAAAAAACCAGAAAATAACAAGTGTGGACAAGGATGTGGAGAGATGGGAACCCTGTGCACTGCTGGTGGGAAAGTCAAATGTTGCAGCTGCGGTGGTTCCTCAAAAAGTTAAAAATAGAATTACCATAGGATCCAGCAATTCCACTCCTGGGTATCTACCCAAAAGAACTGAACGCAGGAACATGAATAGATATTTGTACACCCGTGATCATAGCAGTGCCATTCACAGTGGCCAAAAAGTGGAAGCCACTCAAGGGACTATCCGCAGATGAATGAATGACCAAAATGTGGTACATCCATACGGTGGAACATTATTCAGCCTTAAAAAGGAGGGAAATTCTAACCCAGGTTACGACATGGACGATTCTTGAGGACGTTATGCTAAGTGAAATAAGCCAGCACACTGTGTGCCAATAAGCACAGAGAACAGTATCATAGCACGTGGAACACTAGCTGGCATGTAGTAGATGCTCGAGAAATACTTACTGAGTGACTGACTAAACTAAAGAATGGATGAGATGGGCAAAGACGGGGGAAGGGCTAATATTATAAATAAGCCAAATGCTGCACGATTCCACTCGCATGAGGTCCGTAGAGCAGTCAGACTCAGAGACGGAAAGCAGAAGTGTTGTCAGGGGCTGGCGAAGGCAGGAGGGAGAGTTACTGTTTAATAGGTGTGGAGTTTCCTTCTTGCAAGAGGACAAACGTTCTAGAGATGGACGGTGGTGATGGTTGTCCAACAATGCGAGTGCAGTTACTGCCGTTGAATCGTACACTTAAAAATGGTCCAAATAGTAAATTTTATGTATATTTTACCGTAATTTGAAAATTGATTAAAATTTAAAAATGTATTATTTCATGTATCTGAGGTTGGGAGAGAAGTTTATGAAGTTCTAGTGTCCAGTGAAGAAAATGATGTGGAGAGGGTACTTAGAAAGGAAAATGACAGAGAGGAAACCCTTTAGAGATCTGGGAAAAGATCTATTCAGGCAGCGAGGATCGCATGTGCAAAGGTCCTGAGGCAGGCATGAGCTTGGTGTGTTCAAGGAACAGAAAGCATCCTGGTCCAGCTGGAGTGTTGCAAGCATGTTATAGGGGGCCAGGAACACAGGGAGTTGAAGTCAGGGAAGGGGGTGGAATTTTGTTCTAGATCCAGTAACTCCCCAGAGGGTATTAGAGGCGAGTGACTGGGCTAATATATATTTTGAAATAACCTTTCTTGCCATTATATGGAAGATGGGTTGGCGAGTGCAAATGGAAGAGACAGGTCTGAAGGAGGCTAAGTGGTCCAGGTTAAAGGTGGTGGTGGTTGGGAGCAGTGTAGACTTGAAGGAGCTGGAGAGAAGGGGACACTGCCTTGTGGAGGTAAAGCCATGGGATTTGCTGGTGCCTTGGAAGGGGGCGGGAGGAAGGAATGTGAGCAATCCAGCCATGACCCTGAGTCATGGACAGCTGGCTAAAACACAGCGTCTGGAAGCTTCTCCCAGTGGAGAGAGAAGGTCTCTTGGCAGTAACTGGACGAGTCGTCTCGTGTCCTTAGGAAGAGGTGACCTGACATCTTACTGCAGACTGCGACATGCCCACTTCACAGAAGAGGAAGCAGCATCTCAGCGATGGCACATTTATCACAGAGCCAGAACCAGAACTCAGATCACCACTGAACACGGGATGCAACCCCGCTCCGGGGAAACTGTCAGCATCGCTCCACTACATTCAGGCTGAGGTCTCGTCTCCTTTTAGCCCAAATTCAAAGCCTTTTTTTTTTTTCTGAGGAAGATTCGCCCTGAGCTAACATCTGTGGGTTGCCGCCACAGCATCGCTGACGAGTGATGTAGGTCTGTGCCCGGGATCCGAACCTGCAAACCCGGGCTGCTGAAGCGGAGCGTGCCAAACTCAACCGCTATGCCGTGGGGCCGGCCCCTCAAAGCCTTTTAAACCTCCTTTTCCCTCTACGCCCCTTCACCCACAGCCCCCTCACCACGCCGTGCACCATGACCCGCTCCCTCCAGGCACCATCCCACGTCCCCTCTTCGCCCAGGCAGCTCCTCTTCCTGGACCATCTGCCCATCACCTCGGTCTAGTGGTGAGGTCACAGGCTCTGAAGCCAGACTCCCTAGGGTCGAGTCCTGGTTCTGCCTCTTCCCAGTGAGATTAGGCAAGTCACCAAACCTCTCTGTGCCTCAGTCGTCTCAAGTGTAAACTCGGGGAACGACGGTGACCCTCTTAAGGGTGTTGTGTGGATAACTGAAGTCAACTCAGCCGAGTCGCTTAGTCAGCTCACCACGAATGTTAGCTGCTGTCATTCTTACGTCTCCATCATCCTCATCTGCCCTCCTTCCCTTCGGGCGCCCCTCCCCAGTGGGGAGCATTCCTTGTTTCCCCCTCAGGGCTCCCAGGACGCCCTCAGCCAGTCCTTGTTGGGAACATGTCTACTCGTCTTCTGAGTGCTCTGGGCAGCAGAGTGGGTGGTAAAGACGCTGGATTCTGGAACCAGATGGCCTGCTTTCATACCCTGGCTCTAGCCACCTTTTAGCTGTGTGACCTTGGGCAAGTGACTTAACCTCTCTGTGTATGCCTCAGTTTCCTGGGAGAAATGGAGTCGATCAAAGGACCCACTTCATGGATTAAGTGCGGAGCCTAAATGCATTAATGCTTAAAACAGTGTCTGGCCCACAGGGAGTGCTCAATAACGCTGGCTCTTGTGAGTTGTTTCCTGCCTGTCTCGCTCCCTGAACCATGAGCATGTGAAGGGCGTGAGGCAGGCTTTCTTCACCTTTGAGTTCTTGGAGTCGACGTGGACTGGTCGGTGCCGTGTCAGTGCGCCATGCTTGCAGTCTGGTCTCGTGGCAGTTATTTTTTCATACCTCCTGCCCGAAGGGCGCTGTTCCAGCCTGAAAAAGAAAGGGCATTTCCATCCAAGCTTGGTGCCCTTTGGGCTGCGGGCCAGGAAGCCTGAGAAGACACAGGCCGTGGGCAATGTCAGCTGTGGGGCACTGGCGCCCCTCGGCAGGGGCCCTGGGGACCACCCACCCTCGGCAGGGGGACCATTAGCATCTCATTTGGAGGCCCTGCCTCACACAGAGGCCGCAGCATATGCTGTGTCTCGGGCGGTACCAGATGGTCGGGGTTTGGCCGCGTGCCGTCCGCATCTGTGAGCCAGCTGACCCGTTCAGCGGCTCCAAAATGCAAAAGAGAGATTGTCATGGTGCTTCGAAATGACTGGAGCCAGGAAGCCGCAAGGAGCCTGGCAGAGAAGGAGCACGCCGTGGTCGCCGGTGCTGGGCTGTATTCACGCACCAGCAGAGCAGGATGGGTCCCAGCCTGCTTAATGACCCCCCCGGTCAGCTGTCTGGCTCCTTCCACCTGCCAGCCGTGTAACGGATCTAGAATAGAGCGGTGATTAAGAGATCGGGCCCTGGAGCCCCATTGCCGGGGCTCAGATCCCAGCTTCTCCACTTACCAGTTATGCGCACCTTTGGCAAATGTCATTAATTTTCTGTGCCTTGATTTCCTTATCTGTAAAATGGGAATATTATTCCTGTAATGGCAGAAGAACATTCTGGATGAGCAATGCTATGTGCCTGTGTGTCAATACGACAACAGCTAACACACACAACACTTACCACATGCCGGGAACCGTTCTTTACACATATTCTCTCACTGAATCCTTACAACCACTCCATGAGGTAGGTCCGGTATCATCTCTATTTTCCAAAAATAAGCAAAGTAAGGAGAGTTTAGACAACTCACTCAAGGTCATAAAGCTAGACATTGGCAGAAGCAGGATTCAAACTCAGGCAGCCCGGCCCACAGACTTAGTCAAAGACGGAAACAGTCCCGCCGTGAGGCAGGTGTGTACGACCTGCTCTGGAAGGTTAAGGAAAGCAACCACTTAAGACAACCAGACGCTATCAGCCAGGCTAACTGATGATGATCAATCCGTCTTTCTCCCCCTCGTCCACTAGGATGACTTGGGCTGCAAGTAACCATCAGCCCAACTCCAGGTGTTTTCAACGACGATGACGTCAGAGACTGTCATCATTCACACAGGAGTTCAGGTAGCTGCGGTTTGGTTCATCCAGTGGCTCGAGCACGTCGTTAAGGAAACTGGGTCTTTTCCACTTTCTGTTCTGTGATTTTGGGGCATCAGCTTTGTCCACAGGCCCACTCCCCTCTTGACGACAGGATGACCGCCCACAGTCCCAGGCAGCTGCAGATGCAAAAAATGTCTGAGAGGAGAGGGGAGGGGGGGAGCTGTCTGTTCTTGGGTATTTTCTTAGAAGTGTGAAAATATTCTCTAGAATCTTCCAGAAGACTTCCCATCAGGTCTCATTGGCCAGTAGTAGGTCACATGCTCCTTCCTAGACCAGTCGTTGGCGTGGGGGACTGAGCCCACCCTGACCTGGCCAGATGGTGGAGAAGCAGCAGCCGGAGCCACTGCACAGACTTGGTGCCTCTCTACTTTCCTGCGCTTGTTTCTGCCCTTCCTCCTGCCGGAACGCCTGTCCCATTCCTCAAGATCATGGCAAACCATTTGTATCCTGTAGGAATCCTTCAGAGGCAAGTAACAGGAAACCTAACTAAGAGGGGCTTCCATAAAGATGGGTTTGTTTTCCTGACATCACAAGAAGCCCAGAGGCGGGCAGTGCAGGGCCTCTGCTGTATCCGTCGCTGATGTCCAGGTACCGTGCTCTTTCTGTCTTTCCACTTGGCGCCCTCGTCTTACTGGTTCTCATTCACAGGCTAATCACCTTCTGGTTCTAAAGTGGCGGCTTCATCTCCAGGCAGGAAGGAGAGACAAGGAAGTAAGGTGGTTCTTGTGTCACAGAAGCAAGAGGGCATTCTCAGGAATGCCCTCCAGACGTCCATTTAGGTCTCATTGGCTGGAACGGGGTTGTGTGGCCACCACTGGCTGCAAGGGACTCTGGGAAAGTGAGCATCTTAGCTGGGCACCGTGCCGCCTTGAACAAAGCCAGGGGCCTGGTAGGAGGGAGAAGTGGCTACTTGGAGGAGACCAGCAGTGTCTGCCACACTCTTCTTTACAGCTCTGCTCACACCGCAGCCCCCCGTAAGTCCTTCCCTTCTCACCCCAAGCGAATGGCTCCGCCTGCCCTTCTGAGAAATTAAAGCGAAAAAGGAAGAGGGGAAAAGAATCCGATGAAATACCTTACCTATGTCATCTCAGCCATTCCTCAAAACCCTCAGGTGGTGTTGACAGCACATCTTTGTTGATCAGGGAAACTGAGGCTCAGAGGGTCGTAAAGATTTGCTCCAGACATAGCTAGATACGGAGCTTAGCAGGCATGTGAACCTGGGTCTGTCACTTGCAAGTGCCCGCTCTCGCCCACTCCGCCGGTTCCCCTGGAGCCCCAGTTAGCCTGAGAAGATGGTCCTGTCTATCGCTTCATCTCTCCCAATGGTACTGCACATTCCTTGACTCAGGACCAGTGCCTGCGGGGCTCCTTGTGTTCCCACACAGGGTGGAGAGCACCCCCATCGACACTTGCCTCCTGGCCGAGGAGAGGAGGGACCCGCGTGGGCTGGAGTTGGCACGTGAGCAGGCCTGGCAGCCGCCTCCGACTCTGGAAACCCGAGAACATCGCTTCTAACTATGGCGAGCGAGGACAGGAAGCTTTCAAGCGGGTGCTGAGCCACAACAGACGCGAATGTGAACGCTGAACATTTTTCTCCTCCCTTCCAACCCCTGAGTTCTGCTGGGGGCCAGTTTGTGGCAAGTTGGTTAATTGGAACTGTCCCTGCTGCCCCAGTGAGAAATGGGACCTCGTACACCGCGTCCCCTGGAGACAGTCTCCCATCTGCTCGCTCCATGAGGATAATTACTCGTATAAATTACCCGCCTTCTCACCCCGCCCCAGCCCGGGTGCGAGGGGGGCGGTTCCTGATGAAGTTTCCCGAGTGACCTTTGAGATGGGGGAGTGTGAGTAAATCAGCTGCGGGGATCAGCCACCTGCCCCGAGCACGCCTGCAGTATCGATTTTCTATTCTAGGTGGAAAACAGACATTTATTTTGAAATATGTTCTGTAACGAGTCTGTGATTTGAAAGGGTGCTTCTACGCTTATTGTTGTGGAACTTGACGCGACTTCCAGCAACAAAGTCACCGACTGTCACTGGGTTTACTTCTGCCCCTTATTAGACTCCAGACGGAGCGGCTTGCGAAAATGCGCCAGGTGCTTCCCGGAGCCCTACGGCAGTAAATCTCTCTCTGAACACCCCAGCTGTGAGATAGATCACGCAGAAATTTCTCTGCCGGGGAAAGCCCCAGCCTGGGAGCCAGGATTTGTGGGTGAGTCCGGTCACTGCCTCTGACCGGCGATGGTGCCCTGAGTAGTTGCCTCCTCTTCAAGGGCCTCAGTGCTCCCGCCTGTGGAATGGGAGGAGGAGATACAGTTTCAAGTATCCCCGTGGTAAGCAGCATAGTGGTCCCCGAGATGCCTGAGTCCTGATCCTTGGAAACTGAATGAGTTACACAGCAAACGGGAATTAATGTTGCACATGGAACCTAATTGCTAATCAGCTGACTTTAAAATAGGGAGGGTATCCTGGATTAGCTGGCTGGGCCCAATATAATCACAAGGATCTTTGGACAAGGACAAAGGGACCTCCACAAGTGGACGAGGGAGGTAGAAGCCGGAGAACCGGAGAAACGGCAGTGTGAGAAGGACGCGGCCTGACGTTGCTGGCTTTGAAGATGGAGGAAGGGGCCGTGAGCCAGGGAATGCGGGCAGCCTGTAGAAGCTGGAAAAGGCAAGAAAACAGATTCTCCCTTTGACCAGCTTACCAACACTTCAGTTTTGGCCCTTCGAGACCCTTTTTGGCCCCATGATGATGAAAGCCAGTCCTTGAGAGCAGGCGCCACACACGGTGCAGTTTGAGGAGCCTCCCGTGAGTTATCGTGATGCATCTTTAAAGAGACCCTGAAAAGTGGGGATTGTTATCGCCTCACCGTTTGACAAATGAGGAAACTGAGGCCCAGAGAAAGCACATCACTTGCCTGGGGTCACAGAGCTGGGCATGGTGGAGCCTGGGTCTCAACCCTTCGGGCCATCAGCCTGCCCCCATCCTCTGTGCGGACAGTGAGCACTTCCTCAGTGTTACGTAACGTGCTGCGCAAACGTGGCGGCCGGTTACGATGACCACAAGTCCCCGTTTGCCTGGGACAGGCCCCATGTCCTGGAATAATTATTAGTGGTGCCCCCATCCGTGCTCAGCGAAGATCTAGATTGGGGAATAAACCACGCCACGTCGAGCCGTCCTGCCCGGTGGTGACTGAAACCTCAAGGGAGAGGGTACGAGCAGATAAGTAGAGCTGTACCTGGGCTCGGCGAGCGCGTAGGAGAGCCCCAAAATCGGGTAACTTGTGTGAGTCTTAGTTCTAGGACCATTTTGTCCCGAGACCCTCAGGGAACAAGAGCCCGTGTGATCAGCGGCATCCCTGGGGAACGTCTCCCTCCCCGACCGGCTTCCCTGAGGACCCCCAGGCTTAACCAGGCACAGCTGGCCCAGTCTTTGCTCTTATCCACATAAATCTCCCCCTTTCCTCCTACAATTCTTGGCTCAAATGTCAACTTCTCAGCGAGGACTTCCTGACCAGTCTGTCCAAAATTGCAAATGATTGCCCCCAAAACCCATCTCCTTGCCTCCGTGTATTATTCTTCATAAATCCAAATGCAACCTCACATATTATATATTCACTTGTTTATCCTGTTTATCCTGTCTGCCCCACTGGAATGCAAGCCCTAGAGGGTCAGGATTTTTGCCTTTTTAAAAAATTATTGCCAACCTGGTGCCAGCAACAGCGTCTGTCATAGAGTTGGCACTTGGTGAATGAATGAATGATGAATGAATGAATGAAGGCAAGAATGATATCTTGGCATAAGTCTGCAGAATTGAGGAATGCACGAACTTGAGAGATATTAAAAGTTTTTCACTTGAGTTTCCCGTTCAGCAAACGTTTCCTCTATGCTTTCCAAATTTCTTGTCATGTTTACACATCCCTTAATATTATGTAAACATTCATTTATTTTCTTCCAGGACTCTGATGTCTTTTACATCTAATTTACCAGTGCGTCTGGGCTGTATCATGATGTACATAATGAGATAGGGATCGGATTTCATATTTTTATCTAGATCATTAGGCACTTTCAAAATGGTCTGAATATCATTCATTGAATAATCTATCTCCCTCCAAATAATGGAAACGCAAGTTTTATCACTTTGCAAAGTCACATCTATGTGAGTCTTTTCCCGAACTTTCTACTGAGATCTACTGTGTTCCCAGTCAGCCCCACACTTCAGTTATTATAATTCTATGTGTGAGAATACAAGATAGAGTGAACTTCATCAATTTTTTCAAAAAAAAATTTTTATGACAATTTTCCAAATTCACTTTAGACTGTTTTTCTCCTGATAACTGTGGAACCTTACATTTTTATAGATTGAAAGAAAGGAAATAGATATCTAGCAAATATTAACTCTCTATCCAGGAATATGCTGTGTATCTTGCTATTTGGTTCTTTCCATAGTTTTATTCATTTGATCCCAAAGGCTTGTTATAATAACGTCTAAGCGCTGTATATCATTGCTACTGAAAATTGGATTTGTTTCTGTTTTGGGTTCAACCACTTATTCTTAATACACAGGACACATTAATTTGTGCATCTGGATTTTGTTCATTCATCTTTTTGTTTGTTTCTGTATCAACACCAAATTTGGTAAGGCAAGTTCCTCCTAAATTTCCTTCCTTTTCAACAAGCTTCTAGGTTCTCCTTACATGTTTTTCTCTCTATGGGAATGTTGTAATTGACTTGCTTAGCTCCCTAAATATATGCTGATTTTGTAGCTCATTGCACTTCTGGACACAATGATAAGCTCTGAAAGTTCCAGTTGATTCTCTTGGGTTTTCCAAGTACATGATCAACTAATGCTTTTGGTCAAGTCCTTGTACCTCTCACTGTCCGTCTAAGTGTCTGGCCATTAGCCATGTTCTGCCCTTTGCCCTTTTCCCTGTCACTCTCCTGGACATCACTTGGTGCCTCTCTTTCTGTTCAGCAAGTCACACATTTTTGCCTTGGCTCCACGTCTCAATCATAAGGTTCCGTGCTGCCAGCCCAGAGCTGCCCACAGCAGACAGCCAGTCAGCAACTGTTGGCTTAATCTGATAAAGAACGAGAGTAGAGGCAAGATGTGCATGAGCTGGGTGCTTCCTCTCATGGACCAAGAGAGTTCTGAGTCCAGATGAGTCCAAGTGATTTTTCAAATAGTAGGATGGAATTGGCTAAGAGGTCTGTCCTTATGAACAGCAAGCCTTACACGGGACTCTCTTGGTGCCCCAGGCGTTGTTCTAAGGACCTCACACCTGTTAACTCACGTGATCCTCAGAGCAACCCTATGCAGTGGGTACCGTTGTTACAGACTCTCAATACCCGCCCTGGTATCGGGTCATACATTGAACCCAGTCCATATGGGGTTAAAACCAAAAGCTCTCACCCCATTCCCAGCTTCTTTAGTATGTACATTGAGTATTTACTCATATGTAAATATCTGTTTCTTTAAGCTTTGACTCCCTGAGCTTTATAACGAAATAGAAGTTACAGGTTGTTACAGCCCAGGTGGCCTCACGCTGGGCTCACACTGAAGTTTTGGCTGATCACAGGTCCTTGAAGTGTATTACAGGGAAACTGATGTCCAGAGAATATCAAGAAACTGAAGCTTCTCAGGCCCAGCTCCTCAGCTTCCCGGCTCCAGAATCCACCGTCCATCACAGAGGCAGACAACCAAGGACGTCTGTCTGCGGATTCCCTTATCTCACCATTCCCCTTCCTGTAAGCAGCCTCATGAGGCCAAGCGCAGGCTGGTGGGAAAGGCCCGTCAGCAAAGTCACAGGCCCCCCTCCCTACAAGCAGCAATCCTTTAAAACCCTTTACCCACTTCTTCACGGGGAGCCAGCAGTTCCTAAGGCATTAGCCAGCTGCTACTCCCTTGCCTGGCAAAGAAAATAGTAAAACTGTTTTTTTCCTTTTCACCCAGAACTCTGTTCTCTTTATTTGGATTGGCACCAAGTTCTGAGACTAAACTTTCAGTAACACCATTATTGCACCCACTTTCATATGGAGCACACTTTCCATATGGAACACGTAGGGGTTAAGCCACTTGTCCAAGGTAACAGTGAGAAAAGTGACAGACCCAGGATTTGAACCAAGGGAGCGTGTCTCCAGAATGCGCGTTCCTAACTGCTGCACCCACCACCTTTGGGAGGGTTGCATGCGTAGGTTTCTTTGTTGGTTTCATCAGCACAACTTGCCAACTTTGACCTTTTGGGAGCCAGACAATTTTCAGTCCAATCCAGCAAGCCCTTCCAATCCATTCTGGTCTCCATTTTATTCTATTCTCTCTGAAAAGACCCTGCGTGACCTGGAGACAAGGTTTCCCCCATTGTCCAGGGCAGCATCTCTGAGGCTCCAGCTGAAGACATTGTCTAATGAGGTTAGAACTTTACCCCGCCCCCCAGGGCCCAGTCTCCCTGTAGTGTAATGTAATTGGTTACATTTATGGGGCTGGGGGTGGGCGGTGAGGAGTGCCGTGCCTTGTTGATGTGGAAGGGGCTGCCCAGCGGAAGGGCCCTGGCTGTGTCTGCAGCCCTCCGTTTCCTGCGGGTGGATAAACAGGTTGCAGATGATCTCCTGGTGATGTGACAGCAGAGGTGGCTGTCCCGGCCGGCCACTCTAATTCTCCTGAGCTTCCCAGCTGGACTGATTTTTTCAATGGTTCTGATTTCCTGTCAGAGAAAACTGGAGATGGTCAAGTTTTGTTGACGGCTCCCATTTCACAGCTTGAAGAACTGGGGCCTCGCGACGTTTCACTCCAGGCGCACGAGCGTTTGGTCAAGTCTGCTGCTAGCCCCTGAACATCCAGGTGTTTGTCCTCAGACGGATCAGCACTAACAGAGGCCAGCAGACATTGCGCTGGCCTGCAGCACCCAGGCAGTGACCGTCCCGAAGACCCTCCATTGTAGGACCACCGAGCAGGACAGGATCTCAGAGATCGCATTCTTCAATCCGCATTTCTACAGACAGGACGATTCTGAAGAGGTGATGGGATGTTCAAGGTCCCACAGTAAACCCACTCACAGAAGATCAGAGAGGGAGTCTGCTTTCCTCTAAGCTGTCCAGCCCGTCTCCCTGGAGACTCACTCCAGGCTGCAGGCTTTAAACATTTCCCGCCTGTATAGCTCTGGCCTGAAACTGCCCTGAACTCTGAACTCTCACCTCGCGCACTCAGCTGCCCAGACCGCCAACCTTGCCCTGTCCCGAGTGAAACTCCTTACACTTCCTTCTACATATGCATCTTCTCGAGTCTTCTCCATCTCAGTCAAGGGCCGTCCCTCCTTCCAGTTGCTCAGGACCCCAGCCTGGGAGTCACAGGCCACATCCCGTCCACCAGGAAGCAGGCTGTATCCCGAGTCCGGCCACTTCTCGCCCTCCACTGCTCCTGCCCTGGTCCAAGCGCCAGCCCCTCTCACCTGGTTTCTGCAACGGCCTCCATGCTGGTCTCTCACCTTCTGCGCTCCCCTCCATCCTTGCTCTCCTCTCCTCGCCGGAGCAGTCTGGGTGACACGTTTACACACGGATCAGACCTTGTGGTTCCTCTGCTCAAAGCCCTCCTTTGACTTCTCATCTCATTCGGGGTGAACGGGGGGGAAGAAAGCAACGGACCGAGAGTCAGGAGAACCAGCTGTGCTGCCAGTTTCATTCTCTCTCCTGCTTTAAATGGTTAGATGTGGGCATTTTAAAAGGTAAAGGGGTCAGCAGTCACGGGTCCCCAGATTCTCCTGTGCTCCCTCCCTGATCCCAGACCTAGACCCGACACTTCTGAGCCACCCTCCTGGGGCCCTGGCCAGCGGATCTGTCACCCTTTGCTCTCGTCCCTTCTCCAGGGGTCCCCACAGGATCCACCATTCCTCGTAAGCTGTTCTGCTGACGTACAGCTTCCCAGACACCCTGGCAACAGCTGTATTTGAAATACTGAAAAACAACAACAAAGAAATCGTTTTTCAAAAATGGAAGAAGTGCTCCAGGAGAGTGGAAAGGCCTTCTCCGGTAGAAATTGGTTGGTGACCTTAATGACACAAAGGATGCAAATCTATTTTCCAGCCAGGCTTTGAAAGGGCCGAAACGGAGCCAGGCTGTGAGCTCACAACATCCTACACGTAACATCTGATTATATGGGAAAGAGTTAAAGTGTGCGCTTCCCCAGGACCCCCCGAGCAGACACGAGGCCGCTCTTTCAAACATGACTTGCTGGATTCCTCTTGCGCTGCGTCGTCTGGCAACCTCAGGCCCATGGCTCCCGGCCCCACCTCCTCAAGTTCCAGCCTCTGCCCCCAGCCCCAGAGCTTGGTGTCTGCTGCTATTTAAACCCAAAAGATGCGACAAGATGACCGTCTTCCTCACCCATCCCCAGCACGGTTCCTCCTCCAGACTTCCCTCTTTCTATTTGGTCATCTGGTCAGTCATCCAGGTTCAAGGACACACCGGTCATCTTGGGCTTCCCCTGGGTGTTGGTTAGGATGCTTTAGGCCACAAGTAACAGCCACTCCAACAACAATGGTTCAGGAAAAACGAGTGTTTTTAGCAAAAGATTTAGGTGGGTGTCTGTAGGCATCACACACTCCACTTTTGCCAAAAACAAGGGAAAAAGGGCAGTTCAAGGGAGCACCCCCTTCACACCTGTTCTTTTTATAAGGATTACAGACCCTCCCCAGGAGCCCTGCCACACGTCCTCCTCGGTCCACTCGGCCAGAGTGAGGTCACAGGGCAGCCCTCACTGCAAGGCAGTCAGAGAGTACCCAGCACGGTGCCTGGGAGCATCTAGACGCGTTCTGACCCATCACGGTTCATTTCTCTTTTGCCCAGAAAAAACAGTCCGGGTTTTGTTAGCAAGAAAGGTGGGGAGGGCTGTTGAGTGAGCAAACTTCAGTGCCTGCCACACTATCTTCTGTTACCCGCCATGCTATGCAGGGTGCAGCCTGGTCCTTTTCTCCCCACAGATGCCCCGATCATCTTTGTTTCCTTCCTGCTGCCAGCACCTTTAGTCACCGGGCACTGCCTCTCCCCTCCATCAGCATAATTGCCTCCATCTACATCTTTTCTCTCCCAAAAGACTGACACTGGATCCCTCAAGTACAGTCCTAACCAGATCACTCCAGAGCCCAAGTATCTTTGGTAGCTCCCTCTTATTGACCAAGCTAGATACAAACCTCCTCACACTGATAGTCAAGGCCTTCCATAATATGACCACTGATAAGGCAAAATCAGTCTTGTTTGCAGCCAGACCGGGAAGGGAACCAAGAAAGAGGAAAACAACGTTCCTGGCAGCTGGCAGCTGGGCCATGATGCTCCCAGATCAACAGGATCGACGTTCACGGAGTGTAAACGTGTCCAGACAAGCCCACACCACGACCATGTGTGAAACTAGGTGAGATGAGACCACTCGGCAGCCACAGAAGTGACTGAACACGCCTGTTTTCTGCTAACGTGAGTGACGGCTGCCTCTTAACGGATGACCGCTCTGGCCCTGCGTTAATCTTCCTACCTCCAAGTTAAAAATATTTAACCTACCCAGTCACCAGATTGCCCCACCTCTTGCCCCTGCCTCCTCAGCCTCTTAGATTGTTCAACAGAAGCGCAAGTCCTGCGTGGAAGCACTTCCACATCCCTCTTCCGAGATGCTCTGGGCTGTCGCGAGTGTGACCTCCCTGTTGCAGCAAACGGGATAAATGTCGCTGTGGCTGCAGGTGGGCTCCTGGCGGGCTTTGGCTGGCGAGCTTGAATGTCGAGACCCCACTTTCTGACTTCATCCCCTCAGTTCCCCCCAGAACTCCTTCATGATTCAGAACTTCTTCAGAATCACACGTCGTTCTGACCAAGGCTCAGGATCCAGCTGCCGTTTTTCAAGAAAGACGGAGGACAGAGAGGAGAAAGTGTTGACGGTACCGTAAATATGGAATTACCACAATCCAGACTGTGAGAAACTCAAGGTCCCACGGCCCAGGCCCTGCGACGGAGGAATCCTGAGGAAAAGAGGCCAGGACAGGAACCCGCAGACTTACAAGACCTACCACGTTTACCAAATGGGCACCATCCGCTCCAGGGTCTGAGGCGGCACGTGGCGGGGCTGACGCCATACGGAGGCAAGGGAGGTGTGACTGACAGTCAGGGGGTGGCTTCTTGTGGAGGGGCCGTGGGGCTGTGATTGGGGTGCCGCTGTGGAGGGGCTTCTGGCAAAATGCTGTTTCTAGACTTGGTCCTGGGTATCAGGACGTTCATTTATCATACTTCACTAAGCTATACATTTTTGTGTGTTTTTTGGTACCTCTGTTTAATTTTAAAATGAAAAGGTTAAAAAGTGTAGCCTTGAACAGGTCAGTTTCTAGACAAAAATGGAAGCAAGAAGCCCAGTGAGGGGGCTGTCACAGAACCAAGGTGACAGCGGCGGAGGTGGGGAGCTGTGGTCGGCTTCTGTATAGTTTGGGAGGAGCGGCCCAGGACTCCCTGCCACATTGAACGGAGGGTGAGAGAGAGGAGAAGCGAAGAAAGTTACACCCTGCCCTGTCTCTCTGCCGTGGTTGCGTGTCCTGGGGACATGGTGGCTCCCGAAGGCTTTTGTAGGGACGAGACGAAGCTTTCGCGGAATCGCCAAAGAAGCAGTTACTGTCTGTGGGCGGGTGACATCATCAAGGGGGGACAAATGGCAGTGGGCATGTCTTTTACGTCGGAAGGGTATCCTGGCTGTCACTGGAGCTCCTGCCGGGCACGGATCACTAGGTGTGGACAGGCCCTGGAAGCAGCACAGCCCGGGGGCATTTCACGACCTCGGGACTCTGAAGAAGGCAGATCCTAACTTGTCGGATCTGTGTTGTCCCCTCTGATGCCCCAGGAAGGGTGGCATCAAGATGCCCTCTCCCTCCAATGACACACACATCTATCTTCCCGCTCCTGAGATTCAGGTTAAACAAGATGTCCCTTTTGTGGGAGCTCATTCTCCATTTGTTGAATTGAATAATCTACCTTGTCTCTTTAAAAATGTCAAGTTCATAAAATAAGGGACCAGGACATTTAAATAATTTAAGGCAAAAGATTGCCAATAACCAACTCTTTTACGTTTATTTTAGTATGTACCACATCTAGATTTGCAAAATAGCTGTGTGCAGATACGAATCTTGTGAAAATCTGCTTTTGGACAATTAGGGTCCTATTTTCCCGTGGACTTCTGTTATGATTTCTGACTTGTAACTTATCTTCTGCTTCCACACCAGCTACAGGGCTTCCCAGGCCTGCCCCCCGAGAGAGATGTTATACCATCTTTAAGCCAACGTTTCCAGGGAACCGAGGGAGCCTGGGCCCCTAGGAAGGCATCCTGGCGTCCTGCTTCTGAGCAGGCGTGCATTTCGAGTGGGTTTCTTCACAGACAGGCTGCCTGCCGCTTTAAATGGGTTCCCAGCCTTGGGCTCTGGAAAGCCTGCAGCCAGCTGCACCCCGCGTGAGTTATGATGTCAGTATTCCAGAATCCTAATGAATTCTCCCGAGCCCAGAAGGCTCTTGCTCCACCTCACCCCCAGTCACATTTCTAGCTGATTAATGAGCAAAGGCCCAGAAGAATCTGTGCCTTCGGGGGAACGAGGAAGAGCGAAATCATTTCTGCTTTAAGGAATCACTGGGCCCCAATGATTTTATTTGTTAAGAAAAAGAGATTCCATTTTCTGTTTATTCCCTCCTCTAAATCTGGATCCAGAACCAGAAAAAGAGTAGAGTTGGAGCTACATGTCCCCCCCTACCCCACCCCGTGCCTTCATCCCTGCTTATTTGCCCCCAGATAGAAAACCCAGCCAAACCCTGTAGGCGGCAGCTGTCTGGCTCTCCGGGATCTGTTTTAAATCCTGTCTATTTACAGGAAATAAGTCTGCAACCCCCTGCCCCCCGCCCCCATTAAACCCATTGCCTCCTGGCTGCAAAGAGGCAGCCCCCAGTGAGAACGGGGCTTGGCCTAGCCCAGCCTGACCCCTCCGTGGCCCTTCCCAGCATGGGCGCAAGGGCCCCCCGCCAGCTGGGGCCTTGTGGACAGCTGGTCCTTGGGGGAAAGTCACTGGGCACAATTACCTGCTTGATATGGATGCCTTTCATGGGGCTGCTCAGGCTAATTAAAAGTCACGCTGTGCATGATTTTAATTAGGATTTGCATCAGGCCGGGCCAGGCTTTCAAAGGGAGAGGAAACCACAGGCTGAGCCTTCAGAGGGTGGGGGGCCTCGGGAGGGGGGCAGGGAGGAAGTTTATTTATAACCCTTCCTGCCACGTGCACACGGCGGAGGCTGGCAGACCCATGTGCCCACCCCGAAGGGCAGAGCTGGGAGTCGAGAGTCCAATTTGGCCCGGTTGGTTCCAGTCTTCATAATCTGGAATTTCCGGAATTTTCCCGCATTGTAGCTGAGGCTGGCACACTCCATTTCATTAAGGACGAGAAAGAGTGCGGGTGTCGGGGCTCTAGCCCACGGCTGACCTGCGGAGTCATCACACCCTCGGAGTTCAGCCTGCAGACTCCCGCTGGACCGGGGTGGGAGCACCTGCGCTCCTGTCCGGTGAGGCTGGGGCCGTCTCAACCAGCTTTGGCCACCGGGTGGATGAGCTCTCACGTGTCCCTGCTCGGCTTGGCCCCTGACACGCGGTGGCAGCTACTCTGACAAAGCCCATTGCACGTTTCCTCTCTTAGAGTTTCCGTTTTTGTGGGATCAGAGGCCGGGCTCAGTGCATCTCTGTGTTCTCAGGGCTGGAAGACTGCGGCCCGTCACCGTAGCTGGAGGAAATGTGTGCCAATTTCCTCATGGGGACATGAGACGCTCAGTCAGAGCCACTCTAGGAGGAAGGATGCTGGTGCCAGCAGGGGTGCACCCGGCTGCAGCTACGAGCATCTGACTGGGTCTGTCTTCAGCTTGAAGACGTCTTCTTGTGTCTTGTGAACAATATACCTGGGCTCCCTGGGCTGATGTGCCCGCAGCCAGAGGGCATTGTGGATGCAGTCTTTCCACTTCTGCCCTACCTTCCTCAGCAGAGTGGCTCTTCATCCTCATGGTCACAAAGTGGCTGCCAAGATTCTGATCTTGCATTCGCAGAGGGGAGAAAGAGCTGGGGGCAAAGGTTTCCTATTTTTTTTTTTTGGCGGGCAGCCCCCAAAGTACTTCTTCTTACATCTTGTTAACCAGGACAGAGCCATATGCCAACTCCTGAACCAGATCCTGACAAAGGGGAGAGTATATACTGTGATGGCTACAGACCAGATTAATCTTCTGGGATCGAAGATGGGCCAGCTTCCCTGAGATCTGGAGATTGCTCGCTCCTATCTCAGCACAAACTCAGGGATCTGAAGGCAGGGAAGAAGTGGGAGGTGATGGCTGTTGGGTAGACAACCTAGAGTGTCTGCTATTACTGTAACTGTTGTAATTGTTTACTGGAAGATTTTGCTAACCCTGTGGAAACTTGACCCTTATCTTTAGCTCTACTGTCATGAAGTGGACGATTGCCACACCAGGAGTTACCGAAGACCTGGGGTATAGTCTTGGCCCTCCTGGTGAGTAGGTTCCATGTTGCCAGTGGGGCCACAGGGGCCTTCTCTCTTTCCATTCAACGTCATTAGCTGAATGTGCCTCATGAGCATAAAGTGGTTGCTGATGTGCGTGCAGCTGAATCTGTGTCCTTCACCTGACAACATCCGATTATGTCTCCTTGACTACATGCTTAGCCTTCGAAGACAGGGAGCCTTTTACCAGCGTGCTATTTAGATTTAACTACTAACATATTCAGCTCAAAGAGTTGAAAGCAGTCACCCTAAAATGTGAGAAAATTGGGGTAAAAGGCGTGAGAAAACTCCATATCTGTCACAAACCTTAGAGAACCACTGCATTATCTAATCCGTGTGCACACACCTGTGATTACAAACATAGAAACCAGACTGGGCTCCTCTGTGAAGCGGGTCTGCATCCCAGCCTTGACCTTGCTCCTGGGGGGATGGGCAGTGACTCGGACCCTGACCCCCCACCCCCCCACCCCGTTGCTGGTTCTCAGCTGGAGCCTAAACCCAGAGAAGCCGTTCCACCTAATCACCTGGGTCATCGTCTCAAAAACTGGTTTCTTTTTAACTGTTTTTCGTGAGGAACAAGGTGAGCATGAGGGGCAGCCAAGCTGCTGTCCCCCGGCTCTCGCGCTGTAGGGGCCGGCCTGAGAGGGCAGATGCCTTTGGATCGACTTCAATTTTCAATCCATCTGGGGAGACCTGGGCGCTGCTTCACCAGGTGAGTGGATGACTCAGGCAGAGTGAGAGAATCGGGGTGAAATGAGACACCAGCCGGAGAGCCCCGCTCCCCTCAATGCAGGCCCAGATCAACTCTGTTAACTCCCGGCGTTCTAGCTCTGTCAAAGTGCCTTGAAGCTCGACTCTTGGAGCCAGAAGCCAACTTGGAGGACTGGTGTTTGAGCCCAACTTGGGTCCTAACTTGCTGTGTGGCCAAGGAAAAGTCACCCAACCTCTCTGGGCTTCATTTCTGCATCTATCAAACGAGACAGAATGATTTCTGCTCTGACTGCTCAGAGGGGCAATAGGAAAAGCAAATAAAATCATAGTAATTGCTCCAAATTGTAAGTTATTTTATGGGTCAGTTAAGACAATTTCTTGGGTTTTCTGTCCCAAACTCCTTATAACAGCCTTGTAAATGAGGCTGATCTGCTAATATCATTGCCTCGTTATGTATGGTGTGTATGCAGAAGTGAGGACGCACATGAGAATGATAACCACACAATTTAGGGAGGTGGCTACCTCTGCAGGGAGGGAGGGACGTACGCAGGGAGTGGAGGGTACACAGAGCTCTCCAGGTCTCTCCTGAAGTCTGGGAGGCAGAGACGAGGAGAGTCATTACAGGATTGTCTGTACCCGCTGTGCGTCCGCAGCAGTTTCTCATCCCCCGCGTGTGGACATTTGGGGCTGGTTAACTCCGTGTCGTGGGGCTGCCCTGTGTGCTGCAGGGTGTTCGCGCGTGCCTGGCCTCCACCCACGAGATGCCACCGGCAGCCTCCCCTCCCGAGCTGTGACAGCCAGCAGTCTGCCTCCAGACGGTGCCAAACATCCCCTGGGGGCAAAATCGTTCCCAGTTGAGACACGAGTGTAGAAAAAAGGAAGACTTCTGTCTCCGAAACACTCGACGAGCTCCCCAAAGTCACAGTCGGTCAAGGAAAGAGACGGGCCCCGCGTCCACGTCTCCTCAGGCCGAGCGGGTGCGCTTTGAAGCATGTCAGAGTCTCCTGAAGGGCAGGGGTGGTTGTTAGGCTCACGGACGCGTGTGTCAGACATGGACACGACTGAATCGGCTGATAGAAATTACACATGTGAAGGTTTTCTTGAGTTTTATAACAAACATGATGTAACTGTAATGATAATAATTAGCATTCGACTAATGTTTAAACGAATGTAAATAATCCAGCCGGCCCCGCCCTGTCACGGCCCCTGCCTGGCCGGAGTGGGGACAGCAGGTGGACCTGCTCTTCCCTCCTGTGTCCCCGTTGCCAAGGGCCACTCCAGTGGGCTCATCACACACGCGGAGTGTGATTGTGGGGCTCGAATGCACTCAGCGGGTCCCCCACTGGGTGTTCACTTTGTCTGGTGATTGTAGGGCCGAAGCCGGGCCCAGCCGCGGGTGCCACCCTGCTGTTTTCCAGAGAAGAGTGTGCCGCCATCCCTGGGGCTCCGCGCAGACCTGGCTGGAGGCTGTGTGGTCGGAACCGACGGTCCCATGATGCTTAAGAGGAGACGAAAATCCTGTGAGCAAGCGCCCCACCCCCAACAGAATGTAATTCAAATGTCCAGAAGCTGGTGGACGATGCCCTGGACACAAGGGGCCACTGTGTCACTGGAAGGCTTCGTGACAGGGCAGGCCGTCAAGTGTCGAAGGTGCTCTGGTGTGGAGTCCTGGGCTGGCAGGCACTTGGACGGTGCCTCTCCTCGAGCTCCACACTTTATATAAAAACCTTAGATACGAAAAAAACAAATGCTTTAGGGCCGGCCGGTGGCACAGCGGTTAAGTTCGCACATTCTGCTTCGGTGGCCCGGGGTTCGCCGGTTCGGATCCCGGGTGTGGACATGGCACCGCTTGTCAAGCCATGCTGTGGTAGGCGTCCCACATATAAAGTAGAGGAAGATGGGCATGGATGTTAGCTCAGGGCCAGGCTTCCTCAGCAAAAAAGAGGAGGACAGGCAGAAGTTAGCTCAGGGCTAATCTTCCTAAAAAAAAATGCTTTAGTCCAGAATGCAGCTCAACTCTTCAGTGAGCCTCTGGCCACTTTTTAAAACCAATGTTTGCTAAATGAATCCCAGGTACGGGCCCGAGGAGGACACAGCGTGTAATTGCACCAGACTGCGTTTAATCCACTAACAAATTCACCTGCACGAGTGGAGGGAGACAGCAGTGCAGAGAAGGACTAAGTGTATGTGGGGATCCCGCCAGCCACTGAGCTCATGGGCCGGTGCCCCGGGCACTGGATGCTGTGGTGTCTGAACACCCAGGAAAGCTCAGGAACCTGTGAGAACAATTTGAAGGGTTTCCCAGGCATGAAACACGAATGGGAAATCACTGCTCATTTTCGTGGCTGCTGTAAGCTTCCTCAGAGTCCTTGAGGAGTCAGTGACCAAAGAGCACTGGCCAAACAGTGCTTAGGACACTGGCTAGAGCCAGGCTGCCTGGGTGCAAGTTGCAGCAACATCACACACCAGCTGTGCAACCTTGGGCAGGTTACTTAACCTCTCCGTTCCTTAGTTTTATTGTGTGTAAAATGGAATTATCATGAGGATATATGTGGATTTCAGCCTTATGAAATTGCTGTTCGGTGAGTCTCCTGGGCTTCTCTGTGCCTCAGTTTCCTCAACTGGGAATGGTGAGGATCTTTGTGCCTACCTCACAGGGCTGTGGCGAGACAGTCGACAGAGAGGAGCAGGTGAGATACTCAACACAGCGCCGGGCGTGGGATAAAGAGCCCGGGAGACGCCAGCTACTGCTGTCTGGGTTGTTATTTTTCACCGTACAACCGACTTCGCGAAAGACGGGACTCCACTGCAAAAGGGAGAAACTGATTTGTTGCGATTTTTAGGAAACACTCACGAGGCAGAACACTCTTGGATAAAATAACCTAAAGATATTAAGCAACCGATCCTCCTGTAAACGATTAACACCACGCCAGGTGACTCTGAGATAGAGAGATAGCGTCGCCATAGGGAGAGGGCAATCCGGGAAGGCTTCCCAGAGGAGGGAGCTCTCAGCTTGTCTCAAGGAGACTCCAGGGTGGGACTGAGGAGAGCTGGGCCCAGGACACCCAGGGAGAAGAAAGGAGTGTGGAAAATCCAGTAAGTTGTAGTTGGCAGATCTTGGGCTAAAGCCGTGATGGAGAGACGGCCGGGCGTCCTGGCAAGGGGCCATCAGCAGCTGACAACGCCCGCCGGCGTCCACCAGCAAGAGACAAACCAGAACTCACAGGTGCACGCAGTCGAGGACACAGTACGATCATGTCAGGGCCGGGCATGTGCCTGAGCGTTGCAAATGTTTGCGAATATTAATAACCATTTGCTCTCAAAGGCCCACAAATCAGTTAATTAGGGCCCGTCAACCTGTTTACAGCATCTATAAATGAAGACCCGGCAGCAGCCAAACATGAAATGAAGCGACCATGTGTGGGCCGCCGCCGTTTCGGGATAAATTACGCAGCCGCTCCTGCTGAGCCCGGCCCCGGCACCGAGGCGGGTCTCTCTCTCCCCGGCTCGAGTTTTAATCAAGTCGGTGGTTACAGGAGGCACCTGATGGATGGGGCCGTGCTTCCTTCCCTGCGAGCGGGAGGGGTGATTTAAAGACGGGCTGTAAATTAGCTGCAGTCGGAGTCTGGGAGGAGAGGGGACGTTTCCTATCGATCAACATCCGCAGACAGGTAATCAGGCCCCAGGCCAGGCGCTGATCGCCCCGGCTGTGTCCATCCATCTCCTTCCTGCGGTGCCGAGACTGGGGCCGGGCCCCGAGCCACAGTGCCCGCCCGTCACGTTCCATCTGGGCAGCTGGCATCGGGGGTCTCAGGGCTGCTCCACGGACCGAGCCTCAGGAAGTCCGAGTGAGGGGGGGAGAGAGAGAGAGAGGAGAGAGACCGGAGCAGACATAGAGCCACTGGACGGCCAGTGCGCGCAGGGCCCCGAGCTCGGAGCCACAGACAGACACAGCGAACAAAACCGACAGAAGGTGGGCAGCGCTGCCAGCAGAGAGAGACCCAGTGCAGGGCGCCGTGCCCTCCTCACACGGGTGATTCCCCCCGAAACACTCCTGGCGGGGCAGGTCTGGTAATATTCTTTCCTTTGAGCACAAAAGGATGTGGTTTCCTAATCCCGTTTGTGCTAAAACCACACTAAATTCTGTGGCGTTGCACGAGAACTGGCACAAGGACTCGAAGAGTTAGGGCTAGTTATCAAAATACGACCTAACGAGTTAGGACTAGTTATTAAAATACACTGACCCTTCAGTGGAAGTCGCAGAGGACTGGGGTCACAGGCACGGATCCTGGAGAGGCCTCCCGGGTTCAAATCCGGGCTCTGCTACTCCCGAGCTGTGAGACTTTAAGCAAGTGACTTAAGCTCTTTTCGCCTCAGTTTCCTCATCTGTAACGTGAGGCTAAAGTAGTTTTGACCACTTAGGAGAGTTAAAGACGGTGATAAATGTGAAGTGTAACACAGTAGCTCTCTGCAGATGCCTGCTTGAGGGGAAGTCGGTAGAAAAGGTTAGAGCCTCAGCCTAGAGCCAGGCTCTAGCTCCATCACAAGCCGGCTGTGCAACCTTGGGAGGTGACTTAACCTCTCTGTTCTGCTCTCTCTCTTTCTCCTTCCTGTGGGTGGAGAGTGGATCTACTTTGGCCATGAGGGTGAGGACCATGCATCCACCTTGTAGGATTGCTCACTCAGTTCTTGCTGCTCTCTTACCAAAAGGTAAGCTCCGGGGGTGGGGACACGGTCTCAGCCCGGCTTGCCTTTTAAAGGTCCCCTCTCCTCACAGACGTCCTGCGGGGCAAAAATACATCTTCCCAACTGAAAAGTATTCCAGAATCACCTGACACACCGTAGTGCTAATGCACCAGGCACGGAGCTGGGTCAGGGATGGAGAGAAACGGTGCCAGACGCAGACTCGGCCGTCCCGTCTCTATGGGTTTCCTGTGGCTTCTGTAGCGAAATAGCACAAACTGCGCAGCTTAGAACGACGCAAATTTGCTCTCTTAGCTTCTGGAGGCCAGAAGTCCGAAATCAAGGTACCAGCAGCCCATGCGCCCTCCAGGTTTCTAGGCGAGAGAAGCTTCCGTGCTCCCCTGGCGTTCCTTGGCTTGTGGCTGCATCGCTCCACTCTCTGCCTCCATCTTCACGTGGCCTCTTCCCTGCTCTTCTCCTCTTGTAAGGACACTTGTCACTGGATCTCGGGCCTAGCTCATTAATCCGGGATGATATCATCTTTAGATCCTTCGCTTAATTATATCTGCAAAGGCTCTGTTTCCAAACGAGGTCACATTCACAGGTCCCGGGGGTTCAGAATTGGACGTATCTTCTCAGAGGCCACAATTCAAGCCACGGCATGGCCCAAGGGGTGAGAACAGCGTGAAAACTCAATGAACACAGAAGCAGCCCGGCACCAGCTTGCACCCGCTGGGCGCTCCCTGCGTACGGGCGGCTCCGGACGGCCTTGGATGCACATTAACTCGTTTACTTATCTCAGGCACAGGTGCTGTGTTTACACCCATTTTACAGATGGTGAAACCGAGACACACGCACAAATAAGTCATTCGCCTCCAGTCACTCAGCCGGTGCCGGCCGTGGAAGCTGGCGGTCTGTCTGTCTGCGGAGTCTGAGCTCCGACCCGCCCACTGCACCGAGGCCGGGCTCTCTGCCCCAGCGGGCACCGGACCAGGCAGGGGACACAGAGAGTGGAGGGGTCTCCTGGGAGTGGTGACCTGGAGAGGTGGGGTGGGGCGTTGCTGCCGGGCACCAGCCAAGGGTAGGACCTCCAGTTTTCAAGAAGAAGCTAAGATCTCAATGCTTATGTGGAAATTCCCAATTATTAGATTTGGTGACATTTATCTTCTGAGAACCAAATGGAACACATGGGTAGTCTGTAAATCAGCGCCTGCCTGCCGCCTCCACGCTTTGGGGGAGGGCTGTTAATTCTGACTCTGGGCGTCAGGAGGCCAGCAGAGCCCTGACTTTTGAGAGGCCCCGTCTTGGCAGAGGGGTCCTCGCCGTGCCCCACAAGCCCCGACTCTGAGTCTCGCTCTCCTCTGGCCCTGAAGGAGCCATCGGTGGGAGGTGACAGCGACCGTAATTCTGCTTTTATTATTACAGAGCACCGGTCCTTCTGGCGGAGTGGCGCTGAGTGACGCGGCGATTAGGGATCTCACGGACGGGGGAGGGAGGGGAAGCTCGACGCCTTTTCCTTCGAGGCCCATGCTGGCCGCAGACATGCTTCTGTGGAGGATGCTGATAAAAAGCAAATTATTTTATTCTGTTCACAATCAGTTCCAACCTCAGCCTGCAGAGTCCCCCAAGAAATAAGGTATTAACTCTATCGTATGGAGGTGAATTCTTGGAGGAAAAGCCATCCCTAAACAGACGGAGAAGTCGTTTTTAAAGCATTAAAATCCTGCGGTGTGTGTCCCACTCATCCTTCTTCTTAACGAGCCATGCGCTGTCTTGACGGATTTGATGTGAGAAACGAATTCAAATCACATGTCGTTGGCAAGGAAAGGGTTGCCCCCGGGGGCTCTTGTACCAAGAAGGGGAATTTTCGTGATGGGCCCTCAGGCTGTGTGTGTACATCCGGCCTTTCTGATCGCCAGTGTCTATTCCTCCATCTTCTGGCGACAGCACCCTGGTTCTTTTGTGGGACCACCTCTCTCCCATGCTCAGTCCATGTGCTTTGAGTGGGGCCATCTCCATCCCTGGATCCAGGGATGGGCATGTGACCCAGGCCTGGCCCCTCCATTGTCCGGCCTCAGTCACTGGTGGGTGGGGTGGTTATATGACCTGAGTTGGTCCAGTTAGAGCTGATCCTGGGATTTTTGCTGGCACAACTGGCAAAGAGGCCTCTGTTGCTATAACAGCAGCTGTGAGGGCAGCATAAAGGCCTAAGATTGCTCTTTGTCATCTCTTCCATCACTGAAAATCAAGGCAACACAGAGGAAAGCAGAGCTGAGAGATGGAGAGAAACAGACCCATGTTTCCAGAATCCAGATTGCTCAAATCCTGGATCCAGCTGTACCTGAAGCCACAAACACCTCAAGCTTTCATTGACATAAGTTAAAATACTCTTTCATTTCAGTCTATTTGATTTGGGTTTCTGTCACTTGCAGTCAAAAGAATCCTGACAAATACCTCCTTGTAAGATGCCATCTCCTGCAGAGCACTGGTCTAGCCCAGAGCCTCCGTCAAAGGTGACACACAGAGACAATGCCCCTCCCTCTGCTCCGTCAGACTCACACTGGGCTGGGCTCCTTGGGCCATTTACTTTCCCTCTCTTAAGACCCTGTTGCAAACGTGCAGAGCATGGCTCCTTCCTGACGATCCTCCTGACTGTGCGCAGATGACGCCATCCTCTCACTGCTGTGCTCTCAGGCCCCAGTGACGCCACATAAAGAGCCTTCGACAGCCAGTAGTGATTCCAGAAGCAACAAGAGTGCACCCTCCCCTTTCTCCAGAGCCTTCCACATACCATCACCACTAATTGAAATACCACCCTTACAGTGTCATCTTGAATTTCCTGATGAAGGAAAGTACCCTGGAGAAAAGGGACCCTTTAAATCTTACGTTCCAGCCTCTTAGACGAGGCCATGAGAAAAGTACAGTTGGGGCGTGGTCCATTCTCAGTCCCAGCGTTTAAGATACTCTGGCAGCGTGACAGTGCACGGGGATGCAACCCAGTGGTGTTGAAAGATAACCGGAGGCCTGATTGCCCATCTTACTAGCGATTCCTTTGCCGGCAAATGTTCCGGGAACACTGGCTGCGCTGGGGCCCTGTGACAACGCCGGTGTGTGAGTCGTGTCATTTGGATGAAGCACTTTGCTGAGTCAGACGGGCTAGGTCAGAAGCAGTAAATATGAGGGCTTTGGGGTCACCTTCCCCCCTGCTCCTTGGCAGACATCGCTAGATGGTCATGGCACCCCATCTTGCTGTGGTTGGGCTGGGTTCCAATCCAGTCAAGCGGCTCCAGGCTGCCTGTACCAGTCTGAAAGAGCTAGAAGATGCTGCGTGACAAACAGACAAGATGTTTCAATGGCTCACAACACCAAAAGCTCCTTGTCCCTCAGCTACAGGTCCTCTGTGGCCCGGCGGCCACTCTGCATTGTCCCTGCTCTCTGGGACTCCAGTCTCATCACCAGGTTTTTCAACCTCAGTACTGCTGATAACTCTCTGTTGTAGGGGGCTGTCCTGTGCATTGTAGGACATTTATCAGCATCTCTGGGCTCCACCTATGCTATGGGTTGAATCGTATCTCCTCCAAATTCGTATGTTGAGGTCCTGACTCCCAGGGCCTCAGAATGTGACCGTCTTTGGAAATAGGGTTGTTGCAGATGTAACTGGTTAAGATGAAGTCGTGCTGGAGCAGGATGGGCCCCTTGTCCACAATGACTGGTGTCCTTTAAAAAAGAGGAAATCTGGAGGCAGACAGGCAATAGGGAGGGCGCTACGTGAAGATGAAGGCAGAGATGGGGCGACGGGTCTGCAAGTGGAGGAACGCCAAAGACGCCAGCAAACCACCAGAAGCAGGGGAGAGGCCTTGAGCAGACTGCTCCCCACGGCCTCAGAAGGAACCAGCCCTGCCGACACCTCCATCTCAGGCTTCCAGCCTCCAGAACCGTGAGACAATAAATACCTGTGGTTGAAGGCACTCAGTTCGTGGAACCTTGTTACAACAGCCCTAGCGAAAGAACACAACCCGTGAGATGCCAGTAAGGCCCTCCCCTCAAGTCCACAGACATCATCAGTGTCCCCTGTGGTCAGTGTCACCCTCGGCTGAGGGGCCCTGCTGTGTCGGGAGCAGTTCCAGAGTCAGGCACGTGTGCACAGTGCTCTCAAAACTTCTGATGGGAAGCAACACGTGGCACGTCCTCTCACCCCATCGGCCAAAGCAAGTCACATGGCCCCACCTGAGTGCCAGGTGGCATTTATGACCCTCCCACAGGGCAGGTGTTGCGGCGGGCACAGTTGTCTGATCGTCCCCAAACCAAGAATAAGGTGTGGCAGGTGAGCCAAAGGATTCCTCCCTTCTTCTGTCAGGTCCTCGTTCACCTGCCGCCATCTCAACGAGGCCTGCCATGGCCCCCCGCTCTCCCCTGTCCTGTCCCCCTGCCCCGCTTTATTTTCTCATAGTCCCTCCACCAGCTGGGACAATGATTCCCTTCTGGTGTATTCTGTTTCTTGTCGGCCCCACAAGGACAGACCCTTTGTCCACAGCTCAGCTCCTAGAAGACCTCCTGGCCCAGAGCAGGTGCTCCATGGAAGTTTGTTGAGTGAATCAATGAGTGAATGAAAGTTATTTGCTAACTCTGGACTAGATGATCACTAAGGACATGCTGTGCTTTTCTTTTTTTTAACCCCATGCATTCCAACAAGACTTGGAGGCTGCTCCTGTCTGTCCCTAAGCCTGCCCCGTTGTCTCGCTTCTTCCAGAATAACCGATCCTGTCACTGGTGCCAAGATGCCAGTTGCCCCTCCCTTCCTGTGAGTCGGTTGGTTCCATTCCTGGGGAGTAGCAGCCCGCAGAAGGAGGGTGTCTGGTCCTCTAGCAGCTCTCAGACGTAACTCAGACCCCGAGGAAGCCAGGGCCTCAGCTGGTTACCGTGGAAACATGGCCCAGGGAAAGCTGCTCTTCCCACATCCCACTCCGCAGATGCATTTTGGTGACCTCCTTAGCAATCCTAACCAGTGGCCTCTGAAAGTTTCCTGCTTGCTCCCTCCCCAGCCCACCCGCTCTCTCACCGGCTCTGGAGATGAAAGCGAGGATCATTTTGCATCCTTGAGCCTGTGGAGTTTCCCGCTGTGGGATACAATCAAGGAACACTTATTGAATACCTGGTCTGTGCTTGGGCCTGAGTGCAGCCTTTTTCCCTAAACCAGAAGACACTGAAGAGGTGGAGCAGGGTGGCCAAGAGCTTACGTTCTGGAGCCCAATTGTCTGGGTTCAGATCCTGCAACCATCGTCTTGCCATGCGTGGTGCTTTTAAAATACGTCTGCACATCCTTTAACCCGCCTCCCACCAGCAGCCGTTTAGTTCCCCTTCCGCTGACTGTGAGGGAGTCGTCCTCAGGGATAAATGTGGTGGGAGCGATAATGCAACTTCCCAGGGCTTGGTCAGGAAAGGTGGTACAGACTCTGCCCGTACCACCTCTCTCTCTCTCTCTTTGTACTTGTGCCTTGGGAGCCCTGAACCACCATGTGAGAAGTTCGGCCACCCTGAAGCCATGCTGGAGACGCCAAGATGAGAGACCACAGAGAAAGAGAGACTTGACGGAGGAGCCCCAGCTCCTGGCCTCAGCATCACCGGGAGGGTGGGGGCCTTCAGATGGTCCCCAAGCCATCTAGCGATGCAGAGTGGAGCAGGGGCAAGCTGACCCCACCACGGCCCACCCAAATCACAGATGCACAAGCAGAATAAATGTTATCGTTGGTTTATGCCACTAAGTTCTGGAACATCTCCATCCTGAACATTCTACAAAACTGGAAAAGTTGTAAACCACGATACGTCCCTCTCCTCATCTGCATTGTGGGAACGGTCCCTGTACTTCCTTCCTGGAGCTGTGGAGAGGATTCAGTGTGTTACAAACAGTCTGGGACACACCCAGTGAGCTCAGCGGCTGTCAGCGTAACCCAGCGCACGAGGGCAGAGGGCCCTTTGGGCTGCGCTGTGGGGAAAGCGTGGAGTCCAGAAGGCAGACACCCTCCTTGAGTGTTTCGAGGGGTCTAGAGCTGGAGTTCTGGAGGCCTCTATTGAAACTCATGTTAAGGAGGTGAGACATGCGGGGGAAGCAACCATGCAGAAGGGCATGCTGGGAGCAGGGCGTCCCTCCCCTCCTGTTTCCCCGTCTTCCCGGCTCCCATCCCCAGAGGCAACCAGAACTTGGGGACCAGCTTCTCGGATGGCCTCCTGGAGATTGTCACTTCATATGTAGCATTTATGCAAAAAAAAGGAGAAAGACAGACAGACAGACAGGGAAAGGGAGGGAGGAAGGGAAGGAAAGAAAAGAAAAAGAAAGTCGTTAACAGCTCCATGAGGACAGGGATCTGCCTGTTTCTTTCCCTGCTGCCTGCAGTGTCAAGATCAGCGCCTCGTCCTGGCTCGTGATCAGTAAATACGTGAAGCATGAACGTGGCCTTCTCTATTCCAGGGGGAGCATCCCAAACACGCTGCTCTCGGCTCACCGTCTGCAGTACCTTCCGTTGGGAGGTCACTCCTTCTCCACGTCCTGAGCTGCCTCGTTCTTTTGCTGGTGGACAATGGTTCACCGTGGGGCCATATCGGGTGCATGGGACCGTTCTTACTGATGGAGACGCCACGCGGTTTGATTCCAAGCTTTTGCTGCTGTGATTAGAGCTACAACCTTTCCTGACTTCTCACCAAACCTTTTTCTATCTCTGGAGATTAACCTTTGGGACCACCTCCTCTCCCTTTGTTTTTGCTCATCTCCTTGTCTTTGCTCATGCACATCTTGTTCATGGCCACCATTGTACCCTTGGATGTTTCTGAGCACCCCTGAGCAGACCTCCATCTCGGTTCTTTGTCTCCCAGGGATGGAGAGTGTCCTTCTTTATCCCTGTCTCTGTCATATTCCCCTCCCCTGTCTCTCTTAGGAGCACAGCCTAGACGAGCTGGAAGACTTTGCATGACCTGGGCATCAGCATGTGCTTCCGGGGACATCAAAGAAGGCTTCTCGGAGGAGGGGCACCAGAGCGGGGCCTTGAAAGTAGGGTCTGGGCTGCCAGGGAGGGGCAGCAAGGACCCCGGCTTTATGAGCCACCTCTTGAAACCCACCCTCCTTCCTCAGATGAGAGTGTCGAAAAGGCCAGCTCAGCAGACCAGGGGTCCACACGCCCCTCTGCACAGATGGTCCCCAGCCTGGGCTCCATCTCTCTCACCCTGGCAGCTGGTGGGCAGTGGCGGCAGGAATATTGCCACACACGCTGTGAGAGAAAGTAAAGAAGGACATTTTCAGTTCAGAGCTCAGATCCCCGGATCGTGTTCTCTCTTCCCATTCTGCCTGGCCGGCGCGGAGCTGGCGTGAATTCATCCCAATATTTATTGGACGTTGGCCGTGACCCTGGAGCGGGTCCTCAAGACCCTGCAGCCTGCTTCCCGCATGAACCCCTCACTTGCTGGAGCGTGGAGAGGCCCAGGGGCCGGGGGGCCAGGAGCGGCCAGGGAGCTGGGGGGTCACCCTGGGGCGTAAGAGCCCGGGGGCCCTGGTTGTGGGCAGAAGTTCAAGCCAAAGTCCTAGCATCGCCGTGGACCCTGCAGATCACCTAGTGGGGAGAAGAGGTCCCCATGCTCTCCCAGGGAAGACATTGGCCTAAGCTGGATTTCAGGGACTCAGGCTGATGGCAATGAAGCTAAACTCAGTCAGTGGGGTGAAACTGGCAGCATGAAAAATTTAAATAAAAATCTGATTTTTAATATCTCTCTAAAAATCTGAAGATTTGGCTGTGTTAGGTCCTTGGGCCTGCAGAGTGACAATTAACTGGAGCTCTGTAGTGGGCCCCCCCACAGCTGGGGCTCTCCAGTTTGCCACAGTCCCCACCCCTCCCTGTTGCCCTGTGTCCTGGCCCACTTCCCTCTTTGCTCATTTTTATTACTGGCCTGGCTCTGGGTGGCACTAGGGTTTTGCTTCTGCTTTGGTTTGCAAAGAATGTTCATATGTCTTTTCTGACTTGTTTCTCTCCACACCCCTGTGATCTGGGCCACAGTGGTTAGACACGATTTTCTGAAGGGGGAAGTGAGGCTCCGAGAGGGAGGATGTGCCCGCGGTCAAGCAGGTCACTCCCTATCTGCAGGGGTCCTATGACATGTACTGGAGACCCCTCCCCTAAGATGCTCCCTGCAGGCAGAGGGTCCTCCCAGCCACGTGGAGAGAGGGAAGACACAGACCCCAGGTGGGAGACCGTCTGATCGTGCGTGGGAAAGCGGCTCAAGGGGTGAAGGCCAGCGTCCACGGCAGCCACGGGGCAGGAGAGGGGGCTGGCACAATTCAACAATTTCTGATAGCTTCTCCTCCAGCTCCTGAGAGACCAACCCCTGTCCATGATTATGTGTGGGGCCAAGAAAGGGACAGAAACAAGACAGAGACACATGCCGAGAGACAGAGACAGACACGGAGAGAGAAGCACAGAGGGAGACAGACTGAAGGAGATGGAAAAAGAGAGAACTGGGAAGAAAGAGAGTCCCAGAGAGAGCAAGGGAAAGATGGGGAGAGAAGGAGAGGCCGCGCAGGGTCGGACGGAGAGCCACAGCAAGCAGGGAGGCACGAGTTCCAGGGCCAGAGGACCCGGACTGATCCCGCAGAAGCTGCTGCCTCTTGCTCCTGAGACAGGCCCGGGCTGGCAGCAGCTGTTCACGCTGGTCGCCCACCGCCAGGCTCCCAGGAGCCCCATGAGCTGTGGCACATCGGCCAGCGCCAGCTTCCCTCAGGGTCCCCTCTGCGCCCAGCCACATCTATGCCCTGTCTCCCAAGCTGTCCATCTCCTGGGGAGGGCAGAGGCTGCCCCCCTTCTTGTCCTCCTCGTGGGCAGGGAACCCAGTTTCGGCTTCTGCCTGGGGGGCGGGAGGGAGTGGGGAGGTGCTCCCCCAGAGAAGGCTCCAGGCCCGGGCACCGCAGATTCAGAGCAGATGCCTCCCTGGGAAGAGAGAGGGAACAGATGTGCGTCTGTGGTCTTTGTGGAGATCCGGCAGCCTGGCAACCGTGATGGCAGTCGGGACAGGCCTCGAAGCTTTGTCTTTGCACAGCCTTCCAGGAGTGCAGACTCTGAGAGCTGGTCTGCCGGGCATCCACAGGGACCCGGCCTTCCCTCCCGGCCAGGGGGGGCCTGGCTGACCAGGACACCCCGCAGTAAGGGCAGATCGGGGGGTCCTTGGTGAGCTCTCTGGGGACCGTAGGCACAGATCCTGGTTAAATAATGTCAGCTCCACCGCCTGTCCCCCGACTTGCTGTCGCTAACACGTGCTGATGCCAGCTCCAGTTACAGTACAAAGGCCCTGCAGGTCTGCCCTGGAAGAAGGGAAAAAGGGCAACCTGGCGTGTCTTGAATGTGTAGCAAAAAGCAGGCTTAAGAGCTGGAAGCAGATGACCAGAAGCTTCACGGCCATTCGTTCAATCATCAGCAAACTGCAGAGTCCCTACCAGGTACCAGCACTGATGCCCAAGACACAGTCCCTCCCTCACAGAGCTGAACAGAGTGGGGGAGATGGACGCTTGACACATTGAGAAATAATAAGATGTTTCCAGCCAAGAAAACAAGATGAAATCACAGGTGAGAGAGTGACAAAGGGGGGGTGGGCATATGTCGCACAGGGCATGCCAGGAAACCGTTCCAAGCAGGTGACACGTGAGAGGGGACCTGAATGAGAAGGAGCAGCCAAATGAACCATGCAGAGAAGAGTATCCAGAAGACAGGAACAGCCAGTGCAAAGGCTCAGAGTCTACCTCATCTGAAGTCTAAAGCATTCGCCAATAAGAATTGTTCTCATCCACTCGGGATGCTTCTTGGCTTCGTGAGGACGAAGGTGCAGCCTCTCACTGCAGTAAGACCTTCTAAGATCTCTTTCCTCTTCTGGAAAGCAGGGCGGTGAGGGGTGCAGGGAGCTCCATGGGGCCTCCTCTCAGTTTAGCTCCTCCACTGGCCTGACACCCAGGTCCTGTCGTGCCCTAAATCCACAGAGCCGGAGGCTTCCTTTCACGTCGCCTGGGTCCGTGTTTCCCAAACGTCGGCATTCACACCCCAGCCCCGTGCTGCAGACCTCACCTCACTGGCCCGTGAGTAGCTCTGTCTCCCGCTTGACACTGGCCGGCTTGCAGACGCTCACCTCATCCTTGGGATTAAGAGTCATGACGTTGTTGCTAGTTCTCTTATTTCTGATAAATAGCTATTAAAATTAAAAACGTGCATCTGCGAACCACCTGAAATCCAGCCACGGTTGACCCTTTGGGAAACGCTGCTCCAGTCCTGCCTGAGTTCACACACAGCTGAAGCCCAGAGATTCGTGCAAACCCGCAGGATCAGTGAGCCTGGCACGTGGCCACCTTCCCTTCTGTCCTCTGCGCTGGTTCACTCCAGCTGACGTTCAGAGGGCGGCCTCAGGTCTCAGAGACTCAAGGCTCAGGGCTCCCGGGTTTCTCTCTGTCTGCCTCTCCCCGGCCCTCCCCTCTCTCTCCCTCCCTCTGTCTCTCCTCCCCTACTTCCCTCCTCCTCTCCCCTCTCCTTGACTCTGAAATACCAAGCAGGTTCTCCAGCCTCAGCCCTGCCTAACTCACTGATGCTAAGCCACTCTCTCCAGGTGAAAAAAATCACTAATTTCCTCCTCTTCTCTGTAAAGGGGCAGGAAGACCCTCATTCCTTGTGAGCACTGTGAAACAATCCACCACATCAAGCGTGAGCCGAATCAGCCCCTCAGGATGCTCCGGAGGACTCACGTGCGCATTCACTCCTCCACTGGGATTCACAAGGAGCTGGGATGTGTTGGATCCTGTTCAAGTCACCGGAGACGAAGCAGAGAACGAACAAGGAGCCTGCCCTGGAGGAGCTTCCGTTCCCCTGGGGAAACAGATGACGCACCAGTGAACCAATGAAGGGGTAAGTTAAAGCAAAAAGGGATGAATGGATGAATCACTGGTCTTCCCAACTTTTCAGGCAAATTCCTTTTCATCCTTCAAGACCTGGCTTGAGTCTGCTGAGTGCTGGCAGCTCTCCCCTGCCCCGTGGCTGGATGGTCCTCCTCTGCCCCCGGGGCACCTGACGGCCGCCTTGCACAGAAGAGTCAGGAGCTCAGAAGATGCTCAATGAATGAACGCAGACGGACAAGCGTGTGTTCGTGTTCGGCAAGTGTAATTAGGGACGTGCTTGTGCTCGTGCATCCGATGACAAGCTGGTGCATTTGTGTGCTTGCTAATGGATGGGGCCACCTATGTGGGTGTGTGTTTGTGTGCAGTGAATTGTGTCTTCTGGATTGGAACGATGGCTTCAGCAAAGGCAAGGATATGGCATCTGAGGGGGAGGTTTGGTAAGAGTGTGTGTGAGTGTGTGTTTTATAAGTACACGTGTGTGTATGTGTGTAAGAGAGAGAATGGGTATGAGTGTGTTCGAAAGTGTGTGTGTGTTTGTAGTATGTGAGTGTGTTTTATAAGTGCATGTGCACGAATATGTGTGTAAGAGAGTGTGTAAGTGTGTTTGCAAGTGCATACATGTGTGGCTAGGAGTGTGTGTGAGTGACTGCATGTGTGTGGCAGCGGCTCTGGGCTGCAGGCCACACTGACCTCCTGATCTTCCAGAAACACAGAGCAGAGACGGATCTCTCTCCTCGACTCGGGAAGAGAGGAGAGGGGCGTGGACAGGGGTCAAGATTCCTGTGAAACTGGGCCCCTGGGCTTGTGTCCTGCCTCCTGGGTCCCTGGTGCCATCTCGTAGGGCCCCCATGTGCCATCACCCATCAATACTGAGGACACGCCTGAGGCTGCCCTGGCCTGGTGTTTGCCAGGTTCTGGCTCTGGGAAGGGCCCCTTCAGGCCAGGGGGCATTTGCCTTTGAAGGGGCCAAGGTCCGAGCTCCCCCGAGGCAGACCGAGTGGGGAAAGCCCGGGGCGGCGCAGATGCCCGGTGGCCCTGGCTTGGAGGCTCTGAGCTGCGAGGGTTGGACAAGCCACCTCCTTGGATCACAGGCGTGACCACAGCACCCAGCTCAGCAGCTCTCGGGGGAATGAGAGGCCTGCGTTCCAGTAGGCACTTACCCAGAGCCCGCACCCACTTAGCTCTCGGTGGCAGTGACCATCGCACGCTTTCACCCTCAGACCCAGGCCCCCGGGTCGTCCACCCCACGGTCCCCCCGACCCCCACAGTTCCCCCCACCCCCCACCTGCAGGCTGCCCTGGGCCCTCCCTGGGGCTGCCCCTTCTCATCTCAGTTCTGATACTTTCCTGGGTCAGGTCTCTGTCCCCACCCTCCCCACCAAGGGCTGACTGTGGCCACCACCGTGTGGATCCTAGAGACCCCCCCAGGGGCCACCTGCCTTGTCCCCACCCTGGGCAGCCCCCCTCCCCAGCTGTGGCCCTGTGACACTTTCTCCTCCTTGACACTCTCACTCTCTCCACCAAGAGCAGAGTCCCAAGGTCGGCTGTCCCCAACTGCCATCCCTGCACCCCACAAGGCCTGGCCACCCCTGAAGTGTCCCCCCATTCCTGTCCCCTCCACTCACTCCCAGACAGAACCCCTATTCCCTCTGGAGAGAAAAGGGGAGGGAGGGAGGCAGAAATCAAGAGCCGGGCTTGGACAGGCTAAGTTCCACTCGGGGCCTCCCAGTGTCTGCCGAGGGTCCTGGCCAGCTCTGCGCCTCACAGCCACCCACGAGCCCCTCCCTCGGCAAGTTCTCTTCCCATCCACTCCGGGCTCCAAATCTCTGAGAAGATATCTAAGTCAGAGGCGTCCTTCAGCTGCCATCTAGGCTCTTCTCCCAGCCCGGGGAAGGGCAGGGTTTATTCTTGATTAGATAATATATGCTAATCTATGCACCGCTGGGGCCAGGGCAGGAGTCCTGGGCTGTAGCCAGAGCTGTTCTTGCCCAGGCAGAGTGATCGGAGTGGCCGATGGGTCAGAGTGGAGACCCCGGGCTTGGAGGACTCGGCCCCTCTCTCTTGGTGCCCCCAGGTCACAGCCAAGGTTGGATACAGCCTCCGTGCTGTCCGAGACACGGGAACAGGGCTCCACAAGTGGTTCCAGATGCCGCGGGCCCCATGCAGAGAGGTTGCTGGAAACCAGATGCCTCCAGGAAGCCACGGGCCATGCTGCCCCCAGCACCACCCCTGAGTCCCACGGAGAAGGCTGCTGAGGAATTCGGCCCCAGGCCAGGCAGGGTGTGCCTGGGACTCCAGCCCCTCCATTCCCTGCTGACAAAATCTTCTTCGACTGCTCAAGACGCCTTGGCAGAGGCTGCGCGTGCAGGCGCCAGTCTATTCAAGTTTTGCGTTCTTATGTAAAAATCCAGATCTCAGGCTGCCTTTGTGGAGACCACGCACGTGGCAACATCAGGCTGGCATCCTTGGGTAGTGACTGTACACACTACCGGGGCCGTGTGCCCTCCAGGGCCGCAGTGTCCTGCTCCAGCACCCCCCGCCTGGGCTACCTGCTGGCCTCGGGGGGAGCTGGATGTGCGGCTTCGGTGCCACGGTTAAGGGGGAAAATTAAAACGACAGCGTCTCTGGCCTGGTATTGAAGCCACTCGTGATGTGCTCTGTGCCTGCCTCCCGCTCCGGGTCAGACCCCACCGCAGGTTCTGCCCTCCACACGTTCCCATCTCCCATCCTGCGCCTGGGAGGCTGTCTCTGCGGCTCCCATCTCTCCTACAGTCCAACAGGGGATCCTGTAGGGACAAGCTTCCCGGCCACCTCCTCCAGGAAGCCTTCCCCCATCCCGCAGATCCAAATGCCCACATGGTTGAAGACCTGCCGGGGACCGGATCAGCGACTCCTGAGGTCCTTCAAGCATGGGCATTTTTGCTCCTCCAGGAAATGAAGAAAAATGGGTCTCCATGACCCAGGACGTGCCCTCTCAGGGTCTGAGCAGGCCCCTCCGGGCGCTCCCACTCTCCTCCTGCACCCCTCCTTCCCAAATCTGGCCATCAGCCTTCAGTCCCCCAGCCAGAGCTGCCGGGAGTGCCTGCTCCCCGCCAGGTGCTGGGCAGGGAGACAGGGCCCCGTGAGGTCCCCGGCAGCCAGAGGCAGGTGGTGCCCTTCATGGGCAGAAGAGCCAAGGTCAGCTAACGGTCCGCAAAGGCCACTGTTGGCTGTGGCAGTGACTGAGTCCTCCAGGGCTCCGGCCGCAATAAACCGTATTCACTGGTTTTACGACACCAATAACAGGCCAGGCTGCAAATCTGCCGGAGGAGCTCACCAGCTGCCGTCTGCCGGGGACTCCAGGGGCTGAGACCCCATCCTCTGCAGCCAGCCTGGGGGACCCAGACTCACACACAGCCTCAGGACACTCCACGTGCTCCCACCTGGCCCCGAGACACGAGGCAACTGATCAAGCCCTCAGGATTTTCCAGAAGTTTTTAGAATGTCAGGAGTCCGGGCGTGAAGACAACCTGGCATTGTCACCCACCAGCCCCGGCTCCGTTTATCTCGTCCCGCACATGTTTGGAACACGGTGCTGCGTAAAGGGATGAAGGGCGGGACTCCTTCCTCGTGTGAGGGAGGCAGCCACCCACAGGGCACGCTCCGGGGTACGGGGGGCACTCCTCGCGAGGGACCCGGCTCCCGCACACTCACGCCCGGGAGACCCATCCAAGCTCAGCTCTGGCTGACGGCCCAGGCTGCAAACCCACATGCCAGCTTGATGCCAACCTTGGACAAACAGGGTTTATTTTCTTTGTTTACATGTTCACTCCCCGATTCTCTCTCTGCCCGAGCCCAGCCCACCCCGTACCCCACACACAAACCAGAGCGCCATGAGGGCAAGCGGTTTGCTGGTTGTGTTAACTGTGGCTGCCTCATTTATTGATCAATAAATACTTCATCCATTCATCCCACGGGTATTTTCTGAGCACCTGCGCTGTGCCAGGGGCTGGGCGTTAGAGCCGAATGAGGCAGACGGAGCCCTTTTTCATATGAAGTTGACAGTCTAGTCAGGGGCCAGTTAAACCAAGAGGCTGATAAATAAACACCATAATTCCAGGCGGTGGGAGGTGCTGTGAAGAAACCAGTGCAGGGGGATGGAAGGGGGGGTGTGGGGATGAGAAACTAGGAGAAGCTCACCAGCAGAGGGAACAGCACAGGCAAAGGCCCTGAGGCAGAAGATGCTTGTGGGGCTTGAATAGAGGGAGGAGGCTGGTGTGACTGGAGCAGAGTGAGACAGGTGAGTAGGCAGGGGGCAAGGGCGGAGAACTGGGGACCCCAGCATCACAGGGGTGCCTCAGCCCACCGGTCTTGGAGGGAGGACAGACAGAGGCACAAGGCACAGACTAGCACCTGGTCCGCCCGAGGCTAGATCTGGGGCCAGCAGAGCCCCCGAGGGCCCGGACTCCACACGTGTTCAGGCCTCTTTGCCTTGACCCCCTGGCTTCCTGGGGAGCCCTCCTCCACCTTCGACATGAGGTCAAATAGCCTCTCCGTGGAGTCGTCCCTGGGCCCCAAGGCGAGCGCACTCAGCTGGTGCCTCCTCTGCACGTCTGTCACCCCTCTCCACGTCAGGGATGCGTCCAGACCTGACCACTTCTCACCGCCCCCATGCATGGCCCTGGTCCAAGCCACCATCACCACATTGGCAGCCTCCTCATTGGTGTCCTCGATTCCTCCCTTGGTCCCTACACTCTGCTCCCTCACCAGCAGCCAGAGGAACATTTTAAAAACATACAAGAGACCGTGTCATTCTCAAACTCAAAATTTTCTAATGATTTCCCATCGTACTCTATGTAAAGGTCAAAGCCCTACAGTGGCCCATGAGGACCTCCAAGAACTACCCCTCCCTGCCCCACTTGCCTCTCTGAGCCCCCTCTACCACGCTGGCCCCCGTGCTGTTTCTCCAACATCCAGGCATGCTCCTGCCTCTGGACCTTTGCACTTGCTGTTCCCTCTGCTGCGATGTTTTTCCTCCAGATGTCTCCATGGCTCACTCCTTCACCTCCCTCAGGTCTTTGCCCAGATGTCACCTTCTCAGTGAGACCCTCCCTAATCCATCCATTTGAAACTGCAAATCATTTCAGGCCACCTGGGCATTCCGTGGGCTCCCTCCCAGCCTTACTGCCTCTCCTGGTCCCCCCCACCCCCGTCTTCTCTGTATATCTATGCCTTTCTTTCGCTTATTCCAAGTCTCCCCGAGTGTAATTTATATTCCGTAAGGGCAGGGATAATGCCCTCGGCTGTGTCCCCGGAGCCTAGACCAGGGCCGGATGCATAGTAGGTGCTGCAGAAAGGCTTGTTGAATGAATCATAGCACTTGTTACATTACTTTGTGGCTATTTACAGTGCGGTATGATTAAGAAATGAATTTGCAACTCTCTTTTCCCTCTTTTTGATGGCCCTTGGGGACCCCCAGCGAAAGAATGACAAGGGCAACTTCTGTCCCCATGGAAAGCGAGCCAGGCCTTGGGGGCTCTGAGTTCTGAGCCCCCTTCTGTCTGGGTTTCAAAGTCGAGTAATGACGGTAACCAGGCGCTGGGGTGGGAGCAGCAGGTCCTGCGGGGCAATCCCTGGAGACGGGCGGAGAGGCGGGGCCTGGGGGTTTCCACAGACGGCAGACGCTGGGCCACGGCTCTGCTCAGGGTTTGCGGGAAGCTGGAACGAGCGCACCGATGGGTATTTCTGCACCCAGCACAGCAGCAGAGCACGACCTTGGGGCAGAAGCCGTGGAGAGCAGAAGGAGGAATCGTTCTAACGACAACTGTTACTATTACTGCTGTTATAATCCTGCCTGATTTATCCAGCGCTCACTGTCTGCCAAGCAGGATCTCCCACGTCTTGAGATTTAATCACTACAGTGACCCTGGGAGTACAGACTGTTCCTATTCCCCTTTTACAGACGAGGAAACTGAGGCACAGAGTGAGGGAGTCACTTTCCTAAAGCCACACAGCTACTAAGCGACAGAGCTGGGGCTTGACCCGGGTGACCTGGCCCTAGAGACACAGCCCAGCCTCTCCTGCCTCAGGACAAGGGCCCTTTGGCAGTTTTCTTGGTCACATTCAGGTCAGCCGCCCGAATCTGCCCTAAACCGTGGGCGGGCAAGAAGCCCCTAAAATGGTGGAGATTCAATTCCTGCCAGAGCGGGTAGGGGCAGGCCCAGAGTTTGATTTGATTTTGAAAAAATGAACAATTGCCACCTCTCGGGAGGGCAAGTCCCATTTTGAAGTTTCTGACTCCCCCCACCCAGGGTAGCTCCTCGGGGACAGACACTGTCCCTGGTCCTATGTGTGGCTGCATAGCGAGCCCAGCGTCGTGCCTGGTGCATAAGCTGCGTGAGATGATGACACGGAGCACAGCTCTCCTGCTCTGAAACGCAAGTCCTGGGCGTCCTGGTGGCGGGGTCTCTTAGGAGGGGCTGTTTCTCCACAGGCACAGGTTCCACGTGAAGGTGAGTATCCCGGGGCCTCTGTAGATTTAACTCCCGGAGCGTCTTTTCCAGGGCTGGGCCTCCCCCCTACTCCCTCTGCCTCGACTCTGGGATGGGGAGACCACCTCCTCAGAGGAGTGGAAGGAAGCCATGGTTAGAGCAAAGCCTGGGAATCAGGCCATCAGGGTTCAAATCCCAGCTCTGCCAGTGAGTAGCTGTGTGATCTTGGACAAGTTGCTTAACCTCTCTGTGCTTCAGTGTCGTCATCTCTAAAATGGGCGTGATAGTAATGGCACCTCCCATAGAGGGGAGTGTGAGGATTCAGTGGGTCAATTTGCCTAATGGAGGGGTGCACAGCGCATGGGGGGCACCCGCAAGGTGAGCTGTTGTTTTCATTTGTTGCTTCAGGCTTCTAATGGTATCCTGGCAAGAGCCTGGGGAAAAGCAGGTGAAAGCAAACCAAAAACACGTGGCTGCTAACCAGAAACAGAGAAACGCTCTGACCATCCCGCGGTCAGCGAGCCAAGCTCTTTTCCAGCAGGACAACCACCCAGAGCACACACGAGCCGTTGGGACAAAACCTGGTCTCAACCTCAGACCAGAAAGAAGAAGTGCAAATAACTGAGCAAACGAAACGAAACCCGAAGTCCAAACAAACTGCGCCTTCCTCTGGGGAGGGAGGTCCCGGCGCACCCCTGGATGCCGAAAAGCACACAGCTTTGTTTGCTCATTCCATGGGCCGCCGGACACGGCTGGGAGCTCGAGGGGCGTCTCGGGGGCTCATCTCGACAGGCAGCTGCAGGAATGCAGCCTCCGCCGGGGGGGCCGAGCAGGTTTTCACGGCCCCGGAGTTTTGTTTACAAAGCAGGAAAGATCGTGGTGAAGAACTGAGGCTGGAGAGCTGGCTCTGGGGGAATGGGACCCCTGAGAACACGGGAAGACCAGGCTCTTCTATCCCGCCACCCTCTCCGGCTGCTCGGCTCTGCCAGGCTGGCGCGGCGCAGACAGCTGCCCTTCTCCTGGGAAGCCATATGGCTGTAGGACGACAGGGGTGGGCCTGAGACAAACCTGCAGCTATTGACGAAGCGGGACGAAGCCGCTCGGGTTCGCCTGCCGCTGAGCGTGGGGTGTTGTGGATGTGCGTCAGCGGGACGTTAGGATCGAGGCAGAAGAGGGAATTCCACCACTGAGCTGAGGGAGCCATTATTTTTCACATTTAAAAAAATTGTGAAATACAGCACACATTCAGAAAAGCGCATAATACATAGTCATTACTATTAACAGATTATTATCAAGCCTCCCGTCGCCACATCAAGACACAGATGCTTCCAGAAGCTGTCTGTGTCTCCTGGCCCAATCACAGCCTCCTCGAGTCGTGAAAGTCATCACTGTTCTGACTCAGGTAACAGCTTCCTTGTGCTCCTCTGTTTTCACGCCGCCCACGACTTCTTGCCTGGACAAACCGAGCAGTTCAGTGCTGCCCGCTCGGGGACGAACATGTGTGCATTCTTCATAACGAATTCTTTGTGTCTGGCTTCTATTGCTCAGCCGTAGGATGCACATAGTTTTTATTTGTTTTAAGATTTTATTTTTCCTTTTTCTCCCCAAAGCCCTGCGGTACATAGTTGTATATGTTTAGTTGTGGATCCTTCTAGTTGTGGCATGTGAGACTCTGCCTCAACGTGGCCTGACGAGCAGTGCCATGTCTGCGCCCAGGATCTGAACTGGTGAAACCCTGGGCCACTGAAGTGGAGCACGTAAACTTAACCACTCAGCCACGGGGCCGGCCCCAGGATGCACGTAGGTTCAATTTCCCTTTCACCCTTGCTGGAATGCATCACGTCGCGTCAGTCCATTCCACAGCTGGTGGACACCCGGGCTGGCGCCGCGACATGGGGCCTATTCCCAAGCCACTGCGGGGGACGTCCTTGGACACGCCTCCCGTTGCACATGTCAAATGCATTTCTGCTGGGGGTACAGCAACAGTGCGCTTGCTGCCCGTCAGGGCTTGGAATCTCCAACCCTATTGGACAACATCAAACTACTCTCCACAGGGCTGGCGCCAGGGCATACAGGCCCCGGCTGCATGAGCGAGTTCTGGTCACTCCCCACCTGCTGCTTCGGGAGCACTGCCGTCCCACTCAGGTCCGTGCCCTTGGCTGAGGCGGGCCCTTTATTGGAGGAGGCGGGTATCCAGGATGAGCATGCTGAGGCAGGAGCGGGGGCTGTTCACGTCTGGCCATGCCTCCTCACCGCCTGCGAGGCCAGCACACAAGCCGCCGTCTCCTCTTCTTCTCCTTTTCCATCCCACCTTCCAGAATCTTCTCTCATATCCTGGCCACCAGTCCCAACAGAGCCCTGTGCCTGGGTTTCTGGGGAGGGCCACCCACGGGCCTCACCGTATACCCCACAGGTCCTCTAGACGGGGGTGGCGGGGGTACTGACAACCCCAAAGGCAGCAGAGAGGGGCATGCTGGGAGCAATGTCATCCCCCCATCCCAGTTACTGTTGCCTCTCGGGCCATATGCCACTGAAACAAGATACATAAATATTTTGCACCCGGAAGCCATCTGCAGAGTCTAATAACGAGGAGCTTGGGACAATTTGTGACATAAGGTGTTTGCTGAATGTGTATTAATTACTCTTGTAGCAAAACAAACCTTGTTCTTCAAAGAAAGGGGCGTGGGGTGTGGGGTGTGGTTGGGAATAAAGGGATGGGAGGCAGTTTCAGAGAAACAGCGCAAGAGGCTGGACCGGGGGCAAGTTGTGTGGGTCTGGAATGAGTGAAGCTGCCAAGAACCCCAGGGCTCCCAGGAAATGGAGGCTGGAGGTGAGGCCAGCGGAGGGGAGTGAGGGGCACGGAGGGAGAGGGGTTTCCCTGTGAAGGGCCCAGCCGCTCTGTGCCCTGCATTCCTCCAGTGCATGTTGTTGAGCTGGGCTGGGACGTCTGAGATGGCCAAGGCCCCAGTTCTAGTGGGCTCGGACCCTAGGTGGGGAGGGGTGACAGTAGGAAACAGGAAAACAGTGTGTAAATAAGAAGCCACGTTGTCAAGACGATCAACTGGCATGCAGTAGAGAGTGGTGGGGAGTTAGGGGCTCGCTTTGCTGGGTGATCAGGGAAGGCCTCTCGGAGTAGGGGGAATGGTCACACCGCTAAAAATGACGCACAACATTACTACGTGCCCAGCACTGCCCTACGAGCATGACTTCCCTCAATTCGTTTACTCTCCAGGCAGAGACCAGCACAGCCTCCTTAAATCAGGTTCCCCACCCTCCTGGTCAAACTAAAGAACTACATTTCCCAGCTTCCCTTGCAGTCAGGTGCTACCATGTGACTTAGATTTGACCAATCACAAGTGGCTGGCCCAGAGACTGGTCCAAGCCACATCCTGTTTGTCTGGATGGAGCCAAACATAGGAGCCTGGGTCCCTGAATCACTCCATGGAAGGCAGCCGCCCAACAGCCATGTGAGCTGGAGAAAGTGTTCCATTTTCTGTGATTTAGCGGGGTCATCATCTGTTCCTGTTTGCCTGGGATTGGGCTGGTTTTAGCACTGAAAGTCCTGCATCCTGGGGAACCCTTGGCCCCAGGCAAACCGACATCAGGCTACCCTAGCTTTAGGGACAGCAGTGCGCTGCCCTGAGCGCCCTGATGTGGTTATCACACCAGCCTTACAAGGCAGGCTCTGTTCTTATCTCTGCTGAGTAAATGGAGAAACTGAGGCTGGGAAGCGTGTGTCATTTCCCTGAGGTCATCTGTCAAAGGTCACACAGCTAGTGGGGGCGCCAGGAACCGAAAAGAGAGTCCGGCTCCTAAGCCCGTGCTTCTAACCATCCAGTCAAACTGTGCTTCCAGGGAGCGGTGAGGAAGGGACGATCTGGCAGAAACGCATCCCAGGGGCAGGCTGCCAACTCCCACCTATGCTTCAGGCCCACCTGTCATGTCTGTCTCTAGACCTTGTGCCCTGTCTGAGGCAGAGAGCAGCGCGTCCCTCTCTGGAGACTCCTCAGAGTGTCTTGTCCCTCTGATACCATCAAGCTGTATCTTTATCCATTTTCCTGACTGGATGGCAGATCCCAGAGAGATGGAGACCCTGCAGTTTCCATATTTGCATTCCCCAGAGTCTCGCATGACCCCTAGCTGATAGTAGGTGCTTAAGAAATAATTATTGTGAGACCCAAAGATGTGTGGAGAGTGGAAGGAGAGAGCCAAGGAGACAGCGACAGAGAAATGCACCAACTGCAAAAACTGACTATGTATTTGCTAGAGACCAGCGCTGCCAGGAGGAGCCCAACTGGAAAACAAACAACTTCTTCTAAGGAGTGACACTGAAACGCTGCTGGGAGAACCGTATCAGACCAGGAGGATGCAGAAATGCGGTATTGAGACACCTCCCGCTGAGGCCCAGCCTCTAGGAACGCCATTGTTTCGATGGTCCTCTTGTTTGTCTGTGCTGGTCACTGGTGCACTTGTTCTCAGTCCCCTGCCTCTCCTTCTCCGGCTCTGCTCTGGTCACAGGGAGCCTGACCCCTGCTTCCTGAGGCTCCCTTGTCATCAGGATTTGGAGCAGGTTTGGCCAATGGAAAACACTGCAGGGGGACTGGAGGCTGGAGGAAGGGAGAGGCCAGGGTATTTCTTACCCTCTCTCTGCCACGGGCCAAGGCTGTGCCTTCTCTGGGGCTCTGGCTCCGCCGTGGTCTTTTAGGCCAACGCCAGCCTGGCTCACTCCTCACCAGGCCCCAGCCTGGCACACCAGCCGGCCACCACATAATAACGAGTTAGTTTCTCTCCTGGGAAAACGCGTGTTAAGGTCAACGGTCCACCCGCTGCTGCCAGCTTCAGTGTGGTCAGGAGAAAACAGTTAACCCATTTAAGAGCAAATATTTTGAAGCTGAACTTACCAGAGATAGAGCCAAGCAGGTTTCCATCCCATAAAAGCAAACATGGGTCAGTAGCCTCCCCACAGACCTGCCATTTAGCTGCTAAATGGAAAAGGGCCTGCTAATGATGCTGGCATTCCGGGTTATTGGAAGAAGTCCCGTTCAGAGGAATTTCCAGGACAGAGTTTCCAGTACTTTGGTTCATATGCATGTCACACACACATGTTACAATGATCTTATTACTGGTTGGGATATACAAGCACACACATGGAGCATGGTTATCTCTTATGCCTCTGCAAGATGAATAGCCTAGACCAGAATTTCTCAAGGGCTGTGTCCTCCTGTGCCCCACCTGCCAGACTTCGACTCCGAAAAGACAGAGTAGAAGCGTGGGGAGGCCAGATGCACGATTGTTATTCCAGAACAGTCCTTTGGGTGTGAGCCCCAATACCTTCTATTCCCTGATAAGCTCGAGGGGCATTTACTGCCCTCCTCTTTATAACAGGGACAGGGGCCAAGGAAAACCCAAGAAGGGAGAGAGAAGGAGTGAAGAGATAAGCAGAGAGTGTCAAAGTCAGCCCAGAGCCTGACAGACAGGTGGCAACGTGTGAGCGGGTCTGGGTTTCAGGAGGGACCTGTCATCCATTTCTGGGCATCCTGTGTTCTTGACAGGCAGTTGTCCCTTCTCCTCCCTGGGGAGGCTGAGCCAGACCGCAGCGCACATGGGCTCCTTCCTCCCCTCCACCCACTGGCCCTCTCCTGTTTCCAGAAAAGGCAGACGGGTGACGGGATGCTGTTCCCGCCCATCCATCTCGCTGCTCATTAGCCAGGTGAGGGAAGGGACAGTTGGGAACCGATGGCCAGTGTGAGCTCTTGTGTGACCCAAGTGCCAAAACGTGTGGCTCTGCCCGGGGAGTGGACAGACCTGGGCTTGATCCGGCTGTGCCTGCTGCCGGCACGTTCCTTTCCACAAAAATGGGATTAAGGGTTGAACTGTGTGATCTTCTAAGACTGGGGATCCGTTTCTGAGGACTAACCTGAAGCTCCCTCAGAAGAAAGTGCAGAAGGGATGGTGTGGTACTGCGATGCAATGCTGTGTCAACGCCCGGAGTTAAGGTAGACTCCGCAAGTTCAGGCCACTGTCCCCAACAAGCTGCCCTCACTTCACACACCAGCTGCAAGTTTGGGGATCCCCAGGGCACCCCCACTTCTGACCAACTGGTTGCAAATTCAGGGGTTCCCATGACCCACTTGGGTTCAATAATTCACTAGAATGACTCACAGAACTCCCTATACTTACAATTACAGTCTTAATATAAAGGTTGTAAGTCAGGACCAGCCAAGTGAAGAGACACACAGGGCGAGGTCTGTGAGGGTCTTGAACACAGATCCCCCGTGTCCTCTCCTCGTGGGATCAGGACTCACCTGCCTCGTGGCACGTGGATGTGTTCACCAACCAGGGAGTTCCCTCCCAGGACCCCAGGACAGACGCCAGACCAGTTCTTCACTACGGAGCACAGGGTGGCGGGTTGAGTCTATTTCCAGTCACACACCCACCCATCCTTTCGTCTGCAGCACCCACGGAGTGCCCTCCCAGGTTAGGGACCGAAACACAAGAGCAGGCAAGAGTAGGTTAGGAAATTGGGTGGACGAAAGTTGTTTTACTTGCAATCTATCCATTTCTCCTTCTTTGGGGGGAAGAATTTGTGTGTTTCTTGGGAAACCACCCCTCTTTCACTCTTAGCCCACTGAGGTCTCCTGGGCTGGCTCCAGGTGTGAGCAGGTGACCCACGCCTGGCTTATCAGAGCACCACATCCACTGGCTACCTGGATTAGCTCCAAGGTGGCCCCTGGAACGCAGTTCTGAAACTGTGGTAGACACTGTTAAATAGATATTCTCTTTACACTGGATTTTATGCTGCAAAATACAAGCTTGGAGATTCTTGGAGACATCACATGGAGGAAATTTGCCTGCACCTGATGCCACATGATGGAAACAGAGAAGAAAGCTTAAAAAATCAGAGCGGCCGGGGCTGGCCCCGTGGCCGAGTGGTTAAGTTCGCACGCTCCGCTGCAGGCGGCCCAGTGTTTCGTTAGTTGGAATCCTGGGCGCGGACATGGCACTGCTCATCAGACCACGCTGAGGCAGCATCCCACATGCCACAACTAGAAGAACCCACAACGAAGAATACACAACTATGTACCGGGGGGCTTTGGGGAGAAAAAGGAAAAAATAAAATCTTTAAAAAAAAAAAAAAAATCAGAGCGGCCAAGTCCTGATGAAATAATTTAGGCCAATGGATCCAGCCAGGCCTGAAGGCCATCTGCTCCTGTCTGCACATTTCAATCATGCGTCCAAAAGATCTTCTTTTTTCATTTTCTTTAAAGTCCAGTAATTTTACTTGAACTTGGTGTTGGTCGTGGTGGATCACTATTGTCAGGAGGCAGCATGCTCTTTCAATAAGTGATTTCAAATCCTTTCTATTTTAGTGTCAGGAAAATTTTCTTGAATTACAGTTTTTAGAATTTGTTTTGCTCCCTTGCTACAGTTTTTCCTTCCAGGGATCCCTTTTATCTGTGTGTTGGTTCTTTTTTCCTTATCAACAATTTTTTTCTTTTACTTTCTCTCCTAAGTTTTACCTCTTCTGATCTTTTTGCTCACCTGTCCCCGTCTCTGCCTCCTAAAATCTTTGAAGCAACTGTTTGATCAACAATCTCCCTCCGTCCCCAATATCTTCAAACAAGTCTCCCAGCCGTCCTGTCCTGGACCAGCCTTCCCTGAGATCCGACTTTCCCTGGGGACATGGTGTCCCTCTCAAGTGGAGGCTTTTTTTTTTTGTTTTTCTCATGAATCAGGTGCCCAGGCCAAGAGGTAGGGTCGGCCAAGAGGTAGGGTCGGTGTCCTCTTTGTTTCCCAGGGCCCCTAACATACCACTTTGCATCCTCCCATTTCAAAAGCATGTCTTGCTTGAATCTCTCACGAGGAGTCTACGCCACACATCCACCACCATGCACCCCTCATCTGGAAACATCCCCGGCTCCCCTCCATTCAACAAGGACTTGGACTCTTAGCTCACTCTCTCTGTTTTTTCAGACTCACCTAGGACCTTAATATCCACCGGCATTCAGATCCTGGCTCCATCACTTATTAGATGCAGTAGCTCGGGCAGGTGCTTAATTTGCTAGCACCTCAGTTTCCTCAGCCACAAAATAGGATTAACGGTGGTCCTATCTCGTGTAGTTGTCGTAATGACGACATGAGGTTAAGCACGTAAATGCTAAGAACAGTGCTCGGCTCATGGGCGCTCGCTAAGTGTCGGCTTGGGCTAGAATTGTGGTCCTTGTGGTGCTTACCTGGTTTGCCAGAGAAGCACAAGCAGGACCTTAGCTGAAAGGCTAACACTGTTTTAAAAATTCTGATTTCGTTTTGGTGTCCCAGAAGGTAACATCCCAGAGGTAGGAGTTCATGAGCCATTCAAAAGAAATAAGGATACAATTTAACCCTACGGAGGAAGGCTAATTTATTTACTTTGTAACTAGACTTTACTGATTCCGATACTGACCAGACCTGCTCACCATCAACCCACCATACAACCACATGACGGAGGAACTCCTAACAACCGGAGGGCAGCAGGAGGGTCTCCCACCTCGAGCTCAGGGACCACCACTGTGTGACTGTCTCCCTCCCACGGACGCCCAGATGCCCGAGGCCTCTCCAAGGGTGCGTCTCCTCCGCCTTCCCCCACCTCCCGCACCACCCCAACCCCCCGCGGCGGTCTCATGCCCACACGCTCTTGCCTTCTCTGATCCTTCCCCACCGGCACGTTCTGTCTCTGGATTTCACATCATCACACAAATCACTTTCTGAAAACTCTTGGCCTCCCCCTAGGATGGTTTGTCATCTGCAAGTAGAGTGACGGGAGGGACCTCTTCATTAACCGAGAGATGATTCATGGGGCTCCAGGCAAGAGCCTGTAAAAGGCAACCTTTATTTTCCCCAAATAACATAAAACCATCATTAATCATCATTAGTCATCCCACCCAGCCCTGTCCTGAACAACCTCCCCTTCATTTTCCCTCCTACAAATGAACGTGAATCACGAGAGATGGGGGCGCACATTTGGGGTGCAGGGTCAGAAGAGTTGCCCAGAAGACCTTTGTCTTCCTTTCAGTAAAACGCCATCACTGTGACTTCAATCCTTTTCCGTTTCTTTCTTTCATATAACTGAGCAGGGGTCTTCCAGACTCAAAAGTCCATTCTTTGAGAACCAAACACAGCAGAATTTAATACTGCTCCTCCCTGCCCCCACGTCCAGATCTCAGACTTACTGCCTGGTGTGCATAATTAGGCCAACATATGGAGGACGACACCCTCGTCTAGAAAAACAACCTCTGTAATGTGCTGGCCCATCAGAAAACAGCCTGAAATTATATGCTGAAGCACAGTGGAAATTTCCCCCTGCATGTTTTATGTAAACAAGTTCATTTGTTCATTCAATGAATCCACAGTTCTTCAAAGGCTCTGTTTATATTAAAAGAAAGAAGCAGAAAAATTTGGATTGGCTGGCAGCCAGCTCTACACCTACAGAGTTGTCAAGCTGTTAGAGCAACATTCAGGAGCTCAGATGTTTATGTGGAGATGGGCTCTTAAGCCAAAAGTAAAATATTGTTTTTGGATGCAGCAGCCAGATGTGTGAGCAATGGAATCACATCTTCAGAGACAAAATGACCACTGTTTTGCAAAAGGGCAGAGCTGGGCCGGGGCCGGGCCTCAGACCTCCGGCAGCCCTCGGGACTCACGCTTCATGTGTCTTATGGAACAGCACGCAGAGCTTTCACCTTAGACAATTGGAAAGTCACAAAGAACAGAAAGCACTTGCTGTCAAGACACTAACGTATGACAGTCTCTGGTCTATTTCCTTGGATTCCAGGGAAGAAAATCTACCCCCCAAAGAGATCATAACTGAGTTCTTTCCCAGTCTGATGTTTTGTATTTACTGTTTACAAGGGCATGTAGTAATCAGATGGTAGCTTCAAGGGAGGGGTCATGAGAAAGAGTCTTGTCCCAGTCAGGATGCCTTGGTTGCAAGTGACAGAAAGCCCAACTCAAGGTGGATTCATTCCAACGGATGATGAATTTGCAGCAGGGTGGGGATTTTTGCTTCAGGTATGGCTGGATCCAGGAACTCAGAGGATGTCACCGTGTGGCTCTTTCTCCATCTTTCATTCACCCGGGTTGGCTGCCGGCTCCTCCAGCTCAATGCTGTAACTTCTCAGCAGAAGCAGGGAGAGGAGAGCACTTCTGCAGTCACTGGAGTTCATAGCTGAGAGCTGGGTTTTATGAACTCTAGTTGGGTCACATGACCTTATCTTAGCCCATCGCTGTGGTCACAGGCTACAGGTTTCTGATTGGCTAGCCCAGGTCACATGCACAGCCCTGGATTCATCCAAACTACCCCGACAGAGAGCAGGGGAGGGGTGGCTCACCAAGGAAAATAGGATTAATTATAAGAGGAAAGGGATTTTGGGCAGGGAAAACATGGGCTGAAAAAAAATGTCATAGCCGAAAACAAAAGAAGGAAATGGTGTGTTTTGCTGGCAAAGGATCATCGTTAAGATGAATCCTGGAATCTCAAAGATGCAAACACTGTCCCAGATCTAGACCAATTGTTTCCGAACAATTTTTTTAAAGCAACAGATCTCTTTTCTCAATTCAAATGCGAAGCCTATGAAATGGAAACGTCCATGATGAAAACAGATCAACTCTGAGCTATTTGGTCAGAGAAGGAAAGGGGACAGAGGGGGAGAAAAGACCTGGTGTCTGTGCCTCTCTGTTCTCCCACCATCAGCCTTACAGCCTAAGGCTCCTCCTTGGAAACAGAGGGAAGACGTTGAGAAACGGCTGGGGGTTCAAAGACGACTTCAGGAGGCCCTGGAGACAATGAACTGGAATAACAGCGGCTCACACCGAGAAAAGGTTCTTCCCGGCTCAGTTCGCTTTCAATTTTGTTGATTTTTTTGAGGAGAAAGTCAAAGTTTAGTGCTAATATATTTAATCAATTTTGTAGCTCTTGCTAATACTCATTTCAAAAATAAGGGATCAGTTCCTCAGGCTCCGAGCTCTCTGTGGGTCACAATATTAGGCTAGAATTTAATATAAATATTTTGTCTTAATTGCGTTTATTTTTACTACTTTCTTCTATTTAGGAATATGATACTAGTTTTCCATTTTACGATGGTGACATTTGCGTGTGAGTGTTTCTTTTCCTCTTTTAAGAAAATGTTTGGTAAAATACACATATGTTAAGTTTGCCATTTTAACCCCCTTTGGGTGTACAGTTCAATGGCATTAAGTATATTCACCCTGTTGTGTTACCATCACTACCGCCCACCTCCAGAACTTTCTTTCGAAACTGAACCTCTGTACCCATTCAACACTAACTCCCCATTCCCCCCCACCCCTAAGTCCTGACTATTATATATTTCTTTTAAATATATGTCTGTAAGTAAAGCACATAAATGTATGCAAATAAAAAATATTTAATAAATCACAGTACAGACGGTCTACAGGGAAAAGGATAAAACCGCAAGGGATGTTTGGAAACCACTGCGGGAGTGTGCCCTCCCCGACGACGACAAACCCTGTCTGTAATATCCCGAAAACTCTGTTTGAACTTTGGGAACGATAAAGCTCTCTCCCTCGCAAGGCAGCCTGTTTCATCACAGTCAGTGTTGACTGTTAGAAAGTTCTTTCCGTGGAGCATCCAACCGTCGGCCTTGAGGACCCGAGCTGCGCAAAAGGGCGGTCACTTTCCTTCCACACTACGCGCCTCAGATATCTGAGTCTGGGGTCCAGAGCTGGGTTAAATGGCCTCCCTTCTTGGCTAAGGACTCCAGCGTTCGTTCAGAGCTAGGACCAGTGTGACAACGGAGGATGCGAGCGCAGCTGCCCCACCTCTCCAGCCAGCCCAGCACCCAGCTCCCCACCTTCTGGGCGCACCTGCCCGCTTTTCTTCGGGGAGCTGCGCCGTCATCGCTGTCTTCACGTTGATTGGCCAGGCTGGCTCCACCCCCTCAGTTGGGGTGTGGCCATAGTACCCAGGGCTGGCCAATCAGAGCAGCCTATTGCCCAGGCGGAAGTGATTGGCTCAGGGATGAGCACGTGGTCTGTGCCTGGCAGTCAAAACCACCCAGTTGCGCCTCCCCCAGCTCAGGTACCTCCCAGACATAGGTGCCACTCTGGGTGGCTCATCCTCCTTAAACTAGTGGTTTTGGGTTTTTTAATTCTGAAAACATGGTTGTGTCAAAGATCAAGGCTGATTTCCCTGTGATTTCCGGCAGCGACTGCCACCAGGCTTGACCCATGTGCCAGATGCCAGTTCTAACTGCTTGACGATATTCCTGACTCATTGAATCTTCAGAACAACCCTGTGAGGTGTGTCCTAGGACAGTCTTTGCTTTCAGGTGAGGAAACTGAGGCACCGAGCGGTGGAGTAACCTGAGCAGGGGTTTGAATCCGGGCAGCCTGGCTCTCAGCCACTCCTCCCCTGACTCAGTGCGGTCCAGTGCCACTAGCAGAACGATGACACGAACCTCCGCCACTGCTTCCACGTCCGAGTTTCCCTCCCTTTCAAGGGTAACTCGTGCCTGTCACTGAGTGCTCGCAGGGCCTTTCAAATCGAATGCCTTTGATCCTGAACCTTTCTTGGGAAGCCTCTGAAGGCCTTGGAGACCATCTCTCCAGCATCTCGGCTCTCCCCACTATGTTCTCATTTTCTGGCCGATGGGGCTGGTATCAAGCGCCCAGGTGAAGTCCATCCTCCCTAGGTGGAAAATAGAAGAGAAACAAACAAAAAAAAGTAACTTTGTGACATTGAAAATTCCAGCCAAGGAGCCAGTGAAGCCCCAGACTGGGAACACCAGTTCCCAGAAGAGAGCGGAGTCCTGCTCCCAGATAGCATCAAGATTCTGCCTGCACACGCAGAGGGATGCAGCGGCTGTAATTGCACCTCTTAATCTGGGGCCTTACTTTACTTAATGAGTAATTTTCCCAAACCATGCTACTGTTTGAGGCGTGAACCTGGTGTGAGAATAGTTCGTATGCATCTCTCCCACCCAGCGCCTCCCTCTGCAACATCTGGGATCTGGGAGAAAATGTTTCTAAGCCAAGCAGCCGCCGCCTCTCTCACCCTCCGTTTCCCCAGCCCATCTCTCCCCAGCCCTCCACCGTCTCACCCCTCACCAAAGGGGGAAAGGCACTTCCTGACTTCTCCAGAGGCAGAGTCAGCTAAGGAAGGGGATCCTCAGAGTGTCCCTTAAAAGGCACAGGCATTGTGGAAGGGGAAAAGGAAGAAGAGAGAACTCGGCAGAAGCCGTGGCTGGTCTGGTGCGGCCGGGACGGTCTGCTCTGAGGTGCCGTGGAAGGGGTCACGTGAGCACAGTTAGGGAACCCGTCTCTGCATAAAGGGAAACTAAACGCATGGAGCCCTCTGTCCCCGAGGAGTTTGCAGCGATTGGACATTTTATTAGGGCCGTAAATGGGCCTTGATGAGTTGCTGGATGGAAGGTCACGGCGAATTAGCCAAAGGAGAGTCATTTCAGGATGGCTCTGGGCGCTTGTGCTAATTTCCCTTAAAGGTCTTGGAAGAGACAAAACCCGGGGTCCAGCAGGGACTGCTTATTGCCCCCTCATGTCCAGTCTCCTCGTCTTCCTTGGAAACAGAACTCCAAGTTTAACTGGGCACATGGCTCCCTGGAAGGAAGATAACTTTGCCCAGCTTCCTTGCGCTGGATGAGCTGATGGGATGAACTCACGGCCAATGTCATAGCGGAAATCTTAGGTGGGATTTCAGGGCAGAGGACAGGCTCACATGGGAGGTGTTCTGTTTGTGCTCTGACTCCCTTCCTACTTCTGGCTACCTGGAATATGGGCTATGGCTGGTGCTCAGCATCCATTTTGGACCATGAAGTAGCCATGAGGATGGAAGCCATTCACGGTGTAGCAGAAATAGGAAAGTTCTGTGATCCCTGATGACTTCATGGAGCTTCCACCTTGCCATGGACTGTTTATCCCCAAAACTCTCTTTAAGAGAACACAGATACATACTTGTGTTTAGTCATGGTTATATTGGGTTTTCTGTTACATGTGACTGAATATATCCTTACTGATACAAGGGACAAATGACTTTTGAGGCTGATGAGGGTGAGGAGAAGCTTTGAGGATCAAGCCCTCACTTCTCAGCTTGCACTTTAAGTCCTTCGTGATCATGGACCAACTCTGCCGCCAAATGTCGTGCCCCAGGACCCGCCAGACTCTCCTCCAAGTTGCAGCCTGCTCACCACTCCTCTGCTTGCCATGCTCCCTTCCATCTCTTGACCTTTGCCCTTGAGGTAAGCCCTGCCTGGGCCAGTCTCACTACCTCCTCTCCACAAATCTCACCATCCATGAGAGTCCAACTTACGATTTTCACCTCCATAGTCTTTCCCGAATATTCTGGGAGACGCCTTTCTGGAAAGTCCAGTTAGCATTGAATCCTGTTGCAGCGCAGGCCCTGGCTGGAGAAGTTTCCTCTACGTGTTTGCAGTACTGACTGCTCTGGAGGACCCTGACCCACGTGGTCCTCGCTGGGTCGCTCCACCAGACTATGAGTCAAGGAAACGTGCTCCTCAGCCAAGTGCCGGACAGAACTCAAGTTCACCCTTAATGGATGCAAGCTGGGAACTCCCTTGGTTTGATGTTACACACAACATTCACTTTGCACATTCTGTTCCATGGTCTAGCATGCTTGTCCCCTTCATCAGCCAGACCCAAATCTTCATCACCACCTACAAAGCTCTGCATGGTCAGCCCAGCCAGCCTGTGTGCTTGCTGTACCTGCCTCCTTGTTTATTCCACTCGAGCCAAACTGGCCTCCTTGATGCTCTTTGAGCATCCACCACATATATGCCTTTGCACTGGCTGTCCCCTCTGCCTGGAGTGTTCCTCTCCAGGTCTCAGGCGACTGTAACCTCCTCAGTGAGGCCTTCACTAACCAGCACCAATAAAATAGCCACACCCTACCCCCACCCAATTTGGTCACTATCATATTTTATTTCTTTCTCAGCACATACTGTAATCTGTATTACCTAACTTTCCTTCCAGAATGTCAGTTCCAGGAGGTCAGGCCCACTTTCATCTTTTCTTCTTCTTTTTAGGTGAGGAAGATTGGCCCTGAGCTAACATCTGTTGCCAATCTTCCTCTTTTTTCTTTCTCCCCGATGCCCCCATACGTAGTTGTCTATCCTAGTTGTGGGTCCTTCTAGTTCTTCTCTGTGGGATGCTGCCTCAGCATGGCTTCATGAGCAGTGTGTAGGTCCGTGCCCAGGATCCAAACTGGCAAACCCTGGGCTGCCAAAGTGGAGCATGCAAACTTAACCATTCAGCTACCAGGCTGGCCCCTGTCTTTTCTTCACTATACCCTCCAGTGCTCAGAACACCTCCTCCGTGAGTAATAAATGTGCATTTATTCAGTGAATGAACGAATGTGAGAGCGAATGAATGAAGTGAAAGTCCCGCCTCTGTCAGGCTGTGTGTGACGTCAGGTGGGACATTCCACCTTGCCGAGCCTCATTCTCCATCTGCAAATTGGTGCTAATTATAGAAAGCTCTTCTCACAGGAGACATTAGATTCATTTCCTCTGAAGCTTGTATAGAGAGAAGCTCTCGCTAAACCATGTATTGTCACACAGAGGCTACTTAAACCAATTAAGTGAGACGTTCACACCAGCCCTGCCAGCGTACTCTCCTGCGCATGGCGCCTTGCCCGAGGTCACATGGCAGGGCCTCTGCAGGTGGGCTCCTGGGCGCATCCTGTGTTGCACTGAAGCCTGGGACGCCACGTACTCAGACGTGTTGACTGAGCACCTGCTATGTGCCAGATGCTGATAGGGACGCTGAGGTCACAGCCGTGGACAAGCCGGGCCTCCCCTCTGACCACAGGGAGCTCAGTCTAGTGGAGAAACAAACACGCGCCAGAAAAGTGAGATAAATGTTCTGTGAAGAAGCAGTATGAGCCACGGGCAAGTCAGCCGGGGTGGCTGGCCAGGCAGGGGGTTTCTGGACAGCCTCCGTGAGGAGGTGACGTTTGGCTGAGTCCTGAAGAGTCGGCAGGACCTAGCCAGGGAGAGAGTAGGGAAGGCTCATCAGGCTGGTGGAACAGCGTTTGCTAAGGCCTAGAATCAAGAGAGAAAGGTCAGCGTGACGAAATGAAAGATGAAGGGAGTTTAAACAGGGGAGAGAGAAGACGTATTTCCAACTCTAAGCAAACCACTGTGTCCACTGAGGGGAGCATGGGCCGAAGGGCAGAGGCCAAGACAATGGAGCTTGGATTGGACATTAGAATTTTTTTAAATAACAGCTTTACTGAGATATAATTGACACACCATAGTGATCAGTTACGATGTACAGTTCAGTTGTTTTTAGTGTATTCATAGAGTTCTGCAACCATCACCACTAATTCCAGAACATTTTCCTCACCCCAAGAGAAACCCCTCCCCAGCCCCTTAGCAGTCACTCCCTCCCCGGCCCCCAGCCATAGGCAGCCACTCAGCTACTTTCTGCTCCCGTGGATTTGCCTGTTGTGGACATTTCATATAAGCGGATCATATGGTCCGGGGTCTCCTGTGGCTGGCTTCTTTTACTTACTGTGATGTTTCCATCACGTCCGCGTTGTAACGTGTCAGTACTTCGTTCCTTTTTATGGTGGAATCCTATGCCATTGTACATTTATCCCACATTTTATTGCTTATCCAATTGTCAGGTGATGGACATTTGGGTTGCTTCCCCTCTTGGCTGTTACGAAGAGGGCGGCACTGAACGTCTGTATACAGGTGTTTGTGTGGACGTGTTTTCAGCTCTCTTGGGGATGACCTAGGAGTGGCGCTGCTGGGTCATGTAGAATGCCGGGTTTAACTTTTTGAGGAAGTGCTAAACTGTTTTCCTGAGTGGCTGCACCACTTGGCGTCCCCACCCGTCCTGCAGGAGGGTCCCACCTCCTCCTAACACTTGTTATCGTCTATCTTCTCGATGACGGCCATCCTCCTGGGCGCGAGGTGGCATCTCATGCAGTTTTGATTTGCATTTCCTCAGCGGCTAATGCTGTTGAACATCTTTCCACGTGCTTAGCGGCCGTTTGTGTAGCTGCTTGGGAGGAACGTCCATTCCTCTGCTCCCTCCCGTGGCTGCCAGGCTGCCCATTTCACAGCTAGTCTGGTGGCGAGGCCGTAGGTCTTCAAGGCTGCCGCAGAGCTGGGAGAGGGAGAGCGCGCTGGGGGAAGTTAACCTGCACGGAGCGTGCTGTTCCTCCTGAGATCAGCCATTCTTCTTGAGTAAGCACTCCTCCTGGAGATGGGAGCTTGAGTTACCACCCGGAGTTCTGGAAACGTTGACTTGGACAGTTTTTTCCCAGAGTTCTCCTTGTTCCTATGGAGGAGTGGATCCTGGAGGTACTCACTCTGCCCTTCCAGAAGCACTGCTGACTGAAGTACCAATGGGATGTAAGGGCTCACTGTGTGCCAGGCACTTACTGAAGTAACGTGCCCATAACCCAAGGAAGGAGGTCTTATTACCTCCATTAGAAATGGAGAAACCAAGGTGCTCAGTGACAAAGGGTTCAGCAGCTTGCTAACTCTCGCACAGCTGGTGAGCAGCCAGGAGTGGGGCAGGAGAGAGCCAGGTGGATCTGTGCTGGTGGCCGCCTTCCCTCCTCCTGGCGCCTCCTGAGTCAGGAGGGCCCCAGGAACGGAGGCCGGCTCTTCCCCAGGGGGACACCTGCAGCTGGGAGGAACAGAGCGGATGCTCCCCTCGGAGCACCCCTCCCTCTGCTCGGCTGGGCCATGAACGCTGTGGAGGCCGCCCTGACTTCCCAGGGGGCACGTGGATCATGTGGAGGGAGAGGGAGGCGGGGTGCCCGGGGCTGACAGAGGGGCCATGACGGGGCAATGAGCCGACCTCAACACTTGGGACACAGGCTCCTTCTCCAGCCACCCCCACCCTGCATCAGCTGCCAGCAAACCCGCCCACTCCTGCATCTGCGGAGCTCTGGGAATGCCGTGGGATGGGCCTGTTGAAAGATTCTGGGAGAGTCTTGGTCTGAGCCAGAAAGGGTGAGGCTTAGGAGTCTAATCAAACTTTAATTTTTAAAGACTTTTTACTGAGGCCCCTGATCTACTTGTGGGCACCTCTCCAAGTTCATCTCTCACCAATGTCTCTCTGGCGCACACCGGTTGCCTTGCCGTTCCTGGAACACTCCAGGCACTGGTGGGATGGATAGACAGACAGACAAACAGATGGAAGGATAGATGGACGAGTGGACGGATGGATGGGTGGATGGATGGACAGAAGGAGGTGTGTGTGTATGTATGCATGCATGGATGGATGGACAGATGGATGGATGGATGGAATCACAGTATGCTGTCACTGGTCGTGTGAGTGGGTCTATCAGACTCTTCCTTGAGAGGTCTTGTGAGCAGAGCTGGAAGGCACTGTGCACGTAGCGTCAGAGCCAGGAAGGAGGATCAGGTGACCACAGTACTGTCACCAGCCAGGGTTCCTTCAGGAGCAGTGGCAGGTAAGCCTGGGGAAACTCCGGCCCCAGGAACATGTACCTTGAAGTGGCTTCAGGAAAATTGACATGGATAATCCCAGATTCCCGTGGAATGAAAAGCCCAGGGATCATCACTGTGCAGCACTGGGCAAGCTGCTGACCTTCGGAGGCCTCAGTTTCCCCATCCGTCAAATGGGGCTCACAATAGCCATCATCCTCCACCTACACTAGACACGGCAGCACAGCCCAGTGTGAGGATGGGTGGTGTGGTCTCTGGGGCCAGGCTGCCGGGTTCAAGTCCCTGCCCTGCCCTGTAATAGCTTCACGGCCGTGGGCAGGTACCTCACCACTATGAGCCTCAGAGAGCACAGAACTTACTGCCCGGGGCTGGCGGAGGATTGATGCGTGAATGGTGGAAAGCTCTTAGGCCAGTGTTTGGCATGGGGTCAGCTCTCAGTAAATAGTCTCTCTCTGTCAGTGCTTGCAACGGGCTGGAATGCAGTAGGCACTCAATAAATGCTTCTGGAATGAATGAATGCATGGAATGACTGTTCCCAGGCCTATGAGTTAAGTACTGTCATTATTCCCATTTTCCAGATGGGAAACTGGGGCTCAGAGACACCAAGGAGCTTGTCTTCCCAGTGGGACGCGGGGACCTAGCATCCCACAACTTGCCCAGCTCCCTCAGGGCGACAATCTCACGCTCCACGCACAATCCAAACTGGGTCAGAAACCAGGACTTTCAAATTCAGGGCCTGGGAGCATCACCCAACAGTTTCAAATTTCTCTAAAAATGTCCTTCTTTTCTAAACTCCCAAGGCCCCTCTGGAGGTGGAAGACAGACTTTACGCAGACGGCCCCAGGCTGGAAGGGCTCTCAGAATAGCTGCCCCCTGCCCATCCCAGGCCCCTCCAGCCCCTCACCATCTGGTCCCAGCCCGGAACCAGCACCCTGCCCAGCCGTGCCTCTTCACTCTGGCCTGGAGAGATTTATGCCTCCCAGGCCTCCACCGTCTGGCCGCATGGACATGGTTTTGTGGCGGCCCCCGGGCTCCATCCCTCCCTCCTTCTGCTTCATGGGTCCCAGAAGGCCACTTAGCCAATGTCCATATTAATGGCCTCTCAGCTTCAATGGCCAGTTTTCTGATTTCCCATAAAACTGCCTGGAATTTTGCCCCAAGGACAGTGCTGGGGGAAGGAGTGAGGTCATGGGAAAGCGTGTGGGAGCAAGAGCCCACATCTGCTGCTCCCCTCCCCAAGGTCTGGGCTCCCCGGCCACCTCCGGCAACCCCCAGTTCCAGCCCACGGCCCGGGCCCCGGCTGCACTCTGGCGTCAGGCCCGGCTGATTGACGTCTCAGGGCCCCGGCCTCTGCTCCTCCTCTGCCCCATGGTCCACGGCTGGATCCTTCTGCCCCTTAAGGGCTCAGTCGAATGCCACCTGTCTGAGTCCCTTTGGGGTGTTGCAGCAAAGCATCATAGACAGTGTGGCTTATAAACAATAGAAATCTATTTCTCACAGTTCTAGAGGCTGGGAAGCCCGAGATCAAGTCATCAGCCCATTTTCTGGTTCATAGATGGCGGTCTTTTCCTTATGTCCTTGTGGAGGGGCGAGGGAGTGCTCTGGGATCTGTTTTATAAGGACACTAACCCCGTTCACGAGGGCTCCATCCCCATGACTTACTCACCTCCCACACTGGGGCAACAGGCGTCAACACGTGAATTTTGGAGGACACAGATATTCAGTCCACAGCACCACCTCCTGGGGGGCCGTCCCAGAGCACTACTCTGCAGAGCGTGGCCCCTGTGGTCACGTGAGCATGCTGTCCCAGCCGTCACCGTCAGAGCACGTCTCACTGTTCGACATTTTCCTATTTGTCTGATTTTTTTTTGTCTAGTCTGAACGTCAGATCCCAGAGGGCTGGCCTCGCCAGCCTAGCTCGCTGCTGTGTCCCCCACACCCGGAACCACCCGCCCGCACGCAGCACACACCTCCGTCTGAGGGGTGAGGGAACGGACTCATTCGCTAAGAATTAATTCATAAGAACAGGCTCACTCCAGACAACAATATTCTAACAAGGGAATCCTCCTCCTCATCATCACCAATATCCATGGAACGTTCACTCCGTGCCAGCCACGGCTCCCAGTGCTGTATACATACCATATCATTTAATCCTCCAACAGTGTGGTGCTGTTACGTGCTGTTCAGTCCATTTCCCACCCGACTCCTGCACTGGCGCTCTGAATTCCCGTGGAAGGAGCCAGCCAGCACTTTTTCACACGAGCTGTGAGAGGCGCCTCACAGGTTTGCTCCCATAAGCTCTGCCTGGAGCATGACGCGTGGGTCTCTCCCGCAGGGACCCGGGCCCAGCACACTCCACTCCTTCCACAGCTGGCCCCCGTCGGCCCGCCCACTCGCACGAAGACTGAGGCTGGCTCTGGGGAGCCGTCTGCTGCTTAAGGTTAGAAAATCACACAGTACTCACTTTGGGCCTGGCATTGTGCTAAGTGTTTTAGATATGTTAACTCATTTCTAAAACCCTAAGGAGTAGGTACTATTATTATTACTATTTCTTTGGATGAGGAAACTGAGGGACAAAGAGGCTGAATATTTTGTCCAAGTTTGCTCAGCCAGAGAGTCTGGCTTGCAAGTCTGTGCTTGGAACCAGTGCTGCAGACCACCCCTCTGATGAGACTGACTCTCACTGGAGCAGAAGGGAGGCAGAGACAGTGACAGGGCTGCAGGGGGTGACTGATGCGTGTTGGTTGAGACTCATTTCATTGCCCACTGGCTTCAGCTAAAAGGAAAAACCAGATGTTGTCCTACTTCAGGCACGGCTGGATCTAGAAGCCCAAACGATCGTATTAGGACTGGGTCTCCTTCATGGTTCAGTTCTGATTACCTTTGTGTTGGCTGCAGTTTTGGTCTCCATGGGGTGGCAAGATGGGTGCCAATAGCTCCAGGCCCATTATTAATTCCAGTTTTAAACCCAGCAGGCGACAGAGAGCCTTTTTAAAATCCCTCCAGTGAAAAGTTTAGAATTACCTCTCTTTGAATCTGATTGGATAACCTTGAGTCCTGTGCCCACCTGTGAACCAATCATGATGGCTAAGGAAATGATGCAATTCTCTGATTGGCTAGTCCTAGGTATAAAGTCAACCCGGGGTGAGGGGTTTGGGGGGCTAGATGGTCAGGGAATAGAGGTTGTAGATGGGGGGATGGGAGGTGGGGGAGTGTGTCAGCTCCACCTAAGGTAGCTAGAGGAGGCTGGTCCCTGGGACAATACTCCTGCCCTGATTAGGAGAGGGGGAGAAGAAGTGGGGGGACCCCCCAGGTGTTTGCTGCAGGTGCCATGGCCAAGAAGATATTCACACCAATACTGCAGGAACGTCCTCTCTCCTGCGTGTGTACAGGTCTGGCAGACGCTTTATTGTTTGAATTTAGGAATTTTGTAGAGTTATGATGACATAGGCTCCTATTTTTCTCTATTCTCTATAGCTGTCTCTCTAATGAGCTCTAAAATAGGGCATCCACGGTCCTTCTGGTGGATGTGGGACTCTGGAGGAGTTCCAGACACTGTGACAGGCCCTGGAGGAGAAATTCTGCAGGAAGACTGAGTTTACAATTAAGTGACACTATTAGTCTGTGGAAGATCTGGGTCATTTTAGGGAGAGGAAGAACACCAGTGGACTCTGATGGAGTTCTTAAGCTGTGCCACCCACCATTCTAACCTCTCTACATGCACCCCTCATTTCAACTTTCCAACAGCTCTCTGAGGCTTTACCCCATTTTTATGGACAGGCAAACCCAGGCGGTAACTTGCCTACCTGGGGCTTCACACTGGCAAGTGCCTATGGCCAACAGGGGTGGCCGCCTCCCCACAGCCCTTCCTCTCCTAGTCAACACCCAGCTTTTCTGACATTTGTGAGCCCAGCCCAGGGGTGAATAATGAGGGTCCTAAGCCAATCACGGGATCCCGCCCCTTTCCTGTGATTGGCAAATGTTGACCCACTTCTGGCCAATGAGGTGCAAGCGTTGTGCTCTAGGGGATTCTGGGAAAATCCTTTCTCCCTGAAAAGAGATGGCCCCTGAGGAACACTTCTTTTCTCCCTGGGCCTCGTTCCTTCCTGCTCTGGATGTTGGACACTTGGGTACTTCTCTCCACGTCTACTGCTGCCACCCTGATCCACACCATCTTTCGCCAGAATATTCCAGTCTACTCCTCAGTGGTCTCCCGCTCCCAACCTCAACCCCCCTACTGCAGACAGAGGGATCCTGTGAGAGTCTAAGTCAACCATGTCCCTGCTCGCTCGGAATCCTCCAGGGACTTCTCTCACTCAGAGTACAAGCCCCACACCCCCACCCCCTGCAAGACCCTACTCTATCCTGCCCACCTCCCCCGAGCCCTTGCCCTGCTTCCTGCCGTGTCACCTTCTCTCCAGTCAAAGCCTGCCCTCCCTCTGTCCCCTGCCCTCTGGCCCTGCTCCCTGCAGAGGGTCATGCACATCCCCGTGCCACGGGGGCCAATGCGTAACAGGGAGATGCCCCCACGCACCTATTTGTGCTTCAGCAGAGCCCCCCAGAGCTGCGGGGTGACGAACGGGGGCTTTTCAGAAGCGTCACAGCCGGGATGCGCTGTTCCAGGGACAGGAACGCCACAGGCCCACAGGCTGGAGGAGGGCCAGCTGGGCAGGGGCCACTCTCTCTTCTGGCTTTTGGTGCAAACAGCTCTTTGGGAAAGAACGCAGGGATGGCTCTGACGGGTGGGACTTGTTTCCGTGGTGCGTGGCCGACAGTGGAGGGCGATGGAGCTCCAGGCTGATGGGGAGCAGCCCATCAGGGGAGGGCAGGAGGCTCAGGTGTGGGGGGCGGGGCTGCCCCTCCATCTATCACACCACCTGCTGTCAGGAGCTGGCAGGGGGTTCTGGGCACTGTCACCTGGGGGGCTGTGGGAGGTGCTGCCATGTCTGTGTCCTGGCAGCAGCCAAGCCAGACCTGGGTCCTGTGCAGAGACTCAGCTACAAAAAGGGGGAAGGAACACCCTGCCATCCTCCCTCGCTCATCCCTGCTCTGTTCCAAGTGGGACCCGACTTGATGGTGGAGGCCCAGAACGTCTGACCCTGCCCGAGGGTGGAGGCCCAGAACGTCTGACCCTGCCCGAGGGTGGAGGCCCAGAACGTCTGACCCTGCCCGAGGGTGGAGGCCCAGAACGTCTGACCCTGCCCGAGGGTGGAGGCCCAGAACGTCTGACCCTGCCCGAGGGTGGAGGCCCAGAACGTCTGACCCTGCCCGAGGGTGGAGGCCCAGAATGTCTGACCCTGCCCGAGGGTGGAGGCCCAGAACGTGACCCTGCCCGAGGGTGGAGGCCCAGAACGTCTGACCCTGCCCGAGGGTGGAGGCCCAGAACGTGACCCTGCCCGAGGGTGGAGGCCCAGAACGTGACCCTGCCCGAGGGTGGAGGCCCAGAACGTCTGACCCTGCCCGAGGGTGGAGGCCCAGAACGTCTGACCCTGCCCGAGGGTGGAGGCCCAGAACGTGACCCTGCCCGAGGGTGGAGGCCCAGAACGTGACCCTGCCTGAGGGTGGAGGCCCAGAACGTCTGACCCTGCCCGAGGGTGGAGGCCCAGAACGTGACCCTGCCTGAGGGTGGAGGCCCAGAACGTCTGACCCTGCCCGAGGGTGGAGGCCCAGAACGTCTGACCCTGCCCGAGGGTGGAGGCCCAGAACGTGACCCTGCCTGAGGGTGGAGGCCCAGAACGTCTGACCCTGCCCGAGGGTGGAGGCCCAGAACGTGACCCTGCCTGAGGGTGGAGGCCCAGAACGTCTGACCCTGCCCGAGGGTGGAGGCCCAGAACGTCTGACCCTGCCCGAGGGTGGAGGCCCAGAACGTGACCCTGCCCGAGGGTGGAGGCCCAGAACGTGACCCTGCCCGAGGGTGGAGGCCCAGAACGTGACCCTGCCTGAGGGTGGAGGCCCAGAACGTCTGACCCTGCCCGAGGGTGGAGGCCCAGAACGTCTGACCCTGCCCGAGGGTGGAGGCCCAGAACGTGACCCTGCCCGATGGACATCAAAGGCCATCTGGCCTCCCTCCTCTCGGTTAACAGAGGAGCAAGATCCCAGTGTCCATCTGGGGTTGAAGAGTCAATATGATGATAGGTTAGCGGAACACCTGCTATGTCCTGGGCACGGTGTTCCCATGACATGTCACCTCACTGATCCCACAGCAGCCCTGTGAGGGGCACTGGCCCACCACCCCCACAGTGGAGATGGAGGGGTGAGGGGCTCACCCAGGGTCACGAGGTTAAGGGGCCTCAGAGCCGCCGATGAGCACATGGCAGGGGGTCCCACATCCTCGCTCCAGCCCCAGGCCCACCAGCGGCTCCTGGGATGGGAGATGCTGCCACTGAGGCCAGGGTCAGTCAGAGGGGGGTCCAGGATGCTTCCCCTTGGGGGCTCCTGGTTTATTAAAACATGAAGAAATGACCAAATAGGTGATGTAAGCCGTGGGCTGGACACTGAAGGGGATACTTTCTCATGATTCTGTTCAGAAAATAAGAACTGCACTGATTTAAAGAAAAATCTAGATGCAGGTGCTCTGAGGCACGTGGCCGGGGATGGAGGGCCGGTGACAGTGACGGTGTGGGGTGGGGCCTCGTGAGTAAGTGCGCGAGCTTTGTGGACAGACTTCCTGGGTTCAAATTCCCAGGGAAGTCACTTAAGCATTCTGTGCCTCAGTTTCCCCGCCTGTAGCCTGGGCTCACAGCAGCGTGTTCTTCACGGGCTGGTGTGGGGGGATGAGTGAGCGCGGGTGAAGGCTCTGATCAGGGCGGGGCCACGGGAACGCTCAGGATGCTGCGAGGGTTATTCATCTGCACAGCCTGCAGTTTCTCTTCCACTCTCCACACCTCATCCGGAGGAAAGGCCAACAGTCTAAGATTCAGGCCTCTGTGGAAGGGGTCCCAGGGCTGGTGACAGGCTCGGGCCCTGGGGACAGATTGCATCCGTGTATTTTACAAAGAGTGTGTTTATCTGCATTTTCCACCTGAACGCTCCAGGGAAGCATTTGCGAGGATGCTGCTCCCAAAACAGTGATGTCAACTGAGGAGCCAATTAGGAATTCACACGGTTTACTCAGAAGAGGGGACGTTCCAGGCGAGGAGGCGGGAGGTGAAGGGGCGGACGCTGCCCGGCTGAATGCAAAGTGGGGGACTGGTTTGGTGACGCGCAGAACCCCTGCCCAGAGGCGTGACCTCAGTGCTGGCCTGACCTGCAGGGTGGAGGCAGTGCCTGGCTCTCACACCAGCATCCCTGCTGGGCACTCTCAGGGTTGATGTGGCAGAGGGTGCAGGACACAGCCCCTGGGCGTCTTCTCCTGGGTGGGTCGCTTTGAACATGGATGCACAGTCAGGGTCGGCTGGGTGATGCTCGTAACAGCCAGCCTCCCAAGCTGAGAGGCCCCCCAGGAGGGCTGGCTTCTGGCTCAAACCGCAGGTCCACAGAAGCGGCTGGGGCTCTGCTCAGTCCTCTCGCTTGCGAGCCGGGGTCAAGGAGCAGCCGCCCTCTCCGAGGTCATCACTGCCTGGCAGGAAAAGACGAGCTGGGGATGGGCCTCGCACGGGCAGTTAAGTGCCCAGCCTGTGGGCGAGGCCATCACTGCACTCACAGCTCATGGGCCAGAACGGGTCACATGGCCACAGCCACAGGGACCAGCATGTGCTGGGAGGGTGGACACCACCAGTGACTTCCAGAGACTCCGGGGAACTGGAACTCAGGGACTGCCTCCCAGAGCATCATCTGCGGAGACGATGCGCTCCTGCTCTGTCCGAGCCCGCGGGGCAGGAGGGCTGGGCCGGCTGCGTCCCCTCAGCGCAGAAGCGGGTTAAGCAGTAAAGGCCTCGGTGGGGAACAGCCCGGCTCGTGCTGGTTCTCCCTCGGCCCCTCCCCCGGATCAGCCCTCTGATAGCACGAAACTCGCCCTGCGAGGAGGTGGAGACGGGATTTGTGTGATTGTGCAGGAATCGTGCTTCTGTCTACGGCTGAATTCCCAGAGAGAAATGTTTGCTGCAGAAAGGGCTTCTGTCTTAATTACAGCGATTAATAAATAAGAGTCTCACTGACGGATGTGTGAGTGTATGCGTGTATGTGAGTCTGTATGTGTGTATGTGTGCATGTGAATGTGTATGTGTGTACATGTATGTGTGTGGACGTATGTATATGTGTGTCTATAGTGTCTATATGTGTGTGCATGTGAATGTGTAGTGTGTACCTGTATGTGTGTGTGGATGTATTCATATATATGTGCAGGTGTGTATGTGTGTGTGGATGTACATATATATGTGTATGTGTATGTGTATATGTGTGTGTGTGTGTGTGCGACTTTCTCAAGCCTCCCAAGCTCACACAAACCTCCCCGTCAGTGCTCGCAGCGCTCAGAGGCCGAGTAAACAAACACAGGGCCCCTGGGACCAGACACGGTGAGGGAGCCCGGTGTGGCCCGGTGTGGCCGACGTTTCTCATTGCTTCTCTCTTCAGACAGTGAACTCTCGAGTCCTCTTTCTGTAGGACATGGCAGCTTGGGTGCAGAGGGTCCCAGGGTGCAGATGGTTCAGCCTGGCTCCGGATTGCCCTGGTGCTCCCACCTGGTCCGATGGTGCTCCCACACTTCAAGCCCCCGCAGAAGTGTAGCGGAGGTGCTCATCACTGGCCTCTTGCTTCATCCTTTTTATCTGGTTTCCACTCTACCCGTCATTGCCCATTCCTGAGGCCAGCCTCCCCGGGCACAAGGGGCCCTTCTCAGAGGCCCACATTGCAGTAGGAGGGGCGTCTGTCCCATTAGGTGGGTCTTAGCTCCTCCCCCTGGGGGCCTCTGCTGACCACCTTGCCTGAGGGAGCCCCTGCCTCCTGTGGAGTCACTTCCTGTTCGATCGTGCTGTACTGTTTCCTTCATGGGGTTTGTCAGATCCCTGATCATCTTACTCACGTGAGTATCCACTGTCTCCTCCTACTCGGCCACCGCCTGTGGGTCTCACGCTGGGCAAGTCTCTCCCTCCTCCTTGGCCTCAGCGTTCCTATCTGTGAATGGGGATTGTGACCCCACCTCACCGAGTTTCAGTCCTGGTGCTTTGTCGATTCCAGTCGTTGCGCACCAAACAGAAGGGGCTGTGGATCAGGGTGAAGCCGTCCTGCCTCTCGCACATGCAGTGCTGTGGGCTGCCGGGAACAGCAAGAGCCAGCGAGAAGCGGGTTGTTTAACAGAGGCAATGTGCCACCGCCCTTTTCACTGCCTGAGCTTATCCAGGCCTCAGGTTTGCTCCCTGCTCTGCTCTCTCCTGAGGGCAGGGGCCTCACCTGCCTTTTTTCTCCACTGACCCCAAAAGCATAGTCCGGGGCCTGGCATGGGGAAGGTGCCCAATACTGATTCCACCCAGGACCTCATCTAATCCTCACAAACATGTCGTCTGTTGTAATCTCCCCAATGACAGGTGAAGAATGAAAGCTTAGAGAAGGTAAATTACCTGCTCGAAGTCACACAGCAAATAGAAAGCAGAGCCTGCATTCCTTAAGCTGGGCTCCCGCTACAACCCTGAGCAACCTGCAGCCCTGCTGTCTTTCCAGGGCCTTCCTTAGGCCAAGTGCCCCCAGTTCAGGGAGCATGGGGGTTGGCCAGCCCCGCCCCAGATAGCACAGAAGTCGGCAAAGATAGAAGTCTACCATCCTCCTCATTTCGATAATTGCACTGAGGACATAAATTCAGCAACACGTGCTTGGTCAGCTGCCCCGTTTTTCTCCTAAGCAGCAAATTTATGGGGCACACATGCGCACGGGTGATTATTTCCTGATAGCTTATAGTATCAAGGCTCCTTTATTTCCCTCCAATAAATCTAATTTATATGGATCAGCAGATCAAACAGTGCATTTTCTGGCAGCGGGAGGCCGTGAATCTTTCACAGTGATGTGGGGAACTTGGGGAGATTAAGGTTTTGCATAATGCAAATCGGGTTGGAAACATATTTGGTCCGACTTGCTGCGGATGCAATTAGAGCAATGAACGCTAGGAGAAATTCATTTTCCCGGGACAGAGAAAGGTCTGCTTGGTATGCAAAAGAGCAGAGTTATTTGCAACACAGGAGTCTGGATCTTGGTTAGGAAAGCACCTCGTGACTGTTTGATTTGCAGCTTTAAAGAATTCAAGGATGAATAAAACATTGACTTAATTGCCAAGAACTGTCGCCAGCCTCCATGAGATCTAAGCACCTTAGAAAGCACAAAATGACTCAAGAATGGGCCTGTGCTATCTCTATTCCTGGCCCCAGAGACGGTGTTTGGTTTCCAGTACTTGATTCTTTCTGAAATTTTCTCCCATCAAGAGTCGGCCTCTCTCAGTCCCATCGGCCCGGTCTCAAGTCCCCTCCTCCAGGAAGCCCTCTCTGCTTGCCCCGGCCCCCAGGGGATGCTCCTTTGTCTGACCTCTGATTGTCTCATTCTTTGAGCAAATATGTCCTGAGCCCCTGCTGAGTGCCAGACCCAGCATTCTAGGTGCTGGGGAAAAAGAAGTGAATGTCAGTGCTCCCTGCCCTGCCTGAGGGGAGGGAGAGACAATAAGCAAAACAGAGAAATGAACGAGTAGAAGATGGCAAATGCTGTGCAGAAAGCAAAGCAAAAAGAGAGAAGCAGGGGAGAGAGGCCAGGAGGGCGGATCGACGGCCGACGCAGGTCTGCAGTCAGGGAGGGCCTGAGGTGGTGACGTTTTCACAGAGACCAGAAGGAATGAAGGGAGGAGCCAGAAGTATCCAGGGGAGGAGCTTTCCAGGCAGAGGGAAGAGCCAGAGCAAAGGCCCCGAGGCAGGGAGATTCCTGGGTGTTGGAGACTCAACAGAGGCTGGGGTGGCCGGGCGACTCAGAGGGAGAGCAGCGGGTCCAGACGAGGAGCAGGGCCAAGGTCACAGGAATCCCACTTATTCGTTCATTCGCCTCCCAGTTCATTCATTCACTCCACAAATATTTCTGCAGCCCCATCACGTGCCAGGACTTGCTGCTCCAGATACAGGCAATCCAGCAAGTTCCCTGCTCTCACGGGACTCACATTCTGGTAGAAAATGGAGAACAAAGAAATAAGCAAATACAAAAGGTAATTTCAGAGAGGGATCAGGAGACATAAGAGAGTGGGGTGGTGGAGAAGACGGGCCAGACCGGAGCCGGGCTGTGTCACAGCGGGAGGGAACAGAGACTCATGCTGGGGGCTGGGGTAGTGGCTTTCCTGAGGCGGGCAGGGAAGCCCAGTGCCCAGGGACCTCCAGCCCCAGGAGCCCCGCAGAATTCTCTCACTGTTATCGAGGGACTCTTGTGTTCCCAACAAGCCCATTTAGCAGATGAAAAAACTAAGGCTCCTTTGGGGCAGGAAACCTGTGTTTGCTTTTTCACCTCTGCAAAGAGTCTGGGAATGTGAGGGAGTAGAATTAACTCCCTTCTCCTTCTCCTGGAGTCCGCACGGGGCTTTGGGGAGCTTCTTAGACAAGGAGCATCCCACAGCGGGCATCTCCTCCCTGGGCGGGCCGTGACCAGACCCTGCGTGGGCAGCACCTTGAGAAGCAGTGGGATTCTGGGAATGGAGACCCCCGCCAGGAAGGGGGAGCCCCCCGCCCACTGCAGGCACTCCCGGGGTGCCTGAGGGGTGGCTTGAGGGAGCCTCCTGGGCCCCTGCTCCCACCCTCCCCACCTGCGCTCCACTCTCCACATGGCTGTAGAGATGCCTTTGGAACCCAAATCTGGTCACATCCTCCTGTCTCAGAACCTCCCATGGCTCCCAAGGCACCTGGTGATCGGGCCGTCTGAGCCAGGCTATGCCAGGTGCTCCCAGCACCTTCAAGAATGAGTCTTCCAGCTCCCTTGAGTGGGGACTGTTGTTGTCCCCACCTTCTGACTGGGGAGCCCCCAGAGCATTTGTTGAATGAACAAATGAATGAATGAATGAACAAATGAACAGTGGGGTGACCTCCCCCTTGTCCGCTGCCCCAGGGCCTTGTGACCTGTTCTGGCAGGACTGCCTCCCTCAGCGGCCGCTTCTTCTTGGTCCCAGCAGCAACGCCCGCTCTGCTCTTCACCATGTGGGGGTTGGGTGGACATCTGTCTGTCTATCTCCCACATTTTCATGTGAAAGGCGGGTGGCACATGACTTGGGGGTCTGGGGGCTGCCATCTGCTCCCGGGAGCGCATTGTGCTCAGAGCCACGTGTCCTGGACAGGAGCAGAGGGGCACTGGGGCGCAGGGTCAAGGGGGGAAGGAAGCAACAGAAGGCGCTTTCAGGGCGGCTCAGGCGGAGGGTGGGCCGGGAAGGGCTGGGCTGTCCTGGGCTGCTGCCGCCATCTGTGCCCACCCCTCCGAGGGGGTTCTGGGCTTGGCCCAACTCAGACGCACCCCTCCCCGCCAGAACCAGGCTGCTCCTGGGTGGTGGGCCCTCAGCCCTTCTCAGCCGGCAGCCCTGGAGCAGCCTCTGAACCAGCTCTCTCTGCTCCCAGGTCTACACAGCAGGCCATCCTGCCTCAACCCCTAGGAGGCCAGAGTGTTGGGGACGGTCCCCAGGCTGCACCTGCTCGTGGCCAGGAGACTGCTCCCCTGGGAGGCTCTTTTCAGTACTGACCCCCTTGACCTGGATGCCGGGACCCTCCAGCCAGAGGAGGCCCAGGGCGAGGGTGCAGGGAGGGGCTCCCCCGGGGAGCGAGCAGGAGGGGACGGGTCCAACTCTGTCAGTGCCGCTGCAGAGTCTGCAGGTGTCTCTTCCTGCAGGGACCCCGAGGACTGGGGTCGCTCTCCGCTGGGTCCAGAAGCCCCTGGGTCAGGACGACCTGTTGCCTCACCTCAGATGCCTCTCTGCAGCCCGCATCCCAGGACTGACTTCAAAGTGGGTCCTTTTTCTTATTTTATCTGAAACTTGGTTGGCCCCCTTTGAGAGCATTTTTAAGGGTTGAGGAAGAGGCAGGCGGTCGGGAGGAGATGTGCTCCCCACATCAGGCAGAACCCACAGGAGCATCTTTGGGGGCTGTCTGGTACCTGGGCAGGAGGGTCACCTGTACACAGGCTCGCACCCTCAGACGTGACAGAGGAGGGGACCATTCGCCTGGGCCCAGCCCACGGCCGTGTTGATGCTGCTGTGCAGGGCCTGGATGGTGGTGCCGGCACACCGCCCCCCCCCGCAATCCTCCACACTCGCCTGCACTCACGCAGAGGGAATGCGGATATCCTGTTTGTGATTAAAAAGTAATTGAATTATCCCCTGAAAATGAGGGTCCAGAGTTGACACTGAAATGAATTCTAGCTGCATGTACAGCGTCTCCCCTCCCTGCTCCTCAGGAAGTTGGGAGGGCGGAGGGAGAGAGGCCCCAAGAGGGAGTGTCCCAAAGCTCTGGGGGAACACACAGCCTGGGACCCCCCAGATCCAGAGCCCCCAAGGGTCTGGACGAGACCCGGAGGAGCAAAGTTACAACCAGACTGTGGGGTGGGAACCGGCTCTGCCACTCGGCAGCTGTGTGGCCATGGGTGAGTTTCTGAATCTCTCTGAGCCTCACTTTTCTCCAGTGGAAAATAAGGATGATGATGGTCCCTCCCTTGCAGGGGTGTGGGGAGGGTTGGACAGGCTCCTTGAGGTCTTGACTCAAAAGCTGCTTCTGAGTGAGCTGTCCTGGCCACCCAGTTAAAAGTCCCAGTCCAGCCCCTCCCCACCTCCTCTCCCCCTCCCCCTCACTTCCCCTCAGGGCACTTAACCCACCATCGAGCACTCCCTGAGGCTTAGTTCTCTCTCGCTCTTTGTCTGGCTTCCTCCTCGGAAACTAAGTCCTTGAATAAAGGGATTTTTGATGTTTTGCTCATGGCTTTAGTCCTGGAGCCCTCATAGTTGCTGGTACATAGTAGGTGCTCAGGAAATATGTGTTTGGGTGAAATAATGAATGAGTGAGTGAGTGAATGAATGAATGAATATGTGGAGCCCTGGGAGAGGCGACTGCACATACTTAGTTCCATCAAGCCTTAACAGCTGTTGAAGTCACTAAACAAGGCGACCATTAGACTGAGGCCACTTTGATACCTTGTAGCCCTGTAACCAAAAGGAATCCCAAGCCAGAGTGGATGTACTTGAATCCGAGAAAATGAAATGAGAACAACCAATCACGACCAAACATCTAGGCTTCCCGAACTGAGACAACCGCTTAAACTATAGCCAGTCAACTAATATCCTTGCTTTGCTTCTGGATCTTCTCTATAAAAACCTCTCCCCCAGCTCCTGTCGTTGGAGCGCTCCTAACCACTTTCCAGGGCTGCCTCATTAAAATCCATGTTTGCTCAAATAAACTCTCGAAAATTTGACGTGCCTCAGTTTATCTTTCAACAATGCCAGTGCATCAGCATCCCGCCGCCCGTCTCTATCTTTTTTCTTCCTTTCATTTTTTCAACAATTATCCATTGACGTCCTAAGTGTCAGGTGCCATTCCTAGGCACTAAGGGAACACAGCAGCGGGAAAAACAAAGCAACAAAAACAGAAACCCTTAAATTCCTGCCCTCTTGGAGTTTATATTCCAGTGACAGGAGACCGATATTGAACCAGTAAATGATTAAATATAAAATACAACGTTAGATCGGGATAAATCTTAGGAAGAAAAATATGTCAGGGGAAGGGGCCGGGAGTAGTGGGTGCTCTGTCAGCAAGGGAGGACGAGGGGACTCTGCGGAAGGGGACCCGTGAGCAGAGACCTGGGAATGGGAGGATCCAGGCAGATACGGGGGCGGGCGGAGGCTCCAGGAGGAGCGCAGAGCAGGGCAAAGGCCCGGTGGGCACCGCCAGGAGTGGGAGGAGCTGCAGGGCGGGTGTGGAGGGCGCCACGTGGGCAGAGAGGAGGGGGAGGCGAGGTCGGCCCCTGCGGCGCCGTGGCCCGGGCGAGGCGTTGGGCTTCTACTCCCAGCGAGATGGGAGCGGGATGTCCCGGCACAGCAGGGACCTGAGCGGGGCTTGAAGTCTCCCTCGGGCCCCGCGTGGAGAGAACTGCGGTGATGGGGAGACGGGGAGCGGGGAGGGTGTGACGGGGCGGGGCCAGGGCAGGTGCGGGGAGGTGGGACACGGGCCGGTGACACTGTGCAAAGCAGGAAAGAAGGGGTCCGGGCAAAAAAGTGCGCGCGCAGGTTCTTGTTTCACTTTCTTTTCTTTGTTCCGCCTTACAAGCAGCATCCTTTTCCGGAGACAAAGTTCTCCCAGGAGCCCAGGACACGCCCCTCGCACCCATTGGTCAGACGTGGTTGCCGTCCGCCAATCACAGGCGAGGGGCGGATCCCACACCTGGCAGAGCCCCTCGTGGTCCCGGGACCGGGCACGTGGCTCCAGGTAGGGCCGGGGTGTCAACTGGGCGGTGGGAGGGCGCGGGCAGCGGGAGTGACCCCGGAGGGGGCCGCAGTCTCAGCTCTAGGCCGCGTGAGCTGCTGTGCCCGGGCCTGCAGCCCTTAGAGTGGGGCCAGTGCCCGGGGAACTACCTGTTAGCAGGATAACGCGGGGCTGTGGGCCCCGAGCTCAGCCCGCACTGGGCACAGAGTTCGAGACCAGGCCGGAGGCCGCTGTGGTTGCCAGAGCGAGCAGCGGAGCTGGAGGGGATGAAGCCACAGCGACAGTGGGGCCGGACCCTGTAGGGCCTCCAGGTATTTGCAGATCACAGAATGAACTGTGGCTCCTATTAATTACCTATAATAGAGATTGAAAAGTCAGAATGCCAGCTTTCGGGGCCCAGCTGGTGGCAGAGCAGAACCCAGGTCTTGGCTCCCCGGGGATCCTCTTCATCGCGTGCTCCACCTTTCCCTCCTGTCTCCTGGAGAAGCCTCCGCATGTCTCTGCCGGGCCCTGGAGCACAGGTTCCTGGAGCCGGGATCACAGACGCCTTACGAGAAGCCTGGGCAGTTCAAGGCCCCTTTGACCGACACTCTGATCAATACCCTGTCAGCTGAAGCTTCCGGCAGGGGCCTGGTTCCCAGAAGTGGGCTCTTAGGACAAGGGCTGTGGTAGGAAGGGACGTGGGGGACCTGGCTTCCTGGATGCTCTGCTGGTGGGTGGATGCAGGTCTCTGAAAGTGGCTGTGACGTGGGCCTCATCAGTTACAGCAGAGAGTGCCAGAGTCTGTGGGTGAAGGAGGCCAGGACCACAGGGCACAGCTGGAGCGGCTGCTTATGCAGTGGGCACGTGCTGGGCAGTGCCACTTACTTAGGACTGCTCTCCATCCTGTTTACCCGTTGTTCAAAGTGTTGAACCCTCTCCACCCCCTGCACACTCCCCTGGGCTGGATTTGGCCCTGGGTGCCCGGCTGTGACCCCTGCAGTGGGCACTCGGTAAGCATCTGCTGAATTGGTGGTGGGAGCCGGGCCTGGGGAGGCTGTCACGGGCATCACGGCCCCGACAGCTGCGGAGGGGTGCTCTTCCAGGCCTGGAGTATTTTCCACTTGCTTGTCTTCTGTTTCTCTCTCCGCCCCTCCCACTCCCTCCCTCTCTGATCAGGCCCAATTGATACCTGAGCCCCTAAAGGTCAGGGATTCTGGGTCTGGGCAGACTCATGCCTGGGGCTGAGGAATTGCCTGGTAGCTGTTGGGCACCAGGCTGCTGAGGGCCTTGCTCCAGCTCCCGGCCTCAGGGGAGGATGCGGGCTGCAGACCCCTCACTTGGGTGAGCCACACAGAGGCAGCCTGTGTTCACTGCTGGCCCAGGCTGTGCTGGGTGCTGGGGACACAGAGAGGAAACAGACCCCGTCACCACCCTGGGTGACATCCCAGTCCTGCAAGTACGATCCTGAGTCAGCCTGTGGGCTGAATCTGGTCCACATACTCAGAGAGCAGGACATCCATCCTGTCCGCCTACCCCAACTTCAGCCCACACGGGGGCTCCTGCTCAGGGGCCTGTACAGTTCTGGGACCTGTCAAGTGACAAAGTATAAGTGGGCAGCTATCTTTTCTGGCTTCTAACACTCGATCCTTGGTTCTCAAAGCTCACCAGTGACTCCCTCTTTCTTACACATTCCACATTCTGTCCAACAGTAGATCGTGCTGGCCTACTTTCTGAATATCTCCAGAATTCACTCGCTTCTTGCCTCCTTCACTGTACAAGGTGGCCCAGGCCACCGCATCTCCCTCCTGTATTCTGCTGTAGGCACCTCCCTGGTCTCCTGCTTCCACCCTCACCTCCCCGCTGCAGTCCCTTCTCCACAGTCAGCTGGGGGGACCCTGGGAAAGCCTGAGTCAGCTCCTGTCCCTTCTCTGCACAGCAGCCCCTGCAAAAGCCAGCATCCTTGCGGTCATCCAGAAAGCCCTGCCTAATCAGACCCATTGTGTTTCACCCTCAGCTCCCCCACTCGCCTCCTCATTCCCTCCCTCCAGTCACACAGCCTCTTCTCTGTTCCTTAAATGCATCAGGTACAATCCAGCCTCAGGGCCTTTGCACTTGCTGTTCCCTCCACCAGGGACCCTTTCCCCAGACACCCAGCCCTCATGCATTCTCCCTCAACTCATCCAGGTCTTCTCTCAAATGTCATCTGCACAGTGAGGCCTTCCTTGATGGCCCACTTTGGAATTTCACACACACACACACACACACACCCCCACTCCCTATCCTCCTTGCCTGCATACTCAGCACCATCTAACATGTCATTTGTTCTGCTAACTTATTTGTCCTGCTTACTTTCTGGCTCCCCTGCTGGTGCATCAGCTCCGTGAGAGCAGAGACGTCTGTCTGTCCACTGCCTTGTCTGCAGCACTTGCTGCTCAGTCGTTTCCTGTTGACTGGGTGATGAGTGACTGGGTGGGTGGGTGGATGGCTGTCATGTGCTGTCCCTGTCAAGCTGATCGGGAGGCTCCTTCTCTTCCTGGGTCCTGTATGAGACACATGAATCTTGGGGAGACTGACATAAATCTGGGGGGTCCCCTCTGCCTGATGCCCAAGGGAGGTGGCCAGAGTCCCTGATGAGTGTGTGGCCTTTGAGCACAATGGGCGGCTGGCCTGGGTAGAGCCCAGGGAGGCAGCAAGGCCCAGACACAGGATAACTGTGCCCTGAGCCAAGGGTAAACTCAGGCTCACAGACATTTTATGCATAAAATGGTACTTTATAAATTGCCTTTTTGCCAATATTTTAAAATCAGGAGATTTCACATGAAAAACCTAGCTTCTGTCAAAAGTAAAGAAATGAGGGCCAGCCCCAGTGGCCTAGTGGTTAAGTTTGGTGGGCTCCACTTCGGTGGCCCAGGTTTTGTTCCTGGGTGTGGACCTACACCACTCATCCGTCAGCAGCCATGCTGTGGCAGTGGCTCACATACAAAAAGAGGGAGATTGACAGTGAATGTTAGCTCAGGGTGAATCTTCTTCAGCAAAAAACAAAAAGAAGTAAAGAATTAAGCTCCTTAGGGCCTTCCTTCCTTCATATGACAATTGGCCAGGGCTGAGAAGTGGCCCTCTGCTCAGGGTTCATGCCCCCAGCTCCCTGCAGCCCCTACTGGCCCATTCTCCTCTTGGTCACTTGCCCACCTTTCAGATGTCTGAGTTTGTCACCCCTGTCATGGTGGTTGGGTCCGTGAGGATGGCAGAGCGTGCTGCCCCACATGGTGCAGGAGCTGCGGGGTGACATCCCCTTCGTCCAAGTTGCCCAGAAGTAGCAGAGCCAATGGTCAGGCCAGGAGGGACAGGCACAAGGAGTGTCTCCATGACAACTGTTTGAGCCAACACCCAGGAACCAGGCTGACGGGTCAGAGGGATGGTGCCCCAGGACCATGTTGGTCTGCCCGTCGCCTGGAACACGTAAATCCTCGGAAAAGGGGAAGGATCAGCAACAAATTGCGTGAGGTCAGGTTTCCAGCATCTGTGCAGAAAAGAGAAGTAAAGACAGCTAACACGCAGGCATTGTTCTAAGTGTTTCCATGGGAACGTGTTTTAATTCTCTCAGCAACACCAGGAAAGGATTCTAGTATAGCCCCATTTCACAGATGAGGGAACTGAGGCACGGAGCACCCCAGTGAACGTGGCCCAGGTCACACTGCTGGGAGGAGGTGGACCCGGTGTCCTGGATCCAGAATCTGGGCTTGACCCACCTGGTCCAATGCAGCTGAGATTGCGCTAAGTCGAGGAAAAGAACAAAGTTGCGCTTCCTGAAAAACAGAACTCTTCTTTGACCTCATGAACAGGAAACCTGTGGTACCAGGACATACGCTTTTTTTTTCTTTTTTAACAGAGGAAAAATAAAAAAAGCCTCTGTACCTAACAGGCCAAATGAATCCAGGTTGGCCTCCAGTGTCTGTCTGAAAAGGTAAACAATGAATAATCCTCCTTCCCCCATTGGAAAAATCGGATCCCTGTCATTCGGATGCCTGGATGTTTGCTCTTATTAATCACATAGGAGGAATGACGTGAGCATCATGGTGGAGTGAACTTGCCCGGGACTGTCTCCTCTCCAACATACAAGGGAAAGGGGCATCCATACTCCAACAGAGGACATCCTAACAACACAAAAGCCTCAGAGAGACATGCTGCCGTATGACAGAGGGGGGAGAGGCTGGAGCCCCTCTCAGAGGAGCTGTAATGGGGTAAGATGGAACTTACTCTCCCCTAAAGACTGCAATCCACGACTGCCAGAGGCTCCATGAAGGAAGGAATCAGAGAGGCGACATTCGTGCACGGGAACATCAAGGACCACCAAGGGCCCATGCAGCCTGGAGGGAAGACCTCTCCCACAGTGAGAACTTTTGCAGGGCGTGACCTCCTCAAGCCAGCACCCCAGGATACCAGTTAGCGAGAGCTGATCAAGAAAGGCCGGAGTGCACGTCCCTCCCCCCACCTTCCCAGCTGCTTCACTGCCTGGATCTCTGCTGAAGGCGGAGGGTTCAGAATATGCAGCTCTTGACCCCCACCCAGTGGCGATAGGCGATAACTGCAACCAGATAGTATCAGGATGCGTAAGATCCGACCCACCTCCTCTAGCAAAGTCAAAGACTATATCAAATCTCCAGACCAGAGAGAAAACGACAAGCACCCAGAATTCAGTCCTGAGGACACAGAAATATGTAATCTGAATGACAATGAATTCAAAAATAGCTATCATCAAAAAACTCGAGGTAAAAGAGAATGTAGAGAAACAATTCAACGAGTTCAGGAGTTGCTTTACAAAAGACATTGAAACTATAAAGAAGAATCAATCAGAAATATTAGAGATGAAAGACACAAGGGAAGAGATCAAACAAAATACAGATTCCCTGAATGCTCAAGTGGACATCATAGAGGAGCATATCATCATAATCAAAGATAGACCTGTTGAAATGCTCCAGACAGGGGAGGAGAGAGAACGAAGACTAAAAAGAAGTGAAGAAATTTTCCAAGAAATATCTGACTCAATGAGGAAATGCAACATAAGAATTATAGGTGTTCAAGAAGGAGAAGAGAAGGAGAATGGAGCAGAAAGCACGTTCAAAGAAATAATAGCAGAGAACTTCCTTAATCCAGGGATAGAGAGGGAAATACGTGTGGCAGGGGCTTCCAGATCTCCTAGATTTGTCCATGTAAAAAGACCTACTGCAAGGCACATAGTAGTAAAACTGGCAAAAATGAATGATGAAGAAAGACTACTCAGGGCAGCAAGGCAGGAGAAAATAGCCTGCAAAGGAACCCCTATCAGGCTTTCAGCAGATGTCTCTGCAGAAACCTTACAAGCTAGGAGAGAATGGGATGACATATTCAAATCTTTAAAAGACAAAGATTTTCAGCCAAGAATACTCTATCCAGCAAAAATATCCTTCAGAGATGAGGGAGAAGTTAAATCTTTCCCAGACAAACAAAAGCTAAGCGACGTCATAGCCACGAGACCCCCACCCCCACAAGAAATCCTCAAGAAGCCCCTTATACCTAAAAAAGAAGGGGGGGAGAAAGGGGTCACAAAACACAGAGTAAGGAGATAAATAGGTAGGACAGGATAGCAAATACTCAGGTATAGCGTTAAGCTAACGGGAAGGAAAGGGAAGGAAAACACCAAAAACAAAGATAACCCTGCCATTTTAACCACAAACTCACGACAGAGGATGGAATAAGATGTGAGAAAAGCACTTAGGAGGGGAGGATGAAAGGAACTGAATCAGTTTAGACTAAGGAAATTAGAGCCCATCAGAAAATACACAAGATTCTGAATACAAACCTTAGGGTAACCACTAAACAAAAAGCAAAACAGAGACACTTGGCTCACTTTTGCACATTGACAAGATGGCTTCAGGCATGGCTACATCCAGGGGCTCCTACAATGTTAAGGTGCCTCCTCTCTCCATCTCTCAGCTCTGCTTTCCCCTGCGTTGGGGAAATTCTCAGACAGGCTCTTCCATTTGGGAGCAAACTGGTCCCCAGCAGCTCTAGGCTTCTATCCACCAATTTAGCACCTTCAGCAGAAACCAGATACCTCCCTCAGGGAGTCCAGCAAAGCCCCAGGGATGATGCTCGTTGGCCCAGGCGTGGGTCACATGACAACCTCGTGCACAGGAGAGGATGAAGCCACATGGACTGAGGGTGGTGAGGAGTCTCCACTGTTGACCCTGGGCCCAGGGTCAAGTGCAGGCTGGGGCATCTGTACCCATGGGCAGCAGCGTCGGGTCCCTGGGAGCAGTCCTGCCGGGGACGCCGGGCGTTCTTGCCACCTGTGCAGCCTCCAGGCCAGCCTCTCTGGTCCTCCCAGAGCTCCCAGGGTCAATTCCCCTCGACCCACTCCTCCCTCTGCTCCACCAGCCGGAGCTGAGTCCCTGGTGGCTGCGAGGAGCTCTGGTGATGGAGCTTTACAGATGGGGAGACTGAGTCGCATGGTGGGGGGTGACTTCTCTGGGTCACTAGCCTGCAAATGGTGGAGCTGGCTGCAGGTTTGGGCTGCTCCAGGACACACTGCAGCTGGTCTCCTTCCTGCGGCCGGGCCCTCCGCCAGGCTGCCTGGGCCTGGGGCTGAGCGGGGCTCAGGCGGTCCCCTGGAAGCCGTGTCTCGCTGAGTCCCGGCAGTTTTACTGGACGCTCCAGGCGGGCGGCGTGGAAGGTGGACTCTGAGGAGCCCTTGATTCTCAGCTGACGTCTGGCCTGGCCCCAGGTGCATCCTTCTGATGGACGGGGAGGAACGAGATGTGGGGACAGCGGGGCCCGGTCCAGGGCCATCCTGGGTGCTTCGCTCATCGGGGCTGTCACTCCTGCTGTGGCCAGAGCTGGACTTCTCAGGGGTCTCTGGGGCGAGGGGGGCTCTGGTCACGTGCCCAGCTCTGACACCCACTGGCTTGCAACGCTGAAGGCCCCCTCTGCTCAGACATCCAGGCTGTTGCTATGCGTGGACAGAGCTGACCCCACTTGTTCAAGCCGCACCTGAGTGCTGCCCCTGGTCCTCGTGCTCCTGGAGTCCCTGGGTGTGGCTTTTCTGCTTTGACTCTGAGACGGGAGCTCCCCCTCCCTCCCCTGCCCCCACTCAGCCGGAGCTATGTCACCACCCCCTGGACCACAGCAGACGCCTCTCTGCCACCTCCACTGGCGTCCACAGCCCACGGTCCCCAGAGCAGTGAGAGGACACTTTAAAGAGTAAATCAGATCTGGTCACCTCCCTGCTCATCCCCTCCATGGCTCCCCACCTGACACGATGAGCACCAGAGCCCTGGCCTCGGCCACAGGCCTGGCCACACATCTTCCCTCTGTCCTCACTTGTAGTCTCTCAGCCTCCCCTGCCCTGTGACCTGCAAGGCTGATGAGGTGTCCCACACCACAGGGCTCCCTGGCCTCTGGCTTTGGCTCTGGTCCAGCCAGCAGGGGGCTGGGGAGGGTGGTGTCGGGGTGGTGGGTCACCTGGCTCCCTCCTCGAGGATGGGTGTGCACTGGCCTCCTTTCTATTCCTCCACTACAGGAAGAGATTCCCTGCCTCAGGGCCTTTGCACTGGCGGCTCCCTCTGGAATGCTCCTTCCCTGGCTCTTCCCACCCTGGCTCCTTCTGTCTTTCAGTAAATAGCGCAGCCACGGACTGAGCTGGGGAAGACGGAGGGAGGGGAGGGCAGGTTTGGGCAAGAGAAACAGGAGCTTCTCTTCAGCCTCGTGGACCCGGGGCAGGATGGACCTCGGGGGAGACATCAGGGTGGCGCCTGGAGCTCAGCACCTGGGGCTACGACAGGGGGTCTGAGCTGGAGGCAGATTTTGGGAAGATTTCCATCCTTCAGTGTCACCACCTCGGGGACACCCTCCACAGCCCTCCTGTCCATGGGGGTGCCCCTGCTCCCCTGCTCGTCTGGAACACATCACCTGGTCAGTTTCCCTCATCACCCTGTGTCGTCACTTCACTTCACTGGTTCTCAGTGGATGGTACTTGGTGTTGTCTGTCTTGTCTGCCATTTGAAACACCGGATCTTAATGCCTAACACGGTCCCAGGGCCACAGCAGGTGTGTGGTGAATAGTGCCTGAATAAACAAAAGAACTGACGCGTCTGCAGTGTGCACGGACGCACACACACACACACACACGCACTCTGGTCTCCTTTCCCGACAGTGGAATCTTGTCCAGTTACACGGCACAGGTCCCCGGGAGGGGGCTCAGATGGGGCCCACAACAGAATCAGGGCCCCTCAGTCCCCGCTGACACCCACCTGGTGAGAACAAGACCTTTATTCAGACTCTCCCGTCCGGGCTCGGAGCCCCGCAGCCTCTGTAACTGAGGCTCTGTCCTTGCCACGTCTCGACTCCTGGGGCGTCTGGGGAAGGTTTATGGTAGAAATAACAGAATGAAACCCAAGCTCCTTAGAGCTGAGGGTGTCAACCAGGCATCTTCAGAGAAGAGGAACCTGGTCCACGACGGCAACGCCACACGGTTCCCTCGGGAGCCCTGCCCCAGCCCCATCCGTCTCCTGTGGCCCCAGCTGCCTGCAATGCCCAGCCCGGGCGGCCTCTTCCCCGAGTGCCCTCTGCGGTTCCCGGGTCCCAGGACGGGGTTCGAGCCCGAGGCAGCCTGCCCGTCCTCTCAGGGGGGTTCGTTCCACTTAGGTGTCCGCCCTCCTTTCCAGGCCCTGCCCGTGGACACCGCCTCCCCCCGGGGGCGTCAGAACACTGCTCCGGCCCCCAGAGGCCCAGGGTCTCCCTGGGGGGTGCTTCCTAACCACACGCTTAGCGTCCAGCTGGTCACTAAGGACAGTGTTACGTCACGAGACGCCACAAAGGCAGAGCTACAACTTTCACCTCTGTAGATATTTATAAGTAATGAAATTGCACTCCAAGCCTTATAAAATGTTCATTGTATCAAGGTTTCTAGTATAATAAAGATATACATTAAAAAGATAACTCTCTAGAACCAGAAATATGACACAAAATTAACGCACAGGCTGGAACACACATTAAACCTTTTATTCACGTGGGCATTGCTTGTCTTTCTAGAATTTAGGAGGCTGTTTTGGCTAAGTCGTCCGGCCCAAGATTGTGGCAAAGGCTGATTTGATGTCAGGATGCACCTGTGGTCAGGTCCAGGTTTCATCTTAGGGCCTGTGTGGCCTTGGGGAAAACATCAGACCCCCTGCTCTTCAGCTTCCTCATCGGTAAAATGGAAATAGTCAGAGGACCCTCCCTCCTGGGCTTGTCCTGAGGGGTCACTGATGTCACACAGCGAACACTGCCGGGGGGCCGTGTGTGCCCATTAGACGGAAGCCTTCGCTGTCAAGTCAGTGGCACAGCGTCCCCCACCAGGGAGCGCCCCCAACGCCCAGGGGCTGCTGACCTCCCGACATATGGCCCAGAAGATCTTCATAAATGGCTAAGACAACAAAAATGCGCTGCTGGACACACATATATGTAAAGAGCGTCTCGATTACACAATGGGCCCTCATGTAGTAAAAATTACGTAGAGCAGGTTAAAAATACAACTCTCTCTGGCCCACAGATTTGACCTACAACTTGCACACGAGCTAAAGAAGACACGAAACGTTTCATTAATGCTCATTTGTTGGGCCTCTTAGAATTTAGAACCAGGTCAGGCGACACTGTCGCTCTCTGCTGGGTGATCCCGTTCCCCGTAGACACCTCTGTCCCCTCTCTCTGTGTGATCTGTGTTTGTGGAATTGGGGATTCACCACCCACCCCCGGGGAGGAGCTCTCCACCTGCTCAGGACTCGGGGAGTTCATCCGTCCAGCAGATGGCTGGGGAGTGCTCGCGCTGCGCCAAGCGAGGTTCTAGGCCCTGGGGATGAGACGTTGAAAAAAAAACCAATAAAAATCACTGCCTTCTTGCAACTTGTGGTCTAATCAGGTGAGAGAAAGACAAGACAAAGAAGGAAAGATTAGAGGGCGGGCGGGAGGGAAAAACCCAGTGTATTGAAGGTTTGCTCTGTGCTGGGCTAAACACGGTGACAGTGCTGTTATGTCCCCATTTTACAGATGTGGAAACTGAGGCCCAGAGAGGTTAAAGTCATTGCCCAGAGACTCCCAGTTTAGAAGTGGTGGAGGCATGACTTGAACTCAGGCCCGTCTGGATTCAAAGCCTCTCAGCAGTCTGGATGAGTGAATGAATTCCAGGGTGAATGAATGAGTGGCTGCCTGAGCAAATACGCCCCACCGTGAGGTCCCTGCAGCAGAGATACCGAGGGCTTTTCAGAACCAGGAGGGTCCAGGCCTCTCTCCAGCCCCCTTCCCTGCCGTCCAATTCCCCAAGAATATTCAGGATCCAGATCCGGACCCCTCGCCGCTTCGTAAGGCACGCGAGTTGCCTGGACTCCTGTGCTCGTCCCCGAGCCACTGCTCGTTCTGCCCTCAGCCCGACAGCCCATTCTCCACCAGCTGCCAGAGGCATCACAAACGCCCAGTCAGGCGATGCCTCCCCTGCCCAGAGCCCTCCATGGCTCCCATCTCACTCGGAACAGAAGCCAAAGTCCCTGCAAGGCCCGCGGGCCCTGCGTGTCCTGCCTCATGGCCTCTGACCCTGGCTCCCAGCACTGCCCCCAGCTCCCTCTGCTCCAGCCACACCTCCTCCAATACCCTAGACACACGCCCCTTCTGGAACGTTCATCCTTGCTCTTCCCTCTGCCTGGAAAGTTCTTCCGCAGGGTCCACCGGCTCCCTCCTTGAGCTCCCAGCTCTTTGCTTAAGGGTCTCCTCCTCCGTGAAGCCCTCCCTGACCACTCGCTTTCTCACTGCAGCCTCCACCCTCCAGAGTGCTTGTCACCACCTGACCCATTTTCCTACATCTCTCCACTGCTGTTTGTCTCCCCCTTAAATAGGATGTCAGTCCCAGAGGGCAGAGTTTTTTTCCCAGTCCCTGCCTGGAATGCCTTTCATATCGATTAAAACCAAAATCAGACATCAAAACCAAAAGCCTTTACTCGGCACATTCTCGGTGCCAGCACAGTGACCGCCTCTGTCCTGCAAGATGCTGCCCATCCACCAGGCCCGGCTCAGGCCTTCGCTGACCTCGCCAGTTCTCCTTCTCTTTGTGTCGCCTAATTTCCATGAGCATTGTTTCTCTGCATGCTCCCCTCCCCCCACAACTCTATAAAACCTCATTTGAGGAAACTGAGTCCCCAGTTAGAAATAGAAGCTTCCTTAAGACAACAGATCTCTTCTGCATCTTGTCCCCAGAGTGCCAAGGACAGTGCTGGGAAGGCAGGGACTTGGTGTCTGTCTCGCTCACTTCTGTGCTCTCGGCACACCAGTGGCTGGTATCCAGTGAGCACTCCCCAAATGTTTAACTTTGAATGGATGTGAAAGGGATAAACAGCAGCCGAGGAGAGTGACGTTAGCCTGGGCTGGGGGAATCACATTTGAACTGAGACATGAAAGATGAGGAAGAGTCACCAGCAAAAGTTGCGGGGAAACAGCACATGCAAAGGGCCTGGGGCAGGAATGAGCTTGGCAAGTTGGAGGAACAGCAAGGAGGTCAGCATGGTTCCAGTGGAGTGAGCTGGGGGGAGAAGGAGGAGGAGATGAGCCCGAGAGGTCAGCAGGGGCCAGACCAGAACCTTGGAGACTGGAAAGGAGAGTTTGCATTTTATTCTAGAGCAATAGGGAGCCACTGAAGGTTTCAGAGCAGAAGAGTGACATGATTTGATTTACATTTTTAAACGCTTGTTCTGACTGCAGGGGGTGGGCATGGACTGAGGGAGGCAGGAGTGGACGCCAGAGCCCGGGGCAGAGGCTGCTGTAACTATCCAGGAATGCCGTGATGGACGATGGGCTCAGCCCCGAGGGCCGTGGGGGTGCAGGCCCTCTTTGCAGAACGACTCGGTGTTCCAGTTTGGCTGTGTGGAGTCACATTAAGGTTTGGGACCAAAGCCCCTGCTTACAGTGAGGTGTGGCTGTGTATGGAAATTCTCTTGTTCCCTGGACACATTCACATGGGGACCTCGTGGGAAGGAGAGGCTGCTGGACCAGCACCTTGTCCCAAATGCCATCAAACACAATACTAATGGCCCCCAAGCCCTGCACCCCCCAGAGGCTCCCTATGGGGTCTTCACCCCCCTCCCAGCTTTCCCTCCCCCTCTTGGAGGACAGCCTCGCTGGAGTCTGCACTCAGCCCTGAAGCTCATATTTGTTTTGCTAATTGATATAAATGACTTGCCTTTCACAGCCCAGCATCGGCACTGAGCAATCCACGTTAATTGGGTTGGAGGAGGAAAATTAAGCACTTCAATTTGCCATTTTTCAGGATGAAAAATGGGAAAGGAGAAAAATTACTCTGCTGAAAGAGAAGAGCTTTGAGCAGCTGAAATCACCTCTGGAGGAGGGGCAGAGGCTGCCCTGGGGAGGGGTCTGGACTCCTGGGGAAGCCACCCGCGGAGAGGGAGGATGGTGATGAGGTCACAGCCTGCCCCTCATGCATAAAGCGTTTAAACTGACCAAGTGCTTTTCAAAGGCAGGTCTCATCCAATGTCTGTGGTTGCCCTGTGGGCACCATTACGCCACCCCCGGGTCAGACAGGAGCCTAAAGTTGAAGGACAGGAAACCCAACTCCAAGAGGTGTAAGCAAAAAGGAAATGTATAGGCTCATAGAACTGAAAAATCCTGAGGGTGGTGCGGGCCTCAGGTAGGGCTGGTTCCAGGGACTCTAGTCAGTTTCTCCCAGTCTTGCAGGGCTGTTCTGGGCCTCTTCCATCACTGGGGGGAGATGCCAGCTGCCTGTGAAGTAACCCCAGAGGGAGGATCTTCTCTTCCTGGTGGCACCTGTGGGTTTCTCAGGATTCACCTGATTGGATTAACCTGGTCACATGCCCATCTCTGACGCAAACACTGGAGTCAAGGGGGTGGGGTTTGCTCACGGCCAGGGCTATCCCCCGTGGTGCCCTGGTGTCAGTTAGAAAAAGTGCCCCTTGTTCTCGGGAGAAGCAGCCCTGCGCCAGGACCCAGGCTTGGTGGGCAGGAATGTTGGTCCCTGTGCAGGCATGACCCACCCAGGTGCACCCAGTGGTCCTGGCTGTGCAATTGCCAGGCCTGGATCATGCACCTCCCGTGGAGTCAAGCGTGGGGTCCCCCCCCACAGTGCATGAACCAAGAGTGGAGGACGGAGGTTCCCCAAAGGACGATCAGGGTGCTGTGCCCAGAGGGAAGATTTCATTCATTCACTGAACATATTTCTATGAAGTGCCTACTATGCGCCAGGCGCTGTGCTAGGTACTGGAGACACAGCAGTGAAGTAAGTGAGCACAACTCCTCCCAAAGCTCATATCCCAGCGAGGGAGACAGGCAACCAATGAATTAATTGATTAACTGTATAATAATCAGATGGCGACAGTGCTATGGAGAGAAAGCAGGACAGGAGGATGGGGTGGCGGGGGGACACCTCACTGACAAGGTGACATCTGAGTAAAAATTGGAGGAGGTGAGTCATGCGGATTCTCTGGGGAAAGAATTCCAAGAAAAAGAAAAAGCTGGTGCAAAGGCCCTGGGTCCGAAGATGAGGTGGCCTGAGCCCAGCGCGCAGGGCAGAGGCTGCGGGGTCTGGCGGGCCACTGTGAGGAGGTTGGTTTCTAGCCGGTGTGAGATGAAAAGCCGCTGGAGGGTTTTGAGCAGAAGAGGAACCTGATCCAACGCGGGTTCTAACAGGGTCACTCAGATGGCTGTGCAGAGAATAGTCTGTCACTGGGGAGGGTGGAAGCAGGGAGACCAGTGGGGTGACGGCAACAGTCCTGGGGGGATGAGGGGGCCTTGGACTGGGGTGGCTGCAAAGGTGGTGATGACAGGTGCTTGGATCCTGGGTACAGTCTGGAAGCGGAGCCCAAGGGTTTGCATCCTGAGTGAGCAAGAGAGCAGCTTGCCCTGTAGGTGCTGAGCTGATAGATACGGAGGCAGAACCCAGCAGGTGATGGTCTGTATGTAATACGTGTTCCTACCGTGCACCTGTCTCCTCTCGCACCCTCTCAGGCCCCACCCTCTCCAAAAACTGCCGCTGCCTCTCCTGATCCAGAGCCACCTCACCGGCCTGGCTGAGCCCCTGGGCGGGGCCCGTGTGACCCACAGAAAGAGGGGCTGTGAGCTGGGACCCCGTGACCAGGGCCATCCTGGGGGTGGGAGGGGGCACTCGGCGCAGCCCTGCCCTCCAGAAGGAGCCCCTCAGCGTGCCTGGTCCCCAGAGACCAAGGACACGGCCTTCCTGAAGCAGCCCCCTTCCGTGGGTCTGCCTGGTGCCACCCTAGTGTCCCCCGGGAAAACTCTGGGCTCTCCTGCTTGGGATTCTTGTAGTTGCAAGTGACAGAAGCTCAATTCAAATAGATTTCAGTGAAAAGAGGGAATTTAGTAGCTCGTGTAGCTAAAAGTCAGGTGTACCAGCGTCTGACCCAGCGGGCTCCAGGGGCTCCGACAATTTACTCGTGACTCAACTCTCTCCGTCTCGGGCCCTGCTTTCCTCTGAGCTGGCTTCCCTCTCAGGCGGGCTGTCCCCTGGGGTGACCAAGGTGACCGCCAGCAGCTCCCAGTTTCTGTCCCACCAACCCAGCAGCCCCAGGGCGGAGAGAGTCTGTTCCCAGTAGATGCAGCAAAGCCCCAGGGCAGGCTCTCACTGGGTCATTTAGGGTCACCTGTCCATCCCACAGCCACTCAGAGCGTCCAAGAGGAAGAGGACAGTCCAGTCTGCTCGGCCACCCCAGGGTCACCCGCCCACCTCCGCTGTTGGGGGTTGGAGTCGGCCCCACACAGTCCACACGATGGCTCCTGGGAGGGAGGGCTGAGTCCACAGTGGGCTGTCACAGGTGCACAAGGATGGACACACGGACAGAAATCACGGATGTACACTGTGGCTCCTTATCCCAGAGCAGGAGAATGGATTCCAAGAGGTGGGAGGTGCCTCAGCCGAGGTCACGGAACCAGAACCGGCCAGAGGAGGGTTTTCAGCCCAAGGCTTCACAGGTGGCCCCTGGGAGCGCAACAGCTCCAGTCTTTTCCACCCTTGACACCTATGAGTTCCCAGGAGACGCTGGGTCATGGGGGGAGGCCGCTCTCCGGAACTACACCCCTTGTCTCAACAGGGCAAGCCTCACGTGTGCACCCCAAAAACCAACCTGCGAAATACATTCAACCCCAGGAAGCCCTTCTCTCCCCGGAGTGGCTGCCGACACCCCTTTCCGTGCCCCTCCCCCAGCTCGGAAAACATCGATGCAGACTTATCCATCAGGCCGCTTTCCTCCTCCTGACTGAGAGGACCCACAGCCACACAGCAGGAGGAGGAAGAGACCCACAGCAGGGAGGAGTCTTGAAAGGAGGGAGGGAGGAGAGAGGGAGGAGGGAGGGAGGAGGTAGGTGGGAGGAGGGAAGACATTGGCTTCCCTCAGAGCTCAGCGAGGGCCCTGCTGTCCCCCCCATCACACCTGGGTGCAAATCCATGCCTCGTCCCCAAATGTGCATGTGTGCTTGCAGGAGAACACGCCCATGGGGACACTGGTAGATACATGTGTGCGAGCATATACCACATGCGTGTGCAAAGCCTATCTACAGCACACACATGTGCCTACATACATGGACACCCCCCATGAATGCACTCATCCATGGAGCCACACTCACACCACACTCACACACACCCAGAGCGTTTTCCCACCATCTCACTCACTCCTGGGCACAGGACTGCTCCCAGGTGAAATTGTCGTGAGGATTGCGAGAATGTGCTTAGAAGAACGTCTGGCAAACAACAGGCCCTCAAGAAATGCCAGCCGTGACCACCCAGTCCCGGTGCACATCCACACACTCCTTCCCACACATGCACGCCCCTGCACATCCCACACCAGTGCCGACACCGGCCATGCAGCATGCACACAGATGTGCGCAAATATGGCAATCCCAGAGTGCACGCTTGCACCTGTGCACACTACTCATGCAAATCAGCATCCACCCCCACAGAAGGTGTGTGCAGCTTTGCACACATGTACCATGTGCACCCATCGAACATGCACTCCCCATACAAGCATGTCCCCATGTGTACCATGTGTACACGTCCTGCCCCCCACACACAAACATCCCTCCTCTCCCAGCAGGGCCAACGCCTCCATCCCCTCCCTCTTGGACCCCACACAGTGCCCTGCAGGCCTGAGCCTCACCAGGAGCCCCCGGCAGAGGAAAGTGGCAGTCCTCAGCTGAGTTCATGAAGGGCGGGGTCCCCTCCCCCCACCTCACCCCATCCCTCAGTGGAACTTTCTGGGAAGCTCTTTGTGGACCCGCAGGCTCACAGATCAGCTGTGTTGGAAGGGCCCTTACCTAATCAAGTCTCAAGTTGGAAAGGTGAAGAGGCTGAGGCCCAGGGAGGGGCACCCCCCGGCCATGGTCATCCAAGGAGCCGGAGCCCAGAACCCACCTGGTAACCACGGAGCCGGTCCACAGCTGGGGGCGGAGTGTGGTCCAGGCAGCGCAGGCTGTGGGGTGAGAGGCCAGAGCCATCCCCAGGGCTGGGGACCCTGCTGGGGAGATGGCCACTCCAGGAGGGCCAGAGGTGAGAGCACCAGAGAGGCTCACCCCAGGCCTAGAGCCTGACTGAGGGCAAACGTCTCGGAGCTGGGCTTCCATCGGACAGAGAGGTGGCGGTGCTGGGACCTACTGAAGGTCCAGGGCCTGGGATGTTTTGGCAGAGTTCGTGTGCCCTGGGTGTGCAAGTGTGAGCATGTGGAGGTTGTGTGTGGGCTGGGGTGGGCCTGGGCTGTGTTTGCCATGTGTGTACGTGGGGGGCAGCAAGGATTTTCATGAACACGGCGTGTGCACAGAGATTGTAGGAGGTCCTGATGCTGAAATGCTTTATCTTCTCGCTCCCCGCAGCACTGACTTTTCCAGGCCTGCACAGTCTCGAAGCTGGTGAAACGCCCCCAACTAGACACTCGCCGAGGCCTGCCTGACCCCGGCCTCCTGGGGAGAGATGATTAATTCTCCATCATTGCTCGCTGCCTGGGCCTACCGGACCCCAGCCCCCACCCAGCAAGGCCTGGAGTCTGCTGTACTCCCTCCCTGCCTCTCCTCCCAACCGTGGACGGACAACCTTGAGGCGTGAAGGCAACAGCTCCAAAGAAGTCTGTCTGAGGCAAACAGGACTGGGGTCCCCCTGTCTCACGTTACTTTTAATAATGATGTTGATAATAAAGTAGCTACCATCTATTGAGCAATTTCCACACGCTGGGCACTGTTCCAACTACCCCAATACACAGGATCTCACTCAACCCCCCAAGCCCGATTCAGTAGTTATTGTTATAGATGGGGAGACCGAGGCATGAAGTGGGCAGTGGGTTGCCCAGGTTGAGCCATGGAGGCAGCATGTAAGCTCAGGCAGACCGGCTCCAGAGTAAAGTCATCTTCAAATCCTTGTGCAAGAATCCATGCTCCAGAACAGCCAAGAAAACCAAGAAGGAGGGAGGGACGGGGATGGGCTGCGGCGCGGCCGCTTGTCTCCGCAGGTTTCAGAGCCGCCGTCAGCAAGCCCTGCCTGTGGAACAGTCAAACGGAACCGATCGCAACAGAGCAGGGACCTCAGAACAAAATCCCAGGAGACACGAGACCCTGACCTTCCTGCCAGGCCCTGGGCTCGGCCCCGGGTGGATGGGCTGGTTGGACCGGTCCTCTTCCTTGAGGGGTGTGCCCATACGTCTTCTCATACAGGAGCCATGTGTACCCCGTGGAGCGTTAAAAGCCTGGATGTAAAAACAGCGACCTCCTCGAGGGCGGGGACTGTCGCCGTATCCACGCGATCTAACCTCGGGCCTGGCCGGGCTGGGCACTGAGGACACATCGAGGGAGAGCAGCCTGGGGGGAAAGGGGCAGAGTAGAAAGATTTTAGTCCAGGACCACTTCCCACTTCTGGGACTTAGGGAAATTTATTCTATTTCCCTGTGTCTGTTACTCCATTTGTGAGATGAAAATGCTAATAAACAGCATCTGCCTCATACAACTCTAATATAGAAGATTAAGCAGTAAATTGATTGTACCTAGTACAGAGTTCTAAGAAAGACAGTAAAAACTCTCCATTATTATTATTGCTGTTGTTGGGATTATTATCACAAATGAACAACCAGGATCTAAATACCCTGGGGGAGAAAGGAGTATTTACTTCTTACCTGGTACTCCTCATGGAGTGGAGGGGGCCACATCTCAAGGCTTCGTGGGGAATTTCCCAGCCCGCTTTGTGGACTTCAACCCATTTCGCAAATGGGAGAATGGAAGTGAGGAGGTTTTCGAACAGGCACCCCAGGGCGACCTGCTGAGGCAGAGGAGGGGTGAAGGGTGTGAGGAATGACTCCACCGTGTGCACCAGCAGCTTGGGGGGTGACAGGAAGGAAAATAAAGAGAAACCTCATCGCATCGCCTCCCGCAGAGGCCTCCAGCTCAGCAGGTTCATGACATATAAGCTCTCCAGGGAGTCCCAAATTGTACTCACTTCTCTCTCTTTTTTTTTTTTTGAGAAGCAGTGAGCATTGTCTTAGAGGTGGGGCCAGTTCTTTAAGGAGCTGGAATCGTCATCCCTTACCCAGCTGGGCCCACAGGCAGTAATTCACAGAGTGGGGAAGCCACGGGGCCCCTGCAGCCTTTACTGAGTCTCGTCTCCCGAGCAATCAAAGCCTCTCGGGGAAGATGAGCTGATGGCGGGACTTTCAGAGAGCAGCCCCGAGTCCCTCAGTGGCCACCACTTCTGCGCCTCGAGCTCACTCAGGTCTCCTCCCGCCTCGCTGATAAAAGCCTGTCTGGATCCACCCGCTGCGCTGCCAGACCCTCGCCCCGGTGCAGGCGTCCCGCCCGTCGCCCTGGTTCTCTGTGCCTGTTGGTCATACTTTAATTTGAGAAGTGGCTAACGGATATAAAAGTGCAAAGAACAAAAACAAACACACTCGTATCAACACACCCAGAATGGACAATATTAACACTTTATCCTGCTTGTGCCTTTAGTTCTTTTTTAATAAAGGCAATAAAAATTAAAGTCTCTTATTTCCTAGCGTGTCTCATTTCCTCATCTTAGAGACGATGATTATGAATTTAGAGTGTACCTTTTCAATTCAGTTATTATTTTAAAAACATTTAGTAGATTTGACTTTTTAGCACAGTTTTAGGCTCACAGCAAAATTGAGGAGAAGGTGCAAAGATTTCTCATATCCCCGCTGCCCCCACACAAGCACAGCCTCCTTCACTGCCAACATCCTCCACCAGAGTGGGACATTTGTTATAGTCCATGGACCCACAGTGACACATCATTATCACCCAGAGGCCGTCGTTCCCATTACGGTTCACTCTTAGTCCTGTGCTTTGCGTGGTTTTGGACAATGTATGACGTGAACCCATCATTATGGTGTCATTCAGGTAGTTTCAGTGCCCTGGAAATGCCTTGTGCTCCACCCATTCACCCCTCCCTGCCCCTTAGACGGGTGGTTTTAATGAAATATTGTCAATAATGTTTTCCACCAGGCACATCTTAGCTTTCAACTTGTCCTGAGCGTCTTGGCTACGGCCCTTCTCTCCCGTCATGCTGGGCCCTTGCCATCGACTGTGACAGGGACGCGTGCAGAGGAGCGGACTCAGGGTGGGGAATTTGGGGCTCGGCTGGGGACATGCTATGTCTGAGGGGCCACAGACTTCCAAGGGGGGCTGTCCAGCGGCAGCTGGAGCCTCACGTCTGGAGATTCAGCGAGAGAACAAGCAGCTTTGTAGGGTGTGAGAACCAGCTCCCCTTTCACTCCCCATGTCCCAGGCAGGCACGTCGTGGGAGGGACAGGGGCTTGGTGCTGTCTGACCCTCATTCTTTCTGGAAGCTTCCTTGGAGTTCTGCGGGAGCTCCCCTTCCCGCCCCCTCTCCTGCTGATATTTGCTCTTGCACTGTCTGCCACGCTAACTGCACAGCTTGTTTGTGAGAAATGCTAACAAAGCCGCCACCGTGCCATCACATTAGCAGCTCTCTCTTCCTGGGGGGCGGCAGGCACCCAACAAGGCCCCACAATCAGGCTCTTAACACAGCTAATTACCGTCCTCCAACAGGCAGGCGAGAAGCTTCCTGAGGCTTCCACCGACTCAGAATTGCTGACATGGATTCCAGAAGGGTCTCCCTGCCAGGCTGGTCTGGACGCCCCGAGAGCCTCTCAAGACTGGCCCGGTTCCCCACCCCCCATTTGGCAGAGGGGAGCCTGAGGCCCAGAGAGGGGCTGACTGCTCTCCTTTTGTGGATGAGAAAACCAAGGCTCAGAAAGGCAAGTGACGATGCACCCAAGTCAGCTCAGGGCTGGGGACCAGAGGCCAGGCCTCCCGTCTCCCACACCAGTGCCATGTCACCTCTCCCCTGCCAGGTGAAAGACCTTTCTCCCCAGTACGGTAGGTCAAAGGGGGACAGGACTCTATATGTGGGGCCCCTGGTGCTTAGAGAAGAGGGGGCTTGCCTCATGCCTCTGTCTGCTGAATCTGCCCACCCTCCCACCCTTCCTGGCTCCTCCCGCTGGAGGCGCACCAGCTTCTAGGGCTCCCCCGACGCCCACGGTCTATGCCTCTCAGGTTAACTCTTCCTTTCCCACTGCCCAGTTTCCTGGGCCAACACTCTCCCCGTGTGACTCAGTGGGGCTGGCCACACACTCCTGGTGCCTGGAGCTGTGTGTCCAGGTGTCCAGGCCTGGTCCTTTTGTGTCCTTCTAGCCATGGTGGCTGGTCAGACATGGGCTTGTGCCCAAGTTGGTCCAATGCAAACCTGCTGGGGATGAAAGAGGGGAAAAGAGACACGCCCTTCTCTAGGGTTCTCCAGCTCCGAGAGTGCGATGCAGGCCTGGAGGACCCGGGAGCCTGCTTGGGAAGCCAGCCCAGATAAGGGTCTACCAGCCACGACATTTTGGGTTAAAAGTGACAGAAAAATCCATGCAATTTGGCTTCACAGAAAAAGAGCATTTATATTAGCTCAATAAAGCTCAGCTCAATCTTGGCACTCAGAATTCTGTGAGAACTCTCTCTCCAGCTCTCAGCTCGCCTTGCCTCTGTGTCAGCTCCGCTCTCGGGCTGACATTTTCCCGGAGTGTCAGGGATGGCCTCCCATCTTGGCCATTCGAGCCAAACGAGGGACCTTTCCCAACGATGATGCCAAAGTCCCGGGGTTGACTCCATCTGGACCAACTGGGTCACATGTGCAACCCTGAGCCAGTCAGTGTAATTTGGAGAATAGGATGCTCTGGTTGCTCAGGTCCTGATCATGTGATAACCGGGGCCATCAATGACTTTGCTCTGCCTTCTGCCCCCATGATTCACTGGGAACAAGGAGATTGCTTAGCAACCAGCTCCTGGCTCTTTTCCTGCACCCAGGATGGGGAAAGCCATGCCTGGGTCCTGAATGCTGAATTAGAGGGATCCTCAGTGCTTGGGTTTCTGCTGGCTGTGGCTCCCTGAGGACAGGACAGCAAAATGACCTTGGGTCCAATCCTGACAGTGACACTTACTCACTGAGAGATTTTGGGCAAATTACTCCTTGTCTGTCCCCTCTTCTGTTAAATGGAGATAGCAGGAGTACCTATCTCAGAGGGTAGTGATTTCACAAATCACAAATAAGGTGATTTGAGAGGGGGACATGGAAGAACGCCTCACCCGTAGCTGGGGCTCAGGAAGGAGAGCTAGCCATTCCCCGTACGAGGAAGAGGTGCCCCTCACTACCTCTGGCAAGGACGGCCTCCCCACTTCCCCCGGCGCCCTCCATCTCCCAGGTCACAGGAGGGGCAGAGTTCTAATGTGGACATCAGCCCGTGTCACCTCCTCACTAAAAATTCCTTAATGCCTCCTTCATAGCCTTCAAGGTCAAGTTCAGGCTCCTCATGCAGGTCTACAAGGTCGTGCAGGATCAAGCCCCTGCCTGCTTCACTTCGGCCGCGTGAGGCCCTTTTCACTTCAAACACACCAAGCTCATCCAGCCTCAGGGCCTTGCCCCCCACTGGTCCCGCTGCCCAGAAGAGTCTCCCCAGATATCACGTAACTGAGTCCCTAAGTTCAGACGGGTCTCTTCCCAAATGTCACCTCCTGGGGGAAACCTTCCCTGAGCATCTGATCTGAGATAAACCGCCTCCCCCATGCCCCTTCTGTCCCCATCAGCCTGTTGCTCACGTCTCCGTGTCACTTATTATCTGAGACAGCCTTAGTCTCGTGTTCTGTTTTTACTGCTGTGAGGGGCGCTGGGGGCTTGGAGAGCACGGTCCAGATACGGTAAGTCAGGAAGGAAAACAGCCAGGTCTTAGGGCCTAGACTGGGTCCCTCCCAGCGGAGCATCAGAGGCTGCTTTTGAAGGAAAAGCTTTGCAGAGCCAGCCGATGGGGTCCTCGGACGCCAGAGGCAATTGCCGTTGCCAGAGGCTTTGCCAGGTCATCGCCGAGGCTGAATCGGCTCTCCTGTCCCTTAGTGGTGAACAGCACAAAGCTGGCCACCCACCCGACGTGTCAGACCCTTCTCCTGGAAAGGAGGCCACCACCTGGTGGGTAAATCCCCCGTGGTCAGCAGCCCGGAATGCTGTGTTGGCAGAAACCAAATGGCCTGCAGAACCGTTTCTTATTTTTAATCTGCTCAAAACCAGGGTCTTAAAGCATTTACTTTTCCATCCTAGTAATTTTGGAGGCAATTAGCTGTTGGGTGTGCTTGCCCGCCGGCTCCCTCTCCGCGCGTCTGCTGGTTCGGTGCGCTCACGCCTGCCCAAGTGTGCAGCTGTGGAAGCTTTGTTAATCTGCTCTTAAAGCACAATTTTTAACAAGCCTCTTAAATGATAGAGGCGTTTGTGCATAAATAGCACACCCTAAGCCTCCCCTTGGGACACTAACCGGATTTATTAAAAACACTGTGATTACCAAGCTTTATATATCAACGCCTTTAGCACAAAAATATGTGATCTAATCCCCCTCCCACAGCCCAACCCCGATGCGGACGGGCAGCTGGGAGGGGAGGTAGGAACCTGAGGACATTGCCACGAAGAGCGAAAGAAGCCAGTTTTAAATATTTTAAATGAATCCAGGCCAGCCAAGTAAAACTTATTTTCTCCAACACTAGCCCAGGGACGCGTGGAGACAAACAGACCCAATTTCCTTCCATGACCAAACCTTTCCACCATGCTGGGCCAGGGTGAGGTCACCCTGACACCTTTCTCTGTGACTCTGGAGGGCCCACTTGCAGCCCCACGATGGGGCCGAAACTCCACCGCCCGAACCACCCTGCCTGCAGAAAAGGCAGCGTTTCCCAAGGGGCCCCCGTTTGCACGCCCCTCACGACTGCTGCTCTGGGCCAGCTCAGCCCCCCACCTGCACGACTATTTAATATTCTAGAAATGGACCCATTCTTTTACATTTTAGCCTCAAGCCAAGCAATATTGTCTACCAAATCATAGATCTGTTGTGCTAGCTATATATGTTTTTGTTTAAGACTGTAAAGAACAAATAGTGAAATGACGCTTGCCGGCTGGCGCACCGTGTTCTATGGTGGGACCTGCCGTGCGCTTGGAGGAGGCTGGAGGGCCCGGTACCCCGGGGTGAGAGCAAACAGCACTGACCGCGACTTAGAGTGTGTCTGGCACCTTGAAGATTCAAAGAGGAAGCCTCAATTTTCCAGTCCAGAGACGGCAGTCCAGGAGGCCGGCAGCAGCGGGGAGCAGGTGCAGACAGTGCCCCCTTCAGACCAAATTCAGGCAGCGCCTCCCCTCTGAGAAGGTGCGGCCTTGGAAGGATAACTAAGGAGACGCTGTCCTGGTGTGTTTGTTTTGTTTCTAGTTATAGGTAAATAATCAGAGTATGTGATGGCCGGAACTCCTGGGGAAGTAGAGGGAAGGGGCTGGAACAGTGAGAATAGTGAAGCCGGAGTCAGTAAACCCAGGGTCTCAACTCCAGTCTGTGTCCAGTCAGTGTCGTCTCTCGCCTGGACTGTAACAAGTCTCCCTATTGGTCTTCCAGTGTCCACCCTGGGCCCCCACCCTGGGCATCTCACTTGGCAGCCAGTGGTCCTTTCAATGCTTTAAGCTGGATTATCATATTTCATCACTCGAAATCCTCTAGTGACCTACCTTCTTGCACAGAATAAAAGCCAAAGTCTTCACGATGGCCTATAAGGCCTTATATGATCTGACCACCCCAGCTCCATCCTCTCTCCAGCCCCTACTCCAACCACTCCCCCTACCTTGCTCACTCTGCTCCAGACACATGGGCCTCCTTGCTGCTTCTCAAACTCATTGAAACTGCTCCTGCCTCAGGGCCTTTGCATCTACTGGTCCCTCCACCTGGACTGTTATTCTTCATTATCTGTGTGACTCAATTCTCTTACTTTGGTCTCTGCAGATGTCACCTCCTCACAGAGCCCTCCCTGATCCCACCATAAAAGAGAGCATCCGTGGCTGTTTACTGATTCATCTGCTTTGTTTTCCTTCTCAGCACATGTATATCCTACATACTCCTCTAATATATATATGTATATATATATATATACACACACACACATATACATATATATATACATTCATGTCTCTAAGTAAATGGGGGGAGAATGTTTTCAGAGAACATATCAACCTGAAAGTGACACTAGCCCCTGGGGTGAGGAATGAGTGGTTGGTGGCAAATGAAGGACTTTGTGTTATTTAAATATTTAAAGTACAATTGTATTATTCATGTAGTTAAGAATATTGGGGGAGGGGTCAGAGAGGAGAAAGAAAACTGCCTGGACTCAAGTAAATCTGGGTAAGAATGAAGATGGCAGGCCAGCCCGGTAGTGTAGTGACTGAGTTTGTGCGCTCTGCTTCAGTGGCCTGGGGTTTGTGGGTTTGGATCCCGGGCATGGACCTATGTACTGCTCATTAAGCCATGTTGTGGCAGCATCCCACATAGAGAATAGAGGAAGATTGGCACAGATGTTAGCTCAGGGCCAATCTTCCTCACCAAAAAAAAGAAGAAGATGGCCGTGAGCTCCCCACCCATGTCTCTACCTGAGGAGCGGCACACTGTGGAGAGGAGAGCCCGAATGTGCCAGTGGAGGCCCTTGGGCAAGGACCTGCTCTCAGTGCAGTGACCACAGGTGACTTTGAACACTAAACAAGAGGTCACGGACAGCCCCCAGGCTCAAAGAAGTATTTTTGTTGTGTCTTTACAATGCTTTAAAAATGGGAATTACTTGCCCATATTTTGAAAATGAGGAGATTTTGCATAAAGATCTGGGCCTTTGCCTTCTCTTGAAGAGATGAGCAGCCACAGTCAGCTGAGAAGCTGTCAGGCCTTTGGATGGTTGTGGGCCCTTCAGTTCACCGCAGTCTCCACCTCTCCCTACTGCCCCCTCCACTCTGAGGCTGGGTAACAGTGACTGTCATCGTTATGCTTGGGTTGCTAGAGTTCCTCTTGTAGATTTTAGAGGGTACTAAAATATGTCTTGTTCCCGTGTCTTTCTCAAATTTTGGGAAATTAAGGTAGACTAAGAGGGCCACATAGTTCTAGAAAAATGGGAAGACCAGGTGGCTTACCCTGGGCCTGACCCTCCGGCTCTGAGCCAGACCTCTCCAGGCCTGTGTGTTTGCCACCACTCGGCCAACCAGCCAGACGAGTTAAAGAGACGAAGGCAGCTCCAGCTGGTTGACTCCTGGTGGCCCAGAAATGCAGGAAACACACCTTCGGCCCAAGCTTCACCGGCTACGTTTTACCTTGACCTGTCTGAACTTCGCAGGGGACTCCCCAGCCCAGGGGTCCCTAAGCTGTGTTTCCTTCTCTCCCCTGGACTGAAGAGAGGGACCCCAGGGGTGTCCCGGCAGGGAGGCAGGCTGAGCAGGCTGAGAGGGACCCCCCACCCCCAGGCCCTGCCCCTTCCCCTGAGCATCTTCTTTCTTACCTCTTTTATTTCTTATAGAGAATCAGCTGTATCTTTCATTCTCTCTCATTTTTATCTCTATCTCTATGTCTACCTCCATCTCCATCTCCGTCTCCGTCTCTACCTCTCTCTCCATCTCTAGGTAGAATGAATGAAACGTGCTCTAGGCTGAACCACCAGGCCCGCCCTCGGGTTTGGACCTGCAGAGGCAGGACCCCCTCTGCCACCAACAGTTTTCAGTCTTCGGTAAATCCCTTCCTTTTCCTCATCTACAGATACACATGGCCTGGCTTACTTTAGGTCCAAGCTTTCTTTTAACTGTAAAATTCTAGGGCAATTCCAGAATCTTCTAAGTCACCAAACTCAGGATGCTGGGAAGTCAGAGCATGGGATGGTGGAGGTCCCGGGCTTGGATCCTGACCTGCTTCTGTCTGGGTGACCTTGTGCAAAGGACTCAGCTGCATTGCCTCATCTGCAACATCAGGGGACTCACAGGGTCGCCCCGTCTGAGGGCGTCCTGAATCGTGATTGAGAAGATACCCGTAAAGCCTGTGTGTGGTCCAAGCCAGGCAGGGAGTCAGCACTTAGCATGTTTCCGCATTTTAGAACTTTTGATGTTGCAGCTCACAAGTGGAGTGTGACACAGCAGGCACAGGCTGACGGGCTATTACATGAATCTTTTCTACAGACTGGTTTGTTTTGGGCCCCACCCCAGGTGTCAAAAAATTTACATGTATAAAATAAAAAATTATAAAAATTATATATAATTAAAAATTATAAAAAAATTAAATTTTAAAATAAAAAATTTAAAAATTATATATAATGTAATATATATAATTTTTAAAATTTGCTGTCCTGTTTTTTAATTGAGAGATTTTGCATGAAAGCAAACTTCTGGTTCTGCTGGAAAAGTCAGAAGACTCGTCTCTTTGTCCCTCTTTCCACGTGCGGACAGTGGCGGGAGGTGTGTGGCGAGGGCCACTTTGGACTGGGCACATCCTTGTCAGTCCGTCACAGGCCCCACTGCCCACCTCTCTGATTCACGTTACCCCCAGTCTCCTGAAGACGCTGAGGGTGCAACCTCAGGCTCCCGCTGAAGGGACCCGATGAACCATCCTGCAGATGTAACACTCTTGTGCGGCCTGGAGACGGTTCCCAAGGAGACCCACGGGTGTCCACCGGAGGAGGCGAGGCTGCAGTCTGGGCCTTGACCCAGACCGGCGGCAGGGAGCAGATGTCCTGCACCTGTGTCCTGCACGGTCCTCCAGCCATTGGTGTCCCCGTCCCAGGCTGGAATTCACGTGGCAGCCCTGGTCTGGCCCTGAGTGTCCCTGGAATACCCACAATGTCACTGGATCAGAATGTGAGCTGCTCGCCCCCGGCAACACCTGTTAACGGCCACAGGAGGCTTGCCCATCAGATCAACGGTCCCAGAACAACTCTGTCCCCCAAAGGGGGGTGGAAGAAAGGCCTGGGGGACAAACAGCAGCCATCAGAGGCCACGTCTGGGCAGAGGGACTTGGTCGTTTCCCGAGCGATTGCCTTTGATTCCCCTCCTTGTGCTGGAAGGAGCTCGCTGTTGGCAGCTGGCGGCTACTGCCGGGCCTGTCACTCGATCCAGAATAATTGCCCCGGGGGCCGGGACCTGCTTCTCAGATGAGATTTCCTCACCATCGCGGCAAAGGGGGACCATTCCTGGCTCTTGCTCGTTACAAACAGGGTAAAATGTTATTGCCGGTTTTAGCTGTGAAAAGCCAAATTTCGAAATTGGTTCCTAGACCCCGAATCAATCAGGCAGGCATCCAGGAGGCAGGCCTGGAATGGCATTAATGGAATCGCACTGGACGGAAAAATCTGCAAAGTCATTCAGTACTTTTCTTCCCTCTGCCTTCCGCTGGCTCTGGTTGCAGAAGCTTCTGGGAGAAAATGCTGATATGGTCATCTTGGGTGGAGGGAGGTACCCGAAGGAAAGGGTGGGTGGGTCCTGGGTATGACCGCTGGCACTCAGCAAGCACTGGTCGCTTCCATTTCCTCTCTGAGAAGCTCCTCCTGAAGTTGTCCTCTCCTGACTATTTCCCCTGTCATTCAATAACGCCCTGTCCTCAGCCGCAGGATTCCTGTTCAATAAAGTGTCGTCTATAAGGTGCGTTTCCAAGTTTGGGGAGGCAGCCACACACAGAGCCGGTTGACCAGCCACTGGCCTGGACCACATCTGCAAAGCAGCTTAATGTCCACTGTCCGCCACCTCCCCGATCTGCTCCTCCTCCCCAGCCTCCCATCTCTTGAACGGCACCACCATCTGCCCGACAGCGCAGCCCGAAGCCCAGGCATCATCCTGGCTCTCCTTCCCTCACCTCCCACCTGCCATCCATCAGCGAGTCCTCCCGGGCCGACCTTCAAAACGTGACCTGCCGCAGCCACCCTCTCTGCCTGCACTCCCCCAACCTGCTCCGCGCCACCGCCGTCTCCGCTGGATGGCTGGTCTGCTCCTGTCCCTGGGCCACCTCCTTTCCAGCTGCAGCCAGGGTGGGTCTTTGAAAACACGAAGCAGATGTCATTCGCCTGCTCAGGACACGTCAGTGGCTTTCCACTGTTCTCAGAATCAAATCTAGTTGGGGGACACCTAGGCAATCTGAGGGGACCTTTAAAAGGCACCTTATGTTGGCCTGGGGTGGGCACTCAGGAACACGGGTGATGGAGAAGCAGCGCCCAATATTCTGGGGTTTGGGGTCTGTCTCCTCAGGCCTTAGACACCAGAGCCCCCGCTGTGCGCTGTCCATGTTAGCAGGGCCCCAACTTTCAAAGCTCGCAACTCACGCCTGAGAGAGCCCTTCCCCGTCCCAGTGTCCATCCTGCGGACCAGGCCAGGGAGAGTGTCCGGGAGGTGCCATCCCCGCTGACGCCCCATCTACCCGTTCTCGTAAGTAAAGGCCCATCAGTCGTCACAGGAGGCGGGAACTCGCTGAGGATTAGTAAATGTTTTCACCGTACTTCGTTTCACAACCACCTTCTACTTATTTCGGTGAATATGGGTTTCCTAGTCACAGTCAGGATACAACATGCATTTTAAAATGAAATTATTTAAGCATAAACATACGAAGTCTGGTTCAGACAAATCTTGAGAGTAGCGATGGCCCTGGTTACTGTAGAGTCAGTGGGATTGGCTGTGCGTGGCTCATGGGGGGGACCCCTGAGCTGCACTGGTGCTCCACGGGCAAGGGCCATGGATTATTCAGCTGAGGGTCGCAGAGCCTGCCCAAGACCTGGCCCCCAGAGATTTGTCTGGGTTGGATCCAGCCAGTAACACCTGTCCACAGGTGCCCCTGAAAGAGCCCCACCGCCATAGCCTTGCTGCCCAAGGACACAACGCAAACCAGGTCCTCCCCGTGCTCCTCACTCTGCAGAGAAAGGGAGACCGTCCCAGGCTCTCCCCCCTCCCTTGCAGCTGGGGGAGGACCCACCGCTCTGCCCGCGCATCATCTCAGCCAGCCCTCCCCGCCAGCCCCAGATTCTCGGGACAGCTGTTCACCTGCCCCGGGACTGGAGGAAGCCTGGAATGATCTTAGTCCGGAAGTCTCCAGCCCAGAGAACTGCCAGGAAATAGAAGACGAGAGATTTTTTTCCAGACCCCACCTCCACATGCCGGCTGTATCAGTGGTGAGGAAATGTGTTGAAGCTTGGGGATGAGCATTGTTAACGTGGGTCTAGGCAGAAGGTCCTCACTCCTCTATGAAGAGGGCCCCTCTCCTGGAAGGAGCTTGGCCGCCTTTCAAGGCCAGTTGAGCTGCTGCAGAGGCAGTCCTGGCTCTTTGCAACAGGAAAGGCTCCCGGCACTGAGCTGGAGGATGGGCTGCTGGCTGGGGGATGCTGGACACCACAGACGTGGGGCTCTGAGATGCATCCACTCCCTGAGGGTGCGCGGGTGTGTGTACAGACATTCCCAGCAACGTTACTTACAACAGTGAAAAATAACCTTTCAGATTGGAACAAGTCAACATCCTCTGCCAGGAGACTGGTTAAACGGTGCCGTCGTGAAGAACAGGGGCTCTGGGTTCAAATCTTGGTGCTGCCGCTTCCTATATATACATATAATCTACACGTATAAGTGGATATACATAAAAACCTATTGTGTCTAAATATCCACACACGCACAGATGTGCTTTCCACCTTCCAAGATTTTCCTTGCTCGGCTCTCCCCGTCCTCATCACACCCATAGCTCCCTTTCTTAACCCAGCCTATTCTGTTGGTTTCCATCAAGAATCATCGATGCAAAATTATAACCCAAGCCCAACATTTCACTTATTTCAACCACAGATTCTCCAGCAAACACTTGTTGATCCCAAGACAGAAGTTCTGATGCTCAATCACCCACCTGGTGTTTCGGGGAAAAATCCTAAGGGTTGCCTTGCTCTGTCTCTGGACTTCAGTCCCCCAACCACATGCCAAGTCGGTCCCCTGCTCGCCACTGTCGCGCTCTGGCCGGGTGCCTTCATCTCTCGCCCGATTAGGACACTGGCTTCCTCCAGGCTCTCGCTCCTCCGCCCTCGCCCCTGACAGCCCTTCCTCCACGTGAAGACGGAGGGAGCTGGTTGGAATCTAAGACAGGCCATGTCCCTCCTCTCTTTTAAAAGCCCTCCCCCATGTGTCTTTCCCTCAGAATTAACCTCACCACGGCCACCACGGGGCCGGCTTAACTTGGTGCCGCCACCCTCCCTAAGCTCAAGTCCGCCTGGAAGCAAAACTCCCGCCAGAGTCTCCACGATCTGGAAATGTCCCCCAGTGGCCCCATGTGGCCTGTTCTGAATGGGACCATGCTTGTATATGCCAAACGGTCCATGCAAGCCCACAGCTCTGAATGAGTCCTGGCTGTGAGTTCTTTTTGAGAACTGCCTGGAAAACATCTGTGCGCAGGATCATTAACACACATTGTCCTATGAGGAGCACCTTGGCTTTGCGCTAATCACCTATTCTTGGCGGCTAAAACACTGACTCATGTTTCTAAAATGAATTCAAATAGGCTACAGATTTGCAATTGTATCATCACCACAATTTAAGAGTTGATTGCAACGTCTTAACAAGAAAACCTGAATATTTTTCTGCCAGCAATAATATTCCAAATTCTGTTCTCCTTTGACTGTGGACAGAGGCTAAAGGCCCACCGCTCACTCGATCAACAGCTGGCACTTGTTACCACACAAAAGCCTCCAGGATCTGTCTCCTGTCTCTCCACTCTCATGCTCACCGCCCTTCCCCAGGCTCACTATGCTCCAGCCACACCTGCCTTCTTGGATGTACCCCAGGGCTTTTGCACATGCAAAGACAGTCCCTCTGAAAACTGCCTTTCAGGCGGAGGTGTGACAGAAACACTGAACTTCTACCCCGCAGAGAGAAAACAGTTGTGGAGAGCAGGCAAAGCCGGGGCTGGAGGGGGCTTGTCTTGATGATCCCTTCCTTCTTTGAGAATGCAGGGGTTGTGTTTTGTTGTTTTCTTTCTTTTCCCGTGGCCTCTACATTCACAGATCTACAGGAAAGAATCAGGTGGATATTTACCCAACGGGAGGCCCCCGCCAGCGCTCAGACTACGGTCTGTATGGCGTCTTCCGCACCAACAATGAGAGTTCCTTTGAACCGTTGGAGCTGTTGCAGAGCAAAAACTTAACTCTGCCGAAGTCAAAAGAAAAATATTTGCAATTTGCTCAGTCAATAGACTGAGAGAAAAGGCTTTTGAAATCACTTCTGCAGACAGAATTCCCTCCCTGGACACAGCAGGACGTGTTGCTGGCAGCCCAAGACTCAAGTCAGAGAGTCAGCCTGTCTCTGAGCCACCACCCAACTCAGCAGACAAATCGCCCCCAGAGAAAGGGAAGGAAGCGGCCGATCTGGGGGAGACATTTCTAGGTCTGTCTTCTCCGCCAGCCCCGGGGGGACGTGGAGGGGAGGGGATGCGGCCCCGGCTCAGAGCCGCACGTGGTTCAGGGAGGGGTCTGGACGGTGGGGCCAGGCACGGGGTCCCCTTTCTGCTGGACGAGTCCCCGAGTGTTTCAGTCCTGGCTCCCTCCCTCCCCAGCTCGGACGCACCTCAGTTTCCCCGTGACTGAACCAGGGAGACACGAGTTGTAAGAACTGCATCCAGTGGGGCTATGCAGGAGGGCCCCTTGTCAGTGGACCCCATAACCATCATTCTTGATAGTCTTAAATCCTGGGGATTGCAACAGCTGCCTAAGGGGTCTCCCCGCTTCCCCACCAACCTGCTGCCTCCATCCTCCCTTCTCCCCAGGGCAGCCAGAGGGATCTTCCTAAAATTCGAACCCAGTCATATCACTCAGCAGGGCTCGGACTAGGAGGAAACCAGCGATGCGCTCAGGGCACAGAATTGAGGGGCAGTCACTCCCGGCTGTATAAGGGCAAGGCGCTCATCTCACCTCCGTCTTAGTGCTGTCCCTCACCTGCACAGACCCTCTGTTGGCTTCTCAGGGCTCAGGGAACACAACACAAACTCCTTACAAGGCCCACAGGCCCGTGTGACCCAGCCCCTGCCCACCTCTCCCCCTTCCTCTCACTTACTCTCCAGCCCCACTGGCTTCTGTCTGTTGCTTGGATAAGTCAAGCTAGTTCCTGCCCCAGGGAGTTTGCACTTGCTCTTCCTTAAATCTGTTTCCCTCCTAATCCCTACTATAACCTGCAATTATCTTATTTATTGCCCAGTTCCCCGCTGGAGGGTCAGCTCCATGAGGGTAGGAAGTGGGCCTGTGTTATTCACTCGGTCCCCAGCACCTTGTACAGTGCCTGGTACATAGTCAGTGCCAAATAAATACTCAGATACATAAAGGAATGAGGATTTTGCTAAGGTGCTCTGAGTTCTGCAGAGTGAGGGACGCTGGGCTTGGCAGGGCTGTGCCATCACCTGGGTCTGGAGGCTCAGAGCCCTCCGTCAGTGACGCCCTCCCCCGTCACCCTCCTCGGATCACCAAGGAGGGGTTGGCCCTCTGAGTTCTCTGAGCCAGATCTCTAACAGCAGGGGCACCACTGGAAGATCGCAGCAGGGCCTTGGGGTGTCAGCCCTGCTCTTCGAGCCCCCATCTCCTCAGCTGCCTGGTGCATTAGGAGGGTCCCACTTCCGCAGCTGGGCCACCCTGGCTCCCTGTCCTGTGCTTTCTGTGCTTGACCCACAGGAGGAGGAGGAGGCAGCCGCAGATGAGACAGGAGGAGAGAGGGGTTGGCAGATGCCACCCTTGCTGTGTTATGACGAGGCAGTGGCTGTGTCCTCTTCCTGTGGCCTCAGCTCCTCATGGGCAGCCCCTCCTACAGCTCCAGCTCCACCCGGCTCCGGCAACTCACCTGCTCCCGGCCCTGTGGGGCCTGGGGCCAGTAAGGGCCCCCTCTGTTCTTAGTCCCTGGGCTCCCAGCCCGGCGATGCTGGGGAGGTTACCATGTGCCCTGTGCCTCAGGACCTTGGTCTGTGTACTGAGTACAATAATGGCACCCTCCTCATTGGCTTGTTGCAATGATGAAGTGAGTGTAACACATAGGAGCTGCTAGGACAGCACCTGGCAGGTAATAAACGCTCAAGAAGGGTTGGCTGTTGTCGTTATTATTATTTAGTGACTGCCATCTGCTGTGTTGTGCACTCTGCTTGTAGTTTCTCACCGGATCCTCTGAGGCAGGGTCTCGCCACTCAGACCGGCAATGTGATGACCCCAGCAGACCGGGCCGTGTGCTGCACACGCCTAGAACAAGCACCAAAAAATCCACACAAAGACGTGCACTTAAAAACTCCAGAGACGAATCAAAATGGAACACTAATAATTGTCCAAGTAACCCACAGGGAGACCAAAAAAAGGAAAGGAAAACCAGAAGAACAGACAAAAACAAAATGGCAGACTTAAACTCTAACGTTTCAATAATGACACTAAGTGTAGACGGCGTAAACACACCAGGTGAAACACGGAGGCTGGCGGAGCGGATTTAAAGACACGCCCCCATGGTACACCGTCTACCAGAAACTCACTTCCACTGGAACTGTGTAGGCAGAAAGAAACCAGCAGCGGAAGGATTCCTGCAACTTCAGAAAGGAAAAAAGAATACTGGGATGGGCCAAAATAGGCATATGTATGATAGACTGTTCTGCACTTCCTGAGTCTCTTAAATCATCTGTGATTGTTGCAGCAAATACCATGTCATGTGACCTGGTGCTCAAGGAGTGAAAGGAAACTCTTCCGACAATTGCATTTTTTAAAAATTTTTTTAGATTGGCACCTGAGCTAACATCTGTTGCCAATCTTCTTTCTTTTTCTTCTTCTTCTTCTCCCCGAAGCCCCCCAGCACATAGTTGTGTATTCTAGCTGTAGGTCCTTCTGGTTGTGTATGTGGGATGCCATGTCCACACCCAGGATCCAGAGTGGTGAAACTCTGGGCCGCGGGAGCGGAGCGCGAGAACTTAAGCACTCGGCCATGGGGCTGGCTCCAGACAATTATATTTTAAAAATGAGAAGGATAAGGGGACTTCAGCGTCGAGAAGATTTCAATACTTCACTGTGAGTGTTAAAACATTGATAGCAATGCGCCGTGATGCTGTGTGTATGTATGCTGTAATACTAAGAACCACTGAGAAAAATATATGACAATATACCCTAAAACATTGTAAATAAGCCAAAATGGAATTCTAAAAAACACTCAAAAACCACAGGAAGGCAAGAAAAAAGAAACAGAGGAATAGGGGCCAGCCCAGTGGCATAGCGGTTAAGTTCGCGCACTCCACTTTGGTGGCCTGGGGTTCGCAGGTTCAGATCTTGGGTACGGACCTGCACACCGCTCATCAAGCCATGTTGTGGCGGCATCCCACATACAAAATAGAGGAAGACTGGCATAGATGTTAGCTCAGCAACAATCTTCCTCAAGAAAAAAAACCCAGAGGGAATACATAGAAAATAATAATAAATAAAATAGCAATCTTTAATCCTAACTTGTTAATAATTACTTTAAAATGTCAATGGTCTAACTATACCAATTAAAAGAGAAAGATTGGCAGAGGGGATTAAAAAATGCAACCTGATTGGGGCCGGCCCCGTGGCTGAGTGGTTAAGTTCGAGCGCTCCACTTCGGCGGCCCAGGGTTTCGCCAGTTCGGATCCTGGGCGTGGACATGGCACCGTTCATCAGGCCATGCTGAGGTGGCGTCCATGTAGCATAGCCAGAGGCACTCAGAACTAGAATATACAGCTATGTGCTGGGGGCCTTTGGGGAGAAGAAGAAGAAGAAAAAAGAAAAGATTGGCAACAGATATTAGCTCAGGGCCAATGTTTAAAAAAAAACCTAATTACATGTTGTGTGCAAGAAACTCACTTCAAATGTAACGACAGGGTTAGGCTGAAAGAAAAAGAATGGATAAAGTTGTGTCATGCAAACATTAATTTAATAAAAGCAGGAATGGCTACATTAATATCAGATTAAGTAGACTTCAGAGCAAAGAAAATTACTAGGGACCATAATGGACAATATATACTGATAAAAGGGTCAATCCACCAAGAAGACACAGCGGTGCTAAATGTGTGTGCACCAAACAACAGAGCTTCAAATTACAGGAAGCAAAACCTGATAGCGTTGAAAGGAGACACAGATAAATCCGCAATTATAGCTGGAGACTTCAACAGCTAACACATCAGCATCTGATACCCTCTATCGGTAACTGACATACCCAGCAGACAGAAAATCAGTAAGGGCATAGTTAAGCCGAACAGCACCATAAATCAAGCGGATCTAATTGACATTAATAGACTACTTCGTCAACAACAACAGAATACACATTCTTTCCAAGCTCACATGGGACATTCACCAAGAGAGACCATATCCTGCTTCATAAAGCAAACTTAACAAATTTAGAATTCAAATCACAGGATATATTCTTTCTCAATAACGGAATCCAACCAGAAATGAGCAACAGAAAGACAACAGGAAAATCTTCAAACATGTGCACGTTAGCACACTTCTGTATAACCCATGAGTCAAGGGAAATTTTAAAAATACACCGAATTGAGTGAAAATGAAAATACAACACATCGAAATTTGTGAGGTGCCGCTAAAATCACGCTGAGAGAGAAATTTAGAGTACTGAGTGTTTCACGTTGGAAAAAAGGAAAGATCTCAAATCGATAACCTAAGTTTCTACCTCAAAAAACCAGAAAAGAGCAAAGCAAACCCAAAGTGAGCAGAGGGAAGGAAGTAATAAAGATAAGAGCAGGACTCAATGACATTGAAAACAGAAGGACAATAGAGAAAATCAATGAAACAAAGAACAGCTTCTTTGAAAAGACGGATAAAATTGGTAAGTTTCTAGTAAGACTGACAAAGATAAAAAAAGAGAAGAAACAAATCACCAACTCTAGGAATAAAACAGAGGCTGTCGCTACAGATTACATAGCCATTAAAGGCATAGTGAGGGAGTGCTATGAACAACTCGACATGCATCAATTCCACATCTTGGAGGAAAGGGATCAGTTCTTTGAAAACCACAAACTACCCAACTCAATCAAGATGAAATAAATACTGAATAGTCCTACAACTATTCAAGAAATTGCATTTGTAATTAAAAAGCTCCTGAAAAAGGAATCTCCAGGCCCAAATGGTTTCACTGGAGAATTTTATCTAACTAACATTTTAAAAAAATGAACACAAACTACACAGTCTACTCCAGAAAACAGAAGAGGAAACATTTCTCTGCTCATTTTATGAGGCTAGTATTTCCCAAAGCCAGACGAAAACAGTACAAAAATAGAAAAGTATAGACCAATATCTGTCGTGAATTTAGACACAAGGATTCTCAAACATATTAACAAACTGAATCCATCAATGCATAAAGGAATTATAGAATATGTCCAAACAGGATTTGCTCTAGTGTGAAAGACTGGTTCGATATTCAAAACTCAATCAATGTAATCTGCTATATCAACAGACTGAAAAAGAAAAATCATTTTAATTGATGCAGAAGAACCATTCATGTTAAAGATGCTCAGAAACCAGGAAGAGGGGGTAACTTCCTCAATCTCATAAACACTGTCTACGAAAAAGCTACTTAACATGGTACTAACAATGAAAGATTGAATGCTTTGCCTCTAAGACCAGGAAGGAGGTGAGAATGTCCATTTTCACCACTTTTATCCAAATTGTTACTGGAAGTTCTAGACAGTACAATAAGTCAAGAAAAATAAATAAAAGTCATACAAACAGGAGAAATAAAATTCTCTTTAGGGGTCTGGCCCCATGGTGTAGTGGTTAAAAGTTTGGTGTGCTCTGCTTCAGCAGCCTGGGTTTGTGGGTTTGGATCCCGGGCATGGACCTACACCACTTGTCAGCCATGCTGTGGCAGGCATCCCATATATAAAGTGGAGAAAGATTGGCAACAGATGTTAGCTGGGAGCTAATCTTCCTCAGCAAAAAAAAAGTTTTTATTTGCAGATGATGATTTCCTACAGAGAAAATCCCAAAGAATCTACCAAAAAGACTCCTGGAACTAATGAGTTCACCAAGGTTGCAGGATATAAGATCAGTACACAAAAATCAATTGCGTTTCTATATCCTAATAATAAACAAATGGGAACTGAAATTAAAAATGCAATACAGCTTATAATTGCTCCAAATAAAATGAAATACATAGGTATAAAATTAATAAAACATGTATAAGATCTATATGCTAAAAACTACCAAATATTAATTTGGTAATTAAAGAAATTGAACTATGTAATTGGAAAGGCCTTGCTTATGGATTGGAAGACTCAAGACAGTGAAAATGTCAATTCTTTCCTAATCGGTCTATATGTTGAATGCAATTTCTATTGAAATCCTAGCAAGTTTTTTGCAGACATAGGCAGCCAGTGGGCTCTCCGCTCTATCTCTGCTGATGCCACCAGGGAACGGACACTCCTATCTGGCCTCCTTCTGCTGGTGGGTGGGGGAGTAGGAGCTGTGGGGTCTGGGTGACTCTGCTGTGGGTGACGGGTGGGGAGACCGTGGCCTGGTTCACCTTCTACTGCTGGATGGAGGGCTGGGGGCACCAGGTCTGAGTCACTCTCTGCTACTGGGTGGAGGGTCATGAGATGCCAGGTTTTCTGGTACTGCCTGGGTGAGCAGAGGGCCTGCATGCTGCAAGCGGGTGTGGGGTGTGGGGTGTGGGATGGGCCCACCCCCAGGATTTCTGCCGGGATGCTGCTGCTGACAGACACAGCCCATCATTACCGCTAGGTGTGGTCCCCACCAGGCTGCCCCTTTCCCGGTCTTGGGTTGGTTGGTTTGTTTTGCTTTTGTGTCTATCCGTGGTTTGGGGTGGCAGACCTCTCCGGAATCCAGTGCAGGATATATGGGTGGTAAAGAGAAAACCCAGGTAACTCACCTGAGGTGTCCTTATTCCAGTCATGGGGTTCCTAGCCAGTTCATTTCCTTCTTCCGACCTTTCCGAGTGCTTTATGATTCCCTGTTGAATTATTTCCAGGGTGTTTAGCTGGATTAGAGGGGGAGAGCAGGCAAAAGTGAATCTGTACCATCTTGTCCCATAACCATAGGACAGTTTCTTTTAAAACTAAGAATGGACTTACCATAGACCCAGTAATTGCACTCTTGGGCATTTATCCCAGAGAAACGAAGACGTGTGTTCACACATGAATTTGTGCATCAAATTTCACAACAACTTTACTTATAACTACTCCAAACTGGAAATGGCCCCAATGTCCTTCAGCGGGAGAATGGTTCGACAAACTGTAGAGCCTCCATAACGCAGAACGTGCCAACAGTAGGAAGGAGAAACTCTTGAGACACACAACAACTTGGAGGAAGCTCTAGAGAATTATACTGAGTGGGAAAAAAAGCCAATCTCAAAACATTACATGTCGTATGATTCCATTTCTATAGCATTCTTGAAAAAAAAAAATTATAGAAACGGAAACCAGTGAGGAGCTGCCAGGGAGCAGGGGCCGGTGGGCTTGGCTAGAAGGGGGAGACCAGGGATCCTTTTGGCGATGGAACACTTCTGTGTGTGGAGTGCATTAGAGGTTACACACAGCTACACATGGGATAAAATGGCGCAGAACTATAGAAAAACACACACGCACACAGAGTGCATGTATAGCTGCCGGCGTCTGAATAAACTCGTGGGTTGCACCGATACCGATTTCGATGTTTTAATGTCATTCTCTAGACGTGCAAGATGCTACCGTGGAGGGAAACTGCGTGAAGAGGATGGGAACCCCTCAAACAGTTCTCTGCAACTTCCTGTGAATCTACATTATTCAAAATAAAAAGATTTTAAGAAAGCAAAACCAAAACAATATTACCAATTTCCAACTAGATAATATTTCTTTGAAACTCTCTCTCTCCTCAATCTCTTCCTTGAAGCCGCCACAGAGACCCATTAGCACCAACCTGAAACTTGCTCTCCGAGGTCCTGGAGGGGCTGGCAGAGAGTGGAGAAGGGGACAACTGTTCAGCTGCCCGACTCAGTGGGGTTTAATGTGGTCCCTGAAATACCCGAAATAGTGGAGATTGAGGGTAATCCCTCTGTTTCTCAGCAGCCCCTGCCCCAACCTTTGGGAAACATCCCGGGCACTTGGTATTTAATAACGGGTACAAGGAAACCACTGAGCACTGGCTGATCCTGGTGCCTTCAAACATAAGGCCATCGAATGATGAAATATTGAGATAGATTTCACAAATTCTCCACAAATGGCAATCAAACCAGCGCGTGGATTCCAGGCACTGTGGGTGTCCTCTGAGGGTAGCCTTGCAGCTCTGCATGGCTCACGTCCTTGGGAGGATGGCCGAAAGGGCGTCGCATCCTGGGCAGATAGACAAACAGACACGCACACATATGTACACACACAGGACACACACACGGACACGCTCTCCTCCTCCAAGCCAGGCATTTCACAGCCAATTCGTGGATCGCCTAATATGTTTGGAAACTTAGAACTATATCAGGATTTCAGGAAAAAGCACTAAATTCAATTAAAATATGTGTATGTCTGTACATGTATATACACATACCCCCTGAGCACTCACCCCTCAGCCATGGCCGTTGTGCCAGCTTCGCGCATTTCTGTAGTAAACTCAGTCCGGGGAAGGCAGATACTCCCTGTGCACCCGTCCAGCTGCCATCATCCATGTGCCACCCTCACCCTGCGAGCTGCTCACTGGAAACTAAACCACACACGGGACAGGCTGCTCGATGAGCCTTCTCTCCTCCACCAGGTGGGACGAGCAGAGCTGGGAGGGGCTCCCTCACAAGGTGAGTGGTCTGCAGCCCGTCCCCCGCCCTTCTGCTTTAATTTAATTACAGCCCTCCCGTGGTTCTGTAACGGAGCGAGACGCAGTCAGAAATCCCCTTCACCAGGAACCACGAGGTGACAGTAACTCCTCCGGCTCCGGGAGCGCCCCGGGGGTCCTCCAGGGGAAGCCCTTCCTCCCCGCTTCTCAGTCCTGCTCAGGAGCAGCCTCTGCTCTCCGCCCCAAAGGACAGGGGGGCGGCCCTGTGGGAAAGAGGCAGGGGACAGACGCAGGGGCGAGAGGGCGGCGGTCCCGACATGCACAGATGCACAATTACCCAGATTCAAACATAAGCTGAATGTAATTACTTGGTTAATTAAATATTGACTTTTAACTCAAAGAGTGATTAAAACAAGCTGCAGGGAAGACTGTCCAGAGAGGAGAGGGGGCAGGGAGGGTTCAGAACTTTGAAGAAGGCGGGGCAGGGGGAAGGGGATTGTCAAAACGAAGGTCTTCGCGCGTCCTAGTGTGCGCAGGCGCCTACTGTGTGCAGGGGGCGTGGCCTTCAGGCTCCAGGCAGGTGGGGAACTGCGGACAGGGGTCACTGTGCAAAGACTGGGATTTGCAGGTGTCTCCTTACATTTTTCCACCCTGAGACAGCATCTCTTACCAGTTGTCCTCCAAGTGGACCAGAGCTTCCGGCACAGGAACGAGACCCGGCTCATCTGAGTTTTCTTGGAACGTAATGTGGTGCGTGGCAAGAAGCGCTCCACGAACACCTGTAGAACTAGTGAACTACCACATAGGCAGGGGCGATGTCTGCGTGTGTGCATGCGCATGTGAGTGCATGTGTGCGCATGTGTGTGCGTGTGCATGTGAGTGCCTGCATGTGTGTGCATGCGCGTGAGTGCCTACATGTGCATGTGTGCATGTGCACGTGTGTGTGCATGTGTGTGTTCCCGGCAGGCAGGTGCTTGGATGGGGTCTCAGGTCAGGACTTAAGCCTCCAGCTCAGAGGCTCACGGGGTCGGAGGGTCTGCAAAGCGCCCTCTGGTCATGTTGCTTTCCCCTAATTCACAGCAGACGCCACTGTCCTCTGGGTCTGAGGCCTCGGCCTGAGTTTCCCAGGTCCCCTCCAGGCAGGTGGCGGCTCCTGGCCCCATCGGGAGCTCAGTGTCCGCCTGGGAGACTGGAGGGGCCTCAGGGGCGTAGATGTCCCCCAGTCTGGGAAGTCACTCAGCCTGGACTCAGCCGGGCCTGGGTGGGGCCCTCCCGACCTCCTGATTCTCCAGCACCTGCCCATCCCCAACCACCCCGGCTGGCACAGCCTTCCTCCTCCGTGTCCCTCGTCACCCGACGGCCTCTCTCGGCGTGACCGTCCTGGCTGGGTGACTGGGCTTATCAGCCACCTCATGTCACTCCTGACTCCGCCCTCCCGCCTTGGTTTAACCTCCAGGGGACCTTTCTCTCGACACCTGCGCGCCTCGATTCCTCCTCCCGTGACTTCCTTGGCGGCCGCCTGTGCGGGTTGCTCATCTGGTTCTATCCACCTGGCACAGCTGGAATGCTGCTCTGTTTCCTGCACTCCCGTGCAACAAGTAAAAACAATCATTCCTCCTGTGTTTTGCTTTTTCTCCTTCAAGAGCTGAAATACCACCCGAACCATTTTTGTCCAAGTATTTTCCGGCCAAGTTTGGGTTGGAGTTGAGGCAATTTAGGAGGTTGTAAAAGTCAAGCTTTCAGTGAGTAAACGAATCAGCATGTGAAGGAGAAATGTTAAAAGTAGGATAAATGGCTGTGGCCTGGATGCGTTTGGAAGGTTCCAGAAAAGAAGGGCACAGAGTTGGAACCAGGCGACTATAATGGTCACAAAGTTTATCCAAAACTTGCTTTTCAAGAGCAAAAGATGCTGCAGAACCGCCCTCGGGGGGTTGGGGCCAAAATCCTCAGCTCCTGGGTGGCGACAGTCGAGCACATGTTTTCAGACAGACCTTCCAGCCACATCTATAATGATGCGCTCTTGCGGTTAATTCTGCCTGAGTATTCATTTAGACATAAGCTGTCTTGTATGTAGAACTGTAATTGCATTAGGAAAAAAAATCTGTTTATATGTCTTGAGAAATTATGGTAATGAAAAATAGCAGCATAAGCCTCCATTAAGTCAGAAGAAAGATAATTGTATTTCATGCTGCCTCCCTGGGCGGGGATCCTGACATGGAGATGGATTTACTTCGGCAAAATAGGGCTCATCTTTGCAGCGCAGTACCCATTTTTCCCTGTAATTACACATAACTGTATAGTCTAATTTATACTGACGCCCAGTGCCTAACAGAGCATCTTCATGAGGGAGGGTAAGTTTGGGAGGCGGGAGAATTATAAACGGGTTTAATTATAGTCACCCGTGAGCTGTTTCATGTGGGGCCTCTGACAACAGCGATGGTTACCCTCAGTTCTCACTAGAGAAAGGCAACAAGGCCGTGACCAGTTAAGACGCTGCTCTGAGCACAGCGATGAAGGTGGCGATGTGTCTGTCTGCGTTATTATCCCACCAAGAGCTCTCTTCTGGATAAACAGATAAGGAAGATTAAACCCGTGGATTTCACCTTGTGATGAAACAGAGACACGCAAGCCGCACCAGTGCCCGTGTTGTTGCAGTTAGTGCCGTCGAGTTGATTCCCACCCCTGGCGACCTGTGCCCTGCAGAGCAGACCCTGCCCCGTCTGTTCGCGTCATCCTCTCGTCTTCCTGCGCTGTATCAGATAATGCTCACTGCTATTCATGGGGTTTTATTGACTAATTTTTGAGGAAGTGGGTGACCAGCTCCTTCTTCCCTGTCTGTCTTGGTCTGGAAGCTCTGCCGGAACCTGTCCACCATGGGGGGCCCTGCAGGGGTTTGAAATACGAGTGGCACAGCTGTCAGCAGCACACAACAGTGCACATGTAATTGAGGATTAAAGTGAGTAATGCTGCCCCGGGGCAGCACAGCCGCCAGTCTCTGTGGGCAGGGCACAGCTCGTGGTTCTCTGGCAGCTACTGGCTTTCTAAAGGGGAAAAGCAGCGCCTACCTGACAATTAGTGCAACTCAGGTTAGGCCTCTCTCTGTAACAGCAACTCTTGTTTCATAATCACCTTCCAGAAACTTCACCTATGAATGTCAGTGACACGGCAGGGCTGTCCTGTGGACTAAGTGAGGTTAATGCGGGTACAAATGCACAGCAAGGGCCAGCTCAGATCTTCCAACGTCCTTTCTGAGCAGGAAGACAGGCCTTCCCCGTGAACAGGACGTGCCGAGAGGGAAGCCACCTGCGAGATCTTGCAAAGGATGCTTTGATTTAGGTTCTCGGAACGCAAAGCAGCCATGGCTGTCCCTGACGAGACTCCCGCTCCTGCATTCGTTCATTTGACAGAATACCGTTAAGTTAAGCACCGGGTCACCGCATACCCGGGGCTTGTAAATAGGATATGACGCCGTTCGGGGGGACTGCGAGTCTAGCAGGTGGAACAGATGTAACAAGTGAGTTTGTGGCAGAGACTCCTGGTGGCTCACCTCTTCTCTGCTGGTAGAAATTGGATCTGTTTGGGCAGTAATGTGCCCATCGCATGGGGCCACATCAACCCTGCCAATCATGACAGTCCCGAGAGGGGGGGGCATTCGGCCACTTCTGGCCAGGGAGCTGTAAGGTCCAGTCAGCTGGGGGCTTCTGGGAAATACTTTCCTCCCTGTTAAAATGAGAAGATGCCCTTCTAGTTCCTGCTCAGGGCCACAGCAAGCTGGAGGGAGCACAGCTCCCAACCCTACAAAGGACAAAACCACATAAGCAGTAAGTTTGTGATTTTCTTGAACCCAGTGGAACTCTGAGATCACAGGGCAACCAAACAGCCCCAGATCTAAGGAGAAAAAGGAGCACCTGCAGGGAGAGACGAACCTGGCTTACCTGGGCGAGGTGCAGCTGGACCGGCGCGAAGAGTTCAGTCAGGGCGGTGGTTCTCAGGTGGGGCCATCTTCTCCCCGGGGGACATTTGGCAGTGTCTCAACAAAATTTTGATTGTTACAACCAGGCTGGAAGAGCTTCTGGCATCTAGAGGGCTAAACATTCCACGATGCACGGGACGGCCCCAGCATGGAGAATGACCCAGCCCCGAATGTCCATAGTGTCAAGGTTGAGAAAACTTGAGACGAACCAACATTGTCTCTCGGCTAGGCACCTGCCACAGGGTCCTAACTGGTCCCCTTGATTCTGCCCCTGCTGCCTGCAGTGTGTTCTCCATCCAGCAGCCAGAGGCTTCTGTGAAAATACAAAACCGATCACGCCACTCCTCTACCGGAAACCCTCCGACAGCTCATCTCAAGACTCCACGGCGTCCTCACAGACCTGCCGTTCTGCCCCCAGTGCTCCTCTCATTTACCATCCTGTCATTCCGCTCCCCCCCCGTCCCCAGCTTCTCTCACTCCGATCCAGCCTTACTGGTCCCACTGCATCCCTGGAAGATGCCCAGAACATTCCCACCTCAGGGCTTTTGCACCTGCTTCCTCTGCCTGGGATGGTCTTCTCCTGGCCAAGCCTTATCATCACGTTTCGTCCCAGCCTCTGCTCCTGTGTATCATCTTCAGAGAGAAGCAGAGCGCACCCAGGGTCACACGCTACGACAGTCACCGGCACAAAGCAGGTGCTCAAATAAATGTGTGTCGAAGGAATAAATAAGGGAAATGAAGCCCTGCCCCTTGAACGATCGAATAATCTGGGTTAATCTCATTATATTCTCAGGCTCTAGGAATTGGTGCATGGACATCTTTGGGGGCAATTACTCTGCTTATTTCCACACATGCATACATGTGAAAAGTGCATTCCAGGCAGCAGAGGCAGAGGCCATGAGCCACTAACAGGCTTGATTTGTTCAAGGGGCTTCAAGGGGCCAGTGTGGCTGGGCAGGCGAGCCTGGAGGAGAGGCGTCGTGACGAGGTCAGCGAGGTAGTGGGTCCAGGCCATGTAGGGCCTTGTAGACAGTGGGAACGTGTTTGGGTTTTGTTCCAAGAGCCTATGCAACTCGGAGCATTTCCAGAGCTGATATAAAAAAATCTAACTAGTGTTTTTAAAAAAAAAAAAAAATGACGGGCTTCTGTAGGGCAAAAAAGCAGGATGGAAACAGGAAGACCAGTTAGAAAGCCATAGCCATAGATGGTAGTGGTTTGAACCAGGATGGTGAGGACAGAACGGAGGTCAGGAGATGAGATTGGAGTCTGGATATCTCTAAGAGATTAAAAAAAAAGACAAGCAGAATTTTTTGATGAGGTAAACAAACGGCTTCTCAATTCTCTTCTAGGTGACGACAGGAGGGGTGGCCGTGGAGAACATTCATCTCCCTCTCCTGGGTGCCCCACAATCCTCCAACCGAGACCAACTGGAATAGAAATAAAAGCTACGCAGATTCCGCGTGCCCGCGCAAACTCAGCTTCCGGAGCACTCCCCTGGGCTCGCCACACCGAGACCTAGACGTACACATGGGTGGACACAAACTCCATTTGCCAACAACCAAAGGATAGAACGAAAGGAGGACGCTTAGGAAACAGAGAACCATTTCTCTGGGATCGGAAATAACAGCAACCAGGAGAGGCCGTCTTTGGAGCAGGAAGGGTGAAAATGCCGCAGAGGTTGGCGGGTGTGAGGGCAGCGTTTTCACCGTGCCGGCACCCTGGGCAGCGCACGGCAGCCTTAAGAAGTTCACGGGCAAAACTCTGCATCCTCCTTCCACTCCTTCTGAGATCAAACCAGGGGGCCTCCGGCTCTGGCTTTGATTAGCTGTGCGAGGCCCGATGGCCTGGGACCCACGCAACAGAGATGAATGGAAAATGAGGCCTGTAATTATTTTCAAAAGACGCACAGCCTGGCTTCACCCCGTGACAAAGTACAGGCCTCTGGAAAAGGCATAGGCCTTAGGGGCGTGCAGCCCGTGCAGCCTCACGGGGCCTGCGTTTAGAAGGGCTCATGCTTGGTTTAACGCTCTGCTGTCTTGAAATTCCTAGCAATTTTTGAACAAGGGGCCCCGTAGTTTCATTTTGTGCTGGGAAACCATCTCTCTCGTTTTCATTTTGGTTGCTCAAAGCTTTGAGAGGGGAGGGCGACCTGGGAGACATTGCCAGGACTGTGTGGTGGAGGCTGGGGGTTCTCACAGCAGCTCCTGGATGGTTGAGGATGATGGCCCTGGGGACACAAGTTGGGCCTCAGCTGAATGAGACTGCGGGACAAGCCAACCTGGAGATCCATCCTCAAAAGAGGGAGGAGGCATCATTTCACCCAAGTATAGACAATCTGGGGCATAGAACAGAAACTTCCCCAGCCCCAAATTTATCAACAGAACAGCCAGGGGCTCAGTAACACTCTGATCAAACTCATCCTGAAGCAGCAGGGGCAGGGTCAAAAAAAGGGAGAGGAAGAAACTAACCAGAAGTCTCCTGGCCACACTCCGCTGATGTTCCATCTCTGGCCTGGCTCAGATATTGAAGTTGTGACTTGGCTCTCAGGGTATGAGCTGAGCAATGGTAAGAGCTGTGTTGTTTAGCAAACTCAGTGGTGCTTATGGATCCCAATGAGCACGGTCTTTTTTGAGTGGGACCCTCTGGTGACACACCCACTGATCAGACACTTTGGCATTTCTTTTGGGAAGGGAGTTGCCTTTAATCTGTAGCCTGCGCTTCTCAATACCTGAGAAGGGGCAAACCTTGCTCCCAGGATGGTGGTAGGTCCAGCTACGTAATGTTTGGGTCCCAATGCAAAGGAAAAATGCAGAGGCCTGGGTCCAAAGATTCTCAAGAATTTCAAGTCAGCGACAGGAGGGCACTAAAGCAAGCATCAGCTCTTCTCAGCACTGGGCCCTGCGCGGCTGTGCAGCTGGCCCTGGAGAGCGAGCTTGGCATTTGTAAGTGTCTGGAGGTGACTCGGGTTCAAGGTCATCGGGAGGAAATGTGAGCCAGCTCCGAGTGGTCTGGGAGGGCAGGCGAGATGTGGCTGTGGGATAAAGGGACGGATTTCCGTGTGGTTCTCAGCCCAGCTCTGAGCATCCCAGAGGAGGCCACAATCGTCTTGACAACGACTCCGTCGTCAGAATGAGTATGAGGTCTCCTGGAGCTGACCCTGCAGGCACCAAGGTTGATTGGATGCCTAATACGTTCTGGTCTGTTTGTTAAAAAATTAGCTTTTGCAGCCAGCCTGGTGGCGCGGTGGTTAAGTTTACGTGTTCCGCTTCTTGGCAGCCCAGGGTTCGCCGGTTCGGATCCCGGGTGCGGACATGGCACCGCTTGGCACACCATACTGTAGTGCTGTCCCACGTATAAAGTAGAGGAAGATGTGCACAGATGTTAGCTCAGGGCCAGTCTTCCTCAGCAGAAAGAGGAGGATTGGCAGCAGGTGTTAGCTCAGGGCTAATCTTCCTCAAAAAAAAAAAAAATTAGCTTTTACAATCGCAGCTCCCTGGGTCTGGCAGAATGTAAGGGACCATCCCTGAGGCCTGGGGGAAAGACCTGGAAACCAGGAATGGTGGAAATCTGCTCCTGAGAAGTTTGGGCAGTGTGCCTCAGTTTCCCCATCTGTGCAATGTGCAAGATAACAGTACTCTCTCATCTACTGCTGTGAGGCCTTAGTGAGTTGGGAAATCAATCAAAGGGACCAACGAACCGACTGACTGGCGGTTCACAAGTAAATAGATGTCGCTCTTTTTGCTGCTTCCTCCCTCTTTTCTCAGATGGAGAGTGGGAGCTGTTCAGCGCACAGTCTCAGAGGCCGCTGCGCTGAAGTGACTGTCTCTGCATGCCTGGGACTCCATCATCTCAGGAAGGACCGTGTCCCTCAAGGCTCTGAATTTCCCACAGTGCTTTGCACAGAGTAGTCTTAGGGAGAAAAATACCTAGACTCCTGTGAAATCGGTGTTACAAATACCTTCTAGGTCACCCCATCCAGAGCCTTGAGTCACAGACAGGGCTCAGAAGATGGGACATCCTGGCCAATGTCACACAGCCCGTGGCTGATGGGGCCAGGACTTGAACCTGGCCTTTGGACCTCAAGGCCACTGCTCGCTCTCCATCCTCGTTGACTGCTCGGGTGAAGGGCCCTTCTCACCAGAACAGCATCAAGTGGGCAGCAGGCCGGCAGAGTCACTGCCTCCCCCAGGACAGAGACCAGGGCTGGGGCCTCCGTGCTCAGGGGACTTCTGTGACCTCAGCACAGAGGAGCAGCACGGCGACAGCCAGCCTGGTGGCTCTGGTCCTGCTCTACACATCATGTCTTTCCTTACAGAGCCCCACAGGCAGCCCCGTGCAGGCCCTGCCAGTGAGTCCAGGGTTTTATTTCAAGCCGTCCTTCCCCGTCAAGCTCATCGCCTGCGTTTGGCCACACACTCGCAGCTCTCCGAGCACAGCTGGTTTTTTCCTCTTTGTTTACTCTTTCAACAAAAGCTGGATTCTAGACCAAGCTGTTAAGTCCTGGAGATGCAGAAAGGAACAAGACAAACACAGGCTCAGCCCTCCAAAGCTTTCAGGTCTGATGTGGGCAGTAGCATTTTAACGAGTGGGGGGGACAGAGCCACCCACCCTGGTGGGAGGGGTGTTTTATCACTGAATTTGAGTCTGCTTTATTATTGGTTTTCAATTTTCTACACATAACGTACCCTCCACTGCCTACACCTGGGGCAGACTGCTCCCGCCATCCCTTGCTTACTGTGCCCTTGAATGTGGGATTCCAAAGAGTACATATGCTATTCCCCCAACACATGAGACAGTCCTGCCTCAGGGCCTTTGCACCTGCTGTGCCCTCTGCCTTGAGCTCTCTTTCCTCATTTAGAAGCTTGGCTCACATCTTCACTTCCTTCAGGTCTACGCTTGGTTGTCACTTCCCTGACCACCTTGTAAAAGAAGACATCACTCTTAAGGATACCCCTCATTCCGTTGTACTTTTCCCCACAGCCCTGATCTGCGCCTGACAGACTGTGTCTTGTTCCCCATCTATCTTCCTTAACACAGCCCACCAGGGCAGGGCTTTGTCGATTTTGTTCACGGCTGTTTCTCCAGTGACTGTCCCTCAAAAGAGGCTCAACAAACAGTGAAGGGATGAACGGACGGAAAAAGGTTCTTGTGTGCGAATGCCATTCCTGCCCTATGCCAGCTGAGTGAGCTTGGCTGAGTTATTGCTCCTCTCTGAGCCTCAGTTTCTTTTTCTGAAAACAGAAACAAGACCGACCACAAAGTGACTGAGCCAGTTAACCCAGGCAAGAGGTGAGAACACCTGTTCCCCCCGGGGGAGACGATGAGCATCACCTCCCTCCGCCCTTTCTCCCCACAGCCTCTGATTTAATGCAGGGGAGGGCGGTGGGGGTCATCTGAGCCTGTCCAGGCAGGAGCAGGTTCCTTTCCACTCCGCCCGCCCCAGCCTGGTCCCAGGGGCTCACGCAGCCGAGCAGAGCAGGAGAGATGGGCTGAAACAGGCTGGATTGATTTCCTGCCTTCCCAGCAAAGTGCTCTAAGATGGTGTACATCCATCACCTCATTTTCCTCACGAAGACCAGGTGACAACCCAGATGGACGGAGATGCATGAGCCTCTCCCTGGTATGAAAATCTAATCCCGAGCATTCAGTGGGGAAGTGGGACAAAATCAAGGACAGGCAAGATAGAAAGAAGGAGGGCAGAAAGGAAGAAAGGCTGGCCTACCTCTGGATGAGCCTGGGGGAGAAGACCCACCAGCAGCTGATGCGAACACACCCATGGCCATTGCCAGGAGCCTCCGGTCTCAATGGGGATGGTGACACCTAGACTACTGGGCAACGACCCTGGGGTTTCTAGCCCAATTCAGGGATGGGAAATGAGAAGTCTCTCCCCCATCCACCTTCCTGCTGCCCCCCTTCTGCCAAGAGGTGCATCCAGCACACATTTAACTCCAATTTCAACTTAAACTGCAGCTGCCATCCTGCCTGGGGACCCCTATCTTTTTACATGTTATTGTAGATCAGTGGCCCGCTGCTGCAATCAAGAACTCTCGATGGGCTGTCTGGAATTTCTAAATCAGCGCTGCAGAGAGCCCGGGGGATCAAGCAGGCGGGCTCCCTGGCGGGGGTGAGAAGTGCTCAACTCCAGCAGAAGACTGCGGGGGCCCTGGGCTCCTGAGAGCAGCCCCCAAAGGTCAGCTCAAGGAGGAGACTGGCCTCCCTGCTCTGAGGGCAACGGATGCACACTGTGGCCTCAGGGGCTCCCCCAGCATCCTTTAGCCCAGATGCTAAACAACTCATCAGCCTTCTCTAATGACTTTGGTTCCCAGCATTGTCCTTGCAATTACGGGGCAGAGACGAGAGGGGCAGATGGTCAGGTATTCGATCAGCCATCATCGAACTGAAGCACTCAGACCCCTGGGGTACATAGTGACTTTCTAGGGTTCACAGGCACAGACAGTTTGCAGATAATCGATTTCCAGACCTTTGACTGACGTGCGTGCTCCGTGGGTTCTTCCTTTCCACATCCTCTTTTACAAATGCCCTTCTTCCACTTTATAAAAGAAGGATTGATCAGTCGGGACTCCAGCAGGAAACAGATGGCACACCCACATTTGCTAATTTGAGGCTAGGTTCATAAAGGCACGACACAGAACCTGCAGGCAAGATGAAGGGAAATTACAAAGGACAGGTCCCTGGCTCTTACCAGTGCGGCCCTGGGCGGGGGGAGGGGAGGGAGAGTTCTGGAATCTGGAGACAGAGGGCTCCACGGCGGGTGCGTCGGGGGGGAGGCCCTGCAGACAGGAGCTGTGACCTGGAGTGGATGCAGGCAGCGGGGGCTACACCGAGTGGGATCCAGAGGAATGAAGACCCCCCACCTCACTCACTGCCCACCCTTCTATCTCCCGCTGGATCTCCTCACCCGTTGGCAACGCTCATTCCGAAGCCAGAAAGCAAGGCAGCCCCTTTGGGTGGAAGGCATTCAATATAACAGAAACTCTTCGATTCCCGTCTGTTTATCTAAGCAAAGTTCACCAGGCTTACACCAACCAAACCAAAATTAAAAAGAAGAAATGGAGCAGGATAGCATTGGTGCTGAAAGCTGTCCCTTCATAACCATAAGTAGTATTCATTCATCAATACGTGAATTAATGGAAAAACAGCCCCGCTATTGTTACATTGTTTTCCTCAATTGTGCGGCACTCATAATTGTTGGGATAATGCAATTCAGAATCATGTGTGAAACACTGAAAGCGTTGTGGTCACAGACATTTGCAAATTTTCAAGTTTAATTTATACGTGTTTTTGTTGCAGTAATGATCAATAAAAGACTTCCAAGCATAAAAACAGGAGGTATTTTCATCAAATCTTGCCAGCAGATTACAAGTTCAAGGAGAAAAAGAAATGATGCAACGTTTCCAACAATTAGAGCCAAGTTTTTTGCGTGTTTTTTACATCAGCGATGGCGGATGTCAGATCACTGTGGCACTGAGTTTCCTCTGGACACACCTGAAAAGTGATGTAACAGTTTTATTTCAGAATGTCAATATTAAATATGATGCAAAGATTTCAATGTACGATAAAAAAATTAAGTGTTAAAGATGTGAGAGGGAGTACGTGGATTTTCAAATGTGGGAGGAAATGGAGGGGGTGAGTCTGAGGATTCAGCAGGGGTCAGATATTTATGTGGGCCCTTCAGGTGACTGGGAAATCAGGATGGAACAAGAGAGGACTCTAGAAGATGTCCAGGACGGCCCTCACCACGGGTCTGATGACAAGGGAGTGATGTGAGGTCAGGAGAGGAAAAGATCGCTGGGGTGGTCAGAGTAGATTTTCTAGAAAGGAATAGAATCTTGTCCAGGGCTTGAAGGGAGGGTGGGTTTTGAATACGTGGGGAAGAGCTGCCAGGACATTCTAGAAAGAGGAGAGTGGCTCAAAGCCCCTGAACTCCTCTAGTTTGCAATCAACAGCAACGACGTTACCCTGCTATGTTTATTGAAAACGGATATCTTGCAGGCACGGGGCTACGCCACAAATATCTATTCCGAGTCTACATGTAAATATCCCACTTAACATAATCCCTGAAAGGAGAAGTCTTATCATCATCATTGTCAATTTATAGATGAGGGAACTGGTTAAGTACCTTGCCCGGATCATTCAGCGGCTGATAAATAGTAACGCTAGAATCTGAACATTTACAGCCTAGTCCTCAAATTCTAGTGCCCGTTCTCTAGCCAGCAAGCCACACTACTTGCCTCTCTGTGGTTTGGTTACTCACATGGTGATTCAATCTTTCTTTCATAAGGCAAATAATTCTAGAGCGCCGGCTGTGTGCTGTGCCCTCTGCTAGAGACACATATCAATACCTCCCAGTTGTCGGGGAGCCCTCGTTCACACTGATCTCCTGCGGAAACCCCCTCTGGTATGGTTTGATTCTCTGCTTCTGGCTTAGAAAGAAGCGACAACTTCCCTTCCCAGCTTTGGAAGGTGAGCCACGCTCTCTCTCCTCCTCTCTCCCTCACTGTCCAGCCTCAGGGCCCAGCGCCCACACCCTGTCTGCCCCAGCCAGGCCCTGAGCGGGCGTCTGCCCCACCCAGTCCTATAACCCTCAGCTTCTGCTCCACGCCGCCCAGCTCCCAGTCCACGGAGTTTTGTACTGTCTTTCGAATCAGGCTTTTCACTAGAACTTCATGTTAAACTTCTTCTCACTGCCCACTTCCTCCGCTCAAAGTTTCTAGCTCGGTGCTGAACAAAATGGTCTGTGTTTTGGCTGAGATTACAGTCTGCTGGGAGTTTCCCAAAACCAGAAAGGGCAGTACCTTTAATAAGATAAAGATGAAGCTCTGTCATGTAAATGTGGGCAGTCCAGGGCCAGCACAGTGACTCTGAGACATCAAAGCCCAGGCCCCCTCTATCTTGTTGCTCTGCCCAGCTCAGCATAAGGCTCCTCACTCATGGCTCCAGGTCCTGCTCCAGATCAGACACTGAGTCTGCGTTCTGACCAGCAGGAAGCAGGAAAGAAGCGATGGAGGGAGGGAACACTCTGTCTCCTTAACATACTTCTCAGAATTCAAACATACATCACAGAACTTAGTGATCTGGCCACAAGTATCTGCAAGGTTAGCTAAAATATGTTCTGAGTGGCCAGATAAAGATTCTATGGGATTTTATGACTTCAGAAGAAAGAGATCATGGACACCGGTGGCAACCAGTAGGGTTTGCCAGAGCAGCCACCACATTCTTTTCCCTTCGTCCTGACTTTTCTCCTTCCCCCAGCTCCCAACCCTCTGTCCCACTTCTCAAGGGGTTCAGGGACCAGGACACAGAGTCTGTGGCCAGCCGCCCCCCCCCCCCCGCCCCGTCCCAGGAAAATCCTATCCTAGTAGTGACTCAGATCAATCCTGCATATTCTCCAGGGACTTTGTTGTCCTCCAACTTATAACATTTAGAATTTGTGAGAACATGTCCACAGATGGGCTCCCCATTGATTCACAATCCAATTTGCATATTTTCAAGCAAAAAATGTTTTCTGCTCTGTTAGTCTGTCAGCTGCCGCAGGGAGGTGACAAGGAAAGGCTCCTCCACATCAGACACTTGGGTGGTGGCCATGCAGGGCCTGCCAGCTGTGCAGACGTGGGAAGGGTGAGAGCGGGAGGCAGAAGGGCTGGTCCACACATCAGTCGCGGCGCCCAGGTCACTAGTGTCCCCACCAGCTATTTGAGTAGGAAAGGACTTTAGTAAACGGTGTTGGGGAGCGCCCAGACTCCCTGGGAGAGGCACAAAGCAGGATTCTTGGAGTCTATGCAGCCGGGAGTAATGTCCGAATTACACCCTGGAACTCTCCAGGGGAGACACCGCAGGCCGCTGCGTGGACCCTGAGCACTGGATTCCAGCACGTTGGGCACGGCTGCCTCTGGAAACAGTCAGGATGCCCCCATCACCAGAACTGAGTCCTCGCACACCCTGCTGCCCCACATCACGAGCTTCTCGATGCAAGTCTCCACGGGGGGTCGCTGGCCAAGTCCGGGTCACGTGACTGCTCTGTGCCTGCAGGGGAAGCTCAGCAAGCAGGTCTCCGGCTTCCATATTGGAGATGAGATGGTTGCTAAGATGGGAAATTCCCCCAACGCAGGAAGTGTGTGTGGATGTGCAAGGCCGCCAAAACATGCCAAGCATCTCCTACAAACCGGAACGGTTTCACCCTTCTCTCGCCCCACGTCCCCGTCTCAGTTTTCTTCCCACTTCTTCTGAGGACAGTCTTACTGGGGAGAACTCTTGATCCTCTCTCAAACGTTCTCCATTACTGTATCTATCGGATTCTTTGTTTACAAACAGGAGAAACTGGCTCTAGTTAACTTGAGCCAAAAAAAAGAGCTTTACTGGAAAGACATGAGGAAGGTCACTGAGCGAAACAAGTCTGGTGTTAGGAGTGAGGAGAGCCACGAAGCCTCAGGACGCTGCATCAAAGGGACTCTCAGTGCTCTCTCCCTAGGCGCTCTGCAGCCCAACATCCAGTCCTATCTGCTTCGTGGCGCTGTCATCACCTGGAATTACCTCGCTTACGTGTTTGCTGGGCCTTTTTTTTTCTTTTCTCTCTCCTCAACTAGACTGGGAAGAGAGCACAGCTCCTCTGCCCACCATCAGCGCTGCATGTCCAGAGCCCGGGTCAAGGCCAGGTGCAGGGGACGCACTCAGGAAATGCGTGGTGAGAACACACACGAATGAGCGAATGAATGATGTGTTGAGCTCCAGAATTTCTAATTTTCTTCTAAGCCTAGAAATCCATGACTTCTAGGTCCAATATCTGGAGACCCCAAAGGGAAGCAGGCTGGAGAGATCTGGGAGCTGAAATAACCAATCCCCTGATTTCTTCTCGAGTTTAGACTCAGTCCCACCACCCACCCCCCCACAGGAGACATTCATCAGCCCGTGCAGAAGAGCGTGCCTCCTGCTTGCCGTCAGATGTTTTCAAAGCGTCAGCAGGAGACTAGTTGACGGGAAGTCTGGGGTCTTAGAGGATATTGGGCTGCATCTGTCACTCCACGGGGAGCTGTCATTTCTCCTCAGTACAGAGGAGCTGCGATCCGGGGCAGGAAACCCCGAGAAATTGTCAATTTAAAACACACGGGGAGCTTAGGTGGCGGTATCTGAATTAGATCAAATTTGCCCCGGAGTCCCACTTGGAGGCATTGATAAGCAGCCCAGGTGTTTAATGATCTCAAATATTTGGTTAAAGAAATGGTATAAATACCATGTTAAATCCAACTGCTGTCACTATTACAAATGTCACAGGTAGCTTATTCCTCTCTCTTGCTCAGAAAGCAACCTCTGCTTCACGAGCCCTGGTGAGCCCTTTGCAAGAGGGTGCACAGAAATGAGCAATATCCAGCCAGGTCCTGTCGGTTCCTCCGAGCTCCCCACACTGCCTGCTTTCCACTGAAATCCTTTCCCCACGTTCATCCACGTGGTTTCTTTCTAAGTAAAACTCATTACCCAGCTTCCTCGGGGCATTCTTTTTCTTTTTCTTTTTTCATTTCTTGACTTTTGTTAAATAAACTATTGATTTTTGTTTTCAAAGTAATTTAAGGGACTAATACAGTTCCGATTTGATAAGTACAACCATGATGCATTCAGAGTAAACACATTTTAGGGGTTCAATTAAGGCTTCTTATTTAAAAAAAAAAATCAAATAAATGAAATGATGACTGACTGCCATGGGGATTTCTGGGTGGACCGGATGAAGCCGCATGTGACATTAATAAGGCAGAAACAAATTGTCAAAAGGAAAACTGATATTAGCGGCTGGGGAGATTATTGCAAAGACATGTGCTCTTCAAGGATGAATTAACACTGGGTTTCTTGGAGCAGATCAAAGCAAACAGCCATTTTGGAGAAGTCAGAGGAACTTATTCTAGATGGGTCAAGAAAGTCCATCCAGCGTCATTGCAGAGCCTCTGCATCAAGACAATGAACTTTAGTCCTCAAAGAGGCATATTGCATCTGTCAGGATACACTTGGTTGTAAGTGACGGAAAACCCAAGGCCCCTGGGTTTAAACTCGGGAGAATTTATTGGATCATGCCAAGGAAAGGTCAGGGCTCGAGCTGGCCTTGGGCAAGTCCAATTCTAGAAGCGTAAAACTTTATATCAGGCCTCTGACTCTCTCTTCCTGTATGCTTGGATTGACGTCACACTGGGGCATGTGCTGTCCCCACGGGGACCTTGGCAGTCCTGGTCTCACATCCTCCAGCCCTGGTCCCTCTGCAAGAGAACTCACACTCCGCAAAGGCCCAGGGTTCACTCTGATTGGCTCCGACTGGGTCACATGCCATTCCTGAGCCAATCACTGTGACCAGAGTCATGTGGCAGCTGATTGGCCAACCCTGGGTCACATGACACCCCTGGAGCTGGCCTGGGACTGGTGAAGCCTGGCTCTCAGTCCTGTGGCCAGAGGTGTGGGGTGAAGGCCGGGCAGACACAGGGACGAGGGGCCACCCCCCGATCCAGACCAATGGTGATCCAGACCAATGGTCCTCCAGAGTCGGCCCAGCGTCCTCTGCTCCTGGGCCCTCCTGGCCCTTGGTGCCTGGACCTCATTTCTCAGGGCCTCTGCCCTCCACCATGGCCACCCGCCTCCTCCCTGAGCCTCTGCTCCTGCAACGTGGCTTCCACCCACATCCCGCCCTTTCTCGCTCTTCCTCAACTCCCCTCCTGGAATGTCCCGCGCGCCCTCCTCGACCCCCTCCTCGACCCCCACTCGCTCTCCTTTCTTCACCACATCCTGACTCCGGGTTTCCAGCTGTGTCAGCGTTGGAGCATCTGAGCTCCCTGCTCACGTGTCGTCTCTGATGTGAGACATCAGATTGCCCGGTGCAGTGCACACATGGCCCAGAACCGCCCTTCCCTCTTGCTCACACAAGGAAGCACCAAACACGCCCCCGGAATTTGCTCCATAAACTGCGCTGCAGCCTCAGGCCAAAGCGATAAAGCTCTGACGCTGAGTTTTCATGGAAAAAGAATGAAACGGGTGCTTTGTGTGTGTATTTTATCATATTCTATTTATTATTTTACATTACATTATATGTATATATACAGACACACTAAAATTAGGGAATACAATGGAAGATTACTCCTTTATTAGTGTTGAAAATTCAACTCCTTATAAATTACAGAACAATGTCGCATTATGGTATCACTCTTAGACACACCATACTTTGTTTATAGACGTGAGTCATTATCGTCTCCACCAGCATCAGCATCAGCACAGCTAACACTGATTGAGCACCATTCTAAGCACTTACATTTGTCATCTCATTCACCTCTCTTACCAGTCCTCTGAAATCAGTACTGTATTTCTGTTCTTATTTTACAGATGAGGAAACTGAGGCACAGAAGCATGAAGTGACTTTCCCAAGGTCACGCACATGGAAAGTGGTGAGGTCAGGTACATGATAGGATTGACTTTCTTCACCCTGTGGAGCTGGGGGTGGCCACGTGCCCGGCTCTGGCAGGTGGAAAGGGACGGGAAGTGTGTGTGATCCTCGGGGCGGATGCCATGGCAGTCTAGTACACGTTTTGCTTTCTTGTCTTAGTGACACATTCTAGATGGTTGAGGAGCTGCCACGGTGGGGGTGTGAGTGAGGGTGTGTGGCACCGAGATGCCCACTGCCTCGCGGTGGACTTTGACTTAAGCCACTGAGGTCTGGGCTTTTCCCTCGTATGTTTCTGCAGCGTACCATCGACGTCAAAGGGAACTTTAACCTCATTCGATGTTTTCATTATTTTTAATAAAGGGAATGTATTCATGTATAATTTGTGTAATTAAAATGGCGCTCAATAAAAAGAAACCTAAGATGCTTTAATAGCAGTAGAACTCATCTTTACCCTGGAACCTAATGAATTCAGGCATTCCAGATATCTGTGTTCTCAACGGTTAGTGATCAGTAATTAAAACTTCATTTCATATTCAAAGGATCCGGTCGTACTGGTGTTCATTGCTCTGTTCCTTTAACTCTTCTGCCATATTTTAGGGTAAGATATTCAGCTGTCTTCTTAAAGCGTAATTTAACTGCTTAGTGGTTCGTGTCAGAGAAAGTGATCTCGTACCATCCAAGGCTTCTACAGCGACTCCTCTGTGCCAGGCGTGCTGTAAACGACTTGCAAATATTTAACTCATTTAAACTGAACAATAACCTTTGAATCCAGTATTCTTATTAATTAACTATCCCACAGTTAGTGGCTGAGGAAGCCAGGATCCAGTCTAAGGCAGAGCAGTCCAGAGTCCCCACCTTCAACTATGACATTAGTCTGTCTTTCTACACCCAGGGGTCTAGAACAGGGCTGGCTCCACTGTAGTCCGTCGACAATTATTTGTTGAGTGAATAAGTGAATGAATGAATGAATGGCACTTCACTGAGTCCTTTCATTTACATTCTTTCGTTTGAATGTAACAGCAATCCACTCACCGTGAGGAGAAAGCCGTGAGGAGAAAGAGAGAGCCAGGCCAAGACCTGGCAGAGAGCATTACCAGGCAGGGGGAACTGACTATGCAAAGGCCCTGAGGTAGGAGAGCTTTGCACGTGCAGTGAATGGCAAGGAGGTGGTGTGATCAGTGCAGAGTAGGGGTGAGGGGAGAGAAGCAGCAGTGGGCAGCAGCACCTTGCTGTGGGCACCCCTGCCCTGGGGGCTCAAGCTGTTCCAAGGGCTCCTCCTCTGCTCACTTTCCCTTTTCTCCCTCTTTTGGGGTTTCTCTGTGCGTCTCCCATCTCTCTGGCTCTCTCTCCATCTCTTCCTGTGTCTCTGTTTGATGCTCTTCCTCTGTCTCCGTCTGTGTGTCCCCCTGTCTCTCTCAGCGGCACATATAAGCATGCACAAGGGTCTGGACACCAGGAAGTGCCCAAGACACTCACGGCAATGAGAGAAGTTGGCAGGCCCCCCATCAGTCATTCATTCATGCACGAGCGTTGGCGAAGCTCCTAGCAGGTGTCTGTCCCTGGGAATGTGAAGCCAGTCTCTCTTCTCAGGAAGCTGACAGCCCACTGGGGAGACAGGTGAGCAAATGAAAATTACAGAACTCTCTGAGCAGTGCCCTGGAGAGGAAGGCGGGCTTCCGAGGGGGCCGCCCAGGTAGTCCTGATCTCTGCCCGGGAGGATCAAGGATGTCTGCATGAGGTCATGACATTTGACCTGGGGTGGAGGGTGGTAGTGAGAGTAGGGGCTCTGGAGCGAGGTGGTGCCGGTTCAAAAGGGGACCCAAGGGTGTCACCAGTGAGTGTGCCTCTCTGTGCCTCAGTTTCCACATCTGTAACATGGGAAAGACTCTACTCAGGATGCCCACCTCCTGGAGCTGCCATGAAAGTTACATGTTAGGACATGTTATGCTCAGAACAGTACCTGGCACATGGTAAGTGCTCCTGAAATACTTGTCAAGAGAGAAAACCAATAAATGGCTGAATCCAGAGTACCCTTCCAGGTTTGTAGTGTAGATCAGACCAGAGCAGGACCAAATGGTTTTCTCCCTCCTGAGCAATCTCCAAAAGGAGATCATTCCCCTGGTCTGCCGCATCCCGTTAATCCTGGACAGCTGCAGGAATTTCACTGCTCGTGCGATGGGAAGAAGCCAGTTTTCCTTCTTTTTAGCCAAAGGCAGCACCGTGCAGGATTGAGCACGTGGTTTCTGCAGCACACTCTACCGCCTACTAACTGTGTCACTCTCAGATTTGTCAAATGGGACTAGTCTGGGTGCCAGGATTGGAGTAAATATATGGAAGGTGCTGAGGACTCACAGAGCAAGTGTGCTCGAGTGTGGTGGGCAGAATAACAGCCCCCCAAAGGTCTCATGTCGTAATCCCCGAACCTGCGAGCACTTTACCTTACACGGCAAGGGGGCGTGTAGGTTGCTAATCAAGTGACCTGGAGAATGGGGAGATTGTCCTGATTTTCCAAGTGGACCCACAGTCATCACAGGCTCCCTGGAAGTGGAGGAGGAGAGCGAGAGTCAGAGGACACGCGGTGATGGAAGCAAGGTCAGAGGATGCAGAGTGAAGCCTCCGCCCACCGCTGCTGGCTTTGAAGATGGACGTGGGACCCTGAGCCTGGAAGCACAGGCCACCTCCAGGAGCTGGAAAAGGCCAGGAAGCACATTCCGCCCTGGAGCCTCCACAAAGGAGCACAGCCCCGCTGGCACCATGATTTCAGCCCCATAAGACTCATTTCGGACTTCTGACCCCCAGAAACGGAAGCGATAAATGTGTGACTTTTTAGCCACTGAGATCGCACTCATTTGTTACAGCGGCCACAGGAGACTAGTCCAACAGCCAGCTGTAATATCCAGTCCGTGGGGACAGGGGTTTCTGTCTTTTCGCCACTGTTTTGCCGGTGCCTGGAGCACCGCCCGGAGCTGAGCGCCTGCTTGCACATATTTGTTCGACGAGTGGACGGATGGCGCAGGTCGGTCCATCTGTGCGTTCCGCCCCAGCTGTAGTGCTGGGTTTGGAGTGGCCGTGTGCCCTGCCCCGCCCCCTAGAAGAGGCTACTTGAGATTATTATTGCTGGAAACATTGGGGCAAAGGAGCTCTCCATTCGGATGGTGTGCCATGTGGCCCTGAGGACTGGGTCAGCCACAGCTACCAGTGCGACCATGAGGGGGACCAGTGGAGAACGGGGGTGAATAGTGAGCGTGGGGGACGAGCTGTTGGGCAGGCAGAAAGGGAAACAGAGAAGTGCTGAAGAATTCCCAAGGTTTGAAACCTGGTCCAAAGTTGAGCCAATTAGTCAGAGAGGAGGAAGGGCTGGGTTCAGTATGGAATGGAATGTTGGCTCATATTATGCAGAGTCTGGAAAATCCAAGTTTCCCAGGCAGAATTATGGACGCTAGACATGTGAGGGCAGGAAGCTGTGAGCTCCTTTCTAGTCCCGATCACCCTGTCTGCACAGGCTCTCAGGTGCAGAGCAAGAGTGGTACCAACTCATCCCTGCACAGGACTTTACAGTTTGCAAAGCATTTCAAAATATTTTAAAAATTCACTTCTGAAGGCAACTCTTATTAACAGCATGTACACGGAGCAGATGGGGAAACTGAGCTCAGGGAATTCACTCATTTAACAGACACTTACGGAGCCCCTACTTGGGGCATTTTCCAGGTCCTGGGGGTACAGCAGGGAAGAGGGCCCATGAAGACAAGCCCTAGTGGGAGGGCCAGTCAGTCATCGAGGTGATGGGAGGTGCGGCTGCCCGAATCCTCAGCTGGAGGGCTTGGGCCATGATTCCCAGGGCAGCTGGTTCAGATGGTGGCAGAGGTGCCATGGGGCAGCAGCCTCCTCCGGGACACCCCAGACCTGCCTCTGTGGTCACAGTTGACCCAGGCTTTCCTTCCCATCCTGGTACTGCCCTGCTTAGAAGAAAAAAGAAGAAACCAAACAATTGTTGATTTCCTTGGGGAAAAAAAAAAAAACTAGTTCCCTATTAGTGGCTCTGGAATTTTTATGTAGGAGATGGCAATTTGGTTTGAAAAGGATTTGAGAAGCTTTTATTGCTCATGAGAATTCTCCCTCCTTCTGGAAACAGAGGTGTGGTTCTTCTCTGTCCCTTGAAGCTGAGTGGGGCCTAGGGACGTGCTGGAGACTGTTGGTGGGGATGGAAGAGACCTGATGTGTCGCGTCACCGAAGCATTTCACGGCAGGTGCGGGAGCCCCAGCGCTGCGATGGTGGAGGCAGCACAGCAAGGTCGCCACCAAGATGGAAGCCCCCAGATGGCTGAGTCTATGCGGCGACACTGCCCTCGAGGGCCCCCTGGACCTTCAGCAGACCTCACATAAGGGGGAAAAAAACCCATAAATAAGCATGTACGTTAATACACAAACAAACACGCTTTTGATGTCATCACCACTGAGATGTTGGCGTGGTTGTTATCAAAGGACGAGCCCAGCGCTGTGTGTGGAACAAGGAGCTCTGACGATGGGCGCAGGGGACCGAGGCTGCCTAGGCAGAGCGTTCCATTTCCATTTAGAGTCTATGTCTCAGATAAATGAAATAGTTTTATGATGATTATTTTATTGTTACTTTACAAACATCTCTTCTGGGCGGGGCACTAATGGAGATCGCGGGGGGTGGCAAACCCTCTTTTCCAGCCTCTGTTGGCCCTACTGCTAGTAAAGAATATTCAGCCAAGATCTCAGATGCTTGGGGACCTCTTAAGGGCCAACTCTTATTGCAACTTAATTAAGAAGCTTGGCTGAGAAGCATCAGGCTATTAAACAGAGGTCGGGGAGCCAGGCCGACTCAGGGCTGCACAGTCTTTATCAGTCTTCTTCGCTTCTATGAAAGCAAAGCAGGCTTGTGTTCCACTTGGGGACTAATCCATTAGTCACTGAGGAATCTCTGAGGATAGACAGGTCCATTTCCAACCTAATTTGCAGTTGGCTTTTCATTTTAGTGGTTTGGGAACAGAATTCATATGCCTGAACCCCGGAGTGTTTGGTTACTTCATGCAAATATTTAATACCCACAACACAATTTCAATTTAACACTAACGATTTGTTTTCCCTGATATCGGCCTCATTTGTCAAAGCCGTTGACCCAGGCCCATAAAGAAATGTCACTATTGCTGACTTTGTGATGGTTTTATGCAAATAGCTTTCAAGGCTTAATTCCGTGGAAACGTTTAGGGAGACAGGAGATGGGGAGAGATAAACAGAAAGACGGAGGGGAAGGAAGAGGGAAGTGGAGGAGAGGTGGGGTCGCGGAGAGAGGAGAGACCGAAAAGGAGGAACAGTCACGAGTGTATTACCCGACTTTCTCTGCGACCCGGAGCTGGCGGGAGGTGGGGATCAGTTCCTGTCCTGAGCGCTCACAGCACTGCCATAAGGAGACAAGGATGACAAGACTTTTGAAAGGGTCAAGCACAACTCACCCAATTTTGGCTCTTACTGTGTGAGCAGAGAGAGAAGCCGGAACAATAATTTCGTGAGTGGAGCAAAGATGACCTGACAGAGGAAGGCGTCGCTGGGGGCCCGCCCCGCTTTCCTAGGGGTCTGTGGGCACGGATGGTTCAAAAGCTTCCAACCCTTCTTGTTCCCTAAACTGATCTGCCCAAGAACACTCCTGCTGTGTCATCAGCATGTCTGGTGTCTTCTCCCATCCCCTTCGCAATTTGCCTTCTCCCGTTTTGCAGAAGACAAGCGTGTCTTCCAGCCATCCAAACTTTCCCATGGTGCTTTGCCTTAAGGGGTACACACCTCCTGGGCATCAAAGGGGCCACTCAGCAGTGGGCATCTGGGCCCAGGTCTCCTGGAATCAACACTCCATCACGCTCTCTCTCCGTCCTTTGAAACGATGCATTTCCAAGATAAATATTCTTCTAATGTTTAAAAATCACATTTTCCTCTTTATGCTGTTGTATCAGTTGAGTATTACCGATAATTCCAAAGATACCTTAATCCAAAATATATTTTTAAACCCTTAGAGATTTGCGTTCCCAGTAAATTTAAAGATTTATTTATACATATTATATTTTTATTTTTATTTATTCACTTTATTTATTTACATTTGAAGACCACAGGAGCAGAGATGCGTTTTACTTTAGCTGCCCCAAAGCACTAGGGCCACCTGACTATTATAGACTCATCTTTCAAAACACAGGTGGATCCTGACATCCAGGGGCCGCTGGGGACGCCCATCTTTGCAAACAGTTCTGCGACCTAGATTAGGCCCCGCATAAAATGCAGCTATTTCGCAGACTGCCTTCCCACTGAAACAGTTTCGTGAATTTCTTCTTAAGTTTCCATTCAGCACAGGATGTGGTCTCATCCATTTCATTAATCTTGGTTGCTTTGTGTTTCACTGTTTAATTTTTTCCGAAAGAGCCCTTTCCTGGCTAAGACGATTCATCATTTAGATTTCTCCACTTCTAAGACCATGTTGAGAGTTTAGCTGAACGCCTCCGTAATACTGAAACTCTCCTGAAAGACTCATCATTAGACACAGATATTACAGAAGCCCCTGGCAGCCCCCGCACTCAAGTGCATGTGTCCAGGATTATCTATTTCATTTAGTATCAGACTATTCTATTAATTAGCCCTACGAAATGTGTGTAGTATTTTGCACGCCCACCAGCAACTCTGTAAAATAGTCCATCTTCCAAACAGCATCCAGGATACAGCTTTCATCACAGAAAAATAAAAATAAGAAGCATCCTAACAGAATTAACCTAAATATGGGCAACTGTCTGATGAACACAGTAATAGACTGTGAAGAGAAAAAAATCAATAAAAAATAAACTATTCCATAATATTGCTGCCTGGACATCCGTTTTATGTGGTCAAGCAGCCTGCAGGAACTTGAGGGGACACCGGTGCCTCCTGCATGCCCTAGATAACAGCCTGAGAGTCACAAGCAAATGTGAGTTCCTGATGTGACTTCCCCAACGACCCTTGTAACAAGCACCTCCCCGAAGCCCAGAGCCCTCCCCTGGTGCACCCCTTAGATGAGACACCCCTCTATTACTGAGCAAGGGCCCGCTGCCCAACACATGCAGAACTGATACTGTGGTGCTGGCTTTTGAGAAAAGAAAGAGATTTATTGTGTGGCCAACCAGTAAGGAGACAGGAGGCAAATCTCAAAACCGGAGCTAAAGCGGGGACAGACTTTTAAGGAGTTGGGAGTGAGAGTGGTTATACAAAATACTAGCTTGGTGGAATCTGATTGGATGGTGGGATTATAAGCATCCTGTAAATCTGGTGTGCTACCAATGAAGGGACCCCTCACTTCTTCTTAGGTTCCCGGTGCCGCTTTCTTGTCAAAACTGAGTTCCGTAGTTAGGGAGCTTTTGGTTCCTAAATTGCTCAGTCATCTGAGGACAAGGTTTCCCCTTCTGCATGTGCTCCAGCTACGTGACTTGCAGGTTTTGCTCTTTGCCCCTGCAAGATAACTTTGACATTTTGTTATCAACACAAGAGGGCCAGTGGGAATCGGTCTACGATGGTTATACCTCCACTCCCATGAAGCTTACCAAAACCTCACTCTCTTTGGTTTGAATTGACCAATCTAGCATTAGCCTGGAAACCCCAAAGCACTCCACCCGCAGACCCTAATAAGGCAGTTGCCCCAGGTCCTGCTGTACTCTCTTTGCCTGCACCCTGCCTTGACCCCCGACGTGGCCCCTCCCCCCGTGCCGTGTACTGCCTCCCGGACCTGTGAGTAGTAAACTGCCCTATTTCGCTTTCTCTTGAAGTCTTTTATTGAACTGTGGCTCATCCTACATCTGGGCTCCACTTAACAAATGGTATTTAACAAAGTCAAAACAGATTGAAAGCTGGATTTCCATTCAGAGATAATTGTTCACCAAGAATCTGAATTTTAGTCAATTTTTATTATTTATTTGAACACAACATGGATGGGAGACAAGTGCAGCCCTTTCTATGTTCCATATGCTGAGTGTTGGGCCAGGCTCACTCACCAGCTAAGATGTCTTGTCTCCCTGACCAGCTCTGCTATAGGAGAGTGAAATTCATGTGCCAGCAAAGCCTCACATTGCTGCCTGTGATGGGGTGTGGGGTCATCAGGGCTATCACTTCTTGATAGGATTGCACTTCTCTGCCGTATTTGACGTCTGGTGCAGTCACGTGACTGGCTTTGCCTGTGACATGTGAATAGAAGTGGCATGTGTCCTTCTTGGGCCAGTGTCCACTAAGCCACGCTATCATCCACCCGCCATGGTGGTTTTACAGAAACATGTGTCAAGACGAAGCCTGGATCCCTGAACGGATACAACATGGGGAAATCCCTGCTGTAACAGAGACGCAAATGCAGCATTTACGAGAATTAACTATTTCTTATTTTAAACCACTGAACTTTGGGGATCTTTTGTTACTGCAGCGTAAGCTAGGCCATCCTGACTAATACACAGACTCATTTGCAACAAGTTAAAGCTTCATTTAAAGCTTGTTACGCTATGAATTGAACAGTTCTACTATATGCATCTCCTTTTGGTAACCATATTTTTTTTGCCTACAGAACCTCAGTCCTTCACCAGGTCTGAATTTTACAGCTGCCTTTTGGAACAAATTCTGAGAACTGTGTTGCTTCTCTTCTCTTCTTAGTATATGACTTCAGAAAGGACACAAGAGTTTACCACCATGACCTTTTCTGCTGCCTGACAAAGCCCGTTGAGCAGTGAGTCTGTGCTCATGATGCTAATCCTGGAGGCCACGACCTCTGTAACATTTCTCAGCAATTCCATTTTCTGCCTCGACCCAGGGTCAGAGACACTGGTCAATAAGCAAGCCTGGTGTCCATCAAAAATTGATTTAAATAAGAATGTGAACAGGAAGTTCTTTACAAGAGAAAGGGCATGTGGAGCTAATGGAGACCAGAGAAGAAATTCATGAGCCCTGGAAACTCAGGCAAACTGATGAGCGAGACCAAAGCGCATGACCTGTAATCCAGCTCAGCAGCGACAGACTCAGATGCCATCCTGCATGTGTCAGTTCACCTGGTGAATGGCGAGCCTGAAGGCTGGTGGGAGCCTTTACCCCTTTAAGTCAACAACAACAACAACTAAAATCCCAAAAATCCAGTTTAGACAATCATCAACAGAACAATCAAAAATCTCTTTGTGACCAAAAGATATTTTTACCTGTATGTAATTGTCTTCCCTTTTGTCTGAGGCCTTAGCTGATCAAGGATCCAGCATTCTTAAACTTTGAGTGAGACCAGAGCACCCCATGCAGCACAGCCAACATCAAAGTCCCGAATGAGATCAGCCGCCCCGGAAAATTCTTGAGAGTGCATATCATCACATTCCAATGGTTCTGGCTTTAATTTTTTCCTCTCTATTTCTGAACTGTAGTTTCTTAATTGAAACCACACAAAGCTACTTGAGCACTCTGTCTTAAAGGGACAGAAGGACACCTTCTGGAGGAATGAAGGGAGAGGATTAATGACTTGATGACTCTTCTTGCAGAACCAGCTGACTCTAGAGACTCAGCAGGAAGCTGCTATCCAGTGTGACATCAGAGACCCTCTACAGCCCATCGCCACGTGTCTGCAGTCCTGTCATCATCGCTCCTTCTAGGCTGAGACACTGAACACCGCTTTTTAAATGCAAACTTCATATAATTCAAATGTTCATCAGTCGGGACCCTTGGTCCCATGTAACAGAAAACTTGAGTCAGGCAGTTTGCAGTTAAAGGAATTGTAACATCAGATGACTAAGAAGAGCAAGGAGGGGTTGTTAGTTTCAGGCACAGCTGGATCCAGACGCTCAAAGGATGCCATCAGGTCCTGACTAACGTCTCCTGGGCTCTGGGCTCGTCCCCTCCCTCTTGGGTCCATTCTTAGAGAGAATCTCCTGTCACGGCTGCAGGACAGACGAGTCCAGTAGAAAAGAGTCTCTGTGCACCCCCAGAAGCCACAGCAACAGTGTCCTCGCATCTCCTTGGTCCTGAGTGTGTCACACGTCTGTCCCTGAACCAGTCAGAGCTGCCAGGAAAGGAAAGCCCTAGGATCTCAGTCCGCCTGACACAGAGGGCTGGTCAAGCCACGTGGGTGAGAGTGGGGGGTGGTTTCCCAGGGAAATTGGGGTTTGGTCACCAAAAGGTGGTGAGATGGATTCTGGGTAGCCACAAAAATGAATGCACATTACAAAACTCATATTCATTAAAGAGGTTTATAAACTGAAGTGGGATGCACAGAAACAATGTTTCACATCCTTCTGTCTGAGGGTGAAACCCGGGAACCTACTTCCCGGGGCTGACTCCTCAGATTAGGTACCTGTGACCCTGGAAGGAGAAATCCCCTTAGTGCCAGGACACAGAGAAGGAAATTTTGCCCCGTGGAAAGAATGAGAGGGCCCTCAGGTGGAGTAGTGACCCAGATTGAGAACGGGAACGTGGATTTTCCAAATGATAGTGTAGAGGAGCGATGTTTCCAAAAGGAGGGGAAAGCAGAGAGGTGACATCCACCACGCCCAGCCTCCCGTGTGAGGAAACCCCATCTTTTCTCCACCTGCTCCCTCGGTTCACCTTTCACAAGTGACTGGATAGTCAGGGATCTTTCGTCACAAGCAACAGAAGCCAGCTCTGGCCAACCTAAATAAAACAGTTTCACAGACTGGAAGGAAAGTCTGAAGAAACACCCTCGGGGAGAGTGAGAGTGACTCAGCTCCAGGGGGAGCAACTGATGGGCAGACTTTTCGGGGCACCACGACGGGCTCCAGCCACACCAGAATCTGTGTCTCTTCTCCACAGATCCGTATTCTCAGGTGAGAGGGCATGTGATTCTCCTAGCTGGGGTTAAATGCCCACCCCTGGCCAGGGTGGGAGAGGTAAAAACCATCTTGATCCGCAGCTCCCCAAGGTGGCAGCCAACTTGTGTGGGAAGAAATTCCCCAGAGTGAAATCAAGGTGCTGTTGTCAAAAACTGCTGGGAAGTCAGGGCCTAGATTCTGGCCTGCAAGCAAAAAAGAAGGAAAGAAAGAAAGAATTCTAGATGCAAACCGTTCACCATCGACCGGTTTTGCTCCAGATCCCTTTTATTCTCCATCTCTTCTTGGTTTGCACAGGCGTAGCCTGCAAAAGCGACCCTCTCTCCTCTCACCCATATATCCCTGAGAGCTGGTCTTGGGCACATGCACAAGGACCCAGGCCCTAGAACATTCACTAAAGCTTCGTCTGTGATAGTGAAAAACTCAGAGCCGGCCTGGATGTCCACCAGCTGGAGGCAGTGGCATGGAATACTACACAGGGGTTAACATAAACTGGAAAAGTGGGAGTGTATGCCAATGTAAAAAAAGTAGAAGAGACAAGCATTAGCATAGCAAATACCAAATTCACTATGGATGGTCCTCGGAGAGAGGGAGTAAGCGTAACCACGGAGCGCTACACAAGAAAATACAACCGTACTTGTCAAGTTTGATCTGTTGTGAAGTGGTTTGTTGCATAACATTTTTCCATATGCCTAAAATTGTCTAAAAAAAATCAAGCCACAGGTACCTAACCCAGGCCCAGGGCATCGTCTGCTTTGCCCTGAAATGACTCCGGTCGCCGCGGGTCTGCACGTCTTTCTTGGACAACCTCAGATGTGTGCGTGCTCTTGCCTGTTCCACTCAGCAGCCGCTCATCCCTGCTCCCTCTTTCAGGGTCTCTTTGGACATCCTCGCTGGGTTATGGGGAGTGAAGATGCCTCTTCGCCACAATGATTCATCGCATTGCAATCTGTCTATTGATCATCAGTCAGGACTCAGGCAGGCACTGCAGGTGCAACCATCTCCCCACGGAGACCTGGACATCGTCCAGCTGCACTGCACCAGGAGAGCAACTGTCGGGTCCCATCGCACTGGGATCTGCATGGCTCCAGGTCTGTGCGGGAGGATGCTAGAGGCTCCTTTTCCTGGGCGGGTTGGCTGATGGAGCCATATCTGCCTACACTGTAGCAGGGGCTTCTGAGCAGAGACGGGGTTCTACCTCTGGGGGTGGAACAGAGTGCAGAGTGGGGGCTGCATTTGAGACGCTGCACAAGCTTTCCATCCTCCCTGCTTTTCCTGGGGGCTTACACAGGTGTATCCTGGGGGCTTACACAGGTGTATCCTGGGGGGGGGGGGAGGGAGGGGCAAGGGAAAGAATTGCTTTATCTCAAAGTCAATAGCTAACGTCACCTCCTGTCACTGAGTGTTCCTGGGGAGGGGCCACCCCGATCAGCTGACCAGTGGTTCTTATGGAGGCTTTATGTTGACAGGAGGGTCCTCAGAGGGCCTAAGGGGGGGCAGGGATGTCAAATGGAACCCCCACCCCCAGTTCAACCGGGGCAGCTCTCTTTCTGATTTGTTTAACGAATTGAATTTTTCTGTTAGGTTTCATTTGAAGAAAGTCTTCACACCTAAAAATTTTGAGAATGGCTGCTTCAGTCTAAGCTAGGACCATTTGATTTCAAAACTATCATTTGCAGGAGGAAAATTCAATCAAATATCATTGTTCTAGTCAGGGTCACATGCCCACTCAACTTGGCCTGGTATATTAGTTGTCTATTGCCTTGCTGTGCCCAAGTTTCAGAAGTGACATCCATCCACTTTTGCTGTATTCTGTTTGTTAGAAGCGAGTCATTAGGTCCAGTCCACACACAAGGAGGGGGTAATGCAAGGACCTAACACCTGGAGGTGTGGATCCCTGGGAGCCACTTTTAGAAACTGCCCACCACACCACTTCTTACTAGATTTTGGATAGTTGTCAGACTAAATTGTGAATAATTGACAGACTGTCTTTTCTTCTATTTCCCAATTTTCGGAGGCATCTCTCTCCTGGAAATAGCTTGTTCACACCATAGTTGTGAACAGAAATTCTTTTGCTTTCCTGGCCTCAAACTCATAGAAAAATGTGACACTTCAGGCAAAGTGTTCCTCACTTCTTAGCTGAATTATGTCTTTTTAAAAAAATTTCCTAGCACATGTTTTTCTGGAACGTCGAGGAGGACGGGAGAAGTGGATCAGGTTTTCTCTTTTCTTTCTTTCCCTTCTTTAGGGGAAAGAACTTGGCTAGAGTTGAGTGCCTCCTAATCCCCAGTAGAAGATGACGTTTCCATCTTGCTTTTTCACCCCCTCGAATCTTCGCAGAGCCTGAGGTGGGGGCGGGTCCGTCCAGCAGAGCGTTACAACCACCCCACCCCGTAATGACACAGCTACGCCTCAGGAGTTCCATGAAGACTGAAACGTCCCGAGCCCGTATCTTTTCTAAGGTGATGAAAAGCTGATCTGGGCACAGTACCAAGTGTTATTTATCAGGTTCCAAGTGGCGGTGTCCCTGGCGCCTCGCCCTGCTGGTGGCATTTGTTGAGGGTGGGCTCCGTCAAGCAAGCAGGAGGGGTCACCAGGCACCAGGCTTGGGGGATTCAGGGTCCTGGCGCAGGTCCTGATGGGGATGACTATTTGGTTCCAGCAAAGACCAGGGCACCATGGAGACGAGGAAACAGACAAAATGAGTCATCTTGGCTCAGAGCCCAGAAAATGTATGCTAATGCCTTCATGCAGACAAAAATAAGATTATAAAAGATTGAGTGCAAAAAAAAGCCAACCTCAAATGACACTTCTCTTTAATCCATCCACTCAGAAACCCAATAATTTGCTGAGATCTGAAGTGTCAAAGAGAAAGCCATCACATTAGTGGATGTTTTTAAGTCAATTCTGTCTTTTCTGCAACTGATACCCCACTAGGGTAGACATCACCAGTGCTTATCAACATTCCAGGTTCCCGTCCTCTTCCAGGCCCACTGGAGGGTCACACGTTCCCCCGCTTTGAAGGTATGTGTGGACACACGATCTTGCGCAGCCAATGAAATCTGTGAGGCAGTGACATGTACTATTTTCAGGTAGAATCATTAACGAGCTGGTGTGTGATTCTCTGTGGCCTCTTGCCATGCCATGGTGATCGTGGGAGCATATATTGATACGGTGACATCACAAGATGGTGGAGCCTCTGTCAGCCTAGATCCCTGAAAGACTGTAATGAACAGAGCCGCTCTCACAACCCTATTAGGCGCATAGAATGAGTTATGTTGTGTTAAGCCAAGGAGATTCTGGTGGTGTGTTGCGATAGCAGACACCTGGCCTATCCTGACGAGTAAATCCGCTATCCTGCACCCCATATGCTGTTTGTAGATACATTAAAAGCTTACAACTTCCCCTCAAATTAAGACTGATCCTCAAGTTCCTCCAAAAAACCCCACAGAATTGTTACAGACAAGACAGCAACTGGCTTCAGCAAATAGACATCGCTGCCCTAAACTCGCATGGAATGAAAGGGCAGGGGGCGCTCATAAGCTCTGTCGCTGGGAACAGACGCTTTAATGGTTCTGTCACTGGAGATCTAAAGTTGAAAACAGCCAGGCGTACACCTTTTCAAGGTCTATATTTCAAATGAAATGACGGGAGGAATGAACCTGTGGGACTTGGGTGCTTGGTGCCATCTGGGAATTATTTGAGCTAAATAGTAGTTGTCACACACACTGGGATGTATCTTTTTTATTTCAATCTTTTAAGAAATGGGAAGGAGAAGGTAAGAGAATGCACGTTCTATGCAAGAGACTGGACAATTGACCATTAACCGCGGCCTCAGAAATCAAAGGAACACAGGTTGCTTTTGTTTCCATAATAAGTAAGCTGTGAAGAGATGTGAGGTGGTTACCAAATGTTAAGTATAAAGCATTAAAGCCGTCAGCTCAGCACAGAGGCAGGTGTTGCCTTTGCCCCCAGCATTCATCCACGTGACTTTTAATAAAATTAGGTCCCCCTTTTATTGTCCTGAGCATCACTCTCCAACCCACACTGGAAAGCACGGGTTCTGCTCTCAGCTCCACAAATGAGTTGTCACGGGCTTCGTTCAGAGACTTACTCTATTTCATTCTGGCCAGCCTCAATGACTGGTTCACAGAGGGACACATAGGCCAACGCGCTCTGTGACAGGTATTGCCAGATCCTGGTGGGCTATGAAAAGCTAATCTATATTTTCCTCACTCACGAACCTGCAGGTTAGCTGACGCATGTCTGCTCCAGACTTCAGGTCAGCGTCAGCCCCACGTGTCTCCATCCTGGGCGCCTCGGACGTCAGAGCCTGCCCTTCTCTTGCCCATTCCAAAAGGCCAACAGCCTAAGCATCCCACACGAGCAGATGTACAACCTCTTCTCATGTCACGTCCACTTGTACCCCCTTGGCCAAGACCAAAGTCCTTGGGACGAGGCCGTCGCTCTGCTCTCTCTGCAGGGAAGCGCCAGAGGCCACGCGGCAGAGGGAAGCGATTGCGAAAGGTAATCCAGTCCGCGGCACCCACGTGGCTCTGAACCTTTCAGTGACACAGCAATGACTTCCCTCTATTGTCGAGTTCGAGTTTCAGGTTATGTGCGACACAGAGGGTGCTGACCGAGACCCTGGGCCTGCCTCGTCGTTCCCGGCCACACCTGCAGACTTGCTAGTGTCTCTTTCAGAAGAACGTCTGAGACTCTGCACGTAGAGCAGAAAGCTGGTGAGAGATCAGCGGCAGATGACAACAGAGGTGGAGACGAAATTCTGGGATCCAACGCCTTCTCGCTGCTGAGGTGGTGTTTGGGCGCTGGCTTCCAGCCACGAGTGTGAACATCACAAAATTCAGCCCGGGGCCAAGGCCACCCTGAATTAAAGGAGTGACTGAATCAACGAAATGAAATGAGCCTCTGTTCCCTTCAGACACCCACGGTCACTAACACACAGCCCTCTTGTCCTCTTGTTGACGCTGTTAATTAACGTAGGGACGCAAGTCAGCCAGCTGAGCCATGCCCACAGATAGGAAGGACTCGGTAACTGTTATCGATCCTTTCTCCCCATCTCTCAAAACATCTGAAATTTAAATGAAGTCAATCCAGTTGACAACTCTCAACCAAGATCCTTCAGAGCCCCACAGCGGTTAAGGGGGCACTGCTAAGAACCAGCCTGCCGGGGTCCGACCCCAGCGTCTCCTCTTCTAGGCCATGAGATCCTGGGCAAGCGGCTTCACCTCTCTGAGCCTCAGTCTCCTCATCTGTACCATGGGTCCGTCACCCCCATGCTGCGCTCTGGGGCTGAATTCGAAGCTCCTCTCCTTCCCAGCCGTGCGATCTGGGCAAGCGACTTCGCCTGTCCATTCCTCAGTTTCCTCATTTGTAAAATGGGGACGATAACAGCTCCTACCTCACAGCAGTATTGTGAGGACTAAATGGGTTAATAAGTAGGCGTGCTCAGAAGAGATCCCGTCACATATGTGTCACTCAATAGCTGTTGCTATTACTAGTAAAATCAGCAGTCATAGTAGTAATAGCGACACTACTATGGGTAGTAATAATAGTAGAGATAGAAATAGTAGTAGTAGTAGCGATAATAGTAACAGTAGTAGTAGTGACTGTAGTAGTAACAGTGGTAGTAGTAACTGTAGTAGTAGTAATACTAATAGTAGCAATACTACTAGTAGTAGAATTTTCCTTCATCTTAAGAAAGCTTAGAAATAATCACGGTATTATAAGTATAATGACAATTTCATATGTTCAAACTCATAGTAACCTTTGTTGAATGAACTTGTATGTGTCTGGCACTCTGCTAAGCAACTTACAGGCATTACCATAGTCCTTCTCACATCTTGATGATGACGATGATCATGGTGATGACAACGCACTCTCCTTCACACAGATGAGAACTACGAGGCGCAGAGAAATCCAGTCACCTAAGCGATTAAGGTCACACAGCAAATCATGACAAATCCAGGATTTAAACACAGGCCGTCTGATTCCAGAGCCTGAGGCTCCCCATGTCACTATTCTGCTTCCACAGGATAGGAAAGCTAAGACACATCCTTCCTCATCTCTTTGCTCATTTGTTCAATAGTATTTATTGAGTCCCCTCCGTGTGCTGAGAATAGAACGAGACAGAGACGGTGCACTCACCCTTCTGACTCTCTGTCTCTCTACCCACCCAGCCGTCCAGCCAGCCAGCCATGTATCCATTCGGCATCCGTCATTCAGTCATGCGTGCATCTGTGCTCAGCCCCTAATAGTTCTGGGACGTGATGCCTCCATCGCCAGTAGAGTCGTCGTCATTCAGAGGGTGAACGTGGGTCTTCCTAAGAGGCTTCACCACATCGTCTCCACTGGAAACTACTATGTCGACACTCTATTTCTTAGTCTGTTATTCCAGTCTCTGATAAAACGATTATTCTGCAAATCTCTAATTTTATGCCCCACTCTCCAAAATGCAAATGACCCCTCTGGACGTCCAGCTGGCCACTGGTGGGAGTTTTGATTCATCCTCTTGCTGCCTGGGGACTGGCCACGGCGTGACGATCCATTATAAGGTTCACCTGGCTCATGTCTCCAAGCCGGTCAAGTTATCTTCACATCTCAACACGTGGACAGATGGCTGCTGGAGCTGGGGTGTCGCGATGTTTACATCTCAGCCTGAGGCATTGCACCAGCTATGTCTTCATTTTTTGAAATAACAGGCAATAATAGTGGCTTAAATTTTAAGATTTATTTGGTTTAAATTGGGCTCCCAGACTCGGAAATATATCTGTAGCAAAAGCTCTTTCAGGAATACTTTAGGACCGGCCCTGTGGCCTAGTGGTTAAGTTCACGCACTCCGCTTCAGTGGCCCAGGGTTTCGCCGGTTCAGATCCTGGGCACGGACACGGCACTGCTCAGCAAGCCATGCTGAGGCAGCGTCCCACATGCCACAACTAGAAGAACCCACAACTAAAATATACAACGATGTACTTGGGAGATTTGGGGAGAAAAAGCAGAAAAAAAAAAGAAGATTGGCAACAGTTGTTAGCTCAGGTGGCAATCTTTAAAAAAAAATACTTTAATAATCTGGTTTTGTTAAAGTCTAATCTTTAAAGAAAATATACATATTCAATTCTTTAATGAGCTGGACGCTGAGGCTTTTTTTTTTCCAAGGAAATGAAGTTTAACATTTCGTTTTGATTCTGTGATTGGCATTCCAGTCAATTAGCACAGCTCATTTGGGTATTTGGTTCAATTCCGTGGACTGAAAATACTTATTTATATAGTTAAATATATATGTAAAGTAGAGATATTTCAAAAATTTTGGAAAATAAAATTTTGAAAAAAGGAAAGTGTTTGATTTCTAATACAGGGTTTTCCATCCCAGAGCTCTGACGCTTTAAGCTCTTCTGCAATATTTCTGATTGACTCACTGTGTCTCTTGCGCACGAGATCACGGGTCTCTGTAACTGAGATCCCGTTGTATACATTCGAGAGAGGAAAGGAAGAACCACAGAAGTAAGACGGGGACATATTCAGCTGCCTGTTTTCTTTTAATGGAAGATGCGAGAATCCAAAAGAAAAAGAAAAGCGAAATGAGATGAGCTGTCTGATCTTGGAGAAAACCGCGTGCAAAGACACAACTGACTAGGTTTGCGTCAGAGACTCCTGGTTGCCTAGGCAATATTCCTTCTTTCCTTCTTCCTTTTTAATTGAATCTTTTTTATTTGAAGAAGTTGTATTCCCAGCTAAAAACATTCACCACCTTGTTCCCTTCCGTCCTGGGGTAATACAAAGCTCTAGCTACTAAACGTAAGCTACTGGATGGTGGTACCTCCAGGAAAATTCTTTTATAGGAGCTGACTCTGCAGACAAGTGCTGTTTGCCATTGTCTGCCTTCTGAAATTTTGTCTTGCTGGTTGGAGCTCTGGCATCCATCTTGAGACCATGAGGACAAGGCTCATTATAAAGATAAAAGTCAGAAGGATCCTGGGTTCTCGATGTTATCATGGAGCCATCATACCAACCCTGGGCTTCCTACCTCCAGACTTGTCTGGCATGAGGAAAAAGAAATCCTCAAATTATTGGGCTTGGGGTGGGGCGCGGTCTCTGTAACTTGTATCCAGAGCAAGCCTCAAGAAACTTTATCCCTATTTTTCAACCTCCCATAACAAACCACCCCCTGATGTGACAGTGTGTATACTTCTCCTCTTTCCAGGTGGGCTCTTTTTTGAATTGGAAAGATAGATATTTCTGCTACTTTTCCATTTGCATGGAAAATGTCAAATTATAAGGTATCATTTTCATTTCACCATACTACCAAAGCCTTTCTTGAAGTCCATAACTAGAGAGCTCATCCGAGAAGTAATTTCCTGATCATCACATTTTCGAACAGGTAGATATGTTAATTTGCTACCCCTGCTGGGACACCCGTTGATGCCTGTGCTAAACGCTGAAAATGTCAGTGTTATTTTTCCAAGACTGAAACAAGTCCCTCAGATAGTCTTCAGTTGTATGCGTCTGTTAAGGGGCATCGTGGAAGCAGGAAATCAAGAGCTGGGAGGGACTTAATTAGAGTTGAGATTTGCTCGTGTGGTGGGGAGAAAGTTTACAGAAGTTGTCAGTTGTCAAGGCACACTGAAGGCTTGTTCAGTCCTGGAAAAACCACAGATATTCCAGAATATTCCATGGGGAGTGAGCATCCTGACCCTCTACCCACTGTCTCTGCTCCGAGTGTCTCTGAGGCTCCATTCCTCTCAGTTACTCAATTTGGATCAGCCATGGACCTAACCAAGGTGATCCAATCAGAATTAGTCCCAGATCTTTGTGGAAGCCATTAAAAAACAAACCCCCTCTCCCTTTGTTTGAGAATCTCAATGGATACAAGGATGCAGGCACTGGGGACCTCTTGGCCCCAGCAGGTCCCTGGGGATGAACCAACACCAAGATGTCCTAATGACTTATTTGAGAGCTGGATCTAGCTGTTCCTGACACCTGCCTAAGACAACCGTATAATTTACTGTCGAGCCCAAGATACTTATGGAAATAAATGGGAGCACTATTAATCATTACTACAATTATTAATTAGCAGGCATAAATCAGGGCTGTCCTGGGCAGACTCTCAGTCACACAAGACAAGGAATCCCCTTCTTGATAAAGTCAGTCCACATCCTCGCAATAATTTCTTCTGCTTAAGTTCGCCAGAGGGTAGTTCTGTGATTTATGGATCATTTGGCAAAATAATTTCTTGTTCAACCTGGGTCACTTTGGAGGCCGAGAGAGGCTGCTGTTAATAGTTAAGGAGGCCAGCAGGCCACCCTGGGCTTCCCCAGTCAGAGCAGGACGTGTGCTCGCCTCAGGATCGAGTGACCTGGGTGCCGGGCTCTGCGCTGGGTTCGAGGCCTCTGGGATGAAGGAGTCACTAAGAGTGGGCCCCGTCCTCGAGGAGCTCGCTGTCTGGGACGAGACAGAAAGGCCTGAAATCGCAGTTTCCGCACAAGACGCTGAGGCAGGACGGCAGGTGAAGACCGCCTGCGCAGCTGTCTACGGTGCTCATTTTCCGTGTTTGCCTTCGTTCAGTAACACCAGCGATGACAGAGTGCTGAGCGTGACAGAGTGCTGAGCGTGACCGACCTGCCCTCCTCCCTTCTCCAGCATTTACTCAAGGCTTCCAGCACTTCAGGTCAAACGACAGGCCACCTGCGGGTAATATTTGAGCTATGTCCTGTCCCTCTACCATTAGAAATTCATCCCAGGAGCCTTAGAGATGGAAACCCCTCCTCTTTGGGGCAAGAAGACAGCAGGGCTGGACAGAAAAAGGCTCAGCCTCCTCCTCCAGCCTTCCCACCACATCCTCTGGAGGAGACGCGAATCTGCTCTGGGTGCAGTGTGGGCCACCCCGCCCGTGCTCTCCACTTCCTTGTGAAATGGAAACATCAGTGACTTCCCCAGGGCCTTCAGTGAAGCTCGATGGACGTTCTTATCTGCACAGAGTCAAGCCTGGTCCCTACAGCAAGTCATTCCCATGTGGTCCCAGGGCTGTCTGGACCAGGCTGCAGGGCCTCACTGCAACGGGCAGCTCTGGGAGGGTCGAGATACTTGTGTCATCCTCTGCTTCCCGATTTATAGAGGAACAAGGGCTTCCTGCCCTGGCCTCCAGCGACCCCGCTATATTTTTAATTCTAACATGACTCTTGACTACAAGATAGAAAGGGGCCTTTTATAAACATCTCAGTTGTTTCCAGGCCGTGTTTTCAGATGGCTTAAACATCAAAACAGCGTGAAAGGATATGCATTTAGTGGCCTCATTCCCACTCTGAGCACCCCAGTGCCCCCACAGGGAACTCCTTCACTGGTTTCCAGGGCATCCTTCAGTGCCTCCTCAGGCAAGCACCAGCAGCGTGAACGTACGGGAGCTCATAGTCCCCCTTTCAGGACACAAAAGCACCATCTATACACACTGCTACGCATCTTGCTTTTTATCATTTACCAGATCTTGTGTATATCCAATAATTTTTCTACCGTGATCCCCTATCTTCGTTTTAACCATTCCATAATGTTTCCATATGTAGCGATTTCATAGGTTTTGTTTGTTTATTTACATTTTTGTTTTAAACCAGTATCCTGTAGACGGGCGATCGGGTTGGTGCACAGCCTTGGCTCTCACACACAGTATCGTGATACGTGACCTTGAAACAAATACAAGTACCCATGCGTGATAGTATTTGTATAGCAATACCTGCAGCACAAAGCCCCAGGAGTGGGATTTCTGGCTCAAAGAGTAAATGCATTTGTCAATTTTCTAGATATTGCCAAAATGTCCCCCTAAGGGGTAGCACCATTTCGCCCCCACGAGCCACGTTTGGGAATGCCTGTTTCCCCACAGCTTCACCAACAGGGAATGCTGTCAAACTTTGGAATTCCGGCCCATAAGGTGCGTAAGAAATGGTAGACCAATCTAATTTGTTGTGATCAAAACCATCTATATGACAAAGACATCTAGGAGGTCATAAAGCAAGTAGCCCCTCTTGGCATCACGGGTCACACTCAGGGAGCAGGACAGAACGTGCTGGCCCTGCTGGCACTGCCACCAACGTCCCCCAACGCAGCAAGAACAGAGCGGCCGCACGGACGACCCAGTCCTCCTCCAGGACCATCTCACGGTTCTGGGGGCCCTGGAGTTCTGCACGGTTTTATCGATTGTGTGGTTTTTTAGGGGGGTTGTTTTTTGGGTTCTTTTGCTTTGTTTTGGGGAAGATACAGAATGCGGCATAGAGGACCTGCCTGTGTAGAATGACCACGCACACCGCTGGATGTCACCAGCGCCGACATCTCTTCCAAAACTCGCCGTGTGAGGGAAAGTGGAACTGCATCCTCTCCCCTTCCTGAGCGGTACCCGCCACGTGTCAGGTCACCCAGGGGACTCGACGAAGTAACAGACCCTGCCATCCGACCGTTAGTGGCCTCGTTTCCTTTCACTGGGGTAATGCTGGATTTCATACCGAGAGCATCGACAAAGAAAGGTGGGTACCAGCAGCTAACATCTGCAGAACACGTGTTTCTGCTCAATCTTTGCATCTTTATTGCTCCATCTGACACCGCCATTCTTGCTGCTGCGTAACAGCCTGATTCCATTCAGCCGTCTTACGTCTAACTCAAGTTGAAGTCTATTAGGCAAGCCCGTTCCTGGCCTATCTGTGTCCCTTCCCACAAATTATCGTGGCTGATTCTCTGGCACTCCAGTTTTTTTCAGGAACAAACAGCTGAAAAAATTCTGATGCTGTTAAAGGAGATTTCATATTCTTTTTCGTGTTCTTTTAAATGAAAGATGACAATCTGGAATCCCCACTGGACAGCAAGTGTCCATCTGGCATAAACAATGTGCTGCAATTTTTTTTTTATGCTTTTGGTGAGGAAGTTTGGCCCTGAGTGTTGTAACATCTGTTGCCAATCTTTTTTTTTTCTCCCCAAAGCCCCAGTCCATAGCTGCATATTCTAGTTGTAAGTCCTTCCAGTTCTCCTGTGTGGGACGCCGCCGCAGCGTGACTTGATGAGCGGTGCCAGGTCTGTGCCCCGGATCTGAACCTGTGAACCCTGGGCCACCAAAGTGGAGTGCGCCAACCTAACCACTACACCACCGGGCCGGCCCCTCCAATTTTTTTTAAAGAAACCACAAAGCAAGAGAAGCCGTCTGCCTTTACTTCCTCAAACACAAAACTAATTCTTTGGAAACCTGTATGTTTCTGGATAAACTTATCCAGGCTCTTGCAGCTCGAAACTGAAGTTACTCAGACCAACAGCTTTGTGCCATCTGGAGACTCGTGTAGTTTTGTTTTTTTACCTATAACACGTCCAATCCATTTTACAAAAACTGTTGGTTCTACCCTAAAAACATATCCAGCTTCAACCACTTCTCCCACCCCCACTGCCACCGCCTTGGTCCAAGCTGCCATTAAGGTCACTTCTCACTGCTCTCCTGGGGTCTGTGCATGCCCCCACTCTTGCTCCTTCCTTGAGTCTGTTCTTAACAAAATGCTCAGAGTGGTCCTTTTAATTAGAAGTCAGATCATGTCACTCTTCTGCTCAAAATCCTCAAAGTCCTCCTACCTCCCACAGATAAAACCCAGACCCTCACACAGTGGCCTGTGAGGCCCAGTGTGGTCTGGTCTCCCCTCCTCTCTGGCCTTTTCTGCACAGCTGTCACCCTCCTTCACTCTGCTGTGGCCACTCTGTTCTCATCCTGCTGCTCAAACATGCCAGACATGCTCCTGCCTCAGGGCCTTTGCTCTTGCCGTTCCCTCTGCCTGGAGTACACTGTCTCCCCAGACATTAGCTATCTCTTTCCCTTACAGCCTGCAGGTCTCTGCTCCATGTCAGCATCCTCTAAGGAAGCCCCGTAGGCCCCAAACCTATGATTCCCTGTCTCAGCCACTTCTTAGCACCAGCCACCTCTTGATTATTCCAGACACATTTGATCTTTTTACTGACCGTCCCTGACCAGAAGGTGAGCTCCATGGTGTCGGGACCTTCACTGACCTTTCACACTTCGAGCCCAGAACAGCGCCTCCGACATGACAGACACTCGATAATGAGGTCCTGAAGGAATGAATGAATGATTCAGGGGTTAACTGGGAAACCAGGCAAAACAGAGCGGTCACGGGAGCCCCGAATGCCAAGGGAAGCAGGCCACATGGACTTTAAAGCATCCACGGAGGGAAAGGCCAAAACCACAGAGTTTCATGAAACTTATTTTAGTGCCTCCCAATCTTCGTGTTTTTTGAAGAAACCAAGTAAACCCAGAATTGTTTTTGGTTTTGCTTTTTATCAATAACCTGCCCAGCAGCCACCGGAGCCCCTGGGTCCCCCAGATGCCCATCTGGTCATGGGGTCATTTGCACTTCGGAGAAAAAGAGACCGACATGAGAAGTCGCTGCCTCTGCGAGTCAAGGCCAAGGCACGCAGCAGCGAATGCCAGCCAGCGATGGGGCCCTGCAACAAGGGGCGGCTCCGCCAGAACATTCTGCGTAATTGGAAGGCGAGGTCAACAGCAATAAGGGAAATTAACGTGGACGTCCAACGGTTTATGAAGCAGATGCTGGAAAATAAACAGGGCAGACGGCGGCCAACCCGTCGGCCTGACTCTGTTGTTTATTCATTTATAGAGCGACGGACAACACGGGGTGGGGAGAGGGGAATTCAGGGCTGTGGAGCGGCGTCGAGGACTCGGGGTGAAGTCCAGCTGCCTGCTCTCCAGCTGTGTGGCCCTTGGCAAGGCCACTAGCTGACCTTCCCCGGGTTATAAAGAGGAACAACATCGATGAGAGGCCTTTCTGTGTGTTTTAGCCCAGGGTTTGAGTGGTGTTGGTTTCTGCAGCAGCATCTTGTCTGTCCCGAAGGATGCAGGTTCCTCTGTGGTTAACTGACAGCCCCCCAAAGCCGTCCCCACCCTCTTCCCCAGAACTTGTGGACATGCACCTCACGTGGCCAAAGGGAATTTGCAGACGTGACTAAATTAAGGAGGAATAACCCGAATTATTCAGAGGGGCCCGATGTAATCTCAGGGGTCATTATGAGAGGGGGGAAGGAGGGTCAAAGTCAAAAAGGGTGATGTGAGGACAGAAGCAGAGAGAGTCTGGAAGATGCTGCCCCGCTGGGCGTGAGGAGGGGAACGGGCCGCGAGCCAAGGAGAGCGGGTGGATTCTGGAAGCCAGAGAAGGCAGGGAAATGAGCTCTCCCTGGAGCCGCCCTGGCAGCCCATTCTAGACCCCTCACCTCCACACGGAGGAGGACCAGCGTGTGTTTCGGGACGCTGAGTCTGTGGTGATTTGCTCCGGCAGTAAGAGGAACCTGATTTGTCCCCTGATGTTTTGTATAAAATAAACTGCTTCAAGGAATCTCCTCCTCCCACCTCTGACACACCCAGGTGCTTCTCAAATTCAGATTCTTTAACAAAGGATGCATTCTACAAAATTGTTTTCCTTTTTAAGAGTAAAAATGAACTTTCTGCTAAAGAAAATTACATTCAAAACTTCTGAAATGCCTGAGGTTAAATGCACAAGACCACGTATGAACCCATCGCTCCTGGTTTGATATAAAGTTCTGGTAACTGCTGTCCATTCTCCTGGTGACATTTTTGTTGAATTGGGCACAGTCGTGGTTTGTGGCCCGCCTGGCACGGACAGTTCGCAGACCTGGCCTGAGGAACTCACGGAGACGAGACCGTCCTACTGAGAAGAGGGGGTCTCAGAGGCTCCCTGGTCTCTGCCCGGACCACAGACGGGCATCCCCTGCTGCACTGAGAGCTGCAGCTGCGGGAAATGGCAGGACAGTCACCCCGCAGGATGTCTCCTGGTCTCAGAGCCCCGGTGTCACTTTGCATTTTGCTCCCCCGTATTTAACCCACGAGGGGGTTAGGGAAAGTTGCAAACCACCAGTGCAATGAATAGTCTCCAGCCTCACCAAGCCTCGTCCAGCCTGTCTGCCCCTTCTCTGCCTTTGTGGCTAAAGCCCTTCCCTTTGCATTTTCCTCCCCAGGACCCTGGCGTGGAGCAGGCCTGTGGAGGGGCCAGGATTCTTAATGGCTGGTTTGATTGCTCAGGTCTGAGCCATTCTCTCAACTGGGTCACAAAGGTTAACTGAGCTCATCAACAGACAGATTAATCGCTAACGTATGCGGTGCATTTTCCTCCCCTTCCAGGCTACAGGACGGTTATAGAGAGATCGCCAAGTCATTTGAAAGCTCTGAGCATTTAGATCGCTTCTGAGCTGAGCCTGTCCTGGAACATGGCAATTTTGAGCCTTTGTGCAGCTCAGATTCTGCATAAGCTGGTAATGGGAACGTGGGGAGGGTTAAGGAAAGCCTGCATGGCTTTCATTTCGGATGAAATGGAAATCCGAACAGAAGTTGCAGAATCATCATTAACCTTCACAATGACAGCCGCACCTCCCGAAGTCGGGAGGCGAGAGCTTTAAAGATATCGCTGTTGTTTACTGGGCACTAAACTGGGCCGACGCGACCCTGGTCAAGGCTGGGGCTCCCCAGATTCCCACTTAAAAGGTGATCATTTCCAAAGGGGCGACGGCAGGCCTGGCTGGGGGATGGGGAGGCACGGGAGCCCAGACACAAAGAAAACTAGCGCAGTGACAGGTCCCTTTCCACTCGCTGCCCAGAGGGATGAGAGGAGGGCAGGAAAGTGAGCATCTGTCCAGCATCCGCCAGAATTTCACCCTCAGAAATCGACATGACTCTGCACAGTGATCCCTATAGGTCCGTGTGGTTTCTCCGGTGTGACCCTCCTGTTTGGAGCTGCCAGCACACATCCCCGTCCTCTGGTACCCGGGCCGATAAGCAACAGTCCCTCTCCCACGCTCCATTCATGCGCTTGGGATGAGCGCCACGTCTGGGCTGAGGGTGGAGCATGTGACCTGGGCTGGCCAATCAGCGGGCAGATCCCCAGACCGGGAGGTGGTTCAGGACGAGCATGTGGCAAGAGCTGCTCTGAGCAGAGCGACCCTGTCCCCGGCGCAGGCGTGACTGGGAGGGATGCTGCCCGGGGCGGGCGCTGCCCGAGGTCCACCCAGTAGCTCCCACCCTCGTTCCGGCCGCGGAGCCAGCCGTCCAGAGGCAGAGCCCAGGGCTTGCTCTCCCCTCCCCGGCGGCGAGGCGTGGGCGCCTGACCCAGCGCCGGGCAGATCCGAGGGAGGCCTGTGGGGGTGGGGGTGGGGCCGGGGCAGGATGGGTCCTGGGAAAGATCTGCTCCACCTGGAAGAAGAGATGCGCCTGATGGGAGGTTTCCTTTCCTGCTGTCTTTGGATGCTGTGGGATCAGTACACAATGCTTGGAAATGTGGAGGCCGTTTTCTCACAAAGAAATACGGAGAAAGCTACTCGGAGCCCTTCCATTTTGAGTTACTGAATCCTCTGCGAGCTAACTACATTTAGGCTTCTTGTGTGGGGAAAAAAAGAACTTTATAATTAAGGCCCTTTTAGATAAGATTTTGTTACTTATATTGAATCTTATAAATAGAGCTACTGGGAGCCATGTTGCTACCCTATTGAGACCTGGAATGACACTATAATGAAGAAGAACAAAGCTGGAGCAGTGTCCTGATGACATTGTTTGAGCCCCTGGATCCACCTGCACCTGAAGCCTTATCTCTGAGTTGTTCAGTTCTGTGAGCCCATACATTTTCTTTTTGCAGCTTTTGCTTGGGTTAGGTTTCTCAATTGAATACATCAAAATTTATAACTTCTGCATAACAAAGGATTGCATTAACAAAGACAAGGAGGAGATATCTTGCTTATACATAACAAAGGATTAATTTAATATGCTCCTGTAAAGCAATAAGAAAAATATAAATAATTCAATAGAAAAATTGATAAAGGATATGAATGGATAGTTTACAGATGAGAAATGCAAATGACCAATAAACATATGAAAAAGATAAACATATGAAAAGATGAAAATTTAACCTTTATTTAGGCAAATGGAAATGACAAATATCTTTTTATTGGATTGGCAAGGCAAAGCTTTCAAGGCTGTGAGTAAAGAGCTACTCCTATTGGGCTCACTGAACAGGACCCGGCATTTGGGCAGGTAACTTGCAATAGCTGTCAAATTAAAATAAGAATGCACACACCTTTTGCGTCAGAGTCCGGGCAGGAAAACAGAAACTGTTCCTAATCTGAAAAACAAATAGCAAGAATTGTTAGCTGGGTAAATAAAAATTAATTGTAAAATTCCAAAAATGATCAAAGGAGAAAGTCATCCATATCCTATCACTTTTTTTTTTTTGTAGAGTTAAGCAAATCAGTAAATTAGCATGGCCACCACCGCCTCCCCAGTCAGACCTGGCATATTGGGCCATGGTGCCGGGAACTCTGGAGACACCCCTCCGCCTCCAGCAGGCCCTCCAGGAGAAACTCGCGGGCCTGGGCAGGTCCCTGGGCAGCTGAGGCAGGACAGGCCTGTGCTCCCCACCCCACGTGGCCTCTATCTCAGGCGACCCCTCTCAGGTCCAAGTTTGTGGGTCCTGAACCACAGCCAGCACCCCAGGGGCTGTCAGAAAGAGCTTCCCAGCACCATGGGGCTGGCGTGCCCCCTCCTGCTGCGGGATGAAATCCCTATTTCACCTTCGCTTGCTGAGCACCGGGACCCCCAGGGAGACCAGGAGCCGGTGAACAGGCAGCTGCCTGGGCCCCTGAGCCCACAGCCTCACCCCACCTGTGGTCCGTGTCCAGCAGGCCTTGGCTGGTGCGCAGACGACCGGCTGCAGGGAGCGGGCATCCTGGACAAGGTGGAGGCTCACTGTCCCCACACGGTGGCCGGCTCCTCTCCCTGCTGTGCTCCAGCAGGGTTTAACTTTCTTTGCCTGAGCTGCACCAGTAAATAAACACCTGAGTGTGCATGGATCCTGCCCACAGCTGGGCCGTCCCGAGTCACCGGGATCTGAGTAGTTCAGATGAGGGGGCCCTCTGGCTCCAGGCCCCGACACCAGGGCAAAGGTCCTCCCTGAAGACAATCATTTTACAGTTTCCTGCACGGCACTTATTAGTGTGTTTGTGCCCTTCCCTTGCTAAGCGCTAAGCTCCACGAGAGCTAATCTCTATGCTTCCAATTTATCCTCATTCCTGTCCCCATCCCTTCCACATAATACGTTATTGTCCCTCAAAGACAGGTCAGGGGCTTGTTCAACATGCAGCTTCTCACATCCCAGCCCTAAATGCTGAAGTCGGGCCCGGGGAGGCAGACACCTCGCTAAGCTCCGCAGCTGATTCACAAGCACGTGCACCTTCGAAACCCCTTGTAGTAGGCGAGACACAGACCCGTGTTTCTCTGCAGGTGAGAAATAAGACGGGTCCTTCTCGTTTGGAATTTAATCTGTTTATATTTAATGCAATTATTCCCCTGATTTAAATCTACTTTCTTACTATTTGTTTTTGAATTAGCCTTATCTTCTATTGGTTTTCTATTTGTATCGCTTTTCCTCTCCTTTCCTGCCTTATTTTGTATTAATCAAGTGGATTTTTAAATTATTCTGTTTTGTAAACTTCCATTAGGTTGTCAGTTTTTCTTCTTCTGTTTTTCTTTAGTGGATACCCTACAGATGACAACATGTATCTTCAACCTTTTAGAATCTACCTTAAATCACAACTTTACCACTCGGACAATGGGAGAGCTTTGGAGCTCTTTAGAATGATAGAACCTCCTTCTGGCTGTTGTGTCATCCTTGGCAAGTAATTTAATTCCACATATATCATAAACCTCCACAAATTATTATTACTATTGCTATTTTGTGCACTCATGGTTAAATTTTCCAACATATTTACCCTTTCTATTAGTCTTCGTTTTTCCTGTATTCTTCATTTAGAATCATTTTTCCTTCTTCCTAAACAATTCCATTTGGTATTTATTTTAATGCACATCTGCTGACTATGAATGATCTGTTTTTGCTTCCATGAAAACATTTATTGATTATCCACCTTCAAAGGATAATTTTAACAGAATAAAGTTCTAGATTGGCCATTGTTTTCTTTCAGGTATGTATTTCTTTGTGTTAACATGCCAGGGGTTCCTGAATCTCTGACTTAGTGTCTTTCAACTTTGAAGAAGCCTCAGTTATATACCTTCATACAGCACTTCTGACAGTCTCTTTCCCCTGTTTTTAGGATTTAAGTTACACTCACGTTAGACCTATTCACCCTGGTCCAGATGTCTAAGGCTCTTTTGTGTACCTGCAATCCTCTTTGGTCGCCAAGCTTCAGTATGGATATTTCCAACAATTCTATCTTCTGCTTTGTTTAACTGGCTATTACACCAGCCTATTGTCTTTTTAATTTCTGTTATTGTATTTTCCCAGTTAGCAAATATTCATGTGATTATTTTTTAGATATTCTGTTTCTCTAATAAAGTTTTCCATCTTGTCATCTTTTTATTGAATATGTTAATAACAGATATTTTACAGTTTATCTCCAACAGCCTCATTAACCAGTCATCTGTGAGCTTTTTCTTATTGTCTATCTCTTGTTTTGTTTGCTCTTGGTTTTTGGTTATTTGGTCCTCTTTCTGACATGTCTGGTAATATTTTTATGAATGCTGGTTAGGCATTTTGTTTGAAATAGTGTAGTGTCTGTGGATGATGTTATATTTTTCCTGAAGCAGACTTACCTTTTTTGCCCTGACAGCCACTAGAGTAAGGACAGGTTACCATGATTGTAATGATTCAAGACTGATTTTCCATTTTTATGAGATCTGGTTTATTTGGTTTGTCCTTACTTCCTAGAACAAGTCTGTTGGAGGACTCAATGGAAACCAGCGTTCATTTTCCGTGGCTCCACCTGTTGGGTGACAACCGAACTCCAAGTTCGGCTGTTAGGGCGTCATGATATTGGTGCAGACGTTGCTCACTTTCTCGGCCTCTCACCTGCTCAATTTCTGCTTGTCCTCTGAGCCTCATGTCTGTACAGCTTAGGAATCAGCAAATGCTTCAAAAGCGAAAACACTGCAGCAAATCAGAGCCTCTTCTAGGGGGTCCTATCTTCTCTGAGATCTCGGGCCCTCAAACCCTGGCTGCCTTGGGGCCTCCAACTTCAAGTGTTTTGTCCCCAGATTCATGAGCTTGCTGAAAGGTTCTCGGTTTCTGTCGGCACTCACCCCCGACTTACGAATTGGGAAATCCTCAAAGAGGAAGGAGGTGGAGGATGTAGGGCTCCCCTCAGTGCATGTCCCTCGGTATGAGACGCTGGTCCCTCAGGTCCTGGCAGCCTAAGTCGCTCTCTGATGCTTTCAAATAGGTTTTCCCCCCTGCACATTGCCAGTTTTTCTCTTGGGCTTGTTGAAAGATTGGGCTCCCGTTTTGAAAGCTGCCATCTCTCCTGACAGACAAATGGTAAATGATGTTAGTAATTAGTGTCTCATGAAGTACAAAATAGTGACATTCCAGAGACAGACACCTTTACAGAACCAGAGCTGCCAACTTCTTAATATGTAAGTTCTGTTTCTATAGAAAACTACAAATGTTTTAAATTTGATACCTAATTACTTCTGAAACACTGAGGAATTGTAGCACAGGTGTTAAAGCAGGGTTTGGAGGACAAACCACTGAGTTCAACTCGTACCCTTGCTCCTGCCTGGCAGGTGACCCAGAGTAAACCACGTCAGCCCTCTTGGTCAGAGTTTCCCCATCCGTGAGGTGGGAATGATGAGAGCATCTGTCTCTCATGGTGGTTGGGAGAATCAGACAATTAATAGACAGGAAACACAGAGCCCGAGATCATAAGTCTAGGAAGGTGCTCATTAAACAGATAAAAAAACAGCTGGCCAACAGATTCCCTCTGCAGCTGACCGCAGCCCACGGGCACCGTTTCTAGGCATCTGCCTGGTGCAGGCTCCTTCCTCCACACGTGGGGCACGTTTCAGGCACAGGAAGGGGAGGGGACCCGCTCAGGCACGCATACAGCTCATTAGACTGCAACTGGGTCTAGGACTGGAATTCTCTTTTGCTGCATTTTATCAATTAAATCTGAGTGCCCTGGAAGCCACCCAGCCGATTTCCGTTGGAGGCAGAGGGGTTGAAGCCCCCTCGAACTATCGATACTCCTCTAATTGCCGTGTCTGCCCCGAATTCGTTGTGATCGTTAGCAGAGCCCCTGTGCTCCGGCTGAGAGAGGAGAGGGAGGCGCAGACCTATCATTGCTCATCTAAATTTTTAATAATGCTCCAATCTTCAGATCATCGGGGTAATCAAACCCAAATTAGCCTGATACCCACAGCCACGGAATAACAAGGCGAGGGAAAGGGATAACGTTTCTTTAATGAAAATTTCATCAATGCAGATTTCTCATTGAACATTAAGGGCCTTGGCTTGAAGCCAGCATCAGAGCAGACTGCTGTGACATTGACCTTTGTCTCTCGGAGGGAGACACAAGTGCAGAGCCTGGCTGGCGTCACCCGCTCGGGGACAACACAGGTGGTCGTCCTTGCAGCTCAGATGAAGGAAGCTCTTGAGGGGGGGCCAAGTTGGCTCAGGACCCCAGACCTTTCTGGAAGGTCTCTCTGCCTCTCAGCCGCTCCCTGCTCCCGCCTGCTCCTCCTGAGACCTCCCACACCTGACTCAGGAGCACGGCAGTCCTTCCAGCCACTCAGCCCAAAGCCCTTGGCGTCCTCCTTGACGGTCTGTTTCCCTCTTACCGCCTCCGCCCCATCCATCAGCAGATCCCGTCAGCCGACCCTCAGGTGCAAATCCCAGAGCTGGCACTGGTGACCCCGGCCTGCACCTTCCTGCCCCCGCCCTGGCGGCCTCCTCGCAGGTCCGGCTGCTTCTGCCCTCTGCCCCACAGTCTGGCCCCGCACACAGCCTGAGGGGTCACCTAAAATGAACTCAGAGCACGTCACTCCTGTGCTCAGACCCATCCAAGGGCTCTGACACGCACAGGGAATGCCAGCGTCCTTTCACTGGCCCTCAAGGTCGTACACGGATCCCGTCCTGTCACCTCTCTGACCTCGGCCCCCACAGTTCCCTCGTCCACCTCCCTGCAGCCACTCTGGCCCCCACTGCTCCTCGCACACACGGGCCTTGTACCGGCTGTGCCCTCTGCCTTGAACGCTCCCTGCAGAACACTCGTGCCCCCTGCTCATTTCTTCAGGCCCCTTGCCCCATGTCACTGTCTCAGTGAGTCCCTCCCTGAACAGCCTGTTGAGCCCGCACCACTCCTGTCCCCGCCTCCCTATCCTGCTGTGCTTCCCTCTTGGCAACCTTCACCACCGGCCACGTGCGGCCCCGCTCGATTTCACATTCCTGTCTCTCTCCTGCCAACGTGGGAGCTCCGTGGGGCAGGGACCTCATCTGCTCTTGCCTCCGCCCCTGGAAGAGACATGGAGCAAGGAAGGTGTTGGATGCGATTTGCTGGGGACACACACGTAAAGAGAAGGCTTGGTCTGCCCTTGAGAATAGGTTCACAGTATTAATTGAGCACCTAGTATGTGTCGGCTGGTTCAAGTCCTGGGACGCTCTAGAGGACAAAAGAGAAGGAGCTCCTGCCCTCTGGCTGTGGACAGACGCTAACAAGCAGACGGGCAGCGGCCTCAGGGGCAGCCGAGCTCTCGGGAGGGCGCTTCTGCGAATGGGCCATCGGAGCTGAGCTCAGAGGACAAGGAGACCCACCCTCGTGGAGATCGGGAAGATCACAAAGGCAGAGAGTTTTCCAGAAACAGGAGGAGGAGGCCTTTGCCTTCAACCAAGTGATGGAGGGGACGTGAGATGACAGGGTCGTGCTGGGCCTGGTGATAGCATGGCGCTGAAGCTCACTGATACTCACCACGTGCCACTTTACCTTTATTATCTCACTTCACCCTCACAACAACTGAGGAGGCCAGTACTGTTATCAGCCCCATTTTACAGATGGGGAAACCGAGAGGGGGGTTGAGTGCCCAGCGGCGTTTTTCTGTTTTCCTCGGCCACTGTCCCAGTGTTGATCTGTAACGAACCATCCAAACACAGTGACTTACTTCCCAGTTCGCGGAGGGCAGGTCGTCTGGGTTCAGCTGATCCGAGTTGGGCTCGATGGGGTGACTCTGTGGAGGGTCACCGGGCTGCTGGGCTTGGCCGCAGGCTGGGGATCGGCCTCAGGTCAGCCCTGCGAAGCTCTCATCAGCCCTAGGAGGGCAGCTCCTCGGGGCAGGACCTTCCAGAAGCCAAGAACCAAGCCAGATCCCACAAGTGCACTTAGGGCCTCTGCGTGGTCAAGCCCACGAGTGCCCCATTGAGCAGAGCAGGTCACCTGGCCATCCCACATCATTGGGAGGCCCCGTGACATCACGTGGCAAAAGGGGAATAAAGAACAGGGAGCCATGACCCACCATCAGGTACACGGGGGTGACGACCGAGCTGGGTGCTCACCCGGGCAGCCCAGCTCCAGCCTCCTCGTCTCAAGCACCAGGCTGCTCTGCCCCACAGGCCTGGAGAGGGCTCAGCTTTCAATCCGGGAGAATGGGAAGCTGCACTGGGTTGAATAGCGTTGCCCCTCCCGGAACCTCAGAATGTGACTTTCTTTGGAAAGAGGGTCTTTGCAGATGTGATTAGTTAAGATGAGGTCGTACTGGGTTCGGGTGACGCTAAATACAATGACTAGCGTCCTTGTCTGAAGCCGTGTGAAGACACACATGGAGAAGGTCGTGTGACCGTGAGGCAGAGATGGGAGCGATGCATCTACAAGCCAAGGGACCCCAAGGAGGCCGGTCCCCACCAGAAGCTGGAGGGGGCCTGGAACAGATGCTGCCTCGGAGCCCCAGGAGGGACCGACCCTGCCCCCCATTTCAGACTTCCGGTTTCCTGAACTTGAGAGACAAATCACCCCTGTCTGAAGCCACCCGGTTTGTGGTCGTCTGTTGAGCTGCCTCAGTACAGAAGCAGCTAAGGTTCCAGGCAGCGAACACATGATCTGATTTCTGTGTGAAAGGCCCCTGGCTGTGACAGGCAGCCAGCGGATGCTTCTGTCCCTGAATTACCTTCTTGAGGGATTTGCCTCAGCCTGTTCCTGCCTAAGGCCCTCCCATGAGTTGACCCTCAAAGTTTGGGTCCACCGGCTCCTCAAGCCATTCAGACCCCTCGTCCTCTGGGAGCTTTCCAGGCCACTGGGCACCCAGCCTCCAGCTCTGTCTCCTCTGAACCATGTGGCTTTTAGTCTTTTGTCTTTTGGCATATTTGTGCCTTTTGTCCCTATCTTCCTTGGCCATGTGTCAGGGATAGATGACGCCCGACAGCCACAAGTGGCCCCCACAACCACGCAGGCGGATCCCCCCGCACAGAGCAGGGCCCCTGGCTTGGGGTGTGGAGCAGGCACTTTGTCCTCCCGGGTCTCAGTTCACCCATCTGCAAAAGGAATGGGTTTGGCTGAATGGTTTCCAAGGGCTCCTTCTGACTCGAACATTCTATGATCTAAATACTTATTTTGGAATTCTTGGAATTCCATCTTATGATTCTTCTTGCTCGTTCAATTACTCAACAAACACAAACCAAGAACTCACCCTGTGGCTGACCCCGTTCTCAGAGCAGGGATCCACAGCGAACAGACAGTTTCTTCTCTCACATGGTTGACATTCCTGTGGGTGAAAATGACAACAGAAGGGTATAAAATGAGTACATCAATTTCACATGGCGACAAGTTCTGTGCAGGAAGTAGGGACACGACGTGGGTGCCGAGGGCTTCTTTAGACAGGTGGTCAGGGCTGTCCTCTGAGCAGGTGACACCTGAGCAGAGCATGGAAGGGCATGAGGGAGCAGGTCATGGGAGAGCTGAGGGAAGAGCATTCCAGAAGAGGGGGCAGTACGTGCAAAGGCCCTGAAGCAGGAAGACTTTGGGTGTTGGAGGAAGAGCCGGAAGGCAAGTGTGGCTGGAATGGGAGGAGTGAGGGGGTGGGTGGTAGGAGACAACTTGGGGGAACCTGCAGGAATCCTGGGAGCCTTGTGCGATATGATGGGGGCTGGGGGTCACTTTCTCCCAGGTGCAGTGGGAAGCCACTGAAACACTCACTCCAGGTGAGAGGAGCTCATTTGATTTCCCGGAGCTCTCTCTGGCTCTGGGTGGATGTTGAGAGTAGATTTCTGGGTAGGCAGAGGATAGGGGGACAGTGACCCCAGCAACGACGGAGCTGCCCACTGGAGAGCAGGATGGGGGCGGAAAGACTCGCAGCCTGTTTCAAATTTAGCGTCTTCAAGGTAGGCTGGAGAAGAGGGGGGACCCCAGGATGCCCGTGGGAGGTCACTGGCCTGAGTGACCAGGCGTTTGGTAGCTCTGCTCTCTAAGTAGGGGCCACGGGTCTCTTGCGGCTTTGTCGAGAAGGGCCCAGATCCGGGAGCCTGGAGCCCGGACGTCGAGGTGGCAGGAGGCCCCGCGCCCGGCAGGTTCACGGCGGTAACCAGGAGGGGTCCCAGGCGGCAACATCCTCGTGACCCCAAACCCCGGGGAGGAGCCGCAGGGGGCACGTCCTGATGAAATCTTCAGACGCCTTGGACCTCCCAAGGCTGCCTTCTCAGCGCCGCCTCCTTCACAAGCCCTAGAAACGGGAAGTAAACGTAACCACAGAGAATGTCACATCAGATGCTGGGCTTAATCAGGGGCACGTTCTCATCAGTCTGGCTGTTCGACTTCTCAGATGACTCGACAAAAAGACGTCTCATTTTGCACCCCGAGGCATTTTCCAGTGCAATCGAGGGAAAGAAGAAATAGAGGGAGGGAGGGAGGGAAAGGAGAGGAAGGAGAGAGGGGACGTCGGACCCAGATGAGATCTGAGCTCCTGGATCCGCTCCGCGCTGTGCTCCCGGGCCCATCATCAGCCGCTTCGCCTGTGGGCGTCTCTGAGCCCTCGTGCTGCGCGATGGGGCGCCGGGCACACGCGCGCCCCCCTCCTGGGGCGCCGGGGACTGTCGGTGGCCCAAACTCCCGGCTTCATCATCACCAGCACGACAGCCCCGCGGCCCCGCGCCATCGGGAGTGCCCGCCCCGGCCGGCCGCCCCCCAGACCCCGGGGGCAGCGCCGCTCTGGCCCCACCCGGCTGCGGAGGACACGTAGGGACAGGAGCACTTTCCCGCGTGGACGCGGCCTGGGGAGCAGGGACGGGCCCCCAGCGCTCCCGCCCCCAGCCCCTCTTTCTCCAAGGAGGCAGCCGGAAGGAGCCGGCTGTTCCATGTTGGTCCCCCGGGTGGCCTTGGCCTTGAGAGGACCGACCTGGCTGTAAATAGAGGGCTCGCGGGGCGGCCGGGCCTGCGTTTCCCGTGAGTCCAGCTTCTGGGAGGAGCAGAGCGGGCACCTGGAGCCGCGAACCTCCGCCTGGCCTCGCAGGGGAGACCCTGCGCAGCCCCCGCCGGCCCCCACCCGCCCCCTCCCCGTCGAGAGGCAGAGGCCGGCTGCACGTGGCGGTGCCTCCATCGTCACAGCCACAGGCGGGTCCTCGAGACGCGCCCGACCGCGTCCAGGAGCGCAGGTCGGCCCGCGTGTGAGAATGGCACGCCTCTTGCTGTGGGTGATTGTGCATCCAGGACAAAAAAAATAAATTAAAAAGTGCCTTAGGGACGGATGCTGTAGGGCTCCTTTTATTATTACACACTCACAACTACACAACGCAGTGAGCCGCCATTCCTCACTTTAAGCCACGTTCCAGCTTCGGTGACGAACTCATTCTTCTCCCCTTTTCTGAGACCTTGCCTTGTGGTATCTTTCTCCCAGGGGAAGCCTGCAAGCCTGGTTCCCACGGCGCTGCCCCCTAACAACCCGGATGCAAGGATATGGACGCTTGAGGGCCTTTTCCTCTCCTCTGATAAACATGTGACAACATGGATTTTCAAGGCCCATTTGAGTCCTTCAAGAAGAAAGAGATTCCGGAATATACGAGGAGACTTATTAGAAATTTTGAGGGAGGAGATAGGAATTATTCTTTTCTTTGGACAGATTTTTGTCTCGTGGCAGCAAGCTATAAAGCAAATAAGAAAGGGCATAAACGTAACTCAAAAACAGAAGGAAAATCCCTGCTTTTAAGGAAATATGTAAACAGTAAGAGAATGCATGACAGAATGTGTTTATGGATTCTGAATCTTGCCAAAACTGAAATAGTTTTTAAGAAAATATTTGAAGCGTCGCTGTAAACAAATGCATCATCTTCAATGGCTTTAGGAGACGTGGGACCATAGCAAGTTAAAGATAATATCTAGGAAGAAATAAAAAGCTAAACTAGAGTTAATTTTTTGTTTCGTAATGAATGAGAAGAAAACACTTGGACTATAGAAAGGAAGTCCAGATCAAACAATACTCATCTGGAAGTTTCAAAAAAATTAAGATTTTAATTTTATGTACCTTTTTTTGCCAAACATTAATAATTTTGCATGTTGTATTTCTTTCTCTTTGTCTTATAGGAAAAGATAAATGATGAGGCAGTGAATTTCAGCTCGGTTCAGCCTGTGACGTCTCCATGTTCACAGACAGCCTCTGTGAGATTTACGCAGCATCAGGGGAGCATCCAGCACACCGTGACCCACACTGAGTCCTGCTGAAGTGACCACAACGTTAAGATGAGAAACTATATCAGCCCCAATTAAAAGGCAACATTTTGTTCGCATCAGAGAAGATGTTCTCTGTTGGGGTCTTATTGTTGAAGTAAGTTAGCATCTATCAGCACATCTCAGATCTTTTCTATGTTGGTCTTTGTATTAGTCACCCTATCCTGATTGCAACTGACAGAATCCAAATCAAAATGACTGAAAAAGGAAAAACAGGCAGGGAGGAGATGGTCCTAGCTCTTGTTATTAAAAGGTCCAGAGGTAACAGCTTCAGGCATGGCTGGATCCAGGTACTCAAATGATAGTATCAGGAAGTGATCCCATCCACCTCTCAGCTCTGTCTTGCCCTCTGCGGTCTCATCCTCAGTCAGGTTGTTCTATCCTGGCACCTAGTCACACCCTCAGCAGCCCTGGTAGAAAAATGACTTTTCTGTCTCACAGTTTCAACAGAAGTCCCAGAATTGAGTGCCACTGAATCGTGTGTTCATCCTTGATCCAATCTCTACAGCCAAGGGTGTGGAATCCTCCAGTGGGTCAAGCTCACGGCTGTTGCAGAAGAGGAATCCAGACTCCTGCTTTTGAAACAAGGCCTCGCTGTCAAGGAGCGTGGTGCTGCCGGAACGAAGGAGGAGAGAAAACTCATCAGTTTCTAGGTGGCCTTTTAGGTTCAGCCTTGGAGGCTGCATAGCAAGACAAGCCCGCTCAGATTCAAGGAGGGGGAACACCATCCCACCTCTCACGGGGGTAGCGTCACCACCCACGGTAATCAGCTGGACACACATCCTGAGCTTGGCTTTTCCTCTTTCCCCATTTCACTCTTTCCAGTCCTCAGATCACCTCCCTAAATAACCTCCCTGCCTACAAACCCTTGTCTCAGGCTCTGCTTGTGGGGGAACGCAAGCAAAGACCCCGTTCACAGCCTCAACCTCAAGCAGCTTGGACCCTCCCGGCTCACGGGATGAGGGTTAGTTTAGACAGAAATGAGTTCCGCAGTGAACTCGCTTCAGTTAGGACGTGTGCTGGTGTCTGGGAGAAAAGCAAACTCACCCGGGAGTAAATTTCCACATCAACGCGTCCTCTGCTTTCTTCCACAAAACCACTTATCTCCCCCATTTTAAATCTCTCCCATTAGTGGCTGCCTGCATTCCTTGAACCTTGCATTATTTGGAAGAGCTTTTTAATTATCTTTTAATTCTTTCTCAATTTTCTGATGCATCAGCAGGTATAAAAGGGAGGTGAAAAATTGCTGCCACTGTTCTCCTTGGCGTCATAATCCCGTCATCAGGGTCTGGGTTGACTCCAGCTGCACCACGTCCGAGGGACCCCATTGAAAAGAAATCCCCCGGGAGTTTGAATTTGCTTTCTCTGCTGTTGGCTCACTTCACTCTCATCCGCCTGGAGCACGGAAAGTTCAGAACTCGAGGTCAAACTCGGTGCTGGTTTATTTCAAAGCATTTGCCACTCAGGGCTCAGATTTCCCCCCCCCCCCCTTCTTAAAAACAGCTACCTGTGACTTTTTAGCACTAAAGAACAGTTCGCATGCTTAAAATCTTCACTGATTCAGAAGTCATGTCAACGGCACGCTCTGATCGATCTACTTGGTCTTACTTAGGGGAAGTTCTTTTAAAAATAGGTCACAGGCTAATGATACGGCTAGGACACCCCCAGACACGAGGACCCCAAAGCTCACCAGGTGGACAGATGAGACCCAAGATAGCGTGTCCCTGTGCTGGTTGGATTCTCAGAAAGCCACCAAATGGTGCTGCTTGGTTTTCTTGGCTGTTCTGGAGCATGGATTCTTGCACAAGGATTTGAAGATGACTTTACTCTGGAGCCGGTCTGCCTGAGCTTACATGCTGCCTCCATGGCTCAACCTGGGCAACTCACTGCCCACTTCATGCCTCGGTCTCCCCATCTATAACAATAACTACTGAATCGGGCTTGGGGGGTTGAGTGAGATCCTGTGTATTGGGGTAGTTGGAACAGTGCCCAGCGTGTGGAAATTGCTCAATAGATGGTAGCTACTTTATTATCAACATCATTATTAAAAGTAACGTGAGACGGGGGGACCCCAGTCCTGTCTCCACCAGCCACCCCCTCTTCTTTCTTGCTAACAGAATCCACGGTTGTTAGATAAAATTCAGGACCATCCAAAATTTGGGGCAGACTGACGTGAACGCTATTCCTCGTTTAGAGGGGGTGGCTGGTGGAGACAGACATGCCACTGAATGTCCAGTGTTGAGAACGTGGCCTCGCACACTGCCAGCCACGGAGGGCCTGGACCAAGCAGGGAGCATGGACTGTGGGACTCATGTTCTCAGAAAGCCACCAAATGGTGCTGTGGGTTGAGAGGGTGGCGCCTGGTCTATGCGTCAGGACACCTGCACCTCATCAGCAACGCCATGCTGAGTGTGCATTCTGTGCCCAGGAACTCTTCCAGGTGCCCACCAGATATTGACCCATTTGACCCTTCCAGTGCCCTTTGGGGAAGACACTGTTGTCTTCCATTTCAAGCTCAAACAGGAGAAAACAGCCTCAGAGAGCCCATGTAATGAGCTGGTGGGTGGTATCACCTCTCCTGGAACCTAGAACACCAACCCCAGAGCTTAGACCAATAACGATCCATGTCCTGTGTGGCCACCTCGAAAGGAGCTCTGTTAGGGCAGCCAGATTTAGCAAATAAAAGTACAGATGCCCACCCAGCTAAACGAGGAATAGCGTTCACGTCAGTCTGCCCCAAATTTTGGATGGTCCTGAATTTTATCTAACAACCGTGGATTCTGTTAGCAAGAAAGAAGAGGGGGTGGCTGGTGGAGACAGACATGCCACTGAATGTCCAGTGTTGAGAACGTGGCCCCGCACACTGCCAGCCACGGAGGGCCTGGACCAAGCAGGGAGCATGGACTGTGGGACTCATGTGGTCACCATGACACCCATAAAGAGGATGACGGAGCAAGACGAAGAGGACAGAAGGAACGGCTTGAATCGTGTGGCTATTTCGGGAAAGAAAATGGTAACCAGCATCCTGGTGAGGACACTCGGGTCGTCTGAGTCCATGCTGGCTTTGAACAGAGTCAGCAGGGGGTTTCGAAGACGCCTCAGAATTATTGCCTTATCTATACCCACTTAAACTATGATATACTTAACTTTTTCTTTAATTTGACTCAGTTTTTTACATAAATAAATGCATTCAAACAGAAAACTTGATATCACAACTGTGAAAGTAAAATCACTATCCCTTTCTATAAATTGAAGGGAACTCTTAGGATAAATCTATAAGTTTTTTAAAAAACTACCCGAATAATACGTAAAGTGATCCCCCATGTCACAGTGGATATGTAATACCCTTTAGGAAACATTGGTTGAAATAAACGATATTTAGGTGTATAAATTTTTACTATACGATACAAAATATTTATTTCATATTTTAATTTAACTCCTTAGGAAATCTGATTATAATTTTAACTCTGTAGAGTTATTCTTGAGTAATCACTTAAAATCTTAATTTAAGCAACTTAACCAGCCAGGAACACCCAAGCCCAGTTGAGCCCTAAAAAAACCAATATGGCAGTCACTTCCCAGGTTGGATTCCCCTTAACAAATGTCCCAGGAGTGGTTTTCGTGGAGGTGCCTAGAAAACCTATTGCTTCAATCCGAAGAGAACCATCTGGGATGTCAGCCCTGAAATGGATCGGTTACAAATTATTGTGGAAAAGGAATCCCCAGCTAAAGACAGCCAGGGGTGGGTTTCTATGGTCACCCAATCACTGGGCCCAATCCCGCATGCCCTGTAATACGATTACACACTGACACTTTTTGCCATGTACCTCTGCTGTGCCCTCCCACGTGGCAGAGAGGACATCCCCCCTACTCACTCTGGGCTTGGCCACGTAACTCGCTTTGGCCCCTGAGAGCAGAATTTGCGTAGACCACAACGGAGCAGAGGCGCTACACCTGCGTGACTTGGAATGGCCTCTCGTCCTCCGGCCTTCCACGTACGAGCGCGCCCAGGCCGATCCTCTTCCAGTCAGAGTCCCAGAACAACAGACACTTGAAGCTGAACTGAGACCATCCCACAGCCCGAAGCCAAGCCCAGCTGGTCTGCAGCCTGAGCCACAGACGACCAGACACGGCCAGCCAGGATTAGCCAAACCACAGTCAACACGACAGACACTTGAATGTGAAAATAAATATTGTTGTTCCAAGTCACTGAATTCCGAGCCGGTACATTATACATCACTATTGCGGTGAAAACTGACTCTTAGACCTTCCTGCTTGGAAAATGGGCCTTTCCTTGTCTGCCCTTCCTCGAGACTGGCTCCGAAGATGTCCCCGGCACCATGCATAGACAGAAATATTGGGTGGTATGGACACTGTAAGCAGGATTTGCTCTTGCCGTCATTGGGAGAAACCACAGTTCTTCTCAGATTTCTCAGTCCTTCTACCTCAAAGCAGATCAGCCAAGTTCACAAACCATCTGCTTGAGCCAGGCAGTGCCCAGTGACCTGCCCCTGCGGTGGATGACCCGGGAAGAAAAGGATGAAGGGTAAAGAGAATGTCCTCTGGCTCAGTCCACCCACATCTTCCTGCTCTTTGTTCCCAAAATAAACAACTAATGAACTTTTTTCACCCTGATCCTCTGAGACCAGACAGAAATGGGTACAGAAATGAACGTATCGATTAGGTGCGGCTGGCAGACCTGCTCCTCTTTCGTTAGAGACGTGATCACAGCACTGTGATTTTCAAGTCAGTGAAATGCTAAATGGAAGTGCGTCGGCCGGTTATAAAAGAGATGCCTCAAATAACATCACTGGGAATGGATCTTTTGATAAAATATTCTTAAAGGGTTTTAAGCTAAGTAACATTTTCTACCCCTACATTGGCAGCTTTTGCCTCCAGTTTCCGGATTTCCATTCCAGAATGTTTTCTGATGTCGCAGAATGTGCTTACTGCTTACGTTTCCCCTCCGATGAGCGGCCTCTTTTGCATTTTGCAGTTGATTTTAAACCTGAGACTGATAACTTTGTTCTTGCTGAGTCACTGGTATAGGAACACCTGATTTTCACCTTTCTGGAGGCAGAAATATGGAGCCTGGAACTGGTGGAAAAGCAATACTTGGCACATCCTGTAAGAAACTAAAAACAACAAAGCTGGCTGGCCACTCCACCCTCCGGTTGTCTCTGGGGATGACCGTTCTTTGGTAACAGAGAAAAGGAGTATTTCTGGCCACCTGTCAGATTCTCGACAAGTCAAGAAATATTTAATATGTGTCTGGGGAACATTTTAGGTTTATGAAAGAAACACAAAGAGAAATCTCTCTCTTCAGGGAAACCATAAGATTTAGACAAAGATTTTAAAACGTAAAAGAAGGATGTGTGTGTGCTGTCGCTGTGCCAGAGAAACGTTAAAAATTCAGATTCCCTGAGTCCCCACTCCAGAAAAGTGTTTCTCTTATAAGCTGGGTTTTAATTAAGTATTCTTGCTTCTCCACCTAAACCATGGATGCCATGAATTCAAAGTCTAATTTTTAATGGTCTCACCACGTGTAAACCCAAGAATAAGAAATCCTCAGTCAGTTCTGGCTGACAACTTAATTAATGATTCTGGAAAGACTGAGAAGAGAGATCTCCACGTGGGCTGGGAGAGTTTAAGAGAAGGAAAGTCTTCCTTTCATGAAGAATGGTCATGTCCCCCTGCACAGGCACTGTATTTTCTCAGAAGCTGACGTTGCCTTCAGGCATGAGGCCAGGAGTGAAATATGACCTCTGCTTCATGTCACAGCCAAGAGTGACCGGCTGGAGACTCGAGCTCGGCTCTCAGTTTGTGCCTGAGTAGACGGAGCTGCTGGAAAACGCCCCGTCCCTAACAGTCTGAAATGATTTGTGATCTCAAATAGAGGAAAAAGTGGAGTAATCTTTCACTGTTAACATTTGGAGGCCCTGCGCGCACGTGCACACACACAAGCACGCACACACACACACACACAGGCTCTCAGACATGTCCACCCCTGAATGATCTAAGCAGAGATCCCCAGCCCCACAGTGAAGCTCGGAGGCCAGACTAGCTCCTGGCCGCGGGCACAGAGGAGCCAGGAGTTGTCAGCTCCTCCATTTCATTGTGCAGACCCGGCAACAAGAGGCTGTGAGCTGACCAAAAGAAAAAAAAAAAAAAAAAAGTGGGCCATCAGAAGAAGCCATGTTTAGTTTGTGCCGAGCGTGGCGCCAACTCAGCATCCCCCATCACCGCTGTGCTCTTCCCTCTCCCCTGTTCACAGACCTCCAGATCACCTTGAACCCCACCTGGCTCCCCAAAGCAGGCCCCGCCCCACACCCCGCGGCCAGTGCCCTCTCCTTGAGTGGCTCCCAAAGCCTGGGCTGGGCGTGGGAGGGACACTGTCGTCCGCCCCCTGGCCGGCGGGCGGGGACACCAGCAGTGGGGGAGGTTACAGATTCTGTGTGGTTCTCCATCTTCCTTTCCCCCGGTGCCGGGGCTGTGACCCATGGAAACTGCTAGACCAGAGCCCAGGAGACCAGCAGGAACAGAGACTCTGATCAAAGGGGGCTCAGCACAGAGCAGGAACCCAAGTCTGCGGCTGAAACCAGCAGTATCCCAAGTGGCCTCCACGTGCCAGCCCTGGGCCTCCTTGGCCCTGCACACACCAGGCCCTGGGGCGCCCAAAACCACAGTCGGCCGTGGGACTTTGCTCCTGCAGTTGAGCCAGTCTGCAGAGTAGTGATGAGGGGCATGGGCTCGGCCCTCCAAGCTGTGTGACTATGGAGAAGTCACTGCCCTCTCTGGCCTCAGTCTCCTCCTCTGTAAAATGGGTGTCATGATGGGACCTGTCTCCTGGGGCAGGTGGGGGCTTAACGGAGATGCTCCAGGAACAGTGCTCGGTGCCGGGCCTGCATCAGGACCAGCTCAGTAAACCTGAGCTCTGGTTATTCCCTGGTGTCTGGGGCTCGCCCTGCCCAGCTTTCCTCCCACAGCTCCGGCCTCTCTGTAAAATGTGACACTACTCTGCAGGAGCGAAGTCCCATGGCTGGCTGGATATAGATACAGATAGAGATTTAGATATGGATAGACACAGATACAGTATAGGTATACAGACATATCGACATATAGTATAGACACATCTCAAGTCTCCCTCTAGCTCGCGTCCCTCCCTTTAAAGCAAATGAGGGTCCTGAACTTAGTGTCCACAGTCCCCTTCGTCAGCCGCCCCCTCACTCGCCAGCCCACTCCATCCGGGCTTCCAAGCCCCCACTCCACGGAACTTCTCTTGTCGGGTTCACCTGGGCTCCATCAAATGGGCCTGCCCCAGTCCACAGAGAGTGGTCCTGAACCTTGATGGCTCCCTCCTCACTGCTTCTAAGTGAGGCCTCCCCACTGCTTCTAAGGACTGTCCCGGCTCCCACCGCGGCTGCCAGGCTCTGCACTCTCTGGCCTCGGCTGCCCCTCCAGCCCCGCCCCTGCCTCCTTCCCTCATCATCCTCACCCCCAACCCTGCACTTCAGCCACAATGAACTTCATTCCTTTCTTACACTTGCTGCACCATCTTGGCCTCCAGGCCTTTGCACATGCTGTGCCCCCCCAGAACTCCTTTCCCTCGCTCTCTTCGCCAGCCTGAATCCTCACTCATCCCCAAAGTCCCAGCTTAGCCACCATCAGTGCACATTTGACCAAGTGACCAGTCGGCCCAGCCCCCTGCAGTCTCGTGTTGACCCCTCCTCCTCACGGTGGTGAAAGTAAATATGCAAATACCCGAAACAGAGCGAGGGGACCGGCAGGAGGGGGAGGGGCTCGGGGCAGCGTCCCAGCGGAAGTGACGTCATCACCGACTTCTGTGAGATTGGAAGGGATTTACGGAGCTGGGGTGTCTGGGCAGGTGTCGCAGCCTGGGGGTATTTCTTCCACGTCAGCGCCCCGGGAAGGGGGGACGCCATCTGTCTGCAGAGGTGAGGCCGAGGCAGCCACATTGGAGAAGGATGCTTGGCACCTCTCTCCATCTCCTCCGGTCCTGATGGGATGTGGCGAGCTGACTACAGCAGGAGGAGCAGGGAGAGGCCCCAGGTCAGCGGAGCCCAGGGCCTGTTCAGAACCCATCAGGGGCTCAGGTCCTGGAGGCGATGGGTGTTGACCTTCCCCGCTGACGAGCCGGACCGAAGCCCTCATGGGGATGAACGGGGCTGCCTTGGTGCCTGATGTGGCCTGCCTGCTCCATCCACCTGCTGAAAGCTGGCCCAGGGTCTTCCCAGGCCTGTCATGGGCCCTCCCACAGATGGGGACAAGGACTGGCCCAATGGTCGGGGTCACGGAGGCAGCAGATGATGGCAGACGTCCTGGTGGTCAGTAGGCCGCTGGCTGACCGTCTGCCCGGCCTCCAGTACAGGGCTCCTGGCTCAGCGCCTCCAGCCCAGCCCCGCTCACCGCCCTGCTCTGCTCGGGGTCGGCTCAAGGCTCCTCCTTCTCTGAAGCTCAGTCTCCCCTCAGCCAGATGGGCGGATTGACATCCATCCCCTGGATTGTCTCTGAGAACCGCGGAAGGAGCTCGAGAGGGGGGTCGGGGGAGTTCACGGAGGGAGTCGCGATGCAGGTGCGAGTGCCGAACCCTGGAGCCCCCACTGCTTCCCAGGGAGCCGTGGCGAGATGGCTTTTCTTCCTTCTTAAAAACAGGCAGCCACTAAGTGGAGAAACTGAGACCCCTTGTCCACCTCTGAATCTCAGTCCAGTGCTGTTTCCAGTAAACCAAGGCAGTGCATCAAACTTTGGGACTAGAGTCCTTCTGATCCTCCCAGTGAAGCATGAGCAGAGTGTTCTGATAAATAACAACTACAGTGGTAATAATGGTCTCAGCCCGAGTTCCCCAGAAAACGGACATGAAGCAAAAGCTTATGTGCTAAAACGTGGGCGAGTGCAACCCCGGGAGGCAGGAGCAGGAGAAGGAGGCAGGGAAGGAAGAAAAGAAAGTGCAATCAGTGTCCACCCAGTGGACAGAGACTCAAACTGGTCTCCCTGCCCGCTCTTGCTGGGCGTCCTCGGGGAGACAGCAGTTCATGCCAGATCTCCAAGGACGGCCATTTCCTGCGTGGTCTGCTCTCCCTCCACACAGCCCACCTGGGAAAGAAGGAGAGGAGTTGACCCCCTGGCTCCCGTGTCCCGCTGGTAAGCTTCTAACCCCTGGGGCATTAATTTTCAGGGCTCCCAGGCTGCCTGTGTGCGGACACCTGGGGGAATCCCTTGGAGTCTAAGGCCTCAAAGGTGACAGGGAATCGCTGACATGCAAGGAAGGCACTCTGCTGGAAACACCTCCATGGTGTTTGGCCTGTGGGGCTGGAAAGGCACATGGCAAATGGAGGCGGGAGGGGCGGCGCTTGCTAGCTGAAGCTTTAGCGTGTCGGACCATAACCGTCCCGTCTGCCGCTGTCTTGTCTCGGGGCCTGAAGTGCTCCCAGAGAACCAGTACTCGTGCTTCAGGACCCGGCTCAGAAGTCCGGTCCTTCCTGACTCTTCAGGCAGAGCTCTCTGCACCCTCCCCTGGGCCCCCACAGCCCCTGGTCTACGCCTCTTTGTAACACTGTGATTGACAAGTGCTGTTTTTGCCCCTCAAGCTCCTGTCTTCTGCTAAAGTGACTGACTCTCCTTTGGGGAATCTCTCAGCTCCTTTTGATTTGGGTGGGGCTGACTCCTCCGTGGTTCCCCGTCGCCCCATCCAGGGAGCTGAGGTTATTCACAGAGCTATTCCAGAACCAGGTCTGCAGACTCGCAGTCCATTTTGCTGTCCATTTCATCCCAAGCGGTTGATTTGTTTGCGGGTAGTTATCTCATAGATAGTGAAAACAACACTGTAGTTCAACCCACTCACCATCTGTTCTCAACCTTTTCTCCCTGGGAACCTTCCAGCTAGGGGTGGCATACGACAGAGTCCTAGACAATGAGATATGAGCAGAACTCTGCTGTGGGTTTCCTAAAGCTATTCTGTTTTCAGGCACTAAAAAGCAAAATTGATTCAGGCACTGTCCTTCCCTCCTTCCTCATCTTCGTACATTGGATGGATATGGTGGATATGATGGATGGAGCAACAGCAGCCAACTTGCAGCCATGAGGGAAAGGCCAAGAGAATTATGAAAACCTCAGTGCTGACATCTCTGAGATCTGGACCACCGGCATCAGTTTCCTGTTCTGGATTTCCCATGATTTGAGGAAAATGAACAGTTATATGATTAAGTTTCTGTAGCTGGATTTTCTATTCCTGGAAGCTGAGAGCATTCCTGACTAATGTGGTTGGTTTTTCTGTTGAACTAGTGAACAATAAGGTGGTAATGACTGAAGATTCCTCAGTCTCCAAGACTGTCTGAACTAAAAGGAATCTCAGACAGTCGTCAGCCAGCGACCTGCCACTTCGTTTCACAGGGGGGAATAAAGGACACGAAAGGAGAAGCTACTTGCCCAGATGCTTCAGAAGTGAAGGGCAGAAGCAGGCCTGTAGCCCCCATTTCTGGATTTCCAGCCCCTGGTCACCACCAGCTCATCTCACTGCTGGATGCTGTCCTCCAGGCGATACAAACAAGAGCCAACTTTTATAGAGCCCTCATGTACCACGTGCGGATTAAACACTTTACTTAGAGTAACTCACTTAATTCTCACCAAAATCCTCTGAGGGAGACACTCTTGTTATCATTCACATTCGCAGAGGAGGAAACTGAGGCACAGAGAGATTGAGTAACTATCCAAGCATCTAAATCCAGAGATTGCAGAGTCGTGATTGCCACCTGGGCGTCTGGAGCCAGAGCCCCCAGCTTGAACCACTAGACCACATCGTCTCAGTGAGGTTTCCGAAATACTAGCAAGAGATTCTTGGGGGAGGGCAAGTAGGGGTCGCTTCGCAGGGCCGCCTCTTGGGACAAACCCATGGGGCACTGCTCCCATGGAAGACCGTGTCAGCAGTGCCTCCAGAGCTGTCCAGCATGGCGACCCGTGAGACTCAATGCCCCCAGGGAGCGGGTGACAACACAGACAAGTGCAGCAGCTGAGTGCGAGGTTGGGGGCCCCTGTAGAGGAGCACGTGCCCCTCAGCTTCAGCCCACGTTGCTCAGGAGGAGCGCAGGCCCACGTTCTGTGATATCATCATTTTTCAATGAGCGCTGAAACTGGGACTTCTTTTTCTCTGTTTTAGCTTAATTTAATATATCTGTCTTGACTGTGCATCATTAGACTTTTTTCTCATGTAATTTTTTTATCGACATAAAATTCATATAGCATAGAATTCGCCATTTTAAAGTGTACCATTCCATGGCTTTTAGTATATTCACAAAGTTGCACAACCATCACCACTATTTAATTCCAGAACATTCTAATCATCTCCCCAAGAAACCCGAACCCGTGAGCAGTCACTGCCCATCCTCCTCTCCCCCGGGCCCTGGCCTCTCTGCTCTGTTGTCTGTCTCCGGGAGCATGCCTATAATGGATGCATCCATAACGAGATTATACGCCATGTGGCCTTGTTTGACTTGCTTCTTTCACTTAGCATAATGTTTCCAAGGTTAATTTATGTCGCACTATTTCATTCCTTCTTACGGCTGAATATTTCATTGAATGGATATACCACACTTGCTTATGCAATCGATGGACAGCACCGAGCTCCTTAATGAGAGGTTTGGAAATTTAAAGTCGACCCACCCTTCCACGTGAACCTGAGGATGGTTTCACAGCGTGGCTGTTACCTCATGCACAATGAGACGGTGACAAGCATCCATCGGCACTGACTGGTCTCTCAGGTGCAGAGATGAGACCGCTAAAAAAGTTTCTCAGTGATGCAGGATGTCATTGGTCCCGTTTCAAAGACCTGTGTCTCTGTGGTTGCTCTTGCAGTGTGATTTGCAGGCGCAGTTCCATTAGTCCCCTCATCCCCGCCTGGGGTGATGTGGATATGTTGCCCTCACGGCAGGAGAGGCACTCCCAGGCACGGACACAGCTCTAGTGACGAAGGGACGGAGTCCTGAGCTCAGGCTCTGACGGTCAGTCACCGCAGGGCTGTGACGTCCAGCACACCCATCGCTGAAGACGGAGGGGAGGTGCCTGAGCTCTCACAGCCCTGAGACTCCTCCTCTGGAAAGGAGTGACAATTCCCCCTGTCTCTTCCTCTCCTTTGCATCAGATTCAGAGGCACAGGCGGGTTCTCACCAGGGCTGAGGGGCTGGGGCCGAGCCCGCATCTTTGGAGGGTGAGTCAGTGGGCACGCACGGAAAGCTGGCCCAGACTCATGGAGACGATGCTGTGGGGGGTCTGTTACACATCGCGCCCTCGCTGCTCTTCATTGCTGCCTTCATGCACTCCCGTCAGAATGTCACCTGCAGAACATTCTCGCAAAGGCGTCCCTTTCGGACAATGTGCTCAGGGGAAGAACTGATCCCCCACCTTCTCCTACCTCCAGCTGTTTTCCCACAGAGCCCTCGTTTCTGCTCGTAAAAGCAGCCATTCGCTCCCCAAGGGTCTCACCACAGATAAACCCTCAGAGGTCAGTGGGAGCAGGACTACGTGGACGTCAAGAGGACAGCTGTCTTACTCTCTGAGGGCTGAGACAGTTTTCCTCCTCGTCCCACAACACCTCTGTAGCCAACAGATAGGGTTGCCAGTTGTCAGAAAATAAGCAGCCCCCCTGGGACGGGAACTCCGGGTTGCCCGCGCTTGGCACCATTCATCAGGGCGAGCTTGTCTCGGGGGTGTCACATCCACGTTGGCGTCTCGGCTTCCCGCTCTTCAGTTATCTCCCTGAAACAAATTCCCTAAAACTGACTCTTGAGTCCCATTCCAGAACTCGCCATCATTTCTAAAGCGTACAAATCCCCTTAGGAATTTTTTTAATTGGCCACCAGTGTTCTGGTTTCCAGCAACCACATTACAAATTCCACAGGTTTCCAAACCTGCGTATATTAAAACTGAACAGATCTGAGCTTAAACTCAAAAGAACCAGATCATCGCGCCCTCTGAAGCTTAGAGAAGCGTTGAATTGGGATAATCGATGTACAGAAATAAAGCACTTTTTCGTCGTTTTATTTTATTCACTTGCAGGGACAAAGGTAACTACTCAATTGAAGAGAAACTAACGGATCAGTCAGATGGTCACTCAGCAAGTATGTTTTGAACAACTACGCTGTGCGAAGCACTGTCATGTGATGACGTGTGCAAAGAAATGTATACAGTTCCATTAATGAGGCGTCAAGAATTCTGCTGGATTCTGAGACACAGGTGTGAGCAAAATGCAGAGGTGACCACTGTGGGGAGGACGGAGTAAAGCAGCGGGTCCAGGAAATCGTAGCTCTCAGAAAGGCTCGGTGCTGTCAGGAGGTGAGTCAGCGGGATGCAGGGCTGGCGGGAGCCCTTTGTTTCCTGCGGGGTCTTCGCGGCGTGGAGACCGCTGCCGCTCAAGGAGCCCTCGGGCCGCACAGCTGAGAACCGCGGCGAGGAGCGCTGCCCCCACTGTCAGACCCCTCGGGGCACAGCCGGCTCTGCCCTCCTCGCTGGGAAGGTGCGCAGGACACTGAAACGCCCTGTGCCTCAGTTTCCCACCTCTGCTAACTGGGTGCTCGCACCTGCGTCATTGTAGCTGAGACCAGCCCGTGAAGGGCTGCTGTGAGCACTGCCTGGAGCACGGAAGGGGTGGGTGGCAGCTGGCACGGCCACAGGGTCACAGGAGGTTTGGGTTTCCACCGGGGACCCAATGATAACTCTGGCGTTCGCCGCAGCCAGCAAGGGTGTCTGAGCAGATGAGGACCGTCCTGGGTCGGGGCCTTGGCACGGCAGGCAGACGTGGTGCCAGGCTGTGAGCCCCCCGAAGTGTGTGACCGCGGCGTCCTGTCCTCTCTGAGCCATCACCACGCAGTGCGGGCTGACTCTGTGCAGAGTGGGGTCGAAGCCGTCGCTCTCCTGGCTGGTTGCAGTCCATTTGTGACAGCAATATGCAGAGACGAAAAGTTAAACAAATGTAGAATCGGAACTAAACGCCGCAGCAGGAAATCTTAGTGGTTTGGGCTCAAAGAAGACAGAGGCTCTCCATCGGGATGACTTTGTCCCCCCACCACCGCCACTACCAATCAGGGGACACGGGGCAACCTCTGGAGAGGTATTTGGTTGTCGCAACTGGGGACGATGATACTGGCTTCTAGTGGGTAGAGACCAGGGATGCTGCTGAACATCCTACAAGCACAGGGCGGCCCCGCAGAGAGCGATGCAGCCCGACGCCACCGGTGCTGAGGCTGAGAAGCCCTGAGGTGAGGGAGCAGGAGCGGCTGTGCTCGTCCGAGGGGGCTCCACACTGCGTCTCAGAGGACGATGGAAGTCGGGGGACAGACAGGAGAGGGAAGCCTTCCAGGAGGGGATCACAGCACAGCGAGGTGAGGAGGCAGGAGTTGAGGGGGCGGGCTGGCTCAGCTGGAGGGGCCAGTGATGCGGCCAAGCGGGTGGAGGGGGCGTGGTTTGCTCTGCCGGCATCTTCTCTTCTGACACCAGGTCCTCGGGCTCCCACTGGGGCCTGTAGCTGTGGTCCAGGGGGACTTTCAGCCAAATCCACACCCTCCCCAGCCCGGGGGTCAACATGTGACCAACATAGCCCAATCAGGTCCTGCCCTGGGGACTCCACTCACGAGCAGAGTGACATAAGGGCCCACAGGATTCACCGTGATGGCGGCAGAGGAGACCCCAGGAGCTGCCCTCATGCCCCCGGCTCTCTGTTCACATTTCACTTTCCTACATTCCGTGACTCGCCCCGCATCCTCCCAGCGCATTTCTCCAAAATGTCACATCGAGGAATCCAGAGAGGCTTTCTGTCGTCTGTTCTCGAAGTTGGGCGGGCGTCTGCGGCCTGGACCTTCCTCTGTCTTCCTCCCACAAGTCGAGTCCTGGGTGTGCAGAGCAGACAAAGGTCCCGCTGAGTGGAGGACCGTGGAGAGTGTGTGTGTGTGTGTGTGCATGTATGTGTGTGTGTGCATGTGTGTGTGTCTGTGCGTGTATGTGTTTGTGTGCTTGTGTGCACATGCGCACATGTGTGTGTATGTGTGAGAGAGACAGAAGGACCACACAGGTGCAGCCAGGCTCACGGCCAACACTGAACGGCCGTCTCCTTCCCTCCTTGAGAGCAGAACCCAGCTTTTGTTCACCTGTGCGGGAGATGAGCATGTGCTGGAAACAGGTGGCCCTGTCCGAGCCCTAAGGGAGAAACATGACTGGTCTGTGGCTCAAGGCCCTCACAGCAAGCCCAGTCCCCATCACTTGTGAGGGTTCAAGAGTGGGCATGTCATCCAGTTCCAGCTGATGGGATCCCAGAGGAAATCTACTGGAGGCTTCTGGAAAGCTTTTCTCAAGACACACATGAGCAAAACCCTCCAGTGCTTCTTCCCTTCCTCTCTTTTGGACATGATCTGGTGATGCTGGAGCCACAGCAGCCACTTTGAAACCCTGAGGTGGAAGCCAGAGAATCTCAGAGATGCAAAGAGAGAGGCCTGACATCCTGGAGCCAAGGAGTTAACCAAATCAGAGTCACACTTTCTGGGCTTTTTGTTAAAGGAGCTAAAAAAAGGTCTTTTTAATTTAAGCCAGTGTTTCTCAAACTTTAATGTGCGCATGAATCACCCGGGGCTCTCGTGCAGCTGCAGATTCTTGTTCCGAAGGTCAGAGGTGTAACCTGAGACTTAACAGGCTGCTGGTGCTGATGTTGCTGATCCGGGGACCCCACTCTGGGTAGCGGGCTGTAAGCCACATTTAGCTGGATGTTCTGTTACTTGCTGCACAAAGCCACCTAACTCTCATAACCATTTGCACATTAATCCTGCCCGCTGGGTGGGGTTCAGAGTCCCAGCTTCCCGCCAATCAGACACGCCCTCCTCCACCTGTGGGAGGGGCCGGGGACAGGGACCCGGCGGGAGGAGAAGATGGTCCTTCTTCCCAAAGACAAGAATGCTTGTTTGATCTTGGGAGAGAGAGAATGGAGATGATGGAGGCGAGCCGGATGACAGGGGTGGACGCTGCTTTGGGGCCGTTCTGTTCTCCTGTTGCCTCTTCACGGTCTGTTTATGAGACCCGGATGCCTTGAGGCAAAGGGCATTTCTGCCACGTCCATTTCCTCTTGGGGAAAGTGGCCATAAAGCCCAAACTGTCATCTGTGGCCCAATCTTTTATGGTTTGCAGGCGCATCATCGTTTTCTGCATCTTGGAGGGCATGTCAGCCTCCTGGGATTGTTCTCCAAGGAAGGGCAGCGGGGTCTCTGCCGCAGGGTGACCTACTGAGCCACGAGGATGCCCGGGATTCCTTCCTGGAAGCGAGGGAACCCTTCCTGGAAGTCGGGGATTCCATGTGGCCCGCTCACACCCCACTCTCCCCTGAAGTCTAGAGATTCATCTGGTCTTTGAGTCGGGTGGTGGAGGAAATGTTGGAAATGGCGCTGCCATTCATGGGCTGTGTGGCCTTGGGGGAATGGATTGACCTCTCTGAAAACCAGCTTGCTCCTCTGCGAGCAGCAGGAGTCAGGGCAGGGGATTTCTTGGGGGCTTGCCTGCTCTGGAGCTCTTGGTCCTAAAATTCTCACACTAGCGCATGGACGACAGGCTCGTCCCTCTGGGCTGCACATTCAAGTGGGCTGAGGGCATAAAGACACCAATCCACGCCCAGGTCCCCTCCCAGAGGGTCAGATTTTATGAGTCTGGGGTCTGGGGTCCAGCTTGGACATCAGGGAGTTTTGAAGCTTCCCAGGTGTTACTAACGTGCAGCCAGGTTGATGCCGCGGCCAGACCCGACTCTGCAGAAGAAGGAACTGAGCTCAGTGGGCGGGTCAGCCTGCGGCTCTGGACGGCTCCCCGGCAGGTGCAGGACCCCAGCCGCCCTCTGCAGCCCGGCACCTCCCCTGGGACCCAGCAGACACGGCCCCTTTCTGTTCCCAGGAGCCTTCTCCGGCCCCTGCTCCCTCTGTCCTCCCGCCCCTTCCAGTCTCTGCAGGGAGCTGGGACCTCCCCGACACAAAGGCTCTTGTCCGGAGGGGCTCCTGCCTCGGCCCGGCCCCGGGACAGTCCCTGCAATGAGGAGGGGCCGCTCCTGGCTGCCTCCTGGGGACAGGGAGGAAGGAGGGACTCGCGCAGAGACACAGGCACTGGAGTCTCAATGCGACCCTACTCCACGAAGCCCCGGCCGTGGGCGGGGAGGAGAGGAGAGGAGCCCAGGACGCGGACAAGTCGAGGAGAAAAAGGAGGAGGAGCACCCCGCTGCCAGACGTCGTCCCTGGGGGCCCATGTGCGGGTGTGGAGATGCCGGCCGCCGTCCAGAGCCGCCCTGAGCTCCCGAAGCCTGGCGCCTTCAGCCCACGGCCCACACGGAAGCTTCCGTCCCAGCTTCTGTCTGAAGTAACACGACTGTCGAGGCCCCTGCCCCCAGGATCTGGAGAGAGAGGAGCCACTCCTGTGGCCGAGCGCTGAGCGCCATCCCGATGCTCCTGATGCGGGAGAGACAGACGGGCTGCTCCCTCCGGGGGGGTTTCCACCTCGGAGGCATCCGACGTCAGAGCGCTGAGCGAGAGCAGCTGCCTGTGTCCCGTGGCTGGGCTGACCCGCCGGGTAGACCTCATTGGGACATGGACGCTCCATCAGCTGCTGCCCGTCTCCCCCGTGTCCTCCTCCCCTCCCCACACGTCCCTCAGCAGGTGGATGGTCCGCACTTCCTAGCAGGCCCAGCTGCCTGTACCTCCGTCAGGCCGCTCCCTATGCTGGATCCCACGCGGCTTCATCCGCTGGGGAACCTGGAGTCTGTGCAGAAGTCCCACCTCAGGGTCCCCACGCAGGGGCCTGCGGTGACACCCACACCGTCTGTCACTGGCCATGGGCTCTCGGGGGCATTAGCTGCCCAGCCTCCCCCCACGGCCCTCGTGGCAGGGTGGGCACAGGCTGCCAGAGAGGGCCCAGGCCAGTACAGGGAGGGCTGACCACTGGAGACGGTGGCCTGGCCGGGGACAGGGAGGGGAGGGGACCTGACGGAGTCTGCTCAGGGTGGGGATGAGACCGGGGGAAGTCAGGGGCAGCAGGGAAGTTTCTCGTGTGACAGTGACACACCAGGCAGGACCCCTGTCCTGGTCTGAGGTTCTCACGGGCGGGCAGGCGCTGGCTCTTTGCTGGTTTTCCAAGTTTCTGTCACTGAGAAGGTCAGATTGGCCGCTTCTGCCCTTGAGTCCTCTTTCCCTCTGTCCATCTTCCTGCCTCCCAGGGGACAATGCCCCCATCCGGGGGACCCTTCCTGGCAAGAAAGCCCTGGAGGGGACTTCCAGGCTGGTGAAGTCCCAGCCCTGCGGCTGCTCTCATGGAGACTCCTTCTGGAGGGCGACCCTAGGTCCCACATTTCAACCCCGATTCCTCTGGCCGCCCCTGGGAGACTGGGGTGGGTGGGGTCCAACACGGCTGTCTCTCTCACTCTGTGAGCATCCGAACCAGCTGGGGTCGTGTTAGGACTCAGTTGGCTGGGCCGCCCCAGAGGGTCGAGTCCGTCAGTCGGTGGGTGGAGAGGACACCTGGTGTTTCTTTTTCTTTTTTTTCTAAAGTGAATTCAGTTCATTTATCCTTTTTTTTGAAGAAGAAGAAGAAGACTAGCCCTGATCTAACATCTGCTGCCAATCCTCCTCTTTTTTTTTTTGCTGAGGAAGACTGGCCCTGAGCTAACACCGGTGCCCATCTTCCTCTACTTTATATGTGGGACGCCTGCCCCAGCATGGCTTGCCAAGAGGTGCCATGTCTGCACCCAGGATCCAAACTGGCGAACCCCAGGCCGCCAAAGCCAAACATGCACACTTAACCACTGCACCACCGGGCCAGCCCCAGACAGACCTGGCGTTTCTAACAGAGTCCCCAGGAGGCTGAGACTGCTGACCTTGGAATGACACCAAGACCCTCTGCTCTCCACTGAAGCCTGTCCACCTGAAGATGGGGACCATGAGCTCCTGGGTCATCTTCCTTCTGCCTCACTGGTGCCATCCCTGCTGCCGGGCCCTGAGGTATGTGGGGGACACGGTGGACCCCGGATCCTCTGACCTCACCTCCTCTCACCTCCCTGCATTCACAAGGTCACCTGCACTGGCCTCCTTGCTTTTCCTCACCAAGGCACCAAGGCTTCTCCTGCCTCAGGGCCTTTGCACCTCCTGTTCCCTCTGCTTCCTGTGCTCTTCCAGGACTTGCTCACCTCCTCAGAGAGGCCGTCCCTGACCACTTATATGACCTCATCCATCAACTCTGCTGTCCTCGTCAGCAACAGTCACCTCCCCACACATCACACAATGGTCGGTTCAATGGCTATTGCTTGTCCTCCAGCCTAGAAAGTGACCTCTGGGACAGTGGGGACTTTGCTGTGTTCCCTGTCCTGTCCCAGCGCCCGGAGCAGAGGCCGGCAGGGACGGGAGCTCAGAGAGCAGGGGGAGGGAAGGACTCAGAGGTCGAGCCCTGTGCCCCGATCTCATCAATCCATCTCTCTTGTGATCGTGAGTGGCTTTCACACATCCTCCACTTTCTTCGTGGATCCTTAGGTCCCAGGGCCTCGGAGCTCCGCTGGGCAAAAACACCGCTTTCAGAAAGAAACTGAACGGGGCTTCGCCGTGTGCTGGGACGGACTCAAGACCCCTCGTCTCCTGAGCAGGGACGTGCGTCGCTGCAGGTGCCGGGGCTCGGGCTCCGCACGGGGGCCCTGCGGGGACGGCTCTCACTCACTTATTTCTCTCCTTCCCGGCTCTCGGCAAGCCAGCAGCTCTCTCCTGGCTTTCATTTTCATTTAAGCTGAAAAAATCAAAAACAAATGGAATGCACTTAAGAGATGCCTGGAGGAGTCGGCAGTCCACCCGGCTGAGCGATGGGCTCCTTTCGGGGTCTTGGCAATTATCAATTATTCATCGAGCCCTCATTACGTTGCTGGTGCCACCAAGACAGGAAGGAGGCAGGGTCCCCACCCTGGGGACTCCCCAGGGAAGAAAGGAGAGTTTGTGAAGCTAAAACAATGCTCCAGCTGAAAAGACAGGCACGTGTCGTGGCTGAAGGCTGCTCCGTGCCTTTGTTATGCCTTTATTTTTAATGATTTTCATTTCTTTTCTGATCTAAAAGGTAATAGAAAGTTTATAAAATACTCCTAGAAAACAGAGAAAAAGTAAAATCCAGTTCTGGTTTGTGTGCTTTTTGTTTTTTGTTTTTGGTGAGGCAGATTGGCCCTGAGCTAATATCTGTTCCAGTCTTCCTCTATTTTAGGTGGGATGCTGCCACAGCATGGCTTGATGAGCGGTGCTGGACCTGCACCCGGGATCCGAACCTACCAACTGGAAGCAGAGTGGGCGGACTTAACCACTACGCCACCAGGCCGACCCCAACTCTGGTATTTTTAATGCATATATAAACAGTCTACTTGCTTTAAAACATCAGGATTTAGTTAGCATGCATAGGCCTCAGATTCCACCTGACTTTAACCTCACGTCTATCGGGTACGTGTCTCTGTTCCATGAAGTCGTCTTCAGCAACATGGGTGCTGGCAGTCGTGAGATGTTCCGTCATGGCGACACATAGCAATTCCTCAATTTCCGGGCTGGAGGGTCGTTTTCTCTCTTTCCCTTTTCTTCGTGGTTTCTGGTTAGTGTAAATCACACCACCGCCAACATCCTTGGGCGAGAATCTTGACTCACTCTTGTGACAACTTCAGCTCCCGATGGGGATGAGGGACACCGAAGCCCGAGGCGACAGTGATCCCGGGTGCCCTCGGTCTGTGCACAGAGGGGAGGGTGGCCATGGCAGGACGCGGAGCAGCCCGAGGCCACAGCGCGGGCTGCGGGTGTCGCATCAGGATGAGAACTGGACCCCGGGACGTTCCACATGACCCGTGCAAATCCGTTTCTAAAAGACAGAGCATCTCCGCACGCCCTTCTCTTGTTTTCAGCTCCGCACACGAAAGCGTCTGTTCGGGCGGGGGTGGGGGTCCGCGGGCTGCGCTCCACCCGAGAACAGAAGCTCCATCGAGACAGGAACGTGCCTTGGGTCCTGGTCTCCGCCAGGAGCAGACAGGGACAGGGGCCTCCTCCGAGTTGCCGGGCGCTGAGCCGCCTCCCCGCGGGCGTGTGTCCCCCGAGTTCTGGCCGCAGACGGAGATGGTGAGAGTCGGACATCAGGGCAAAACCGACGTGTCCCTAAGGCTCTTTGCTCTAGGAAACCAGCTGTTATGTTTCTAAGCTCATTTTAATTTAACATAAAAGCTCGCACTTCGGGCCTGAGCTCTCAATTCTGAATTGCCCGTGTTTGGAGTTTTCCATGAAAGTCTTTTCCTCGGAGAACAGCCTGCTCTGGCCCTGGCTCTGCATCTAAGGGACAAACGCACTGTCATCATCACAAGATCTTCTTCCAGAAGAAAAGGCTCCACATGGCTTCATGGTCCTTAGGCCCCTTGTCACGGATCCTGGGTGGATGAGCCGTTTTAACTGGATGTGATACTGTTTTCTTTGATCGATGACTCCTGACAGTTAGGTGAGTGTAGGTCAGGAATCTTCCACTGCAAATAACAGGAAGACAACTCAACCTCGCTTTAAGAAAAAAGTTTTAAAAGAAATTTTTCATTAGCAGAGAACTCCAGGGGTAGCGTGGGTTGCAGGCCTGGGTGGATCCAGCCCCCCACGCTCTCTCCATCGTCGGCTCTGCCTTCACAGGTTTGGGCTCCATCCCTGAGCTGCTCTCACGCTGTGGCAGGACACCTGCGGGCAGCTCTGGGCTCTCACCTTCTCAGCTCCCAGTCCAGAGGGAAGAGCGTGTCACACCTGCCACAGACCCAACAGAAAGTGATCCTGCCTCTCCTGACCCTGGGGCTGGTTTTGATTCCTCGCTCAGGCCTCACATTTATATTTAAGTCAAGGTGCTGATAAAATGACTGTGTGACAGCCCAGAGCCTCAGGGCACAGCCTGTGTTTACAGAGACGATTCCAACAGCCGTTCAGACTGTGGCCGCGCCGTACGGAGCATCTGCGAGCCACAGAGCAGCACGATTTCTCCAGACGCTTTTACGATTATCGACGAGTCTACAACTGTCTCAGCCTTCCGCGGCTCGCCTGCCTCCACTGTCTCCGTTCAGACAGTCGGTCCTCTTCTCTCTTCCCTGCGCACTTTCCGTTCCCTGCCCATGAGTCTCTGATGAGCAAAGGTGCAGGAGGAGGCACCGAGGCCTCTGGATGCTTCCGTGATATAAACAGAGACACACCCACAGGCCACCGTCCCATCCTGAGCACGGCCCTCGTCCTCGCTGTGGAGATGGGCGTCCTCACTGCCCAGATGCTGACGAAGGATGACGGAAGCCCGATGGGCTGCCTTAGACCAGGGGGTGATGGTGGCTTCAAGGCCGCACACTTGGTTAACAAAAGATGCTGCTTAAGGGGCAGGCCCCATGGCCTAGTGGTTAAGCTTGGCACGGCGGCCTGTGTTTGGTTCCCGGGTGCAGACCTACACTGCTCATCAGCAGCCATGATGTGGCAGCATCCCACATACAAAACAGAGGAAGATTGGCAAAGATGTCAGCTCAGGGCAAATCTCCCTTGGCAAAAAAAAAAAAGATGCTGCTGAAGTCGACAAAGGTCAGGTTCAAACACAAGACAGGTGAGATCACCTGAAGCAACCTGAGTCCTTGGAGCCCTTGTGGCTGTGGAGTCTGAGGGGAGACAGTGAGAAGGAAAGGGTCAGAGAGGGAGCGGCCAGCCCAGGAACTGGGCCCCACCCAGGCCTCCTTAAGGGTCAGAGGCTGTCCACAGAGTCGGGGGCAAAGCGCCTGCTTGGATGAGCCAGGACCACCAGGATTGTGAGAGCACTGAACAGCTGAGACGTGGCAGCATCTCCCACTGACATCACCAGGCCTCTTACTCCTGGGCCTGACTTGTGTGCTGATGACCATTTATTATCAGGGGTGACACCAAGAAGTGATGGGAGGCTTTAGTCCCATCCATTCCCATCACACCCCCAAATCCACCCCAAATAAACAGAGAAATTGCTTTGAAAAATGGCAACAGATAACCCCCAGGCCTCTCCTAGTCAAATTGCCTGAAGTTTCTTCCAGATGGATATTCTGTAGCTGTGTGGCCTCAGGCTACTTACATAACCTCTCTGAGCTTCAGTTCCCTCTTCTGTCGACAGGGAATAATAACAGCGCTGTCCTCCGGAGTTGTGAGCCTAAACCGTGGAGTGACGCAGACAGAGCAGCCCAGCCCGACAGCGCCTCTCGGGGGGCACTTGATGGTGAGCAGGTCCTGTCCCTTCTCTCTCGACTCCTCACAGGCAGGAACAGAGCTCTGCCCGCTTCTGCTCCTACAGACGAGCAGTGATAACGGTGTGGTGGTGATTTGACAATAAACTCCACAACAGGGACAGCCGTCAAGAGGGACAAGGCTGGACTCTCTCCAGCGGAGACGTCAGGACGAACGACCAGGAAGCAGAATGATGCCTGACCCAGAGGAGGGAGAGGCCAGCTCTGGGCTTGACAAACACTCAGAGAAAAGGGTTGGAACCGTGAGAATGGACTGACACAGTGAGATGCAAACGGACCTTCTCGGCATGAGTGGACGAGGCGGGCCCTTGAACATCTGATTAGAGAAAAATAAAACAGCGAACAAGCAAAAACGGAGCACGTGCCCCACAGCAAAGCCCCACTGGACACAGACGAGGAGACCCCGGGGCAGCCCCTCGGGCACAGGGGCCCACGGGACGTGCTCAGGGAGCCCCGTCCAGCGCGAAGATGCTAGGGGCAGCGGGCAGTGTGGAGGGTGGGGGATGGGCTGTGTCCCTGGTGCTGAGGGGGATGTGGGCGCGTCGAGAGCTGCGGTGGGTTCAGTCACGGGGGTTCGTGCGGTTGGCTGTTGTCACGGTTACGCTGCATGACACACACCCCCACTCAGCTGCAAAGGACAAGCGCCAATTCTCATTCTCTCGTCCACGGGTCTGCGGGGTCGTCACAGCCGGGCCGGGCCTGGCTTCTCCTGACTCCGAGCTGAGGGTGAGTCCAGGTCTGCTGCCCGCATGTCCCTCATCATCCCAGGACCAGGGGATGATGTCACACCAAGTCGCATCTTACAAGTTCGTTTAAAGCTTACAAAGCAAATGCTAGAGAGGTGCTTGGAGCAGGCCGGGCCCGGGGGAGAAGCTGGCGTGAGCCGTCAGCCTCACTGTGGGTGCTCGCGGTCATAGAAGCTCCCATGGATGCCCTGTCAGAGATTCGGTCCCCTGACCAGTGACGCTTTCCTGTCTTTCAACGTGAGAAAGGACTAATTGCCACGGGGTGGAATATTCTCTCTGAGGAGTGCACAGAAGAGGTGAGGGCACTTTGGGGTCACACGCTCCTGGGTTTGAGTCCCATTCCTGCCGCCTAACAGCTGTGTGACCTCGAGCAGGTCACCAGCCTCTCTGAGCCTCGGCTCCTCATCTGTAGAATGGGTGTAATCCCAGCCTCACGTGTTTGTGGAGGTCGGGATTGAAGGGCTGGTGACCTAAGGTGCTCGGCACAGGCCTGGCTCCTGATGAGCGATGACGGGCTGGGACACAGAGCACTGAGGAAGGAGTCAGGAGCCTGGGACCCCGGGCCTCGGCTCTGCCACCCGGTACCTGGGGGTCCTCAAAAGTCCCTTTGCCTCCCTGAGCCTCATCCGCCCCCACACACAGGAGGGGGCTGGACCAGCCAGGCCCTCAATGTCCTCGGCGCTCCAGCATCCTCTTGCTCAGCGATCTCAGCACAGGCCCCGAGTCAGTGAAGGACAGACGCTGGGCCGGGGCCAGGCTCCCGCCAAGCCCAGAGCGGCCGTGTTTAGCTCAGAGTGGGGGACACGTTCCTACAACAAAGACTGAGTTTCACAGACAAGATTTCCGAGGGTTTTCTTTCTTCTCTGAGGCCTCGTTCTCTCAGCCTGCAGTCAGGGACTTCAGACATCTCCTGCCTGTGGGGGCCTCAGATACAAAGGGGAGGATCATCATTGCTGGAGCGCAGGCTCTCTCCTGCCTGGCTGGGGCAGACCTCCCCTGCATGACGTCCCCCATAGACCCCAGGTCCCAGAGGGAGAGAGGAGGGAGCCAGCAGCCACGCTCCTCCCACCCAGCCAGAAAGGCTCTCCCTGCCCCCCGTGATGGGCTCCCGGCTGCCCCAGGTTGCTGCCTCCCCAACAAAGACTGTTTCCATGAAACGCTCTCTGTTCGCACATCCCACCATCCCACACCGTGACAACCACAAACATGCCGTAAACATCACTTAAACTGACCCCATCAATAGTGGTCATAAGAAGGACTTGTGTAATCCTGTTCAACTTTAAAATACGTGTGTTGGGACCTGTGGACGGTGGTGAATGACATTATCACATTGTTCCTGCTTCTGGTTCAGAACCCCGAGAACTAGGTGCGAGGATGGCACGGGCGGACGAGGAGCATGAGCTCCGTCACCAGGAGGCTGGCCTGGAGAAGGCGACTGGACCTTGGGCCAAACTGACTTCCTGACACGACCTCCGGGAGCAGAATTCCCTCTGCAAAAGCAGACAGAGTGGGACTGAGAGCCCAGCTTCCCACCCGCGGGCCTGGCTGGAGCTCCGTTTGACCGTAGAGAAGGAAAGCTGTTGCCCAGCCTTCTTCTGAGAGTTGAGAAGCAGACGGAGTCGGGCCTCGGCATCCTCCCACCACTCGCTGCTCACCACCTGCAGCACACGTGCGTGAGATCCATCTCCGCACACGACTGCCTAACGGGGTGAGCGTGCACACGACGCCTGGAAGCAGCACGCGTCCCTAGTGAGGGAGGGACCAGCGTGAGGCACTCCCCACTCGGCCCTGTGCAGGACAGCGTGTACCCCGTAATTATTGCAGGAGTGGTGGATTTAATTAACCCGCACAGACACCTCCTCCATTCATGCCTCCCTCCAGCACACGTGATGTTGAGATGGTCCCCATTCTAAAAGGGCCCTCGCATTGCTCTCTGAAGATGAAACGGCTGAGGCAGAAGGACAGTGAGATTAATGACAACAACGTAGATGGTCCCCTGGTTTCGTCTCAGCCCCGAGTCCTTCCTGGGCACCGTTTCAGGTTCTCAGGTGTGGGTTTCTGCATGTGGGGAAGAGTCGCCGTTTCCCAAAGACGTCGTCTCAGATATTGATGCTGAAACAGAAACAGCGACACGTCCCCAAGTGACAGTAAGTGGCCCATTTTAATAATAGCTTCCCAAGCCCTAGATTATTTTTATTGCAATTTGCTTGTGATCCCATTAAGAAGCAGCAGAGCGGGTTCTGGGGCGTCAGATCCTAATAACTCAGAGGAGGGAAAGTCCTCTCCTCAGCAGGCGCTGACTCCATGGGGAGTTGACCTGGAACAGGCCCTGAGCCCACGGGTTTGCATGAGCCCACAGTGTATCCCCCACATAACAAGACGGCAAATCACAGACGTCAGCGAATGACACCTGGTGCGGCCCCTCGAGGATGCGATGGACCCATCCGGGCTCCACTGACACGTCGTCAATAGGCTGTGAAGCTGCACGGAGCTGCAGGCACAGGCTCGTCCAGACCTTCGGAGCAGAGGCTTCGGCCGGGGTGACTTTGCCCCCAGGGGTGCTGGGCAATGTCTGGAGACATTTTTGGTGGCCGTAACTGAGGGACGGACGGTACTGGCGTCTCGTGTGTAGTGGTCAAGTGTGCCGCTAAACATCCCACAGTGCGCAGGACGGCCCCCCACAGAGACGAGTCCTCCCAGAATGTGCACAGAGCTGAGGGAGAGAAGACCTGACTCAGAGCCGCAGTCAACTTGGCAGCCCGTCGTCTGGATGTTGCCAGAAATGATACATGGCTGAAGGTCCGGCTTTTCATCAGGGTGTCGCTGGCTCCGTGCAGAACCAAAACCAAAATCAATTCTCCTGTTTGCTCTCGGCTTCCTCCTATTGTAATTTTCTCCTTCTCACTTTTATTTTTCTGTTACTGGAGAAATGGTGAAAAAGTAAAACAGGCTGGAGAGTTGCTAGAAATTTTGTTCCTCAGTTAAAAAGAAGTCATTTGGAAGACTCATGGAAATCAGGAAATCAGTGAAGAAAGAAAACATGGGGTCCATCAGAAAGTTGATCATCCCAGGAGGGAAGCAGAGAAAAGTGTCCAGACGGGACCTGGTAGGTCACAGGAGCGTCGCCCAGGCTGAGGGCAGTGGGAGGCCTAGGAGCCAGGCCCGGCTCGGCCAGCCCAGAGCTTCTCCAACTAGCATCAACCAGCATTTTAAGACATTAGTATCAGAACTGAGTAGAAACCGTCAGAAGACACCACTCGTGGTGAAGGTGAGCTCTGTGCCAGGCCTGGTTGCAAAGTGTTGTGGTGAAAACAGCTTGAAAAGCCCTGGCGAGGATGAAATGATAGAGGATTGGGGGAAAACTCAGTGTCTGAAAGTAAATTTTGCAAGTAAAAAAACAAAGAAATTGCTAACTCCGGGGAAAACAAAAGATGCATAAGAAACAAAATGCACCCATGTGACAATAATGGGCTCTGCAGAGAATGACATCACCTGGTGACGCGACATGAACGGTGCTTCTGATGTGATTAAGATAGTGATTCACCCACGGAGGGCAGGGTGGTCTGGTGGCAGGTGGGCTCGAGTCCACAGAAGGGGCAGAGGCTGCTGGTTGTCCCTCAATAGCCGTCATCCTCTTCACAGAATATTAGAAACCGCAATTTTTAGCCAGGCACACGACTACCCAGATTCAAGCTGAATTTCCCATCCTGCTTTGCAGCTGGCATGCCCCTTCCCAGTGACCCTGGATGGATTGCTGTGCCCCTACCTCCCCTCCTCCCCTTCCCTCCTGCCTAGTGTCACCTGCACCCCCTTGGACCAGGTGGACGAGAACTGTGTCCTAAGGTGACAGAGCAGTGAGACAGAAGAAGGCCAAGACACACCCCGTGGGGCTCCCGGGGCCCTGGCCCTTCACCTGAGGCTGCACACGGCGGAGAAACACTTCTGTCCCATTTAAGCCGCTGGTATCTGGCGCTCTGCACCAGCCGGGGAACTTACACAGCAATAAGTATAGGAGTGCATTTCTTACTGTAATAGCTACTCTTTCCCTTGAATGCGAATTAGGGAAACAATTCCAGCTTGTCATCCAACCCATGAGTCCATTAAGATGGGGGATGAGGTTAAAGTAGGTAGCACCACAATGAATGGACTGACAGTTAAAACTGGGAGTGGGTTTGGCCTAAAGGAAAACATTAATAAGACAGCACGCACCACCACGGGCACCACAAGCATCGGCGATGACCGTGACACTGGCCCTCGAGTGACAGAAGCTTGGGAAACTTCCTAAACATGCCTGACAGGACCTGACTCCCTTTTCATGGCTCTGTGGACAGCGCGTCCCTCGAATCCACGTCCCCTGGAGAAAGGTGACCTGAGGGACCTCAGAGCAACAAAGCGACCGGGTCAGGGGTCAGAGGCACAGATGTCCTCTTGGGAAAGCACCAGTGACCAACCGACAGCCCAGAACACTGAGGCCCCCACAGCCGCCCTCGCCACCCCTGCCTCGTGGGTCCCAGCAGGAGGCCCCCAGCCCCCTGATCGGAGCTCCTCCCCTCGGTCTCAGGTCAGAGGCTGCCCCTGTCTCCACAGTGGCGGCTCTATTCACCCCGCGATGCGGGGACAGAGTGCAGAGCCCGCTGTGCTGTGCTGCGGCCTGACCTTGAGGGCACTGTCTGAGCGCGCTCACGGAGGCGTGTGCCACAGACCCTGCAGTTAAGCCCCTGGTCTCCTGCCTCGGCCCCTCCCCTGGAGCATTCGCACAAAGGCTTCATTGTCCCCCAGCGTCTGACTCAGAGGTGCGCTGGCCTTGGGTTTCCGTCAATGCCCACTGCCTGCTTGGGGTCAGGGGTCACCCCGAGGGTCCCCTGCGTCTGGAGTGGCGGGTGTGCACCGAGCAATCGCTCCCGAGTTCCCGTGTGACAGCAGCTGCCAACAGGAAGCCTGGACCTGCGGAACCGAGAGTCTAAATGGGGACCAGATGCCAGGTGGACGGGAGAGGACAGCACCGACATCTCAAAGCAGGAAGATGAAATCATCCTTCGTATTAAGCCAGTGCTCTCAACCCCAAGCTTAAGGACACAAGTGCCTTTACTGACCAGGTCTGACACTTTCTGAGGAGAGAAGGGAAACTTCCCAAGAGGCAGCGATGGCGACCTTGGCTTTAGCTCCAGATTTCAGTTCTCTTAACGGACACCCCCAAATCTGTGCATGCCGACGTGCGTGTTCTATCTGGCCGCCCGCGTGACCTCACTTCTTCACTCGTGTTTCTTCACCTGTAAAGTGGGGACAGTGGTCACACAGCCTCGTGTGCTTGTCAGAACCAAACGGGACAGGACACAAATCCATCGTCACAGGAGGGCCAACCCGAGAGGCCGTGATGTCACCGATGAGAAGTTGACCTCTAGGTTCCAGGCAGAGAGGAAACGCAAGTCCCTCTGAGCTGAACGAAGGACTGAAGCCGAGTCCCCTTGCCCACCGGGGGCTCCGTGGGCGGGAAAACAGGGGATGGTGGGAACTGCGGAGGGCAGGTCACCATGCTGCCCTCGGCCACCACGGGCCATTCGCCAAAGCCAGTCTGCCGAGCGGCTGAACTGCCCACGAGGAAGCCCACTCGCAGGATCAGTCTGCCCAGCCTCTAGTTTACTTAAAATAAACGCCGGAGCAGGTCTGGGGGAGCCCAGGGATGGGGACTCTGGTCAGAGAAGGACCAGGACAGGGACAGAGGCAGGCTCAGCGACACAGCAGGAAATGCAGAAAAACTGCCTGAATTGGGCATTTTCAATGAGTTTTTAAGGCACAGGCATCCAGACGATTCTCGTCCCTTGTGCCTCCCATCTCCGTCCTCGGCTTTCTAGAAATGTCTCCAGGGCACCTGGGCCCTCACCCAGCCTGCACCCTGAGCGGGGGCCTCACTGAGGCAGGGACTTCAGGATCCCCCAGTGACTGGCCCGACCCGCTTCCAGTTTGCGCACAGTAAGCACGTCCCAGCCTCCCCCGTGCAGAGCAGACGCTGGGCTTCCCTGAGGACGTCACGGGTCCTACCTGAAAAGGGAGCACCCCGCCTGCCCCCCATCACGGGGACACGGCCCAGGGATGTCTGCGTCTCTCTCCTAGAGCCCGCGACTCTGAGCAGCGAGATACTCAAAAGAATTTTTTTTCACTTTCCGAGATTTTCTCGGCAGCGCGCCGCGGCCGACACTGACTTATGAGGACGGATCCAGAGGGGGCTTCGCTGCTCCCCAAGTCCCTTTGTCACAGAAGCTGGGACTCAGCAGGATCGGAATGCTCCCCGAAGGGTCAGCTGGCACCTGGGAACCACCACCCTGGGGCCGAACCGAGCTCATCTGACGAGGCTGGAGTGTGGTCCGCAGCTCGGGGAGCTGACGGCGGAGGAAAGGGGAGCGGGTTCCTGGGGGCCTGGAGAGCCCTCCTTGGGGACCTTAGCCTCCCCCAGGGCCACAGGCCCCAGCTCTCCTTCTCTCAGGCTAAAGGCCCTCCTTGAAGTTCCCAAGCCTGGCGGGGTCAGGCCAGTGACCTGCGTGTGGGTGGAGTTCCAGAAACCCGGCCCTCCTCTGGAACCCCCAGCCCATATCCACCCTCTACACGGAGACTGGAAGTGGCAGCCAAGGTGCTGGGCTCGTCTTCTCGCTAAACCTGCGCTGGGGCTGCCTCCAGGCTCCCTCGTCTACAGGGGCTCAGGGGACCACACGTGCCAAGAGCCGCAGAGCCCAGGGCGACAGGAGATGCCCTGAGAGCCTGCCTGCGACAGCACCGGTGACATTAGTGGATGAAATTAGCAGCCTCAGCGACATTAACAGGGAGACTGTGCCCTCGTTTGGTGGAAGGACCCTTAGACGTGTGCGAAGTCCCACGTGCTGGGGAAGGGCCTCGGGCTCCGACCAATGATAAATGGGAAAATCAGAGCCTTCGGGAAAATGTAAATATCATCCTTCCTAAGTCTGTCCCTTGGCAGGAAAAGAAGTGTTTCCCCGAAGCAGTGGGCCCTCCTCTGACTCTCTTCCCACCACGAAAACACCCCGACGGTTCACAGCCTCACAGATCTTCATTTGTCCTCACGTTCCTACCAAGGCTGGGGCAACACGTGGGAGGAAAAGGCTGTGGTTTCAACTGATTCTCCTCTAATTCAGTGTTTCTAGACCTTTATTTCATCACCGCCCTCTAAGGAGCCATTTTAGATGTTTTTTCCTTCATCACCCCTCAGAAATTTTAATCCCACAGGAACACCGTACCGTGGTTTTTGTACTGCGGGGACGTCTGTGTTCTGCATGAGGAGAGTGAGCTCTTTCCACCCCAAGAACCAGCTTCTGCCCTTTGGGAGCAGTGCTGCCGCCTGAGATACACGTATCCATTCATTCCTTCCTCCCTCCAGCACAGCAGGTACACAGCTGGTGCCAACTCTGGGCACTGGGGACACCGGGAGCAGCCAGGAGGCTGGTGTGGCTGCAGTCAAGCGGGGACCATGGGAGGATAAGGCCAGAGAGGTGACAGGTGATGGCAGGAAGTGGGGGATGAGTTATCTTCAGCTTTTACTCTGAGGGAAGTGAGAGCCACTGGGACATGATCTGGTTCGTATTTTAACAGGATTATCTGCTTAGACCAGGTGGGGAGTGTGGGGCAATGGCTGGAGCAGGGGGACCAGGGGAGGCCAGCAAGGGGATGGGGGCCTGAGCCGGTGGTCCCAGTGGAGGAGGTGAGAGGGGGTCAGATGCAGGCGATGTCTTGCAGGTGGGGCTGGAAGGATGTGCTGCTGGTTGAGAAGAGAGCATGGAAGGAGGGGTTGAGGGAGACACCCGGCTGGCCTGTGAGAGCTGCGGGGAGCCTGGGAGGAGATCTCTGCGTCCTCTGGCGACCCTGAGAAACACAGGGGAGCGGGGACAGAGGGAGTGAGGGGACGCTTAGTAGATTTATCACAGTTCCCCAGGCAGGGCCAGCTCCATCCTTCATGGGCGTGTGCAAAATGAATGTGTGCTCCAAGGCGGGAGCAAATGCCATTAAAGGTACTAGAATAAGAAAGCTTTTTCTTTTCTTCCGTGGTCTCTCTCCTGACCTGTCACGGTGTTTTCATCCACTATTTAATGAATAGGGCGTACTCGTGGGCAGTGCAGACCCTCATTGGTCAAGCCTGCATAAGGTGCGCAGGGCAGAAGCAACCCTGGGCGGGGTTATTCTCCTGAGCGAATTCTCCAAAGTGGCATCTGTTCAATAGTGTAGACTTTTTAAGGAAATGTGTTGGCATGAGAGATGTTCAGACTATAATGAATATTGTTGGCAGAAGCAGTCGGAAATGTGGGACTGAAGCATCAGCAGAGGGAAGGTGACAGAGCTGGGGAAAACCCTGGGCGAGCAGAGCCTTTTGTGGGGGTTCCGCAAGCTCTGACCCTGCCCTGGACCCGCCCCACCTTGGCCCCGCCCTCAGCTTGGCCCCGCCCCCGCCCTGGTCCCATCCCCCAGCTTGGCCCCGCCCCTGCCGTGGCCCCGACCCTAAGCCAGCCCCACTGGCCAGCTGGGCTCCGCCCATGGTGTGACCCTGCCTCCAGCCCGGCCCCCTCCCCATCCTGGCGCACCCACTGTTAGCCCTGGGAGACCTGCCAGTTTTCCACAGGGGTCAGAGAGCATTTTCACCTCCTCTTTCTGGCGGATGAAACTGGTCCAGGCCCGGGTGCCTGGTTTCTGCCCCAGCCGCCTCCTGCCGCCTTTCAGCGTGGTGGGGACAGGCGGCTCGCTGGGGGCCTCAGGGCTGGCTGACGCCTGCTCTGCGGGGAGCTCCGGGCTCGGGGCCCAGCAGTGAGGAAGCACGCGGTGCCCCTCCCTCTGAGATGACCGCCTGGCGGCCTGTCTCAGGGATTCCGCGGACCAGAGCAGCTGGGCGACTAGGAGACGAACAGCAGAAAAGCCGAACCCACGGAAATGGCCATCAACAGAGGGGAGCCAAACGAGCTCTGGTGACCCTCCCGAAGAAGGCTGAGCACAGAGAGGAACAAGGCGGAACCTGGAGCCCCAGAACAGACGTGCACAGAGCCCACGACACAGCTGTGTCAAAAGGGAAAGTGCGGAAGTTACAAACGATACACGCACGTGTACATCCGTAGACACACGTTATACTCATGTACACACACACATGCACACACGTGTACATCCATAGACACACGTTATACTCATATATACACACATGCGCACATGTGTACATCCAGAGACACACGTCATACTCATATACACACATGCACACGTGTATATCCATAGACACATTATACTCATACACACACATGCACACCTGTGTACATCCATAGACATATTATACTCATATATATGCACACACTGTACATCCATAGACACATTATATGCACACACATATACACGTATGTATGTATTTCAAACCCCACAAAGTAACACTGCGTGTCCTATGACCTACACAGATACAGGTGAAAATATCTATTGCTCAGAAGCCAGTAGAGTCCATCTTTGAGCCCAGAGCCCGCCACCCCCCTGACCTGGGCCCTCCCCCAACTCCCTGAACCTCGCCCCTGCCATGGCCTCTCCCTGCCTCTGCTCCCTGCCTCAGGCCCTCTGTCTGCTCCTGCCATCGTCCCCTCTGCTGAACCAGTCCTCCTCCAGATGGCTCATGACCTCTCCCTCTGCTCAAACACCACCTCCTCCGAGAGGCCTTCCCTGACCACCTACCCCACCAGTTCCCTCCATTTCTTGACCATGCTTTGCGTTTTATTTGCTCCTTTTCTGCCTCCTTCTGTAGAAGGCCTACTCCATGGGGGCTGTGCTGGGCACAGGGTGGGCACCAATAAGCACGTGTTAAAGGAATGAATATGTACATACTTCGCCTGGGTCACCATGCAGCCAACCACACAGCACCAGCCCCTGCCAGGGCTCTCGTCACTCCCAGCTGACAGCAGTGGTTCCTCGTGGGCACAGAGGGGGGCGCCGTTAAGAGGGCCTTGGGCTTGTCTCTGATATTCTGATTTTCTTACAAGGAGAATATACTTATGTGTTGCTTGTAATAAAATTAATGAAAATTAACTTTAATTAAAAAATCAATTTCATGCAATATCGATTTTACAATAAACACCGAATTTTCCATTTCTTTGATTGAGATGTCTGCCACCAAGCACTCTGTCATCCCGAAAGAACCAGTTTCACAGTAAACAAACAAGTTTTGGTGCATTGATAATAACAGTAACAAGCATGACGTCACTCCTCCTGCTAACAGTTACACGGGCTTTGCTGCTTCCAGAGGGTTCGCCTCCCGTGACCTCATCTGATTCCATGACAACACTGCGAGGTCGGAAGGGGGTTATGGTTATCACCGTCTTATTGTTATTCCTGTTTTGCCAAGGAAGATCCAGCGACTTTCTCCAGGCCATGGGCGCCTACTGGAAGATTACAGGGAACTATTCACCACCCACTCTTCATGTGACCCCAAATCTCCCAGCCCACTGGCCTGGTGGGCCTAACCCCTGCCCAGCTCCAGGACCAGGCCATGACTGGCCTAACCAGGCAGCTCATCCCACCTGCAACCTTGACTGGCTCGGGGATGGGCACCTGCCAAGGTGGGCGGTGAGATGTGAGGAGATGCTCTCCTGGGCAGCTGGCTCTTCCGAGGTTCTCTCTGGACAAGGCGGATGGGGATGCAGCTCCCAGGACCACTGCGGCCTCCTCTTGCTCCCATGAGGGAAGGCAGTCTGGAATCAGCATGGACCCTTCAGAGAGGGAGGAACCAGGAGGACTTCTGGAAACTGAGCCACAGCCTGATCAAACCATTCCTGAAGCCGTCCATCTCTGGGATTGTTTAAGATTTGAGCCCACAAATTCCTTAGTGTTCAAGCCTGTTTGCACTGAGTTCTCTGTTCCTTGCCACCACCAGCCATCTGTCTATTTGCTCAGGGTCACACCATAGGAACTGGCAGATGACTAAACCAGGTCCTTCTCTTGCTGACGCTCTGTGTGCAATACACACCTTCTCAAAGCCAGCCTGGTTCCTGAAATCAAAACTCTGGAGTTGGGAGAAAGGCCCTAAAGGTCATCTAACACAGCCCCGTGGGCAAATAGAGGCGGGGAAGAAGTGACGTGCCCCGATCACAGGGGAGGGTGGCAGGACTAGGCCTCCCACCGCTGGCTGCTCATGTTTCTAGGTTAACACAGTATGAGAGACCACCAATGACAGGACAAGTGGGGCTCCATCTGTCAATGCAAAGTTCATGTCTGCACACCCTGAGCGAAGTGGTGGCCATCTGCAGTCGTAGACCACTTGGCGAGAAAACCTCTGCTCCAAGGACTGGACAGTCCCGGTTATAAACTGGAGGGTGATTCTGGTATTTTGTCTACCTGAATTTTTTCTTTTCTCTGCTAAGTCAGATGACTTATTACTTTTTTTAATTTGATGTTGTTGCTTGGGTACAGCTCTGCAGTGTTTTTCTAAGCACAGTTTATCCTCCACCAAAACAAATCTTAGGGGCCAGCCTGGTGGCATAGTGGTTAAGTTCATGCGCTCGGCTTCAGTGGCCCTGGGGTTCATGGGTTCAGATCCCAGATGCAGACCTACGCACCGCTCATCAAGCCACGCTGTGGCAGCATCCCACATACAAGATACAGGAAGGCTGGCAACAGATGTTAGCTCAGGAACAATCTTCCTCACCAAAACAATAACAACAAAAAATCCTAAAAGGGGATATAAATGCAGAATAGGCTATTAACATACATTTTGTTCCGTCCTCACTCCTTTTGAACTCTGACTGTTGGGTTTGTTTTCATCGCTGTTATCTGCTTGTTTGGTAAGCTCTTCTCTCCTAATTTCTCCTGAGACGAGGACAGGTGCACTGACGTACATTCTCCGGGTGACCTAAAGCTGGGCAGTGAGGGGCGGACCCCACACTGGGTTTGCTGGACATGGTCACCGGGAAGCGCTGGGGGCTGAGGAGCCGGAACCAGGCGAGAGGCTGCAGCTTTGCCAAGGTCAGCGTCGCTGTCGGGTGGGAATTCTCTCTGAGGTTTCACCTGGTTGAAAACGTCTGTCACGGTAACAGCAGCCTCCTCAAGGCTGCATTGCTCTCACAGTGAAGATTCTGCACTGAAATTTGATGGTAAAAACGACGGCGACTTTAGGCCATGTAAGTGCCGTTTGGTCTCTGCTGAGCTGTTGGCAGAAGGAACCGACCTGAGAGCCCATGGCATTTGCCCTCCTTCCAGAGACGGCGACACTCGCCCCCTCTCGGGATCCAGGCAGGACAGTTCACACAAGGGCGCTTTTCAGAGACTAGTGACTCTCGCAGGAGAAGTTATCTCACACCCAATTTTCAGTTAGTCAGACAATGATGCAAAACAGATTTTAAGGAAAAACTACAGAAAAATCACCCACGTTGCTCTTACAGGATGGTGTCAGTTAAGAGCTGGAGCTTTGGGATCAGGCGGATCCTTCTTCACATCCTGGCTGCACCGTGTACCTGCCATGTGACCCTGGGGAGGTCACTTACCTGAGAGGCCCCTCACCCCTTCTGAACCCGTCCCGCCCAGCTCAAGGGTTGCCACGAAGTCTCAGAGTCAAATAGATCAGGACTCGCTTCTCCGAGTGTGGGCTGCAGACCAGCAGCGGCTTCCTCAGCTGGAAACAAGCTAAAAATGCGGGATTTCAGGTCCCATCCAAGTCCGACTGAACGGAACCCAAAGTCCAGCGAGGCCCAGGCGGCTGTGGGCGCAGCAGAGTGAGGAGCTGCTCAGAGCGGCGCAGGCGCGGGCGCGGCAGGGGCCCAGGTCAGCCTGGAGCTTGATCCGGTTCTCTCTGTCCTAGACTTATTTCCCACTTAAAGCCGGTTTTCATGCTGCTGGAACTTCCTGTTGGCCGACTGCACTTCACAGTTTGCATGAAGTCCACTGAGTGGTGGGCCCGTGCCCCTTCCCCTGTTTGCCCATCTGGACTGTCCCCGGCATCTTGCTGTTAGGAGGCAGCACTTCAGAGAGCACCCCTCTGCGTGGAGCTTAACTTCAGGGAAACAAAACCAAACAAACAAACACAGAAAAAGAGAAAGAAGAGGAAGAAGAAAGAAAGAGAAAGGAAGAGCATCTGTCCGTCCCTGTGGAGTCAGGAGAGCTGGGGTCCTCGCCCCCGTGTCGTAAGTGGAGGAGCAAACCATCCCCCGGTGCCCCCCAGGCAGCCAGGCACTGAGACAAGACCCCCCGTGGTGGGGGCACAGCTGCAGTGGGGGGGGCGGCCGCAGGACCCCTGCGATGCTCAGGAGGGGGCGGATGCAGGCGCGGGTCACTGGGGCTCGTGTCCTAATGGCCCAGGAGGGGCTGCGGGCCCATTGCCCTTCCCCTTGGAGCCCAGGGCCCGCCCCGCACGCATCTCCAGGTTCCTGGAGCCGGTACAGTTTTGCATTAATGGGCGACCCGGCTGCAGGAACGTGGTGTCCGGTGCCCTCCTTGCGCCCTCGGAGCAGGGCTCCCACGGCCTGTCCCACGGCGTGTCCAGAAAGCAAGGGGCCAGCAGCACCCCGGGCTCTGACCCAAGTGTCCCCTCACCCTCCCCTTCCTGGGGCAGCAGGTCAGCAAGGACAGGGACATGCAGGGCTCGGCCGGGCGCGGAGCCGGACCCTGTACCACCAGGCCCCACGCGGCCTCTATCCTGTGCCACCCCTCTGAACCCCGCTTGTCCCGGGGGAGAAGGGGCCGCTCCCTCTCCCGGAACTGCTGTGGGTTTTCCGAGCTTGATGTGAGGTAAAAATCTGTGGACAGAAGTTCTGACCTCAGGAGCTGGTGTTCTAGAACCAAACAAGTCAATGAGTGTGATATTAAGTGAGTGCAGCGGTGGATGGTCCGTGGGAAAAAGAAAGAAGGGGGGTCAGGTGAGAGACTCAGGGATGGGGGTCAGGGGGTGAGGAGGGAATGAGAGCGTCAGGGGTTGGGGGTTAGGGGCCCAGGAAGTTGGGGGGTGGGGTGATGAGAGGGTCAGGGGAAAGGGGTCAGGGTGTGTGGAGGGGGTGAGAGGGTCGGGGGATAGGGGGTCAGGGCGTGTGGAGGGGGTGAGAGGGTCGGGGGAGTGGCGGGCGTCCTCCCTGCCCTCAGAGCTGGGCATTAGGGTCTGGATGAGAGAGGAGTGGGGTCCTGGGTTTCCTTTGCAGACTGACCTGAACAGGGATAAAGATGAAAATGAAAACAGCCTCTGGTCTCCAGAGAGGCGAGGGCAGAGTGGAGCCTGTGAGGGGCAGGGAGGGAGCTGGAGGTCTTGTCAGGGGCCCCTTCCTTTCCGCCAGCCTGGAGAGGCCTGGTCTACAGAATCTTCTGTGGTGTTGCTGCATCCGTGGCGTCTGAGGACCCCAAGGGCTGCCCGGGGGCCACAGCATCTCCTGTGACCTCTCCCTGACCCAGCAGAGGGAAGACCTGGGGCCAGCCCCTTCTAGAACATTCCCTCCAGGGCAGTTGCAGGTGGATTCTCATCTCACAGGAGACAGCAGCGCTCAGGGCTCCCAGAAAGGCCGTGATTACCAGCCGCGGAGCACAGCAGTGCCCTGGTCTGCAGGAGGCGGCTCAGCGCCCAGCGGGCCGGCCTGGTCCACCACCCCTGCTGTCACAAACCCTGGGTCCCTCAGCGCCCTGCCCTCAGCAAGTCACTCCGAGTTTAAGAGTAATTAAGAGAAGTGTTTCCTTTTATAACCAGCTCCCCTTCTCTCAGGAGCTGTGGTGATTCTGGGATGAAAGCATCATGAAAGCGCCTGGAGGTCACGCAGACAAAGCAGCAGGCAAGGCCCTCAGAGAAGGGCCACCTGGAGCAGAGCGGGAAGAGAAGGCGCCTTTATCAGGTGGAATGCAGGGGCAGGACAGAAGAAAGAGAAAACCCTGCCCCGGCCGGCTCCTGAGACTGGGAATGATGAGGTCCTGTGTCCAGGGCTCTGCAGAGCCCTTATCAGTGTCCCTGTGACACTGACCAGGGATGAGGACGGTGCTGAGATGGAGGAAAGACAAAAAAAGCATTTCTCCACGGCCTGTTGGAATTTCACAGTCGAGAAGACAGTAGACGGCCCGGGGTCCAGAGGCCCGGTGAGGGCCGGGAAACGGACCTCTGTGCTCCCGGGAGGGCAGGCCAGGTCCTGTCCCTACACGTGGGCAGAGGCTCCAGCGACCGGACAGAAACAGAGGCTGTCCAGGCAGCTCCGCTCTGCAGTGAAATCAGCGTCCTCAGTTCCGCTGCTTCCTGGAGGACGGAGGGAAATGCTGCGGCCCAGCTTCCTGCGCACAGACTTGCTCTTTTCTTTCCTTTTTTTGTCATAATAATATGACTTCTTGGGAAAGCTCATTTACATTGACTTTGGGTTTTATTCGTTTATTCGGGCCTGTTTCGTTTATTTATCCACCATCTTCCAGCAAGTGTTTATTGACAGCCTCCTCTGAGCCCCGGGGATGGAGGTTTGAGTGGGGAGACCGGTGCTCGCCCTCAGAGGGTGAAGTCTCCAGGAGACTCAGTGCACAAGTAAATGAAGAACAAGGTGGATGAAGGGGGCAAGCCTGCCGTATGGGGGGTCACCGGGGAGTTGGGATAAAGGGAATCGAGGCCGTGTTAGACGGGGAGGGGAGGGCCGGCCTCCCTGGAGAGGTGACCTTTGAGCTGAGGGGACACCGAGAAGATTCCAGCCAGGCACAGGCCGCCAGGAGAGCGTTCCAGACAAAGGGCACAGTTCGTGCAAAGGCCTGGAGGCAGGACTGGGCTGGACAAGCGCAGGGAACAGAGAAGAGGCTGCAGACTGTGGTGGTGGGGGAGGGTGCACTGCAGGGAGGCAGGAAGGGGGGCGAGCCCCAGGTACAGGGCAAGGCCCTGGGGTTCTCGTGGAGAATGGTGGCAAGTGATTGCAGGGGTCTGCGGATCTGCATTCCTGAACAGTCTTGGCTGCTGGTGAAATGGACGGTGAGGCCAAGTGGAAGCCGGGCCTCCAGGCCCATCCTGGGTCTACGAGACGTGTGGCCTTGAGCAAACTCATCTTCCCTGAGCCTTGGTGTCCGCACCTGTGGCGTGAAGGGATCGCGATGGAGGGTTGGATAAGATGACGCCCATGGTGGAGCCCAGCACACAGCGTCAGGCCTTCTGTAACTGTAGCGGGTGGACACTGACCTTCCCAGACTCATGCCCCTGACCCAGGACGCAACTCAGGCCAGAATAACGAGCCTGTGTGTTGGCCTGGGACACACGCTCGTGTAACACGACCCCTTTCACCAGCCCTTCATCTCACGACTGTTCACGATTCCTCACATGTGTGAGCACGGGCCGTGCTGTTGGGACTGGAGTGCTCATTACATCTCACCTGGGAAAGTAATGCCACCCAAAACCAACGTCGAATGAGGTGGTGACGCTGCGAGCAAACGCCTGCTTACTCGTTCAACAGCAATACCGGAAATGGCTGAAAACACACAGTTTGCCTTCTAACGCAATTCTGGAAGCTGGCCCCTCTGAACTCCAACCCCCGGGCTGGATTCATTCGAAACCATGACCCCCCCCCCCAAGGTCGCTCAGTGGCATCCACGTCTTCCCAGGTGAGGGGGTTAAAACGTGACACCAGGAGGCGGCAGATGCACAAATCCGGAATGCGGGGTGTCCCACAGGCAGCTGATCCTGGGAACTCTACATGACGTGAGAAGGAAAGTGAGGGGCGTGGATCACCTCCACCGGAGACGGCAGAGCCTTCACGACCAAGGACGGGGCCTTGTTCGAATCCTGATTCCGGAAAAGCAATGAGAGGAAGACATTTGCCAGACAAGTGGGGAAGTTTGAACTTTAGAAGTGACAAGGACGCTGCAGCTATGGTAGAAGACATCCACGTGAGGTCTGGGATTTGCTTTAAAACACGTTGACAGGAAGAGGGGTGAGAGCTGGAGGGAGTGGGGCAAATCCTGGTCCCTGTGGAATCCAAGTGATGGGAATGTGGAGGCGCATTATATTCTTCTGGGTGAAAATATCCACAATAATTGTTCAGTTGTGCTCGGTTTATTATTTCCGATTGCTGTTTACTTGAGGAAGTATCACAGGATATCTCGAAATGCAGACCAGGAATCGCCCTGTCGTTTTGGCTCCTCACCATGTTGACCGGGCAGGAACAGGGCACTTCACGTGGGCGTGAGCCCAGGGACGGCGGAGATTCCCGCTTCTTCTGCAGGCGGGACTCTCGGGAGCCTCCGGCCAGGTCCTGGAGCCGGGGAGGGGCTCTTCCTTACCCTCCGTCTGAAGCTGCCAGCCTGCTCGTGACAGAAGTTGACCGGCTGACAGCGATTTTATGCAGAGCTGAGCACCACAGCCGGGGCCTGTCACCCCAGCTCTCAAGTGAAGATCCAGGGGTATTTTCAAGCAGAAATAATGGGCCGTTGTGGCCTTTTAAAGAGATATGATTTATCTCTGGGACCGCATCCAGGCCGGAGCTGCTGGAGGACAAGCCCAGGCTCCCTGGCCAGCGAGGAGGTTTTTAATCCCTCGGCGGCTGGTCTGCAGATGGAGGACAGCTGAGGCCCCACAGCCCGGGCGACCAGGAGGGGGGTGATCTGTGCCGGGCACGGAAAAGCGGCTAATGCAGGCGCTGCAGGCGGCGTGTCTGTGCGCCCCAAGGAGGGTAGAGATTTGGGAAATTCTGTGGAATTTGAACCACACGATGGTTAACTGGGTGACTCAGAGACCAGGTGGAATGTTTTCAGGCAGAATCATGTGGTTCAGTTGCCTTCTTTCCTCAAATGCAGGAATTCGTGTTGGTGAAGATGTGAATTATGAACCTTGGATGGAAAACAGCTGCGTGTGTCCTCGGCCGTAAACGCAGATCTCCTGAGCCGGTTAATTGGACGATGACAGACTCTGCCAGCTGTCTCGCCGGGGCATGCCCTCCTTTCTCACCAGCAGGACCCTGATGGTCACATGCTCCCTGAACCTTGTCCAGCCCCCTGCTGTCACGCCCCGTGACACCGTGCTAGGCAGGAGGGGGAACCGGAGTCTCCCTACCTCAGCCTCTTCCTCCCTCTCGCCTCCTCCTCCCTCCGAGTCCTTGGCGATTCTCGGGCAGCGTGGTGTGGTCCTGCACGTCCCCTTCGCGGAGGGAACATCTCCTGTGCGTCCCCCAGCATCCACTCCCCTCCTTGTATGAACAGACCCGACTGCATGTGAGAATTCACTTTCCTGCCTCAGTCCCTGTGTTTGGGGTGAGCTGACCCTGAGCCCCAGGCCCCGGGGAGCACACGAGCCAGGCCTGGCTGAGCCCCTACTGCCCAGCCCCGGACAGTGATGGGCTCGGTGACAGGAGGGACCTAAACGGGCCCGTTGGTGACTCTGGGGCTCTTGGGGCATCCCACTCTTGTCCCCGGCCTTGGACCTGAGCGCTGTGGGGCTGGAGCTGCGGTGGGTGGGTGCGTGGGGCACCTGCAGCTGCTGGGCCCTGAATGGAGCCTCGGGTGGGGCAGGGTAGGGGAACATGGGAGACCAGCAAAGTCCGGGGGACATCTGAGCGCTCAGACCCAGCTCTGCCTGAAGACCAGGCCCCACTGCACCAGCCTGCTAATGCCCCTGGCCTGAGCCACCTGAGTCTGTCACTTGTCACCAGGAGAATCTCACATGAACCATGATAAGGTTCAATTTTGGGCAGAAACCCCCCTGGCCCCTTGGGAAACCTCCAACCTGTCCCAAAGCCATGAGGACATGTCCACCTGCTGAGTTTCCCTCGTGATCACCCTCTGAGAGCCGAGCCGCCAGCAGTGGGGCATTCTCTTTAGGTGAATGCAGTGCCGTGTCAGGGAACCGTCTCTGGGGCTGGTTGTGACCCCTTCTGGCCAGGAGTACCCAGCCTGGTCTGCCTGAGAACCTGAATGGTACCGTGATGTCCTGCGCGTGCAGAACCAGAAGTTCCTGTTTGCAGAGGGAATTGCAGGCCCCTTTATTTCTGAGGTTTTGTTAGGACACAAACCCCTCTGGCGCTCCTTGCCCGGAGGTCAAACTCTGTTGGTGCAGCTGCTCCCGGGCCCTTTCCTGTGTCCCGTGTCCAGCCCCCGGCCCAGGGCCCTGCCCTCCCGGGCCCCTCAGCCCCCCGCTGAGGCTGCTGCACAGAGAAAGGCTCTGGCCCCCTGAGAGCGATGCCTCAGGATGAAGAGGGCGTGGCGGTGGGCGGCTCTGCTGCAGAGCTCCAAGGAGCAGGATCATGGCATCTCCGCTGAGCTGAAGCCTGCTGCCTCCACGAAGGGGACGAAATGCCCAGAGGGCCTGGAAGAAGTCCCTTCGTGGGGGCTCTAAGGGGAGAGATGCCAATGCCTCCGAAACCAGAGCGAGAGGGACAACCCACGAACGACGGGTGTCCTCATGGGCGAGGCTGGTGGGGTGGCGGCTATCACAGCTCCTCTGCTCTGTCAGGGGAATGAACTGCGCTGACGCCCGCAGCCGCCTCTGTGTGTCCCTTCTCCGCTCTCTGGCCCTCATCCACCTCCCGGCCTGGGTCCAAGCTCTAATTCCGGCAACTCTGGGCTTCCTGGCCCCAGGCTCTCCCAACCTTTTAGGAAGGGGGCTCGAGAGCATCCCACTCCCCTCCCTTTGCAGCCTGATGCCGTCTGAGCCTGGAATTTGGGGTCGCCCGAATGTGATGCTCAGCCCTCCCCCTGCAGACATGCGGCTCTGTTACAGCCCGCTCCGCTTCCCTCTGTGTTTATTGTCTGAAATTGTCTTGTTTGTTGACTTGTTTCCCTCATTCTCTAAGATCTACCTCCCCAGACTGGAACCTGGGCTCCCTGAAGTCGGGCTGCGTCTCAGGCTCCTTCATGTCCCTGGAGCCCATCACAGTGGCCGGTACCTGGTAGGAGCTCCATCCGTGTGAGACGACTTAGATGATGGGTGCAGGACTGAGCAAATGAGGGAGGCAGGACTTGGATAAAGCTTTATTACTTAGGTCTCATTTCCTTCTCGCCTGATGCCTCTTTCCAACCTGATGAGCTGTTGGACTCAAAACCTTGTCTGTCGGGCCAGCATTGTCCAAGAGAGCTGTCTGCGATGATGAAAATGTTATGCGTCTGCGCTGTCCAATATAGTCCCTTTAGTTACGATCATTACAGGGCACTGGAAATGTGGCTAGTGTGACAGGAGTTGGACTGTTCATTTTATTTAGTTTTAGTAAATATAAACGAATAGCTGTCGATGGCCAGTGGCTCCCATGGAGGACACACAGGACTCCATCCTGAGCGTCATTCCTGGCTGTGTTGTCTGGATCTCGCCCTCCTGTGTGCCTCTGCCTGGCCTGTCCAGACTCCCAGCTCTCACCCCCGTTGTTGGCCTGGGGGCTTCCAGCCTCCTGCAGGGCAGGCACCTCATTCTTCTGTGGTTCAGGGCTGGTTCAGGTGCCCACAGGGATCAGCACCAGGTCCCAAGTCAATCAGAGCATCTGAGGCCACCTCGGTCTGGTCTCAGGTCAAAGACTTCCCAAGAATACAGGACCAATAGGAACTTCCTTCCGGCAGTCGAGGCTTCCCCACAAAAGACCCCAAAAGCTCTAGAAATAGCTAAGACTAAAAGAGGGGCTGGGTGGATTAGCCAGGACTCTTGATCCCGAGGGACAGGGCACCTCTCAAACTGAAATGAGCCAAAAGAGGAATATCTTCAGTGCAGAAACTCAGTGGTCCAGGGCTATCCGGCTGCAGGCACAGCTGTATCCAGGGGTAAATGTGCTCCTCAGGAAGTGGACTTTCCCATCCTTTAGCTCTGCTTCCTCCTGGGTTGGCTGCATTCTTAGTCACACATTTCCCCTGAGACGGCAAAGGTGCCCAGCACTGCAGACTCGCACCCCACAGCCTGGCAGGGACGGTGGAAGGAGAAACCTGTCTCCCAGTATCCCAGCCAGAGTCCCGGGACTGACAGCTCAGACAAGCTGGGCCTGCAGACCCCCCTGAGAGGTACACTCCCCCCAACCCCAGTCTTCACCTCCTGCTCCCCCACGCTCCCCCCATACCACTGTCCTCATCCTCCTGACCACAGAGGATGCGAGGGGGTGAAGCCACGCTGGGTGGTTCCACCCCAAAGCCACTTCTGCAGACGGGTCACGTGTGGTCCTCGCCACCTGCTGGGAGAAAGACGGTCGGATCCTGAGGCGCTCAGGAGGCCGCAGTGCTGCGTCAGAGCCGTCGGGAGGCCCCTGGTCGACTTCCCGTCAGAGTGAACAGTGAGAAGCAGGAGTGTTAGCGCTCATGGGGCCTCCCCAGGGTCTGGCTCTGTGCCCCAGGCTTCGCTGACATTGACTTCAATCTGAAGGTCAGAAGGGTCGAATGTGAGCAATTTCTGTGGTTCCCTGATATCATCTCCCTTCTTCTCTAAACCCCTTCTGTCTCCCGTCACTCCTTCTGCTGGTATTTATCAAGCAGGTACCAATGCTGGGCCTGTGCCGGCCCCTGAGATGGGGAGTGACCAGATGGACACGGCCCCTGACCTCACAAGGCTCTTGGTCCAGGGGGACAGGAGGCAAGCGGGCCCCACACCCAGGCGATCCTGGTGCCGTCAAGGTGCTTTCTGGTTCCCCCTTTACAGGATCCCCCTGTGGTCAAGGCACAGGAGACGCCCCCCGGCTGCTGACCACATGCTGTCCCTTTTATAAACCGTGATGACCTAAAAGTAACGTGGAACAGACAATGGTTGGGGGGCACGAGGGAGGATGGTGAGGAACGATGGAGAACGGTGTGGAGGCGCAGTTTCCCCATCGAGTGCTGAGGACGCGCAGCCCGACGTCCGCGCTTCCTGCGAGGGGAAGCGGCGGTTCTGTTCATTAAGGCTGTGGAGTTGGCCAGCGGGAGAATTTAAAATAAAAATGCACTTCATATGTCTCAGGAAGGGGAAAGGGAGGTGAGCCGCCATCAAGGGGCTAAACGTCGTTTTTCACGGCAGGAGAGGCAATATGTAGCATCCAGAGATGCAAACCTAGACATAGGTCATGTGTGTCACCTGGAACATTGGTGACAAGCACCCGCGAGCCCTGAAATTGCAGAAGTGACAGGGGAATCGACAGCCTGGGGAGGAAGAATTCCCCTTTTCATTCGTTACCGTGCTCCGCTCTGTGGTTTTTATTGTCATGTATTTGCATGTCAGTTTTATCATTGAAAAAACTAAAAATGGTGCCTCCTCTATGTAAATGGGGAAAGTGGTCTGGAAGCGCATGAAGTGGGCAATTCCCGTCTCTGGGGAGTCTGATCCCCACCCCCACTGTCCCCCCCAGAGACCACCGTGAAGAGCGCAGCGTCTGATGGGGTGGCGGGAAAACTCTGTTCTGTCCTCCACAAGCATTTACTGAGTGACAGCTGTGTGCAGTGCATTGCACTGAGCCCTGTGTGGTGGGCAGAATGGACAGGGAATGGCTATCTCAGGGGCTTTGCCATCTTAGAGGCCCTGCCACTGCGGAAGGATCCTGGGTGCCAGGCAGCGGGCACTTTCAAGTCCTCCCTTCTGGTCACTCGGCCCATGTGGGAAGTCCCTCCTAACGTTAGGGTCAAGTACATCCACCTCTTGATTGCTCTCCATGACAGTGAGCCCACTTCCTCCCGGGGTAGCTCCACCCATCATTAGAGAGCTCAGTCAGAAAGTTCTTCCTCAAGTTGAAAGAAACCCAGGGCTCTACACCCAGAACGGGACCAAGGTGCTGGAGGTGGTTTCGGTCCCAACCATGGCCTCCATTCCCCTCCCCCTCCACCCAGATGAGCCCCGAATCTGTGCCAAATGGGGATGTTTGCTGTGAAGGCAGCTTCCACAGGCCCCCTGGAGCCCCCTCCAACGGGGCTGCCCCATCTGAGCCCCAGCCCTAGAGAAATCCTGGAGCCTGCGCTGCCGGAAACTTCCAGCCATCGTCTGGGCTTTGAGAACTGCAGCCCTCTGGCACATGCAGCCTCCCCTGCACGCCCATGTGGCCCCTCCTGGAGACAGGCTACCCTCCGTCCTGCACCTAGAACACGAGGGCAGCCGGCTGCCTGTTTCAGGGGCCCATGTGTTCCAGGCAACTGTCAATTCATGGCTCCCTGGTTTTCCAGGAGCCTGGTGGCACAGAGAGGAGCAAGGCCCAGGCTTCCTTTGCAGGGCCCACCCCTCCCCTGGATAAAGCCTCTGTCCGTCCTTCAGGCCACGCTCCCCCACCCACTGCGTGCAGCCTGGCTTCCAACTCAGGGCCGCTGGTGGCTTTCAGTAGTTCTGCCTGTCGTGTTCCTCGTGAGTCACGTTCTCTTCAAGTTGTGCACTCTATGTTACAAATCCGACCCAGGGAGGCCTGAGCGCTTGTCTTTGGGGGCCTGGTCACTGCCCTCAGGCCAGCGGGGAGCCGCCTGGACCCTCAGGAATCTCCCTGACCCCTGGAGGGCAGGGCGGGGCTCCTGCAGATTAGAAGTAGGGTCCCTTCTGTGTTTCTGTCCCGGATTGGAGGCCACAGGCACAGCCAGGGGAGGGGCAGGGAGGGACCCCCAGGCTTCTCCTGGGACTCAGGGCCATGGGCTGCAGGCTGGCCAGGCCCATGGAGCAGGGACGTGGGAGGTTCAGAGGACGGGCCGGGAGCAGTGGCTTTAACCCTAAGAGGGGCCAGCAGGGGAGGATGCGCGGGAGGAGGGAGAGAAGGGCCTCCAGTCCTGACGGGCGAAGGAGGCACAGAGATCAAACTGACAACCCTGACCAGTGTCCTGCCCGCCCCCCACATCACCCACTCCTCCCCTACCCAAAAGCTGGCAGCTCCAAGGGGCTGGGGGCCAAGCTTCGCCCGTCTTCTTGTTCCACTCTCCCTGGACGGTGTTCTCATCTGGGCGGCCAAGACTGTTCACCAGCAGGTCCGCATTCCAGCCAGCGGGAAGGGGGAAAGAGGGAGAAGATGCTCCCCTCGAAGGGCGCAGCCTGGGACTCAGGCCCATCACTTCTCTTCCATCCCATTGGCCAGAGCTCGGTCACACGCCACCCCAGGCTGAGGACGGGGACAAAGGTAGACTTTATTCTGGGCAGTCCTGTGTCCAGGTGAGAATCTGAGGTTCCATCACACAAAAGAAGGGAGAAGGGACCTTGAGGGACAGCCAGACGTTTCTGCTAAGAAACATTTAGTGAGATACTTTATCTCAGCACAGGACCACCGAGGCCTGGCCAAGCTCTAGGGAGATTAAAACCAACTTTGCCCTGCGGAGGGTCCAGCCGCTTCCATGTCTGCTTCCGGCTTGGGTCCGTGCTGCGCAGAGGCCAGCTCTCTGTACTAGCTGGAATCCGCCCAGCTCCACTGCTGTGTGTGACCACAGGAAGGTCCCCTAGCCTCCCTGGGCCTCAGTTTCCTTATCTGTATACCAGGAATGGTAACAATCACAGGTAGGTGTGGCTGTGAGAATTAAGTGAGCGAATTCATGTGAAACCTTTAGGACAGAGCCTGGCGTGTAATAAGCATTAATCAACGTTCATAGGGAGGAAGTGGTCAATGTTAACCAATGTTCAACACACGCACACATACACGCACTTCCACGTGCCATCCTGTGTCCTCGGCCGCTGCCCCGACTTCTGCCCAGGTGGGCGCAGCAACTGTGACGCAGTCCCTCCTGTCCACGGCTCTCTGGGTGCAAAGAGCTTTGATGTCTGTCTCCTCCGTCCCTAACCCTCCCAACAGTCGTGAGAGGCCAGTATTCTGGTCTCAGCCTCCTTTCACAGAGGAGGAAACTGAGGCACAGGCAGGTCCCTGCCTCCTTGGAGCTCACACTGTGGGGCGGGGGCTTCTGTGGACAGGGTGGTCAGGAGGGGCTCGCCGAGGAGTGACACTTGGCAGAGCCCTGGAAGGTGAGAAGCGGCAGCCGTGAAAGAGCTGGGACAGCATCCCAGGAGGACGCACGGCCGGACAAAGGCCGGGTCGGGATGAACCTGGCACGTTTGTGGCACAGAAGGAAGGTCAGTGAGTCCAGGAGAAGGAGGGGGAGGGGTGGACAGGTCCCCACTCGACCCCGGGGCCTGCACATCTGGAAACATCTCTGAGTCTTCATCTATTCGGGGCAGAGAACACCCCCACTTGGGGCGGGAAGGGCTTGCTGCGTGGGTGGGGAGGGAGTGGGGGCGGGGCAGACAAGGCCCTGATGTCCGGTGGGAAGTCCAGGGCTGGCTGAGCCGGGCGGCCTCGGCCCAGGCTGGCTCTTTCCTCTTCAGGCCTCCGCCATCTGCTTTGGGCCCCTCAGAGTGAGGAGCAGGAAGCGTGACAGTCACAGCGAACGCCTGCTTCCGAGTCTCCTGACCCAGGTGGCAGCTGTGACGGCTTCCCTGCACCAGCAGAGAGGACGCTGACGACGGGCTGCCTGCCCTGCGATTCCCTTCTGGTTCTGCCCACGTGAAATCAGGCTGTTCGAGCCTCCTTTGCTGTTTGGTTTTTATGCTTCCAAATAAGGTGTAAAGGCAGAACATATGCGTGATGCATGATGATGACGCTGGGATGTGTCTGACTTCATCCCTTAATGTCCCAGTTATTCACACGGTTAAAGAACACTGTTCGTAATAAGACACCCTTGGGGAAAGTGACACGACCACAGCTTACAGGATCGAAGGCACTTTACCCAGTTCCTCATTCAGTCGCGTGCATCTGCGTGTCCCATCTGTGGGCATGCCCATAACGATGACACACAGAGTCACCGGTCCCCTGGTGTGTGTTTAGACAACATGTTACTTTGCATCACAAAAACACCCAGTGATGTCAGAGGCTCTGCGCATCATAATGACACTCCTGGTATCCAAGAGACCTCAATTCGCTGCTCAGTCACTGTCCCTGCGGTGAGAACCGGTGGCCAGATCGGAGCCTCCAGCTGAAGGGAACCTGATTACATCTAGATTGACCCCTATTGTGCGGCAGCTAATGACCCAGTTAACCTCTGGTTAATTTCTGCTTCTCGGTGTCCTGGGAACGGGTGGTGTTTACTCCGGTTGGGACAAACCTTTATTAATGTGCATCAGGCTGGGGGGTGGGGGGGGCTGCTGTTCTGGGCCGAGGGTTTCATAGAAACCAGCTGATGGGCCAGGGCCCCGCTGAAGTTGCAGAATACGAATGAGCTGCTTTCTTTCCCCATTCTCCTCTGCCCTGATTTGCATGACTAAGCTTTCTGGGCTTTTTTTTTTAATGTGTTTGTTTGTTGATTATTGATCTGGCTGCTATAGAGGGACAAATTATTTGCCCACCGGACAGTAGCCTAAATTTGGCAGAAGCCTCAGCTGTGTCTGCAGCCAACTGGAGCCAGACAGCCGTACTTGTACTGGGAGAGACCATTCGAGGAGAATTTATGGGGCCTGGGGACACAAGGATGAGAATTACTTTGGTCTCCAGCAGGCACATGAAGGGGATCTTGGCAAAGGACGGCTTGTTGGATAAGAAGGAAAGAAAAGATCCTCTTTTGTGGTAAAAAATCTAGCTCAATTTAACAAAAAGCTCAAAAGCTGTCTCTCAATGAGGCTGCAGTTTCCCTGGGGAAAGAGAAGATGTTGCTGATTTTTAAAATGTGTTGTCAACTCTATCAGACCCAATGTCACCTTTTTTTAACAATTTTCTAATTTCCACTTTACTACCTTGACATGAAATTCCGCAGTAGGTATCGATAACCAAACCTGCTTATATGTTTTTTAAAATTCAATTTAATGCCCTAAGTAGAATATGAAGAGAATTATTTTTTAAAAAGTAATTTATGCATAGTAATTTGCAATAAAATAATGCATATTTCAACATGCAAATACTCTGGCATGCCCGCACAGAACTGCTTCAGCTGTAAATGCAGGCTGGGATCAAGCGTGTTGAGCTGGCATCTCCAATGCTGTGAGACACGTGGGTGCCAGTGACGTGACGGTCCACAGTGGTACCCCGTCATCGGCAAACTTTCCCAACAAAACAAGGACAAGCCTCCCTTGATTTACACCCTAGTTGCCATCCCAGGAAACTCAGTGAATATTTAAACAGTGTAAAACACTTTAGTATTGTTTCCGGGTAAAACAGACTTTCTGTGTGGGGCTCAGAGCACTGTAAATAGGGCTTACTCACATGAACGTCCAGTGGGACATTTGAAACTGAGGCAAGATGCAAGACAGTTCTGCAGGCTTTGGGACTGTCCTGGGTTTCGTCGTCATCGGGTATCCTCAGCGCCCACCCACTGAACCCCAAAACACACAGCTCATCGTTGCGCCACCAATGTCACCTTATAGGGAGCAACACCCCTGTTGATAGCTAGTGCCCCATGGGTGAGCGCACCCATGTCACAGAGGCTGAAACCTCCTGTTGAACCCATCTGAAGTTCCTCTTGTGTGTGGCCTTTTCCTGGCTAGCTGTCCACGCTGCCCAGGAGGAGGCAGGCAACCCGAGGACCCCTCAGCAACCTCAGGCCTCCCCATCCCTCCCCAACCCCAGGCAAAGAAGGGCAGAGTCCTCAAACCCTGTCCCTACAGGGTAGCGGCCTCCTGGGGTTTGAGGGCTCCAGCACCTTCATTCCCAGCTCTCCAGGGGCCTGGAAAGCTCCCTTCTGTCCTTCTGAGTTGGGAAATCCCTCAAAACCAATTGTGGCTTCTGGGTGGATCTTGAGGGTCTCTACCAAGGGGCCTCTTTTGATTTATTTATCAGTCTGTTCACTTATTATCTTTATTACCAAAACTTTATCAAGATAACTGCATAAGTCAAAATAAAAATGGCCAAACCAGCCACACCGCACCACCTCAGCGCCCTCCTGTGAACGTGCTCAGTTTTCACACCCAGGCAGACTCGACTGCCTACGTTTTCTCCCAATATTCCGCTACACCCCTCTCCTGTCCAAGTCGGCTCCCGTGTTCACCCCCGACTCCCTGTCTCCTTTCCCATCCCCCCCACTCCCAAAGCGAACGGCCAAGTGTGCCTCCTTCCACGACTTTCTGCACACGCACAGACTCATAGACAGACAGACACACTGACAAGGATTTTCTGACCTCTCTTTGTGAGGATTTGGCATTTCTTTCCCTAAAGTACAATTTGACTACATAAATTACTCTGCACTGTGCCTTCTCAATCCTCGATATATTATGGACCTTCTCTGGATCGATACCTGGGGTCCAACTCACCATCTTGAAATAGCTGTCTAACTTCCCACAGCGTGAATCTGCTATGCTTTGTCGACGAAAATAATCCATAACCAATCTGTAAATGAAAATTTGGGTGAGTTTATTCTGAGCTAAAATCTGAGGACCATGGCCTGGGGCCTTCCTTCCTGAAGGAAGAAAGGGCACCAAAGAAATGAGGTGGACAGAATGGTTATATACCCCCAAAGAGGGTGCTTTACATATGATTGAAATGTCCCTCCCACAATAGTCACAAGATTGCCCTGTCGGCACAGCACTTGATGGACACAGCAGGTAGTGGGTCTGCTATCTTGGTGGTGTAGCAGGAGGCAAGTCTATTGTCTCAAGCTGGACGGTCACAGGTGAGCGCAGCAATTAGTTTCTAGCCTAAGGAAAGATACTTAATCCTTAAGGAGACATCAACATTGGGAGGGGGAGGGAAGTTGCGCCTTTATCTCAAGGGCCTTTTGGTCTTGCCATAGGGAATCTCTAAAGCAGATATACAATGCATGCTCAACGGCCTCGGTCAGGCCCTTTTGGAAAGACAAGGTCAGGCCGAATTAGGTTTACACCAAAATGGCTTCCTCATATATTCCAATATATCCTTTTTTTTTTTTTTTTAAGATTTTATTTTTTCCTTTTTCTCCCCAAAGCCCCCGGTACACAGTTGTGTATTCTTCGTTGTGGGTTCTTCTAGTTGTGGCATGTGGGACGCTGCCTCAGCGTGGTCTGACGAGCAGTGCCATGTCCGCGCCCAGGATTCGAACCAACGAAACACTGGGCCGCCTGCAGCGGAGCGCGCGAACTTAACCACTCGGCCACGGGGCGAGCCCCCCAATATATCCTATTACTTGCCATTTTTATTTGACAGCTTTAACCAGGCTGTTTCCGGATTCTGTGATCAACTGTAGTCAACTATCTGCGATCAGCACTATGTGAGTATCTCTGAATGTGCCTCCTTATTCTGGGGAGCTGTTGTTTCTTGGGGATACATTCCTCAAAATAGGATTTGCTGGGTGGAAGGATGTGCGTTTAAGTTGGAGACAATGGAGTGACGAATTCTGCCTGGGGCAGGACAGGACAGGATTCTCGGTGAGGGAGGCCTCTGAGGCGGTTTTTACAAGGAGAGCACGTGGGCAGGGGGAGGTGGTCCCAAGAGTACCCCCAGCATGGTCCCTAAGGCGGATGACAGAACCCCACTGTGCAGGAAGAGAAAGAAGCCCACATGGAGAAAGTCTTCCTGGCCAATTCCATAAGGAAAAGTGCACCTGTTTGGAAACCAGGAGACGTGGATTCTGGCCGAGGTCTGCAATTACCTCTCTGGGTGACCTTGGGTGAGTCACTTCCCTCTCTGAGCCCCCGTTCCCTCATCTGGCCAGTTCAGCAGTTGGACTAGGTGGCCTTTAAAACATCTTCCATGCACGCTTTCTAGGATTAAATGAGAACAATGGACGTGGCAGGGCTGTCTGAATTGTAAAGTGCTCATGGTGACAGTGCATTCTTCCTCTGATGGTGATCTCGGTCCACCTGGTTAAATCTGACACCTCTGTTTCTTACACCCCCCCACACCCAGTCATCCGTATTTCCTGACAGCTCTGCCTCCTAAGTAGATTCTGAATCCACTCATTTCTCTCTTCTCTACCCACTTGTACCCAAGCCACCATCGTCCTCACCCCAGACACCCGAATAGCCCTCATTGATCACATCAGCCGCCAACACCTTGTGAGCCGTCCTGCACACAGCAGCCACGCTTGTCAAAGGAAAATCAGATCATGTCGTTCCCTGGCTTAAGACCCTCCGAAGGTTCCTCCACGCTCTTAAAGTGAAACCCGCTCTCCCGACTGGCCCACGAGGCCATCTGTGCATGATTGGCTCCTCGCTGCTCCTTAAACAGGCTCAACTTTGCCTCAGGGCTTCTGCTTGCTCTGTTCCTTCTGCCTAGGACATTTAACCAAGATGGTTGCTTCTCGTCCTTCAGATCACAGCTCAAAGGTCACCTCCTCCAAGAAGCCTTCCAGAGCCACCCAGTACCATCATTCTCCATCCCATCACCCAGCTTTATTTTCTCCTATTTTCTTCATAGCACTTAATGAAATCTGAAAGCATCTCAGTTATTCATCGTTTGCCTGTCTCTTGCTGTCTCCCCCATGAGAAGAGAAGTTGGATGAACAGAACAGGATGAAGGCAGGGGTCTTAATCTGCCTTGGACATCGCTGAATAGCCTGCTCCAAGAATTGCACATGGAAGAGTAGGCGCTCAGTAGTTGTTTGTTGAATGAATAAACGGATGAAGTCGTGATCAGCTGGAGGCAGCCTGTGCTTGTTGGCCTGTCTCCTCTCCTCTCCTCCCCATCTGCTGGCCCAGCCTTCCAGTCAAATCCAGAGCCCACGCACACACTCCTCACTATTTCTCGCTCCTGTCTTGGTAAAAGCTTCATACGCTTGTGCCGTGTGTGGGTCAGGGCTCTTGGTTGCAAGCAGCAGAATTTAGTCCTGCCAGTGAGATTAGAGACTGGAAGTGTGAAAGCCTGTCGGGTAGCTCAGGCCCATCTGTCAGACTCGGAAGTCACACAGCCAGTAACATGGCCCCAAAATCACACCATAGAACTAGTCCCTCGGTGACATCTCTGGTGCCTCCACTGGACACCCCAGCTCACACTGTAAAAAGCACAGGACACACTGAAGATGCCCCCAGAACACTGCAATTGCCCCCTACGGAAACTGACTATAGCTCCTTCCACTGGAACCACCCATTGGTGAGTGGCTAAAAGGAAGAACAAATGTCCACTGAACTCTCTGGGCAACTGGCCACAAAGGTAGACACTGTGACCCATAGCCCCTTCTCTTACCACACTAGAAGGCCGCTCTGGACCGTCCCCCAATTACCCCAGTTTCCCCTATCTTCTGGGGCTGGAGCAGCCTACGTCATGTAAACACAGCCCTGTGGGCCCCCAAGCTTTTCACCTCTTTCCCTCAAAGCAAGAGGTGGTGGCTGAGTCGAAGTTGGAGCAGTCAACCTCAGGGTCTAGGTGGTGATGCCTCAAGAGTCTTCTAGACTCAACTCAGAGCCCGCCCTTGAGAGAGGACTGGGCGGAGGAAAGGCCCCCAGGTGTTGAAGGGACAAGGAGACTCCTTCCTCCCTTGCTTCCTTTCACAAACATTCATGGAATGTCTCCTATGCGTGAAGCAACGTCCTAGAAGCTGGTGTGAGAGAACAGGCGTGGTCCCACTGCCGTGGGCGAACTGAGACCATCCACCCTAGAGCTTCCTCTGGCCTGTGGCCAGAAGTGCTGACCGTTGACGACCCTGGAACCCTCAGCCGGCGGCACACAGGAATCAGAGGAGGAATGTTCCAGACTTAGTTCCAGTTGCCCAGGCTGGGGATGCCCCGTCTCCCTCCCCTCCCCGAGTGTGCTTCCCAGGACCACCTCCCACATAAACTGCTTGCACTAAAATCCTTGTCGGGGGGCGAGGGGGGGGGTCCGCTTCTGGGAAACCCAACCAAAGCCACGTAGAACGTTCAAAAGGGAACATATGACAACAATATAGAGAGTAAGGGGGGTGAGTGAGGGGCTCTGTTGGAGAGGGCTGTCCGGGAGGGAGTGGAAGCCGCCCCTCTGGTAAAGGTCTGATCTGGAGGAGGGGCGTTCCCAGTTCAGGGGACTGCGAGGGCAAAGGGGCCGAGGCAGGACAAGCTTAGCTTCTTGACCAATCCTCCTGGAGAATGAATCTGAATAGGACCATTAATAATAGTAATAATAATGGCAGCTAATGATGCACGGTGCTGACTGGCCCTGCTCCAGGCACTTTCAGTGTGTCCTCCCAACAGCCCCATGGGGAAGTGCAATTATTGCCCCATTTTCCAGAAGAGGAAACTGAGGCACAGGGAGGTGAAGCACGTGGCCCCAGGTCACCAGGCTAGTTACCAGTGGGGCCAGGATGCCCCTCCCCTCTGCTGATGATGGGAACTGCTGTGGGGAGAGGGAGGTCCCGGTGCACTCGCCCCAGGGCCCTGCAGCGCTGGGAGCACAGCAGAGACGTGGTGACAACAAATGACAGTAATAGTGACATTTGTCCAGCACCCACCCTGTGCAGGGCCCCCTTCTAAGAGCTTCACACAGACTGACTCATCTAATCCTCACATTCGCCCTCTGAGGTGGGGGCGGACTGTCACCCTGTGACAGGGGAGGAAACTGAGGCACCGAGAGTTTAAGTAATTTTCCCGAGGCTGCTGGCTGGGGGCGGCTGAGCCAGGGTTCAAGTCCAGGCCGTCTGAACCCAGAGACCCTGCTTGTAACTGCTGCACACACGCCACATGTGTGCACACAAACACACACACGTGCACATGCACACATACAGGCGTGCATGCCTGTGAGCCATGCACACACACATGTGCATGCACACATGGGATAAAGGAATTAAGGCCCAAGGGCTGAGGTGTTTTGCTCATCACACAGCTCGTGAGAGACGGAACCAGGATTTGGTGGCGGTGTTTCTGTGGGGCCTCCCCATTTGGCGCTGGACAGGGCAGATGATCAAGTGCTGAAGTGACGGTGTCGGGATTCCATGCTGCCCTGTCCCTCCACATCTGCGATTACAAAGAGCTGAAATCCAGTCACTCCGGGTCAGTGCAAGCAGCTCCACAGATCACACTGGTGATGCTTTTGCTGGAGGTCAACGCCCTTCTCACAGTGGGTTTTGCTGGCCGCACTCTCCTCCTCCGTGAAATGACACTTGTTGTGAGGATTAACTGAGCTGACACCCGTGCCTCGAGCTGTGCCTCGCATGCCGTAAGTGCTCAAGAAATGCTGGCTGCCATCATTACTGCCCCAAGCATCCGCAGTCCCCTCCCTGACTCCCCAGGGCCAGCCAGCCCTTGAGACCCTCCAGGAACCAGAGCTGTAATCATCGTTTCAAAGCATCCAGCCAGACCCCCGGCCTTCGCTTCGCTGGGTGGGGCTGATTCAATCCAGTGTCACAGGATTTTATTTTTCTTTTCTTCGCCTGTTTCTTTCCTGTACGGATCCACAACAGAGACAACAGCTGCCCCTGGATCCTGTGTTTAATCACTTTAAGAACGTACAGGAAATTGGTGGCTTAGGGACTCGGCGTCAGAGGGCGAGTTGTCACCGTGTGGACGGAGCAGGTGGGAGGAGGAGGTCAGGGCAGGAAAGAGGACCCTCAGGGCTGGGCTGGAACGCTGCAGAGGCTTCCACGGCCTGGCTTAACGGAGGGTCCTGAGCGCTTTCTGCACGTCAGAGGTTCCCAGGCAGAGGAAGAAGGGGCCCCTCAAGGACTGAGCTGAAAAAGGACGGGGTCAGTCCATCGCCCTCCCAGTGAGTGTTTTTCCCTGCAGCCCATGAGAACCCCCATCTCGTGGGGTCATTTGAGCTGATTGGCACCAGCAGAGCCCCCACAGTCACCTGGACGCTGCCTGCTCTCTGCTCTGGACCCAGCAAGGTGAAGTCAGGTGTCCGGGTGACGGGGAGCTGTCCTGGAAATGTGCCCACCTCTCCTGGCCTGGGTGTCTTGGCATTGGGCAGTTTCAATCTTAGGTAGCAAAACCACTGTCACTTCTTCTCCCTCCACGCAAGCACATCCCTCTTCACACCAGGACTGAGAGCTCCTCTCATCCACAAATCCAGAGAAATGGGAAATTCTCCCAGGACTGGTTCTGGTTCCTAGAAACCCTTAGTGTTGTTTTCTGCTTTGCTTCACCAAATGAAGTGGGCACCAAATCCCAGCACATGTGCTCAGCGATCACCTAGCAATGCCTTGAATGCAAATCATCTATTCCGCTTTCTCTTTTCGTGCCTTTGCTGGGCCGAGAGCTCCTTGAAGGCGGGAGCTGATTTTGTGCATCCTGCTGTCTCCCCTTCCTGAGGCAAGAGCTCAAAAAACATCTCAGATGTGACTTGTGAGGAACATGAAGAGCTGACAGTCATCTTCTAGAAAGTTCTGTTGCTCTGGAGGTATCCCAAACAGAGCAATCACTTTTCCTTCAGCCGCAGGTCTCTAGTCTTGCGTTTTTTTATCATGAAATATTTCAAGCCTGCAGAAGAATATACAGAAGAGTATCGTGAATGCCTGTGGTCGCATCAGGCGGCTCTGTGAAACCTTATCCTACCGTGTCTGCTGCAGAGGTTTTTCTTCTAAAATTGAACGTACGGCTTGACTAAGGCCCCCTGGGTCCCATCCCCACCCCAGCCCCTTCTCTCACTGCCCTCAGGGCTCCACTCCGTGTTTACCACACCGGGAGGAGCTTTGTGACTTACCACATCTACGCGCCTGTCAACCTTGCACCCTACAGTTTGTGTGCGTGAACGGCATGCAGCTTTCTGCAGCTTGCTTTATGGTTTGACTTGATGACCATAACACGTTCCACTGGACGGGTGTGTAATAAGCAAAGGAAAATAGGCATGCTGCCTAATGACATGAGGAGTAATATGGAGGGAAATAAAGTGGGGCACGAAAGAGCGAGGGGGATGCGAGGGGGTCATTTTAGATGATGGTGGAGGACATCGGAGTGGAGATCTGAATGAAGCGAGTGTGTAAATCTGGCAGAGGGTGACCAGTTTGTTCCAGCTTGTTGGGGACGTTTTTAGCGCTGAAAGTCCCAGGCGGACCAGGACCACCTGAGGGCAGAGCTTTCCAGAGGAAGGAACAGCGAGGAGAAGGGATCGAAGGGATCGGAGGTGGAGTGAGTGCCGCCTGGAGAACAAGGCCCACAGACGGCAGGAAGCCGCCGACCGGTGGGCTGCACCAGGGGTGCAAAGAGAGCGCTGCGTGCACAGCGTACGGGGCCGGACGCAGGAGTTCTACACAATGTGAATTCAGATTCACTCCTAGAGATTTCTTTCTATAATTTAAAAAAGTTGTCATCCAGTAAGATTGGTATTTTTTTTCTATGTGTGCATTTCTATGAATTTTAACACAGGTGGAGATTCATGCCACCGCCACAATCAGGATCCAGAATAGTCCCGTCACCCCCGAACTCCCCTGTGCTGTCCTTTTAATAAACCCCTGGCAAGTATCGATCTGTTTTCCATCACTATCACTTTGTCCCCATGAGGGTGATGAATAGGATCATCATAAAGGATGTAACCTCTGGGGCCTGGCTCCGTCACCAGCATACTGTCTTCGAGACCCACCCAAATTGCTGTATGCACCAATAGTTCCTTCCTTTTCACAGCCCGGTAGTATTCCACGGCATGGTGTGTTTATCCATGCCCCGGCTAGAGGACATTTGGGCTGCCTCCAGCTTTGGGGTTTTGGTATCTTTGGGTTATTTTTGAGAATTTCACAGCAATTACCCTCTGGATGTTGCAATGGCCTGCAGAAAAGTGCTTCAGACAGGAGCTCTGCTCTGTATGAGATCTGCGTCCCGCATTGATTAAGATCCAAGGATTTTAGGGAGGATGGCCCCTCCCCTCCCCCACCCCACGAAGGCAAACCCTGATCGCTCAGGGTGCTCCCTTTAAACAGCAGAGAACAAAACAGTTCCAAGCCCAATTTCCAGCTCTCCTACAAACCTTAGGTAATCATTTCTGTCCCGCCCTTTCAAAAGGGCTAGGACTACTAAAAAAAACTAATAAATTTCATTATGTCAGGAGCCTTAAAATAAGAACAAAACCCAAAGATCAAAGCGTGGTCCCTTCCGTTCCAAGTAGCCTGACCAGAATCCCTGGACACCAGGACTCCCTCCCCTCCTGTCATCCAGATGGAGGGACTGGCTCTCGAAGGAGCCCGCAGGACCTCGCGGCTGGGACCGCGGCCTCTCCTGTCTGCGAGCTCGTGCCGTCAGGCCCTGCTCGTGCCGTCAGGCCCTGTTGGGTTGGGTTTTGTTTGAGGTTTAACAGGATTTCAGCCTTGGGGGGTGGTCTCTTCGGATTTCCTCCTTCTTTTCCCTTTTGATGCTTAAAAATACCCCACGACGCTAAAGAAACAGCCGTGGCTGAGGAGATTGGAATTACACAGGATGTAATTCCCTTTCACGTAAACGCTGAAGTGTGTCACCCCTGGGGATGTGACTTTTCTGGTGCAAGAGCTAAAAAAGTGAGGTTTGTTTAAATAAAGAGGCAGACTTGTCAGATGTAAGTAGAATAAGAATAAGTGGATACTGACCTGGCTCCCTGCGCTAGAATGAAGGCTGCCTGGGGGCAGGGCCGGCTGGCTGCTCATCCTGAACCCCAGTGCCCCTAATGGTGCTGCCACGTACAGAAACTCAGAGGATATAGAGTAAGAGTGAAGGATCCAGTCACCCACTCCCGCACCATGCCGTCACACGTACGAAACTGCCAAATAGAAGGATGTCCGCGTACAGCCTAAACTCCTTTCATGAGGCACCAGAGGCGAGCCCCTTGCAATGTTGGAAGCAGGGTCCCCGCCCCAGATCCCTCCTCCGCTCACCTGGGTGGACCTGCACCCTGCTGGCAGGGCCTTATTTCCATTCAGGCCCCTCCCCACGCTTCCCGCCAGGCTGTTCCTGTGCACAGGACCCCTCCCTGCCTGAGGCTGAGCGCCCCCAGGGCTATGTCCAGCTCCAGGGCTTCTTGCTCCTTCTGGCCTGACTCCTCACTCCTGCCCCCTCAGTTCAGGGCTCTCCTGACAGCCCCGCTCTTAGGTGGCAATGTCAACACAATTAGCATTCTGCATTCCACCTGGATTTGCATATTCCGGCACCTTTCATGACCTCATCTGTGCCATAATTACCCCGACTTTGCTCTGACATTCCAAACTTTTCAATGTCGCAGGCGTCTCTTCTCTTTCCTATGTTTACTTCGGTGGGACTTCTAACGAGGTTACCGCAGACCCGGGCTTTCCCAGACATGAATCAGGCTACAAAAAGGCAAAAGGATCGATGCCCTTTATGCATCATTTCTGCCTCTGGGCACGGGGGAGGGATGAGGCCTGAGGTCTTTTCCAGGCAAATCCCTCATTGTCCCCTGCATAGGAGGAAAGTGTTCTGGTCTTTGTGAATCACACAGGACACGTAGCCAGGATTTCCACAACAGCTGAGTGAGTGACATGAGGAGGGCGAGAGTGATGGTCCTGTTGGCTGCAGAAAAGACGGGCGTGCAAATTCTTTAGAGCAGGCTTTTTCACACTTTTTTGACTGTGTTATGGACTGAATGTTTGTGTTCCCCCCAAACTCGTGTTGAAGCCCTCACTCCCAGTGTGGCTGGAGTTGGCGACGGCGTCCCTAAGGAATTAATTGCAGTGAAACCAGGTCATTGGGTGGAGCCCTGATCTGACAGGATGGTGGCCTTATAAAAAGAAACACCAGAGACCTTGTTCCCTCTCTCCACACACACGCACTGAGGAAAGGCCGTGTGAGCACACAGGGAGAAGGCAGCCATCTACAACCCGAGAGGAGAGTCCTCACCAGACGCCAACCCTGCTGACACCTGGGTTGTGCACTTCCGGTCTTGAGAATGGTGAGAAAATAAACATCTGTGGTTTAAACAGCCAGTCTGAGGTCTTTCGTTTTGGCAGCCCGAGCAGACCATGGCAGACAGTGACCCACAGTTAGAGACAGATGTTCTATCAGACGTGGGGCAAGCGCAGGCGTGCACTCACACCCATGTACACACACTCACACGTATGCACACATTGCATGAAACAGTGGTCATCCTTGCCGCATGGAGGCACACGGTATTTTCTCTGCTACCACATTCTATCCTAGTCAATTCTGTCATATTCCATTCCATTTCATAGTTTCAAAATGCTGGCTGTGACCGACCAAATCCGTTTGATGACCCCTTAATGAGTGGCAGGCACGGTCTGATGACACTGTTCTTCCCGCTGGTTCTTTTCTCTGACCTCGGCCTCCCTCTCATAAGGACCCTTGAGATGGCATTTAGGGCCCACGTGGATAATCCAGGATAATCCCCATCCTGAGACCCTTAACTTAATCACATCTGCCACGTGTCTTTCACCACGTGAAATAACATAGTCACAGGTCCTGGGGGTTAGGATGTGGGCATCTTCGGGGGGACATTATTCAGCGACCACGGAGTTGTTCTGAGGATTAAATATGTTGAGCACTTACAGGTGTACCTGACACATGGTAATCACTACTTACATATTAGCTATTAATATTATGATTATTTTTACATAGTATTCATAAATCAATTTGTAAAATATTGAACCCATCAGAAAAAAATTGGCAGCCAAGTATGGTTTGTAACTGAAAGACTCTAAGTAGAACCTTCCATAGAAGAAACCTGGTCTGTCTCCTTGGTCCCCATTCAACTTTGTCTCTGCCTGTTTCCTGCTAGATGGGCAGTGGGTGGAATGGCTGGAGCTGGAGCTACTATCTTGGACCATGAGGTGACCCCAGAACTGGAGGCTACTGGAGAAGAGAAACAAAAATGAAGAAATGTGGCCTTTTGAGAGCTTGGCAGAGCACAGCTCCCAGCCCCAGCCTTGGCCTGCCCACCCCCAGCCTGTTACATGAGACAAAAATAAATTTATATTGTGCTTAGGCTTCTGTTATCTGGGGCCTGGGTCACTCACAGCAGAATGTAATCCTACTGATACTTTAATTTTAATCTGTTTCTCATAAATCATCAGAGATGTCAACTGCATGGAGAGGCCACAAAATGAAATAGGAAAACAGTCTGCGTCTGGAGACTCGAAGGGCTTTGTTGCTCTCTTTTCAATATACGGAACCGAGAGGGAGCCAGTGCAGTCATCCCAGTCTGTCCCAACTGGGGTTTCATTTATTTCTTCCTTTTTATCATCTTTTTAAATGTCGCGATCCTTGAAACAGCATGGAAAGAAGGTGGAGCTCAGGCTATGAAGCCGCGTGTGGAAGGAAGTGGACAGGTCCAGACGCAGGGGACCACTGGGCAGTGGTTCTGCAGTGTGAATCCCACGTGGCCACCCAGACCCCGGGCGAGGCGGAGCGAGGCAAGAACAGAGCCCGAGGACACGGAGACAGAGCAGGGAGCCTCTGCGGAGAGAGAGAGGAATCTTGAGAACACAACCTTGATTCCTGCGGCCCACGGATGTCCAGAGGACTAGTTTGTGCGGTTCTCACTCTCTGCATAGCCTTGGAGGAAGTTTCTTTTGGAGGAGGAAAGACCCATGCGATGCTATGTTAAATTCATTTGGAATTCTAACCAATGCAGCCCAGCAAACACCTGAGACATCCTTAGACTGTTACCCAAGGTGGTCAAGACACTTTCATGGCTGCGCGGGAGGGGGGGCACTGCTGACAGCCTACCCGGCATCCCCCACGTCTTTTCTCATTTCCAAGCGGTCCTTGGCTTGTTCTGGAACATCCTGCTCCTCTCGGCATCCCGTGGGCCTCAGGAAGCTGACCCTCACCCCCCTCCACCACCAGCCGCAGAGCTGCTCCAAGGGTAATCCCACCTTCCTTGTCTGGGATTGGGTCAATGTGGATATGTGACCAACAGAGGCCACGGACAGCCTAGGAGGTGTTTGCTGGGGGTTTATGAGCAATGCCCTTCTTGCTTCTCTGGGAGAGAATCCAGAAGTGGCCCAGTTTGTCCTGCTGGACAGGAACAAAGAGGTCAGATAGGAATGAGATGAAGCTTAGACTGTGGAGAGCAGAGCAGAGAGATGGAAAGAACCTGGCTCCTTGAGGACGTCTCCGGGTGGCTGAATCAACCGCTCCTGCAGCCCGCTCTGCTTTTACTCTTCCGGTTACAGGAGCCAACACATGGCACTACAGGTCGGCCCGCAGACAACGTGGGCGGGATCACCTCAGTTCAGATGGAATCTACAGCGTGTGAAGAAGGGCTGTGAGCTGGGGTTTTGTTGTGTCATTGTGATTATCATCATTTGCATGTTTGTTAATCTCTACTTTTAACAAGAATTCCCAAGACCAAATTTGAAAGGTGGCTGATAGGTGTCGCTATGGATATCAGGAAAGGAGAGCACCAAAGAGGCGAGGTTTTAACCATCAAGAATAGGTTGGATTCTGAAAATATAATGCTGCTAAAAAATAATGAAGAAAAATGGTCACAGGTGCTTCCTAAGATGATAAACCAATTAAGATGATTTTCACCTAAAACCAAAGCTTTCTTTGGCTCCACGGCAGCTTCTTACTTAAAATTATCTCTTTTTCCTGGGACCTTTTCAAGTCAGTCCAGCTGACCATGATCTGTAATAAACGTGTAAAAAGATTGGGGCTGACCTGGTGGCTTAGAGGTTAAGTTCACACACTCTGCTTTGGCCACCCATGGTTTGTGAGTTTGGATTCCAGGCACGGACCTACACAACACTCATCAAGCCGTGCTGTGGAGGTGACCCACAAACAAAATAGAGAAAGATTGGCAGGGATGTTAGCTCAGCGACAATCTTTCTCAGGCAAAAAGAGGAAGACTGGCAATGGATGTCAGTTCAGGGCCAATCTTCCACACCAGAAAAAAAAAAAAAAAGTGAAAAGCTAAAAGCTGTCATCATACTTTCTATTTAATTGTGTGTGTGCAACATGAGTGTGCAAGGGACACACAAAGAGACAGAATGAGAAAACTGCAGCTCGCTTCTCCAAATTCATCATCTCCCTATTTTTTTTATCTGTTAAACTTCCTGTTAAGCTCCACTCCCAGGTGTGGTGACATGATGGGGACACTAAGAATGCCACAGTTTGTTTTAGTCCTGAGACCCAGACCATGAGAATCCCTTGGGAAGATTTTAATGTTTAACATTTTAACTATGTTCCTATTTCCTATGGATTCCCCAGTGTAATTCCCAATGTCATCATATGGGGTTTTTTAAAGAGGAAATAGGACTTTGGTGAGAACGGTGGTCTTGTTCATGCTCCCTCCCGTGCACCCACCTGTGCACTGGACTTGCTCTGATAGGAAGGCGAGAGGCCTCATCCAACAGAAACCAAAACGCTCCAGACACTCCGGGTTATCTGTGCTCTGCATGACTAAGGGTAGCAGCTTGCAAGTGGGCCGGGCCTGGCGGGGAGGCCCGTGCAGATCCGCTGCGGCTCCGACACGCTCCGTGCGCGGTGCCTGTGAATTCCGCCTTCGGTCGCTGATTTCACGCTCCAGGGACGAGCTGCGAAGCGCTGCGGGCGCAGGATGCTCGTCTTCCTAACAGTTTCCTGAACCCTCAGACACCCTTTTATGGCATTTTCTCCACCTTTTAAAAAATTCAAACGCTCAGTTCTTTAAGGTTAAATCTCAGGTTTGCTTTGGCTTCATCATCCCTTTAATTTCGTGACTTCACAAATAGCAGAGATTTTATTTTATCTTCAGATGTTTTGTGAAGCTTTCTCTGGCTGGGCTGCATTTCTTAAAATCAATGAGTCATTCACATATTCTGCATCCATTATTCCCTCCCCGCAGCTTTCTAAATAATGGAGGTGCCTGGGATGCTGCCGTGATGAGCAGCGAACGCATTTGAAATGCCCTGTTAAAATATGCTTTTCATTTCCCTTCAGATCATAAAATGACTGTTCTTCTTTGGGTTTCTGCTGACATGAGAAATACTCTCTTCAAGAATGAGTTGCAAGACACAAGGAGGGTCCTTTGGGACAGATGGGGGTGACTGAGTTGCCTGAACTGATCAAGTTGACAGACAGGCAGACCCCGCTCCAAAGAGGGGAATCTGCAGGAATTTTGGTGGCCAGATTTATAAAACCCCAGACAGGTTTGTGCTTGGGATTAGGGTTTGAGCGTTCCTGCTCATCAATGACTCAGCCCAGATGAGACAAATCCTCAGATCTGAGAATGTCGCGATGGTGTGGTCCCCGGACACATGAAGCTACACCCGTTTGTTTCTTGTTAAATTGGCTCGTGAGAGCTCTTGAATAAGCCACAGTTCGCATGGTATATTTAGAAATGAGATGGGTTTGAAATCAGAAAATTAACACAGCTCATCCTAAGTTTTAATTCCTGGCACAGTTCTCTTCAGTCTGCAGGAGGTGGCGAGCCTGGGGTCCCCGGGGGGACAGGAGCTTTGAGTCCTATACTCGTTTCCCGTGGCTGTTGTTACAAATTACCACAAACCAGACGGATTAAAACAACAGAAATTCATGCTCTCGCGGTTCTGGAGGCCGACGGTCCACCGTCAGCCTGTCGACAGGGCCGTGCTCCCTCCAGACGCTCCAGGGGCACATCCACATCTTGCCTTGTCCAGCTTCTGGTGGCTGTCGGCGTTCGTCAGCGTGTGGCCACGTCGCTCCAGTCTCTGCCTCTGTGGTCACAGCGCCTCCTGTGCACATGTCTGGTCTCCCTCTGTCTCTCACTTATAAGAATACGTGAGACAGCACGGACAGCCCACCGGATAAGCCAGGATAAGCCCCTTCTCAGGAGCCTTAACCCAATGGCATGTGTTGCCGTGTGGGGTCGCAGACCTAGCCTCCAGGATTAGGATGTGGACGTGTCTTTGGGAAACCACCTTTCAGCCCGCCTCAAGGCCCTCACCTTTCCCTTGTTTAAAATGGTGAAAATGGGTCTCCCCTGAACAGAGGGAAGATCCAGGGTGTGGTCCTTGTTTTCTCTTTACTGCCATAACGAACGACCGCTAACCCGGCATCCCCGTTATTTCTCTGCGTGTTTCTCTCGCCTGGTTTTGGCTCCTCTGCCTATCCTATCAGCAACGACCCTGAGAGCCCCTCCTTCTCTCCAGCTGGATTCTTGCTTATTTTTCATTCCCGTGCCTCCCCTGAAACCTGTTCCTCCTCACTCCTTGCTGACTATTGCAAATGCCACCCCACCCCCAACTCCGTCTCCGCTCCCAGCCCCATCCATACTCTCTCTTGCTGTGGAGCCCGTGCCTTCCCTTGACCAAAAGCCTTCCATGATTCTCCTTGCCCAGCAATGTGCCCCCAGCCAGACGCCTAAGAACGTACGAGAGGAGTTCCAGCAAAACCCAGGCAATCATTGTTTTAAAGGCTATTTATTTTAATGAGTTTTAAAAAATGTAATCAGAAAGTAAAATGCATGTTTTTACAAGTATTAGTGCTTAGGGTGCGGGTGTAGGTTAAGTAAAGAAAATGGAGTCCTTTCAAAGACATACAGTAAGTAAATTAATATATTAATGGAATGCAGGTGTGGAAAAATCATGGTGGTGGCAAACAGATTACTGATGTTTGAAAATCCGGACCCACAAGATAAGGTCAAAGTTAGTTTGGCACAAAGGTGTCCATTCTCTGAGCCGGGCTTCCTCCCAGCACACTGGCCGCCTGAACAAATGTCGCTTTGGGCAGATGCCCCTCATCCCTCCCTTGAACTAGCACTTTATGCTTACAGGCCCCCAGCCCTGCCCCGTCACACCTGCTGCTCCCTCCTGCTCCTGTAATCCTTCAAGACCTGCTCACACCTCACCTCCTCCAGGAAGCCTTTCCCAAGCGTGAGAGCCTCTCTAGATTCTTTCCTCTCCTGACCGCCTACAGTGCACGTGACTTGATTGTCCTCTATCCATAGCCCATCTGGTTCTTTTCTCCCCTGACTGATGACCCTCAAATGCAGGCATTGCCTCTCACCAAAGACAGTTCAAAGGTAGTTTTATACCCCCTACCCATTCCAAAGGTGCAGTTCTCCTTTGGGCAGAAAGCTGGGGTAAAGCAGCTTCAGGCGTGGCTGGATCCAGTAACTCAAGTCATGTCTTCAGGGCTCCATTTCTTGACTCTGTTTCACTCACAGGCAAGCCCTTCTCAGCTTAGGGGCCAAGTTTTACATCCTGACAGTAACAGGTCCTGAGTTCTCTTTCCAGGTAGCTCTTATTGGCTTAGCCAGGGTTGAGTGACCATCAGTGAGCAACTTTGGCCAAAGAGAAGGAAGAGTAGAGTATACTGATTGACTAGGCCTGGATCATGAGCCTGTATCTAGAACTGGAAGCTGGTGAGATCAATTCTTCCACATAAAGGGAAGAAGGGATGGGGGAGAGATCGGTCACCAAAAAGAAAATCAGGCTGGACTTCTGGAAAAGAAGGAACAGATGCTGGGCAGACAAAGCAGCAGCTGACCCCACAACATGTTTGTGAGTGAGTGAAGCAGAAAAGAAACTCACGAGAGTGTTGAACACACCGTGGGAAATAGGAGGATACACTCGGAGACAGGGAAAGAATGCATTTGCGAGAAAGCCAGCAGGACTGGGCTTTGCAGGCACTTCGTTATAGCTGTTGTTTGGTCAGGAGAACTGCAGTGATGTGTAGCGTGTAAACACTTAGAAATGAAGGAAAATGTGCAAGGGAAAATGTGTGTGAGTCGCGACCTATTACGGATACAAAAGGCAATGTGGAAGTTACCGCTGAACACTGAAACCAGTAAATCCTTGTTTCCCTCAGGATCCCTGGTTTCTATCGAGGCATTAAGTCTTATTTACCTGTTTTTAAATATTAAGCTTGCAGTTTGGGGCCATAATTCCTCAGCCCAGAGAAAGAACATATATTTTTGTGTAACGAGGATCACTGGCTCCGTCTGAACTAATGTTCTGTCTAAATCGTCCATCAGATTTGGGGCTCGGCTCACAAACTTTGATGCATTTGCTCTTAGCCTCTGCTGGACAAAGAAAATGTCACAGGCAGCAACTGGCTGGAGGGGACGGGCTTCAGTAGTGGTGGAAAGTTAAATTGGGGTGATTGGGAAAAATCTCTCCTCTGCCTTCATAATACAAGTGGACCAAAAAGGAAAGGACTGAGAACCCCAAACCCTTCTGTGGCTGCAGGAATCACAGGTCACTATTCCCTTCTCTTTCTGTCCCACTCGACAGTTTGTAAAGTGTTTCTGTGTCCCCAGTCCCTCACTCTCCCTACTCACTGGACCTCACAGACACTGGCCTCATTTCTGGTCCTTCAGCTTCCCAGGTCTGTTCTCTCCTCTGGGTCTTTGCATTTGCTGTTCCCTTTGCCTGGCACACTGTTCCCTCAGATGTCCCCATGACTATCCGTCCTCATCCTTCAGGACTCAGCCCACATGTGACCTCCTCAGAGAGGCTCTCGCAGATCACCCAAAAGGAGACAGTAGCCCCACCAAGAAGGTGAATCATTCTTTATCCTGTCACCCAATCTGCTTCCCTTCACTACATTGTTCACAACCGGAAATTGAGTGTGTTTGTGAATTGCCCATCATCCTCCAGCAGATGAATCTCCTGGAAACAGATGAATGTGACCTGCCTCATTCACTGCCGTGTGCTTAGACCCCAGCCGAGCACGGGTTTCCCCCAATATCTGAGAGGAGAGCGTTCCCATGAAGCCTTCCATAAGCCAAAATGGCGCAAAGTGATGAAGCAGTCACCTTAGCGCACACCTTGCTAACAGATGCACAGAATAGATCAAGATGAAGCACAGATGCTCGCAGACACAGTTCGAAGCTGTGGCTTGATGCTGGGATGCTGAGGGTCATTCCCAGGAAAGGAGCTTGGCGGTGCCACACGCTGCTCATGGTGCGCGCTGCCTCTGTAATGACTCGCTGCAAAACAAACACTGAATGCTATTTTTGCTTCTTGCCTGTTTTCATAAAAGCAAAAATCCTCTTTGGATTTCTTTCAGTTAGTGAAAACAGGTACAGCACTAACGTAGATCTTTCATAAAAGCGAAGTGGCGTAGAGTGAACTTTCAGAAAGTGGGAGATGCCTGGAGCAGGTGGACAGGTGCTCAGTGAATGTCTATCGACTGACTCCACTACTTCGTTAATGGAAAGTGGGGTCATTCATTTTCCTTCGGGGAGCCGTTGCTTTGCGTTGGGGTTGTTCCGTTTCCTTAGTATGCCTCTCATCTCCAGTGACATGATGAACTTCTCAAGGGGGTCAGCCTCTGTACGACACCAGAGTCTCTCAACCTCAGCACTGCTGACATTTTGAGCCAGATCATCCCTGTTGTGGGGGCTGTGCTGTGCATTGCAGGAAATTTACCAGCAACCCTGGACTCTACCCACAGATGCCAGTAGCACCCAAACCCAGCTGTTACAACCAAAAATGTCTGTAACATTGTCATGTCTCCTGGGGGTCAAAATGCCCCCAGTAGAAAACTCCTGTATTACACCAGTGCCAATGTAAGCACCAAGCAAGTGTCTAAGTTACCCTCGTTAGATGAGGAAGTGGCTTCAGTTGTGTCTCCCACGAGGATTTTAAGCCATCACTCTCCTAGAACCTGGTACCTTCACTAAGCCATCAGTTCACTCATCGAGTACTTAGTGAGCCCCTGATATGTACTGGTACCAAGGAGGGAGGACAGTTGGGCTGGGTGGCTGGAGCAGGGCAGGTGGGCTTCTTAAGGCAGAAGCTCTGTTTTGTTCATAGCTGTACCTCCGGACCATAGAGCATCCCCCAGCCCATAGTAGGCACTCAAGAAATATTTGCTATTGAAACACTTCCAAGAGGAGTAGGGGTTGAAATGCTGGAGCAGATGACAAGACTGGTGACTCTGAATGCATTGCACAGGGTGCCTGTTCTTATTCTAAAGAGAGAGGTGGGTAAATTGCTCCATCAGGGAATCTAGAAGTAGATCAGGGCTCAGAGTGGTTCTAGAGAAAATCCCAATGACTAACCATAGGTGAGGAAAGATGTTCAATGTCTTGATAACCCAGGAAATGTGAGTCCAAGCAACAATACATTTCTTTGACAATGTTTGAAATGAAGAAAGTGTGTACACTTTAGTTCAGATATCCTAGTGGTACACATAAATCTCTGGGAAGTCTCAATTTAAAAAATGTTAATACCAGCAATAATAGCAGCTAACACATACTGACTATTAATATGTGTCATGCATTGTTTTAACAATTATTTATTACCCATGACTCAATTAACCTCTGTAGGAAACCTCTGGGTAGGTATTTTTATCTATGTCTGACTGATGAGGAAATTGGGGATCAGAGAATTCATTTTCCCTAAATCACTCACCTAGCAAATGCCGGAGCTGGAGTTTGAAGCCAGGCAGCCTGCAACAAAGTCTGAGCTCTTAACCACAGTGCTATAAAGGGAACAAAAGGTCTTTAAAATAGATATGGTAACTATCTTAAAGAGTTTAGAGGAAAAGATGGACAGAAAGGACACAAAGATGGAGAATTTCAACAAAGAAATTGAAAATTCTAAAATAGAGCCAAAGGACGTTTCAGAACTAAGAAATTCAATACCTGAAATTAGAATTTCTTTAATGAGCATAATAGCAGACTGGCCATAGGAGAAGAATCAGCGAACCCAGAGTCAGGTTGGTAGAAATTCTCCAAACTGAAGTAGAGAAAGAAGAAAATGGGATAATTTTCTGAAAAGAAAAGAGCCTACAAGACACGCAGGACAATATCAAACAGGCCAGTATAGGTGCTGGAGATTCAGAAGGAAAGGAAAGCGGAAAGAGAGAAGAAATGATGTTAGCAGTTCCAATGGCTGAAATTTGCCCAGAATTGATTTAAGACACCAAGCCAAAGATTCAAGAAGCTCTATGAATACCACGTAGGACAAACACAAAGAAAGCCACATTTAGGCACATTATAATCAAACTTCTAAAAATCAAAGGTAAAGAGAAAAGCTTAAATACAACTAAAGAAAACACACAATATTCAGTAGAACAATCAAAATGATGGTTGCTGACTTCTCTCGGAAACAGTGGAAGTTGTAAGGCAGAGAATATCTATAAAGCAAAGGGGTTAAAAACAACGACAGCAAATTGCTGACTTAGATTTCTGTACCCAGCAAAAATGGTCTTCAAAAATGAATATGAAATAAAGATATTTTCAAACAAACAAAAGCTGAGAGAATTCGTCACCCTTAGATCTACCCTACAAGGACCTGCGGGGGAAGTTCTTCAGGTCCTGGAGGAAAGCACAGATCTACCGATAGGAATGAAGAGGAACAGGGAGGTAAATACACGTGTAAATATAAAATACTACTTAAAATAAATTAATGATTGACGTAAAGTAGCAGTACTGACAGAGTATTGCCACGTTTATTACATATGTGGAAGAAAACATATGACATTGATAACAGAACAGACAAAAGCAGTGGGGTTCTACTGTTACAAAGTTCTTATTTGCCACATGAATGTATGAGACTAATTTAAGCTTAATTGCAATACATTAGGAAAGTATATTGTAGTCTCTAGAGCAACCACAAAAATATTAATTGAAAGGACTTGGTGCAAAGACAATAGAGAAAACAAATGGAATAATATAAATACTTAATTAGTCCAAAGAAGGCAGAAAAGAAGGACCAGAGGAACAAAGAATAAACAAGACAAACTAAACACTTCACTTATAAGATGGAGAGCATCAGGCAAGATTAAAATAAATACACTAACAAAAAACCAGACCCAACTACAAGCTGTTTACAAGAAACACACTTTACTCAGAAATAAAAAAGAACAACTGACAAACCCAACATTAAAGACTCTCAAAAGCTTGATGTTCAGCAAGAGAGCTACTTACAATTCCATTTGTATGAGGTTCAAGGACAGACAAGAAATTATCTATGATCACAGCTTATTATAGATGTCAGAATGGTAGTTATCTTGGGGATGTTATTGACTCGAAAAGGCCACAAGGGAATTTTTAGTGGTGAAGGAAATCTATATCATGATCTGAATGGAGGTTATAAAGATGAGCATGTGTTTTAAAATTCAGCAAGTTGTATATTTACAATTTGTGAATTTATTCTATGCAAATTTTACTCTATAAAAAATGTGTGCATACGTACGTGTGTGTGTGTGTGTGTACACCTCTTCTCACCACTTTCACTGTTCTGCTGTCCCAGATCAGGTTTACTAGGACCCAGAGGCTGAGATGGGGGTCAGCCAGGGGGTGGTTGACAGGAGAAGTCTCCAGAATAGCACCTGTGGGGAAGTGAAGGAGGCAGAGAAGTGTGGAGGGAGAGGCTCCGCCTCCAGGCTTCAAGAGATCCCCCTGGAGCCCTGGCTTGGGATGGCCCTGCAGAGTTGTGCCTAGTTGAGCCCAGGGAGCTGAGTCTTTGCGCCCCTGGTCATGGGGTGAGGGCTGCCTCTGGGGAGAGGTTGTAACCTAGGGCGTGGCAGCTTCCTTCACACAAGGGCAACTCCCAAGGAAGCACCCAGCTGTGAGCCATCAGCAGCCCACACTCCTGGCCACCAGAGGGATGAGCACCACAGTCCTAAAGGGGAAATGGGGTGGCACAGTGTCCACTGTAACCGCCCTGGTCTGAGCCACCAGCCTTGCTCACCTGGACGAAGGCACCAGCCCCTTCACTGGTCTCCAGATTTCCACTCTGGTCCTCACTATGATCTGTTCACCCCACCATTGCCAGGGGTCGTTTAAGAAAATATATCACATCCCATCAGATCTGCTTCCTGCGCAAATCCCATCAGAGTCTCCCCATCACATCTGGAAGGAAATTCTTTACTCTGGCTACCGTCTCCACCTGACTCGTCCACCTCAGCCACACACCAGCTCCTTCCTTTTGTCCAGAAGAGAGCGATCAACTTGTCCTGGTTTGCGCGGGATTTTCTGAAAGTCCCACATCCCAGAAACCCACATCCCAGGCAAACCGGGACAGTTGGGGATCAGAAGACTTTCCGATGACTCGATTAGAGGGAAAACAAGGAATGAGCGGTGCCAGGGCTTTGGTTTGGTGGGTGGGTGAGGGCTGACTGCGCTGAGGATGCCCAAGGAGGAGCCAGCCTACCCGCCCTCAAAGCCCAGCCCGAGGCAGGAGGTAAACACAGAGCTCTCTGCGCCCCCATTCCCAGGGGACCTTTGCCAGAAAGCCTGCGTGTGCAGGGAGGGGCGTGCCTTCTTTGTGGTTAGAAAGGTGTGCCGGGGTGTGACGGCAGCCTATTCACCCAGAAGACCTGTGATTCCCTCTCTACGGTAATTGGAGCCCGCAGCGCATTCCATCCCAAAGCCCTGGGGAGCGTGGATCTGTCGGGACTCCGTGCTCCTGGAGCCCAACCTGGCGGGCATGTCAGGGCCAGGCGGTTCTCCAAGAGGGTGCCCACCAGTTGTCCCCCGGCCAGCTCCTCTGGGTGTGAACCTTACAGACTGACACTTGTAAAGAAAGAGAATGGGAGTGTGGGAGGGGGGAGATGAAACAAATTCTCCTATGACCTCCTCCTCCGTTTCAAAGTCAACTCTGAAACTTCGCGCCTCACCCGGCGTCTCAAGAGTGGGTGCTATGGCATTTTGTGCCATTTTCACTTCGTGGGACTGTCAGAGATACTGCAGAACTTTTAGGGTTCCCCGACTCAGCCCAACAGAGGTCGGCAGATCACCCTTCCCTGGCCACAGTGACAGCCCCAAACACCCTGGCTCACTTCCACTCACTCAGGTGTGCGTGCAAATCTGACACTCACAATGCCTTCAAAACTCAGTGTGGGAGGTGCGGCGGGGGCCAGGCCCAGGGGCATCATTGGCCGGGGTGAGCTCTTTACAGGGTGCCAAGCCGTTCCGTTCTGAGCTCTGATGCCTGTCATAGAATCCCATTAAACCCTCGCCATTCCTGCAAAGAGAAGGGGATGCTATTTACTGAGGGTTTAGCATCCCCAAATTAGACAGCTACAACAAAATGTGAGAAAAGGAGAGAAGGATTGGTGGTATCCAGCCAGCAAGCATTCCTGGGGCACTACCTCTGTGCCAGGTACGGTGTCCGGTGTGGGCAATGCAAAGAATGGAAGTCACTGCCCCAGCTCAGGACCTCACCATCTGGTCAACAGAGAAAACCTCCCGCTGCAGCAACAGCCATGAGAGAGAGCCCCAGGAAAACGGGGGAGCTTTAAAACACAGCTGGGGCGCTGTTTGTGGGTGTTCACATCTATCTAGTGCATCTTGGACAGTAATTTGAAGATGGAATGGAATAGAATAGAATAGAATGATTATCAGATAGTGAAAGCAAACAGTGTTCATATTTTGTCTCAGATATATAAATATGAGTGTGTATTGCCTTGTGATGCAAAATATATTTCATACTGTAAAACATGCACAAAAATGCTTAGAAACACAGGGTAAGAAGGTACAGAGTAAGGGGCTTGAAATAATTGGTCTTTAAACAGGTATAAAAACATGTCATGAATCAGAAACTCGGCACCAGATTTTGGAATAATTTGCAGGCAGAGAGCAGCCACACACGCTGCCAGCGTGTCCTGGCGTCCATCAGTGGAGGTGACCCCCAACAGCCCTGGGAGGTGGCGGGAGAGGCTCGTTCTGCTCGTTGTAAAGATGAGGAGAACAGAGACCTGTCAGGCTGGGAGACTCTCCAGAGGTCGGCCAGCTGAGAGGCCGGAGCGCCAGGCCTGGGACCCGCACCCTGGACTTGGGACCCGAGGGTCCTACCACACCAGCTGTCCCTGGAACGAAGCCTCACCCACGTCACGCGCTCTCCAGGCGGCTCTGCAATGACAGGTGGGCTGAGAGGCGCAATTAGGTGTTAGAAAGAGACCCCACCAAGACTGTGAGTGCTGGCTCCCCAGCTTCCTCTCCTGGGAGAACATCTTCCCTCAGCAACTGCTGACACTTTCTTTAACGCTGTCGGCCGTCACCTCCTAAGGACCCTGTCTGGTTTGAGCTCAGGATGTGACAAGGGGAGCAGAGCTTCCCAGTTTTTATTCCACTGCAGCCTGTGGCCCATCACTCCTCAGACTGAAAGAGCCAAAAAATAAAACGAAATGTCAGGATTTCTTCCAGGAGAGAAAAGCCAAATGAAGAAGGCCGGCTTGAAACAGCATCCTGGCTGGGACAGGTGAGCAACCCCCCGTTCATGTTCCATCCCCCCACATGCAGGTGCACATGGAGGGCGTCCTTTCCACACTGCCCCCTCCCCCTCAGCGTCCCTCTGAGGGCACAGGGCGTGGTTTGTTGATTTGAGGCGTCCACGTGGAGTGGCTTCCGTGCTGACCTGAGTCTTGAGCACAGACGGCTTCGCTCTTGCTAGAAAGTCAATGGGCTCCTTGGCGATCTGTGTCCTGTGTGTCATGACATGTGCCGTGTGGCAGTGCAGTTAGGTGGTCAGGGGCACAGTTCTGGAGCCCCCCACCTCCCACTGTCCTCTGTCAAGTGAGCAGGTCAGAGGGCGATCTTGGAGATTTCTTCCAGCATCCTCCAGCGGCCAGTGCGTGGTATTCATCCAGCGGGCTCTGCTGAGCACGTGCTCTGTGCCGGGCACAGCTCCAGGCTCTGGGGGTGCGGCCGTGGTCCCAGCCCTGCCCCCATGGACGGACTGTGCACTCGTGGTGGGAGACAGACAATGAGCAAGAAATCACTCCAGTGACGCTCGAGAGGATTTCCTGGGGTGAGACACGCTGGGAAGGCAGCTAACCAGGCTGCAGGGAGGGAGTGACGGGCGTGGGGGCTTGGATGGGGACTCAGGGACCAGGAGGGACATTGACCTGAGTCCTGAAGGAGGAGAAGGAACAGATCACGGGAGGGAACCGGGAGGGGGCTCCCAGCCCAGACGGCAGCGGAGCGGAATCTGAGTGACGGCCAACCCCGCCCTTCCCAGTGGGCCCTGTGGGACCCGAGAGAAATGTCCTCTGCCAGCCCCCAGACAAAAGCCCCTGCAGTTGCAGCCAGGGACTCGTTTTGGGGGGCTACACAGAATGGTGGTTGAGAGCGTGGACCCCAGCACCAGGCTGTCTGGGTTCAATCTCGGCCCTATCCCTTACTAAGTAACTCAATTACTGCTCTGTGCCTGTCTCCCTGTTTAGAAACGGGGGTGGCGATAACAGAACTGCGTGAGGACCAGATGGACGAGTCCTCCCAGCGCTCGGCCCGGGGCCGGCGCGGCGGAATCAGAGCAGCTGGACACAGTCAGCAGACGTCCGCGGAGGTCAGAGCGGCCACTTTGAAACCAGCCCACATTCAAACTGGACCTCGGGGGCGTCTTTAACGATAAAATTGCTCCTTGTCAGAAGGAGGGGGGACATCACTGCCCAGACTTGCAAAAGTCCGTAGTCTGTCCTGACACCAGACGATCTTCCAGAAAACCAAGGCTTGCCCTCAGACTGGAGGCAGCAAAGGCCAGGCATGTCTTCACTGGGGATGTGGGTGGGCTGTTACCATAACTGTCTCCACCGGAGATATGGGGAGGGGGTCAGTGAACCACAGACTCTAAGAACAGAAGGACCTTTGGGACCGTTGAGTAGTTATAAGTCAGGGCCCTCAGGCCAGACCTGGGTTCAAATCCCAGCCCCACCACTTACCAGTTGTGGAACCTTGAGCAAGTTTCTTAACCTGTCTAAGCCTCAGTTTCCCTATCTGTATGGGGATAATAATCACAGCGTGCTTGTAAGGAACAAGTTTCCCAGATCCACACATGCATCCATATATTCACAGAACATATCATCACATGAATATGAGTTGACCTGGTTCATCTCATGGTCATCACTCAGGACGAGGACACCCTGAAATCCTGAATGCTCGTGGAGTTTGCAGACAGGACCTCAGAGCTGGTGGAGGAAGACCCAGGCCAGTCACAGGATTCACGGGGGCCCCGAGAGAAGCCGCTGAGCCACCACAGCCCCAGTCTAACGCCCTCTGCCGAGAAGGAGGTGTGGTTCTGTGTTCCGCTTACACAGCACTTTTTGGGGGCTCGTCCCCGTTGCCGTGGCCTCTCCACCTCACAGGCTCCAGGGACTGCCACCGGCCAGGAGTCTTGCTTCGTCAACCTTTTCCTTCATTGTGAACTTGTATGCTCCTGTCCTGCTGGATTCCTTGTTCCGAGCCTCCCGGCATAAGAGTCTCGGCCAACCCTTAAAAGGTGCTCTTTCTCTGTGGCCCTCAGCTTAGCGAGTAAGCCCCTCCAGCAGGACCGTCACACCCTTGCTGCACAGAGACCCAGCAGCGGAGGGAGGCAGCAGCAGAGTGCTGCCCTGGTCCCGTCCACAAACCCGGGGAGAGGTAAGCAAGCCCCGCAAACTGCACATGGATCCTACAACAGCAGCCTCGAAACCGCCTGTGATTAAACCAAGATGTCAGAATCAATATGCAAAGGGTGTGATTAAAAGACAAGCGTGGCTGGCACCAGAACGTCACTCTTCATTGAGCCTGTGCCTACATTTTTACACGCGACAAAGAAATTAATGACAGCCTGATAAACCTTCAAGAAAAATTAATTACCCCTGCGGCTTGCCCCTCCCCTGTGCTCTCTGTTTAGCCTGCACTCTCCCGCCCACCCCCACCCAACCCCTAGAGGGGTCCCGGGGCTGCCGATTACACACTCGGGGCTGCAGCATTCACAGAGCACCCAGCTGTGGACGCCCCTCCCCCGGCTCTGGATGAGTATGTTTTCTGGCCCCCTCTGCAGAGAGGCAGCCATGACAACAGCCTGATGAGTCAACCCAGAGCGCTGGGGGTGGGGGGCTTGCTGCAGAGGGGGCAGAAGAAGGCAATAGCGGGGTGGAGTCTGCCCAGAGTGAGGGCTGGGGGAGTTGGTGCAGTGTGTGGTCTGAGATGTAGCTTTCCCCGGGACAGGCCGTGCGTTTCCATGGGACGTGGGAAGGAGAAGGGGTGTCTGTGGGGGTTTCTGCAGAGGCAGCAGAGCTGAGTGGGGTGGCCTTGGTGGGCTGGGCTGAAGCCACGTGTATACAGGGGATGAGATGTCACTGGGGGCTTTGGACAGTGACACAGGGAAGACTCAGGGAAAGGCTCCGAGAGAGGGGTCCATGGGAGTACCAGGAAGAGACAGAGATGAAAACTCACCAGCACCCACCTCCGAGGTGGGGCCAGGCTGTGGGGGGCTTTCTGCAGGAGGCACACACCAGCCCTGGGAGCGAGCCTGTGCTGTCCCTGCTGCACGACACCAGGAACCAGGAGCAGAGACAGCAAGCACGTGGGGCAGGGCACGGGGAGAGGGTAGGGAGCAGGGACCACGATCGGCCACCAGTGGGGCTGTGAGCATCCGTCTTTGCAGTGACCAAAGGGAGACAAAGTGACAGAGGCCTGCAGGTTCCTGGGTGGCGGGTTCCCTCCCAGGAGGGCTCCATGTACAGCGAGTCTGGGGAAGCAGAGTGCCATGGGGCCAGCTCCAGGCAGCCGCTTCAGGACTTGCTCCTCTCTGTGCTCTGCAGCCCCCCACTGCCCAGGGACCCCCACGTCTCAACCCCCTGCTGCCCTGGCACCCCAAGTCTCAGTGCCCACTATCCTGGGACCCCGACGTCTCAGCCCCTGGCACGGGGGCTCCCTCCTCACCCTCTCTCTGGTTTGCGTGACTTGGGTGGGCACCGACATCTCCATCTGCGCTCCCAGCCCCCGGCGCCAGCGACCTGCAACCTTTGCCCTGTGGTCTGACCTCCTTCAGTCATGTCCTGCACACCCGCCCCGCCTCGAGCCTGGGCACAGCCTCAGACGATGCGCCCTCGGCATGGGGAGGGCCTGGGATACCACCTGTAGTGCCCCCCAGGGAGAAGACGAAATGGTGCTCAAATGGCTCCCATCACACCTGACACCCAGGTCTCCTGGCGATGCACAAGCGGGAGCTTGGCACCGCGTCCTCCTGGACATCACCGTCTTTCCGTAAGGCAGGGGAAGTGGCAGAGAGGGCACCTGGCTGAAGAGGGCAGCCATGGTTTCCAAAACATCCCTCAGCCACAGATGAGCAGCCTGCCCTCGGATGCGCCCAGGCGGCTGAAAACCAGCAGATAATAGAGGCCGTGGACTTGCGGAGTCCTGCCCGGATTTCAGTCTTAAGAAGTAATTTACAAGAAATAATTTGCCGCATTGAGCGGCTGCCAGGAGTCCTGGCTGATTGGCATTTTCTCTCAGAGGCTGTTCTCCGACTCCAGAGCCAGACTGGGTCTGGGGGCTGCTCAGTGGCCTCAGTGGGCCCTCGTGGTCTGCAAGGAGCCACAGAGTGCGCAGGCCGATTTAATGGACATTTATGGAGCCCTGCAGGAGGCCATAGCTTAGCACGTCCCCTCCTAATTAAAGGACAGTGGCCAGTTGTTCCCCATCAGAGCTTACAAAAGATGATTGCTCTGGTCCCGGGGAGCTCGTGGGAGCGCGTCAGATGCCAAAATCAGGCGCCTGCCACCTGGCATTCTTAAAGTGACCCTGTAAAGAGAGACAGCCATTGTGAGGGACACGGTTACCGTGGGGCCTCCATCCTGGCCTCCGGAGGGGTCAGTGCTGCCCACATGGGGGCAGGAGGACAACGTCCTGAACCTGCCCTGCACTGGCCCAGTGGGGCTGGGGGCTTTGAAGGGGGGTGGGGGCTACAGATGCAAATGCCCACAGGCCTGGGGGTCAGGGGACTCATACAGGGACAGGGGTGGGGGTCCTGGCCACAGGAAGAGCCCTGTCTCCAGCCAGCGGAGGCCACGTGGAAATACTCACCCAGCATTGCCCAACCTCCCAGCCCCCAGGGCAACCCCGGGGAAATGCAGGCCATTGTCCACTCCAGGCCGTGAGCTGTGTCAGGCGGGACCATGTCCATCACATCCCACCCACACCATGTCCTGCTTCCCCAGAGAGCCCTCCTCGGCCCCCCAGCTGGAAAGCGGCGGTCACCCCCTCTGAGCTCCGCAGCCTGAGCAGCGCCAGCTCAGTGGGCCGTCGGGCTGAACGTGACTGACCTGTGAGGCAGGTCTAAGTTCCCGGGGGCCGCCCTCATCTCGTCTGCCTCTGTAACCCCTGCGCCCCCCAGCCCAGCACCACACACACCCTTGCAGCTCAGGACTTTCTAGAATGAACGATTCTCTCCACGGTCAGAGGTCACACTGTGGATGCATGGCCCAAAACCAGGCAGCAGACGTGTCTTGTCTGTCCCTCTCAGTGTTTTTGAGGAATATGAATCCAACGTCAACACGTGGACAACTTAGAGGTCTCCCTTGAGAATCAATTGCTTGGTTCTCCCGAGGTCTCAGGAGATGGGGCCACCCTGGGCCCACACCCTCTCATAGCAGCAATTGGTGGCACAAAGTCCAGGCTGCCCCTTTAGACGGGCTTGTGCTCCCAGTTTGCCACAGTCTCCACCCCTCCCCACTGTCTCCCAACAGGGAGGCCCAGGACCTGCCACCCAAACTCCTGTCCTGTATTGTCCATATGCCACCTGCCAGCTGTGGGACCCGGGCGATCTCCTTCCCTGGGTGCGTCCCCTTCTACGATGAAACTGTGATAAACCTACCCGACAGGGCTGGGGGATTGGCTGAGTCCATATCCAGAACCTGCTGGAACGAGTCTGGCAGGTGGTCCTCCCTCAGGGCCTGCTGGCTGTCAGCTGGTGGGGTCGAGCCTTCCTCACTCCTTTGTGACTTGCCAGGCCTGTCTGGGCGCTTGGCTCTGAGACCCTGCTGTGGATGGAGGAGCCAGATTTGCCCCTTTCTCTCCAGCTTCTCCACCTCCACCTTCCTCCCCAGCCCCACCACCCACTCCGTCCCACACCCAGAGGGCGAGGAGCACAGGCCTGGAGACCCGCCCCGGGGAGTCCCGGGTTTTCCACAGACCTGACCACGCCACTCACTGGAGACCCTGTGGTGGACATGCCAGATTCTCTCCCTTCTTGTCCCTGGATGTCCATCCCCCATCCCACTGATGACTTCAGGACCGCGTGGGAGATGGAATCAAGTCCGTGCATGTGTTCTCTCTTATTCCACCCACATCACGTCAGCAGGGTGCTCAGAACCTACTGGATGTCATGTATCTTTGGGATTAATCTCCCACAGGAAGTGCTTTGGAAGCATCAACAACTGTGATCCAATTAACGTTGGCTGTACTTTTCACGCTATTTCACCCCCAACCTCGTCCTCATCCAGGGGACAATGCGGGACCTTCAGAAAGAGGAGCCCACCACTCCCAGGCCACTCTCTGGGGCTCACTCCTGTGCTCAGACTGCCCCCCACCTGCCCAGACACTCTGCACCCTCAGGACAGGTGACCTGGGTGCCCCAGGCCTTGGTGAGCCCTACTGTGCACCAGTGCTGGGCTGGCACTGGGCACCTCAGGGGATGGGCTCCCATCCTGGGGGAGCCAGTGCTCCAGGAGGCAGGAGACGGAAACAAGAGCCGAAACCATGGTGGTGACATCTTCCCCCATGGGCACCATGAAGAGGGGAAAGCGGTAAACCAGGTGCAGAGCAGTGACAAGGAGGGCCGAGTGGCTTAACCAGAGAGAGACGGAGAGAGAGGCCGGGACTTGTCACTGTGCCAGCTGTGGGGCCGCCCACCGGGACCCTGGCCTGCCGTCCTTCCTCTTTCCTTCTCCAGTTTTACAATCTCCTCCACAAAATCAACAGCACCCGGACCCCTGGGCCCCGGGTGTCACATGAGATGGAGTGTTTCAAACAGTTTTTAATGCAACCCACAGTCAGATATGCATTTCACAGTGTGACCCACCATGCGTGCACACACACAGGCACACATGCACGCACGCACACACACAGAAGTTCCCCAAATACTACCTACCCCACTGCCCACCGCACCCCGTATTTCCTAATCTGTTCTGTTTGGGTCCATTGTGGACTCTGGGACTCTAAATGCCGGCTCAACCCTCCACATTGACTCCAGGACCCGCGATCATCGCAGCCTGCGATGGGACACCCTGGCACCAGGAAACAGCCGCTGTGGACACGGCCACCAGATGCCATTTATCCGCAGTGAGCGGGTGGGTCACCCAGGGAGGCGCCCTCTCCTCCTCCAGCTGGCAGTTGGGGGGAGGGCTGTGCCCACTGGACCCTGAGAGGTCATGGCCTCCGTGTGCCCAGCAGCCTGTAAGGTGGGTGTTGGGGTCGAGGGCGCAGACCTGACGGCAGAGCCCTGGCCTGCACAGCACAGCCCCACATCTCCGAGCTCGGCGGGGAGCAGGCCCCATGGCTGCTGAGGGGGACGGGCCAAGGGAGCAGCAGGACGAGCTGGACCCACCGCCTCCGCACCCGAGACCCCAGACCATCCTCCGACCTGCCTGGGGACCAAGCCTCAGGAGCTCGCAGACAGCCCCTCGGCCCAGAGAAATGGGCAGGACACCACGTGCACACGGTTGCAGGAGTTACTCTGACTGTGTCCATGGTTGTCCTCAGCTGCTTCCTCAGCAGGTCCTCCCCTCCTGCTCCCAACACCCCCAGGGCAGACACAGGGTGCAGGGCAAGACGCCCGTGGTGGCAGCAGCAGTGATGACAATAGCAACCAGCACCCAACGTTCCAGACACCTACTGTGCGCCCAGCCTGCGGCTAAGGCTCACGCGAACCCACGACCCTTTGATCACATTCCTCTGCTGTTTCCCAAATAAAAACCCCTACCCGTTTCTTCACGGGGAGCAAGCAATTTTGGGGGCACTGGCCCTTGCTTTCAAGCCTCTCCTTTTTCTCCTAAGACTCTGTTCTCATTATTTGGAGTGGCATTGGGATCAGAGACCGAGCTTTCGGTGACACTCTCTGAGATCCTCCTCAAAGTCACCAGCTCCACCCGCCGCCCTTCATCAGCTGACCCTCTTGGGTTTCCTTCGCAGCAGGTGCCACTGTCAGAAAAGCCTTTATGCGTCTGGTGTGGTTGGTTTATTAACTGGCTGCCCCACTGGACTGTGTACTCCACACGGGCAGCGACGGCGTCTGTTCCCTGCCGTGTCCCTGTGTCTGGAACAGTGCCTGCCACTCAGTAGGTGCTCATCAAATATTTGTTCAGAAGTTAGATCACATAAGTCAGAGAGTGGAAACGGGGCCTGGCGGGTGACAGGCTGATTCCTACCAAGTTCCCTTCATGGCCGGGGCCGTTTTGGACACCCCATCATCCACCTGAGGACCATTTCGAAGCCCCTCCTCTTCACCGTCTCTTCCACAGCCCAAATTCCTCCTCCAAGTTATCATCGGCCGTTTCATCGGTGTAGCAGCTCTCAGCCGAGCTCTGAAAGGTTCTGAAATAGCAGACACATTTAAATGCCTCACGCTTGCCCAGGCTTTGTTAATCACTGTTTTCCGCCCAAACATGAAACGGGGTTATAAGGGGTGTTCACTCGAAACTGCCATGTGTCGCAAATGTCAGAACATTTCTGAAGCTGCTCTCTACAGAGAAAGCTTTTTAGAGGGCAAGCTCAGTGACTGGTATTAAGTGGGTGTTTTAGTTTTCTATTGCCACATAACAAATTACCACAAACTTTGGGGCTTAAAACAACACGCTTTTTATCTCACAGTTTCTGTGAGTCAGGAATATGAGCTGGCTTAGCTGGTCCTCTTCTCCGGGGTTTCCTAAAAGGCTGCATTCAAGACGGCAGCTGGGGCTGGGGTCTCCTCTGAAGGCTCCAGTGGGGAAGGGTCTGCTCGCAGGCTCATGTGGTCATTATCGGGAATCAGTTCCTCGCAGGCCTTAGACTGAGGGTCTTAGTTCCCAGCTGGCTGTTGGCTGGAGGCCACTCCCGGTTCCTTGCCTCATGAGTCTCCCCAACTTGACACCTTGCATCATCAAAGCAAAGGAAAGAGTCTGCCAGAGGGCAAAAGTCACAAAACCATGGAAGTGACAGTCTGTTACATTTGCCACATGTTATTACTTGGGACCAAGTCACAGGTCCCACCCACACTCAACGGGGAGGTATCATCACACAAGAGCAGGAATACCAGAAGACACGGATCACTGGGGGCCCTCTAGAGCTTGTCCACCCCAATCCACTGTGGCAGGCATCTTCTAAGACAACGCCAAGGATCCCCATCTCCTGGTATTCACCACCTGGTATAACCCCCTCCCTTTTAGTAACTTGCTTCTCACGGGTGGAATCACTCAACATCCATAGCACGTCAATTCGCGATTCGTTCACATGAGACGGTGACTTCCGTCTTACTAGCAGACTTTCTCCTTGGCTAGATGTGAAGAGGCAAGTTACCACACTGGGGGGACCCATGTGGCCAGGAACTGAGGGGGTTCTTCAGCCAACAGCCAGCTAGGAACTGAGGCCCTCAGCATAACAACCCAAAAGGAACCAAACCCTGCCCACGGCCATGTGAACGAGCTTGGCCCCACATCAGTCCCCAGTCCACCTGCAGAGGAGACCCCGGTCCTGGCTGAGACCTTGATGGCAGCGTGCAAGAGACCGTGAGCAGAGGACCAGGAAAGCCGGGCGCAGATTCCCAGCCCGCAGAAACCACGAAACGATGGAGGAGGGCTGTTCGAGCGGCTGAGCTTGCGATAAATGGTTACTCAGCAACAGATTGACACACTGCGTACCCATAAATCACCCCTGGATAACCGAATCAATGAAATCATTTAGCAGGAAACGCTGAGTGAGTTGGTGGGGCATGACCAGGACAGCGCTCGGCTGCCCTCCCTCCTGGCCCCAGGGCCACCGGGCAGAGCCCCTCATCTGAGATCAACCCCACGCCTGTACACCCACGGCGGCCGGAGCAGACGCCAGGCACCGAGCGTGACGGATCCAGGAGCAGACCTTACCCCGCCCTCCTGGAGCTCCGGCCAGAGCGTGGGATCCTCAGAACGCCCTCCCCACTCACAGACCTCACCTGGCCGAGCAGCAGCGGGGCTGGGATCCCTGACGCCCCTCCCCCTCCCCCACCCCCGGGAGCGGCTTATGTGTCAGCCTGTAGCACACAGCTGACGCCCCGAGCCTCCTTGGCTGCTTGGTAATCAGAGCAGGAACCTGTGCGGAGGTGGGACTCTCATTTTCACTTAATTGGAAAGTCCGCCTCATCAAAGAGAGCACGATGCTCGATGCTCGGTGGCCCTTTCTTCCCTCGCCAGTGACCATTAACCTTTAAAAGACACTTTCTGAGCCGTCTGCTGAGGCTCCTTCTCCTGCCAGGTGTAATGAGACTCATAAACGGCGAACGTGAGAAATGCCACAAATGAGAGGCCCCAGAGCAGGGCCCTGGGCCACCCAGCCAGGCGGGTGCCAGGAGAGGAGTGTCAGCAGCCTGGCGGCAGCCCAGCCCTCAGCCACAGGACTCTGGGACGGCCCGGGCCAAGTCTCATTCAACAAGTAAGCTCGACTGAGCTGACGGTGGCAGAAATAAACAAGTGAGATCTTGTCATTCCTCTGGCCAAAACCTCTGCTGCTCCCACCCGACTCAGAGCAGAATCCAAGTCCCTCCAGTGGCTGGGGGCCTGCTGACTCGACCCCTCCTCACCTCTGATTCCCCTGCTTCTCCACCCCTCATTCTCTCCTCTCCAGCCACAGGCACCTCCTGGCTATGGATCCATGCCCACCCCAGGGCCTTTGCATAGCCATTCCTTCTGCTGGGAATGCTCCTCTCCAGATAGTCTCAGGCTGCTCCTTCTGTCGCTTTCTCAGGGAAGCGACCCTGACCCCACTTTAAAGTAACACACCCACCACACCCTCCATGCCCACCGAGCATCTCCCTGCCTTATTTCCCACCAAAGCTGACCGGGACCTGACAGACCATTCCTTTGACTGATCTACATCTGCCGGCGTCTCTCCACATCGGGATGTGCGTCTGCTGCACCAGGGCTGGGATCTGGCTGTTCTGTTCACTGCTTCGTTCCCAGGACCCAGAACAGGACAGACACGTAGTGGACGCTTCGTAAATATTTGAGGAAGGAATGAATGAAGGAAGGAATACGATCACACCTGAAGGACAAATCCCTGGGACTTGGAAGAACTTCTTTATTAACGGGATAGAGAGTTCTAGAATCCACATCCCTCACTCGCCGAAGGGAAAGATGAAGAATACAAATCACCGAGTGGGACGGCCGCCTGCCCTGGGTCGAGCTGGCAACACACTGGCTGTCACAGTGACGCCCCCCGTGCGAAGGGGCCGGGACACGAGCTGGGAAAAGAGCGAACATCCCAGCAGCCGCTGTTCACCCAGCAGCGCCGTGCTGGGGACCGAGATTGTGGGAGCATCCGGCTGGTGGATTTCTCGTTGCCTGGAGTCCTCTCCCCACAGACCTCGTCGTCGGGGTCTCAGCGCAGATGCCACCTCCTCAGGCAGCCCCACCTCCCTCCCCTCAATCGCGCCACGTGGCTTCTCTTCCTCGGCCTCGTTGCTCTCTGCACTTCCCTGGGTCACCCGTTTATTTACTCGCTTATTCTCTGTCCGCCCCCAGTGAGGAGATCAGCTCCAGGAGAAGGGGACCCGCCTGTCCCGTCCACTGCTGAGGCCCTGTGCCCCTCAGGGCCCCGCACACAGCAGGCGCTCAGTAAACATTTGTGAAAGGAGCGGTTAGAGGAAACCAACTGTGTATGCATTTGGGGAACTTATAAAATAATATGGAAATGTTCATTTCTGAAAGCGCCTGCAAGCACCACTCGCTGTCGTCTCAGGGGGCTCAGATGTGGCCTGACGTGAAAACAGTTATGAAGACAGGAGGGTGGCCCAGTCAGCTTCCCCAGACCCCCTCTGGCTTTTCTATACTTCAGGGAAAACGTCACATTTCTTTCCTTTGAATCTGTGTTCATTGAAGCCCTCAGTGAAGATGGAATCTAGCATTATTTGCTTTTTCTTTTTTCCCACACGACATGGTCCCTTGAAAAGCTGGTTCGGTGTCTGACCCCCTCCTCCACCTGGGAGGACCAGGGCGTAGTGTTCAAGGGGTTTAGCCATCCAGGAGTCTGCAGTCTGGGGACCAGGACCCCAGTCCCCCTTCTGCTCCCGCCGCCAGCCCAGGTCCCCCCACAGCCTGGCCTTGGAGCTGCTGCCGCCAGAGACGAGGACTGCGATGAAGGGCCCCGTGAGGTTCTGCCAGCTGTGACCCCCTTTCTTCCTCTGGGTCCCTCCTGGGCTGGGGAGGGCATTGCGCTGGGACGGACTCCTGGAGTAGACGTCGGCGCTGTGCTCCTGCTCCTCCGGGGACAAGAGCCCAGCGGGTCTCCTTGGAGGACTTGGTCACCCCGATTCCCACCTCTGCCCGGCCAGCAGGCTCTTCCCGTTCACTCCCGCTGCCCCGAGGCCCAGGCCGCCCGGCTCCCGCCCCCTGAGGCCTGGTGCTCTGCTCCCCCGTTTCCTCCTGGTTGGTTCCTCTTGTCCTGGGCTCAGAATCTGACGTGGAGTCTGCTGCCTGCAGCTTCAGAGCCCTGAGTGCTGCGACCACCCCTCCCACCCAGGACAGGCTCACCTGAGTCTTCAGTCCCAGGAGGCTCCTTCCAGGTGTGTCATGGATGGCAGGGCTTCTCCAAGGAGCTGCGGGACCTCGAAGCCCTCGGAAGCATCAAGAGCTTCAGAACAGGGGCCCCCACAGGAGGCCACCATGCGAGGACCCATGGAACAGGAAAGGCGGGGGCATGGCTCAGGCCCCGACATGTTGATTCAGGTTCATGGCTTATGTTCCCCTCCGTAAAATCTCCTGCCAACAGGCAAGCCCCTGGGTCTCGGCTCACACCTGTGTCACCCTGCTTTGACCTGAAGGCTGGCCAAGCTGTCTTCATTGCTCTCCCAAGGAGCAGCGAGGATGGCGGGAAGGCAGGGGGCGGGGGGATTGGAGGGGTCATTGATTTGCACGTAAACATGGGAGTGAGTAAGGTCAGGAGCTCCAAGTCCCCTGGGGCTAACAACTGCTCCGGGAATAATGGTGCCTCTTAACATTTAATTAAACATTTATCAGATGCATTTCCATGGGAGCCCCCGTCTTCAGAAGTCCTCCTCACCTTCCTTAGGGACGAGCCTCCAGGGTGAAGCAGTTAACAGGGCCTGGCGCCCAGACGGTCTGCTGAGCTGTCAGAAGACGGGGCGCCAGCAGGACACGGTGCTCGGGGCCCTGTCACATGTGCAGTAGATGAGCCTGGGTCCGCAGCACCCTGAACTCGAGAGGCTGAAGGGGCGGGTCTGCGGTGCCTGCAGGGTGCCCGCTAACCACCTGCTAACTGGGGTGACGGAGAACTGAGCCGAATTCCTTAGCCGCCCGTTGGGGGCGGGTTTGGATTCTGGTCCAGAGCCGCTTCCGTCTGCACCCCGGCCCTGACACACCCCTTCTCCAAGTGACGGCCGGAGCTCCAGGTCAGACGGAGCTGTGGGCACAAACGACTCCTGGGGGGCAGGGACTCGGTTTCCTCATGGGCTTGAAGATGGGCTCCAACCCGCCCCGAGAAGGTGGACCCCAGGACCAGCTGGTCCCAGCGATGAACTCTCCGCAGATTCAAAGAACAAGAAAGCACATCGAGTCGGATTTGCACAAACACCCTTCCCCGTGTGCCACTCTGCCTGTGAGGACACAGCGACACGGGCACACACACCCGCCAGCGGGGGCTCTCAGGTGGGAAACATCACCTCCCAGCACAGGGTCTGGGAGGGAAAGCCAGACACGACTCTTCCTGACGCCTCCTCTGTGCTTCCGAGCAGCTCCCTGTCCCTCCGCAGCTCTTCCCCAGCGTCAGCCAGTGGGGGACACGCTCACGTCTGCAGGTCTCAGGTCTGAGCCGCCCCTGGCCTTCCTTGAGCCATCAGGAGTGGACTCATGGTCCCTATTCATCAAAAGTGGTTCCCAATTATCACCAAACACTGACTAAAAGTAATGAATGTCTTAGAAATGTTCCTTTTAGATGAGCTTCTTAATAAAAGTACAGCCACCACTTGATCATCATGTGGCCCATTATCCCCCAAGGAGATGGACGGTGCCCTTGGCTTCTCTCTTTTTCCTCCAAAGAAGAAAACAGGTCAGGTTAAAACTACGTGAGCTGTGGAATCAGAGTGTCCTGGGTTCGAATCCCAGCCCTGATACTTCCTGTGACTTTGGGCAAAGGATTTCAGTCATCTGGACTTTAGTTTCTTCACCCGTAAAACGGGTGTGACACCTGCCACCTGGGCTGGCAGGCAGGAAAGGGAAGAGCACACGTGGGACCCTTGGGCTGCACCTGTGCATGCCTGCTCTTCTGTCCCCACGCTCGGACGGACACGAGGAGATCACTAATTCAGGTGACGCTGCGAAGAGCCCTGGAGGGAGGATGAAAAGCAAGCCTCTTGATCAAGCATTTGCCGCCTCCTTCCTTCCTCACGATGCGGTTCGGAGGCAGCGTGAACGGAGGCGCGTGTGAGAGACGCTGAAGCTGTGTCTCACCTTCCCGGGCTTTGAAGTGGACGCACATCTTAACTATCTCAGGGGACACGTGTGCTCAGATGGTGTTAGTGACAGGTGATGTCCATTGAACGCTCACCGCCTGCTGTACTAGGCACACACGAGTTTAATCCTCACAACCATACTTTGAGGTCGATGTTATCAGACCCATTTTACACATGAAGAAACTGAGGCAGAGCTTCAGTGACTCAGCCAAGATCACAGCTCTGGGACCTGGATCCATGGGGTCTGCCTCCAGAGCCTGTGTGTTTTGCCTCTGGGCATCAGGGAAGCCAGCTCAAGAGCCACACTTCTGCAGGGTGACCTACCCCCAGCCACACAGTGTCACCCTTACATGAGTCTCAAGAATGCTAAAGTCTTGTTCCCGGAAACGGTCAGGAACAGCGTGCCCTGGCATAGAGGGTGGAGAGCTGCCTGGCGTGGGTGCTCAGAGAAGGGCACTTGAAGGGTGTCTGGTCAAGAGACATCCTTGCTCCTTCAACACCCGTTCTCTATGATCCCTGGCGAGTGCAGTGGGTGGGCCAGCTCTGACCAGGAGCAGTAGAGGATGGGCGCTGAGTTCTCCCGACCAGAGAGGGCACCACAGACACATGTCCCTTGAGTGAAAAGAGAGACAGACCGGGTGGAGACAGCATGCATTTGCTTTTCGAATGAAACCCCATCAGTGGGTTTTTCTGGTACTAATGGAAAAGGGGCTTCCTTTCCTCTGGGACGCTAAGCTAGGAGAAGGTAAGCGTGGGGGTCTGCCTGCAAATGAAGCCAGCACCAAAGAAAATCAGACTTGAGAGATCCAGAGAAACTGAGTCCTGATGACATTTTGTGAGCACCTGGATACAGCAATACCTGAAGTCAGTGTGCCTCTGAACTGTCAGTTATGGGAGTCCTTACATTCTTTGTTTTTTGTTTGCTTGTTTAAGCCAATTTGAATTGATATTCTTCATTTAACACCCAAAGAGTCCTGACTAAAACAAAAACCAAGAAAATCATGGATCAGTCTGGTTTGGAGTAGCCGGGCTCACTCATGCCATCTCTGTATAAACGTGACGTCTTAATCACGGAGGTCATCCCAAGAATATTTTTCTCAAGCTCTACAATTCCCTGGAGGAGAAGGGGAGGTAGGAGAGGAGATAAAATTATTTTTTAATTCTTACGTTATTGAAAGTCGGCCATGCACACTGCATATGAAAACTCTCGCTCAAATTGCATGTAATTTGATCAGCTTATGAAAGAGAAATCCTTTCAGAGGTTGGTCTGGGTGCTGCTCTTCCCACAAAAGCAAAATTAAGGGCCTTGGTGAATATTATGCATCAATTCCTATGATGAAAGGAGACTCTCCCGGTGGGACATGAGCTCCCCATTCCTGAGCCTGGCCCCAAAGAGCCCACTTAGGAAAAGCTGCTGCGTTTTGCTCTCTTGACTCAGGATTGCATTTTAAAGGAGGGATCCTGGTGAGAGGTGGCACCAGAAGGTTCTCGTTTCTTCCGGAAGGAGGGTGGGGCGTTGAGGGGTGTCCTCACCTGGACGGCCAGACGGGCCAGTGGTGCAGTCGAGGTTCTTGGCCGTAAAGGGTAGAGACCCAGCTGGGTGACGTGAGCCCAGTCGGCTTTCCCTGCAGGATCTCAAGCCCCATGGACTGGATGAGACGGAGGACCAGGCGGGAACCGCAGGAACCGTGGGGCCAAGAGGCGGCATCTCACACCTGGAACCAGCTGATGGGGATGAAGCCCTGGGATGGGGAACCTCCCTCCGCTCCCTCCCCGTTTCCTGCACTTGCTCAAAACAAAGTCCCAGAAGGAGCGAGTGAGGGGCCAGCCTCAGACCAGGGCCCACCCCTCGGGAAAGTAAGGAGGGGGAGGGAGGGCCTCACCCCTCAGCTTTCCTGGTGGAAGGTGTCACCAGGAGCCACCCCGTGACACTCCCACATGGGGAGTGGCGATTCCCAAAAGGAAGTGGGGCAGCTCCAGGGAAGGGACATGGATCCTGGGCAGCCAGAAACGACCCCTGTCACCTCCACATCACTTGGGACGGGACCACAGTGGCCTTGAATGCCAGACTAATGACTCAGCTTCCTCTAGAGGGGGCGGGGCGGGGGCCACATAACGATCTTTGTGCAGAAGAGGCAGCTCTCAGGACTCCAGATCCAACTGAAATGTTGCAAGGCTGTGCTTCCGGGATTATTTATTTTTACAACAAATATCTATCACTTTTATAATAAAAATGATTTTTCATTCAGAAAATTAAAAAGCTGCCAGTTCTGAGAGTAGCTGTAAGTGGCAGATCTGGGACCTGGACCCATGGGGTCTGACTCCAGAGCCTGCGTGTTTCGCCTCTGGGTGCCAGGAAAAGCTGCTCAAGGGCCACACGTCTGCAGGGGTGACCTACCTACCCCAGAAGTTGGGGCTAATGGATTCAAATGCCTCCAATTGCGTCCTCTGCCCACTTTCGGTCCCCACTGTGGCCCCAGGGCTGTGGTGGGTGCCGGAAGATGTCAGAACAGGAGGTCTCGTGGAAACGCCGCTTCCAGGTGCCCAGCTGGGCCTTCCGTTTCACAGCAGACTGTCCCTTAAATTGCCCATAATAGGATTAGATTGGGAACAATCACTTGCTGTGTCTGACTCGTGTAGACACAGCCGACACACACATCTTGCTATCGACATTTCTTGGCAAACGGTGTCACTTGTCGGATTTCCCTCTTCTCTGCGGTGGCCCCCTTCCTTAAGGTCCCGCATGCTTCAGGCCGAGCAGCAGTTTTCGGGGCATCTCGCCCCACCCCCTGAAGAGCAGCACCGAGGCCAGAGGTGTGATCGTGCAATGTTCCCTGCACACGTCCAGGGGCCCCGTTCCCACCGGGTGGACGTGAGGGGTGGCCCTGGACGTGTGCAGCACCAGCCTCTGCCGGCCACTCTCTCCTCAGGTCCTCAGGGAGACCCTTAACCATCCTAGAACGTCAGGTTGGAAGGTTCCGTGGAGTCCTCTCATCTCCATTTCTTCTCGGACAACTTTGCTCAGTGGCCTGGCTGCGCTCCCTGGCCTTGGGTTTCTTGAGACATCACCCAGCAGAGCAAATCTCGACATCCAGGTCCAGTCCACTGTCCTGGGTGGAAGGACCAGGACCGGAGGCCTGGAGGAGAGGCATGTCCGTCAGGGATGCTCACCAGGCACAGCAGGGACGAACGACTGGGCAGCATTTTATACTTTGCAAAGGCCTCTCAACCCCCGTGGTCACATTTGACCTTCAGGATAGTCGGTCAGTGGCAGACGGCCCTGCGTTCACACACCTAAGACAAGACTGATGGATGAGGCGTCGTTGTTCTATGGACCACTAAGGAGGAAAACGCTGCCAATTAAATCGTGATGCATAAGACTCCATCGATTATGTGGCACAACCAGATTCGAGAGATATTAACATGTGAAAAAGGTGCATCTCAGAATCAGTGCAGTTCAGCGTTCTTCCCACCTTATAGACTCAGAAACTGACTCCATGGGGTTCTAGTCTGTTCACACACAGCTGGCCAGAGGTCAAGGCTGGGGTGTAACTCAGCCCCCAGGCAACCGTGTCCAGTCTGTGGTGGGCGGGGACATGCGCCGCCCCGATCCCCCTTTGAGGATGGATGTGCTGCCCGGTGTGGGAAGTGAGGTCGGCAGACAGCCTCCCACCTCTTAACCCGACTCCCAAAGCTCAGTGGAGAACAGGTGAAGGCATCGCATAAATAACGACAATTCAGGGCCGTGTGTGCTCGTCCCTACTTTAGAACAGCGGCCTGGGACTGATGGAAGAAGCGGGATGAGGTGAAGTGTTGGACCAAAGGCAGCAGCCACGAAAACCTCTCCCCAAGGTGAGTGAGGAGACGGGGAGCGGGGTGATGGGGAGGAGAGAGGAGGAGGAAGACGGTCCCCACCCACCGTCCCACCCACCTCTACACTGGGAGCCAGGAGCCGGAGGAGGGGGAGGCTGCGGCTCAGTGAGGGCCCGAAGGTGCTGCCTCCACGTTGCCTTCTTCAAGGCAGTCATAAAGGGGCGAAATTCTGGTAAGTTTTCCTGCAGAGTCTGGCATCAGGGATCATGTCCTCGTTCTTTCCCAGCCGAGGGTGCTTGCTATCTGCATTAGTTTGTTCATTTCTTCATTCCGTAAATATCGACTAAAGGCCTATTTTGTGCTGGAAACCTTGCAACTGCTTGAGATGCAGCAGGGAAAACTACAGCCCAAATCTCTACCCTTAAAAGCATATTTTCTAGTAGAGGAAAGTTGGCAAACAAATAAAGATGTGAAACGTGAGGGATGCGTATCAGATGCACGTTACGTGTCATCTCAGATGTTTTCAGCCTCAGCTGTCTCCCCCTGGAGAAACCTCCTCACTGTAGGTCTGCGGGATTCCGTCTCCTGTTCACCCCATCGGTGAGGGAGGGATCCCCCACCCTAAACAGTATGAAATGGCCAAACACACGACACCTGACACTGGACAGATGAGACTGACAGCAGTTCACTGTCACATATACTCACCGCCCGAGGTAGGACACTTCCTATCACACAGAGCCACACGGAGGTTGCAGTTGGGAACAGAGTGAACCGGCAGGGGCTGTAGGGGGCAGGGTTTGTAGTAACAAGAGGGTGAGGTGCCCCTGGTTCCTGGGAGGAGGAGATTGTCTAGTTTGCATAATTCCACAGACTGGCAGGGAGGTGAACCCAGTTAGGTGGAAGCCCAGGCGGAGGTGAGCCGGTCCAGCTGATGGGGAAACAGCCGAGGGGAGAGCTTTCCTGCAGGGGGGCGGGGCACCTCAGGTGAGAGCAGGAGAACTTGTGGTTAGGCCTTTGGGCTCCTCTGAGGCTCAAAGATGTCAAGGCAGAACTTAATATTGCACCTTAATTTCAGGCCGTATCCCACACATTGCCTGAGGCCAACAGCCCACGTTTCTGGGCCCTCCCGCCCAACCTGGACAGGTAAAATGCCACAAAGACAAGCATGGGATCCGGCTTCCCCAGCACCTGTGGGAGGAACCAGGCGATGCAACCTGTGGTGACCGGAAGATGACTCCCTAAAAAGTCACTTAACCACCGAGGGACAGGAGACAGAGGGACCAGCGACAGGTGGCCTCTCCCCACCTTCCTCACAGGCACCGTCCTGAGGCACGTTGTTCCTGCTCAGCTTGCCTGGAGAGGGTCCACGCAGCAGGGGCTGACCGGGTCTTCGGTGAGGCCGTCGCCCGCCAAGTAAATCGCTTCCCAACCATCTCATTTCCCCCTTCCCTCACCCGTGATGCCCAGGCGTTGCACCTCCCAACACTAGCTCCCAGCATTAGCTCTCCAGGATGCCCTCAGGCTGTGTTAGGAAACCTGGACGAAGGGTCCTCATCCAGCATCCCTGGGAAAGACCATGAGTCAGACAGGAATAATGCCGTGCAGAAAAACAAAGCAGAGACTTAGGGTGGGAGGGCCAGAGAAGTGGGTTTGGTCTCATTTCTCACTGAGTCGTATGAGGATGGGTCCAGGGGAGAAAGGAGGCCTGGAGTTCTCGGCTCCACGTAGAGACCAGTTCCAACGGGGACAGAAAGTACCACGCGATCAATCCCAAAGGTCTCCGGATGGAACATGCTGGCGGGTCGTGCGTTTAGGGGCAGGAGGGCAGAGGCATTTCCAGAGTAACAGAGAGTCGTGGGTCTTCCCATTGGCTCTTGTCAGTTGAGGCATGGGCCAGGGAAGGGGCAGTCTTGTCTGGAAGCCAAGGAGCTCCTGGACATCCTCTTGGCTCCTGCTGATAGAGGTGTGAACATGGAGAAAGGTGTCCTTCTCAGAATGAAAATGTTCGTAGCTATAATGGAAGGATTTATTATGGCATGTAGGCAAGTCCACTGTCGGTCACCTCAGCAACATCAAGGACCTGGTACTCTCCGTGTTTCTACTCTCCCTTCCTCAGCACATTGGCATTGTCCTCAGGCTTGTGCCCTCATGGTCACAAGATGGCTGCCATATCACCTCACATCCCATCCTCTCAGAGCCATGACAATAATAAAGAAAATATAAAAGAGAGAGTTGCTTCTCATGTGTCTCTTTAAATAAGAGACTTACATCTAACTCATTGGCTAGATGTGACTCCACATGTCCCTCAAACCAATCCCTGGAAAGGGAAATGAGGTCGTCATGATGGGCTGAGGCATATTGTCATTCATCCCCTGGTGCTAGAGAGCACATTTGTTCCCCACGTCTTAGTAAAATTGGAGTTCTGTTTGAGAGGAAGGAGAAGACCAGACTGTTGGGGTCTGCACTAGCAATTAACCAGCTAAGTGTGAACTACAATGGCACAGCCAAGAGTCCCGTGAATAAATGATTAACATAATTGCAAAAAGACACATAAAGGTTCAATATATAATTCAGAGCCCTTTTATTAGAATTTTTGGTTGGTTGAAAGTTGGCTGTTCCGTTAGAGCTGTGACTCCTACACAGCTCCTTTGTCCCTTGAAGGCTTCCTTCTTCCCAGGACACGTCTCAGGATGTCCTGACATCAAGCTTTCTCTTCTTGGGACACCAGCAGAAGCAGGCTCTCTTCCACCCCTCCGCCTCCTTTATCTTCACTGGGCAACACCAACGAACGTCAAAGGGAGTGTGGAATCTATAGATGGGGAAACTGAGGGCCAGAGAGGGAGGACGGTCTGTCCAGCTCACAGGGGGGGCAGGACTGGGACCTGAACACGTTCTCTTTGGCTCAAGGAATTTCAGTGATGCTTCGACAGTTTCACTAAATGTTGGCGTGAACCCTGAGGTCATCCACAAGCAGACAGACAGGGAGGATAAACCACGGCAGAATCCACAGCCTGTGCCTGGGTGACTGCTTCTCCCAATGAAAGTCTTTTTAACCCAAATTATCTGGGACCTCCACCCAGTTCTCCTTTTGCAGCCTAAGCTGGTTCTCATGAACACTCGGACCTGAGTTCACATTTGCATCTAAACCTTCTGTTGTTTTCTTCTGCCTGTTGGAAGGAGGGCAACCCACGGAGCATTTAATGACCTGGTTCCACTCTCCGGTTCCATGATATTAATTCAACTACATGGGATCTTTAATACTCCACCATCACAAAGACCCAATTTCATACATGAATGAGTCAACGTCAAATGGTAAGGCGAGGGGGCGGGGGCATGCCGTGTTTTCCTGACGCCTCTTAACTGGTTTCTTACTTCATGCTGATACAGATCAGGGGCCGTGGAACATGCTGACAAGCTCATAAATTATCTGCTACTCACCACCAACACCAGGGTCTGCTTTCTTGATGGGGTAGTTGATGTTGATTGCAGAGGATGTCCCGGAACTTGAAGTTGTGTTGGTTACCTGCCAGGGACCTTGATCTTGAGACCATCCTAGTCCACGCAGAGGTACAGATGACACACGTGTGGGAGTGTTGTCGAGGGACATAAATCAGAGCAATTAGATTGAGATAGAAGAAAGGAAGGACGCACTACTAAACGGAGCATGTCACACGGCTTCGGAGAAGCTGAAAGAGACACCGTGTCAACAGTGAAACCCCAGAAGCAACAGGCAGAGGTCATTGACTCGGGCAGTTGACAGGCTCTGGAACTCCGAGCGGAGGGAAGCTTGCTCTGACAGGCGACAACGTGCTAAAGTGGGCGTTTTATTATGTTTCAGGAGCTGTGACTTTCAGGTGATGGCTTCAGGATCCTTTAAGCAGGACCATTGATAACCTGACAAAGGACTTGAGGCATCTCCTCCTCACAACGGAAGAGGGAAAAGGCAGCAATCCAGCTCTTTCAAGCAGAAAAGGAGCATTTTTCAGAGAAAACATGGCACAGCTTATAACATTGGGAGCCCGAGGAAACGCAAACACATCTCGCCTTCTTGACAAATAAGATTTAATTAAGAGACTCTTCACGCTGGAAAACAAAGTCATGTCTGTGCCACTCGGGGAAAAGCGACAGGCCGGAGACAAGAGCCGCGTGGAAATGCAGGCGGGCGCCGGCCCTTAATTATCAGGAAACGTCCTGTGGCCGAATTTCACCGCTTTACCTATTTTTAGTTAATTCTCTATATTTTTACTCCAAGTGCTACTTGTGTAGCTTAATGAAATCATTCATCCCACAATAAGCAGACACAAAACAGAGAGGCATAAGTTTATCCTCTGGAGGAATTTTAGTAATTTTGACACTTCGCAGGAACGTAAACCGTGGGAGCTGAAGTTGTTTGCACGGAGACGGCCCCGTGTCTCCTGGTTCCCCGCGAACCTGCAGCCCTGGCGGATCTGAACTCCCCACCAGCAGGTGCTTGCCCACTGACGCTCCCAAGGCCAGGGACATCCACCCTGACCCCTTCGCTGCTCCCTCCATCACCCCCGTGACTTGGAACGTGTCTTGAGGCTTCCCCTCAAAGCCCTTACTCAGGCTTGGTCCCCAGAACAAGACACTGTTGCTGACTGACTCTCAGACCCCTGCTGCCCAGGCCAGAGGCCTTGCTGAACGCTTCCTGACCATCCGCTCTGATTTTCTCCTGAGATGTGACCAGGGCCCTACAGCAGAGCCCAGCCATCCCACACGGGTTCTCAACGGTGAAACAGGCTGTGATAGGGAACAGGGAGGAAAGAAAAGAGGCCCAGACTAGGAGAGCATCCCACTAAAACTGGGAACACCCCAAGAGGCGAATCGGATCCCAGTCACGCCTCTGCTTCAGAACTTCCAGAGGCTGCCCACGGCCCTTGGGAGGAGCCCAAACGCCCCCAGTCCCCGCCTCTCGCCTGCTTCGCCACCTGCTGCTCACCTGTGTCTGCTTGGCCCCAGCCACACTGGCCTCTCCTCTGGCCTTCGAAATACTAGGCTCCCAGTGTCTCAGGGCCTTTGCATATGCTGTTCCCTCCGCCTGGAATGTTTCTCCACCTCAGTCCATCACCTGTTACCTGCAGCTCACCTGCCAGGTCTCAGATGAAATGTCTCCTCCTTGGGGGGATCTTCTGTTTCTCCTCACCCCCAATCACCCCCACAGCCTGGCCCGGGGCCCAGGTCAGGTCCCCCAAGTCCCTCTCATGACGCCATGGTGCCTTTGCTTCCCAGCAAGGACCACAGGTAATGACACGAGGTGTCTATTATCCAAGGATGATCTGATCAGATGACAAGGCCATTTGAGGTGAATCCAATTAAACTGGGTACCAAAGTCCCACGGGAAAGGTTCTGCGATGTGTTGAAGAAACACGCACTGGGACACGCTTGAGTCCAGGCTCTGTTCGCAGAGCCACACGTGGAATCGTTCAGTCCTCCACACCGCGGACACTGTGTTACTGTCCCCATTTTACAGAGTGGGACACTGACGCACAGGAAGGGCGCCCAGCTGGTCATCGGCACGAGTTCCTGTTCTCGCCCACCTCTTCTGAATAAAAGGCTTTATCCGGAAAAATGAAACTAAATGTGACAAAAAATGAGTTTTCATCTCAGATTTAACAAATTTAGGTGATACTGGCAAATGTGCCCTGCTTCTTAGAGTAATCAACGAATGAATCGAGTACTAACCTTTGGCACAACTTTTCTGATAAAACCGCAGCACAGTCAGCATCCTTCCCTCAGCTTTGACCTGTGCAGCCCCATCCAAGGGGAGTCGCTTTCAAAAAGGCTGGAGGGCTCTGGGGCCTCCGGGGTCCATCGTTTCAGTTTCACCGTCCTCATCGCCTCTGGAAGACCCTGCCCTGCCCCCTTCCTGCTGGGCTCTCCTCTCCGGTGTTAATTGGCCTGAACCCCCAGACCCTCATTGTCTGTGACTTTGTGGTGATTCAAGGATCGCTCCCCGTTGTGTGGTGAGATGTGCATGCTCCCCGCAGCCCACGGTGCCCCCGCCCCCACATCTGCTGTGAGACCTCTAGTGGGGACCAGCCTGGTCACTCATGCCAGTGTGTGCAGAGGACAGCCAGCTCCGAGAGCCGCTCCGGAAATGTTCAGGAATTCTATTAACTGGTAGGTTGGGATCAGCCACGGTCAGAGAACCCCCCACGGAAACCAGCAGTTGCTACAAATCAGAGCTTTTTTTTCCTGAAGCCCCGGTTTACCAACACGCCAGTGCAGTCACGTCTCATGCACAGCCCCGACTTTTGGGTGGGAACCCCTGCTGTCAACTTTGGGACCCCTCCAGTGGCTCCTGTGTCCGCCCCCAGCTTTCTCCTTTCACCCACCTCACTAGAAGGGGCTCGGAACCCCAGAACCCCAGGGCTGAGACCACGTCTCTCCTCCGCACCCGTCCACTGACAGCCCCCCGCTTGCTCTAGGACGTGTGTCTGGTCTTCACACGAACAATTATTGAGCACTCACTGTGTGCGAGGAGCTGTCCCGGGTGCTGACATCGTTGCCTGGGGAGCAATCAGGGGCTGGATGGGTCAGTGACCTCAGACACGTGACTCTTGCCCAATGCACTTATCAGACAAGGAAGTGGGTGTTACCGTTGTAATAAACAGGCCTGCCCTTTGCAGGCCAAGCACACACAAAAAGAAAAGGAGGGTGAACAGTCAGAACTTCACTCCGATTCAAGCGACACATTCCAACCCACGCGGTGTCCTCACTGCAGCAGAGAAACCGGTGTGGGTGGGGTTCTCTGGTGACTTGCCCCTCATGCTGCCTGTGGCAATGCGCCCTCAGTCCCAGGTTCCCAGGGAAAGCCACATAACCACACCTCAGTCAGCAGGGAGACTGGCCAGACCCTCTCCCCCATTCACCCCTCACTCCCTCGTCTGCAGCCCCCCACACCCCACCAGCTCTCTGCACTGTTCACCCCACCCCAGAGGCCCCGCTCTTCTGGTCCCCACTGTGGCCTGGTGGTCAGTCACTCCTGCCCAGTCCGGGACTGCCGATGGGGTGGGGTGGGGTATGGGGGACAGGAGCCCATCGGGAGGAGGTAACCTTGGAAAGGAGCATCGAAAACAGTCGGACCCACCACCTTGTGAGGCTTCACCTGCCGGCAAACCCGCTCTGCCCACTCGGGCTGCCTCCCACACGGCGTGCGTCACCTTCTCGGCCTCGTGTGACCTGGCTCTCCGTAGACAGCAGCCCCCAGGAGATGCGGACAGAGGGCTCAGGTCTGCTATACCTGTTTGTCTCTTTGATTAACATCCTGTTTGTTCTACTTTCCCTCCATCTTTTCATGTCAACCTGACTCGTCGTAGACCCTGAATAAAGAGTTTCCTGAAGGAACGGCAGGAACTCTGCTTTGAGAAGGTGCTGTTGACTTTCGACCTTGGAGCGAGAATCATGTCAGATGCTTCCAATAATCAAGAAATCTTTCATTTTAATTCATTCATCAAAGATATTTTCTCTCCGAGAAGTTGACTTGGTTCCTTTTTTAGTTTCCCTGCCTGAGTGGCAAGTAACGAGCGAGTTGCCTGAATGTGGTGCGGGGTTCGTGGAGCTGCCTTAATTGGCTAATTTGCTTACATCTCTACCGGGTGCAATCAGAAGGCGTCTTCACGGAACGCCCTTGAAGCGAGGGAAAGCGTCCTTTCCTTCCACAGCTGCAGGTGGCAAGGAGGGGGCGGGCTGGGGAAGTGGAAATATTCCCACCCGTTCACCCTAAATAAAATATCCTAATTTTCAACGCTGGCCGCTACATCGTAATACGGCAGGAGGCTGAAATTGCACGTGTCCGAAGATCCCAGGAGCCTCCAAGTCGAGGAGGAGTCCCGAGTTTCCGCCCATGAGCCTCTGAACCCCACGGAGCGCTGGCCAGGGGTCCGGAGGCTGCGTCCAGACCAGACCAGACCCGCCGCCCGCTCAGGGCTCCCCAGCAGGCCACGCCCCCGGGGGCCTCCTTTCCTGCGGTGAAGCAGAGGGGCGGAGCCGCCTGAAGGGGCCCGACCACCAGGGCGGAAGCCTGGGAACCTGCATCTGCAGAGGGGACGTTAGCTGCTTTCCCAGACGCCCCCGGGGCCAAGGTTCAGCCACGGAGGTCCAGATGCCTCTCCTGACGTTTCAGCCACAGGACACAACCCTCCCTGCCACAAAGCTTTCTTTGAAAAACACATAAACCACGGTCAGAATTTTGTAAATTTCGATGTTCAGGCAGCTTTCAGCCCTTATGACTAATTGGTTAATCGTATTTCTTTACTGGGCATCATTATCTGAGATGACCCGCTTTTACTAGAGACAGTTTGTGCCATCTCTAAGCCTTGATGTTCTTGTCTTTTTTTTCCCCATTTTATTGAGAATGGTTTGTAACATGGTGTAATTTCGGGTGTACATTATTTAGCAATTTCTGAATAGATTTCATTGTGCTCACCACCAGTAGTCTAATCTTTGTCTATCACCATACATATGTGCCCCTTTATCCTTTTTGCCCACACCCCAATCCCCTTCCCCTCTGGTAACCACTGATCTGTTCTCTTTGTCCATGTGTTAGTTTATCTTCCACACATGAGTGAAATCAAACGGTATTTGTCTTCCTCTGTCTGGTTTATTCCACTTAACATAATACGCTCAAGGTCCATCCATGTTGTTGCAAATGGGATGATTTTGTCTTTTTTGTGGCTGAGTAGTATTCCATTGTATATATATCTTCTTTATCGTTTCATCTGTCGGTGGGCACTTGGGTTGCTTCCACGTCTTGGCTATTGTGAGTAATGCTGCAGTGAACATAGGGTGCATAAATTTCTTTGGATCATTGATTTCAAGTTCTTTGGATAAATACCCAGTAGTAGGATGGCTGGATTGTATGGTATTTCTATTTTTAATTTTTTGAGGAATCTCCATACTGCTTTCCATAGTGGCTGCACCAGTTTGCATTCCCACCAGCAGCGCATGAGGATTCCCTTCTCTCCACACCCTCTCCAACACTTGTTGCTTTTTGTCTTGGTGATTATAGCCATTCTGACCCTGTAAGGTGATGTCTCATTAATGTTCTTGTCTTTTAAAGGTTGCTGTTGGAATCAGATAAACAACGCAGGAGGAAGGCCCTACCAGCATGGCCTGGCGCAGACATTTGATAACAAATTCCTGCCTTCACTCCCTCCCTCCCTCTTTCCTCATTAGCTCTTTCTCTTGAATAAGAGAGAGACAGTTGTTCTTCAAATCTGTCTTGATTTTACCCTTTGGAGGTTAAAAAAAAAAAACACTCTCGGGTTCTTCCTGTCGCAGAATCAGCAGCAGCCACAGGCCGTGTTTTCCTCGGGCAGGCTGAAAGCCCCCATCTTGACCCCTATTCCCACACCTTCTGAATTTTTTTCACTTTGTTTTACTTTATTTTTCCCACTTCTCATTTTTAAAAATGGCAAACCCATAGAAAAGCCCAGAGAAACACAGTGAACATCCATATGCCCTTTGCTGAGATTCACCAGCTGGCATCAGGCCACCTGTGGGCCACCTCTCCCCACGGGCATCATTTATAGCATGTGTGTCAGTGTGTGTGTGTGTGTAGTTTTCCTTTTCTGGTTAACCATTTGAGACTATGGTGCAGACATCATGACAGTTCATTCCTGTGCAGATAGAGACCCCGGCTTCGGGAGCCCACCATCTGCAGAGGGAGGCAGACAACAACCAGTGACAGCCCAGGACAGTAAGCACAGCGCACAGCTGGTGCCCTCCCGTCCCCTCCTTCCTCACCGTTTTTGCCCCACGGTAGCTTCTTCCTGACCCTGAGACTGTCCCTCTGAGGCTTTCTCAGCCACAGGAGCCCCCGTGGCCGGGAGTTGACAACCTGGGAAGCGGCCATCAGCGAAGGCCAGACGGGAGCTGGTGGAGCCCACCCCACAGCCTCGCCCCCCGCACGGCCCCTCTGAGGCCCGTTCCACTCCGTCTCCCACAGGACCCCAGAGGGACTCACCCAGCGCCCCACGGTGGGCCCCTGCTCAGTACCCACCAGGGTTGGCGTGATAGTCTTTTTCCTTCCCACCTGCCTTCCCCGCCCTCCTGCAGGGCTCCCTGGGATCACCTCCAAATAAAAGCACTCTGCTCACACTCAGAGTCTGGGTTGGCTTCTGGAAGAATCCAGCCTAAGGCCTCATGGAAAGCATCAAGTCGTCAGATGGCAGTGAGTGGCCTGGAGAAAGACGGAGCCAGGAAGGGGAAGGGTGGTCGTGGAGGGAGGGGCTGTGGTTGTACAGAGAGCAGTGAGAAGGAGCCCACCGGGAAGGTGACACGGGAGCTAGTGCCCAGGAGGTGAGGGAGCAAGCCGGGGGGACATCTGGGAGAAGAGCAGGGCTGGGGGCGCAGAGCAGATATGAGACCCCGAGGCGGGAGCGCCTGGCCTGTCCTGGGAGGAGCAAGAGGCCCGTGTGACAGGAGCAGAGGGAGCACGGGAGACAAGTGGGAACAAGACTGGGGGCGGGGGGCGCCGAGTGCGCTGGGTTTTGTCGACTGTGTAAAGAGTTTCTGTGCAGAGCGAGGTGGGGAGACACGGGCTCTGTGCAGAGGAGAGGCACGATGCGACGTCCATTTAACAGGCTCGATCAGGCCTTGTGTGGAGAACACACTGAAGGGGGCAAGAGCCGACCAGGGAGACCAGCCAGGACTCTATTATGACAATCCTCCAAGAGATGACAGCCAGGGACCTCGGGGGAGCAAGGCAGGTGGGCCAAGCGATGGGATTCTGATCCACGTGAACAGGTGCACTGAGAGAGCACACGGCAGGTGTGAGAGGAGGAGAGGAGCTGGAGGAGTCAGCCTGAGCCCCCGGGAAGGGGGCGCTTTCATTCCTGAGAGGGGAGGTGCAAGGAACCCAATGGCTGTAAGATGTGGCGAGCTCAGGAACATGGCTGAATGTGTGAATCTGGGCATCACCTAAGAGGTGTGGTCTCCACGGAGAAATAAATATCTTCAAATAAAAATAAAAGGCTACTCCTGACGTCTCAGACAAATCGGATCAAAATCCCCAAAATATGACAAACGATACGTTTTGCCGCCCTTGGACGCCCTCGATCTGAGGAAGCGCATGGGCTTCACGATGGAAACTAAGAAGCCGATGGAGCTGGTGCTATTAGAGCCGGGCCACGGTCATCCCCACCACGTGCTCCACACCAGCTCGCTTCTCCTTGTTCCCGCCTCGAGTGGGGTCTCCAGAAGCAGAGACCGAAGGGGAATTTTCAGTTCAAGGTGTTTTGGGGGATCAATACTTGTGAAGGAAGTGGGAGAAGGCGGCGAGGCACGACAAGCTGATCTGTGACGCAGGCTGACAAAGCCACGGCAAACCCAGCGGGGAGCTCTGGATCACATGCTGCTCGTACGGGTCGGGCCCAAATGTCCAGGCCTTTATACCCCTGCCTCGCTCAGTGACCAGGAGTGGGGTCTCCAGGAAAGGCATGACCGTGCACAAGAGGCCTCTCTGCAGCTCAGACAGACCCTGCAGGAGCCATCTTACACATAAAAATTTTGAAGAAAATCTAGGATATTGCAGTTACAATCTAGAGAAGTTAGGGAGACTTTACAAACCAAGATGGATAATCCTGAAACTATTAAAGAAAAGAAACAGACATATTGAAAACATAAAAATTTGGAATTTTTGTACATAAAATGATTACCTAAAGAAAATCCTTCTATTCATCTGTAAAAGTATTTGTAGGTCAATAATAAACAAAGAGTCCATTTCTGTCCTATACAAAGAACTCTTACAAATTGCCAAGAAGAGGAGGCAATGGCTTATAAATTGACAGCTCACAGAAAAGCATATGTCAGCTCTCAAATTGATGGAAACCCATCCCATAGAAATAAATGTACTTATACTTTGTACCACTACACGCAAGGATGTCACTGCAGCATTGTCCTCAGTGGCCCAGAACCAGAAACAAAATTAATTCCCCATACTAGTGGAATGGCTGAATGCTTTTCAAGTATATCCACTGTGGAATATTGCACAGCTGTTGTAAAGAACAACTTTAATTTAGAGCTGTACAAGATGACTTGAAGGTATTTCTACAAGGAATTGAGTGATAACATCAAGATGCAGAAAAATGTTAGCTATGGGTTTATCAATTCTGTTGGTATTTTTAAAGAACTGACTTTTAGCTTTGTTAATTTTATCTGTTGACTTCTGTTTTCTATTTCATTAACCTCAGTTCTTAATTCTACTTGTCTGGTGTTTACTTTGATCTTTTTTTTCTAGTGTCTTCCAGCAAAATCTTCAGTCATTGATTTTTGATCTTTCTTCTTTTTTAATAGATGCATTTTAAAGCTATAAATTTTCCTCTTTGCACTGCTTTGGCTGCATCTCCAAATGATAGCGAAATGATTTTCGCTATCATTTAGCAACATTTCCTTTTAAATTAAATTTATTTGGAAAAACTACTGAAGCTATTTAGAATAAAATATAAAGTAAATAATAATTCAGTTGGTACACAAATGTGTCCAAAATTATGAAGGAGAAACAGAAGTTACTGAGGTTTGGGACACAATATTGTAACATTAATTTGAAAAAACTTTTTGCTTCAAAATTTGTTAAAGAGTCAAAAAACAAGTAATCTCCATCCCTCAGGAGTAAAACTGAAAGCTAGCTGAGAATCCCAGTTGAGATCTTAGGATTTTGTTTGTTGTTTTACTCTGAAGTGGCCACCTTCTTCTCCGCTTGCAGTGGCGAGCTGTCCCTCATCATCCGTGCGCCCTTCTTCCTTCAGTAAGAGCCCCTGGTTAGCGGGCACACGGCCGCTCAGAATTAGGACTACAGTTTCCAGCTCCCTTACAGTGATTCAGGGTGGGGTGAGTGAGTGCTGCCCAGTGGAATGTGAATACAGGGGACAGGTGCCCCTGCCAGGCTGAGCCCACAGAGGGAAGGCTGTGCCTACTTGTCCTTTGCCCTCTTCTCATTGTTGAAATGCATCCGGTGTGGGGCATCTGGACCAAGCGGAATAAAGCCAATGGCCTAGGTGCGGTGGAGCAAAACGAGGGAGGGAGCCTGGGCCCCTGACAGCTTCATGGGCCAGAACTGCCATCCCCAGCTCAGCTGTTGACACGAATGAGAAGTAAACTCCTGTCTTGTGGAAACCACCGTCTCTATCATAGCAGCCAGAGCCAACGCCTAACTCGTTCAGAGCCCACAGACACGGGATGAAGACCCACAGGTCCTAATGTGGGCTGTTGAGACTCAGCCTGTCAGCACGTTTCCCACATAAATCCAAATTAGAGAAGGATAAATAAGTAGGTTTTAGATGCTTTACACAGAACCCATGGGGCAGAAACAGAAGGTTGCTGATTTTATGGGTGGAAAAATGGAGTCCTAGATGGACGAAATGAATCATTCACCAAAGTTAGAAGCAAATTTTGCTACTAAAGTGTGCAGATTACCAGTCCACCCCAGGTGGCAAGGGACAGACCACAGGCCACATCCAGCCGGGAGAGGTGTCGTGACCAGCCCACAACTCGTTAGTCTGTACAGTTGGTTTTCAACACTAAAATGAGATGATTCCACAATGTATATGTAATTAAATCATCACATCGTACACTTTAAACATCTTACAATTTTAGTTGTCAATTGTATCTCAATAAAACTGAAAAAAAGATTTCACATAAAAATTTAGATGTCTCATAAAAATCTAGATTTCTAGCTTCCTCTGAAAAATCAGAGACATGGCCAACTGGATGTACCTTCCATCGGGCAACTCATGACCTGAGCAAGTCACGGCTGCCCTCACTGGCTGGGCCGTGAAGCTGAACTTGCCACAGTCCGTACCACTCCTTGTTGCCTCTGAAAGTCAGCAATATTTATTATCTCCCAGACTGCTGGGCTTTTTTTCCATCATAAAAACAAATCCCTGAGGGCCAGCCGGGTGGAACAGCACTTAAGTGCACACCTTCTGCTTTGGCAGCCCCGGGTTTGCGGGTTCGGATCCCGGGTGCTGACATAGTACCTGCTCCTTAGCAAGCCATGCCGTGGTAGGCGTCCCGCATATAAAATAGAGGAGGATGGGCATGGATGTTAGCTCAGGGTCAGTCTTCCTCAGCAAAAAAGAAGAGGAGTGGCAGCAGATGTTATCTCAGGGCTAATCTTCCTCAAAAAAAAAAAAAAAGACAAACAAACAAATCCCTCTACCCATCTCTGTACTAAAAACAACAGAAGAAAAGATCAAGAAGCCATGCGTTTCAAGAAAAAATGAGTGCTTATTTCTTTATGGAAATGAATTCCCTATGTATTTGCTATGCAAACAAAATATAATTGTGTTGAAAAAAATACACCCCATCTGCTTCCCTCACAGACACCTCCTACCTGGCCTGTGTAGGCATGTGAGTTACAATCCCATTCCTACACTCTCTGGGTACAACCACCGGTCTCACCACAGCTCCCACAGCCAGAGCAGGGCTCCCCAGCCCGTCACTCAGGGCCAAGAGTCCTGCTCACACTTTCCAGATGACATCATCCCGGCGGGAGCCAAGTCTCTATTTGGAGGTGTTTTCTTCCCTTCTTTGTTGTGTTTTTTCCTTCTTGGACCCAGGAACCAATCCAAGCCATGCCTGCTTCCCCAACACGTTAACACAAACAGGCGGCCTGCAAACTGAGGGGGCACGAGCCACCTCAATGACGCCGGTGGAGCGGCAGTTGCTATTGAGACGCTCCAGCAAGGGACAAAACCCTGCATTCGGGAGGAAAATTAACTGTACACAAACAAGAACACATTTCATCTCGAGTTAAAATCTTCAGCACTCCCTTGGCAGAGCGCTCTCGGGCTGCTGCCTTTCTCCTCCTTTCGGCGCTCCCTCCCCTCCCTTCCATGGGAGATTTTCTTGGCGACGGGCCGGGCTCTGCGGCCCCACGAGGGCTCACCCTGGACTCGCCCTCCGTCGTCGTCCTCCGGCCTGAGCTGGAGCTGCTCCAGCCCCCCCTGGGCCCCCGCCTCCCTCCCCAGCCCGCCCCTCCCTGCGCGGGGTCCCCTCCCGCAGCCCTAAAGAGTAAGAGCCGCGCCCCCCGCGCCCGGGGCTCCTCCTGCTGAGAAAGGGTTAAACTCGATGAGTGACCGGGAGGGGAAGAGGCTCCGCGGGGTAAGTGCTCGCTTTCGCCGAAGCTCGCAGATTCACCGCCAAGCGCCGCGAATAATGAGACCATCCATCTTTCACGGCTGAGAAGAGGAATCAGCCGCTGGCGCAAGTTTGAGAAGGGCGGTGGGGAAAGTCCTGCCTCCTCGGCCAGCGGCCAGCGATTCGTGCTCTGGGACCCCCGGTTCCCTGCCCAGCTGACCCCGGGCACCTGGGGACCGTGCCAGGTGGTCCCTGACCCTGAAACTCGCTAGCTCACCTAGGACTTACACCCTCAGCCCCTGGGAGGACGCGAGGCCCCTGCTTCCTGGGTCGTGGTCACACTTATGTGTTAGTGACATAAAACAACGCCATTTTCATCACTTTGATGGGAACATCTCGATAACACTCTCCTTGGAATCTGGGTTGGAAGTGCATTTCAAGGCTGCCAGAATCCAGGACACAATTCCAGAACTTTCTATCATCCCAGTGACCCAACCGGTAGGACATGCACCCGTTGGAGTCCCAGCAGCAGTGGCAGAGGACGGGCAGCCCCCACCTCCACTGTCCGCAGGAGCCTAGGAATTGCAGGTTTTAGCTTAGGGGCCGCTGTGGCCCAGGAAGCGTGCAGAGGCAGGCACCCTGTTCCTCATACGCTTACCTGGGCCTGAGCTTCTGTTCTCGCCACAAGGCCCAGCTCTCTCAGGTGCAACCTCTAGAGTCTGTGCTGTGCTGGCCACCAGCATCCTCAGCTGGGGCCTTTTTCAGTCTGGGGGTCCAAGGAGCGGCCTTAGGACAGCGTGCCCAGGGGAAAAGAAGCGGGCTGGCCTCCTTCTCCCATTTCTCACTCCCAGCCCAGCAGCTCGCCTTCATTGGTTCCCAGATCAGAGTCAACATGACATCCTCTTTAACAGCAAGAGTCCGGGGGCTGCAAAGAAGTGTGAAAACTACCAACCTACATCGCCCTCCCAATAGAAAAGCTGCTTCTTTGCAGTGTGCGGTTTCTGAAACTATGGTCAAGTCCCCTAAAAGATGATTTAGTTTGTTTTAATCATATAAGACTATTTGACATGTATTAGAAAAAAATGCGGTACATCGAATCCACAATTTCACCCATACTATTGCCTGAGATGAATAAAAGGGTTTTTTAAAGTTAATTGATTTAAACGAAAACTTTTTATAATATTAGAGGTAGTATATGCAAATGACGACCATCGTGAGCGTGGCTGGGAACGCCTGAGTCTGGGAGACCCTGCTGCGGGAGAGAAATCGCGAGTCTGGGAGTCGGTGGCGTGGCTGCGCACCCTGCCTCTGCCGCTCGTGGCCACGTGGCTCTGGGCAGGTGGAGCTGCCTCCTGGACCTCCAGCCCCTCGAGCGTCACATCAAGAGGTTGCAGTGGCTCTGCGGTTCCTTCTCCTTCACATCCGAAGACTGAGGGGGGCCGGGTCACGGATTCCAGAGGCGGAGTCTGGACCAGGTGCCCCACAGCTCCTGCTGCTGAGACGTCCTGGTGTGGCCCGGGACGTGTCCTTTCCACACCTGGTCCCCAGCCCTCCTGCTGCCTGAGAACGCCCCTTAGAGCCGCCCCCTGAGTTCCTGCTCGTCCTGACTTGGGCGTCTGTCACTTGCAGCCAAGGGACCCTCACGGATATAAATGGCTCTAGACTCACATCTTCCTGGGCCATTGTCCAGATCAAGTCCCCCTGGCCCTGCTGGCCACACCCTTGCACGTCCTGCCTTCTCCTCCTGGGGCCCCTCCCGCACTGCTGGCCTACGGTTTCCGCAGTGGCCGCACCACCTGATGTCCACGGCTCCTGTCAGGTGTCCCCTCTTCGGAGGTTTCAGCTCAACCCTTTTTTGAGAATGCCACCTCTCCTCTTGCCCCTTCGCTTGTTCTGGGGGCAGCACCACCTCACTGGCTCCCATAACCCCCTCCCGCCTCTGCTAACCATCTCTTCATTACACTCTTCAATTGGCCATTAGGCCATCTGTTTCCTGCCATCTGTCCCCTGACTAATTTTTTTTCCTCGTCACTGCAGTTGTGAGTACCTGAAATCCTAGATGCCGTGGGAAGAAAACAGGCAGATGTCCAAGAGCAAGGATGCGCAGGCAGAACCGGGCACTGAGGCAAGGGAGGCCGGAAGATGGAAGCTCCGAGCAGCGCCAAGGACAAGAAAATCGAAAGCTGCCAGCAGCATTCAGATCTCCCTGCCGGAAGACGCACGAGGCATTCCTCGAAACATAAGCAGCAAGAGATCCTTCCACCAGATCCCAGAGCTTCCAAAAGACAGTGCGAGCACTTTCATGAGAGGCCCTGCCGCTGCAGAAAGTCTAAATTCTTTGCTTGGCCGTTTACGAGGGAGGATGAAGACGTGGTTGCCAGACATAAGAGATAACCAAAATACGTGGTTTTTCAAACAGAAATTTGTGTGTATCTGTGTAATTATACAGATATGGAAAGAGTGAGCGAGAGCAAGAAAAATAAAGCAGAGGAATAGGAAAAAGGAACCATGATGAGGGGAAATTGAGGTTATCCGTCTGATGTTGTAGTGGGAGTTTCTCTGACACAAATAAGTTTGAAGAGCCCCTTCACCTGGCCTTGGGGCCGTAGCTGATACCCACCTGCAGGTCTTGGCTCTGGGGGGCACCACGGGGGCCCGCAGAGCTCTCAGGGAGCCAGGGCCACATCCACATCTTTTGTATGTGAGTCCTGCACCCTCCCTGACTGCCTGTACGGGGTCTCCCGACTCCCTGCTCCACCCTGAGGGCCGAGCTTCTCCCCCCAGCTCCCTTCTCCTCCTTCAGAGCTTCACCCAGGATCCTTTCACAAGACAGCCGGGCGTGCCCTTAAGTAACGCTGCCTCCAACACGAGTGCTTCTTCGCTTCTTCCGGTCACCTCAAAGACAACATCTTGGTTGGGTGCTACCCAGCCTTTAGCATCTCTCTAAGCCTTGCTTTTCACCTTTCAGAACAAAGAAAGAACAGGCCCTGGGCTTGGTGCGGAAGGCAGCCCCTCTGCCTAGGTTTATTGTTTATATTTCTATGGTTACCATCCTTTTGCAGCAAGACTTGCTGGTTTTCCATCTACTCCGCTGGTGTTTTCCTTTCAAATAAAATTTTTTTAGTGAAAACAAAAATGGGTTTATATAAAGAAAAATACTAAGTGAAGCAGGGGTCAGCAAACTACGGCCCGCAGGCGATTACCTGTTTCCGCAGCCCTGGCTCCCTGGCACACTGCCACGCCGAGTGGGTTATCTTTTGTCTCTGGCTGAGCGATTTTTGCACCAGCAGCGTGGAGCAGCTGCAGCAGAAACCACGTGCCCCACGAAGATTCAAAGAGTTACCCTCACCCGCCACAGGGATCGTTCGTGCAGCCCTGGGGTGAAGGGTCGTCCTGGTGGTGGGGGAGTGGGGAAGCGGAGACGGTGGCCTGCGAATGGTTGAAATTGGGGGAACAGTGAGCAATGGTTCAGAACTTGGGCTCCAGGGTGAAACAGCACCAGGTGAACCCCCAACTCCTCCACTTAGCATCAAGCCCCTTCTCCCCACCCCTCCCCCTCAGCTTCCCAGTCTGTAAAATAGGTCAACAGGCCCCGCCTCCTGGGGCCCTGGGGCGGAGTTAAGAGCACGAGAAAGGCGCAGGCCCGGTGCCTGGCGTAGAGCAGACGGAGAAGAAGCCGCCACAGTAGTTACTATGAGTGTAGATGGGGAGAAAACACACCTTTGCCAGCTGGGATAAGAGTTGTTAAGGAGAGGAACTTTTTCATAATGCAGGGAAACTATACTGAGAAGCCACTTGGGCTTGGAAAATGTGGGCCCCACATTGAAAAAAGACCACAGAGAAATAGCTGCTCAGGAGCGGGGATATGGGGTTGAGGTCTGGAGGGAGGGGGTCAAAGGGAAAGTAGTCGCTAAGCAACGCCTCCTGATGCTGGAGTTGGCAGAAATGCAAAGGGACCAGGACATCGATAAAATTGCCTCCTCCTGCTGCTCCAGAGTCACCAGTGAAACATGCCCATCACAGCTGCCATCGGGACGGGGAATTTGAGGAGTGAGGAACAAGGAGGAGGCGCCCATGCCGTGCGTGGGTGATGGCGTCCTGCAGAAGCCAGAAGAGCATCGAGGAGACGGGGTGGAGAGTAAGAGCTCAGCAGAGGCAGGATGGGAACAGGGAGAGACGCCAGCTCCGTGAATCACAGAAACCTGGAGGTCGGCTTTGGACTCCCCGTGGATGCCGGATTTGAGCACATCCACCAGCCAACACCCGGGTTACAATGAGATCCTGCAGTCCTTTCAAGCCAGAATTGTTTGCAACCTTAACAAACTTGCTGTAAAAACAACTGGCGAGATAATACATTCCAGCTCCCCTGGCCCAGGACAAACAGTTTCGTGCATTCCAGGAGTTTTCAGAGCCCCGGGTGCTTTTGATGTGGATTAAGGCTGCCCCAGGTAGAGAAGCCCAACGTGACCTGGTCTACATGCCGAACTATATGACCCGGTGGATTTTTATGGTATGAATTAGGGCTGCCCCAGGGAGAGAAGCCCAGGGCATCCTCACCTACATGCCGATCTATATGACCAGATTTGTATCTAAAGTTATACGACCGTACCATAACCAGACCCCATCTGCACTGAAATCATTTAATGACTTTTTACATCATCTTTTCTTTTTCCAGTAAAAATAAGTCACGTACCCATGCCTTATAAATTTAGCCCTAAACTCAGGGCAGCAACTCTTCACTGCCCATGGGTCCTGTCCCCATGCTATTCCATACTATTCTCTAAATAAAAGATCACTACTGCCAGACCTTGAGAGTCCAAGAAATCTTTCTTCTGACTCTTCAGCTCGCCGTCCCCGCATCACTCTGACCACACTGTCCGTCTCCCCACCCGTCCAGTGTGCTCCTTGAGCTTTGCCAAGGTTGAGCCTGTCCATGTCAGTGTGACCATCATTTCACCCGGGCATGCCACAAATTGAGAGAGGATAGTTTGGAGCCCTGGAATGGAGTAAACATTTATCTCGTTAAAGAATTCCTCCCTTTGGTCCCCACTTCTTCCTGAGTCAATGCCTGAGGCAGCTCTTTCTGGAAACATCCACTTGCCTGAGCCAATAAATTCCTTTTTGCCTCAGCCTATGGAGTTGTGTCCTTTGGCAAATTAAAAAATTCCTAATTTATAGAAACCAGAGGAGATAAGTGTAATTAAGTATCAATTGTACACATAAGGAAACTGAGGGTCCTTCTACCTCATAACCCCGCACCCCTGTTCTCTCCCAGCCAATGGAAAGAGAAAGAGAGGCGGTGCTCACACCCCATTGGCCACGCTTTTGTCACAAGAGAGCCTGGGAAATGTAGCCTTTCTTCTCCAAGGCCAGTTTCCCTGCTTCAATGAGATGTGCAGAGGATTCTAGGGGGCACCTGCATTCTCTGCGGCAGCTCAGCAACCCCTGCCGTGTTCCCCCACGGGGCAGCCGTGAGTGGGGGAGAGATGACCCACAAGCCTGACACCAATGTGACAGGGCATCTTTGTCACGGTGGCCTGGCCAGGGGATCCCTGCAGGGGGACAGCACTTACCTCTGGGCAGAACCAAGCTTTCTGCAGACAGACAGACCGGGAGGGAGAGGCAGTGAGCGATGATGGTTCAATACCCGCAAAGGCCTGCACCCCCTTCCCGGGACTCCCAGGGAACCCCAGGGATCCCTCTGGTGCAGCGGGCTCCTCCCCACTCCAGACAGCAGACGGATGCTGAGCTGAGGGGACCCCCCAGGGCCGTCACTCTGCTTTGGGTTGGAAACTCCACCCTCTGAACGAGATGCTAATTGTAGCCCCATGTGGAGTCTGTCACCTGCTGAAAATAGGCTGTCTGCGTCCTGTCTCCACAGCTGCAGCTGAGTTTGGGGAAATAACACTGCTTTTCGCACTGGTGCGAGTAGGAGGTGACCGACGCCTAGACTCTGGGAACCAGGTCTGTCCGCGGAGCGCGACCCGGGGCAGAGGGGGCTCTGCAGCCCCGGGCTCTGCGGGGAGCCGCCGGGGTGAGGAGAGTCCCCGTCAGCTCTGCACTCGCAGGGGGCGGGGCTGGAGCATCAGCGCATGGCTGCCCAGCACGAAGCCTCTGCTCCCAAGGCTGCGGGACCCCGTCACCCAGGCCCCGGAGGCCATGAAGCCGGGGCACGGGGAGCGCGGGGCCCCAGATCCACTGAGAGGCCGGGAGACGGGGATGTCGGATGAGGCAGGGATGCGGGTCCCTGAAGACAATGGGGGGGCGGGATTGAGAGACGTCATTCATTCATTCATTCAACAAATATTTATGGAGTCCTACTACGTGCAGGGCACTCTGCCAGCTGCTAGGTTGAAAGAGACAGATACAATCTCTGCCCTCATTCGTTTATTGATTTAATACCTCAACAAACACACACTGAGCCAGGCAAACAAAATCCCTTCCCCCGAAGCTAAAATGCCAACGTGGGGGACGGCTGATACCCTCCTCCCCAGAGCGAATGGACAAAGAAACGATGTCGTGATCCGATGACCCTGAGCAAAGGCCAACGCCTCTTCCTGGGAGCCCAGAGCCCACCGGTCCCCAAGAAAGGGGTGCGGCTGGAGGAGCAGGGCGGCCTTCACGGGAACTTCCTGATCCCCGGGGAGCCCCAGTGTCACCGCAGCCTGAGAGAGGCCCCCATGGCTCCAGGGCCCCCCCCCAGATGAGCCCCTCCCAGCACCCGAGGAGATGCCCCAGACCAAGGGAACTCCCCCACAGCCCACCCTGCCCCGTGTCCAGCGACCCCTAGGACCATCCCGTGTTAATGAGCCCAAAGGCAGGGGAGTCTCAGCACAGGACTCGGGCTGCTGAGGGTCTGACCTCGCACGTGCGCCGTTGGAGCAGGAGGCCCCCCGGTTACACTTCCTCAGGACCTCAAGGAGGACCGGCTCTCCCACAAGCTCAGTCTCAGGGAGCCACTGAGGGCTCCGTGTGGTCAGCGAGGTGTGCTGTGCTGTGTAGACGTGCCGTATAAATACCGCACCAGCAGCCTGAAATGTGCAAACGGCAGGATTCTGCTCAGCAAAGAGCCCCGAGATGCAGAATTCCCCTGGCGTGAATCCTCAGCAGCCTGGTCCCCGGAAATCGTGTTTCCATCTTTACCACTCGAGGACGGAATCACTGCCAAGCTCCCCGTGTCACTGGCTGACATTGTTGGTGAGCGGGTCGGGGACAAGCCTTAGACGGCTGTTCCAACCCATCGGGGGCAGATCCGTCTCCAGGGCCCAGATGTCCCGCTCCTTTGAGCTGCTCTCTGGCCCCTGGGAAGGGCCGTCTTTGCCGTGATCTCTGGTTTTATGGTCTCAGGTGAGAGAGGAGGAACCGCTCAGTCGGGAATCACGGCTCAGAGCCCCTCCTTTCCCTGACGCAGGGGGCCCAGCGCGTGACACGACCTGAGCACAGCCCCTCTCGGGTCGTAAAGCTACAGATCCCGCTCATTCTCACGTCGGGGTGGGGGGGCTGACCCCACCTGCCATTCTCCATCCTGCTCCTCGGGCACCTGGGAATCAGGTCTTGCCCGTTCTTAGCCGGGGCCGGGGGGTTAGCATCTGGGGCAGGGAGCGGAGGTCACAGAGGGCAGGACGGAGTCCGGGAAAGGGGGGTCACCTGGGGAAGTATTTTCACTTTGCCTTTTGGAAGCCAGATGTTAGAATGCCAAGAAAGTTCCCCTAAAATGTCACAGAGGGAACCCGTTCCTAAGCGGTTTCTGTGCAGGCAGTCAGGCCATCAAACAGCTTCCTGAGAGCACAGCCTCTGGAGGCGGGTTCTCTGGGTTCAAATCCCAGCCCACCACTTACTAGCTGTGTGACCTCAGGAAAGTTGTTTACCCTCTCTGTGCCTCAGTTTCCTCCTCTGAAAAACAAAGATAATGACAGTCTCTGTTGCACAGGATCATTGGACAGATTAGAGCAGAAAGTATCAGTAAGTACTTGACAGTGTCTGCCCACAGGACGCAAGGGGTTAAAGTGTTCCACATCATCCTCGTCACCATCATCATCGTGAGGACTGCATTTGATGACACTCTGATCTTCCTTCCTGGCCTCATCAGCTCCCTGTGTCTTCGCGCTGGGATCAATCCCGTCTCCCAGGTCAGATCTTTCCCTGCAGAAACGCGGCTGAGGAGGACCCTCTGAGGTCACCCCCTCATCGTCACCACCGTCGACAGCCTCACGTGTCACTGAGCCCACAGCAGGTGCTGGCCCATCGTCCCTAGATGGGCGACGCTCCACAGCTGGCAGAGCACATGGCTTCTCATTCAGCTTCCCAGCACCAGCTGGTCTGGACGCTGCCCCAGCCTCGTGCTGGCCTTCCTGCCTCCCTCCTGCCCACGAGCATCCCTCCCCGACACGGGTGCGATCACGGCGCCTCTCTGTGTGAAACCCTCCAGGGCCCCCTCACGGGGACCCATGGGTCAGGCCCTCCCTCCTCTCAGATGCCGTCTCTGCCCACGCTCCCCTCACACCTCCCGCCCTGCCCATCACTGCTGCGTCCTACGTCCCTCAAGCTCGGCCCCCCTCAGCTCCCTCCACCAGGAGTGGCCTTCCCTAAATGCGCCCGCCCTCGGCTGCCTCCTCCTCCTCAGAGACGGCAGATCAAGTGGCCCCTCCTCGAAGGGCTCCCGACTCCCCAGTCCAAATCAGCCACCCCCTCCCGTGTGTCATGTCACCTCTCTTTTCCTTCATAGGAGTTGTCCTGATCTGACACAGCCCTGCGTTTATTTCATTTATACATTTATTCTCGGTCTCCCCGACTTGAATGTGAGTTCCAGGAGGACAGGGACGCTGGCAGGGCTGGTCACCCCAGCACCCAGAAGGTGCCCAGCAACATTCATGGGACAGACGATGAATCCCGGTGGCCCGGGCTGGGGGGAGGGGCAGTGTGCCTTTGACACAATGAACAGTCATAACAACACCGCCTTGTGTTTACAATCCGCTTTCCAGCCTGCAGGTGCTGAAGCAGCTGCCATCCCTGAAAGAGAAAGAGAAACACAAATCTAGACATTTAGCGAGAAAAGGGAGAGGAGAGATCTCAGAACGAGCGAGGGACGCGTTTCCCGGCATCGAGCAGGAGCGTATGTTTCTTCCTGGTCTCACGATCAAAGAGGGCACCCAGAGGAGAAAAAGCTTGAAAACGTCAATGCTTTCTCTTAAAGATCAGCCCACAGCAGACTGTGAGGGAATCTGTAGTAATAGAGGCTTCGGGATATAATTTCTTTTTTAAAAATTAAGAAGCAGGAGGAGAAGCAGCAGCCGGAAGCCCAGAGCTTCGGAAGGTCGTCCACGTGGAGCCGCCTGACGCAGCGGGCAGGGCCGGTGCCCCTCGGGAGCGAGGTCCTGTCCCTCGGCCCTCTCCGCTCTGGTTTAAGGACAATCAACCCTTTACGGCTCGTCTCTCGAGAGCTGCTGGCAGCAAAGCCGCCGATGTCAGGCTGAGCCTCAGCGCTCCTGCAGGAATCTCTCCTCTGACGCCAAAGCCCTAACTCCAGGGCGGCCTCTTGACCGATTCACCCGTGACCCTGATGGGTGACCCCTGGCGACAGTGGGCTGACACTCCCACGCACTGTGCGGGGCTGGGCTTCCCAGTGCTCCGGCGCATTAACTCGCTTAATCCTCGCCTGGACGCGGTCCCACAGCCGCATCAGGACCGCGGGTCACAGAGGAGCAGTCAGGCCAGGCAGGGTTGACATCCCTGGGCTCACGGCTGCGGGGCTGCCCTGCTGACCGCTGACCACACACTGACCGTGCCCTCCCTGGGAGACAAGGGGCCTCGGTGACAGCCCCAGGCACCAAGATTGCTCCTGACACCTCTTCCCAGGACTGTGAATCTGGTGCAACAGGACATCGGACAAGACTTTTCTGGGGACTTGGAATTTTGGCTGAAGTCCCAAAGTTGGAGATGTTGGAACCCCCTCATTCTAAAGAGAGTTCTAGAAACATCCATGCAAGCCAGCGACCATGGCCCCCACGTGAGAGAAGAGGGACATTTGGAAGGAGATTCCAGGAGGGAATTCACAGGAGGAGACGCTCCTCGGCCCAGAGCAGGTGAGGGGGGCTGTGAGGGACCCTGGGAGTCTGGGGTGCTGCCAGGAGGGTCTGCACGTCTTTCTCCCTCACTGCACATTTCCAGGGCTGCCTCGAAACCTGAGCTGAGAGAGCCCCCCGAGAGCCTGGCCAGGGTCCCCTGCAGATTGGAGGGAGGCAAAATCATCCTGGATCCCCGGGGACATTGTACAGCTGCTGGATCAGCCCATCCTGAAGGCCACCTCATGGCTGGTCTTTGTCGCGGGAGACAACAAATGCCCTCACTGCATGGGTCAGATTCGTTGGGGCTTTCTCTTACCTGCAGCCAAAGGCAAGCTAACTGACACACACCGGCCATACATACAGAAGGAGGCTGTGGGAACCAAGGGCAGGGACAGCCCTCAGCATCAGGACCACGAAACAGCACTGCAGCTTTCCGAATCTCTACCTCCCCCAGAGCCTGCCCTCCTGTGGTCTTCCCCATCACGGCAAATGGCAGCTCCACCCTTCCATGGTTCAGCCACATGCCCCACAAACGCCACGGTCCCAGCGTCCGTCCTCTCTCGCTGCACTGCTGCAGGCGCCCCTCACTGGTCCCTGGCCTCCACTCTTGCTCTCCACACTTAGTCCTCCACACACAGCCAGAAGGATCTCTTCTCAAATCCTCTGTCCAAAACCCTTCAATCAGCTCCGGTCTCATCAGAATATGGTCCAAATTTTTGTATGATGCAGGGTGAACTTGTCCAGGTCTGCCTGGGGCTTTCCCGGCTTCAGCATTGAAAGTCCTCTGTCCCAGAAAACCCCTCATCCAGGCAAACCAGGACGGCTGGTCACTCTGGTGTCATGACGGACAAGACCCCACATAACTCTGACCGCTCTCCCCCTTGCTCACTCCACTGTGGTGGTCACATCTGTATTGTTGTTCTTTCTAGAACATGCCAGGGATGCTCCCACCACGGGGCCTTTGCACATGCTGTTTCCTCTGTCTGGAACACTCTTCCTCCAGCTACACACATGGGAGACTTGCTCAATTCATTCAGGCTTCTCTTCAATTTGCACAACTCAGAGAGGACTTCAGACTCCCTGATCTAAAGTGGCCCTGCAGAACTCTGCATCCCAATACCTGCTTGATGACTTGACTTTTATAGCATCTGTCACTATCCAGAATAGCACACACTTATATATGTATATGCATGTATGTGTACATACACACATTTACATGGATGTGCACACTCATATGTATGTCTATATGGTTGTACTCCTGGGGGGGGTGGTGTACCTCATGGTCACTGCCCCCTTCTGCCCTCACTGGACGGTCAGCTCCAGGAGAGCGGGGCCTTTGTCTGCTTCATTCACAGCTGTGTCCCTGGTGCTGAACAGGGCCTGGCCCTTAGGAGCTGCTCGGTAAAGAGCTGTGGAATGAATGAAGGAGTTGAATGAGTGAATCATGCAGCCTCAAAGGAGACCTCAGCAAGGGGCGGGGGACAACAGAAGCTGGTCTGAGCCCCAGGCTGGCCTCCTCACCCGACGTCCCTCCAGGAGGAGTGCTGAGGGCCCCGAGTGCCACTTGTGTCTGCGTCTTCTCAGCACAGAGCATCTCTCCGCAGGGATCGGGCCAGGGCATCACACAGAAGCCAGTGCAGAGTGCGGCCCCTGAGCTCATGTTCCTGGATGACTCTCAGACTGGCAGGTCTGCATCTCCAGGGAACTGATTCCTGCACGGTCACCACAAGCAGCTCTGCCGTCCATCAGGACAGAGGCAGACGGTCAGGGACACATGTGGAGCTCGATGAGCCCGAGACCTCACCCAGGCCACCACACTCAGGTGAGGAGACCACAGGCAACGAGGGGACGGGCAGGGCCACAGTGCTCAGGATGCTGGGGCAGAGGCGGCCCGGACCAGCTTCCTCCCCTGCCAGGGCACCTTCCTGTTGGAAGTTTCTGGGAGCCTTGGCCCTGACCCCTTCTCTCACCACTCTCTGTGGGTCAGAGGGCAGGATTACTAGTGCCCAACTTGGCAAATGAGGAAACTGAGGCACGGCCAAGGTAGGTGACTCCCCTTTCTTCAAAGGGCTCATCACCATGGGGCCTGTGGCCAGGTGGGCACAGCTGGACCTGAGCCGGTGGCCTGGGCTGGGTCCCGGCTCGGCCACTTCTGAGCTGAGAAACTGCCAAGCCCCACGCACCTCGGGTTTTCCGTCTGTAAAACGGAGACCGAGCGTGATGGACCCGGGGCTCTAATGAGCGTGGGGAAACCCAGGCATCACCCCAGGGAGGGGTGGAGCCGACTCTGGAGCCAGAGGCCAGTCAGCCCACCAGCCTCGCCGTCCCTCTGGGACCCGCCCTGCGGGAGTCACCCCTGCCCGCTGCAGACGGAAACTGTGGTCGCACGTGCCCAGGGCGTGAGTGAGGATCAAATGGTCTAATGACTGAATGGCTCAAAATGTTCATTTAGTTGTTTTGTTTTGTAAAACAGCTGGAACAATGCTTCCACACAGCAAGCACAACGTAAGGACCTGTTAAAAAAAATACATAAAATGCTTGAAAAGTGCTCAGACCGTGTCTGATGCCTGGGCGCTCGGTGAGTTTCAGCTGCGCCAATTTTCACCGACACGGTGAGACCAGACCCGGAGCCGTCTGACCCTCTGCTCCCTCCTGCTCTCGTCACAGCCCCGGCCACATGTCTAGGCTGGCTCTGTCCACAGGGACACCTTCTCTGCTCTGAGGTCACCTCTTCACCCTCTGCTCCCCTCCAGACTCTCTCTCACACACACACACACACTCGGTCGCACGTGCACACACACACATGCACACACTCTCATTCACACACTCACACGTGTATACACTTGCATGTATACACACTCATTCACACACATTACGTGCTCACTTCTTGCATACCCACATCACACACTCACTTTCATTCACACAATTACACACACACACATGCACATACACAGCCCCTGAGGTGTGTACAGACCTCAGCTCTCACCATGACAGTCTGAATCCCAGGCGACTCTGCAAACTCTGCCCCTGACCCAACTCCAGGGCTCCTGCCCATCCACATGCCCACCTGGGGAGCTGCCCACACCTGCCAGGACTCCAGGGCGCTGGGAGGGGGAACCTGCTGGGACTGGCTTCTCGGCTGAGAGGACAAAAGGGACTGGACAGGTGCTCGCGCATCTCCCACCCACTCTCCACTCTGTTCCCTTCACAGAGACTCTAACTGGGCCCCAGAGAGGGGCAGGACCCGGTCCTCACGAAGCGCCCGGCTAGTGGGGGACCCAGCGGCCAGCGGTCAACAGCCACATGCACAGCAGACAAAATAACCCCAGGCGAAGGCGGCGACCCCAGCAGGAAGCACTCAGCTCCAACTCGGGGGGAATCAGGGTCTGGGGGTGGGGCTGGGGGGAGGGATGTGGAGCTGACATGGAAAAGAAGGAGGAAGGTGGTGTAGGCAGAGGAGCAGCTGGGAGAACAGACACAAGAACGGACTCGGTGGGCGTGAGAAGGGGGTCCCGGGGGGTGGAGACTGCGGTGGTAAATGAGAAGGGGTTCCAGAGAGGCTGCGGAAGCCAGAAGGCGGAGCCCGAGCCGCCCACTGCGGGGTGTGGACTTTATCCCTCGGGCCAGTGTCTCCGAGCTCCAGCCTCCATCTGTCACCTGTCTGATGCAGCACACCTGTGATGCGTTTAACATTCTTTTAAATCAGATGTCTAATTATGTAAATATATTTTAACAGCAAACCCTATATACTGGACTTCATTGGAAAATAAACTCAAAAAGAAAATAATGTTATGAATTCCTCCCAGGTGCTATTTTCCGCAAGAGGCTGGGCGCCCGAGGCCTGCTCTCTCTGGTCAGGAGAGAGATGATCGAGGGCTGGAGAGGAGCTACAGACACCGGCACGAAGTGGGGGCTTCTTCTTAAGGGGAAGGAGCATTAAAAAGGACTGACTGTCGGGGCTGGCCCTGTGGCTGAGTGGTTAAGTTCACGCACTCCGCTGCAGGCGGCCCAGTGTTTCTTTGTTGGTTCGAATCCTGGGCGCGGACATGGCACTGCTCATCAGACCACGCTGAGGCAGCGTCCCACATGCCACAACTAGAAGGACCCACAACGAAATATACAACTATGTACTGGGGTGCTTTGGGGAGAAAAAGGAGAAAAATAAAATCTTTGAAAAAAAAAAAAAAGGACTGACTTTCTCAGGACGTCTCAAGGCTGCAGAGCGAGTGTCTGTGCCATCGCATGGGGACACAGCATCATCGCCCTGTTGTGGCCGACGCTGCCTCGACGCCAATCTCTCAGCTGTTCCCTGTGGTCAGGCCACTCACAGCGCCCCATGTCTGAGTCTCTGCCTGAGGGCTTTTTCCAGAACAACACAAGGTCATTCTGTGCATGCACACGCATGCGCGCACACACACACACACACACACATGCATACACACACGTGGCAGGCTGGAAATCACAGAGAATTAAAAACCCCACCAGCCACCAGCACCAGCTTCCACCCAGTGGCTCTGAGGAGCTGGTGTGTGTATTAGTGACCTGGGCCCGCTGTTTCCCCTCGAAGGAGGCTCTCGGGCTGGCTTCTGAGATCAGGGTCTCAGGGCTGTCCCGTGAAGGACACCTTTCTCCCCACACCCACTGAGGACTCTCCCCAGCTTTGCCCCTCCCTGACCCTGAGTTCAGACCCCACCCAGGGAGATTCAGTCCAGGAACTGCGATGACCAGGCGTCAGGAAGGGCCACTGGAGCTCTCCTCTGGGCGGGGCTGTTGCTGTCCAGGGACTATTTTCATAGGGCGTTCGCTACTGAGAAACGCGGGAGCGGAGCTGGCCAGATTTGCAGGCTGAAGAGCCCATCCGGCCGCCTCTGCAGAGGGTGGACTGGAGCGCTGCCAGCGGGGACGCTGGAGCCCAGTTAGGAGGTCACTGCAGAGGCCCAGGTGAGGGGCGATGCAGGCTTGGACAGGGAGGTGGTGAAGATGCAGGGACTAGTGTGGGAGATACACTGTGGCATAACAAAAAATATGTTTAGTCCTTGTCCCAGGTTCCTGGCACAGAGCTCCTAAACCCCTGGAATTTTCTGAGTGAGGGAAGTGTCCTATTTATTATTCATAAGAAGCCCCTTTGAGCACACCGAAATTTATGCTAATGAGGTGACTTAGGGTGGGGCCCCAGACAGCCTCAGGGTGGGGACTGGTCACCAGAAAAACCAATCACACATTAGAGGGTGGGAACCCTCAGCCCCGCCCTCTGACCTCTCTGGAGGGGAGCAGGGCTGGAGATCCAGTTATAAACTCTTGAACAAAGATGTTCAGAGTGTCCAGTGAAGAACACAGAGGAGTGGGGGGAGGGTGGTGTGTGCAGGGAGAGGGCTGGGAGCTCCCCACCCGCCCCCACGCCCTGCCCTCTGCCTCTTCCATTTGGCTGTTCCTTTGTATCCTTTATCATATACCAGTAATCTAGGAAGTAAATCTAGGAAGTAAAGTGTTTCCCTGAGTTCTGTGAGCTGTTCCAGCAAATAATGAGGCCTGAGGAGGGGGTTGTGGGAACCCTGATTTAGAGCCGGTCGGTCAGGAGGATGGTGGCTCAGGCATGTGAAGTGGGGGTGGTCTTGTGGGACCAAGCACTTAACCCACAGGGGCTGTGCCAGCTCTCGGTGGTTAGTGTCCGAACTGCACTGAATTGTCGGACAGCCGGGTGGAGAATTGGTTGTTGGTGTTCGAAAACACACCACACATAGTGTGATCGACAGGTGTGTAAATGGATTACGTGACGGAAATGAGGAAGAGGATATTTCTGATTTAGGCAGATAGATGGATGAAGGTGCCGCTCTCTGAGAAGACAAACCCAGGAGAGGAGCAGGAACAGGGCGGGGCGGGCGATGGGGGCTGGGTCTCAGACGCCTGAGTGTGAACCACCTTTGGGACGTGTTGGCGGAAATGTCAGCTAGTCTGACGAACTGTTCGAACTGGGTACAGGGCTCTGGAACTCAGAGGAGAGGCGTTAGCTACAGAGACCACCTGCCTAGAGACGTAAACAAAGGAAGGGAACCTTTAATTACAGGTGGGGAAACTGAGGGATCCAACAGTGACAAGAGATGTTTACATATTGAGGTCTACGGCGACTGTTTCGAGTTCAAAACTGATTCGACTTGAACTAGACAGCTTGATTTATGGCCTTTTAAACACACATTCTACATCTGCTTAAGCATTAACCATTAAAGAACACTCTCTCCTAAGACAAGAATGCCTACTTCCCCTTCTACGCCCTATTGGGAACGGCCATATTAGTCCCTTTCCAACCTCAGGGTCCTGTTGACCTGCTCATTTGCAACTGAATACCTCTGAGACTGATGAATCTGTATCCTGGGCGTGTTTCATATATGTTCTTTTCTCTAAAAAGGTCTAAGAGTGTGCTGAAACCCACGCTTCTCTGGAACGCTTTCTTTCTTTCTGGAAATGGCCTTCCCAGGTCATAATCTTCACCCTGGCTCAAGTAAAACTCACCTTCTCTCGCTTATCTATGGAATGCTTGTTGGTTATTTTGCATCGACAACAGGAAAGAGACTTGGCGAGGGTCACACTCCCAGCAGGTTGGTGGCACGCCATCACTGTTTTGGTAGGCCAAATGCTGACCCTCGGAAGATGCCCACGTCCTAATGCCCAGATCCTCACAGGGTAAAAAGGGACTTTGCAGAAGTGATTAAATTAAGGGTCTTGAGCTGAGGAGATTATCCTGGATTATCCCGGTGAGCCCAACCTAATCACAGGGTTCTCTAAGAGGAAGAAGGCATCGTGCTGAGAGAAGCAGAGATTACAGTCACATGCCACCTAATGATGACGTTTCAGTCAACACAGACCACATCTACAACAAGGGCCCCATAAGATGAGTACCACAGAGCTAGGTGTGGAGTCGGTGTGTCTAAGTGCTCTCCATCATGTTCACACAACGACGAAATCACCTAACAACGCATTTCTCAGATCACGTCCCCGTGGTTCAGGAACGCACGACTGTAGCGTGATGCAGCCAAGAAAGCCAGAGGAGGCAAGAGCAGGTCAGCCCTGAGAGCCTCTGGAAGGAACCAGCCCCCACACACCTTGATTCTAGCCCCACAAGACTCCTTTGTGACTTCTGACCCCCAGAATAAATTTGGAGCATAAATTTGTGTTGGTGTTTTTGGTGAGGAAGATTGTTGCTGAGCTGACACCCGTGCCCATCTTCCTCTATTTTGTATGTGGGACGCCACCACAGCATGGCTGATGAGCGGTGTTCAGGTCCACGCCCAGGATCTGAACCCGCGAACCCCGGGCCACTGAAGCAGAGCGCTCAACCTTAACCACTACGCCACCAGGTCAGCCCCAAATTTGTGTTGTTTCAAGCCACTAAATTTGTGGTCATTAGTTACAGCCTCCGTAGGACAGCAGTCCAGTTGTACTTACATTACTGTTGACAGCATGGACCTGGCTCTGTTGGGAATTCTGGCCGTAAGTAGTGATGCTCTAAGGACATTTCCTGTTTCCTGGCAAGAGCCCCCGGGGCTGGCTCAGCGGCTCAGGCTCTTTCTCTCCTTCTCAGCCTTCGGGTTGGTAAAGTCTCTGCCCATAATCAAAATTTGGCTGTCATAACTCCAAATCACGACCTCAGCTGACAGCATCTAAAGCAGAAAGAAGGTCTCTCCATTTCGAGGACTTCTTGATTTAATGGAGAGAAAAATCTTCCCACAAAGCCCCAGGAGACTTCCTTTTATATCTCGTGGTCAGAACCGGTCACACGCTGGCCTTGGGACTGCACTGATCGCTTAGGGCAGCAGAGACACATTTCCTTTGGCTGGAGCAATGGCAGCTTGGGGAAATGATAAAATGTCCCACTCTCAGCCGACTTCCACGTTCCCAGGTCCCAAGAGACTAACTGCCTCCCTCCAAATTCCTTCTCTGAGTCAACTATTCTGAGAACAGGGCATAAGGGATAGACTAGCCAAATAGCAAGAAAGTTTCTTTCTACAAGATCACAGCACCTGCCTGACCAGAGCGCACTAAGCTTGCAGCTGAAACACTGACATTTTTTTTTAAAGATTTTATTTGTTCCTTTTTCTCCCAAAGCCCCCCGGTACATAGTTGTGTATTTTTAGTTGTGGGTCCTTCTAGTTGTGGCATGTGGGATGCCACCTCAGTGTGGCTTGATGAGCGGTGCCATGTCCGCACCCAGGATCCGAACCGGTAAAACCCTGGGCCACCAAAGTGGAGCTCGTGAACTTAACCACTCAGCCACGCGGCCAGCCCCGAAACACTGCCAATTTTGTTTCCTTCCCCTGGAGTCTTCTTGTTCCCCATGTTTGGAGAGGCTGTCCCTGTGGGGAGTTGCAATAGCCATTTCACTGCAATTTGGGTCTCAGAGTTTTTGAAAGTTCCAACATGCCCCCAAAAAAGCAGCTTTTAGCGAGGAAGAGGGGCAGTAGACACCAGATGAGTGTCACAAACTCACTGTGGAGCTCACTCATTATCTCTGTTTTGCCTCCTAGACCTTAACCCACCAGTCGTCAGCCAGGATGACCGTATCCCCTTGGGAACATTTGGCAATATCTGGAGTCATACCTGGTTATCACAGCTCGGGGGGTGTTGCTCCTGGCATCCAGGGGGTAGAGGCCAGGATGCTGTTGAACATCCTACAACGCATGGGACAGCCCCACAACAAAGAATTATCTGGCCCCAAATGTCAATGGTGCCGAGGCTGAGAAACTCTGATCTAATCCTTGGGAGCAGGAAAGGGTGACAGATCTAGCACAGGACATCCTCATATTTATACTAAAAAATGATTCATTGTTTATCTGAAGTTCGAATTCAACTGGGTGTCCTGTATTTTATCTGGCAGCCGGAAGAGGATCCTGTCCTACACCCCAAGGTCGGCTGAGGCTGGTACCTAGCAACTTAATCGACATTTGTCAGATGAATGAATAAGTGAGCATCTCACCAAGGGTGTGCAAGGCTGCCGGCTGCTCCGATGACCCTGATCAAAGACCTTCCTCCTGGCGCACAGGAGGCTCCGAGGCCAGGGCCGGCCCCTCCCGCACCGGCTCAGCCATGCCGGCTCCCCCAGAGCAGCTCACGTGGCTTCCCTCCCAACGTCTCCTCCCAGGAGAGGCCCGGCTCCTGCTCAGATGCTCTGCGGGATCAGACCTGGCCTGTGGGTGACCCAAGAACAAGGCCTGTTGGGGCCTTCACTGCCGCCCACGTCCGGGCTGAGGCAGACAATCTGTGGCCATTGGTCCCAAATAGTGTCTGTGAATGGCCCACGGCGGGTGGTCCTTGTTCAAGGCAAAGAAACAAGCCGTCAGTCCACTTATGGTCTAAACAGCCCCAACCGCGTGCTCCTGTAGCCAGGCTTGTGGTTCCTTCTGAACCGAGTGACTGAGCTGCACGCAGGCCCATGGCCTCGCCTAGCCCAGGGAAAACTTCCAGAAGCTTGATGGTGGGGCATTAGGATGGACCGCCCTGGATTCTCAGTTATTTCCCAGAGTACAGAGGAGTCTCCTGGGGCCTGTGATAGTGCCTTTCCGATTCTGATTCGCTGAATGCTCACTGTGTACCTTCCGTGAGCCAGGCTCTGGGTGCGCTTTACTGTGCTCGTTAATCTCACTTAATCCACATGATAACCCTCAACGTCCGCAATAGTACCCCCATTCTTAAGATGAGGAAACTGAGGCCCAGGGAGGTCACCCAAGGATTTGCCAGCCCCTGGGGGCCAAGTCCAGGCAAATAGAACCTCAGTCCTGGGGCAGCTCTGCTCTGCTTTTATCACCATCACCGTTAATCAGCTCACAAGTGGGCCGGCCCCGTGGCCGAGTGGTTAAGTTCGCACGCTCCGCTTCAGTGGCCCAGGGTTTCACCAGTTTGGATCCTGGGTGCAGACATGGCACCGCTTATCAGGCCACGATGAGGCAGCGTCCCACATGCCACAACCAGAGGCGCTCACAACTAGAATCTGCAACTATATACTGGGGAGCTTTGGGGAGAAAAAAAAAAAAAAAAAGAAGAAGAAGAAGAAGAAGATTGGCAACAGTTGTTAGCTCAGGCACCAATCTTAAAAAAAAAAAAAAACTTCAGGGGCCGGCCCAGTGGTGCAGCGGTTAAGTTGCACATTCTGCTTCTCGGCGGCCCAGGGTTCGCCAGTTCCGATCCCAGGTGCAGACATGGCACGCCATGCTGTGGTAGGCGTCCCACATACAAAGTAGAGGAAGATGGGCACGGATGTCAGCTCAGGGCCAGTCTTCCTCAGCGAAAAGAGGAGGATTGGCAGCAGTTAGCTCAGGGCTAATCTTCCTCCAAAAAAAAAAAAAATCCACTCACAAGTGACTTTTCTGAAAGGCGATTGTAAAATAAGGTGCTCTGTGAAGAGAGACCTAAATGGAACTGCACTTACTGTCAAACGGACCCTGCTTTTCCCCTTTAGGAAACTGCCATCCCTACAGGCCCAGGAGCCTGCCTCGTCCACAGAGATATGCAGCCATCCCGCTGGAGGCACCTTGCTCGTTCAAATGCTCAATTACACGTGGACCAGTGCTGCTTGTGTGTCGGTTCCATCGCACAGCAAAATTCACGTGTTTAATCTTTCTTGTCCGCTTATCCAAAGGAGTGTGATTGGTGGACGGTTAAGCGATGAGACAAACTGAGGCTGTGATCCGTGTTCTTAGAACAGTGTCCTAACTGGAGGCCACCGACGGACCTCCGAGATAAGAAGTCTGATTACATCTCATCGGTCTCCAAGGTTATGAGCCAGCAACGCCCAGGAGACTGCAATTACACCTGTTTATAATTTTCCCACCTCCCAAACTGACCTTCTATTCCTGAACATGCACTTTCAGGCATCGGGCATTAGTATAAATTATGCTATACAATTATTTGTAATTAAGGGAGAGAATGTGTACTGCGCTGCAGCAGATTAGCCCCGTTTTGCTGAACTAAATCACGTCCACGCCAGCGTCCCAGCCCGGGGAGGCGGATGAAACACAATTAACTTTCTTCTGCCTTAATGGGAGTTTATGTTGCTGTTTTTCATAATCATAATATCTCAAGACATAGAAACAGTTTTTCTCTAATGTAATTGCGTTTCTACCAACAAAACAGCTTGGGTTTAACTGAAAGCTCGGGCAGAATTAACCACCAGAGTGTATTATCCATGGATGATGCTGGAATCCTGTTACAAAGCCCCGCACGACCGTGCCGCTCAGGGGCTGTGAAGTTCAATCACAGCTCTCTGGCGGGGACTCTGCAGGCTCTTCTGCTTTTCTGGAAACAGGTTTTGGGCAAATTTCAAGAGCCCTTAAACCAACCTGTGTCCCAGGTCCGTGCCCCTGTGCTCTGGAACCTTCCAGACACATCCCAGGCCACATTTTCCTATTTTTAATGTTTCTCCTTTACACGTGGATTTGTTCGAGATGCATGAAAAGCTTGACTTTTATGACCCTCATAAAACCCCATCTGCTCCAAGCTCCAACCCAAACCCAGCCAGAAGGTGCTCGGACCAAGGCTGCTCAGATTGTTTCGGCTCCAGTGGAAAGATAAACACAGCAATAGGATTCTTCTTGTCATTGATGGGCGTCTGGTATTCTCCACAAAATGCCTCCAAAAAGACACAGAACGAAGAAATGAAGCTGATGCGCACCAAGAGGAAGGTCCCTGGGGGGGAAACCCACAAGGAGGGGCAGAGGCAGGAGTGTGTGAGGGGCCTGACAAGCCCGGTCACCCAGCCAGGATGGTCACGCCGAGAGAGGCCATCAGGTGACAAGGGACAAGGAGGAGATAGGCTGTCCCAGCCGGGGTGGTTGGGATGGGCAGGTGCTGGAGAATCAGGAGGCCGGGAGGGCCCCACCCACGCCCAGCTGAGTCCAGGCTGAGCGACCTCCCAGACTGGGGGACATCTGAGTCCCAGAGGCCCCTCCAGTCTCCCAGGCGGACACTGAGCTCCCGATGGGGCCACGAGCCACCACCTGCCTGGAGGGGACCTGGGAAACTCAGGCCGAGGCCTCAGACCCAGAGGACAGTGGCGTCTGCTATGAATTGTGGGGAAGAAACGTGGCCAGAGGGCGCTTTGCAGACCCTCAGACCCTGTGAGCATCTGAGCTGGAGGCTTAAGTCCTGACCTGAGACCCCATCCAAGCACCTGCCTGCAGGGATCACACACACGTGTGCACACACATGCACGCACATGTGCACACACATGTACACATGCAGACACACGTGTGTGAGCACACGCATAGGCACTCACATGCACGCACATGCGTGCATGCACACACACACACACACACACACACACACAAGAGCTGTCCCTTCCTCCCTAAGGAAAGATAAGAGGCAAAACAGACATCACCGTGTTTGGTCTTTCTTTTTTTTTTTTTTTTTTTTTAAAGATTGGCACCTGAGCTAACAACTGCTGCCAATTTTTTTTTTTTAATTCTTCTCCCCAAAGCCCCTCAGTACATAGTTGTATATTCTGGTTGTGGGTCCTTCAAGTTGTGGCATGTGGGATGCCACCTCAGCATGGCCTGATGAGCAGTGCCATGTCCGCGTCCAGGATCCGAACCGGTGAAACCCTGGGCCGCCGAGCCAGTCCGTGTTTGGTCTTTAAACAGCAACAGTGGAAAGAAAAGCCACGTAATCAAGTGAGGCACTCCCAGCCCCACTCCTGCTGTGTTTCCTCTATGGGGAGAAAGGGATGCAGCAGAAAACCCTGGCAGGCCCAGCCTGGGGAAACGAGGCCCGGGAACTGGAGGCCTGAAGGAAGGCAGTGTGGGGTAACAGAAACGTTTTCCCCTATACACACACACACACACACACACACACAGGTTAGCCGGATTTAAGGAAAAAAATTTGTATTTCAAATTAACAGAATAATGTTTTAGTGTAAGTATGTACCAAATATTGCATGGCACACAGTTATACTAAAAAATTACTTGTTTATCTGAAATTCCCACTTAACCGGGATTCCTGTATTTTATCTGGCAACTCCTCCTCTCCAGCCCCCTCCACACACACACCGGCACATTCATGCACTTTTCTCCCAACGAAATCTCAACTAGCACCCAACACAAAAATCAGTGAAAAGCCAGATCCCACCCCTGGGCCTCCGTCCCCAAACCCTGGGCCCCAGAGCACCTCGACGGAATCTGAGGGCCCAGGTAGAAAAACCATTCATGCAGTGGGAAGGGTTTGTGTCCCAAAGCCAGGCACAGTTCCACCTGGATCCACACCCCACTTGCCAGCCTTGTGACCTTAGACAAGACCCTTTGCCTCTCTGAGCGTCAGTTTGCTCATAAGATTCAGCTTACGTTTGAATCTGGGTATCTGCGCACCTGGGCGTGTCGGGACCCCCGGGCTCTCGCCCCGGCGTCTGTCTCCTGCCTCTTTCCCACAGCGCCACCCTCCCGTCCTTTGGGGTAGAGAGCGAGGCTACCCTTGAACAGGATCTCGGGGGGACAGAGAAGCGGGGAGGACGGGCTTTCCCTGGAGGACACCCGGGTGTCTCCCGAGATTCGTTCATCCTGTAATTAACGGTGATGGGGATTTCTTACTGTGGCTCCACCTGCCATTACAGAACCACTGGAGGGTTGTAATTAAATTAAAGGCATTCATTAAATATAGAAAGGAGGGGAGGACACACTGGAAGCCCCCAGGCCCTGTTGCTCATCCTTGTTTGTCGTAAAAGAGAGAAAACTCATCCTATCAGCCTGTCCGGGTAACTTAGCGCAGTAATCGGGAGCCAGGATGGCGGAGTGGGGACGTGGCTGATGGCGTGACGGACGTGCGCACAGGAAGGACCGTCCTTCCTCGGCCAGGCTGACGGACACGCTGCAGCCGAGGCGGGCTGCGAGGTTTCGGCTTTGGATATATTTGCTGTTTTGTCTTGTTTTTCTTTTTTTGAATGTATGACTTCTTCTGAAACATTAATAACTTTAAGTGTCCAAACCCACCACTTGAGCGATGAGTTAACTATACAAACTCTGGCTCGGAGGATGACCGCGTGCCCATGTGTGTGTGCACGTGTGCGTGTGAGCACATACCTGTCTGCGTGAGACGTCATGTGTGTGTCTGCCCAGAACCTGGCTCACGTTCAATGATCTTGAAGATCCGGTTCTAAGGCAAATAAATGCAGAGCACGCCCACTGACATTCAGGGTTCATTCCCCTTGACCTGGAGATGATTTTCTCTCTGTTGGTCCAGAATTGGCGGATTTAAGTGTGGAGCCCTGCATCCCAGGGATGGTTTCCGGCTCTTGGCTGAGGCTGGCTGGGGAGTAAGCCCAGCCCATCCGGTGCAGAGATGCACTTAGCTGTTCTCAGATGGCGTCTCCCTCAGAAGCAGGGACTTCTCCCCACCGAGACCACGCCATCTCGAACGCCTCGCGCTGTCGTCATATGACTTCAAAACACGAGTCCACATCACCCAGTGACACTGGCTTCTGACTCGTAGATTCATCTCATGAAAGACCTGGCCCACAGCTCCACACGTCTCGGCCCTCCTGACTTAGGTAAATTCTATCCCAGCCCCAGAATCATTTCACAGGCAATTCTCATGTGTGTGAATTGATGGGCAGGGCCATCCGTGGGGACCAAGAACAGTCCCCAAGAAGCATCTGGCCAGGTGGAAGCCAGATGTGTCAGGGGAAGAACGCCGCCAACGGCCTTCCTCATTGGCTCCCAGGCAGGGCCCTGGGGGTAACTTGACCCATCTCAGTGGCCACAGGAAGGGCTTTTTGGCTAAAACGTTGAGAAAACTCTTCGCACACAGAAGCTCAGGAGAGCTTCATGCTCTGGTAAAAATCAGATGACCCAAAAAGCTGCGTGTGGCTTGCTCTGGAGCCGGACACTGTCCAGAGGACACCAAGCCTATGAATGCAGCTTCTCCGGCCATTTCACAGGGCAGGGAATCCCTGATGGGCTGGGACTCTTAGCGCCTTGGACTCCTGTTTGACTGTGAGTCAAGATTTGTCCAGCTGCAAGGAGTAAATAATCAACAGTGGCTAAAGCCAGTGCTTCCTGAACTTTCCCAAATGTGCGCAAAAATCACCTGGGTTCTTTGTTAAAGAGCAGCTTTGAATTCACTAGATCTGGGTTAGTAGCATAACAAGCTCCCAGGTGGAGCGCACGCTCCCAGAACAGGGACCACACTTTAAGCAACAAGGACCGTCCATTGCAGTCACCTGGGGACGTTCAACACCAAGGCCTGAGTCCTGTCCTCAGAAATTCTGTCTGAATTGCTATGGCGTGTGGCCTGGGCGTCGGCATATTTTAAATCTCCCCAAGTGTTCCTAATGTGCAGCCAAGACTGAGAATCACTGGCTTCAGCACGAGAGACATTTAATTACCTCACATAATAAACCCCGAGAGGGTCATGCCCAGGGCTGGGTTTGGAAGTACAATAATGTAATTAAGGAGCCAGAATCTTTCTGTCGTTCTGCTCGAGCATCCTCGTCATGCCCTCAAACTTACTGCCTAATGGTCTCATGATGGCTGCACAGCTCCAGACATCACATCCTCACACAGTGTAGAAATAAATGGCAGGACTCTTTACTCTCTCTCACTTAAGCAGGGATCAAAGTCCTTCGTGGAATCCAGCTGCCAGCCGCCCCACCCACACTCCCTTAGACATCCTCTTATGTCTTTTTGGCCCAGAGTGGTGATATATAGGGTTGTCAGATTTAGCAAATAAACATAAGGCTGTCCTTGAATTTAATTTGGGACATACTGATACTCACTGTATCAGTTGTATCATTGTATCAAAAATTACTCATTGTTTATCTGAAATTCAAATTTAATTGGGCACCTGGTATTTTGTCTGGCTTAGTTATACGCACACCCACAACCAATCACCGACAAAGGGAAATCGGATTACCGCACTTGGTTTAGGCGCCACCCTGAAACCACCCATCCCTGTACCCTTTCCTCAGCCTGAGTCCCTCTCTCTAATTGGCCAGATCTGGGTCACATGTCTGTCTCTGAACCAACCGATGGGCTAGAGGAATGGAATGTGCTGATTGGCTTAGCCTGGGTCACATGTTCCACCCTAATACAAGGATGTTGGGGCAGCGGGGAAGAGCAGTGCCCCAAAAGCACAGCTGGAGCGCTGTCGCCCAGGAGAAGTGTGTGCCAGCAGCATATTCTCTTTTTGGCAGATGCTTTGACATCTGGGGCTTGCTGACCCTGGAGGGACTGCCCCTCCCAAGGGTAGTGAACAACGGGCAGGACTGCACTTTTCAAACACAAACTTATCCATCCAGAGCCACACCCCGCCCACCTCCTTTTTCAGGCTCTCAGGCTCCAGGCCCTCTCCCCTGCCCTAACCACCCAGGGCCAGGCACAGACCACCAGGGACAGCCCCCGGGCACCAGACCACCAGGGACAGCCCCCAGGCACAGACCACCAGGGACAGCCCCCAGGTACCAGACCACCAGGGACAGCCCCCAGGCACAGACCACCAGGGACAGCCCCCAGGTACCAGACCACCAGGGACAGCCCCCAGGTACCAGACCACCAGGGACAGCCCCCAGGCACAGACCACCAGGGACAGCCCCCAGGTACCAGACCACCAGGGACAGCCCCCAGGTACCAGACCACCAGGGACAGCCCCCAGGTACCAGACCACCAGGGACAGCCCCCAGGTACCAGACCACCAGGGACAGTCCTAGGGCATCAGACCACCAGGGACAGCCCCCGGGCAACAGACCACCAGGGACAGCCTCCAGGTAGCAGACCACCAGGGACAGCCCTGGGCACCAGAGCCCACTGACATCATTCAAACTAGCCAGTCCCAAGCCTGCCTGCCCCACCTCACCTGTCCTTTCCCAGGAAACCACACTCAAGGCTCTTGCCCACAGTCCCCTCCCCTGCCTCTGCCTGCCAGGCACGTCCCCTGTGGCCCTGTGGGTGGCATGCTTCCCTTGGGAACTGTGAGTAACAAACCAGCTCTTCAGTGGCAGTCATTTCCTGATCTGTTGGCCTTAATATACCTCAGATTTTCTATGAATACATTATACTTCAAAAGAGAGAATTTTTTTTCTCCTTCACTCAATATATTTGAGCACCTGCCGTCTGCCTGGCACTATTTTAGAGCTGGCAGAGAGCCATGAAGAAAGCCCACACAAAGCTCCTGAGACAGACATTCTAAGGAGGTGAGAGAAACACACCAAATCTGTCCCACGTCAGATAGTGGTGAGTGCTGGCAAGGAGGACAGGGAGTGGGCAGGGATGGGAGGGAGCCCACAGTTCTAAATAGAGCAGCCAGGGAGGGCCCTACTGAGAAGGTAACATTTGAGGAGAGACCTGAAGGAGGTGAGGGAGGGAGCCTCACAGACAAGCAGAGGAAGAGTGGTCCAGGCACAGGGAACAGCAGGTGCAAAGGCCCTGAGGTCAGAGGGGATTTTAACTGGCTCCCCCTGCTGTTGGGTGGAGCAATGGGTTTCAAGGGAGGAAGGTGACAGGGGTTGTCCAGGCAGGAACCTGCTATGCCCAGTGCCCAGTGCTGTGCCCGGTACATAACTGACCATCAATAAATGCTTGTAAAATGAAGAAAGACATAGCGGTGGGGCTCGCTCACCTCCCTGGAAGGCTCCTCGCCTCTGTTGCAGGGTCTCTGGCCCCAGCATATGGGGCATCTCCACACACCCCCTGCCCACTGCCATGAATTCCTTTCTCCACTCCTCTCATGGAAGTTTTCACATCCAAACAGTCCTGTTGCTGTCTCTGGCTGCTTTCTCCTCTTGCCAAATTCCTCTTTGCTCCTCTGGTCGGATTTGGGAAACCTCAGAGGGACACGGCCGCCTGGGCCTTTCCACTAGGCCTGAGTGAGGTCCCAAGTGTGTCTCGGTGGTGTGTGGGGCCGGGGCTCGTGGGTCACCCCAAGACCCGCTTCTCTCTGAGGATCAGCAGAAGAATCCAGAAGTAAGAGCAGTGTTTCTGAACACGGCAGACTAAGCAGGTGTTTTCAGAGACAGCCTCCCGGGCTGGAAGCCTTGGCCCAGGCCCATGAGAAGACGCAGGGCAAGGAGAGGGAGCCCAGCGGTGTGACCATGGGGACTGAGGGGGCGTCCATGCTGTGGACAGAATGTCCGGTCTGCTGTGTATGCACTGAGCACTCTCTTGGTTCAGCCACTTTGCACTTTTTACTAAAAATTTTTCTTAAAAATTGTTAAGGGAGGAGAAACTCTCATGTCATTTTGCCCTGACATTTTATTCTGAAAATTTTTAAAGCAACAAATTTTGCAGTGAACACCTCATACCCACTACCTAGACGCCGCCACTAACGTTTTACTGTAACTGCTTTATGGCATTTCTATTCATCTCTTAGGCCCTCAGCAGTTTCCTCAGCATCTGGAGAGAACAGTGACCCCCCCTGCCAGAGGTGGGTGGAGCTGGGGTTCCCTCGGGAGCTGGCCCTGCGATGGCTCCACTTAATGGAACGGTTCTCTCCTGCTTCTCTCCAGCCACTGCTCACAGAGCAGGAAACCAGGCTGACCCCAGAGAAACCCTGCTGAGGGATAAGTAATGCCTGGGAGCGCTCCGAGAGGACCAGCACGGGGCCAAGGCCCTGGGGACAGGGTTCCCAGTGACCATCTCCCTGGCCCAGGCCACAGCTCCCAGCCCTCCTGACCGAGCATCCCAGGCTCCAGAGCCGGACACGCCCCTGAAGGGCATGGGCCCACTTGGCATTTGTTTGTTTTTGACAAATGAGGAAATGGAGGCAGGCGGCTCTCAGGAGAGCTGGGCGCGTCCACACACATCTCGGCTGTATCTACGGGCGTCCGGCGCCGGGCCTCGGGCTCCTGGTGCAACAAGACTTGCATCGGCGCGGGCAGTAGGCTGGAGCGTGGCTCTAGACAGCTGGATTCACAAGGAGCAGGGTCTCCATTCGTTTTCTAACGTAAAAGTGTTCTTAGGTTTCCCCAAGGCCTTCAGGAGAAGAGATGTTAAGACCGAATCATTTTTCCGTCAAACACCTTTGGAGTCCTTCTCTGCCGGGCGATACTGCAGGGCCTGGGGCTGCCGCGGTGAACAGGACAAACGCCTGCTCTCGGAGAACGCGGGGGACAGAGAATCACGTGAGAACACGGCTGCGCGCATCAGTTTCAAAGAGAAATAAATGCTAAGTAGAAGATAAAGGGAGGGGGACATGGCAGATAGCGATGAGGGGGCTACTGTAGATGGACAGTCTGGGAAGGCTGGACGAGGTCGTGGTGAGGGGCTCAGACTTTGTTCTAAAGGAATGAAAGCGGGTGAGGAGGCTCAAGGCGGGGAGGGACACGAGCTGAAATCGACTCTACCAGGATCCCTGGCTGCGGGCGGAGAGGAGCCTGTGGGGATGGGGGCAGAAGCGGGGAGCGCACTAAGAGGCCCGCATCACCAGCAGGCAGGAGCTGGCGCAGTGTGGCCGGCGTGCAGCGCAGGCGGTGCGCAGCTGTCAGACTCCCATCTGTGGGACCGGAGGTGGAAAAGGAGGCAAAGCGAAGAGAAACAGCAACATCCCCCTTTTAACCTGAACCACCAGGTCGGTGACTGAGCACCAGCTCTTCTCTCCTCGGAGCAACAAACATTTGCTGTAGGATCCGTGGTTCCAATAAGCTTAATATTAGGCTCTGGTTGTAATTTCGCATCAGTGACTCTTGACAAAAACCAACAAAATATCCTGGTATAGGAAAGGGTGATAGGGACATAGGGGAGAGCAGAGCAAAGAAAATCAGGAAAGCCTTAAAATAAATTCCTTTTTTCCTCTCTCTATTATAAAGATGGAGAAACTGAGGCACAGAGAGGTTAAGAAATTTGCTGCAGGTCACACAGCCAGTAAGTAGTAAAGTTGGCATTTGAACCCAGAGCCCTTAATCGTAGCTCTATTTAACCAATCTCCTGGTAGAGGATATTGAGTTGCTCCAATTTGAAAGTTTATTTTTCACTGTTATAAATAATGGTTCTGGGAATGTCTTTGTGCGCGTATCTTTGCATCCTTGAGCGGGCGTTTCTGAAGATGAATTTCAGGAAGTAGATGCGGGGGTCTTAGGGTCCCTCACGTTCTGTGATGTCTGTCCGCCCCCACCGGGCAGCCCTCCATTCTTAGATCCAGAAAGTCCTTCCTTCTACAGAGGAGCTGGGGCCCCACCCCGGTAGCTGAACTGGCCCTGGAAGGTGGCCGAGTGCCTTCCAGGAGGGGGGGGATGGAAGGCAGGATGAGGCTTCGGAGCCTGTCAATGGAGCCCGGCCAGCATCAGCTCAGGGCGGCAGCAGGTGTGCGGAGGGGCTCCTGACAGATGCAGCGTCTCCATGTGGCTCCTCCGCGATCGTCTGACGTTTCTCTGGGCTGGAGATTTCTCAGCTGAGATGACCCCAGGCTTCCTTTGGTCCCAGGTGGAGAAGAGCCATCTGTCCCCATCAGTGTCTGGTTGGGAGGACCCTCGCCAGACGCAGCAAGAAGCGGGACCCGGTTTCCTCCAGCGAGGCTGAGGTCTTGGGGTTCTAAACCACAAACGTTTTTGCCTTCTGGTCCACGATGTCCTCACGCCTCCCTGAGCTGTCACTTGGAAGCATCAAAATCTCAGAGGAACTCATTCTATGAGCTCGTTGGTAAATAATTCACCTAAATTGTCACCAAATTTTCAAATCCATTAGGAAAATCCCTACATTTGGGTGATGCCAGAAGACCGGCAGGCTTCTGTCACCAGGACATCCAGAGAGGGAGAAACATGGAAGCTGAGACCTCGTGTGCAAGGTGTCCCGTGGTCAAGGAGGCGTGTCAGCCGTGGACAGTGTCTGGGTGTTCTGGCTCAGTTCAATCCAGACAAACCTTTGGTGGGCCTCTTTGGGTGTGGGGCTCTGCCAAGCCCTGGGGGACACCCAGATGAGGTGGCCTCCACCTTCAGGAGCAAATGGTCCAGCTCAGGGTCCCCAAAAACCAGCCATCCACCTACGACCTCATGATTTTGCAACATCCCAGTGACATCTGAGAACAAAAGAGTGATGGCTGCACTGAGCCCCCATTCCTGGGGGTACCCGCTAACTTAGGGGTCCAGAGGGGGCCTGCACGGGCAGGGGTGTGCCTGTGACTAAGGGCAGCAGGAGTCCTTCAGGAGAGCAGGACAAGGGTGGCGCGGAGACTCTGGCTCAGTTCTCATCTTGACGTTGCCCTGGGCAACTCCACAACCTTGGCCAAGACACCCTCCCTCTCCGGCCCCAGCTCCTCCGTCCGTCCGTATAGCTGGGAGTGCAGACCGAGGATCACAGAGGCCTGCCTCCCTCTCACGGCCTGGGGCTCAGAATCTGAGGGATGACAGCCTGTGAAATCAGGCACATCACGAAAGCCTGTCCAGGTCAGAAGAGAGGCACAAACGTCTGCTGAGGGTGCCCGACTCTCCCTGGCACAGGTGGGGAGGCCCACAGACAACAGAGGGTGCCTTTGCCTCCACTGGGCACATCCGGCCTGAGGAGTCCAGAGCATTCCTGGACCGGGTCCACTTTTCCCAGCACGGCCTGCACTCCAGGGAAGGTGGACAGTGACGAGGAGCCTCCGTTTACTCCCGGGGACAGGAGAAGGTCGGAGAGAGAGCACAGCTTCCCGCCGTGAGCCTACTGACAGGACTTTATCAAGAGACCACGACCCCCAGCCTCTTTCAGGCTCAGACGTCCTCCAGCAGGTCCTGCGACTTTTAGAGGGAGTTCTCGTTCATCCTGGGGAGCTTCAGCAGCTTGGAGAGAACGGGGTTCCTGGGCCTGGTTTGCTCTGCTTGGAGGGCCTCTTCCTGAGAAGCCGACACATCGCCCTTGGAATCCCTCCTCCTCTGCCTCCCCATCAGTCTGCATTTTCTCAGTGACAAGCAACAGAAACCCAACTCCAGCAGGAGTGAGAAAGCGACCAAAAAAATTTTACTTGTCTCATGAAAATTAAAAGTTGAAAGTTCTAGCTTCAGGTGTGGTTGGATCCAGGAGCTCATGATGTATGTCTCGAATCCCTCTCTCTCTGATCTCAGCTTTCTTCTTCATGGCTACATTCTCAGGCCAACTCTGCACGTGGTGGAACCTGCACAGTAAACCAGGAATGGTGGTTACTCATCCCCATTATAGCAGGAAAAGCCTTAAAACTGAGTCTCATTAGGCCTGGCTTTGTCCCCTGGTGAGCCCTGAATGAATCAGGGAGACGGAACCCAGATCTGGCCTGTGGACTGTCTGTCTTGTTCAGGATTCTTCTGCAGGGAGAGTGAGGTCTTTTCCCAAGGGTCTCCACTAGAATATTCCAGGCTGTGCCCTATACAATGTCCTTTTCCTCAGGGGTGAGATGTGGCAGGGAGGGGAGTTCCCAGACATCTTGGTTCTTATCCAGACTTGCTTGTTTCCAGGCAATTTTCTCTTTCTTCACCTCCCCCGTGTGATCTTAATTAGTGAATAATATAATTGTAATTTTAAAAGTTCAAAGGAAGCAAAGTAAAACTAGCCCGTCACACCCCACCCACTTCTCACACTTGTCACCCCAGCCAGGATCATTTTAATGTGGTGTGTAGCCGCTAAGACAACACACACACACACACACAGAAGAAAAATAAAGGAGAGGGAGGCAGAGAGCAACAGGGTGGTCTCTCTTAGATGGTGGGACCAGGAGGGCCTCTCTGAGGAGGTGACATCTGCAGAGAATGAAATAAGAGGATGAGCCACATAGATATCTGGGGGAAGAGCAGTTCTGGCAGAGGGACCAACAAGTGCAAAGGCCCTGAGGCAGGAGGACTTTCAATGTGTTTGAAGAACAGCAAGGAGGCCCGTGTGGCTGGGAGCCGAGTGAGTGAGGTGGGGGAGCGTAGGAGTTGAAGGAGGATGAGGTGGGACTCAGACCTCACAGGGCCTTGTAGGCCTTTGGGATGACAGGCGTCTATTCTGAGCAAGGCTGGAAGTCCCTGGAGGATTTCGAGTGATGAAATATGATGATCTGACTTACTGTACTGACAGGACCACTGGCTGTCAAGTGGGATGCCCGGGGTCGGGGCCCAGCGGGGATGCCTGAAGATAAATTAGGACACTTGTAACAGTCCAGGCGAGAGACGACAGTGGCTGGACACTGATTTATGTTGAGACCCTGGGTTTACTGACTCCAGCTTCATTATTCTCACTGTTCCAGCCCCCTCCCTCTACTTTCCCGAGAGTTCCTGCTGTCACATAATCTAAGTGCCCTAAGTCTGGGAACCGGTCTGCAGGGGGCGCTCTGTCTACCTGCTCCCCGCGAAGCAGGTCTCTGGGGCAGACGTCTCCAGACTAGCAAATCAGGGCTTAACTGTCGGAGTATCTAGCCAATGCCAAAGCCCAATAAATGATGGCCGTTCGGACCGAGGCCTTTAGCATACTGAGTGAATTTAGCATTTCCAAAAGTGGGTGACTTATGGTGACACTTGAGCACAAAAATAATTTCACAAGCCATGTCTACAGATGTTACTTATTTCTAAGGTGTGTATTTATTTTAATGTATACTAGAAAAGATTAGAACACGTGGACACATGAGCTCCACGACGTCACAGCCATAATTGCATGGGCTGAGGCTTACTCTAAAAGAGTGGGTCCATTTCTAGAATATTAAATAGTCGTGCAGGTGGGGTGCTGAGCTGGACCAGAGCAGCAGTTGCGAGGGGCGTGCAAACGGGGGCCCCTTGGGAAACGCTGCCTTTCCAGCCGGCCGGGTGGTTTGGGTGGTAGAGTTTAGGCCCCATCATCGGGGCTGGAAGTGGGCCCTCCCCAAAGTCATAGAGAAAGGTGTCAGGGTGACCTCACCCCTGCCAAGCAGGGTGGAAGGGTTTACTCATGGAAAGAAATTGGGTCTGTTTGTCTCCATGCGTCCCCGGGCTAATGTTGGAGAAAATAAATTTTGCTTGGCTGGCCCAGATTCATTTAAAATATTTAAAACTGGCTTCTTTCACCCTTCACGGCGATGTCCTCAGGTTCTTACCTCCGCCCCGAGCTGTCCGTCCGCATCGGGGCTGGGCTGTGGGAGGAGTTGAGATCATATATTTTTGTATAAAAGATGCTGATTTATAGAGCCTCTTCATTTGGCTGTTTTAATGAAGCAGGTTACTGTCCCCAAGGCGAGGCTGAACATGCCGCGCCACTGATGCATAGATGCTGCTGCCATTTAAAAGGATTGTTAAAGCCGTACTTTAATAGGGAGTTGACATAAATCTTCGACGGGCTTATTGGGGCAGAGATGAGTGCATCTACAAGTGGACGGTGAAGGCAGCTTACAGGCGAAAGCACCCCCAGCTAATTGCCTCTGAAATTAGTAGGATGGAAACATAAGCACTCAAGACGCTGGGTTTATGCCGGGTAAAAATAAGAAACGGTTCCTCAAGCTGCTTGCTTTTTGCCAACACGGCATGTGGAGCTGCGCCTGCAGCCGGGGAATTATACACCAGGCGGCAGCCCCTCTGCACGCCGGGAGGAGGGTCAGACAGGTCACGGACAGCCAGCTTTTGCTCCTTTTTCTTCTAAGGCAGTCTCTGGAGACCCAGAGAGGGCACGTTCTCAGGAGCAGCTGCTTCCTCGTGGTTTGTGCAGAGCGGGCAAAGGGTCGATTCTGCCCGGAGTTCCCTGGAGTCGTGCGGCCAACAAATCTTTATTGAACCCCCACTGTGCGCCAAGCCCTTGACTGAGACACTAAGGGGCTGTGAGTGGGAGAGAGCACGGACTGAAATACCCCCTGGCTGCAGGCGGGTCTCTGGGAGACCGAGGGGGAGAGTGCACCCTGTGAGGGGGTCTGGTGGTTGTCCTGACCGCCACCTCCCCCAAGAGTAGCTAACATTTACGGGGAGCCGCCCCCACTTAGGTGAGGGTGGCTCTAGGCCAGCCATCTGTATGACTCAGCTTATTCAACCCTCACGAGCCGAGACGTGCACAGGTTACCAACCCCATCTTACAGACAAGGAAACTGAGTCACATCGAAATTAAGAAACTTAACCCAGTGAGTCAATGGCACCGTTGGAATTTTAACCCTAGTTCGTTGAGCTTCACAGTCTATATTTTAATTCACTCTGCCATCGCGCCTCCCCTCCAAGGAGCTGCAGTGGCTAAAAACCAAATACTGAGCCCTAAAATTCAATATTCGGGGCCCTGGGAGGGCTTCGCCGGTCCTGGATGGGACAAACCAGACAGGAGCTGGTTGCTAAGCAACCTCCTTGCCGTCAATGGGTGACTCCTAGAGCGGAACTGGGTCTAGGGTGGGCCCAGGTTATCATGTGATCAAGATCTGACCAATCAGAGCACCCCATCTTCCGGGCGGCAGTGATTGGCTCAGGATGTGACCCACGTTGCTGCCGACGCAGCTGGACCGCGGACTTCTCAGGGATGCTGAGGAGCGGATGCTCTCCGTGTCGTGGGATGGCTAAACCAGGAGGATGTCAGTCCAGAGCAGGGGTCATCCCTGCTGCCCTCAGAGGAAGGGCTGCGTTAGAGTAAAGCCCTTATGGAGATAAGAGTCCAGACGAGACGACATTCTCAGCCCGAGGATTAAGCTGAGCCTTATGTGAGCCAATAAATCCCCTTTGTGCTTAAGCCAGTTTAAGTTGGTTTTTTCCATCACTTGTAACCAAAAGTGTCATGCAAATACTATAGGGCAAAGGTTTATGCCCCACATTTAACAGGTGATAACAATGAGGCTCCGAGCAGAAGACAAGAAAAAGAAAGGAATAGTTATTATTTACTACTCGCAGTTCGCTGTCCGTTTTATTTTATTTAGGATGATTAAGTTGGGTTGCAAGGCCAAGTGTGCCACTAACTCAGTGAGATACGGCAAGTTACCTCATTCCAAGCCTCAGTTTCCCCATCTGTGCAATGACTGTGCTGGCTTGTGTTAGTTTTTTCCCAGGGATGTTTCTTGTGATTTTAGTACCATGCAAAGCTCTGCAACAGAAAGGTCCCATGGTCCCTGGGTTCGGGAAAAGCTGCGCCCTCCAGCTTCCTCTTTGGAGCACTAGCACGTTAATCCCTCTGAAAAACCCTGCAGCCAAGACACCCCAGCATTTCCAGAAATGATGGGTTTGGTTCTGAATTCATGGATGTTAAAACGTGAATGGAGAGAGAGAAAGAAAGGATATCCAATAAGCACAATCCTGGCCTTTTGACATGTCAAAAACTGTCATGAGGATTGAAAATTTTGATTCACTTTGGAAAAGCTCGTTTGGATTCTCTCAAAGACTGAGTAAGCGGAAGTCACAGGCCGCAGGCTAGACAAAGAGAAGAGCCGTCCTGCGGTCCAAGTTGTCCGCCTAGACGTGGAGTTAGCCCTTGACAGGGAGACGCCTGTCTGTGGGAGTCCGAGGACTAGATGGCCTCCCCTTGAACAGAAGGCAGAAAACAAACCTAGGAGAGTCAGCCGGGGCCGACCGGCCGCTGCAGGTCCCTTGCCAAATGGTTGGTGGAGGGTGGGAGGGGGGAGATTTTTTTAATTTTGAGGAAGTCCAATTTGTCTTTTTTTTCTTTTATTGCCAGTGCTGCGTATGTCCTGCCGGAGGAATCTTTGCTTTCCCCTAGATCTCAAAGATTTTCACCTGTGTTTTCTTCTAGTTGTTTTAGAGTTTTAGCTTCTGTATTTAAGTCTGTGATCCATTTCATGTTAATTTTTATATGATATGAGTAAGGGGTTGAAGTTCATTTTTTCCCCATATAAATTCATTTACTTCTGAACCTTTTGTCAAAAAGACTTTCTTTTCCCTATGGAATTACCTGGGCGCCTCTGTTGAGCATCAACTGAATGCGTGTGCGTGGTGCATTTGTGGGGCGTCTCCTCTGTTCCACTGCCCTTTATATTCTTCCTTAAGCCCCTGCCACCGTAGCTTGATTACTGGAGCTTTATAGTAAGGCTTGAAATCAGATAGTATTAGTCCTAAAACTTTGTTATTTCACAATGTATTTGACTATTCTAAGACCTTTGTATTTTCGTGTAAATCTTAGTATCAGCTTATCAATTTCTAAAACTGCCTCCTGGAATTGTGGTTGGGATTGCATTGAATCTATACATCGGCTGGGGGAAAATCTCCATCTTACTGATAACATTGAGTCTTCTGATCCAAGAACTTGGTGTTTCCTTCCATTTATTTTAGTGTTGAATTTCTGTTGGCAATGTTTTGTAGTTTTTAGGAGAGAGGTCTTGAGTACATTTTGTTAAATCTATCCCTAAGTATTTTAAAGACTTTTGATGCTATTGCAAATGGCATTTTAAAATTTCATTTCCCAGCTGTTTACTGCTAGTATACAGAATTTACATTGACGTTTTCTATTGATCGTCTGTCCTGCAGTCTTCCTGACTCACTTATTCTTCACTTATTTTTTGCTTCTTTTTTTTTTACCAGTTGTGTTTTTTTAATTGAGTTCATAATAGTTTACATCATTGTGAAATTTCAGTTGTACGTTATTTCTTGACTGTCGTCACATAAGTGCTCCCCTTCACCCCCTGTGCCCAGCCCCCACCCTCCTTCCCCCGGTAACCCCTGAGCTGTTTTCTTTGTCCCAGTACTTGTTTATATTCCACATATGAGTGAAATCATCTGGTGCTTGTCTTTCTCAGTCTGGCTTATTTCACTTAGGATAATTCCCTCCAGGTCCTTCCATGCTGTTGCAAATGGGATGATTTGTCTTTTTTTATGGTCGAGTAGTATTCCATTGTATATACATATACCTCATCTTCCTTATCCAATCACCAGTCGATGGGCATTGGGTTGTTTCCCTGTCTTGGCTGTTGTCAGTAGTGCTGCAATGAACATAGGGGTGCATGTGTTACTTTGGATTGTTGATTTCAAGTTGTTTGGGTAGATACCCATTAGTGGGATAGCTGGGTCGTATGGTAGTTCTATTTTTCGTTTTTTTGAGGAATCTCCATACTGTTTTCCATAGTGGCTGCACCAGTTTGCATTCCCACCAGCAGTGTATAAGGGTTCCCTTTTCTCCATACCCTCTCCAACATTTGTTATTTTTAGTCTTGGTGATTATAGCCATTTTAACGGGCATTAGGTGGTATCTTAGAGTAGTTTTTATTTGCATTTCCCTGATAATTAGTGATGTTGAACATCTTTTCATGTGCTTATTGGCCATCTGTATATCTCCTTTGGAAAAATGTCTGTCCATATCATCTGCCCATTTTTTGATCAGACTGTTTGTTTTTTTGTTGTTCAGTTGTGTGAATTCCTTATATATTGACGAGATTAACCCCTTGTTGGATATATGATTTACAAATATTTTCTCCCAATTGGTGGGTTGTCTTTTTGTTTTGATCCTAGTTTCTTTTACCTTGGAGAAGCTCTTTAGTCTGATGGAGTCCTATTTATTTATTTTTTCTTTTGTTTGCCTTGTCTGAGAAGACATGGTATTCGAAAAGATCCCTTTAAATTCGATGTCGGTGAGTGTGCTACCTATATTATCTTCCAGGAGTTTATGGTTTCAGGACTTATCTTCAAGTCTTGATCCATTTTGAGTTTATTTTTGTGTATGGCATGAGATACTGATCTACCTTCATTCTTTTGCATGTGGCTGTCCGGTTTTCCCAGCACCATTTATTGACGAGACTATCTTTTCTCCATTGCATGTTCTTGGCACGTTTGTCAAAGATTGGCTGTCCGTAGATGTGCGGTTTTATTTCTGGGCTTTCAGTGCTGTTCCACTGACCTGTGTGCCTGTTTTTGTACCAGTACCATGCCGTTTTGATCACTATGACTTGGTGGTACATTTTGAGATTAGGGATTGTGATGCCTCCAGCTTTGTTCTTTTTTCTCAGGATTGCTTTAGCAATTCGGGATCTTTGGTTGCTCCATATGAATCTTAGGACCCGCTGTCCTGCTCTGGGATAAGGAGCCACAGTGCACATCCGTGATTTCTGTCCGTGTGTCCATCCCTGTGCACCTGTGACTGCCCACTGTGGACTCAGCCCTCCCTCCCAGGAGCCATTGTGTGGACTGGGTGGGGCTGACCCCAACCCCCAACAGTGGAGGTGGGCGGGTGACCCAGGGGTTGCCGAGCAGACTGGACCGTCCCTGGAAACAGACTCTCTCCGCCCTGGGGCTGCTGGGTTGGTGGGACAGAACCTGGGAGCTGCTGGCGGTCACCTTGGTCACCCCAGGGGACAACCCGCCTGAGAGGGAAGCCAGCTCAGAGGAAAGCAGGGCCCGAGACGGAGAGAGTTGAGTCACGAGTAGATTGTTGGAGCCCCTGGAGCCTGCTGGGTCAGAAGCTGGTACACCTGACTTTTAAGTACACGAGCTACTAAATTCCCTCTTTTCACTGAAATCTGTTTGAATTGAGCTTCTGTCACTTGCAACCACAAGGATCCCAAGCAGGAGAGCCCAGAGTTGGCCGCTAGGTGGTGGCACCAGGCAGACCCACGGAAGGGGGCTGCTTCAGGAAGGCCGTGTCCTCGGTCTCTGGGGACCAAGCATGCTGAGGGGCTCCTCCCAGAGGGCAGGGCTGCACCGAGTGCCCCCTCCCAGCCCCAGGATGGCCCTGGTCTCGGGATCCCAGCTCACGGCCCCTCTTTCTGTGGGTTACACGGGCCCCGCCCAGGGGCTCAGCCAGGCCGGTGAGGTGGCTCTGGAGCAGGAGAGGCAGTGGCAGCCTCCTGGAGAGTAGAATCCTAGTGGGAGGAGGGAGGAGAGGCAGACAGAACATGCACCATGCTTGAAAAATAGAGCACGCGCTCGTTTATCCCGCGTCAGCACTGGCGCCCACCCCGGCCTGGGTCATGAACTTCGTGAGGGCAGGAGGGTGTGTGGCCGGCTCACGTCCCGTAAGGGACATCACCTCTCAGACTCTAAGTCAGATCCTGTCCCTCCTCTGCTCGAACTTCAGTGGCTCCCACCTTAGAGTGAGAGACAAAGTCCTCACAGTGACCCACGAGGCCCTAGTCCACTGGCCCGCCCAAGTGCCCCAGTGACCTCTCACCACAGGGCCTTTGCATCTCCTTTTTCTGCTTCCAGGAGTTCTCTTCCCCAAGACATCCACGTGACTCCCTTCCTTCAGTTTTTGCTCAAGCGTCACCTTGTCAGTGAGACCTCCCCAGCCACCCCATCTGGCCCCGCACGCCCCGCCTCCTGTCCTGCTTTATTTCTCTCCCTAGCACTATTGTCATGAGTCTCATGTGACTAATAGATTCATTGATTGTGTCTTGTCTGTTCACCCAAACGAGGCTGTGAGTTCCATGATGGATCTCCGTCTACTGTCCTCACCGCACAGTGCCTGGCGCACAGTAGGCACTTCATAAAAATATGTTCAGTGAATGAATGAAATCTCCCCTGTGGGCACAGCACCCTGATCGTCCTTTGGGGAACCTCTGTCCTCTACTCTTGGTTCACGCACTGTCGGTGGGGAACCCACACCCGACTCCACGGGAGGTGCATGATCTGGGCCTGGCAATCGCACAGCCAGGACTGCTGGGTGCACCTGGGTGGGTCGTGCCTGCACAGGGGCCAAAATTCCTGCCCACCAACCCTGGGTCCTGGCGCAGGGCTGCTTCTCCCGAGAACAAGGGACACCTTTTCTAACTGACAGCAGGCACCACGGTGGATAATCCTGGCCATGAGCAAACCCCACCCCCTTGACCCCAGTGTTTGGGTCAGAGATGAGCATGTGACCAGGCTGGTCCAGCCAGGTGAATCCTGAGAAACCCACAGGTGCCACCAGGAAGAGAGGGTCCTCCCTATGGGGTTGCTGCACAGGCAAGTGGCATCTCCTCCTTGGCTAGGAAAGAGGAAGGGAGAAAATGACTAGAACCCCTGGATCCAGCCCTACCTGAGGCCAGATCCACCCTCAGGGCCTTTTCAGTTCTGTGAGCCCATCCACACATTCCCTTTTTCTTAAGTCTGTTGGAGTTGGGTTTTCTGTCCCTGACAGTTGCTGGGCCCTGTCTGACCCAGGAGGTGGAGTAACGACACCTGTAGGGCAGCTGTGTGGTTAGTGAGACCCGGCCCTTGAAAAGGACTTTGTCTTCAAACGCTTAGGCACATGAAGGGCCGCTGGGGGTGTTGGCGGGCTCTGACCTCGTCCCCACCACCCTCCCTCCCCCAGGGCGGCTCCCCCAGGAGTCCCGACCCCTCCCCGGGGCAGCCTCTGCCCCTCCTCCAAAGGGGATTGTAGCTACTCACGGCTGCTCTCTCTCAGCCCAGTAATTTTCTTCTTTCCCATTTTGTCGTCTGGAAAGACGCAAATTGAAGCGCTTAATTTTTCCTCCTCCAAACCAATTAGTACAGAAGTGCACAGCACGATGCGCGGGAGCGAGAGCGAGTCCTTTACATCAAGTAGCAAAAAGAAACATGAGCTTGGGGCGAACTCACGAGGAAGAACGACCTGGGAAACGTGAGGCCCGGCAGGCAAGCCCGGAATGGGGACCCCTGGAGCCTCCCGGAGGAGGTGGGTTTAGGGCGCTTCCAGAACTGCCTGGCGTCCCCTCTCCTCCCTGGATCCTGAGGGAAAGGTGTCCAGGAATTCAGAGAATGTCCAAGCAAAGACACCTCTCTCCACCGCCACTGCCGCCCTGGGCTGAGCCCCATCGTCCGTCACAGTCCTCCGGGATAATTACAACAGCCTCCTCGGGCTCCGGGCTTACACGCTGACTGCCTTCAATCCAAACCCCCACTCATTCAACACACGTTGCAGTCAAAACCAGCTTTAGAAATGTAAATCGAACCATGTCACCCTCTGCTCTAAAATCTTCAGTGGCTCCCCATGGCTCTTAGAATAAAATCTAAACTCCTCGTGATGGCCTCCAAGGCCCTGCGTGGTCTGGCCACCCCTCAGATTCATCTCCCCAGACTCTCCCACTGGCTCACTCTGCTGCAGCCACACTGACCTCCTCGATCCTCCTCCAACTCACCAAGCTCATTTCTGCCCCAGGACCTTTGCACTTGCTGTTTCCCACATCTTTTCCTGTTGCCTCTTTCCTGCCTTGCAGGTCTCAGCTCAAATGTGACTCCCCACCCAGGCTAATGTCACTGCTGTTTATCCTCTTTACATCCGTTCAACCCAAAAACATCTGTTGAATGTCTTTCATGCCAGCCACATTCTCGGCCCCAGGGATGTGCCTTAACTACATTCTAGTCGAGGGGGAATTTGAAAAAGAGCAAACAGAGTGAAGAAGACAAAAATGATGTCAAGTGATGACAAATGCCAAATGGTGAAGAGATGACAAATGGTGAAGAGAAGGAGGGTGAGGCTGTAGCTAGAAACCAGTGGTCAGGGTGACATCACAGAGAAAGTGACGCTTGAGCAGACATGAAGGAGATGAGAGAGGGATCCACGCCGGCATCTGGGAGAAGTCTTCCAGACTGAAGAACAGCAAGTGCAAAGGCCCCGGGGCAGGGATGTGCCTGGTGTGTTTGAGGAGCAGCCAGGAGGCCAGTGCATCTGGGACAGAGTGAGGAAGGGGGAGGGTGGGGGCGATGCGGGTGGGGGTGGGGGTAGGTGCCCTAGGGCCGCAGAGACCATGGCAAGGACTCTGCTTTTGCTCTGAGTGAGGTGGGAGCTGAGGAGGGCTCTGAGCAGAGGTGGTCTGAACAGGATCTCTCCGTGACAACAGTTAGGAATCTACCAGCCTGGTCCAGGCAAGCACTAGATCAGGAGCAACGACTGTCCATGGAGTCGGGTGACTGAAGGAGGGTCGTGATCCTCGTCTTTAATTCTGAATAATTCTTGAGAGTCGAAGCAGGGAAGAGGTAGAAGGGAGTGACTTTCCCTGGGGCACAGAAGGGCTGTGGTGGGGTCCCAGATCGCAGGAGGCTTCAGCAGTGTTCACTCACGCAGTCACTCATTCATTCCCTCTGGAAGCCAGTCATTCATTCCAAACCCAGCAGAGGCTTTGGACCCAGATGGACGTGGGTTTGGTCCCGCCCACCACTTCCTAGCTGGGTGACTTTCGGCAAGGACCTCACCCTCTCTGGGCCTCGGTTTCCTCACCTGCACAGTGGGGGCCAAACAGGACCAGGCCTCACAGTGCTGGACTCACGGAGCTTCCTCTGAGCCAGGGCTGCATCACTCGGCCCAGGACTGCCCAGAGCAAGCGCTCGGGGAGTCCAGCCTCCGCCCTCCCTCCCACCCTCCTCCCTCCTTCCTTTCTCCTCATCAGACTGTGAGCCCCACGAGGACAGCGGCTTTTGTCTGTTCTTCGTCGTCCCATCCCCAGGGCCGGCACCTTCTCGGCCCAGAGCCAGTGCTCCCCCGTGAATCCTCCCCAGATGGGTGAACCCTGAGTCCCGAGCAGATGGAAGGCGCCCCGTCAGACTCAGCATTGACCCCAGAGGAGACGAGAGGTGGGTCAATGCCAGATTCCAGAAATGCAGGTCCAAAGGGCGGTGACAAACGTGTCTACAGGGGACGGGATCGCCCAGCAAAAAGTCACAGGCGTCACCGGACTCGTCCTGAGTCTACGAGGGCCAACGCACGGGCGTCCGTGACGTGTTTGACGTCGGCTCCAGCTCGCGTGCCAGCTGTGCTCAACTTTACAGGCCCGAGGGGGTCGCGTTTGGAGGCACCGTGCGTGCGGTGTACACAGTTTAAGACGTTGGGGTCCGCTGTGTAATCAACATGTCTTATCAAGCCCCAGCGCGCGTGTTCATTGCTTTAACTGTCGATGGAGCTGTGGCGTGGGGTCCACCCGGGGGATTCAGGGGTGTGGGGGGCTGCCTTGTGTGCCCAAGCAGCAGTGAAGTCTCCGACTTCCCGAGCACGTGGCGCTCGCAGGGTCCCACGTCAGCCATCCTCACGTGTGACTTCACTGCATCCGCAGGACGACCCCATTCGGGAGAGTCCTGTTATTATTCCCCATCTTACAGATGAGGGAACTGGAGAGCAGAGGGGCCTAGCATTTTTCCCAAGGTCACACAGCTCTTAAGCAGCAGCGCTGAGACTTAAGCCCAGGATCGCGCTGACTTTCCCACGGCCGGTGGCCACCGCACCCCAGTGTGCCTGAGACGGTCCCAGTTTGACAGCTGGAAGTCCATGCTCTGGAAACCCCTGAGTCCCGGACAAGCCGGGACTGCTGTCGCCCTGACCAAAGCCGGTGCTTCGACCCGCACCGTGACACGAGCTTCTTTGGGAAAGCACAAAAGGGGGCGTTGAGGGTTTCCCAGGAGGTATGACTCAGGCAAAAGGACAAGAATCTCGGACAGGGAAGGCACTGCTGAGGAATGGGAAGCAGCCATATTTCATTGGAGTTTTTTACCCTTTAATCCTAAAATAATTATAGACCCACAGGAAGCTGCAAATAGTGTTACAGGGGGCCCTGGGCCCCCAGCCCTGCCTCCCCGGGTGACATCTTACAGCCGTGACGCAATTGCAGAGCCAGAAAAGGACCTCGGTACAAACTGTTACCTGGACCCCAGACCTTATTCAGTCTCATTGTTATTTACACGTGCTCGTGCATGTGTGTGCACATGTGTACACGTGCGTGTGGCTATAGAACTATGCAGGTTTACCACATGTCTAGGTCCGCGTGACCACCACGGATATGAGGATAGAGGACCGTCTCCACCAAGGCCCTCACGTGCTGTCCCTTTGTGGTCACACCCGCTCCCCCCCGGCCCCACGCCCGCCCCTGTCGCCCGGCAAGCACCCATCTCTCCTCCCTCTTACAGTTCTGTCATTTCAGGAACATTCTTCGATTGAGGCACACAGCACGCAACTTTTCGACATGGGCTTTCTCGCTCAGCATAGCGCCCTCGAGCTCCGTCGCGGTCGTTGCACGTTCTCAGAAATTCACTCCATTTTGCTGTTGAGTCACATTTTGAGAAACCTAAGAGCAGAATTTGAGGAAGATGTTGGGACCAGAAATGCGGTGACGCTTGAAGCGATGAGCACAGAGGAGCTGCCAAGAGAGCAGGTTGGGAGAGAAGAGAGAGAGGCAAAAATCCTGGGACATGTCGACATCAGGGGCCAGGAGAAGGGAGACAGCCAGCAAAGGCGGGGAGAGAAGAGGGGCAATCCTGATCCCGGACTTTGGAAGCAGGAGGTCAAGGGGCCTCAGGAGGCTGGGGTCATGACCAGGGTTGGATCCTGCTGAACAGTCCAGATAAGCGGTGGGGAAAGTGTTTGGGGAGAAAAGACATGACGGATGTCTGTGGTTTTCTCTGAGCAGACTCTAAGCCCCTTCCTTTCCATTAATTATTCATTCATTCACTCAACCAATAAGAATTTACTGGGCTTCTTCTGTTGTGTATTGGTCTCAAAGTCACCCACTTGGGCAATTTCTGCTGCAGGGTCGTTCTGAAACGCTCCTGGTGCCCACCTGGTATATTTCTCAGCCTTCTCCGATTCTCTGACCCTCCTTTGGCATCCAGTAAACCCCCATTTTGCCTCAGTTAGCCAGATTCAGCTTCTGTTGCTGGAGACCGAATGGATAGCTCACGCACTTGGTCCAGGTGTTTGGGGTGGGGACGACTCCCGCACCCTACTCCAGGGTGGGCATGCAACCTAAACCAGGCTAACCACAGCAACCCATCCTCTAGCCAGGGTGAGCGGTTCTCACTCTAGTCCAGGGGGAGTCAGTCTTGGATATTGCTGGAACTCACACAAAGGAGAAAGTGTCTTTCCACTGAGCTTGCCAGCCTGTGGGATAGCAGGCTAGAGTCTCTATCACTTTGAGGGAAGGCCTTCCAGGGAAGGAAGCCAACGTCGAGGAATCAGGGATGAGAGATGAAGACAAATACATTATAGTAACATTCGAGCTCCCGGATGCAGCCCCTCCTGAAACCCCTGGACTTGCCCAGGCAGGGCCAGTAACTTGCAATTTTGGCTTAAGTCAGTTTCAACTGGGCTTATGTCCTTTGCCATCAAAATCTCTTCTGTTTACTGCAAAGACTACAACACTCTAAAGCGAGTGGCAATCTCCATGTTTCTTCATGGACAGATGGCTTCATAGACAAATGTTATAACTACATGTGAGAAGACAGCACACAGTAGGGTCTCCATATTTGCTACTTGCCTCCCATCTCCCAAGTGGGCTCACATGTGAGCTTGCCAGCAAGAGGACAAGGCGGGGAGCTGCAGGCTACTTTTTTTAAATCAAGGACATTCCAAGGTCAACACCCGGAGTTTTGCATCCCCCCGGCTGCTCAGCTTACACACCTTCCTCACATCGGCTTGTTATCACAGACTCAGGCCACCCAAATGATTCCAAAATAGACACCTTAAATTCTAAGACGACAAGCAAAGCTGGTGTTAATGAAATGTTTAGTGCCTGTTGCGGCTCATATGTTAGTTTTGCATCAAATTTATGGGCCTGGAGAGGTGCATTTATAATGCATGATGTGTACATTTTTATCACATTGGAGGACCCACACGTAACCGACATGGACTGTAGATTTATGGCCGTCTTTATAAAGCTTGGAGTGTAATTTCATTACTTATAAATATCTACAGAGGTGAAAGTTGTAGCTCTGCCTTTGTGGCGTCTCGTGATGTAACACAGTCCTTAGTGACCAGTGGACGCTAAGCGTGTGGTTAGGAAGCACCCCCCAGGGAGACCCTGGGCCTCTGGGGGCTGGAGCAGTGTTCTGACGCCCCCGGGGGGAGGCGGTGTCCACGGGCAGGGCCTGGAAAGGAGGGCGGACACCTAAGTGGAACGAACCCCCCCGAGAGGACGGGCAGGCTGCCTCGGGCTCGAAGCCCGTCCTGGGACCCGGGAACCGCAGAGGGCACTCGGGGAAGAGGCCGCCCGGGCTGGGACTTGCAGGCAGCTGGGGCCGCAGGAGACGGAGGGGCTGGGGCAGGGCTCCCGAGGGAACCGTGTGGTGTTACCCGTGGGACAGTTGCTGTCGTCGACCAGGTTCCTCTCTCTGAAGATGCCTGGTTGATGCCCCCAGCTCTAAGGAGCTCGGGTTTCATTCTGTTATTTCTGCCATAAACCTTCCCCAGACGCCCCCAGAGTTGAGGCGTGAGAAGAGCCTCAGTCACAGGGGCTGCGGGGCTCCGAGCCCAGATGGGAGAGTCTGAATAAAGGTCTTGTTCTCACCCAGTGGGTGTCAGCGGGGACTGAGGGTGGGCCCTGGACACAGGGAGGGATCAGGGCGCAGTCCCTCCAAGGCATCTGGGTGACGTCATCACCCACAATGGTCCTCCCAGTGCTTCCACAGCGAGGAGAAGAGACTAGAGGGGGTGTGTGTTTGTGTTTGCGTGTGTGTGTGTGAATTAGCAGCAGATGCAACTGCAAGTCACAGTAAACTCATTTAAAAAGTGCTTTAGGCAAAACACAAGATTATTTCCCTCTCTGGTAAACAAAGCCCAGGAGTAAGCAGCCAGGGCTGATGAGATGGCTTCACTCTAATCAAGGATTCAGCCTCCCTCTAACTTCTTATTTTATCAACCACAACACATGGCTTCCACCTCATGATTCAAATGGCTGCTTGAGGTCCAGCCATCACACTCACATTCCAGTCAGCAGTGAGGAGGAAGATACAAAAATGTGGGTTCCTCTTCCTTTAAGACACTTTCTGGAAATTACACCCGGCACTTCTGCTCTCACACAGCACATTGACAATGACTTAGTCACACAGCCACATCTAACTGCAAGGGAAGCTGGGAACGTAGTCATTATTTCGGGCAGCTATGCGGCAGCGAAATTCTTTCTTCCCTAAGGAGGAAAAGGAGAACAATATTGGAGGAACGGTCAGCAGTCTGTTCCATCCTGGGCACGAGTGTCTGCACGTGTGTAGGCCCCTGGGCGTAGGGTGTGGGCGTGTGGACGTGTCCAGGCCTGGGTTTGTAACCGTGCTCACCATCAGTTAGCAACGTAAACACGCTGCCTGGATGACGAGTGGATGAGTGAATGTCCATCTGAGAGACGTGTACAAGCATGGGAACGCATGGGGTACAAGCATGAGTGTGCACACTCACGACACACGCATGCTCACTAATTCACTTCTCATTCAGCTAACATTTCCTGAGCACCTACTATGTGCCTGGAACGGGGCTGCACACTGGGCACCAGCATGTCAGCACGGCCGTCGAGGCCGCTGCCCTCACGGAATTAGAGTCCAACGGAATACAAGGACCCGACCCGGGTGCAGCAAAACCAAGTAAGAGAACACGACAATGACATTGGGGTGAGGGAGAAAATAAAGAGTGTGATCCTCCAGGGACCAACGGGGAGCACGGGGGCAGCCAGTGAGGACAGGAGGGTTGTGGAAGGGGGTCCCTGGGGAGGTGACACTGAAGGAAACACATCAGCCCACCCACCCCTAGACATCTGCCTCCAGCTCAGACCCCCTGTCGTAGCCCCAGGTGCTGAGCTCCAGGCGCCACCCTGATGTCTCCCCCGAGGTCCATCCTGCCCCGGGTCCACGAGGCTGAAGAGAAGCTCCTGTTTCTCTTGCCCAAACCTGCCCTCCCCTCCCTCCGTCTTCCCCAGCTCAGTCCGTGGCTGCGCTATTTACTGAAAGACAGAAGGAGCCAGGGTGGGAAGAGCCAGGGAAGGAGCATTCCAGAGGGAGCCGCCAGTGCAAAGGCCCTGAGGCAGGGAATCTCTTCCTGTAGTGGAGGAACGGAAAGGAGGCCAGGGCATGCCTGCCTTCAAGGAGGGAGCCAGGTGACCCACCACCCCGACACCACCCTCCCCAGCCTCCTGCTGGCTGGACCAGAGCCAAAGCCAGAGGCCAGACAGCCCTGTGGTGTGGGCCACCTCATCAGCCTTGCAGGTCACAGGGCAGGGTAAGCTGGAAGAGTTGATGTGAGGACAGAGGGAAGACGTGTGGCCAGGCCTGCGGCCAAGGCCAGGGCTCTGGTGCTCATCATGAGTCAGGTGGGGAGCCATGGAGGGGACGAGCAGAGAGGTGACCAGATTAGATTAACTCTTTAAAGTGTCCTCTCACTGCTCTGGAGACCGCAGGCTGTGGATCCTGGTGGAAGCGGGAGGCTGGTAGGGAGGCATCTGCTGTGGTCCAGGGGGTGGTGACATAGCTCCGGCTGAGTGGGGGCAGGGGAGGGAGGGGGCACTGCCGTCCCAGAGTCAAAGCAGAGAAGCCACACCCAGGGACTCCAGGTGCACGAGGACCAGGGATGGCGCTCAGGTTGAACAAGCAGGGGGTGGCTCTGTCCACACATAGCAACAGCCCGGACACCTGAACAGAGGGGGACTTCAGGCATTGTGAGCCCGAGGGGGTCAGAGCCTCGCCCTGGAAACCCCTGAGAACTCCAGCTCTGGCCGCAGCAAGAGAGACAGGAGCGATGAGTGAGGCGCCCAGGAATGCCCGGGGCTGGGGTCTGATATCCTCCCATCTCCTTCCTCCTGCCCATCAGGAGGACTCGCCCTGGGCCGGCTGTCCCCACATCTCGCTCCTCCCCGTCCATCAGGAGGACTCGCCCTGGGCCGGCTGTCCCCACATCTCGCTCCTCCCCGTCCATCAGGAGGATGGCCCGCGGCGGGGACAGCTGTTGGCTGAGAATCAAGGGCTCCTCCAAGTCCACCTTCCACGCCGCCAGCCCCGAGCGTCCAGTAAAACTGCTGGGACTGAGTGAGACGCGGCCTCCAGGGGACGGCTGGCCGGGCCCCGCTCAGCCCCAGGCCCAGGCAGCCTGGCAGAGGGCCCGGCTGCAGGAAGGAGACCAGCTGCGGCGTGTCCTGGAGCAGCCCGTCCACCCGAAGCCCCGTCCAGCTCCACTACTCGCAGGTAGGTGACCTGGAGGAGTGACTCCCCCTCTGGGACTCAGTCTCCCCATCTGTAAAGCTCCATCACCAGAGCTCCTCGCAGCCACCAGGGACTCAGCTCCAGCTGGTGGAGCAGAGGGAGGAGGGGGTCGAGGGGAATCTGCCCTGGGAGCTCTGGGAGGACCAGAGAGGCTGGCCTGGAGGTTGCACAGGTGGCAAGAACGCCCGGCGTCCCCGGCAGGACTGCTCCCAGGGACCCGACGCTGCTGCCTATGGGCACAGACGCCCCAGCCTGCACTTGACCCTGGGCCCGGGGTCAACAGTGGAGACTCCTCACCACCCTCAGTCCATGTGGCTTCATCCTCTCCTGTGCACGAGGTTGTCATGTGACCCACGCCTGGGCCAACGAGCATCATCCCTGGGGCTTTGCTGGACTCCCTGAGGGAGGTATCTGGTTTCTGCTGAAGTTGCTAAATTGGTGGATAGAAGCCTAGAGCTGCTGGGGACCAGTTTGCCCCCAACTGGAAGAGCCTGTCTGAGAATTTCCTCAATGCAGGGGAAAGCAGAGCTGAGAAATGGAGAGAGGAGGCATCTTAACACTGTAGGAGCCCCTGGATGTAGCCCGGCCTGAAGCCATATGGTCAATGAGCAAAACTGAGCCAGGTATTCTGTGTTTCTTTGTTTGTTCTTGGTTTTGTTTTAGGCCAGTTTGATTTGAGCTCTGCCACTTGCAACCCAGAGACCAAGGAAGGAACTCCAAGGAAACACCTGTTATATTGCAGGAAGGTGTGGCATTAATTCCGAGAGTCAGGGACCTGGAGGTGAGGAAAGAAGAGTGTGAGAGATGAGGGTCCCTGGTCCTTTCCCACCAATATCCCTCGAGATGCTGGAATCCCACCATCAGCCACTAGAGGAATTGGGCTGGGGTGTGGGCTCGGCAGGAGGGGCCCTCCAGCGTCACCAGCCCCTCTCCTCCCAGAGGTAGGCAGACATCCTCCCCTGGGGCCCAGGCTCCCTGCCTGGAGTGAGTGCAGTGCAGCTTATGGGGAGGGGACGCCCAGATGCTGCCCTCACAGTCCCACCTTCTCTGAGCCAACAGCCCACCAGGGGCACCGGCCTCTGGCATCTTCCCTCTCACATCGGAGGAAACGCCGCTGGAGACGCGGGCAGAGCTGTGTGTTGGCACCAAACACACCTGAGAGCAGGACCGCCCTCTGCCTCCCGCGCTGTGTGACACAGGGCAGGCCCTTGCCCTCCGAGCCTCAGTGTGGCAGCCTGTGACACAGGACAATGGAAAGGTCCACCCTGCAGGGAGGGAGGCAATGTGTATAAAGCCCGGTACACAGCCGGTGCTTAGAAACCCTGTGCGTCCTAGTCCCCAGCAGAACGGCACGGGCAACGGTGCACAGGTAGAAACGGGTCTCCCCTCTGTCCTGAAATGAGGGGGACAGGAGGGCGAGGCAGGTGGGAATGTGTGCGGTGTGTGAAGGCAGACCTCACAGGCCACCCGTCCTGACTGTGGATTCCCAGTTCCTAGTAGGGGTGGATCTGGTGTAGGAATTCTCAGCTCGGTGGTCCCGAACCCCAGGGCTGTTCTGAGAATTGTGGGGGGATTTTTGATCATCATCATAATTGGGGGCCCGTGGACAAGCAGTGCTGTGGCCGGGGGCTCAGACATCATGTCCTCAGTACGTGGGACAGTTCTGTACCCCATCCAGCCGGCTTCCCACGCCCAGCGGACGGTCACGGAGCCGGAATCCCTCCCAGCTGGGGTCGTGGTTGGGTCTCCTCAGGAGCAGCCCTGCGTCCAGGACCCGAGGGACTCCGGCGTAGGCGTCGGGGAGGGAACACAGTGGACACCAAGGTGCGGACAGACACGTGACCTTGAGGGCCGGCACTCAGGCTGCAGGGCCCCGGGGAGATGGTCCAGGGCGATGCTGGCATCTGCGAGCCCCGGGCCGCTAACGCATGTGCACACACCCTTCCTCGTGTGCACTGAGGCCGCCCCTGGGGCCCGAGCTCCCTGGACGTCCCCCTGCAGCTCGTGAGCACCAGCCTCGGGGACAGAGAGCGTCTGAGGCGGAGGCGGGGGGCTGGGAGCACGCTGGTGCCCTAGGAAGGAAGGGGCGGGGGGCATGGGGCCAACAGGGTGACAACTGCTTCTGGGTTTACCCTCTTCCCGGGATTCTAGGATGCGCTGGAGTTTTAGGAAAGCATCTCCCGCTGACATTGAGGGCAGACCGTCCACCGGATGGAACACCCACCGCAACGCTCTCGTGGGGTCAGATCCCCGCAGGGCAGGCGGGCCAGTCTGCGGTTGTCGCCATGGCGGTCACTGTCCTGCGCTGCCGGCCTCGGTCCAGGGCCGGTGCGCTCAGGACTCGCACATGACAAACGCTCCATCAGAGCCAAGGACGTGTCGCTAGCATGGCTGCGTCTCACCTTTGCATAGCGGTCAGGGCCCTCACTGACCCCTGTGTGACAACGTGAGGCTACGACACGTCACTCGAGGACCGTCACTCGGAACCGTGAGGGAGCCGTTCCCAGGCGTTCCTCGTTTGCCGGCCTGCTTGGTGGGGTCTCCGTCCAGGATCTGAGCCACAGCATCGAGCGCGTCCTCCCCCAGCCCCCGACTCGCCCGGGAGGCTGAGAAGCAGCAGCGGGGCCGCGGTCCAGGCTGCCCGCAGAGCCTTCCTCCGGAGGAGCAGACAGCGCACGTGACAGGGGCCCCGAGAGCCCCCAGGCCTGGGGACCAGGGAGGCCTTCCCTGGGGAGGCGGAGCCCAGCAGAGCCCAGCTGCCGCCCTTCCCCTCCCCCTGGAGCAGCCCCTAGCCCTGAGGTGGGGACAGCAGCTGGAGGGGATGGGCGTTTCAGAGAGGAGCTGAGGCCACTGCTCCAGCGTGCAGGAAGCACAACTTTTGTTCTTTTCCTCGGCTTAGCGCAATCTCGGCTGCATTGGACCAGGTGGGTCAAGCCCAGATTCTGGATCCAGGACACCGGGTTGGCACCCACCTCCTCCCAGCAGTGTGACCTGGGCCACGTTCACTGGGGTGCTCCGTGCCTCGGTTCCCTCATCTGTGAAATGGGGCAATACTAGAATCCTTTCCTAGTGTTGCTGAGAGGATTAAAACACGTTCCCATGGAAACACTTAGAACAACGCCTGCGAGTTAGCTGTCTTTACTTCTCTTTTCTGCACAGATGCTGGAAACCTGACCTCAGGCAATTTGTTGCTGATCCTTCCCCTTTTCCGAGGATTTACCTGTTCCAGGTGACAGGCGGACCAACATGGTCCTCAGGCACCATCCCTCTGACCCGTCAGACTGGGTCCTGGGTGTTGGCTCCACGGTTGCCATGGAGACGCTCCTTGTGCCTGTCCCTCCTGGCCTGACCATTGGCTCTGCTACTTCAGTGACCCCTGGTGCTTGTGGAGGTCACCCCGTGGCTCCTGCACTGGGAGGGAGAAGCGCTCTCTGCCATCCTCACAGACTTGACTACTCAGGGCAGGGGTGGCAAATGCAGGTGCCTGAGGGGTGGGCTGGTGACCTGAGTGTGGGAACGGGCCGGTGGGGGCTGCAGGAGAGCACTGGCCGTGTGTCGGGGTGGCTGTTCCTCAGCTCTGACCACTTGTCCCGTGAGGGAAGCCATGCCCCGTCCGGCTTACTTTTGTGGTTTTGAATGAAGTTGGGGTTTTCGATGTGCAATAAACTGTAGTTTTTCTTTTAATAGTGGCAAAAAATACCATTTTAAAAAGCAGCGTGTGAAGGCAAGACTAAAAGGCACACAGATGGGAAAAGAAGAACTCAAACAGACCTTCTTTGCATTCATATGATTGTTTATATAGAAAATCCCAAGGAATGCAGACACACAAGAAAACCTCCCAGAAGTTGACAGTGAGATTAGCAAGGTCAACACACAAAAAGTCAAGCATATTTCTATACAATAGCAATGCACAATTAGAAAAACAATTTTAAATACCATTTAGGAGAGCTCTCCCAAGACGAAATACTTAAGCATAAACCTAACAAACATGCGTAAGATTTTATGCTTTAAATTATGAAACACTGATGAAAGAAATCAAAGACCTAAATAAGTGGAAAGACATACCATGTTTATGGATTGGAATACTCAACATAGTAAAGATGTCAATTCTCCCAAATTTATTTACAGATTTAACACAATATCGATCAAAATGCGAGAAGTTTTTTAAAGATAATATGTTTTTTTAAAGATAAACTAATTGTAAAACGGATAGGCAAAGGAACTAGAATAGCTAAAACAATTTTGAAGAGGAATAATAAGGTTTGAAGAATCACCACCCCATTTTAAGACTAACTATAAAGCTCTAATAATCAAGACAGTGTGGCATTGATGAAGAAATGGACACACGGATGAATGAAAGAGAACAGAGAGTCCGGATCAGACCCACACAAATACGGCCAATTGATTTTTGACAGAGTACAAAAACAAGTCAATGGAGAACAGATACTACACTCAATAGATGGTGTTGGAACAACCGGTCATGTCTATGAAAAAAAAAAATGGACCGCACTGTAAACCTCACATCGTGTGTTAAGATTAACTCAAAGTGGATCATAGATCTAAATGTAACAGAAAATTACAAAATCCCCTCACTTCCGATAGCTTGGTGGTTGGGAGTAAGGAATTAAGTTGAGAGGACAGGGTCAGGTTGGATGTCCTGCTCCCCCGAGTGTGTGGACCAGATTCAGTCCACAGGCTGACTCAGGATCATACTTGCGGGACTGGGATGTCACTGAGGTTGGGGACGGGGTCTGTTTCCTCCCTGTGTCCCCAGCACCCAGCACAGCCCCGGCCAGCAGTGAACACAGGCTGCCTCTGTGTGGCTCACCCCAGTGAGGGGTCTGCAGGCCTCATCCCCTCTCCCCACCTCCCCCATGCAACGCCCCCAGCAGCCCCAGGCATGAGTCTGCCCAGACCCAGAATCCCTGACCTTTAGGGGCTCAGGTGTCAATTGGGCCTGATCAGAGAGGGAGGGAGTGGGAGGGGCGGAGAGAGAAACAAAAGACAAGCAAGTGGAAAATACTCCAGGCCTGGAAGAGCACCCCTCCGCAGCTGTCGGGGCCGTGATGCCCGTGACAGCCTCCCCAGGCCCGGCTCCCACCACCAATTCAGCAGATGCTTACCGAGTGCCCACAGCCGGGCACCCAGGGTCAAGTCCAGCCTACGGATGTGTGAGAGGGGTGGAGGGGATTCAACACTTCAAACATTGGGTAAATAGGATGGAGAGCAGTCCCAAGTAAGTGGCACTGCCCAGCACGTGCCCACTGCATAAGCAGCCGCTCCAGCTGTGCCCTGTGGTCCTGGCCTCCTTCACCTGCAGACACTGGCACTCTCTGCTGTAACTGATGAGGCCCACGTCACAGCCACATTCAGAGACCTGCGTCCACCCACCAGCAGGGCATCCAGGAAGCCACGTCCCCCATGTCCCTTCCTACCACAGCCCTTGTCCTAAGAGCCCAGGTCTGAGAACCAGGCCCCTGCCGGAAGCTTCAGCTGACAGGGTATTGATCAGAGTGTCGGTCAAAGGGGCCTTGAACTGCCCAGGCTTCTCGCAAGGCCTCTGTGATCCTGGCTCCAGGAACCTGTGCTCCAGGGCCCAGCAGAGCAGCCCGGAGGCTTCTGCAGGAGGCAGGAGGGGCAGGTGGAGTGTGCGAAGAAGAGGACCCCAGGGGAGCCAAGACCTGGGTTCTGCTCTGCCACCAGCTGGGCCCCGAAAGCTGGCATTCTGACTTTTCAATCTCTATTATAGGTAATTAATAGGAGCCACAGTTCATTCTGTGATCTGCAAATGCCTGGAGGCCCTACAGGGTCCGGCCCCACTGTCGCTGTGGCTTCATCCCCTCCAGCTCCCCTGCTCGCTCTGGCAACCACAGCGGCCTCCTGCCTGATCTCGAACTTTGTGCCCAGCGCGGGCTGAGCTCGGCGCCCACAGCCCCGCGTCATCCTGCTAACAGGTCCCGGGGCACTGGCCCCACTCTAAGGGCTGCAGGCCCGGGCACAGCAGCTCACGCGGCCTAGAGCTGAGACTGCGGCCCCCGCCGGGGTCACTCCCTCTGCCTGCGCCCTCCCACCGCCCAGTTGACACCCCGGCCCTATCTGAAGCCACATGCCGGGTCCCGGGACCATGAGGGGCTCTGCCAGGTGTGGGATCCACCCCTCGCCTGTGATTGGCGGGGGGTGACCACGTCTGACCAATGGGTGCGAGGGGCGTGTCCTGGGCTCCTGGGAGAACTTTGTCTCCGGAAAACGATGCTGCTTGTAAGGCGGAACAAAGAAAACGAAACAAGAACCTGCGCACACACTTTTTTTGCCCGGACCCCTTCTTTCCTGCTTTGCACAGTGTCACCGGCCCGTGTCCCACCTCCCCGCACCTGCCCTGGCCCCGCCCCGTCACACCCTCCCCGCTCCCCGTCTCCCCATCACCGCAGTTCTCTCCACGCGGGGCGCGAGGGAGACTTCAAGCCCCGCTCAGGTCCCTGCTGTGCCGGGACATCCCGCTCCCATCTCGCTGGGAGTAGAAGCCCAACCCCCCTCGCCCGGGCCACGGCGCCGCAGGGGCCGACCTCGCCTCCCCCTCCTCTCCGCCCACGTGGCGCCCTCCACACCCGCCCTGCAGCTCCTCCCACTCCTGGCGGTGCCCACCGGGCCTTTGCCCTGCTCTGCGCTCCTCCTGGAGCCTCCGCCCGCCCCCGTATCTGCCTGGATCCTCCCCATTCCCAGGTCTCTGCTCACGGGTCCCCTTCCGCAGAGTCCCCTCGTCCTCCCTTGCTGACATAGCACCCATTACTCCCGGCCCCTTCCCCTGACATATTTTTCTTCCTAAGATTTATCCCGATCTAACGTTGTATTTTATATTTAATCATTTACTGGTTCAGTATCTGTCTCCTGTCTCTGAAATATACGCTCCGAGAGGGCAGGAATTTAAAGCTTTTTTTCCCCACTACTGAATTCACGCGGTTCCTAGAAACGGCACAGGCACTTAGCGGTCGATGGATAATTGCTGAGTAAGTGAATGGAAGGAGAGGATAGAGATGTGCAGCAGGATCTGATGGGCAGCACTGGCTAACACTCCTATAGAGCCCACTATGTGCTGCCACCTCTCGCAGGGCTCCACACCTCATTCATTCATTCATTCGCTCACTCACTCATTCATTATTTCACTCAAACACGTGTTTCCTGAGCACCTACTATGTACCAGCAACTATGTGGGCTCCAGGACTAAAGCCATGAGCAAAACATCAAAAATCCCTTTATTCAAGGACTTAGTTTCCATGGTGGAAGCCGGACAAAGAGTGAAAGAGAACTAAATCTCAGGGAGTGCTCGATGGTGGATTAAGTGCCATCAAGGGAAGTGAGGGGGAGGGGGAGAGGAGGTGGGGAGGGGCTGGACTGGGACTTTTAACGGGGTGGCCGGGACAGCTCACTCAGAAGCAGCTTTTGAGTCAAGACCTCAAGGAGCCTGTCGAATCCTCCCCACACCCTACAAGGGAGGGACCATCATCATCCTTATTTTCCATGGGAGAAAAGTGAGGCTCAGAGAGGTTCAGAAACTCGCCCACGGCCACACAGCTGGCGAGTAGCACAGCCGGTTCCAACCCCACAGTCTGGTTGTAACTCTGCTCCTCCAGGTCTCGTCCAGATCCTCGGGGGCTCTGGATCTGGGGGGTCCCAGGCTGTGTGTTCCCCCAGAGCTTTGGGGCACTTCCTCTTGGGGCCTCTCTCCCTCCACCCTCCCAACTTCCTGAGGAGCAGGAAGGGGAGACGCTGTACATGCAGCTAGAATTCAATTCAGTGTCAACTCTGGACCCTCATTTTCAGGGGATAATTCAATTACTTTTTAATCACAAACAGGATATCCGCATTCCCTCTGCGTGAGCTCCGGCCAGGGTCATGGGGTGGGGAGGGGGGGGCATGCCAGGGGCGGGGAGCTGCAGGAGCCACTGTCCAGGCCCTGCACGTCACGTCTGAGGGTGCAAGCGTGTGTGCAAATGACCCTCCTGCCCAGGCACCAGACAGCCCCCGAAGATGCTCCTGTGAGTTCTGCCTGATGTGGGCAGCTGTTCAGATATATATTTGTCCCCAACAGCCTGCCTCCTCTCCAACCCTTAAAACAGCTCAAAAAGGGAGCTGTGACAGAAGAGCCTGACATCAGAAGTTTCCACTAAAACAAGAAAAGGGAACCACTTTGAAGTCAGTCCTGGGATGCGGGCTGCAGAGAGGCATCTGCGGTGAGGCAGCAGGTCGTCCTGACCAGGGGCTTCTGGACCCAGCGGAGAGCGACCCCAGTGCTCGGGGTCCCTGCAGGAAGAGACACCTGCAGACTCTGCAGCGGCACTGACAGAGTTGGACCCATCCCGTCCTGCTCGCTCCCCGGGGGAGCCCCTCCCTGCACCCTCGTCCTGGGCCTCCTCTGGCTGGAGGGTCCCGGCATCCAGGTCAGGGGGGTCAGTACTGAAGAGTCTCCCAGGGCGGCAGTCTCCTGGCCACGAGCAGGTGCAGCCTGGGGACCGTCCCCAACACTCTGGCCTCCTAGGGGTTGAGGCAGCATGGCCTGCTGTGTAGACCTGGGAGCAGAGGGAGCTGGTTCAGAGGCTGCTCTGGGGCTGCCAGCTGAGAAGGGCTGAGGGCCCGCCGCCCAGGAGCAGCCTGGTTCTGGCGGGGAGGGGTGCATCTGAGCTGGGCCAAGCCCAGAACCCCCTCGGAGGGGTGGGCACAGATGGCGGCAGCAGCCCAGGACAGCCCTGCCCTTCCCGGCCCACCCTCTGCCTGAGCCGCCCAAAAAGCGCCTTCTGTTGCTTCCTTCCCCCCTTGACCCTCCGCCCCAGTGCCCCTCTGCTCCTGTCCAGGACATGTGGCTCTGAGCACCATGCGCTCCCGGGAGCAGATGGCAGCCCCCAGACCCCCAAGTCATGTGCCACCCGCCTTTCACATGAAAATGGCTGAGACAGCAAGACGGAGTCCGCCAAGCCAGCCTGGCCAGGCAGTGAGGATGCGAGGCCATGTCCACACCAGGTGCCTGGAGCAGCCCTGGACAACGGCCTGTGGTTGGCGCCTCTCCCTCCTGTGGCCTCCATCCCTCAGAGCCCTGTGCATCCTCTACCCTCAACAATTCCACCTGTTTTCTCCCCTCCCCCTGCTCTCTGAGGCCACAGGATGGGAACACCAGAGAGCCAGACTGTCCAGCAGCCCGGTGAGTGGGGGGTCTTCCATTTTAAAGCAACACCCAGACCCCCAAGGTGAAGAGCAGAGCAGGGCATTGCTGCTGGGACCAAGAGGAAACAGCCCCTGAGGGAAAGACTCCAGCCCTGGCACTCACAAGGCCTCCTCTGTGCCCTCACAAGACCCGGGGGCAGCGGAGAAGGGGGGGCGCCCCACTGTTCATTCCGTTGTTGACCCGTCCATTCAACAAATGCGCAGGGTGCTCCCCAGTCAGAAGGTGGGGGTGATAACAGTCCCTGCTCAAAGGTAGTTGGAGGCCTCATTCTCGAAGGTTCTGGGAGCTTCTGGCACGGCCTGGCTCAAAGGGTGTGGTCATCAGTGTGTCCTCTCAGGCCTGAGATCTCCCGGAAGCCAGTGGTGACCGGACTTCCCCGCCCACCTGCGCTATCTCGTCACTCTCTTATGTGTCCTGCTCACTCTCTGAAATAACCTTCTTTGTTTATTTGCTCATTCTGTCTTTTCCCCCCAGAATGTGAGCCTCATGAGAGCAGGGACTCTGCCATTCACGTTTGCTGCAGGATCCCCAGGCTCTGGAACAGCAAGTCCTGGCACAGAGTCAAGCTACAAAAGCGTTTGTTGAGTGAATGAATAGCTTAGGCCAGTGAATGGATGGAAGAACGAAAGAATAAATGAATGGGCTTTGCATGACCTTGGCCCTGCTCCTTGTCTGGACTCATTGCTACCATTCTCCCTGCACTTACTCCTGCCCCAGGCTGCCCCAGGACACTTGCTTTTCCTGCTCCTGGAACACTCTTCCCTGGTGTGGCTCATGTCCCGCCCCGCCCTCCTTCAGGCGTCTGTATGACGTCAGCATCCCAGGGCCTCTGACCACCTGGTCTGAAACTGCAGACCGGCCCTGACTCCTGCCATTTCCCATCCTCTCACCCCACTGGCTTTCTTTTCTCCGCAGCACTTAGTATCTTTTGCTATAAGAATAACGTCTCTGTTTTGTTTATCGGCTCTCACTCCCCACTGGAACGTCACTCCAGGAGGGCAGGGATTGGGGCCGTCTTATTGGCTGATCCTGCCCATGGTCTTAGAACAGCGAGCGGCTGGCACATCACAGATGACCAGTAAATACTTGCTGAATGAATGAACGATCGGGAGGTCAGACAAAGACGCTGGAGTAAGGGGGCTGGGGCAAGCAGAGAGGGCTTCCTGGAGGAGGGGACATGAGTCGGGACTGATGGGATTAAGAGAGGGAGAGAGTGGCTAGGAGAAAATTCCAGGTAGTATAAAGGATTCAAAACCAGAGGCAGTTTCGCGGGGCCTGGAGCTGGGCTGTCACGGGTATCGTCTTCCTTTTTGCTCCCCCTCAAATGCTTAGATCTTATGCTGTCTGACAAGGGTTATTTGAAAATTTATTCAATGTTTTATTCATCCTTAAATTCTTTAAAGCTGCAAATCAAACAGTCGAGGGGTTCTTTGCTAACCAAGTTCCAGGCCCCTGTGTTGCAAATAACTCTGCTCTTTTGCATACCAAGCAGACCTTTCTCTGTCCCTGGAAGATGAATTTCTCTGGCGTTCATTGCTCTAATTGCATCCACAGTGAGGTGGAGCAAACATCCTCTCTTCCGATTTGCATTATGCAAAACCTTAATCTCCTCAAGTTTCTGAAAGCACTGTGAATGATTCACGGCCTCTGGCCGGGATGAAACAGCTTGATCGACCAGTCCATGTAAATTAGATTTATTGGGGGAAAATAAAGGAGCCTTGATACTATAAGCTATGGGGAAATAACCCCCCCGAGTGTGGAGGCCCCGTAAATGTGCTTCCTAGGGAAACAAAATGGGGCAGTTGACCACACACGTATTGTTGGATTTATGTCCTTCGTTCAATTATCAGAATGAAAAGGACAATGGACTTCTGTTTCAGGCAAACTAGTCTGCTGTCAGGGTGGGGTGAGGCGGGGAGGCACTGGTCCTCTGTGAACTGGGGGCAATCTGGCCTGAGAAAGGCCCCTGGAAGGCGAGGCAGGAAAGCAGGATGCTCAGGGTCACAGCAAGCGCACCCGACAGAGATCTGACTTTGAAACCTAGCTGTGCACGTTCATTGCTTTGTGACATCAGACAGGTTACTTAACCCCTCTGGGCTTTAATGTCCTCCCTGTCACTGAGGATAACAAAACCTCCCAGACCAGGTGGTTGAGGATTAAATGCCGTTCTGAACAGAAGCTTTGTTGGGCACCTTCCGTGTGCAGGCTCTGATCTATGCTCTGGGGAAACAGCAGAGACCAAAATGGACAAGGCCCTAACTCAGGGTGCTTAGAGAGAACAGCCAGGAAAGACTTCTGTTGCCTGGGCCAGCTCAGACAACCCTAAGGCCTGTGAAGTGAGTGAAACAGCAAGTGACTTGGGAGAGGGACAGTAACATTAGCCGGATAACATGGTCAGACCCAAGACTGCAACAGTGGGCACGGGTGACAACAGCCCCTCTCAGATGCTGGTGTTGGTTGTTAGAGCCATAAATCCATGCAGATCTGGCCACCACCGCCCGCCAGCCATGGGTGTCCTGGGTTCTGGCGTCAGGTGTCAGGACTGAATGCAACCAAACATATTCATTAACAGATGTATTATTATTTTTACTACCATCGTTATTGTTATATTTGCTACCATTTTACAGATGAGGAAACTGAGCCTGAGCATGGAATTTACAATCAGCAAGACATTCCTACGTAATACACACCCTGTCATCCATCTCTAAATTCATCTGCCTGGAGATGAGTAAGAAAGGACCACCTTGCTCCTCTGACCGGTTCTTGAGCTATTGGCTGTCGGCTGAAAATTCGCTCTTCTAGGTGCTACTTTTTGGTACGGGTTCCGTCTTCGCAAATCACGTTTCGCCCTTGTTCCGCTCCCTGTTGGGCTTTGCTGATGCAGGGCACTGGGGGGAGACACGGAGGAGGGCAGGAGGGTTTGCTCTTTCCTGTCTGCTTCCTGTCCCTGTTTCGCGTCTTCTTCCTGTTTGTTTCACGGTCCCAGTCAATGTCACCTTAGTGCCCTCAAACATACCGGCACCCACCAGACAGTGCTGGATGGTTCTCAGCCCCACAGGGCGAGTTCTGCAAGCTCCCCCTTCCAGGCTGTTGTGTTAGCATTACAACCTCTTCCCTTTGTGCCCAAGCCCTAAAGTGGAAGCTGATTCCCTCAGTGGCCACCCTCGTGACACCTCAGTGCAGGGGTTGGCGAATTTTTTCTGGTCACATAGAAAGGGCCGCATAATAAGTAGTTTAAGCTTGCAGGCCATATGGCGTCTGTTGCAACTACTCAGCTCTGCCCTTGCAGTGTGAAAGCAGCTGTACACATCGTGTAGACAAATGGGCACGGCTGTGTGCCAATAAAACTTTATTTACAAAGACAGACAGCCCACCTGTGAACAACAGTGTGCCAGTCTCTGGCTTAGTGTTGTCTCTTTGCATTTCAAGTCTTCAATACCTAATTAACAATTATGTATATAGTCTTTTGATTGTTGTTAAAATAACTGGCATGGTTTGTGTCTCCTGAATGGATTCTCATTCATACAGACTGGAACCAAGATTATGGTTCACATTTGACTGACTAACTAAGGCTTTTAAGGTACTTGTTACTTTTTTTCCCATTGGGTCCAAACAGCAAAAGGTCAACCACGTCGTGGACCAGTGTGATGTCTGTTACAATGAAAACAAGATCAAGAATCTCTGAAGACTCTATTGTGGCAAAAAGCAGGAGAGCTGGCGCGGGCTTGAGGCAACACCGTGAGCAGTAAGAGCAAACTGCTTCCTACAGTCCTTGCAAATTGGTCTAGAAGAAATACAGCATCTGCCAGGTCAACAGCTACATACGAGGTGTCAGGGCGTTTGCTGAGATGCTCAAGCTAAGATAATGTGTCTGGAACGGCAGCTACGATTGAAGGCACCATCTGATTAGGTTGGTAGTAATCCACAGTCATTCTCCAAGAACCATCTGCCTCTGCGTAGGCCAAACAGGCAAGTTAAATGGAGACGTGATTGGACCCCCCAGCCCTGCGCCTTTCAAGTCTTTGAGGTGTCGCTAGTCTCTGCAGTTCACCCAAAAATCCTCTCCCGGCTAGGAAGGAAGTTACCATAGGGCTGCATTTAGGTCTTACTACTCTAATGGCTTTTTGTCCATGAGTCCATCCAGCTGCAAAGGAACTTGGGAAACAGCATGAGGTGGATCTACAGACCTACGGGTCCACTGTGATTTCAACTTGGGTCAAAATTCCATTTATTACCTGATCTCTCTAAAAACAATTAGACAAGAGGCCATTACTCGCCATTGTGGTGGTTCCCGGCCGCCAGATCTTTTTCTGTTATATAATTCCAATAACATTACAGTTCATTGCCCATCTATTTCATTTCTAAGAACACCATGATGAATAAGCCATGAAAAGGTTTCCTGAGACGTTCTGATTACCTCTTCGTTTCTCTTGGAAAATCTGGTAAGCAGCCCCATCTCGTCTTTGGGGGATAAATGCTGTCACTTGTCCTCATCCCCACTGACGTCTCCCATCTGGTGTCTCCCTCTGGCATCTCCCTCTGGCATCTCCACCATCACGTCTTGCCTACTGAGAACAGCTACTTATGGATTTTCAAGGACACAGGTGCCCCCTCACTACCATGTCCCTCGATGCCTTAGTGAACAGAGTGTCACCAGACCCTTTTGGAGCACGTGGTGCAGTAGAAGGAGTGGCTGCGTGTATCATTCGTGATAAAGTCACTCCAACATCCTGATGTCCCTAAGCCTTTGGGTTTCTTCCTTTGCATTTTGCAAGGAACATTCTGTTATCCCAACCTCATTAAATGAGGGCCGCCATTGAGACCAAGTGTGGTCACCAACCAAGTAAACAGCCCCTTCCAGCCTAGTGAGCTAACCATTAAATTAGAATCCCTACTAAGTGCGCCCGTATCAAAACTTCACCTTGACCCCGTGTGACATCCTGTCCTCCTTAGTCTGAGCCTCTCAGAATCTCTTCCTGCACGTTCTCCTGCCAATGCCACTCAGCAAAGTCCTGCAGTCACTTTGCTGCTTATGTTGCTTCCTCCCAGGTCAGACTTTGTTCTTGTCCCCCTGGAACGTGCTGATATCTGACCCTCGTTTAGTAGCAACAAGGGCGGTTGGGGTGGCGTTTGAGGGGCATAGGTAGCCGCTTGCGAGGAGACCTTGTCATAACCTTGTAGGGAGACCTTGCAGGAGGCTGCCTCTACTTAGTTCTACTTGCTTCTCTTTGGCTCCTCTTCCTTTATTTCGATGTTTGTGTGATTTCCAACGCCCACAATGAGAGCAGACACATAGTAGATGCACAATAAATATATTTGGGATGGATTAATAAAAACATTTTAAGGGTAAGGGCCAAGCATTTGGAATTCTATTTTATTTTTTAATTTGTAATAAAGCAACTGTCAAAATTTAGCCTCTGTCTCCAGTTAAACCTCCTTTAAACAGAAGACCCAGTTGTCCAGCTCCTCATAAGCCACATCTTGGGCTAATGAGAAGCCCCATAGGGCAGACTCAGGCCTGATGTCACCAAACCTTCACATCTGGAACATGATTCTTGGCATCCAATAGATGCTCAGTAAATGTCAGCTGGATAAATGAATGAATGAATGAACGTGGGGCATTGCCTCAAGAGGCCTCTTCCTGAACCATCCATCTTGGTTGGGTATTGGTCGCGCCTCGCCCACCCGCTGTCTTCTCTGCCTTGTGCTCAGAGATAGACTGATCTTTCATTCCCACCAGCGAATTCTCTCCCAGTCGTAACCTGATGCAGTTCTATGACCAACAGGTGGCAGGCCATGAGTGTGGTGGGTTCCACTATCACGTCTCAGGGCTAAAGGCAGACCCAGCCGTGCCTCAGTGGGCCTCTTTGAGCCCTGAGGCCTCTCCATGGAGCTCCTTCCCAGACACCCACTGTGACTCATGGCAGCTCAGGGGCTGTGCTCAGGCCATACGTTTGACTCCACGGGCGCCTCGCCCATAGCGACTCCTGGCTTTCAATCTCCACTCAACTCTGACGTGGTTCTGGCACCAGGAAGTCACGAGTTTCAGATCGCAGGCCCTCTTCCCAGCCCCAGGATGTGAATCTTGATGGATTCAAGCCAGTGGTGTCAATCCTGGTGGACTCAACGACCTCTCAAAAGAAGAAATATCCTTAATGACCTCTCTACCGCCCTGCAATGAAAGTCATAAATAATTTACCTACAACATCACATGTACTTAAAAATCCATTATAATGCTCTAAGTGGATTACAAAAAGGAAATAAAAGGAAAATAATTTGTCATAAAATCAGTCATATTTCAGTATGCAAATGAGCAGGCACAGACACGAGGAGACACGATGGATAGCTAGATCCTTGCCGACATCTGGAGAATAAGTTTGGGTGTGAGAGTAGGAGCAGAGTCGCCCCACAACAGAAGGGCAGAAAAATGAAAGAGACACTTGAATATCAATAGTGCATTCAGTACACATTAAAATCTCGCACACATATTTTGTTTTGATATAAAGTTGACATAGGTTCTAGGCTAAGATGATTAAAATGGCTCTTCACACATGTGAGTGCCCCGTCTGTCTTGTGTAGACTGTTCTACCCAATGTAGGATATTCACCATGCCTGGCCCCTCCCTCCTAAATGCCAGGAAGGTCGCCGATCATTGAGACAAGCCAAAACACCCCCTATTTCCAACGTGTCCCCAGGGGGTGTACCTCTTTGGTGGAGGACCACTGGCCACCCACCATCAGCCCATCTCCTCCGCTGGCAACTGGTCCAGGAGCAAGCACGGGATGCAATTGTGGCCGAAGGCACATGAGAGAAAATCTGCTGGGGCTTCTGGGAAAGGTTTCTGGTCCTCTAAAGAGGCAAAAGGAAGAAACACATCCCCTTCTCCTTCTGCCTCCCGGCGAGGTCGCATCGGATGCGATGCCTGGAGCTGCGCAGCCTTCCTGCAGCCGTCCGGGTGACAGCCTGTGAGGAGCAGACAGCTCAGCGGGGAGCTGGAAGGAACCTGGTCCTCGATGAGCCCGCCGAGCCGAGAGCTGCCTGGAAGACCCCCTGATTCCTTGGCTTACGAAGTAATAGACTGTCTCTATTACTTAGCTACTTGTTTGGGAGTGTTCTGTCTCTTGAAGCCAAAAATATCCCATCTGTGACAGGTAGGGACAGTTTTGCTCATTACCATAATCCCTTCTATTTGGTGGCAAAGACTGTAATTTACAAGGCACCAGAGCGACATTCATGTCATCTGAACCTGGCACCCCTGTCAGGTGGGGTCACGATCCCCATTCACAAATAGGAACATTGAGGCCAAGGAGGAGGGAGAGACTCCCCAGCGTGAGACCCACAGGCAGTGGCCGAGCTGGAACTTGGCCCTGGTCCTTGCTGAGTCCCCTGCAGAGCTCCCTGCCATCCCGCGCTGCACGCAGGAGGCCTTCTCGACTCTGTGACTTGATGCCTCCTCCAGGCCCCCAGGCCCTGAATCTCCACAGCCCCTCATCGCCGTCACTTTACACTCTCATTATTGGGGTGACTTCCCCAAATTACAAGCCTGAGTCTCTAACAGTCCTCATGAAAATATGCATATCTCATCTTGAAAGAACTAATACATATTCATTAGCACAAATAAGTTCTCTGTTGGTTCTCAGATGTGGCAGGCTTTGAAAGAAATGGGACATGCGACAGGGAAGTTTTGAGCTGAGTCTAGTCCTGGTACCAGAATGAGTTTTCATTCCTTCCTTCCTTCATCCTACCCTCGCTCACTCAGTGCACACTTAGCGAGCCCTGTGTTCTCGATACTGTGCTATCTCTTGGAGTCTCAGACTCGGGCCAGCCGCAGCCCTGCCCCTTGGAGCTGGCCTCCTAGTGGGAAGAGACAGCGGATACTCACGTGAGTAAGATGATCAGGGATCTGACAAACCCCATGAAGGAAACAGTACAGCACGATAGAACAGGAAGTGACTCCACAGGAGGCAGGGGCTCCCTCAGGCAAGGTGGTCAGCGAAGGCCCCCAGGGGGAGGAGCTAAGACCCACCTAATGGGACAGACCCCCCCTCCTACTGCAACGTGGGCCTCTGAGAAGGGCCCCTTGTGCCCGGGGAGGCTGGCCTCAGGAATGGGCAATGACGGGTAGAGCGGAAACCAGATAAAAAGGTGAAGCAAGAGGCCAGCGATGAGCCCCTCTGCCACTCTTCTGCGGGGGCTTGAAGTGTGGGAGCACCGTCGGACAAGACGGAAGCACCAAGGCAATCCGGAGCCAGGCTGAACCATCTGCACCCTGGGACCTTCTGCGCTCAAGCTGCCATGTCCTGCAGAAAGAGGACTCGAGAGTTCACTGTCTGAAGAGAGAAGCAATGAGAAACGTCGGCCACACCGGGCTCCCTCACCGTGTCTGGTCCCGGGGGCCCTGTGTTTGTTTACTCGGCCTCTGAGCGCTGCGGGCACTGACGGGGAGGTTTGTGTGAGCTTGGGAGGCTTGAGAAAGTCACACGCACATACACACATATACACATACACATACACATATATATGTACATCCACACACACATACACACCTGCACATATATATGAATACATCCACACACACATACAGGTACACACTACACATTCACATGCACACACGTATAGACACTATAGACACACATATACATACGTCCACACACATACATGTACACACATACACATTCACATGCACACATACACACATACAGACTCACATACACGCATACACTCACACATCCGTCAGTGAGACTATTATTTATTAATCGCTGTAATTAAGACAGAAGCCCTTTCTGCAGCAAACATTTCTCTCTGGGAATTCAGCCGTAGACAGAAGCACGATTCCTGCACAATCACACAAATCCCGTCTCCACCTCCTCGCAGGGCGAGTTTCGTGCTATCAGAGGGCTGATCTGGGGGAGGGGCCGAGGGAGAACCAGCACAAGCCCACCGAGGCCTTTACTGCTTAACCCGCTTCTGCACTGAGGGGACGCAGCCGGCCCAGCCCTCCTGCCCCGCGGGCTCGGACGGAGCAGGAGCGCATCGTCTCCGCAGATGATGCTCTGGGAGGCAGTCCCCGAGTTCTGGTTCCCTGGAGTCTCTGGAAGTCACTCGTGGTGTCCACCCTCCCAGCACATGCTGGTCCCTGTGGCTGTGGCCATGTGACCCGTTCTGGCCAATGAGCTGTGAGCACAGTGATGGCCTCGCCCACATGCTGGGTGCTTAACTGCCTGTGCGAGGCCCGTCCCCAGCTCGTCTTTTCCTGCCAGGCAGCGATGACCTCGGGGAGGGCAGCTGCTCCTTGACCCCGGCTTACAAGCGAGAGGACTGAGCAGAGCCCCAGCCACCTGCGTGGACCTGCGGTTTGAGCCAGAAGCCAGCCCGCCTGGGGGGCCTCTCAGCTTGGGAGGCTGGCTGTTACGAGCGTCACCCAGCCGACCCTGACTGTGTACCAGGTGTTCAAAATGAGCCCCACCCAGGAGAAGAACCGCCACCATCCCGAGAGCCCCCGTGTTCCCGCACTGTGCTCTTCATGTCATGTCATGTGTGTAACACAGGGTAAACGTGTGCGCGTGCTGCTCGTTGTCCTCCCCTTGACAGGAGGAAATAATACTACGGTACTCACTGAGCACTGAAATTTGCTAAGCACCTTAACATGATTCCTTCAAGCCTCACGGTAACCCTGGGAGGAAAGTGCTCTTAGTTATTCCCATCTTACAGAGGAGGACACTGAGGCTCAGGGTGCTCGTGCGTATACCCAGGACCACACAGCCAGGAGGCGGCAGAGTTGGCATCTGAACCAAGGCCCATCTGACTCCGCTTCCGGTTCATGCTGAAGCCACCCTGGGCAGTGGAGGCCACCCTGATGGCTGGGGGAGGAGGTGGGGCGCAGACACCCAGGGGTTGTGTCCTGCACCCTCTGCCACATCAACCCTGAGAGTGCCCAACGGGGACGCTGGTGTGAGAGCCGGGCACTGCCTCCACCCTGCAGGTCAGGCTGGCGCTGAGGTCAAGCCTCTGGGCAGGGGTTCTGCGCGTCACCAAACCCGTCCCCCACTTTGCCTTCAGCCGGGCAGCGTCCGCCCCTTCACCTCCCGCCTCCTCGCCTGGAACGGCCCATCTTCTGAGTAAACCGCATGGATTCCTAATTGGCTTCTCAGTCGACATCACGGCTGTTTTGGGAGCAGCATCCTCGCAAATGCTTCCCTGGAGCGTTCAGGTGGAAAACGCAGATAAACACAGTCTTTGTAAAATACACGGATGCAATCTGTCCCCAGGGCCCGAGCCTGTCACCAGCCCTGGGCCCCCCTTCCACAGAGGCTTGAATCTTAGACTGTTGGCATTTCCTCCAGATGAGGTGTGGAGAGTGGAAGAGAAACTGCAGGCTGTGCAGACGAATAACCCTCGCAGCATCCTGAGCGTTCCCGTGGCCCCGCCCCGATCAGAGCCTTCACCCGCGCTCACTCATCCCCCCACACCAGCCCGTGAAGAACACGCTGCTGTGAGCTCAGGCTACAGGCAGGGAAACTGAGGCACAGAATGCTCAAGTGGCTTCCCTGGGAATTTGAACCCAGGAAGTCTGTCCACAAAGCTTGCGCACTTACTCACGAGGCCCCACCCCACACCGTCACTGTCACCAGCCCTCCATCCCCGGCCACGTGCCTCAGAGCACCTGCATCTAGATTTTTCTTTAAATCAGTGCAGTTCTTATTTTCTGAACAGAATCATGAGAAAGTGTCCCCTTCAGTGTCCAGCCCACGGCTTACATCACCTGTTTGGGCATTTCTTCATGTTTTAATGAACCAGGAGCCCCCAAGGGGAAGCATCCTGGACCCCCTCTGACTGACCCTGGCCTCAGCAGCAGCATCTCCCATCCCAGGAGCCGCTGGTGGACCTGGAGCTAGAGCGATGACCTGGGTTTCCCTGCTATGTGCTCATCCGCGGCTCTGAGGCTCCTTAACCTCGTGACCCTGGGTGAGCCCCTCACCCCTCCATCTCCACTGTGGGGGTGGTGGGCCAGTGCCCCTCACAGGGCTGCTGTGGGATCAGTGAGGTGACATGTCACGGGAACACCGTGCCCAGGACATAGCAGGTGTTCCGCTAACCTATCATCATATTGACTCTTCAACCCCAGATGGACACTGGGATCTTGCTCCTCTGTTAACTGAGAGGAGGGAGGCCAGATGGCCTTTGATGTCCATCGGGCAGGGTCACGTTCTGGGCCTCCACCCTCGGGCAGGGTCAGACGTTCTGGGCCTCCACCCTCAGGCAGGGTCAGACATTCTGGGCCTCCACCATCGGGCAGGGTCAGACGTTCTGGGCCTCCACCATAGGGCAGGGTCAGACATTCTGGGCCTCCACCCTCGGGCAGGGTCAGACGTTCTGGGCCTCCACCCTCGGGCAGGGTCAGATGTTCTGGGCCTCCACCCTTAGGCAGGGTCAGACGTTCTGGGCCTCCACCATCGGGCAGGGTCATGTTCTGGGCCTCCACCCTCGGGCAGGGTCAGACGTTCTGGGCCTCCACCCTCAGGCAGGGTCAGACGTTCTGGGCCTCCACCATCGGGCAGGATTAGACGTTCTGGGCCTCCACCATCAAGTCGGGTCCCACTTGGAACAGAGCAGGGATGAGCGAGGGAGGATGGCAGGGTGTTCCTTCCCCCTTTTTGTAGCTGAGTCTCTACACAGGACCCAGGTCTGGCTTGGCTGCTGCCAGGACACGCAGACATGGCAGCACCTCCCACAGCCCCCCAGGTGACAGTGCCCAGAACCCCCTGCCAGCTCCTGACAGCAGGTGGTGTGATGGATGGAGGGGCAGCCCCGCCCCCCACACCCGAGCCTCCTGCCCTCCCCTGATGGGCTGCTCCCCATCAGCCTGGAGCTCCATCGCCCTCCAATGTCGGCCACGCACCACGGAAACAAGTCCCACCCGTCAGAGCCATCCCTGCATTCTTTCCCAAAGAGCTGTTTGCGCCAAAAGCCAGAAGAGAGAGCGGCCCCCACCCAGCTGGCCCTCCTCCGCCTGTGGGCCTGCGGCGTTCCTGTCCCTGGAACAGCGCATCCCGGCTGTGACGCTTCTGAAAAGCCCCCGTTCGTCACCCCACAGCTCTGGGGGGCTCTGCTGAAGCACAAATAGGTGCGTGGGAGCATCTCCCTGTTACCCATTGGCCCCGTAGCACTGGGATGTGCATGGCCCTCTGCAGGGAGCAGGGCCAGAGGGCAGGGGACAGAGGGAGGGCAGGCTTTGACTGGAGAGAAGGTGACACGGCAGGAAGCAGGGCAAGGGCTCGGGCGAGGTGGGCAGGATAGAGTAGGGTCTTGCAGGGGGTGGGGGTGTGGGGCTTGTAGTCTGAGTGACAGAAGTCCCTGGAGGATTCCGAGCGAGCAGGGACATGGTTGACTTAGACTCTCACAGGATCCCTCTGTCTGCAGTAGGGGGTTGAGGCTGGGAGCGGGAGACCACTGAGGAGTAGACTGGAATATTCTGGCAAAAGATGGTCTGGAACAGGGTGGCAGCAGTAGACGTGGAGAGAAGTACCCAAGTGTCCAACATCCAGAGCAGGAAGGAAAGAGGCCCAGGGAGAAAAGAAGTGTTCCTCAGGGGCCATCTCTTTTCAGGGAGAAAGGATTTTCCCAGAATCCCCTAGTGCACAATGCTTGCACCTCATTGGCCAGAAGTGGGTCAACATCCACCAATCACAGGAAAGGGGTGGGATCCCGTGATTGGCTTACATCCTTACGCAAGACCACCTTCATAATTTGCCGGGCCCAGTGCAAAACCAAAACGCAGAGCCCCTTCTTCAAAAATTATTAAGAATGTCAAGACTGTTAAGGCAGCCTTGTTCCCATGATTCACCCCCTGGGCTGAGCATGGGGCCACCCAGACGGACCGCAGGAAGGAGGGCATGGGCAGCAGGGACGTGACCCCAGTGGGGGCAGCAGCCTCAGTACACCAGTCACTGTGCCTGGCTTTGCTGGTCCCTATAATTGGGATAATGGCCCAGGGAGGTGCTAGGAAGATGTGGGGGACACATATCAAGTGCTTAGAAGAGAGTCACTTGTTATTATTCTCAGTACCTCTAGGGACCAGATCCACCTCTTTCCCAGACTGTTGGTGTCACACAGCTGTAACCCCAGGACTCCAGGAAAATTTCTCTTCCAGGCCCCCCACCCCCCACCAGTCTGAGCGCCTCCAGCTCCCCCATTAGTCACGCCCTTTGTCTCCAGAAGAACCCGGAAGCCTCTGCCCTGGAGTTCATCAGAGGCGGCTGCGGGGAATAGACAGAAATAGTTCTATGTCATCATAATGTCGCACATTTCATAAAACAATAGGAAAAGCACAACACATTCTAGAAATAAAATGTTATAATACCACTTCCACTCTGAGAGTACTCTCGGCTTATTCTTGCAAACACTCAGATGAGCGGGCCAGGAGCCACGATTGCTCTGTTTTACAGATGAGGAAACGGTACTGTGCTCGAAACCCCCAGTGGCTTCCCGACTCTAGACATAAACTCCAAAGCCTGCCCGTCACCTGTCCCGTCCCAGTGCCCTGGGCCCTGCCCGCTCTGATGTCATATCCTCCCCCCACCTCTCTCACTGCTCCAGCTACAGGGGCCTTCCCACTCCTCCACCTCACCAGGACAGTCCTACCTGCGGGCCTTTGCACCTGCTGTTTCTTCAGTCTGGAACCAGCTGTCTCCAAGGTCTCTCCTCCTTAGGTCTCCATTCAAGGGTCTGCCGCAGAGAGGCCTTCGCTGACTGTTGATTAAAATAGCCTGCACAGCTGGCCCTGTCCCCCACCTGCTGGGTCTGTCTTATTGGCATTTATGCCATCTGACTTGTTACACACCCATGTGCTTATTGGTTTTTTTGTCTATCTCCTTCCAGCAGAAAATCAACTCCACGCGCACTTGGCTGATGTGACTGTGGGCCTGGAACAGGGCCTGGCACCTGGTAGGCCCTCCGTAAATATTTTTTAAGTGATGCCAGTGAGGGTAAGAGGTGGGCTCCAGTGGGTTGCTGAACCAGAGCTAGAATCACGAGGGGTTTCCATGAAGCTCCTGTGTGCCGGAATGCTGTGGGGGGATGCACTCTGGGCGGTGTGGGTGTCCTCAGCCCAAGCTGGCTTTGCATCGTCAGCAGTGACCTCCTGCCAAATTGCACCCAGACCCAGCCTAACAGAAGAACATTCTTGTGGGGACAGTCAGCTCCGTCCTTGGTTTCTGCAAGGGCTCTGAGGCCCTGGTGAGCCTCGCAGCTCAGCCGTCAATGCCAGTGAGGGAAACAGAGAGAACAGAAAGGTTTCAGGGGAGGCTGGTCAGGGCCCGAACTGTCCCAGGCAGGGAAGGCCGAGGGACACAATCATGCACTTTCCAAAACCTGAAGATGAAACTAGCACAGCCCCTCCCATGGGAGTGGCTGTCTACCGGTCAGAACCCTCCTGCCCCGGCCACACACTCACTGATTCACCCACCAGAAGCAACTAGTGTTGCTTGAGCACCTACTATGCACCAGCCACTGTGCCAGGAACTGGGGACACAGCTGCGAGCAAGGCAGGCCCAGCACGGCCCGTGTGAAACCTGCAGTCTGGCTGGAGTAGACCGACCATATGTGAGTTAACAAATACAGCAAAAATCTAAGTAAAGTTGGGATCTGTGCCGTGGCAGAGGAAACAGCGTGCTGGGCTAGCAAGTCATGGAACAGTGATCCTATCTTTACTCCATCAGGAGGGCTTCTCGGAAGAGGTGACGTTCTAACCAGAGATGAATGACAAGAAGAGGCAGCACGGGAAGAATGAGGCTGGGAGAGGTTCCTAGGCAGAGAAAACAGCAAGTGCAGAGTTCCTACATGGGAACAAGACTGCGGTCATAGAGTTTGAGGAACAGCAAGAAGGCCCCGGCAGCAGATGCGCCGTGAGCCAGAGAGGCAGCAGGTAGGAGGTGAGGCTGGAAAGCCTGGAGCCCCTGCTGGCTGCTTGGCTCGTCCAGGAGACCACGGTGGTGTTGGAGTCAGACGCACTCAGGTCAAAGCCCAAGGCCGTGTGACCTTGAGCAGGTCACTTAGCACTCTTGGCCTCTGCATTCTCACCTGTGAAATGGGACTAATAACCGTCTCTTCTTAGAGTCCCCGTGAGAAGTGGCGAGGTTTAGCCATCAGAATCCTCATCGGCAGGGGTGAGCGGTGCTCCCCGCCACGGCCGCGCGTTCACTGATTCATTCCACCCAAGTCGACGAGGACTGCTTGAGCACCCACAACACACCGACTGAGCGCTGTGCCAACACACCCGCGACGGCCCCGGCACACAGCACGTGCTCGAGGCTCAGCTGCTGTCGGTGTTAGTGGCCATTCCCACTCCACAGGGGGACCCTTCCTTCCTGCGCATCTGGGCCACCAGGTCTCGAGCGGGTTTCCTCTCCCTCCCCCTTGGCGACAGGAACGTCACTCGGACACGCGGTGTGGGCAGCCCAGAGCCGGCGTGGCTCTCGGCATCGAAGTTGCTAGCCCCCATCTGGTCCCTTTAGCCTCCGTGTCCAGAGGGGAGATGGTCGGGGCCGCGGGAGGCTGCCCTGTCATTAGAACACCCTTGCCACCACGTTCTGATGACCTGGGGGTCTCTGGTAAAGGAGACGGACAAGAATCCCTGCCCTTGTGGGGCTAACTCATAGTGCAAGAGACACAAAATGAACAGACGAACCGTAGACTCTGCTAGGTGGCGGTAAATGCGACAGAGAAAAATAAAACAGTGAGAGGAGAGAGGGTAAGAGGAAAGAATGGAGCACGTGGTGACACCCGAGCAGTCCTGAATCAAATAAAGGAGCAAAGCATGAGGTCAGCCGGGGTAAGAGTTCCCGGCCACAGGAACAACATGTGCAAAGACCCTGAGGCAGCACCCACGGCAACAAGGCAGCAAAGCATCCTTCTGATTTCCCACAACAGCCTGCGTCCTTTCGTTGGTAAGCTGACCTCTTCAACCGTTCCCCTCCCCCGCCCCCATTTCCACCAGGTTCTAGGATCAAAGCCAGATTCTCCCATGGTGTACCTGGGCAGAGTCCACGAAATCCAGTTCCCATTGCTAAATGTAACGTTGCTACCACAGCCCTGGAACCACATCCAGAGCCAGTATTTCCAAGCCGTGTGACCGTGGGTAAGTCCCTTAAACAACCTGAGCCTATTTCCTGCTCTGTAAAGCGGGGCTGTGGCGGTACCCACCTCGACGAGCTGGTGAGAGGGTCACGTGAGATGATGCCTTTAAGCCACCCAGCGAAGTGCCCAATAGATACTGAGCATTGGGCCCATGGGAGAGATTCTGACCATCACTATTAGTCCTCCAGAAAAGTCTGGGAGAGGCAGGGCTGGCCAAAGGATGAAATGTCCTTTTTGAGGAATAGAGTTGTATGCCTTCTGGTCATAGGAGGGGGAACTGAGGCTCAGAGAAGGTCACACAGCACATCAGGGGACTCTAACTTGGGCCCTGCTGCCCAGTCAAGCTCATCCTACAGCCCTCTCCTGACGACCTCTGCCCCTCCAGGGGACGTTACTAGTGCCCAGATAGGGCCAGCTTTCAGTCAGGCCTTCTGACTCACGGCCCCCAAAGCCCCAAAGCTCCGAGACACCAGGGAGCCCCAGCTACTCTCGGGGCTCCGCCAGGACGCCGGGCCCACAGCGCCACCTGGTGGTCAGTGCTTCATGCAGGTGGTGGTTCTGGGACCAGAGTGGGGTGCACATTAGTAACTGGCACCTCACTTTACAGTTTACGAGGGTCTTTCACAACCTTCTCATATGTCCAATTGCAAGGGAAGGAAGAAGGGAGAGAAGGAAAAGCACAAAAAAGGGAAAGACTATTTCGTCTAGCTCATAGACATATGTTAACGGGACAAAGGAAAAATAGAAAAGCTAAGAAAGAAAAGAAATGGAGGGGAAAGAGATGAAAATAAGAAAGAGAGAGAAATAAAGACAAGAGAAAAAAATTGAGAAAAAGAGAAAATATCCACCCACACCAAGTCAGGCCATGCCCAGCCCAGAAGGGCAAGAGGCCAGCGCCCACCACCCAGGCAGTCCCAGCCCCCGTCTCCGGGCTGCTCTGTCACAAACGTGGGCGCCCAGGAGCCAGCGCTGGGGATGGAAGCCAGGTGGGCAGGACGCAACAGGACTGGAGCCCAGGTCACCACCAGCTCTGGGCACTACGCGGTCCCTGGTGCCACCTGCTGGACGACAGAGCACCACACTTGTCCCCTAGAAGTTAAATTGGGGGGCCTCGAGGCTGTTGGTCCCCCAGCAACGCAGCCAGGTGGCTGGAAACGTCTCCATCTCTCAGAGAAGGAAACTGAGGCTGTGAGAGGGATGGTGGCTTCCCGAGGGACGGCCACTCAGCAAGTACAGAAGCCTGCCAGGTCCGGGGACAGGCGAGCGTGTCTGATTTCAAAGGTCCCAGCCCAGGCTCTCACTGCCCTGAGCAAGCCAGCCCAGCCCCAGGACAGAGGCAGGCGCAGACCACGTGGTTAGAGGCGCATGCAGGCAGCTGTGGTGTGGATTCCCAGCTCCGATAGACATGACCCTTCTGTCTTTCATTTAGCCAGGGTTCACTGACGCTGGGCACCGGGATGGATACTGGGGACACAGCAGACACGACAGGCGTGGCTCCTGCTCTCGGGGTGCTCTAACTGGTGGGGAAGCAGGATGGCAAATACATGAACAGTCAAATTCAGATAAAATCCTAAGGTGGCCAACTCTCCCCATCCCCACTTTGGCTTCCCGAGTGGCCCTTGACACCATCCACGCCAAGGGACCCTGTCCAACTCAGCTCCACTGGACAGCTGAAGAAACTGAGGACGGGGGGCATTCGGACGCCTGGATCCAGCTGTTGTCCTGGGGAGCTGAGAACCGCAAGTTCAAGAGACTCATCAGCCCACGTGGGTTTAGCCCACACCTGAGGCTCCACTGGCTGGCACAGGGACTCCTGGTCCCCAGGTCCTCCCTTGGCCAGAATCGCCACAGCGACTCCAGAGCTGACAATCTGGACCGTTCAGAGGCTGGCGCTGGCCAAGCTTGCCCGGGCCAGGCCATCCTGGAGCCTAGTGGGTCAGGGAAAGGAGTATGCCAGGCCAGGTGGGGCTGCGGGGAGCTGCCAACCCCAGAGGCAGTGGCCACTCCTCAGCTCCAGCCGACACACGGCCAGGCGCGACGTGGGCCAGCGGGACCAGAGCTTCTGAATTTTCCAGAGAAACCAAAACTCAGAATCTGGAAGCGAAATCTGCTGGTCCTTAAGTATGAGCGTCTAATTTGAAATTATAAAAAACTCTCTATCGGGAAAAATAAAAACAAAACCCACGTCTATTTCCAAGTTTCAGCCGGTGCAAGGGCCGGCTGTTTGAGACCTCTTGTCTCCCACAATAAAACGCCCCCTCGCTCTGAGCAAGGGGCCCTTTGCGCTCCATTGTGCACCGTGAGAAAGGCCTTCCGAGGAGGCAGGCCCAGGCTCTCAGCCCCAGTTTGCGGACGCAGCCGTCGCTGGGCAGCAATGTGACTTGCTCCAGGCCACAGAAACCCCGCTCCTCAGCTCCAAACCACAGCTGCCCCGTCTATCACTACAAGAGAACTCACTTTGCTCACTGGAGGCCCCCAGGGTGCTGCTTCCTACAACAGAGAGTGCCCGAAGGCAGGCATCAAATCCTCCCTATTGACCCCAAATACAGACGGAGGGGACAGCTCTCCCCTTAGAGCGACTTTCCCAGGATGCAGACACTGGCCCCAGATAATTCCCGAGAAGCAGAGCACCACTGTGCCCGAATCCCCCAGGACTCACTCTCGTCTATTACTGCACTGAGCCTTGGAAACCCGTGATAGAGACACGAGCTCCCTCTCTGGGAGGGACCCGATCTGGGCCTTGAGAGAATGACCTCTGGGACAGGTTTGTTTGGAAGGAAAAGAGATTAGAAGAGAATGGGCTCTGGTCTGAAATGGCAGGACGGGGTGGGGGCATCCTGGCTCAGGGGGGTCCCAAGCGTGGTCGTGACAATGGGAGGGCCTTCAAGAGGACTGCACCCAAGGGAGCCGTTCCTAGATGTCAGTGTTTTCCAACTGCGGGAAAGGAGAAGAAAGGAAGGAGGGAAGGGGGAGAGGAAGGGAGGGACAGGGAGGGAGATGGAAGGAGGGCGGCAGGCCTAGGACCGGTCTAGCAAAACAAGTCTGCAGGTCGAATTCTGTGGAGGCAATGAGATTCTCTGGCTGGGCAGAGGCAGCCAGGCAGCTTCCTAACAGTGGCCCGGGCCCGGGCAGTGAGAACCAGCTCACGGCCTAGACCTAGACTGACTGGCCCAGGGGTGCAGGCGCTGTGGCTACGCAGGCAGCTGTTGTGACTGGCCCACTTGCAGCCAGCATGGATTCTGATGGGCCGGAAAGTAGCCCGGCCCGACCACATGCTGATAACTGGAGCTCCCACCCGGATCCCAGATGCTAGACCCCGAGAGGCCTTGCAGGTTAAGGCGGAGGGCAGCTCAGTGGCGACGCTTGGACCTACCCTGACCCCTGGGCACATGGAAGACCAGGAACCCTGGCCCGACACCCCGGAGGAGACGAGGAATGCCTGGAAACAGTCTCGTTTTTCCACCACCGCAGTGAGATGGGAGCTCCGAATGCAAAATAAAGGCAAAATACAATAGCAGACGCCCCCGTGCAATCTCGGGTAGTCCTCAGAGCTCCCCTGTGAGGGAAAATGCATACAGCCCCCACTGAGGAAGAAACTGGGACTCGGAGTGGTGGCGTCACGGAGCAGGGGTCTCGGGCTCAAGGCCCCTTACGGTACAGATGGGAACCGTTCACCTGCGGCTTCAAAGCTCAGGCTGGTTCCACCCGGGATGCTGGCCACACCACCCACACCAGCAGGGTCAGCCCCAAAGGAACCCACCACAGGTCAGGACCTTTGTATTATAAACTGACTTTTAATAATAAAAAAATCTATCATGAATTTAATGGGAAGATCTGTACATTTTAAAGTAAACCAGTGCAGCTGCCCTCGCCTTCAGGGGCCCCTCTCCATTTCTTGCCACGGGGTCCTCATCAGCGTCGCCTGTGTCCAGCAACAAGCCCACTCTTGCAATCCAGTGCATGGTGGCGAGAGAGAGGGCGGTCCCTGGGGGCCCGGGCAGCCAGGATTCTGATGGGGCTTCAAGACACAGGGGCAGGGGAAACTTCCCCCCGACCGCGCCCACCGGCCCTTCTGCCTCAGCCATGACATTTCCCTGCTGGCACATGGGGCTGGAGGGGACAAACTGCCCAGGGGGTCTCCACAGGGGTCCCTGGGCTCAGAAGATGAGCAGGTCAGCTTCCTGTCCCAAATGCCCTGGCTCTGTGCTACCATCAAAAAAATAAATTACTGAAACCATCCCCATGTATTGCGGTGGCCCTACCTGCAGGACAGCCACTGTGTGCGAGAGCATCTCAGGCGGGTGGTTCAACCCCCTCCAGCCCCAAACCCCTGCGGCCAGTCATTCCAGGAGGGCAGGCAATTCATTCTAACGCTGACCCGGGGGTGGAGAGCAGAGGGCGGCCAGGAAAGGCTCAGAGCCGAGGCCTGTGAGCGACACTTTAGGACCCTAACATTCAAAAAGATGAAATGTTGACATTTTTTGAATTTTCAATAATTTAGTTTTTTTTTTCTTTTCTTTTTTTTTAGTAGAACTGGGAAAAGTTGTGACTACTACCTTACATTGGTCCCCTGTTAGACGATATACCTTTCTTTGAAATAATCTCACAACCTGGAGGAAAAAACTCAGACAACACCAACAACATAAAAACCTCAAAGTTCAAAAAACCGTAGAGATTTTACACCATATAAATAAAGTCGGAGCAAATCTCGTGCCCAGGGCTGATGGCTCAAGTCCCCACGGTGGGGACGTGGAGGCTGGGCAGCTTTCGAGCATCCTCTGGGGAACAGGTGCCGTGCCCTGTCCGTCTGTCTTTCCCGGCAGAGGCCCAGCTTTCCCGAGTCCACCAAGCAGGTTAGTACAGGGTTAGGGGTGAATCTGGAAGCTAAAAGGACGACGAGACGTGTGTCGCCTGGAATGTGGACTTCGAAGGAAACCAAGGGTTTCAAAAGTGCAGGTTGAGCCATCTCGAGGGAGCCGAGTCCGAGGGCCTCCAGCTACAGCGCCTGTGACTTCTGTGTCCTGGGGACTTGCAGGCAGGAGCCCAGGCCCCGGCTGCCCCCATCAGTTCTGCGGGTCCCCAGCACCCCTCGGGCTTCCGGCAGAAGGGTGGAGAAGGCACCGGCCCCAGGCCGATCAGCCAGCTCATCCGAGAGTGGGGGCACCGTTTGTCCTCGTAGGAGGTGATGGAGGAGGCTGGGCAGATCCCCGAGCAGGCGGGAGCAGAGGCCCCGGGCCAGCTCTGGAGAAGGCCATGTGGCCCCGTGTTCTCCCAAGTCCTGGCCCCGAGGACGCAGCCGAGCCCCGTGCATCTCAGAGGTCTCCGTCCACCGGGGGTTGGCAGAGGCGATAGAGCCTAGTGGATGGAGGCGAAGAGGATGAGGAGCGGCCGGGCGGCCAGGGCCGATTGTTATTACTCTATCAACTCTTCATGGAACACATAATCCACACCCAGAAAACAAAACTCAACAGGGATTAAAAAACAGAGTGAAAAACATTTATGCTGCCCATACTTCCCCCAGCCATCCAGGCCCCTACCCACAGGCACGCCCTGCTCCCTCCAGACGGACGAGGGGTTTACAGACACAGCCGTGTCTGCGTGTGTGCGCCCGTGTGTTAGGACGTGTACATGTTACACGTTAGGACGCTGCACGTTTACACGTGTGGGGGGTGTGCACATCTTTCCACACTAACGGTGGTAAACTAGACACGGTGCTCCATCCCTTGAGTTTTCGCACTGCATCCTTCCTGAGGGCCTCGCCCTGCACACACGGGGAGCTGCCTTTTCTTAACGTCTGCACCCAAGACTCTGAGCTCCATCTTCCAGTAAGCAGGAGCCACTAACGGGTTTCAAGCAGGACAGACAGATCTGCTGTGGGGAAATGACAGCAGGGGACCAGACAGGAGGCTCCTGTGGTGACAGGGGCAAGATAGAAGCAAGGCAGCACAGTGGGTTGAGCTCAGCTCCTAGGTCCAGCCTGCCTAGGTTAAGAATCCCAGCTCTGCCATTTACTAGCTGTGTGACCTCAGACAAGATATCTAACCTCTCTGTGCCTTAGTGTCCTTATCTGCCAAATGGCAGTAATAACAGTATCTTACTCACAGGCTGATGTTTGGAGTAAATGAGTAAAGGGACTGGAATGGTGCCTGGAGCAGGGTAAGTAACATACAAAAATGTTGCAAAGAAATGAGGGCTGAAAGCACAAAACCTGGTGAAACAGCAAGATCTGAATGCGAGTTACTGCACTGCACCAACGCCACTTCCCGGTTGTGACAATGTCCTGCGGTTATGTGAGACATTACACTGGGGGGTTGAGTGAAGGACCCACGGGGACTCTCTGTACTATTTCTGCAACTTCTTGTGAGTCAAACTATTTCAAAATAAAAAGTTATTTACAAATCGTGGGCAGATGCTGACAGCTAATGGCACAGTGGGGATGGGGAGAGAGGCCGGAATAAAAAGAGTTACTACTGGGAAAGGGGTGGCATGCAGCGCCAAGAGGCGGTCTGAAATCCACGTGCAGAGACAATGGGGTCGTAAGGACAGGAAGGTGGCAGAGAAGCGGGGGTCACACCCAATCATTGCCCAGGGCTCTCTTTGGCGGCCCTGTCTCATCTTCCCAGCCGAAGCGGGAGCTCCTCTGGGGGTAACAGACTGAGTGGTATTGGTTACTCCTCAAAGAGGGGCCCCATAATGAGGGGTGAAGCCCCCTCTGAACAGCAGGGGGTCTGCCTGGGGTGAGGCCAGCAGTTTGACGTGAAGACCCTTCTGGGAAGGAGGAGACAGGAGAGAGGGAAGGGACAGCCACTCACCGTGGTGCGCCCTGAGGCATCTGATCCTTGACTCGGAGGTTTTTGGCCAGAATCTCTACCCTGGGGCCCTGGGCAGAAAGAACCATGAGGCCCGGACCTGCCTCTTCAGAGTTCAGGGCCCTTGAGGACACGTGCGGGTGGGGTGGGAATGGGGTGGGGTGAGGGCAGTAATGGGAGGCCCCAGAAGCTGACATCCTGGCCCCCTCCAGATGGGGAGAAGTCCAAGTCGGGAGCTGATGACCACCCAGTCCCCAGACGGCCCCTCCTCCCACCCCGGCTGAGAGCGCACCAAGCCTGGACCCACAACGCCCAGGCGCCCCCAGCCCAGCACGGCCCATGACACCTGGGCGCCCGCAGCCCAGCAGGGCCCTGGGGAGGAGCCAGCTCACCTGCTTCCGCATGATGTCCGTGGCCTGCATGATGCACTTGGGCAGCAGCCCGTGGCTCCGTGCCAGGATGGCCGCCTGCTCCAGGGAGACGCTGAGGGTGCTCCTGCGGGGAGGGGCAGGGGACGTGGTTAGACGGGGCAGCCTCCTGTCCCATGGTGGCCTCGAGACCCCAGACACCTGGAAACGCAGCGCACTTGACCATCACGGCCCAGCAGACCCTTGGCCTCCGTCCTACTCTCTCCCCAAGCGAGCTCTGCCTCAGGGCCGAGAACCAGCTTCCCCATCCGGTGGACACAATTACACCGCAACCCTCACGGTACATTAACCTCTGCAGGTCCCAGTTCCCTTCACCACGAGGCATGGGCAATCGCGGTGCACCACTGACAGCTGGACCAGGTTGGGCAGCCTGCACCGTGCAGGATGTTCAGCAGCATCCCTGGCTCTACCACCAGATGCCGGGAGCACCTCCCTACCCCAGCTGTGACGACCCACAAGGTCTCCAAACACTGCCAAGTGTCCCCTGGGGGCAAAATCGCCCTCGGCTGAGAACCCCTGGAACAGGCCCATGGCACCAGCCGGCCGCGAGGAAACACGTTAATGCACGTGGAACATCAACAATGGGGCTTGGTGCACAGTGAGCGCTCTCAACCCCTACTGAGCGCCCGCTGTGTGCCAGGCACTGCTCCGCCAGGAATAAATGAGACAGCAAAGGACATGGGACGTGGGACCTGATGAGGGCGGACGAGGAAAACAGAGTAGGGGAGGGTCTGGGGTGGGGAGAGAGTGCAATGGGGGGTCAGGGAAGGCCTCTCAGAGAAGGTGACATCCATGCCCTGGGATGGGACGAAGGACAGAGGTGGGAGAGTGTCCAGTGAGGCCAGTTTGGCCTCAATAAAGACGAGTGATCATTACTGTTAAGGCTGAATGAATGTTCAAGCACAATCATGACGCACAGGCTCTCCACACGAACCACCGAGCGAGGGAACCAGGAAGTTGCACGGCCCTCCTGGGACCACGTGCTCCTGTGGCCCATTTCACAGATAAACTGAGGTCAGAGAGGACCAGGGCCTGGTCTGGACTCAACATGCAGTGGAAGAACCAGGATTCAAACTCAGCCTCCCGCCCCCTGTCCTGGGCCCCCAGTCGGCCCCCTGCCCGCCCCCACTCAGAGGTCCCGGCCGCTCACCTCTGCATGCCCGTGCCGCACATGGCGATCTGGCAAGCCCCCAGGCGGTAGCAGAGCTCGGAGGAGACGGGGATGAGGCCGGCGCCCAGGCTCGCACCAGCGCCAGGTTTGGGGTGGACGAGGGACTTCATGAGGCGGCAGAGCTCGTCCAGGGCGTTGATGGGGCGTATCAGCTGCGGGACACACACACACCCGCACAGTTGGAGGAGGCCCCCACCCGGCCTTCCTCCCTGTCATCGCCCTCCAGCCCAGCTCTGTTCCTGCAGCCGTCCTCCAGGCTCGCCTCACCAGGGGGCACAGCCCCATCAACCTCCCCCGAACCCTGCTCAAGCACTATCTGGGGCTCCCCACTGCCCCACAAGCTGGCGTTCAGGGTTCACGAAACATCCCAGGCCTAATCTTCCAGTCTCATTCTCTTCACCTGCCCAAGTGCGCCCACAACTACGCCTGAAGGAAGTGCCCTCTCCCGTCCTCTCCAGACGGCTGCCCCTCCCTAGAAGGGCCTTCCTTTCCGCCCCTCGCCCCCTGACCGATCGCTTCGTGCGGGCACAAAACGGTGGTTCACCAGTTCTTTCTGTGCCACCTTCATTCTGCCAGACTATGAACTCCCAGAGGCCGTGCCCACCACCTCTCTCGGAGCCCCCAGCCCCAGTCCTGAGGCCGGGACCCCAAAACCACTGCCAAATTTGAGGCCTGGGAAGAGCATGAAAGGCCTGGAGCACGGTAGGAGGCACGAGCCCTCGGGAAGCAACCGTGACATGCGGGCCCTGGACAGCGGGTCTTTCCATCTCTCGAGAAAAGCTAGAAGCCTCCATTTTACAGGAAATCTTTTTTTTTTTTTAAATATTGGCCACAAATTGAAAACAAACAAGAAAAACACTGCGTGGTCACATCTGGTGTGGGGCTCCAGCCTCAGAGAAATGCTTTGATAAACCAGGCTGACGAGCGAGGCACAGGTGAGTGGTGCCAGGGAAAATAAATCATCTGAGGAATTCCAGGGCAGGCGGGGACGAAGCTGGAATTCCGAGAATGGGGAGGGAGCCATCCCAGGGGACCTCCTGGAGGAGGGGCTGCAGAAGCCTTGTCTGTCAGGACTGTGACCGGGGGCCACCCTGGGCCCTGCCTGCTGAGTCTTGACCTGAGAGCCCCCAGTCCTGGCTAAGCTCCAGAGAGGGCGAGGGACACGGGAGGCAACCTGGTCTATCTTCACCACCGTGGTGCTGGCATCCGTGGGCAGGTTGGACCGTTCCAGGTAGAAGGCCCTGAGAGAGAAAGGCGGGGTGAGTGGAGGTGGGGTGGGGTGGGAGGGGGCATCACGGCCACAGTCCTCCCAGCCCACCCGCCAATTCCGCAGGCCCTCTGTCCTCTGACACGGAAAGACGTCCCTGAGCGCCCCACACAGCCCTGCACCCACAGCCACCGGCTCCTCCAACAGCTGCGGGAGAGTAAGAAGGGGCTCCGGGCCCCTCAAGCGCCACCTTGCCCTGCCGCCGTCTGTCCAGGTCCGCACCCGAGGCCCCACTCCGTCCCGTGTCCTGCTCTCTCCCCTCCGCTCACGGCTCTCTGTCTCCCGGCTCACTTCATCTCCCCTCCAGAGCAGGACTGGGCCCGCGCTCTCTCTCTAAAGGGCCAAACCGTAAACACTGCAGGCCGTGAACCAGGCAGCCTCTGTCGAGACGCTACTCAGACGCTACTCAGCTCTGTGGTCCTCACACAAAAGCAGCAGAGAAGAAGGAAGGTGGCTGCGTGTCAACACAACTTTACTGACAAAAGGGGGTGGGCCAGACCCAGCTGCCTAGCATCCAGCTCCATGAAGAACAGGCTTTGCTGCTCAGTGCTGACCCCCAAGCAGCCCCCGGAGCAGAGCCTGGCCCACAGAGGCCTGGTTACCACGGCCCCGTGAGGACGGCCGGGAGGAAGGAGCACAGAGGCAGTATCTTAAACAGCCACCAAACGGCAGGCATCCATCAATCCAAAGAGATGTCAGTTTTAACGACAAGGCTGGGTGATTCCCTGAACGAACGAAGGGCAGCATAGTTCTCCCGTTTCCAAACGGCACAGCTGGGTCCCAAGGGGGCGACGCCCCTACCCACACCCGAAACCCCAGTTTCCTAGTTCTCAGCTCCCTTTCCATGGAGGGAGGAAGGAGGAGGGAGGGGAGGAGGAGGAGGGAGGGGAGGAGGAGGGAGGTGAGGGGGAGGGGGGAGGGGGAGGGGGGAGGGGCTGGTGAGGGCGGCGGCAGTGGGAGCTGCTTCCCTGGGGGCCCAAGGCTTCCTCCTGGCGATGCGGCCCCTGCTCACCCCTTCGCTCTGGGGGGGGGTCTCTTCTGAGCAGGGGCGGGGGGCACACCCCTTACTCACAGCCTCGAGAATCCCAGGGCCCCCCGTCTGGGCTCCCACCCCCCAGAGAACAAAACAGGCAGTTCCTCTCAGCTGGACGGACCTGCTTAGAAGCCCAGTAGACCCAGCCCACAGCGCAGCCCAGCCACTGTCAGCTGTGCGCCCTGGGGCAGGCTGGGTATGCTCCCTGGGCCTCAGTTTCCTCATCTGTAAAGTGGGTGAGAAGGGCCGACAGCGACTGTCGTGAGAATCTGATGAGCTGGCATGGCAGAGGGCCTGGCACACAGTAGGTGTCCCAGAAGGGGCGTTCTACCCACTTCCACACGGGGCCTGCCTGGCGCCTTACACACTCACGCCCACTCCCCGTGGCAGCGTCCAGAACCTGCCCCCCCCAACAGCCCATGCGGACACCTGAGCTTGCGGTAATACTGCTGGACCTTCTCCAGGGACTGGGCGTTGATCTCCTGCTGCAAATCCTCCGCGGCCTGGCTGCCCGGAGGCGGCGGCCCCTCCACGTTCTCCAGAGCTGGGAAGGAAGGAAGGAGAGGGAGGGCGGGCGGTTGGTCCCGGGCGTGCAGGGCGCCTCGGCCATCCGGGTGGGCCCCGCTCAGCCCCTGGGGCTCACCTTTCGTGAAGAGCACGGTGTGCAGCCTCAGGCTGGCCCCGTTCTCCAGGCGCGAGGGCAGCTTGGAGAAGTGGTAGCTGTCGAGGTAGAAGACGATCCTCAGCGCCTGCCGGCTGCCCTCGATGTGGTAGAAGACGTTGGTGTCTGCAGGAGGACATGGCAGGGCAGGCGGCTCACCACCGAGGCCGGCGGGAGGGGCTGGGGGGGGCCTCCCACCGACCTCTGCTGTGCGTCCTGGGGCCTCCGGTTCTCCCCACCCCAGGGTGCAGGCTCCATCTCCTTGTACCTCACGGGCTGCATCCTGAGACTCCCACATCCTCCCACCCTCTCGGGGTGGCCTCTGACGGCCCCGCCCCCACCCTCGGAGAAGCAGCCCCTGACCTCCCTTTTCAGCCCCTCCACAGGTCCCAGTTTCCACTGCTTAATCCTGGGACCTGACACTGGTCCTGCCCAGCTGGGAAGTCGTCCCTATTTGTCTTCAGGGCCTCACCAGTGCTCCCTGTACCCCTCGCCTGGTCGCCAGGGCCTCCAGCTGGCAAAAGCTGGGCTCAAACAGGACCTGCCTCTTATTTACACCCATAGGAAAAAGCTTCTGGCAGAGGCGGCACAGACACCCCATCCTGTACCCACGGCAGACATCACTAATCGATCACTGGTTCTCCCTGAGCCCAACTCAGCTTACAGACAGGCAGCCACTGCCGACCAATTCTAATCAGGACCTGAAACGAAACTCGCTCTCTGTCTGGAAAGTCTGCACATTCTCCGTGGGGTGATATCGCCCCCACGGAGATGAAAATTGGCTTTTGGAGGGAGGGCAAAATAAAACTTACTCTTTTTATGCATGAAGCACAGATATACATATAGTACGTAAACAGATATATAGAATTTCCGTGGATTCAAATTTCATGGGGGTGTGGCAATTAGAAAAAAATTGTCTAAATAGGCTCATTACGGAATGATGATAAACAGAAGCTGAGAAACACTGGTCTAGCCTGAGTGGAGTGGTCTCACACTGGTGGGCTCCAGAACCAGCTGGAGGGCTAGTGAACACAGACTTCTGGGCGCTGCTTCCAGAGTTTCCGATTCAGTAGGTCTGCGGCGGGGCCCGAGAATTCGCCTAACGAGCTCCCAGGCGCTGCTGGTCCAAGGACCACACTCAGAGAACCCCACCTCTACCCCGGGCCCAGTGGTTCTCAGTCCCGGCCGTACATCAAAGTCACCTGAGAAGCTTTCCTAGCATCCCACCGCCCAGGATCCACCCCACAGACTGAATCCAAAGCATGAGGGCTGGGGCTGGGGCGTCAGTCTCTTTGAAAATCTCCCTGGATGATCCCAGTGCAGCGGGGACTGAGACCCACTGGGCTGGACTGTGAGCTCCAGGAGGGCAGGAACCATGGCTGTATTTCTCTCCACTGCAGCCCCAGAACCGAAAACTGTGCCTGATCCATATCATGTGCTCATAATTACGGAGGGATGGGCGGGTGGATGGGTGAGTAAGTGGATGAGTGGATGAGTGGATGGGTGGGTGGGTGGATGGGTGGATGGTGGATGGGTGGGTAAGTGGGTGGAAGGATGGGAGAGAGGAAGAAGAAAGGAAGGAAGAAACTTAATTATGGTATAAGCCCTTTAAAAATCTTTACAAGGGGCCAGCCTGGTGGTGTAGTGGTTAAGTTCACGTGCTCCACTTCGGCGGCCCAGGGTTCACGGGTTTGGATCCCAGGCATGGGCCTACACACTGCTCATCAGGCCATGCTATGGCAGCATCCCACATATAAAGAGAAAGAAGATGGGCATAGATGTTAGCTCAGGGACAATCTTCCTCAAGCAAAAAGAGAAGACTGGCAACAGATGTTAGTTCAGGGCCAATCCTCCTCAAAAAGAAAAAACGGTCTTTACAAGTCTTCACCCCAAAGAAGGACGTCTCCAGACTGGACTTGTAGTAAGAGCTGGATACTGGTTATTCTCTTTTAAGAGCTGTTGGAGACAGGCTGGGTTTGCACAAAAGGAAACCCTTCTCTTTCCACGTGTGCCCCAAGGTTCAACTTCGGGATTCACGTTGGGGGCATGAGGTTTGACAATGCTGGCTTCTGGGTCAACCCTGGGCAGCTGGCCTGGTGGCAGGCGGAGGGACAGGGTGACCCCAAGGCAGTCCCTTCCCCCCCAGAACTCCGACTCTCACAGCGGAGGTGAGAAGAAACACTCACTGGCCACGTAGTTCTCGTCCAGCTGCTTGAAGGAGAAGGTGACGTTGTCCAGCTCCGACAGGGTCACCCAGATGTCCTCTAGCATGGTCCGTTCCTCCTTCTGCAGGAGGAAGATAGGATGGAGGAGTCTCAGTCTGCAACCCCACCCTGGGGTTTCACCCCGAGATGCCGCGATTCAACGCCAGGCAATGCCCCGGGCTGAGGCCGACTGGGCCTGAGGTCCCAGGCTGGGCTCTCCAGGCTGGACGCGAAATCGCGCTTGCTCTGTGGCTTGACCTGTCCCTCCCACGGTCAGAACCTGTCTCGGCTCTCATGGGCCGGGTGGCGCTCGTACCTGGACCACCCCACCAATCCAGCTTCACCATTTCAAACCTAACACACCCAACAGAAGTCTCCGTCTTCCCCTCCGCCTCCTCCAGGAGCCCAGCCAGGCGAAGGGCCCCAGCACCCACAGCTGCCCACGCCCCAGGCCGTGGGGACTTCGCAGCCTCTCCCCTCACCCCATAAACAGTCCATCACTGAGTCCTGACGGGTCGGCCCCCAAAACACTCCCCAGTTGCCCCCGCCTCTCCACCGTCTTCTCTGCCCCCACGTGAGACGCCGGCGGCTCTGCAGAACGCATGAGCCTCTTCAGATGCCCCCTGCCGCCCTCTACCCCGAACAAGGGGCCTCAGGATAAAACCGAGATGCTGAGAAAACAGGCAGCCTTGGGGTTACCAGGCCAAGTCAGGCTCCCGGGGCCCCCGTGACTACAAGTTAGTTTTTAAAAACCCAAACTGAATTATGTTACTCATCTGCCTCAAACTCTCTGAACCCTCCCTCTGCTCCCAGAATAAAGTCCCAGGCCGTGCAGATGTGGCCCCAGTGACCTCATGCCCCGACCCTCCTGGCCTGCTCCGCTCCGGCCACAACAGCCTCTGTTCAGGGCCTTTGCACATGCTGTTCCCTCTGGCCAGCACACTCTTCCTCACACCGCTCACCCAGCTGGCTGTCTTGAACCTCAGGCCTCAGCTCAAACGTCACCTCCTCAGAGAGGCTGTCTCTGACCACTTAATCCAAAAAGTTGAATCTCCTTCTAAAGCTGCTACATGATTCTCCTTTTCCGTCTCTCCTCCCTCCTCCATCCTTCCTTCTTCCCAATCTGCTTCCCCTAACTGGAAAGGGGGCTTGGGCCCGGCACCTCGTGGTGACTGGTGCGTCAATGCACTGGGCCCTGGTGTCCCCATCTGAGAAGAGGAAAGTCGGGGCCGCGGGTGACACCGTCCAGAAACCAACCGACCAGGAACCAAGCGGGGGGGGGGGGGGGGGGGGGGGGGGGGTCTCCTGCCAGGCAGGCACCTGTGCCCACCAGCAGCCAGCAGAGGGCGCCGTAGGCCACGCCTTCCTCACCACCAGCGCCTGCTGCCCCCAGCCCGGCCGGGAAAACATCTGGGAGACTGGGGGGCTCAGGGCTGCCAAGGAGGGGGCTCAGTTGGGGCACTCGGGCTGGGGAGCAGACAGCCCAGAGCGAGTGCTGCTGCAGGCGGCACAGCCGGGGGTGTCGGCTCTAGGCGCCAGCACCCCAAATGCTGAGTCCTTGGCTCTGCCTCCCTGGATGGCAGAGGGACCCGCCCGGACTCTGAGCCCTGAGGGCAGCCAGGGGTGGGAAGGGCAGCGAGGCGCTTCTGGGCCTGGAGTCAGACGCCCAGGGTCACACCGGCTCGGGGGCCTCAGTGGGCGCGCCCCTCAGATGTGGCAGAAGGGCCACGCCGGGGGCCACTGCAAGGATTCCCCATGATGCTATTTGCCCCAAGGAAGTTCACCGGATTGTTAGGAAAGCCGCTGCCCGGCCTCCCAGCCCCGCCTTTGCCCCTCCAGGGCCTCCCCGCCCAGCAGCAGGGGTGATTCTTCACGTGCCAAAGTCAGACCCTGTCCCTCCTCTGCTCAAAATCTTCCCATGGCTCCCACACGCCAGAGCAATGGCCGAGTCCCCAACAGCCTGCACGGCCCCTGAGCCCAGCTGATTCTTGGGACTCACCTTCCCGCCCTCCGCTGGCTCATCTGCTGTCGTTTCTCAACACTGCGCGAGACCTCCTGCCTCAGGGCCTTGGCACCTGCCATTCTCTCTGATGGAAGGTTCCTCCCTGATATCCTCATGGCTCATTCCCTCCCCTCCTTCGGTTCTCAGGCCAGATGTCACCTCAGTGAGGCCTTTCTCAGCCACCTTATCGAAACTTTCAACTGCCGCCACCCCAGGCCTTCCTGTCCCCTTCCCTGCTTGATCTTTCTCCTTAGCCTTTATCACCACATACGAGGGTTCCTCAACCTCCGCACTAGTGACACTTGGGGCCAGATGATTCTCTGTGAGGGGGGCATCCTGTCGCACTGAGGATATTCAGCGGCATCCCTGGCCTCCACACAGTACACTCCAACAGTACCTCTGTTGTCACGGTGTCAAGTGTCCCCTAGAGGGTAAGACTGCCCGGGTTAGAACCCCCAGTCTATACCACTTATTCTGTTACCTGTTTATGTCTGCCCCCCACCACTAGGACAGAAGATCCCCGAGTACAAGGACTCTGTCTTGTTCCCTGCTGGCTCCCCAGCGTCTGTGACAGGGGCACACAGCAGGTGCTCCATAAACAGCCCGCGGGAGCCCACGGGAGCCCTCTGCCTGCGCCCCCCCACTCACCGCGGTGGCCGGCGAGAGCAGCGACTGGCAGTGCAGCAGGACACCGGTGGCCGCCACCTGCTCCAGCCACTTGCGGCTGGCGTCCCGGCTGCTCTCCTCGTACTCGCCGTTGTTGTTGTAGCGGTAGCTGAGGGCTGCCAGCAGCTGCTCAGAGAAGGTGCACACGGCGGCCACCAGGGCCTGGCAGAAGATGGCGTCCCTCCGCAGCTGCAGCTCGGTGTCTGGAGGCGGGAGGGCAGGAGAGCTCACTGGGCGGTGCTCCTGCGCATCAGCAGGCCCGCGCCCCACGGCCCGGGCCAGGACCAACACCCCCACCACCCATCAGGGCCAACTTGCCAAAAATTAACGAATCCCAGCCATGAAAAGACAACTCCCCAAAATCAATTCTCCAAAAGGAGCCGACTCGCTGAAAAACTCAATTCTCTCAATGACCCATCTGCCTACACAAAATACCCACTTGTGGTTTTCCTGAGGCGATTCCCAAAACCCTCGGCCTCAGCTGTCTCTCCATTTGTCAGGGGGATTGTCAGCCTTGACTCAGAGTGACAATGACGCCAAGCATTTCTGCCAAGCTCCATGCTTTACGGAACGCAATGTACCATTCTCTCTATTTCTGACAAGTCCGCTTCTTCCTGCCCTCCCCACCCCCCACTCCTTGCTCACAGTGTGGTTTGCAGAACTGAGCAATTTCGGGCGATTGGTCACTCACGGTCCCAGTGTTCTGGAAGGGATTATTTTCGATGACTGGCTCTGGCCAATCGGTTTTTGGGGACCAATTCTGACCTAGATCCTATTTTAGCTGAGAATTTCTGGGAAGAAGGGAGGGGCGGAGAACGCCTCCAAGCTCCCCCAGGCCTGCTCAGCCCTCCCCTCCCTGTCATCTGCCGAGTAGGACGTCCCCAGGCTGCGCTGAGGGCGGGACCGGCAAAGAGCCTCTCTCATCCTCGGTCCTCTATCCCGCGTCCTCGACAAGATCTGCCCAGGCTGGGAGGGAGCGAGACAGGGCTTCTGGCTCCAGGGCCCTGAGCCTTGTCCCCTGGACAAGAGGATGAAATGAGGTCTAGGCAGTTCTTGGAGCTGCTGGAGGCCAAATGATACCCTCGCCCCGTGCAGGCCCTCATGACCACGGGAATGTCAACCAGCAGAAGAGGTCGTGCCCGGGCTACAGTTATGAGCACCCCCAGCCAGGAGGGCTGCTCCCGAATACACCTGCGTGTGTGCAAATCCCAGCCAGCTGCCGCTTCAAAGTGCTCACCTGTGCACTTCAGCAAGGCCAGGAGCAGCTGGTTCTTCCCATCTGGAAGGAGAGGGGCAGAGAAAGGGGATGGGTGGGGGGAGCCGGCAGAGGTGCGAGCAGAGCCAGGCCCCTCCCCGCAGCACCTGGCGCTGAAGCTCTGGGCACGGACGGCTGTGCTGAAGGAGCTGTGCGTGAATGGCGGGTGGACTCCAGAAACCGCCGGACATCCAGGGGACAGAACTCCAGCTATCAGCTGCATCCGTGTACACAGACCCATCCATCGGCCCCTCAACGCCTGGGCCAAGCCCCCAGCCCATGCCTCATGCACACGTGTGGGCACACACTTACACATGTGCATACACACAGGTGTACACTGAGACCCACACACACTCACACGTGTGCTCGGGTACCCAGGCACATCTTACGCAGCCACAGCCCTGCGCACACGCAGACAAAGCTCAGACCTTCCAGACACCGGCCTCGTGTCCCCGTCTCTCCTTCAAAAGAGGCTTTTGGGCCCAGGAGAGGCTTAAAAGAAAACCCAGGAAGGCCTTTAGATTTGGCCTCCTGACACACTTTCTGTCCTGCAGAGGCACCGAGATGCGGGCTGGGTGTGGCAGTAACAACAGTGGCCGCAGCGGCGTACACCCACGAGGACTGACGGGGTGCCAGGCGCTGTGCTCAGTGCTGGATTTGTACAGACTCACAACACACAGGAGGAGCCCATCTTACACAGGAAGAAACTGAGGCACAGAGTAGTCGAGCAACTTGCCAAGACCACACGGCCAATACACGGGAGAGTTGGGGTGTGAGCATGGGCGACCTGGCCACAGAGTCCGTGCTCTTAACCAATCACAGTTTTGGGAAACAGGACAGCTCAGGGCCAGCACGGACAGCCAACTCAGAGGCTGCCGTTCCTGAGAAAACGGCCCTGAGCCCGGCACCTCCTGCTGTCCTGGTCAACTGTCTCCCTGGCCTGGATCCTTCAAATCAGGAGTGCCAGACTCAGATGCCGCCAAGGGCCGGGCAGGCAATGAAGAGGTGTGAAGCCACCTCGAGGCCGCAAGGGTGCTGGGGACGGTGGCGAGCTGGAAGGCACCCTCCACCTCGTCTCCGCCAGGCCTGTTACTGCCAGATCTTCTGATTGCTCAAGAGCAGCCAGGAATCTGAGATCTCAGATTACAAACGCTGGCAGTGGATTCACGTTTTTTTAACGCTCTAGCATCGGGACCTACTTGTGGGCCCAAGCCTGACTAGAGGACCCCCAGCTCATGACCGTGACAATAAATAAAGGAAATGAAGCAAATCCACGATTCAGAGGCTGCAAAGGAACAGGTTCAGCCTTCCCAGCTTCTGACTACAGGGAAGGCCCAGGCCCCTGGTCAGCAGTTCTCTGACCAAGTGAGGACAGTGCCGGGGCCCCGCCAGGGCGGGACACTCAGCTGAGAGAGGGCACTCACTCTTCACGTCCTCCCTGGGCATGGAGAGACGGAGCGTGGAGACGGACCCACTCTTGATCCTCCCGTGTTAACAGCCGAAGGCCACACCAACCCCTCATCACGTCCTGCCCTGCCCGACCAACCTTCCACGTATCTCTGGATGTCGTCCACCAGGGTCTTGATGGAGCTGGGGAGGTTCCAGGGGTCCTCCTGGATGCTGATCTGGATCAAGTTCCGGCCACGGACTGTACACTCTTCTTTCTGTTTGAACTCTGGGGCAGGAAAGGGACATGAGGGCAGGAAAGGGACGGAGGTGGCATAAAGGCTCTGGAGAATGGTGGCATAAAGGCGTATGTCCCATCACCAGATTCCAAAGCTCAGAATCCTAGATCAAGGATGCTGGCAGGAGTCTTGGGGACTACCTCATCCACAGAGGGCAGATATATGGTAAGTGTGCTACTGATTCCTACTATCACACCCATGGCAGACATCACCAATCAATCTCAGCACCCTTCTTGTTAGTCTGAGGCTGTGACTCCTCACAGCTGCAACCAACCCAGTGCAGACATCACAAGTCAATCACTGCATTCTTTTCTTCTAAACTTGGACACAGTCACACAAGGATTCTCAGGTACCACCTGCTCAGAGCCACAACCAGCCCAGCTGGCACGTGACTTACAACCTAGTCTAACCTTTCCCCTATACAGAGGACGAAGCCCAGGCACAGAGTGGGAAACTGGCTTGACTAAACCACACAGCTGGGTAGTGACTGAGCTGGGACTCGAACCAGGCCCCAGTGGGGCCATGCAAAGGCCAGGCAGACCCAGGCCCTTGTTCTTTTGGCCTCTTCCCTGCTACGAGTTCCCAGGTTTCTGACCTATGTGTGGTCTTGGTTCCTCCGGGTTTGACGTTTCTGCTTTTTAAGGTCCATCCCTGGGAGAGAGGACCCTGAGACAGCAGGAGGGGCAGCTGAGCCAGGGCGCCCTGACTCCTTGCTGCTTCCTACACTTACTGAGGAGCAACTGCCTCTTTCTTTTCCTCTCTCCTGCACCCAACTGGGAGCTTCGGGAGGTTAGGGGCAGTACGGCACACATTTCAGGGTCCCCAGTGCCCAGCACAAGGCCTGGCACAAGCTGGGTCTTGGGAATTACTCACTGGATGGATGGATGGGCGGGTAGGTGGGTGGGTAGAAGGACGGGTGGGTGGGCAGGTGAGTAGATGGGTGGATAGGTAGGTGGGTAAATGGGTGGGGAGAAGGGTGGGTGGAAGGACACAAATACCAATTCTTTTTCTCTCAATCACTTCAAGAAGAAAGTCTCAATTTGGTGCTGGCAAGTCCCTAAGACTTCTTTAACTCACTGATCCCTCTGATGAACAAAGAACAGAGAACTCAGGACCTGACTCCAGTACAATGACATTTTTTGTTGTTTCCTTTAGATTTATCATTATAGTCATTGTTATTTCATGGCATGTTATATTCATTTTCCATATATAGGGAATTTAACAAGTTCCTTTCAAAACAATTTTTTAAAGGGAGACACTTTTTCAAGAAAGTTATGTCAATAATACAGGCAACAAAAGAATATGGTTAAAAAAATGTAGAGATGTAGGCAGATTCTGTGAATATGGCTAAAATGAGGACGGGGGGATGTGGGTGTCTGAGGTTTGACAACTGTGCCCCATCCCTCCGCTCGAGTCACAAATGGGCAGACGGAGCCCAGAGAGGCTCAGGGACCAGCCCAGGGGTCCACGAACTTCTGAAAAGAGCCAGAAGTGGAGCGCTCTGCAGGGCACGTGGCCTCTGTCACTTATTCTTTCTTTCTTTGTTTTGTGTTTACAACTCCTTGATAAACGAGAAACGACGACATCCTTCTCAGCTGGGCATGGACTGAGCTGGCTGACCCTGGATGAGCTCACAGCCACTGGGCCGGCGAGGGGCACAGGCCACAGCGTGCCCCGGTGTCTGGCCCACGTCCCCCCTTGCAGGCTGTCTCCTTGCTGGGTGCCAGATGCCATTCCCAGCCCCGCCTGGGGCTCTTCTCTGCTCACCTTGCAAGCTGTGGTCCATGGGGAAATGCTTGGTCTCTTCGAAAGCCCTGCTCATGACAGGCCCCTTGAGGAGCATGTGGATGGAGTCCACCTGGGCAGCAGGAAGCTCTCGGTTAGTGTGACCCTCCAGGTTCCAAGGACCCACGACGTGCAGCCCCTGCCCGGGCTCCTGGCTTATAGGCTCTCACCAGGGGTGACGGGAGGAACCCACAGTCAGGCCAGCAGTGGGACAAAGGTCCTACCTGGTTAAAGAGATGCTCCAGGCAGCCGTGGAGCTTGTCCTGCTTGTCTGACGGGATCCGCATGTCGCAGGGCAGCTCGTCCCCTGGCAGGAGGAGGAAGCCGCAGCCATCAACCCCTCCCACCCTGTCTCACACCCGCCCAACCTCTTTCCCAAGAACGCAGCTGCAGCGCTCCGAAACCCACAGGGATTGGGAGTCTGACAGACCCGGGTCCTGGCTGTGGGACACTGGGCAAATCACTTAACCTCTCTGAGCCCCAGTTCATCATCTGCAAAACGGGCAACAGGAACCAAAACCTCACACAGTTGTAGGTCATTGCCATTATCTCCACTCTGCGAATGAGGAGACCAAGAGCCAGAGAGGGACCCAGAGCCCCAGTCTCCTGACTCGGCCCCGCCGCTTCCTTGAATCAGCTGCCACATGTACGTCCTTCCTAACACCTCCCCGGGACGGTTTCTGCGGCTAAATATCCTGTGTGAGGAAGTGTTGAAAGTCCAGCAATATCTTTGATTTTACTCAAGCTTCTCTTAAACTGAAGTACAATTAAAATTAAATTTTTATGCACAGACATCGTCTGAAAGATGCACACGGCAGCAGCGACTGTGGGCGCCTGGGGACCGAGGGCAGGAGGGCTTGTCACCGGCCCCCCCGCCGCCACCGCCCCGCGTGACTTTTGAATTATGAACCACGGGGATGGATGACCTACTCACAGAATCAAAGATTTAAAGGCTGGAACCTTGCAACTAAAATTAAAACTAACTTCAGTCTTTCAGCAAAAGTTGCAAGTACAGTATAACCTAATCCATAAAGCAGGATTTATGTCTGTCCATCCAGCCCCACGTCCATCTGCGTAGAAACAGTGTGCTCACCAATGACCCCTGAATATGATCGTGGTCATTTCTGGGGGAGACAATGAGATTCTGACTGATTTTTCATGTATTTCTTTTGAACTTTTCTGTGTCGTGTGAATTTTTGGTTTGAGCTTGTCATCTCTGTGGGAACCATGAGGTCACCCTACTTTAGTGGCATCAAAACACACATCAGCATCTGTCACTGCATCCTGCATGTTTTCATCTGCCCCATGTCTGTGACATTCATGGAGAATGTCAGCTTCACGAGGGCCGGGACCTCTGTCTCTTCATTCGCTGCTGTGGTCCCCGCACACGACAGTGAATATTTGCTGAGTGCATGTGAGAGGAAATACACTATACACCACCCAAAGTAACGCACGATATATGCTGCACGATGAGTAAATTATGATGAAATAAAAGTGAACAAAACAGCCTCACTGGGGGCCACGCTCTCCATGAGCAGCAGCCGCGACACTCACCAGACCCCATCTCGTCGCTGCCCAGGTAGGAGCTGTTGCTTCTCACGCTGGTGTAGGACAGCACGGAGTCCCGGTTACTGTTACACTCGCTGCAAAGGGGCACAGGGGAAGGGAAGTCACCCTCCAGCTCACATCCTCCAGTCCTGGCATCTAGAACCCAGTTTCTGAAGTGTGGACAAACCCCTGGCCCCCCAGTGGATAGCCAGCGCAGAGAGGCTGCTGCAGGCTGACCCCCAGTGCCAGAGATGGGGACGGCTGTCCGGGTTGGGGGTCCCATCTGATGGTGGGGAACACTCCTGGGCTCCAGCACAGAAACACAGCAAGAAGAGGACAGCGAGCCTTTTTCACTCCAGTGTAACTTGAGTCACTCCTCTCGTGGGACAGCCTTGTCCCTGGACACGGCTGCACATGCCACCCTCACCCACACGGCCGTGTTCTATCCCCCCGGCCTGGCTGGAACCCGCAGGGGACAGGACTGTGTTTGTGCAGCGTGCCCCAGGAGCTCAGGGGGCAGAGGAGCAAAACCACAATCCTGAAATTCTCCCCTTCGCCTTAGGACAATTAAAGGAAAAGACGGAGGGCCCCAAGTGTAAGAATGGCAACCCAGGGAGATGGAGAAAGCCTGGAGTGTGGACACAAGGTGCCAGGAACACACAGCGCCCAGCGGCCAGGGCATCAGAAATGCAACCCAAACGATCCTTGGAGCCAAGGACAGGAACACCGGGAGGACAGGCGCAGGCCTCCCTGCTGAATTCCATGAGTTCTGCATTTTGCCAACAAACAGATGAAGTGCCCTCGAAGATCCCACTTTACCCCTGGGGTCCAACGCTGTCCCCATCCTTCCCCCGGGACCAGGGCGCCGATCTATGCAAGGAATCCGCTGGCCCACCGTCCGGCTGTTACGGGAAATTGAGTCTTCAGTCTGTTTAACCCACTAATTACGGCTTCACCAATCTTGTCGTAATTAACTTAATCAGTAGAAAAACAATGCAGACCCTCTCAGAGTCAGGAGGAGAAAAATTATCTTCCTCCTTGGATCAGTAAAAATACTGTTTGTTGCAGAAAAGTTAGTTTCTTAACGTCGAGTTTTAAAACACACCTCACGCAGATCTTGACTGTTTCTGCGACCACGTGCGGTCGACTTGCACGGAGGGGAGACGAAGCAGAACGGACGGATGGCGTCCACAGGGGACAGGCCCTGACTCGTGAGCCCCGGGGCCGGGGGCCGAAGGGGGCCTCTGGGACATGCTCCGGGGGCTCGGAGCCCCCAGGACCACACGGCCCAGCAACAGTGCCCCATCCCACTGCTCCCTGGGAACTGGCCTGCTGACCCTGGCTTTCCCGGGGGTCAGTGGCCTCAACTGTCACACTGGCCATCCCCGTCAGACCCCACTCCCCACCCTGGCTGCCCGCAGGGCCGCCCGCACCTGTAGGAGTCGCGGTAGCTCATGGTGTCGTGCCCCGAGTCCTCCTGGTCCTCCTCCGACACCTTGAAGCACACCTTCTTGCTGCCGCCGTGCTCGGTCCTGTCCATCTCGCTCTCTTCACTGACCAGCGGGGGCGAAGAGGCCTCCTCGGCTGAGGGCAGATCGCAAGACCCGCCCGACGTGGGCTCCGTGATGGTGGACAGGAGCCTGTGGGAAGCAAAGACTTGGGACCGTAAGGCCCAGGCCTGTGGCTTCACTCGCCCTCCTGGAGGCCCCAGGCAAGGCCCAGACCTCGGGCCACACCTTTGACCCCAAGCAGAGGGAGCCAGCAAATGCCGTGTCCCTTCCCTGACAATCCCACCGGCGACCCTGGGGCTGCGCATCCGTGTCCCCCTACGGGGTGTGAGGCACGGAGGGGCATCATTCACAGCCCCGCGGTGCGAGGCCCCAGAGCACAGGAGGGATGGGGACCATCGGGAGAGGCCCGGAAAGCAGATCTCAGCGCTGGGGCCGCACGGCCTCAGCACAACTACTGGACCCCGCCGCTGCCGGGTGAATGCACAGTAGACATCCGTGACAAACGGGCACAGCCGTGTGCCAACGACACTTCAACAAAACAAAAACCAGGTGGCAGGCTGCACTGGCCCACAGGCCCCAGCTCATCAGTTAAGAGCACAGGTTTCTGAGATAGGCGGGCCCCAGATTCAAACCCTGAGGCGGCTGTTTCGTAGCTCAGGGACCTGAGACTCAGCTTCTCCACCTGCAAAATGGAGTAAACTCAGTACGTGCATCCTAGGCTGCTATAGAGGTCAAGGAAGTTGAAACGTAAAGCACTGAGAAGACCGTCTGGGGCCCTGTGAGCGACAGAGAAACCCTGGCTGGCAGAGCCTTCCACCTCTCAATGAGGTCAGTGTTACGATTAGCCCATTTTATAGATGAGGAAACCGAGGCTCAGAGAGGTTAAGACTTGCCCAAGGTCACACAGCTAATGAGTGGCAGAGCCAGGGTTCAAACCCAGGCCTCCTGGCTCCAGATCCTACATTATTTTTCCTTTTATCACGGACGATCTCCATCACACACAAGCATGGCAGGAACAGTATGACGAACCCCAGGTACCCAGAAGCCGGCTCCAACCGCGGCCACGCAGGCTCCCCCTGTGCTTCCTCAGTCTTCCTCGGCGCTTTGTCTTTCTCCGGAGCATTTAAGGGAAATCTGAGGCATCACACGACGTCCCCTTTAAGACCCTCCACATGTGCCTCCAGCACGTAAGGACGTCCTTCTAAAGCAACGCTTCTCAGCTGGGGCAGCTCTGCCCCCAGGAGACATCTAGCAACGCAGCACATTTCCAGAGGGGCACACACTTAGCAATGTCCAGTGACGTCTTTAGTTGTCACAACCGAGGTGGGTGGGGGTGGAGGGAATGCCTGGCACCAGGCAGTAGAGCCCAGGGACGCCCCTAAACATCCCACAGCGCACAGCACGGCCCCCGACAGAGCTCAGCAGCGCCGAGGCCGAGAAACGCGGCTCACCCTCAGCAGACCGTGCTCAGCACACCTCCCACACCCACGCCACCTCAGCGCCACAGAGGACCCAGGCCACGCACCACTGCCCCTGTGGTCTCGAAAACTCCTGCTCACAGACCCTGCGTCAGGCCCCCACCCAGGTCCAGCGCCGCCATCAGCTGCTCTCTCCCTCGAGCCTCTTCTCCAACGGCTCCTCCTCCCTGGACCCACTTCCCCGCCCCCCTGACCATCCATGTGTTAAAGAGACTGGGTCATTTGTCATCTAGAAATGCCACCCTCGGGATGTGGCCAAGGGCGCCCCGAAGTGCCATGTTGCCATCCTCTCTCCCCCATCCTCTGGCCAAGGAGCGAGACCCAGGGCTCTGACGGGAGAACAGGGCCAGTGCTGTTGGCAGGAACGCTCTGCGGTGGCGCCGTGCGTGTCCTGCTTGTCACCCCGACAGGGAGACCGTGTCCAGCTGTCTCTCTCTCTGCTGTGTTAAAATATTAAAGTTCCTCCAAAACCTTGCACCAAACCGTTTTAGCCTCACTGATGACGCTGCCTCCACCGCTCACGTCATGAGAGCAGTGATTCTCCAGCCGGGGTGACTGCGCCCCCCCCCCCCCCCCGCCAGGGGGCATCTGGCAGCGTCTGCAGACGTTTCTACGGTCACAGCTGGAGGAGGGGTGCTCCTGGCACCCAGTGGGTGGAGGCCAGGGATGCTGTTGAACATCCCACAGGGCACAGGACACTCCACCGCAGAGAATGATCCTACCCGAAACGCCGAGACGGCCGAGGCTGACACCCCGACTGCCACCCGCTCCCGGCCGGGCTCACCTGTTGATCTGGGTGACGTACTGCTTCATCTCCTTCAGCGCCACGTCCAGTCTGGTAAAGAGCTGCAAGTAGGCATCCTGGATCTCACGGTCCTCTTGCTTGAGCAGGAAGCTCAGGCCCCGGTCCTCCTGGCCAGGAGCCCCACTGGCCGGCCCAAAGCCACTGTCACTGGGACCATGGCGTTGCAGGTCTCCTTCCACAGCAGGCAGGCACTTCCAGGCTGGGGCGGCCATGGTGGTGATGCAGTGCTGGGTGTACGACATGGGGTTCAGGTGGCCTATAGCGGAGGCAGGGAGAGCTCACTTGGAAACGGCCCCTTGACACCCTTGGACAGAGGTATACAAATTCATTTCAAGAATTCCAATGAATGAGAAAATCCCCCCTTATAAATATTCTCTTCATCCACTAGATTCCTTCAACAGGAAAGTTTCACTTTTGTGCTAATATGCTTTTAACTACTGTGATTTTTTTCCTTGCCTAGAATGCAGACATGATGGCTGGTACTCCAGCAGCCATTCTATACCCTGAGGCATCCTTCAGGATGGAAGCCACATCTAGAGATGGTGGCACAGAAAGAGAGAAGGAGCCCGGATGCCTGATGATGGTGGAGCCACCATTCCAGCTCTGGACTGCCAGCCTCCACACGTTTCTGTTAAGTTTCTACAGTGTGAGATCCAAACACAATTTCTACCAGACGCACGCAGTTACCTTGCTCTGGGTCAAGGCCAATGAGGGAGGGTTTGCGACCAAAGCGGATACTAAAGGACCTGCCAACCGAGGGAGTGGTCTTGGGGTAGGACACTTCCATGAGGTTGACGTGGCAGTTGGTGGGGCAGAAGTCCAGGCCGCACAGCAAATGGGGCTCCAGGGCTGCTTGTTTGAAGGGGGGGCTGACCCTGCTCTTCAGCTGGACTGCAAACTGAGAAAGGAGGGGACACGATTCAGGGGCCTGGGAACTCCGGCCCACCCCCAGCATCCTCTTTATCCCGACCTAGGCCAGACATTCCAAGACTGAACCAAATGCCAACAGCTCCCAGTGGAGAGTGGATCCCCCCGCACCGCCTCCCACTGGATCCAGACTTAGGGGGAGGCCTGGAGAAGCCTGAGGCCTCTGAGAACCCACCCATATCCACTTCTCCGTTTGGCTGCACCTGAGCCATCCTGGAGGAACCACCTCCTGCTGACCCACGGTCCATGAGGTGCAGGGAAGGGTGCCTCCCCATCCCCGCTGTGACTGGTACAGGCCTAGGGAAGGGACCCAGGCCAAGCCAATAAGAGCCCTCACCATGTTCCTTTTCTACTAGGATTGCTAGGGCTGAAGCTACGAGGGACCATTCTGTCACCATATGAGAAGAGCCTGCCTGAGAGCAAAGCCAGCACAGGAAAACAAAGTCAGGAGAAGGAGAGGCCACACTCCTGTGACAGTGTGATAGCTGTTTGAAGGCCTGGATATAGCCATGCCTGAATTCCACCTCTGGACATTTCAGTAACGTAAACCAATGAATTCTCCTGTTTGTTGAAGGTAAGTTGGGTTGAGTTCTGACATTTGCAACCAAAACACCCAAAGCTGAGACCCTGCAGGGTGCAGGTACCTCCCGGTAGCGGGCAATCCTCTGGCCAATGCTCTCCAGCTTGGTGTCACAAATGTTGAGGAACTCGTAGTGGGACATGGTCCTGATGTTATTGTTCAGGGCCATGAGCCGCCCACAGTTCTGCACAAAGACGCTGTCATCGGTGGCAAAAGCCTCAAGGATCTGCAGAAACATAAACAGCTGCTGAGTGCTCCCCAGGGGCCAGGGAGGGTCGGAAGGGGCCGATCAGCAGTGGCTCCCATGGACCCCGTGATACCCGTGAGGGCAGGTCTCCTGCTGGCCCATTTTGCAGGTGAGTAAACTGAGGGTAAACTAACAAGTCACTCTCCTACTTCCCACTGCTACTAAGTGGAGGGGCAGGGACGAGAGCTCAGGGGTCCAGGCTGCTCCCCGCCCAGGGCAAGGCAGCACCCGTGAGACCTTGGCGGTGAGGCCGAAGCAGCCGCGGGGCTCCACGATCTTCTCCAGCACGTGGCACTTGACACCTGCTGTGCTCACGTACTCGTAGACCACGCCGTGCTCCAGGGGCACATTGTCCACCGTCAGGCTGACCACAGGCCCGTCCTCATGCAGGCTCAGCTGGGGACTCAGGGACAGCAGGGGGAAGGCTGGAAGCCAAAGGGACAGGCAACCCTGAGAAGGGGGACCCACCCCAGAGCCAGCGAGCCCCTCGACCCAGCACCGCAGAGGCTCGTGTCGGACAGACGGAACACTGTCTGGAACAAGTTGTTCACCCCTTGTCTGAGAAGATTTTCCTCCAAGGATTCAACCCTTGTGCCCCATTCCCAGTCTATGTGGCTCCAAAGAGGGACCCCACTGCACCCTTCCCACCAGCACAGGCCTGGCCCATCAGCATATTCGATTTCCCCTATTGACAGCGATTGGTTCAAAACAAGTATGTGACCCAAGCTGGGCCAATGAGACTCAAGTTTGGGATTTTTGTTGGATCTACAACATTCTCTTTTTCAACTGCAGAGCCACCACGTGGAGAAAATAGCATGTAAGAGAGAAACCAACACAGAGGAAGCAGAGCTGAGAACTGAAGAGAAGAAAGGGACTCCTCGTGAGACTATACAATGCACTGGATCGAGCCAGACCTGAAGCTTGATTGACCCTACTCAGACTTTTTAGTTTGCTGAGCCAATGTTCTTAAGTAGGCCAGATTCAGTTCTGATTAACATGGGCCCAGAGGCCACGCCGATGGTGACAGATCTAGGAAATGAAGCAGGCGCTTTACTGGACTGAACTGTTTTCCTTCCCACTGGCTCCAAAGGGTACCTCTCAACACACACACCAGTCTCTCTCCTGACCCTCGTCCTGTTACCACCTGTCCCCTCTTTTGTTCTTTTGTTCACAGTTGTCTCCCATCACGTCAGCGCCATGAGGGCAGGAGCCCTGTCCCCCTTGTTTACATGCATCCCCAGCTCCCAGAACAGGCCCGGCACACAGCAGGTGCTTCCACTTGTTGAAGAGCAGAAACGGCAGCTGCTCCCAGTGCGGTGGACTGTCACCCTCAGGGGTCCCACGTGCTGTGGAAGGAGGCCCTCAGCCCCTCCTCTCAGAGGGGCAAGAACTGGGCCCAGGGCCGCCCTGGCCTCTCCTCCCTCCCTGCCGGCCCGTCCCCCTGGGGTCCCTCTGCAGGGCTCTGTGTGTTCCTGGGTCGGGGGACAACTCCCCGGCCAACCCCGTAAACCGTGGTACTTTGCTGACCCCAAAGTTCCCAGCAAGGAGCCCGGGCTGTCAGACGGAGGCCTCCAGAGCCCTCGTGCTCCCACGGCCCCCAGCCCACGCCCGGCCCAGCAGAAGCAGAGGGCAGCGTCCAGAGAAGCGACTGGGGAGGAAGGACCAGCATCCAAACTACAAATGTTCACTGAGCGCCTACAACGTGCCAGGCAGAGTTCTGGGCTCTGAGGACACAGCAAGGAATAAAACGAACAACAAAACCCCTGCCCCGGGGGAGCCTGTGCCCAGGTGAGGACAAGAACAAACCGACAGCTGTGTGACACATGTCAACAAATACATGCGGTGAAGAAAAACAAAGCAGGATGAGGCGACAGCGAAGGACACAAGGGGCTCCTCTATCTAGGGCATTCGTGAGAGCCGAGTCAGAGGAGCACCAGCCAAGACCCACTCTGGAGGAAAGCATTCCACGAGGGAACTGCAGGTGCAAAGGCCCTGGGGCAGGAGCCATTTGCTATTTAAGAACAAGAGGCTGGAGTGGCTGGAGCAGAGAGGCGAGCGGGAAGGTGAGGAGAGGTGAGGCCGGAGAGCCAGGCTGGGCCTGGAGACCATGAAGAGGGCTCAGCTGTTGCCCTGAGTAGGGTGGGAGCCACTGGAAGGTTCTGTTCAATTTTTTTGAGGACAGCCCACAGGAGGAGAGGTAAGGCAGGACAGGGAGAACAGTGAGCAGCCACTGCAACGGTCCTGGTGAGAAATGACGGTGGCTTGGACCAGGCAGCGATGGAGGAGGGGGAAGCGGTCAGATTTCAGATGCCCGAGGAAGGCAGAGGCAATGAGATGTGCCGTCGGAATCGAGGTCGGGGGGACACAGGAGAAAGAGGACGGTCCAGGGGGACTCTGGGGTTCAGGCCTGAGAATCTGCAAGGACGGGGACAGGACACGGGAGGAACAGGTTTCAGGGGAAGGTCAAGAGTTCGATTTTGGCCACGCTCAGGCTGCGACGCCTCACAGACGTCGGGGCGGCAGGTGGAAAGACAAGCCCGGAGTCGGGGTGGAGGCTGTGGGAGCCCGCGGCAGCAGAAGGACGGCTCGGAAAGACGCTGGCATCCCCCTCCCCAACTCTCTAAGGATGCATGCCACATGGCCAGGGGGAATCACGGTTGCCGATCAGCTGACTGCACAATCAGGATGATCCGGGATTGTCCAGTGAACCCAGTGCAATCACCAGGGTCCTCAGAGGGGCAGATGGAGCGGAAGGGGCAGGACGAGAGGGACGGCGGCGCGAGGAGGACTCAGGCCAACAGGGCTGGCTCCTAAGACGGGGAAGGGGGCCAGAGGCCAGGGGACACACGCGGCTTCCAGAGGCTGAAACAGGCGTGTACACGGACTCTCCCCAGAGCCCAGGGAGGAAGCAGCCCTGACGACCCCTGACCACGGCCCAGTGGGACCCAGCTTAGCCTTGGGGCCTCCAGAAGCTACGAGAAGAAACGCGTGCTGTTCTGGGCCAGCGGGTCTGTGGGCCTTTGTGCAGCAGCATCGGAAACTAACACGGAGCTGATGGTATCGGGACGGACTGGACGCGCCCAGAGGGAGCGCAGACACAGAAGGGGACCTGGGGTCTCCGCCACCGCCCGTCCTGTTACCTGAGTCGGGCTGGTCCTCCTCCCGGGCCCCATCACCATCCAGGTCTTCGCCGGGGGCCTCCTGGCTGGCTCGGGCCTCCTGGGCGTCCTCGTGGGTGTGGTAGACCCACTGGTACAGACCCTGGGGGTTGGGGGGCAAGTAAGAGCCAGGAGCCCTGGGAGGGGGCCAAGGCCACAGTGCACATGCCTCCCTGACTCCACAGCGCAGGCTCTGAGCCCGTCTGTGACACCACCTCCGGAGAGGCCTCCAAGATTTCACTCCAGAACCTTCCGGAGGAGCCTCCTGTCACACTCAGCCCCCACCCTGTATCTATGCTCCACACAGAGGCCAAGGGAGGGGGTCTTGGAACATGGAAGTCAGACCCACCGAGCAGGAGCCTCTGCACTGCTGGGCCTGGGTGGAGACACATGCGGGCACCCGGTGGGGGCACCACAAACATGGCCTGAGCAAGGTCACCCTCCACTGAGCCAGCCCCCACCAAGAGTGACATCAGCTTGTGCCATCGGCGTGACTGTGCCCCAAGTGCCCGTGTGGTACAAGGGTCTTAGACACCCATCTCACAGCTGGGGAAACCGAGGCCATCACGGCCCAGCTCCGGGGGCGTGGGTGGCAGAGGGGCCCAGCGACCAGGCCCAGCTCCCTCCAGGGAAGCACCACCCCAAATGCTGTGGGGCCTTTGGTCCTCCCCCGAGAAGGAGGGCAGCCCCCAGCCCTGCCCCGCAGAGCAGCTCCCTGACCCCTCTGGCTGCCGGGTGCTCACCAGGGCGTCCTCTCGGTGGCTCCGGAACGCCTGGAAGTGCTCCAGGACCTCGGTGGCGCCGGCGCCCATCACGTTGTTGCCATTGACCTTCAGGATGCACTGGCCCGCGCACAGCCCCGCGGCTGCGGCCTCCGAGCCTGGGAGGGACAGGAGCGCGTGAGGCTGGACACCCGGTGAAGAGGGCTGGGGGCAGCGGCAGCAAGGGCAAGCGAGCAGTTGGATGCTGACCCCACACCGCCCCTGAACACTCCCTCTCCATCGCTCCCGCCCTGGAGCTGCCCTCCAACCCACTGCAGGGGGCAGAACAGCCACTGGCATTCTTTGCCCTTTGGCAGAAGAAACAGGCCCAGAGAAGGAGCAGCCAGCCCAAGGTCACACGGCAAGGACAGCTGGACTTGAACCCGGGTACGTTTCTCTCCAGAACCTCATCTCCTTAAAGACCTGCAACAACCTGCGACACTGGCACCAGGAGCAGCCCCGTTCTGCAGACAAGGAAACGGAGCCTCGGGGAGGCAAAGCGACTCGAGATCATGCGGCTAGGAGAGGCCGGGACTCGAACCGAGGCCGGGACTCGAACCCAGGTCCACCAGACTCCAAGAGCATGTCTTCCAGCCAGGCCACGACTTCCAAACTGTAGGTCTCAGACCCCAGGGTTTGAGTGGTTCAAAGGAAGGGTCTGGAAAGGCAGGTAGCTGCCCAGCTTCATCTGCATGTGGGAGGCTATGAGGCCTGTGTGGTGTGATGGAGACAACTACAGGCCCGGACCCCGGGGCCTTGGGTTCAGACCCTGGCTCTGCCACTGATCAGCTGTGTGACCTCTGGCAAGTTCCTTAACCTCTCAGCACCTTGGTTTCCTCATCTGTAAAGCGAGGGCACTGATAACTTCTACTCACAGGGTTCCTGAGGGATTCAGTGAGTTAAAGCCTGTCAAGCAGTTGGCCCACACCCAGCTCTCAGTAAGCGCTCAACAAATAGCTGTTTTCCTGTTTTTGCCCAGTTCGCCTCTAAACGCCTACTCTCCTCTGCAGATGCTCTAAGGCGGGTTTCTCACCCCAGCACCACTGACACTTTGGACTGGGCGCTCTCTGCTGTGGGGCCGTGCTGTGCACCGCGGATGTTCAGCAGCCTCCCTGGTCCCTACCCGTGAGATGCCAGTAGCACCCCACGCCCAGCTGTGACAATCAGAGACATCTCCAGACATTGTCACATGTCCTCTGGGGGGTGAAACTGACCCAGCAGAGAACCACTGCTTTAAGGATAAAAAAAATAAAAACCCACTTCAAAAGGGTAACAAATTCTCAGTAGCTTTCTGTCTGACATGCATTTTCTTAATCAACACACATTAAAAGCACAACTATGACCACAATAAATGAACAATTAATGTTTAAACTTTAAAAGGGGGGCCCTAAGGCCGACCCAGTAGCATAGTGATTAAGTTTGTGCTCTCCGCTTCAGCGGCCCGGGGTTTGCTGGTGTGGATCCTGGGCACAGACCTACACACTGCTCATCAAGGCATGCTGTGGTGGCATCCCACATAGAAGAACCAAAAGGACTCACAACTAGGATACACAACTATGTAGTGGGGCTTTGGAGAGGATAAAAAAGAGGAAGATTGGCAATAGATGTTAGCTCAGGGCCAATCTTCCTCACCAAAAAAAGCATTTAAAAAAAAAGATTCCTGCTTACTTAAAAAAAAGGAAGTGGGGCCCTTAGATGCAAAAAGGTTTGGGAGCCCAGTACCTGAGACCTACCTGGTTCATCTCCAAGATACAGTAACCCCTTAAACAGCCTGCAGGGAGAAGGCAGCACAGAAAGCAGAGGTCTCAAACTGGGGGCCTACGGGCTGGTTCTCACCACGGAAGTGTGACCAAAATTCACATTTCTGGCTTCTCTTAAAAAATCAAATCTCACAAGAGTGGGACCACATTCCTGCCTGGCAATAATGGGCTTGAGCTAGAAAAAAACTGCCCCTTTTAGAGTGAACACGTATTTTTTTCACCTTGCCATAGTCCTCACCACTCCCTATTGTTTCCTCTCAGTCACCTATTTGTAACTGCCTGACCCCCAAAGCCATCTGCGTTTGCCAGCCTTGAATACCAGCAAAGAAAGTAAGCGCCAGTGGTGCATGAGGAGGCACAGGCTGGTGGAGACGGTTTGGCCACCTCCGAACTCCCACCATACACACAGACCGGTCTCCCAAAGCCGGCCTCTGTCTGTGAAGCCCCGCTCACCTCTCCCCACAGCGTAGACGTAGGGCGGGGCAGCTCCGCGGATCTGGAAGCACAGAGCCTCTGGATGGTCAGGGACCTTGATGATCCTGCGCCAGACAGAAGCCGCCATAAGGAAAAGCAATATCACCCCCACCAGCCCAGGGGGCACCCTGGGAAGCCGCCACCTCTCAGACTCGGGAAACGCAGCCCAAAACAGAGAGAGAAACCAGAGCCCAGGCCAGAAGCCCTGGCCTGCCCTGGGGGCTGCCATCCACGCACAGAAATTCCAGACCACCCACTGCACCCTCGCCATCCCTTGCTGGGTGAGAGGGGCCCCTGGGGCCAGACAAGCACCCCGGCCAGCGCGTGTTTTATTCCACATCAGGGAGGGTGAGAAGGGAGCCAGCGCATCCTGGTGCTGACTCCAGAAACGGCCACACGCCCCCTGCAGAGCACGGTTTGAGGGCCCAGGGCCTGGCCATCCCGCAGGTGGACCCCAGAGCAGCGTGGGTGGCACCTGCCCCGGGTCGTGCAGTGGTGTCCTCAGGTAAGCCAGGGGCTCCAGTGCAGCCGTCTGCTTCCACCCCCTACACTGGGCCTCAGGATGGTCCCCGTGCCCGCCTGCCAGATGCAGCCATCCTGGAAGCCTGCCCCAGTCCCGGGGGTTTCTGGAATTTCACGCAGGCACGTTCCATCTTGGTGATTTCTGCACTTCCACACACCAACCAGACTGTGGGTCACTTTCCCTAAACTGGCTTCCCTTTTCACTGAAATCACCATATTTAACACTTCCCGTTGCTCCCGTCAATAGAAAACCGGGAGCATGTGCCTTAAATAGATGATGTGAAAACCGAACCCACGATTTCTAAAACAGAAAATGCTTCTCCCTGGATACCACCTCCATCTGGGATCCAGCTCTTCTCCCCAGCCCCACGGTGGCCATCAGCCTCCTCACCACGCCCCCCGCCCACCTCTGCCCCTCACGATCTGGTCTCCACCTGCAGCCAGAGAGATCCTCCCAGAAGCCACGTCACACTACGCCTGTCTCTGCTCAGAACCTTCCAGTGGCTCCACCATCCCTCCCAGGGGCACCAGGTCCTCTAGTGCCTGGCCTCCACTGTCCGGCTAACCCCTCGCCCACCCCTCCTTCTCACTCACTCTGCGCCAGCCAATCAGCTTCCTCACTGTTCCTCCAACACATCCGCCACTGTTCCACCCCGGGGCCTTTGCACTAGCTGTCTCCTCTGCCTGGAACCCTCTCCCTCCAGAAGTCCCCTGATTCCCTCCTTTACCGACGCCAGTCTTCAGCTCAGTTCTCAGCGGCCTCCTGACCCCCGTGCCTCCACACGGCCCCTCTCCTCTCCCAGCTTTGGTCCACGCCGACTACCACCTGGTTCAGTAGGTCTCTGACTTCTCTGCCTCATTTGCTCTATCGTCTGTCTCCGGCTCCACCCTCCAACAAGACTGAGCTCCATGAAGGGGAGCAATGTGGCCATCCAGACGCAGCTGGATCCCCCAGTGCTGGACCACCACTCGGCACACAGCGGGCACTGAATGAAGCCCGGAGGAGCGAACGAGGGAGCAGCGTCACGCCACGCGCCTGCAGAAGGAGCCGCGTCCACGGGGAACCAGGGGCTCAGGCCCCGTCACCACCCCCAGCCTGAGAGGAAGGCGCCGGACCCCCTGGCCAGGACACTCACTCTTTGGCCTTGGTGGCCACCAGGAGGCGCAGCGGACGGCGGGAGCAGAAGGACTGGTTGAGAAGGGACTCCACCTCGGCGAAAGGCCGCAGGAACACCAGGTCCTCGTTGATGGAGTAGATCTTCCTGCCCACCTGCAGGCCGGCCATCTTGGCGGGAGACAGGCACGGGGGTCACCACCTCCCCTCCTCCTCCCTGAGGAACCCTGATCGCTCCGGCAGCACAGAGCCGGCCCCAGGGACCAGGCACGACCGGAGTGAGCCCTGGCTGAGCCCTTCCGTGGTGAGCAGTTAAGGGGCTGTAAGACCCACTGAGCCATGAAGGCAGGCCTGCTGGAGGCACCAACAGGAAGGATGTTTTCCTCCAGAAGAAACTGCTGTGGCCCGCCCCTGCGGGAGGGGACACGAGGCACTGAGCAGGGGCAGCCACCTTGTGACCATGAGGGCTTGCCCAGGACAGTGGAAGAGATGCCAACTTCGAACCAAGACTCGCAACCACCTCCTTCTAACCTCATTTATTGACAAATGGGACTGTGGCTCCAGCCACCGTGAGGCCAGCATGTGGCTCCCTGCAGCCAAAAGCACTTCTCATCGCTACACAGAGGTGAGCGGGTGCCTGGACGGCGTGGCAGGCGCCTCTCCCCACCCCACGCCCCCAGGAGCAGCGGAGACGACCCGGGGCTGAACCCCTGGCCCGCCCTCGATGCGCTCCCCTCCTCCTCGAGAGACGCTGTGTCCACGACAGCGGCACACTTGTCTCGGTCGAGCCACTGAGCACTGGCTTTTCCACTATCACAGCTGATTCCGAAAATCTTCTTTTATTCCCGCACCTCCCCATGGGGCCAGGAGAGGGAGCTGGTGGCACACACACTGGGAGCACAGCCCAGAGCACAGGGGCTCTATCCCGGCCCCCCAGAGACTGCAGACAAGACAGCCCTGGACTCAGTTTCCCCATGTGGGCAGCAAGCAAGCAGGAAGCACTGACATTCTGGGATTTGCTGAGCCGGCCTAGCCTGGAGGACCGTGGAGAGAGACGCCCACTCTCCGCCCGGCCCGCAGCCCGGCAGGGTGGCCCTGGGAGAGGCCTCACCTCGGCCAGCGAGCCCCTCTGCACCGACTTCACCACCACAGCCTTGTTCTTCTCCTCGACGTCGAAGCCGTAGTCCTCCTCCTGTGGCAGGATCTGGGGCGAAGTCAGGCAGGACGGGGAGGCAGTGAGACGGCTGGAACCACCCTACCAGGGGCCCCTCGTCTGCACGGACTAGGGCGGCAGGGGCGGGGCAGCGGGGGGGAGTAAAATGCAAACAGCACCCCGTATACAGTAGGTGTTCAACACGCGTCTGTCGAGTGAAGACGCACCACCCAGCTCACGCTTCGACCTGTGTTCTCTCTCATTTGCTGAATCTTCATTGTCTGTCTCCCCTTTCTCCTCCCACCCTGAGGACGGTCTCCTCGGTCCTGCGCCACTGGCCCCCCATCTGCGGGCACACTGCAGGGGCTCAACACAACCTTATTGCCTTAACGAACAAGACAGATGCAAAGGGGTCCAGCCACCAAGAACTTGGGGACAGGAAGGGAGTTGAAGGAGAGCAGCCCCTCCCCATGGCAGGACGGCAGGCAGGTTGGGAGGTCTGGGGTTCAGTGGTGATGGGGACACAGGGAAACGCATTTGTTCAACAAATATTTGCTGAGCTGTTGCCTATCAGATGATCCGGGTACTTTACTGGGAGTGGGAAACAGCTCTGAACAGGACAGACGGCTCCTGCATGAGGGCGGCTGACTGTCTAGGTGGGGAGACAGACAAATACAGAACAGGATGCAGGGGGTGTACAGAGTTTGAATTAAAATAAAGCACGTGAGGGGACAGGACATGGTGTGGGAGGGTGGGGGTGGCCAGAGGAGGTGAGACCTGAATGAAGTGAGGACCAGACCTTTATTATAGAGTGGAGAAAGTGGTCTAGGCAGAGGGCACGGCACGTGCAAAGGCCCTGAGTCAGGCGCCAAGGTATTGGAGGATAAGAAAGGAGATCAGAGTGGCTGGGGTGGAGTGAGAAAGGGGGAAGAAAGGAGAGGAAGCTGGACAGGCAAGAAGAGTCTTGCAGACCATGGCGAGAGACTAGATTCTATCCTAAGTGTGGCGGTGAGCACAGGACGGCTTTGTAGGGGGAGAAATGGGACCTGGGAGGAACAGCAGCCCCAAGTACCACAGGAGAAGTTAACGGAGTCACCCTCGCATTATTCAGACTTCGGCCCCACTCTGGCTGTGGCAAGAGACCTAAACTTTCCGAGCCTCCCTCTCGAGGGCCAACTGCGGGCCAGGCATTAAGATGGAGGCTGTGCATCCACGGGCAGAGAAACAGGATTTGGGGAGCTAGGCTGGTAAATATCTGGACAGGCTGGTGGATGTTCTGCCTTAACTGTGAGGATATTTACAGCAACTGAACATGGACGGGGTGCCAGCCCAGAAGACCCAAGGCTCTGGTGTGCAGGATGGGCCCCTTCAGGAGGCCGTCATCTCTGCACAAGGCCAGGCTGGGATGTCGGGTGGACGAGGAGAGGTGGAAGGGAAAGGAAAGGGAGCCCAGCAAACCCCAATCTCTTCTGAAGAGGCCAGTCTTGGCTGGTGCAAGTGACCCAACCTCCTGAAAATGTCACCAGCCACCACCTAGAGCCCCCTGCACTCTTGGGTGCTCAGAGTTCAGCCCAACTTCTCCAGCCATCAGGTGAAGGTCACCCGGCTGCCCGGCCTGCAGGCGGCCGTGGGAGGAAGACGCAGCAGCTCAGCTCTGCTCCTACCAGCAGGCGCTTGGCCAGAATGTTCTCCACCAGCTTGAAGTCATTGCGAAGCTGCTTGTTCTTGCTGCTGGTTCCCTCCATCTCCTCGTCCGCGTGGAAGCGGAAGTACTGGGACTCATCTTTGAACTCGCTCTTCTCCAGCACTGCAAACCCGCAGACACACAGGCACGCGGTCAGGCCCACGCAGGAAGGTTTCGGCAGCTCTGCCAGCTGGCAGCCATGGGCCGGAACCAGCCCCTGGACAAGTTTGGTTTGGCCAGCCCAGTGTTTTATTAAATGGGATCATGTGCCAACAATAACAGATAAAGATATCTCACATCAAAGTCTGGCTTTCTGACTTCTCTTGAAAAACCTGAACTTGCGGCACCCACCATAAAGACACGTTACAAAGCCATAGTAACCAAAACAGCTTGGAACTGCAGTGGAAACGGAGAAAGAACCAGGGGGAGAGAACAGAAATCACGTAAGAGGACCAGGTGCTTATGGAACTCAGTATATGATGGATGATCACTCAGGGCAAAGACACAATTGGATCCCTACCTCACACCATATACAATAAACTCCTGAGGGATTGAAGACCTAAACATGAACAGGAAAACTAAAGCTCACCAAAGAAAAGGCAGGAGAACACCTTTGTCCTAGGGTAGAGAAGAAGTTCAGGTACAAGACCCCCCCCCCCAAAAAAAACCCACTAGGGACTTCCATTCAATAACAAGGCCATAGGCAGAGGGCAGATTTGAAAATAACTGTAAAGGCTAAAACCAACAAGGAATAAATATCTAGAATATATCAGAAGCTCCAAAAAATCAACCAGAGAGAGCTCGGAAACTCACAGATAAATGGGCAAAGGATATGAAAATAGGCAATTAAGAGATGGGGAAACCCAGACGGGCAACAAGTGTGTGAAAAGGAGCCAACCTCACTACGAAGCAGAAAGGGACCCCGATGGGCCACTGCAGACCAGAGACTGGCAAACTCAGGCCCCGTGGGCCCAATCTGGCCGCTCCCTCTTTTTATAAACAAAGTCTCATTGGAACTCAGCCTCACCCACTTGTTTACGCATTGCCTGGGGCTGCCTTTGCGCCACAATGACAGAGCTGAATAACTTCAAGAGGCTGTGTGGCCCACAAAGCCTAAAATATTGACTGTCTGGGCCCTTACAGAAAAAGATTCTGACCTCTGTTCTAGACAAGCCCGGAAAATGAATAAAAGTAGCCTGTAACAACCAGTATGCGATCTGGTCCCCGCGGACTGCAATTGAACTAAGCACCTACGGGCACCAGGCACCCCCTGCATACAGGCTTAGGGTCACTGACTCCTCAGACAAGCATCTGCTGCCCCCCTTTCACAGATGGGCAGCCCAAGGCCCAGAGAAGCTAAAGAAACTGCCCGAGGTCAGAGAGCCAGCAGGCTCCTGTTTTCCACCATCCTGCCGGCCAGGCCTGTTAGCGGGGGCAGGGACAAATCACATCAACGGGGAAAGTCAAGGCTTGGTCGGGTAGGGCAGTTGTCTGATGTCAGTGGACCCCTGAGGAAGGAAAACCGGCCAGCTCAGGCCGTCCTCGCCTCCCCGAGGAAGTCCCAGCAACTCCCCAGGGTGGCCACGAGGAGTCACCGGTGGGCCTCAGTTTCCCTGTAAGTGCCAAAAGCGCGGGGCTGGACCGCAGGCCTCTCGGGTCCCTCCCTGAGGATCGCTCAGCCCGAAGCCCAGGTCAGATGCCCCCCCTGCACAGTGCCCTAACCTGCATCTGCAGCAGCCACCACCCCAGGACTGGGCCCCCCATGCTTCAGCCTGCGTCTGCATCCATGGCATGCAGCAGGGAAGCGCGGGGCGCCTGCAATTTCTCTCCCCGAGGGGCCCTGTGGGTGGTGGTGTTGCCTGGGAGTCACCCCACCCCCACGGAATGGCCTCAGACAGCGGCCTTCCGGGAACAGCAGCTGGGCTAGACCCCTAATTACTCTCACCCACAAATGAGAGGTTCCGCCCCGCTGACGGGTGGGAGGGCCCCTCGGGAAGAGAGCAGCTTCCGGGAATGAGGGATCTTGGGGACACGGGGACAATGAACGAGAGGCCCGAGGCTGCCCTGGCTGGCCCGATCGGCCCTATCCACTGGGGAAACGGGAGTGCATCCTAACCCCATGGAGCCGTAGGCATGCTGAGCTCAGAGGAGGAGGAGACGGCATGGCCTCCAGTGGAAAGACCAGGAAAGTGAGGCCCAGAGAGGGGCATGGGCTTACTGGGCGTCAGCTGGGTCAGGCCTAGAACTAGGTCTGTGGGCTTCAAGGTAGGGGACAGACCTGATGACCCTCCATTACCCTGGCACACCTCTCGCCCTGAAGGGACAGCAAATGCAGCAGCTAGACCAGGGGTGGGAAACCACGGCCCACCGCCTGGTTCTCTAAATAAAGTTTTATTAGCACACAGCCACGCCACCTGTTCACGTGCTGCCAGCAGCTGCTCTGATGACACAACGGCAGGGCTGAGCTGTCACACAGACCTCGGGGCCTGCAAAGCCAAGAACATTTACCGTCTGGCCCTTTGCAGAGAGAGCTTGACAAGCTCTGGGTCAGAGCACAGAGCAGAAGCTGGCAGGGGGAATGGCCAGAAAACTTCCGGAGTCTCCCCCCTCTGCTGCCACCACCTGGGTCCAAGCAACATCGTCCCTACCCTGGACCATGGCGGTGGCCTTTCTGGCCTCCCTCCTTCCGCCCCCACCCTCACAGACACGGGAGCCCGTGAAACCCGCGGCAGGATGGCCCCCCTCTGCTCGGAGCCATCCCAGACCAGCCTCCCTGGAGGAAAGGCCCAAGTCCTCCACATAGGCCCAGAATATTCCGGAAAATGCACTTATTCCATTGTTGTCTGATTCGCGCACACACACACTAGGCTGTGAGCTCCCGAGGGTGGGCTGTCGTCTGTCTTGTTCTGTCCCCAGGGCCCAGCTCGTGGCCAGCACACCGCAGGCGCCCTCTAGGTAAGGGCAGAACGAAGGGGACGGAAGGGAACACCGCCTAGCCTAACGGGGGACAGCTCCGCGAAGGAGGGCAGAGCCGAGCTGACAGAATGACAAGGAGGGGAGCTGTCTCAGCCGGGCAGTCGGGGACCTCGCTGGGGAGGCGTGAGCGGGACAGAACCGCTGAGTAAGGGAGGGAGTGAGGCGGGCAGGGAAGGGCGCCCAGGCAGGGTAACTGCAAGTGCCACGGCCCTGCGGAGCATTCTAGAAACAGGAGGCAGGCTCCCCGGTGGGGGCTGAGGCCCTCCTGTCCTGCTGAAAGGGCAGGAGACTCAGGGCTCCCAGGGCCAGCGAGGGGAAGGCCAGGCCGCTCGGGCTGAGCGTGTGGCCTGTGTTGCCAGCCTGCCCGGGTTCACACCCAGGCTCCAACTCGCCACGAGACCTTGAGCAAGCTGTCACCCAGCCAGCTTCTCTGTCCTCGTGTATAAACGCGGAGGATGTTAACACCGACCTCAAAGGCTCCTCATGAGGATTAAGCTAATTAACAGTGGAGACGCTCAGGAGGCCGGCGCTCAGAGCAACTTCTGTTTCCATCTAAAACGATGTCAGTGGTACCACCTTCTCTACTCTCCGCCCAGCCTCCCACCTCAGGACCGCCTCCCGACGGCCACCTCTCTCCCTCCAGTGGGAAGAGGAGGGACTTTTCTGAGGGGTGAGACCGGCAGAAGGGCCCCCCGATTCCCTCCTCTCACGACCCCAACCCCTCCATCCTGTCTCCTTCCCGAGGAGCCCGGGGGCCAGGCCTCCCCAATCCGGCCTCGACGCCCGCCCGGGAGGCTGCGGCCCTCCAGGGGAAGGGCACAGGAGGCCCATGGATGTGAGTTCAAATCCGCTCCATTTTCCAGCCAAGCTTTACCCGCCACCTCGGTGCCCCCAGACCCTGACACGGCCTCCCAGTCCATGCAGAATGAGGAAGGGCACGCGGCGGGATTCAGGAGCCGCCCCGACCTCAGTGGTCTGCGGGCCCAGGACCCGGCATCTGACCCGGGCGCACCCACGGGCATGCTGGGCAGCCTTTAGGCCACCAGGTGCTCTCCTGGGCCTCAGTTTCCCCTCCCTGTAGAATGCACCAGCCACCAGGGTCCCTGCCAGCTCCTCTGTTCCAGGACAGACCCCGGGAGATGGGCTGAGGGGACGGGGCGCTTACCGTGGTGCATGAAGCCGTTGTTACACAGGCCCACTCCGAGCGCCACGGCCTCCTCCCGCGTCTGGCAATCGCCCTGCAAGGAACAAGAAGAGGGGCGTCAGGGCAGGCACGGAGGGGCCACGCGAGGCTGGTGACAGGCCCACCACCCCCTACAACGGAGCCTCTGCGAGGGCAGGGATGTGCGTCTGCTTGTTTACTGTGGTCCCCCCAACACTTTTGGTGGCCTAGCAACAATCCTTTCCCAGCCTGCCCCAGGACTGAAACCCTCGCTGGTGTAGACGGCAAGGCATCTATCTAGACAACACGAATCCCAGCCTCCTTTGCAGTTGGAGGTGGCCAATGAGATGTAAGCAGAAATCACTGGTTGGGAACTTTGGCAAAACCCTCTTCATCCCTGTCCCTTCCTTTCTATTCCTCCTGCCTGGAACAAAGATGTGATGGCTGGAGCTCCTGCAGTTATCCTAGACCACAAAGTGAACTTGAAGACAGAAACACGTTAAGGACGGCAAAGCAGAAAGAGAGAGTGTGGTTCCCAAAGATATGAGGACTGCCCCAGCAGCTCTGGACCACCAACCTCTGGGCTCCTCTCATACTAAAGAAAAGTAAACCCCTAATTTACTTCAGCCTCTGTAGTTGGATCTCTGATACTAGAAATCAAGTTCAATTCCTAACTGACCGAGCTCTCGCCAGTGAGCCATCTGGGGAAGACCCCCAGGGGATTCTGGAAAACACCTTTGTCCCCGATAAAAGGGAGAGGCAGCACCTCCCCTCCCTGCCCGGGACGAGGTCGCGTGAGGAAGTGATGCGCGGGGCTGCGGGGCCATCTCGTGACCAACACGGCTGACCCCGCTGAGGACGGCGGAGGGGAGCACAGAAGGTTCCTGTCTGTGGCATGGCTGGTACGTGCATGCTTCTCTCCTGAGGCTGCTGTCTCGTCGGGTTTCCACCCTTGAGACTGAGCACACTCCTCGCTGCACAAGTGACACGTGGCTCCTGTCAGGGCTTCCCCGGGGAAGTGACACGGAACCCGAAGCTGAAGAATGAACCAGGCAGCCTGGGCCCGCCCTTGGGGCCAACTCTCCCACGTGGACGTCGTCCTGGCGGGCAGTCCCTCAAGGTTTGCACCCGCCCCCCCGCCCAGGGCCAGGCTCAGGACACAGGATCCACGCGAGGCCGAGGCAGCGCCCCAGCCCCAGGAACGTGACCTTTGCACAGAGGAGCCCAAGGACGGGGGCACGGGCGCTGGCTCTCCCCGCGAGCAGGGCCCTGAAGACGGCGCCCCTCGGCCCTGCTCCCAAGAGGCCGGCAGCATCCTGGCCCAGGTCTTGCTGAGGCCTGGCTCCTGGTCTCCCCGACCCGTGCAGCTTCCGCAGCCTTCCAGGAGGTCGCCTTTTTCTTCTCCTTAACTGAGCCAGAACCTGCCTCTGTTTCTTGCAGCCCAAATGACCTCAGTACATCCAGGCAAGGAGTGTGAGAGTATGTGTGCGTGTGTGCACACACACATGTGTGCATGCTCGCATGGGGAGGAGGGGGGTGACAGGCAGAGGGAACAGCACGGACAAAGGTCCAGGGGTGGGATGAAGGGACGGCCAGGAGGGGGAGCGAGGTCAGCTCAGTGGGGCAGGGGGTGATCTGCTCTGCTCCCTGCCGAACCCGGGGTCCAAGAACAGGGCCCGGCACAGAGCAGGCGCTCGTCATCATCTGGGGACTAAAGCAGGCGTTGTCAGCAGGGGCCGGATGGTGCCAGAGCCCGAACCAGGCCAGTGCACTCCGACCTCGGCCAGACGGGCCTGGGCACAAGGCCTCCCACTAACCAGCTCCCGAGGCAGCAGCTGTTGCGCGGGGCCTGGACGGTCCCCTCCGCCAGCAGCCGAGGAGCCAGGGAGGGAACTCCCAGCCAAAGAGGAAAGGAAGCCCAGAGGCTCGGGCAGGCCTGCCCAGGCCGACTGCAGGAAGACAAATCTCTCCCAGGGGACCCTGGCCAGTGGCTAGCGGCTGGCGTGTGCAGAGCCCCCCACGGAGGCCACATCCGGAGCAGCCGCCCCAGCTGCGAGGGGCCAGCACAGGGGGGCGGCTGTGGCCCAGGTGGCAGCAAGCCCAGCTCTGCAGCCAGGAGGCCGGGCAGGTCTGGGAGCCACCTGGCTTTCTCGGCCCACTCAGCATCGGCTCCAGCCCAGCCCGCCCCTTCTCCCCACAGCAGCTCCCCAGCTGGACCTGCAGCGGTTCTCAGGGTAGCAGTGAACACACGGACCCTGGATGCATCCGCCCCGTAGACAAGTAACGACCCCACCTACCACCAGGCGGGGAGCAACCAGAGGTCACTGAGCCCCCATTTGCTCTCCTCCTGGAGGAGGGCCTGGGCACACACTGTCCTGTGCAATCTCACTGCCACACCTCCCCCATCTCCCCAAGCTCACCAGCTCCCGCCCCACCAGCCTCCTTGCTGCTCCTTCCACACTACACGAGACCCCAACCTCAGGGCCTTTGCACCTGCTCTGCCCTCCCCCTGGAACACCCTGCCCTGGATTCCAGGTCTCAGTGCCCATGTAACCTCCTCGAAGGAGCCCCTCCACCACAGCCCGCTCAACAAAGACGCTCTGTGACCTTGTACAACATCCATGTACACTTGTCACCTTCTGAACGGAACTTGTCCCTTTATTTGTTTGGCTTAAGGTCTCCCGTTAGAATGTCAGCTCCATGTGGGCAGCAATGGCGCCCATCTCCCCCCATGAAGCCCAGTATCTAGCACTTAGTGGGGCAAAAAAACATCTGTTGAATGAATGAATGAATGAACGAATGACCAAAAACCCAATTTGGAAACTGGCCCTGAATCTATCCGCCTCGGCTTCCGTGTGTCTAAAACGAGGGGAAGCGATGTGTGCACACCTCACAGGGGTCCCTCCCTGACCCATTGCGCGCCCGCGTTGCCAATCTCTCCATCTTGACGGTCAACCCGGAGGCAACCACTCATTAACCCCATCCGACAGATGAGGAAACTGAGGCATGGACAGGCTTGGCACTTGCCCAAGACTACGCCATGAGAACGGAATCCTTTCAGGGCAGGACCCTCCCCCACTACCACGTTACAGAGAGGGAAACTGAGGTTCTGAGAGGGGAGGTTAGTCACCCACGGTTGCGACCAGGGCTCCAGTCCCATGCCTGTCGTTCCTGTTTCCTCTGCCAGCGCCTTGAGCCGCCAGCCCGGCCCTCTGCCTGCTCCCACCCCGGCCCCCGGCCCCCCACCCCGGGCTGAAAGCCCTGCCGCCACCAGCTCTGCCTGAGCACAGACCAGCGCAGCAGGTACTCCGGGCACGTCACTGTCAACCAGCACGGGGGCCGGCAGACCCGTCCCAGCTCCCGGCCTGGCCCTGCTCCAGCGCCCTGGCCCACGGACACCCCTCCACCTGCCGCGCAGCCTGGCGTCCCAGAGCCTGGGTGGCACAGACGAAACGCACGGAGCAGAGAGGGGCAGAGAGCCAACTCCGAGCCGGCGCCCCCGCCAGGCCCTGGCTATGACCCCAGGCAATTCCTCAGCCTCTCTGAGCTTCGTGTCTTCATCTGTACTTTTTATTCCCAGATTTGTCCTTGATTTTCCAAGGACAGCCGCTGAGGGATGGTCTTGCTCAGACTCCACAGCACTGGCTGTCATCAATACAGAGAGCTATTATTACTATTATTATTGGCTACCAAGGCATCATGACAGCCCCCCACACACAAGCTTACAGGAGAACCCCGACTGTGTGCCCTGGGGCACGTCACATAACTGGGCCTCAGCTTCCTCGTCAGGAAAACGGGGATAATAACTGCGTCTTCCTCAGGCTGTTCCGAGGATGGAGACGACGCACAGGGAAAGGTGAGAACTGACACGGAGTTTAGTTTCTCTGTCCAAGGCCTAATACTCACCTTATCCTCAGTTAAAAGAACGCTGATTCGTCCAGGTAGTGGGTAGGGAGCCCCTCTCTCAGCCTCAAGGGATGAATTCCAAGGAATTCTAAGCCGCTCTCAGCAATCCTTGTTCTCTTCTCCAGGGAGAGGTTTAGGGGTACACGTGGTACCCATCTGGCCAATGAGAACTAAGGGGAAGAACACCGGGGAGCGGAGGGGACTGGGGGAAATTTCCTCCCCTAATAAACAGAGCGAGAAAACTCTCCAACTGCCCCTGCTGTCTGCCTTTGGCCAGAGGTCTACAGAGGTGTGATGCCTGGAGCTGTGGCAGCCATCTTATGACTATAAGGCAACTGGAAAGAAGATGGCAGAACAGAAAGATGGAAAGAACCTGGGTGTAAATGTCATTGTTGAGCTCTAGGATCATGAACTCCGGATACCTAGTTATGTGAGAAAAATGTCTTTACCGTATAATTTAGGTTTCCTATTATGTGAAAGGGAAAGATCTTTACTTATAAATTATGTGCAGCCATTATGTGCCGCCAAAAGCATTTCTAGATGATCCAGTAGGATTCAATCAACATTTTGCTTCAAGGAGCAGAATGACCTAGAAGTTAGAAATAAAGATGCATTCACAGTGAAATAATCCTCCTGAACTACACAATTACACGTTTTCTTCTTGACTTTCCTGCTGAGGTACAAGGTAGGGACGACTTGAAATCAAGACTTGTTGAAACCAGTCTTCAAGGTCACGGCCTCCTCATCAACCCCTCCCCGACAGAGAGACCCACGGAGGCACACACAGCCCGTTCCTTGCTTCCCTGACCCAGAGCGGGACGGCAGCTGTCACCCGGTCAGTCTCCCGGAAGCCATGCGCCTGCGTCCCCTCCAAGCAGCTACCCTGTGTCTGCAGCCCAGGCCACGCCACGGGAAGCCCGGTGAAGGGGACGCATTGCAGGGGCAGCTGCAACCTTCAGCCCACCATCCTCCCCCTGCCCCCACTTGAAGCAGGATGCTGGGCGGGGGGACGGGCCTCAGGACCAACTGACAATGACTCAGGCTGCCCGTCCTCCAGGGCTCCTGCCATCACTCCTGGGGTCATTCTAGACTCCTCTCTGGCTCTCATCTCCCACCTCCCATCCACCCGCGGGCAAACTGTTAGGTCCACCTTCAAGCACCCAGCATCTGACCGCTCCTCCCGCCTCCCCCGCTGCTCCCGGTTCTCAGGCGCGTGTTCCCTGCTCGAAGCGCTCCGTTGGCCACCTCCCTGGTCTCTGTGCTGCCAGCCTTGACCCCTGCAGTCCGCCCTGCACACCCCACACACACGGCCAGCGGGATCTTACCAGTCACGTCCCTCCTGTGGGGAGGGCTCCACCCCCTCAGGTCTCTGTTCCAGTGGCCCTGCTCAATCCGGCCTTCTCTGACCCACTGTGGAACTGCCCCCCCATCTGAGGGGTGAACCCCCTGCTGCCCCCATCCTTTCCCCTGCAGGCTGGCCCCCGGCAGCAGCCAACATGTTACACATCTTACTTATCTTTCTCATTCATTCAGCTTCTCTACTAGCCCTCACCAGAATGTCCCATCCACCAGGGCAGAGACTCTCGTTCCCGGCTGTGGCCCCAGAACCTAAGGCAATGCCTGGTACACAGCAGGTGCTCAGGGAAAACAAGGGACGAGCTGATCAGCCTCTTGCGACACTTCTCTCCATGGCCCTCTAACCTCTCATTGTAGACGCCACCCAAAGCTGACAAGGACAGAGCGTCTGCAGTGGACACAGCACCCGAGCGCCACATGTGCAAAGCCAGCTCCCCGTCACTGGGAAGTCCCGTGGGCTCCCTGCCCACCCCCCCAAGGAGAACTCCCAACCTTCCCACTAGCGTCTGCTCCCCCTTCTTCCCAAGCCGCGAACGGTCCTTCCAGCCGCCACTGCACCAAAACCCTGGGCCTCGTCCTTGCTCCCCACCTGCATGCCCCCCGCAGCCCGCGCACCATGGGCAGTCCGTCCAAACCTCTCCCAGACCCACCTCGGGGACCAGCCCCACTCCCAGCCTACACCCGGGACTCCCCACTCAGGGCAAAGTCCCGCGATGCTTGAAGCCGAGAGGCAGCTGCGGACACACAGCGCTCAGGAAACACGCGGCCATGGAGGGGCCGCCTCAGACGGCCTCAACCAGGCCCGGCAGGGCTCCGACCGAAGCGCCTGGACCACAAACGGTGACGCCACGCGCCGCCCTCCCCTGCCGCGGCGCACGTGGGAGGCGGACTCCACAGAGCGCCCCCAGGCATTTGCTCCTGCGCCCCCGGGCCCTCCGCCATCCTCACGGCATGAATTCAGAGCGACTCTGAGTCCTCTCCGAAGGAGATGAGCAGTTGTAATAACAGTTACATTGACGGAGCAATTACTCTGAGCCTCGTCATTCGAAACACGTTACGTGATTAACTCAGTGAATCCTCAAAACAAGCTAAAGGGGAAAGTATCATTTTTAGCTTCATGTTACGGGTGTGGAAACTGAGGCACAGAGAGATGAAGCAACCCACCCAAGATCACTCAGCTAGGAAGTGGTGGAGCTGGGATGTGAACCCAGTTCGGCCTGGCGATAAAGCACGTGCTCTGGGCTGGCCGCACGGGATCCCACGGAGAGGGCAGTGTGGTGCAGTGGTTAGATGCTCTGTGCTTCTCAAATCTAACTCTGAGGTCATTTCCAGACCTCCCAGGCCATACGGTCCCACGTCACAGCAAACACACTAAAACGCACCCACACCCCACATTAAATATGCTTTTTTGGCTTGAAAATTTTTCTCAAGGATTTCTCTAAACTTGCTTTTGATGTTATCTGGCGTCCAGAAACACTGACTTTACCGATGGGCTATGACTTCTAAGCAGTCATTGGGAACTTGTGCAACATGAGAAAATCCGGCCAGCAAACTGGTTTTGAATGGAACGAAGTTTTCAAGAACGCTAAATTTAACATTACCGAGGCTGACAGAAAGCTGCACTCTGTAAACGTTTGAACTCTTATCCATTTTGATTTCGCAGCTGTCTCCTCATCTTTGGAGCCAATACGTTCCTTTTTCCGACTACGAGTGAGCCTTCTCATGGGCTCCCTGAAACGTCCACAGACCTCAGGCACGAGTGGGGAAGACGGGCCCATCCCAGGCCCAGCTTTGCCGCTGCGAGGCTGTGTGCCCCTGGACCAGGCTCTCAGCCTCTCTGGGCACCAGGTCCCCCATCTGTAGATGGGACAGAGGAGTCAGGGAGATACCGCACAAAGCCCAGCCAGGGCCTGGCCCGGATAAGTGCCGCGTGGACAGCAGCAGCCTCTGGAAGCCCCTGCCCACTGGGAACTTATTTGAAAGAAATAACATGGCAAGCTCCCCGGGGAGCCTCTAGTTTGGTGCCAGAATGAGACCAACCTATCCTGGTTTGCCCAGGACCGTCCCCATTTCAAAACTGGAAGCCTCAAGATGGCGGCAACCCTAGCGTCCACTGAGGGATGAGTAGAGAAATAAACTGTGCCATCCTCGCACAGTGGAATATTATTCAGCCTCAAAACGAAGGGATCCTGACACACGCTACGACATGGACAAACCTTGAAGACATGATGCTGAGCGAAATAAGCCAGACGCAGAGGACGAATGCTGTGTGACCCCACATACACAGGGCACATGGAGCAGTCAGATTCACGGACAGAAAGCAGGAGGGAGGTGGCCAGGGGCTGGGGGAGGGGGCGGGGGAGGTAGTGCTTAATGGGGACAGGATTTCAGTTTTGCAAGAGGAAAAGAGTTCTGGAGACGGATGGTGGGGACGGCTGCACAATAACATGCATGGACTTCACGCCACTGAACAGTACACTAAAAAGGGTCAAGACGGTAAATGTGAAGTTACATGTATTTTACCACAATTAAAAAATAATTTAAAAAATTTTAAAAAGCCAAAAAACTCAAAGGCCCGCATCCCGGTCAGCCCCCCATCCCGGGCCGAGGGGGGACAGCCGGCCACGCACGCCGGGTTCTCACCTGAGCCAGCAGCCAGTCCACCAGCTTGCTCCCGGGCAGCACCGACTTGTAGGTCTTCAGATGGTGGTCCCGGTCCCTGCGGGGGAGGCACCGTGAGCGGACCGGGGAGGTGGCGGAGCAGTGCCCACGGCCCCTCCAAGTGCCTGGGATCCAGGGCTTCCAGGCTCTCTGGGCATCAGGGCCGGGGGGGGGGGCCACTGGGGAGGGAGTCCCGGCCCAGATTCCACACCCGACTCGCAGCGTGGCCACGGGCAGGTCTGCCCCAACAGACCCCATCCCCACCCACCGAGCGAGGGGCAGGGGCGGACGGCTCATCCTCGAGCAGAGGGACTCTGTCCCCAGGGAACCCCAGGCTGTGTCTGGAGACGTTTTCGGCGTCCTGACCGGGCGGGGCTGGGGGGCACTCCTGGCATCCCGCAGGTAGGGACCAGGGGTGCCGCTCAACATACACAAACACCCAGAACAGCCCCCAAAGAGAGAACCATCCGGCCCCAAGCGCCAACAACGCCGAGCCCACGGACACCTGATCTGTTCCGAGTGGTGAGAAAATCTAGATTCTTTTCTCTTTTGTTCTGCGGTCAACACTCACATGTTGAAAGGTAACAAAACGATCCCGAAGTGGACAGGCCTCGGTGGGCTGGGGCGGGAACGGGGACAGCCGAGGGCGGGGTCGGGGCGCAGGTCCCCTCCCCGGTGAAGGCACCTCAGCCCCTTCGTGGGAGGCGCGGTGCTGACCTCGCAGCCACATGGCAACAATTTCTCAGCCTCTGAAGCCGACAACTCGAGGCCCGAGTGGAGGCGGGAAGCCAGGGGGTCCTCGGGCTCTCAGGGACGGGAGCCGCCGCCCCCAGCCTCCTCCGGGCCGATGGAGGGGCCTCCCGCGAGGGTGGCACAGAGCAGCCGAGGACGGGAGGCAGGCTGGGGAGGAAACGGCTTCCCAGGGCCTGACCTCCACAGGGCCAGCAAAGCCGGGAAGCGACCCTTCCGCTGCCCCTCTGAGAGGGGACGGGAGTGGCCAGGACAGCGGGCACGGGACACTGCAGCTGGACACGGGTCGGGTCACCCTCTCTGTCCCTTCACCCACGGCTTCACGGGAAAGAGAACAAGCAGTCGCTGGCGTTTCTGAAGCACTCACTCCGTGCCAGGCGGCTTTCAGATCTAACCCTCACGACAACTCACGACGTGTGACTATTCTTATGCCCATTTCACAGAGGCAGAAACAGAGGCAAATGAAGTTAACTACCATTCAACATTCGCTCGACAAACATTTACTGAGCGCCGCCCTAGGCCTGTGCGCTCCAACACGTGGCCGTTCTTCAACCAATCAGTAGTAAATCAAACTTAAAAGCACACTCCTCCGTCTCAAGGGTGTGAAAGCCACGTGTTGACTAGTGGCGAGTGTGAGCAGCACAGAAACGAGCATTTCTATCTGTGCAGACGGTTCTACGGGACGACGGCTCTGGGTGCGGCTCAAGGGTCCGGGGACGGAGCAGTGAAGAAACTCTCACCCTAAGGGAGTCTGCAATTCGATGGGGAAGACAGATCGCACACAAACAAACAAACAGATATTGCAACTACTGACAAGTCTGAAGAAGGAAACCAAAGTGAAGGGAGGAGGACAGTGCCGGCCAGTGGGGGGGGCCCTCTGGCTTGGAGACATTTGAAGGAAGTGAGGCAGAGTGCAGAACAGCAGGTGCAAAGGCCCTGAGGCAGATCCTCTTATTATCCCCACTTCACAGAGGAAAGAAGCTGAGGTCCTGGGACCTGTCTGCCCAAGGTCACACAGCTGGAAACTAGCAGGCTGAGAGTCAAACTCAGCCTGTCTGGCTCCAGAACGGACACCCTTCACCACCACACTGCAGCGTTTCCCACAAATTAGCTCACTTAACCCTAAGAATAAACCTATAGCACAGGTGTAATTATTGGCCCCATTTCGGGGAGAAGGAAACAGGCTCAGAGAGGTCAAGTTACCGGCCCAAGGCCACACAGCTGAGAAGAGGTAGAGGTGAAATGGGCTTGGAGAGAGTAACTTACTTGATCACGGGGGTGGAGAGGCTGTGAAGTCGGCAGTAAAGCCTCACACCCTGAAAGAAAAAAAGGGAGAGTCTGGGATCAGGCCACATGCTCAGGGACCTCCAGATCCAGGCCGCTGGGACAGATGGCTCCCAGACAGAGGGGGGCAGGGGGCATCGGGGGGGCAGGAAAGGAGAACAGGCCTCTGGGGCACAAGACTGCTCTGCGGCGACCATGGGGTCAGGGTCACGGGGCTGGTGGGGTCTCCTACCTTGGACATGATGTCCTCCAGCTCACTCCGGGCCTTGTAGGTGCCATCGTCATAGCGGAAGCGGTACATCACCTGCTCGTTCTTGAACTGATGCTTGTCGGAGACTGGAGGGACATGGAGGGACACGGAGGGACATGGAGGGACAGGGAGGGACGGTGAGGGATGTGGAGGGATGGTGAGGGACACGGAGGGACATGGAGGGATGCGGAGGGCCAGTGAGGCTGGGCAGCCCCCTAACCCACGCCCACCACCACCCTTCACTCTGCCAGGCTCTGCCCCGAGAGCCATTTCACCAAACGCCCCGCCCACACGCCAGGGCGGAATCCAGGTCCCCCTGTGGTGGGCGTGGCTCTGCCCAGAGCGGACCCTCAGGGCTGGGGGCATCCACAGGTCTCCTGAGAGGTCCAGAAATGCCCCTGGCCCAGCCTGCGCCAGGACCTGTCTGGCCAGCATCTCCCTGCAGCCGGGTCACCAGGCACGAGTGGGGACTGCGTGCTGGGGTCTGAGGCCACGCTCTCTACACCACGGCCTCGTGCTTCGCTCCCTCCACTGTGGGTCCATTCGCAAGTCCTGCAGGCTCTTCCTCCAGGACGTGAAGGATCACTCTACAGTCCCACCCTGGCCAGAGCCACCTTCGCCTCCCGCCTGGAGCACCAGAGCTGCCTCCCCTCTGGGCACCCAGCTGCCAGCCCGGGACAACCGTCCACTCTCCACCCGGCAGCCAGAGGGCTCCCATTAGAACCCAGGTGTAAGCAGGTGCTTCCTCTCCTCAGGACTCAGCAGCGGCTTCGCATCTCAGTAAAAGCCACAGACCCCACGATCCCCCATAAGGCCCCGGACCTCATCCCCTAAAAGCTCCCTGCTGGCCCTTTGCTTCTGACCTCATCTCCCAACACGTGCCCTGCCCACTCCGCGGCCGCCACACTGGCTCCTTGCTGTTCCCTGGACAAACCACTTATACTCTCACCCTGGAGACTTCACGCTGGCTGCTCCTCTGCCTGGAACCCGGATGGCCACCGGGCTCGCTCCCTCCCTCCCTCCCTCAGGTCTGGCTCCACCGTCACCTCCTCCAGGAAGCCTTCCCCAACTCCCCATTCAACAGTGACCGCCACTCCCTGCTTTCTCTGCCCCCCAGCACTGTGGCCACCTGTATACACAGATCCTACTTATCTTGCTAATTATCTTTCCCCTCCGACTAGAACGTGGGCCCCGTGAGGACAACAGGTTTCATCTGTCCTGTTCACTGCTGTGTGGACAGTGCCTGGCACATAATAGCCGCTCAACAAATATTTGTTGCATGACTAAACCTGACACAAATGGTTCTTGCCTTCTGTGAAGGGACAGACGGAAAATTCTACTCCCCGGCCCTAACTTTTTGAGGTGTCCTGGCTCAGCTGGTGCCCCAGGGGACGGCTGGGTTTTCCAGCCCCACAAGCTGTTTCCTAAGGGCATCCAGGGTCCGGGGGCCACACCACGTGCCAGGCGGCTGCACACAAGTACGGAACCAGCCCCCGGAGTCGGAAGCACGGCCCTGTGGGGTCTGAAGTGCCCCCGCGCCACTGCCCCCCAGCCCCCCCCGGCCCCCACGCACCATGGTGGATAATGCCGTTCTCCAGCAAGGCCTGGCCCAGGTTGACTCCTTCTTCCGTCTTGCTGATTTCACCAATTTCCAGGAGCCAGGCGACAAACTCACTGCCAGGAACATACGCGGTTGAGAGGACCCCCCAGTCCTGGGACCACAGCGACCAGCACTAGGCTGGCCCGGCCCCACCCACTCCCCGGAGGGACAGCCAGAACTGTCGGGGAAGCACACAGTCGGAGCCCACAGCCCTGGGGGTCGTGCTGAGGCCTCTCACTCTTCCTCATGATGGCGGCAGAGAGGTGGGTGTGACCAGAACCCGAATCAGGTTCACTGGGTGGGTGGATGGATGGATGGACGCAGACAGAGGGAGGGAAGGAGAGAGGGAAGGAGGACAGGTGGACGGTGGATGGACAGACGGACACATAAGTGGATAGGAAAATGAACAGAAAGCCCGTGAATGAATGGATGACCTGACAATCAGATAGATGGCTAGGTGGCTGGAAAGACTGGTGTGCAGGTGGGTGCAGGGAGCACGAGCGGGTGGGTAGGTAACAAGCGGGAGAGAGAACTGGGTAGACGGGTGGGGGGAATGGATGATGCAGGGCTAGATGGATGACGAGAAGCAATGAAGAAACAGGCAGGAAGAAATAAGGGCCCAGAAAGACGACTGCGGAGAGTCAGGAGAGCTGATGGTCAATCATGTCATTCTCCCACTTAAAACCCTCCAATGGGCTTCCCCATTACTCGCAGGAAAAAATCCAAACCCTGCCCGCAAGATGACCAGGCCCCGCATGAGCCAACCCATCCTCACTGGTCTCACCTCCTATCTCCCCGACTGAGCATGCCTGAGCCACACCCACCACTCTCCCTTCCCAAAAAATTGCCACAGTCCTGCCTGCCTCAGGGCCTTTGCACTTGCTGTTCCCTCTGCTTGGAAACACCCTTCCCAGCTCTTCATGTAGCCCTTCTTTTTCATCCTTCAGGTCTCAGCTCAAACGTCACTTCCTCAGAGAAGCCTTCCCTGACCACCTCATCAAAAGCAGTCCCCCAGCCCCACACAATCTGCCACGTCTCCCGGTTTTACTTTCTTTTTGGCACTTGTCACGGTCCAAAGTACTGTTTGGGGATTTACTTATGCATTTATCAGCCATCTCCCCCAACCAGAATGCAATCTCCACGCTGATGGGGATTTCCGTCCGTCTCATTCACGGCTCCACCCCCAGCACCTTCAGAAGAGGGTCCAGCGCAGCAGGGCTCACTGACTGTGTGTGAATAAACGACGGCGAGGGCCACCAGACAGGAAGGGGCGCCCCAGGGTCAGCTGGGGGGGGGGGTCCCCGGGAGAAAGCGCCCACAGCCAGAGGGAAGCGGGCAGACCAATTGTGACACCCAGCTGGGGGCCCAGGCCGCCCCGGGTCCTCAGGGCAGGCTTGGCCCCGCAGCCCGCATGGAGGGAGAGCCAGACGGGCTGCTTCCCGAGCATGAGGAGTTCAACGACAGCAGGCGGCAGCTGGCCAGAGCCCGGAGCTCTCCGCCTATGAGACCAGCTGTCCCGCCTCCAGCAACAGGGCCGGACGGGCAGAGCTATTTTTAGCTTCCCCGAGTTTGGCGGAGCCAAGGCCGGCATGTGTAGGTAGGGGGAGCCCGGCGCGGGCTGCAGGGCGTGGAGGAGAAACGGGGTCATTCCGAGGAGTGGGACCCCGGGGTCGGGGGAGAAACTGTGGGTTCACCCGCCCCCAGCTCCACTCTCCCGGCCTCAGGACTCAGAGGCAGGGAAGAAGCTGTCAGCAGCTGAGTGGGTGGGCAGACCCAAAACACCCTCAGGAGCCAGAGACCCGGCGGCCAGCCGCCCACCAGCTGTCCCCATGGAGGCCGCCTCTGGCACTGACCAGCAACAGTGTGACCAGCATGAGGGGACAGGAAGTGCCCCACAGCAGCTGCTGGGGCAGAAGGCGGCAGCCCAGTGACAGCAGCCGCAGTCCCGTGTCTGCCCTGAGCTGCCTGGCACCTTTTGGAGGATCGAGGAGGGTTCACAGCTTGCTGGGCAAATTGGGCAGCCGTTGTCCCTCTCTGGGCCTCAACAGGGTCCACGTGGCAAGTGGTTCACTCAGGGGCCTTCTGAATTTAGCGGGTAAACTAATCATATGAAATCTTAGGCTGGGATCCAGCGTGGGAAACCAAACAAAATTACTCTCTAATGCAGGGAACTTGAACTCTCGTAAACGAGCAAAAGGGGCCACGTGGAGGCTGCACCGAACCAGCCAGCACTGCGGCATCCAGAGACGGCAGCCACGCCCCAGTGTGGCCAAGCGTGGCCGCGTGGGAAGACACAGCACCCTAAGACTTCCCAAGGGAAGCTGGAACTCCAGCATTTCCTGTGAAATTTCCCAGCTGTTAAATGCTGACATGGAATCCAAAATCTTCTGAAAGCACCGCGTGGCCCGTGGAAAGCACATCTGCGAACCGCACTGGGTCAGTGGGGTGCCATTTGCCACCAGTGGGGTGCAAGGAAGGGTGTTCCTGGTGGAGTATCAGCACATGCAAAGGCCCTGAGTGAGCAGCAAGGTTAGGACACCAGCGACCTGCCGGGAGCTGGAAGCTGGGGGCCAAGAGCAGCCAGATCCAGTCTCCAGAAAGGCTGACTCAGCGCAGCGAGCTGGGGACACAGAGAGGCCAGCTAGGCTGGTGCGGAGGGCAGATCAGGGAATGGGGGCCATGGAGAGTGAGCCCGTGTCCAGAACCACTCGCCCGGTAAACACGTGTCTCACCCGCCACGGGCACAGGCACACGCGGGCGCTCTCTGCAGCCTCCTAGGAAGGCCCCCAAGCCGAGGCCCGGTGGGCCACTCACCACCCGGACAAGGATGCCCTTTTCCTTCCCTGCCTCCTCCACGGCCTTGAGCGCCACGAGGTCAGGGAGTGGGGTTCCATCGTCACCCCCGTAACTCCACTGCCTGAAGATGCTTCCTGAAGACGTCTGCAGCAACGTCTCACAAGTGACTATGGATCCGCTGTCACGTGCTAACACAGAAGGGGACCTGCGCACCCAGCTGGGCCAGACAACGGGGCCTCTTCCACCCGGGAGCTTCCACTCTGGCAGACCTCAACAAATGAAAGACATCTAACCTCTGTCAAAGGTGAAACCAAAGGGCTTCTCCTTCCAGGAAGCCCTCCCTGACTGCCCCTGGCCCGAGCTCTCACAGCTCTGAGCTCGGCCCCACTCAGGGCCTGAGCCATGGTTCAAACTCATCTCACTCTTCCGCTCAAACGCTTTCAATGGCTTCCCAGAGCACGGAAGACAAAACCTGAACCCCTGACCCCTCACCTGCCAGCCTGGCCCCTGCTAACCCCTGTGGCCTCGTCTCCCACCCCTCAGCCACTCACTCCCTCCAGCCACAATGGCCTCCTCGCTGTTCCTCAATGACTTACTCAAGGCTCATTCCAGCCATGGGGTTTTTGCACCTGCTGTTCCCCCTGCCAGGGATGCTGTTCCCACAGATCTTCTCACGGCTGGCCCCTGTTTGTCATCCAGATGCTGGTTAAGATATCACCTCCCCCGAGGGGCCCTTCCTGACCACCTGGCTGAAGCAGCACCCCGCCTGGCCTCCTGACACCAACCTACTTATTTCTTTACAGCTTCATCGGCTCGCTGAAATTTCCTGCTTCATATCTGGCTACATGTCTGTTTTGGGATTCCGCCACTGCTGGGGATCTCCACGGGGCAGGGGCTCCATCTGTCCCGTCTGCGGCCGCACAGAGCAAGGGCTCAGCAAACACTGAAGGAATGGGAGGGAGGGAGGGACGGGTTTTGTCTCCCAGCTAATCTGAGAATCCTAGAGGGCGTCCTCTCTAGGGACGTTCCCCCCGTGACGCCCTCCACAATAACACACAGATTTTATTCCTTGCTTTTTCTCATATGGCATCTACTGGCTTTGTCCCTGAGAAGGGCAGGAACAGGCCCCTCCTGAAGGCCAGCATGCACTTCCATCGCTGCACTGCGCTGAGCAAGTCACATCTGCTTTCTCGCCATATCGTCCAACAGGCCTGATGCATGTTTTATCTTCTCTCATTAATCGATCATTTACTAGACACAGAGAGGTTAAGAAGCTTGCCCAAAGTCACACAGCTAGAAGGTGGGGGAACCAGGACTTGGTTTGAGTCTAAGTCTGACTCAAAGCCCAACCCTTGAAGGCTGTGAAGATAAAGTGGACACTGTTTGTATTCACAGAGCTCCTTGTTAGCAGTGGAGATGGGGTTGGAGAAAAGAACTTCAGGGAAAAGTGAAATGTGCTGAATAGAGACAAAAATACGCAGGAGCTGGCCTGGTGGAGTAGTGGTTAAGTTCACAGGCTCCACTTCGGCGGCCTGGGGTTCACAGGTTCAGATCCTGCGTGCAGAACTACACACGACTTGTCAGCCATGCTGTGGCAGCATCCCACATACAAAATAGAGGAAGATTGGCACAGACTTAGCTCAGGGCCAATCTTCCTCACACACACAAAAAAAGAAAAAATAGATAAACACAGCAGAGTATGGTGGGAGAGAGTCCTGGGTTCAAATCCTAGCCCCAACTTGTGGCTGTGTGACCTTATGCAGGACCTTTCCCTCTCTGTGACTCCGTTTCCTCGCCCTCAAAATGGAGATAATGGGGGTTAAAAGGCAGGGCCACATGCCAGTGCCTGTGGATGCCGGGTCCTTCCACGGAGGGACCTGGGATCCTGGAGGAGACTCTGGGGCTGGGTCCTGGCAGGGAAGAGGCGTGCAGAACCCGGGCTGGTGTAAAAGTTCTCCGAGACCGTCTCCAGCAGGAAGTCTGGTCCTTAAGGTCGGTGATTACAACACAGGCTTCAGTCCTGGCCCCGCGTCAAACGGGCAGGCAAGGAGCCTCCCTAATCCTTCCGGGGGACAGACCTCCGCAAAGCCCTAATCGGACAGGTTATCCCATCCGGTGGCCGGACAAGCTCTCCGAGGGTGGGGGGAGGCGGCAGGAAGCGGGAGGTCCCGCCACCTGGGCGGAAGCAAACCCCTGCCGGGATTAGGGATCAGCCGGTGGAGACCGGCCAGGCCACCCGTCCCCACAGGTGTCCCGGCCACACACCCTCCCGGGAGCTTAGAGCTGGCGGCACTGACCCCCGAGGGCCACAGGGCAGCCCGAGCCCAAGGCACCAGGGCCACCCATCGGGGCCCAACACGCTCCAAAGTCCCCCGCTGCGGCCCATCAACCACAGGCCTCAGGCTCCGAAGGGTGAGCGGCGCCCAGCTCAACGCTCGGCTCCAACAGCGGGTCCAATGCGGCTGCCTCAAGTCCCCGGGCATCACAACCTCAGCGTCTGCCCCTGGGCTCCGCCCCCGGTCCCACCTCTCCAGGCCCCCGGCGCCACCACCCCAGGCTCTGCTCACCCTCCTCTGTGGGGTCCCCCTCTGAACCCTGGGATCCCCCTCTGAACCCCAGGGTCCCCCTCCGAACCCCGGCGCCCTGGGCGGCCCCGCCATGTCCCCCTCCGCGTCCCGTCGAAGATTTCACTCGGACGTGTGGCTTTCAGGACCACGGATGCGCCGTCTCCTACACTCAGCTCCAACCTAGATTGTTCTCGAGCCACGACTTCACATCCACCTAATGAGTCAGCATCTCCATCCCGGCGTCTAACAGTCTCGATGTAACCGGTCCGAACGGAGACTGAGCACCACGCCCCCGACTGCGCTCCTCCGTCTGCTTCCCCTCCTCAGCACGCGGCACCCCAGCCTCCAGGGCTCTTGATCACTAACTCCCTTCTTCCTCCCCCATCAGCAAACGCTGTCACCTTCGAAACGACGCAGAGTCACCTCCTCCTCTCCCAGTCACCCCTCACACGGTTACTCTCACTCTTCATCCCAGGCCTGTCCAAAAGCTTTTGGGAAGTGGGGGGGATCTGAGTTAACAAATTCTAAACAAAGTTCCTGCCTCACAGGCAAACTTCTCTCCCAGCTGGACCACCAGCTTCACGAGGTCGGGAACCCTCGGTGTCCTTCACCCCCTCCAGAGGGTCGACCGCCCTCTCTAGCACACAGTAGGGCCTGCGCACAGCTGGACAATTTTACCGGGTCTCTATTTCTTCTGTCTCCCCAGGTGAATGAGATTGACGCCTGTGTTTAAGACCCACTCCCATCACATCTGTGCTCTGATCTCTGTGATCCTTGGTTATAAAATGGGGCAGAGGGTAAAATGTTTAATTATTAGGAAATAATGTATTTCCCAGACAGAGAAACTAGAGGTCTGAAGGGCTGGAAAGCTTCCAGGACCCTCCCCGTCACGTGTAACTCAGGAAGGGAGGCCTCAGAGTCACCAACCCCGCCGACCACCTAATCTCGGAGTCCCAGCCTCCAGGATGTGAGGCTGTTGTGTGACTGAAGGTTTGCTGTGTGGCCGCCCCGGCCGTGGTCCTTGGTTTCCGCAGCGCTGGCAGGCCACACAAGGCCCACCCTGGCTCGTGCAGCCCTTCAGCATCTTTGTAATCAAGCCCCTGCGTTAACTGCCTCTCTGCTTGAAAGACCTACGGCAGCTCCTCTTTTCTGGGCTTTTCAACCCATGGTGGGCAACCCTCTAGCAGTCTGCAAAACCAACTGCACAGATCGTGCTCAGCATTATTTGTGAAATGAATGAAGAAAGGACTTGAATAGAATAGAAAGGATAGGATAGAAAAGAAATAGGGAAGAAACAGAACAGACATTTTGGGAGTGCGTCCAGCACAGTAAGTCATGTCAGGCTTCAGCTTCCGTCATGTATTAGGTGGATGTGCACCAGAACTCAACATAAAACTTAGGGTTTGCAGTGAGCTGTGGTCAAAACACTTGACAGACCTGATACGATGGGACCACCACCCCTCCCGACCTCCGAGGGCTCCACAAGGATTGGGGGGCTTTAGCGGCTCTGGGGGAAGGGGCAGGGCTGGGAAGAGCCAGGTGGGTGCGGATGGTGTGCCGCACCTCCAGCCGAGACCCGGGGACCCAGCCGAGGCCAGAGCAGGGCCACTCACTTGCCGAGGAAGCACTTGGGGACAGTGCTGAGCTTTCTCCGGCGGTCCTTGATCAGATTCACCTTCTTGCTCATCATCATGTGGTAAAGCTTCTCCCCCTTCTCTGAAATCATGACGTAGGCGTCCCGCTCCATGCCCAGCTTCAGGCCTGCGGAGGGAGCACGGTCAGCACCGGGGAGAGGGCGCCTGAGAGCCGGCCCCCCAGGAGCCCTCCTCTACCGCCACTGCCAGTGGTCACCCCGGGGGCACTCGCCGCACGGCTGTCACTGTTCTAGGTACCGGCTGGTGACTCCCTGCAAGAAGCTTGTAGGGGAGAGCGGCTAACCGCCCCATCCACGGAGGCAAAGCTGAGGCCCAGAGAGATAAGGGCAGCTAACCGCCCCATCCATGGAGGCAAAGCTGAGGCCCAGAGAGATATGGGCAGCTAACCGCCCCATCCACGGAGGCAAAGCTGAGGCCCAGGGCGATAAGCAGTCGAGCTTACTCCACCCTCAACCTGAGGATGCATCTCCACATTGAGAGGTTATCAGAGCCCCGTTGAGATTTCCTTCCAGCCAGGGATGAAATCTGCCCGTTTCTCTAAACAACACACAGGACCCAGACGCAGATCACTGCCCCACCTTTTCTACTTGGACCTGTCCACTCCTGATAATAATAGCAATGACAAATAATAATAGCAAAGGCTATAAGTGCCTACTGTATCTACTTAATCCTCAAGAAACCTACAGGGCAAGTACCATTATCCCCATTTTAGAGATGAAGAAACTGAGGCCCAGAGAAATAAAGTTCTCTGCCCAACTAGAAGTGCTGGAACCAGGACTTAGACCCAGATCCAGATGTGTGCTCTTGACCACAGCATGCACCACCCCTGCGAACCCAGCCCTGAGGTCAGGGTTTGGACAAAACACAGACATGAACGCCCCACTTGTAATCACATAAGCCCTGCACACCACAGCCCTGGATTCCAACCACAAAGTCGATAACGAGCCAGCCACGCCCTGGACCCTCCCCCAGTCCTGACCACACACCCAGCCCCAGGAGGTTCAGGGCTCACAAGCTCACCCACCCAGGGGCCAGGTTCAGTAGTTTATTTGGCCTAATGGCATTTTAATAAATTTTGATGCAATATTTAAAATCAGGAAACATCCTTAAAATTCTTTAGCTTGTCTAGGAAAAAAAAAATCAACAGATCTAGCCAGGCTGGGCCCATATTCCTGAGAAATGACGGTGACTCGTACTTGGGTGGAAGTCAGGAGAAGGGAGAAGTGGACGGACCTGGTGCATATGTGGAAGGCAGAGTTAAAGGGACCTGACCTACTCATTGGGGGGCAGGTGGAAGCCAGGGCGACACCAAGAGTTTGAATCTGAGCTCCTGGGCGTACGGAGGAGCCCCTTCCTGAGATGAGGAAGGCGGGGGGACGAGCAGGCTTGGGGCAGAAGGTAGGCTGGACATGAAGAGTGCTGACTAGACGTGCTAAGCGTGAAATGCCTGTGACACATCCAAGTGGGGATTTCAAGTGGACAGGATACAGATACAGAGGAATCAGCCTCAGCTTCCTCCTCTGCACAGCTGGTAGCTAGGGAGGGTTTTTAGGATCGTGAGTCAAATGTCCGAGTAGGGTCAGATCCAAGCTCACGTAGCAGCATTACAACCTTCCGCACCAGGAACTTTTATCCCCATTTATCAGATGACATTGCTGAAGTAACTCACCGCCAAACACACCTTGGCCTCCCTTTTCCCAGCCTGGTGGCCTCTGGATGACAGTCCAGTGCTCACCCCCAGCCACAGCCAACTATCGCACCCAGCCCTGCACTGGTCTGGGGGAAGCCATCCAGCCCCCCAGGGATCCCAGGCAAGCCCCCAAGCCCACCACTCCTTGGAGGGCCAGGAGAGGGCCCAGCCACTCACTCTCGCGCTGCTCCCGCTCACGGATGATGGCGTCCAGCCACTTCTGCTTCTCCTCCGCCGTCTTGGCCATACAGACAAACCACTTGTTCTTGGCCGTGTTGTGGATCTTCCAGCCATTGGTGACGGTGTAGCCATTGCTGTGGTAATCCGCTGGTGGGGGCAGGAGGCAGAGGTGGGTCAGCACGGACCCGGCCACATGACTCTGAACATGCCCCCTACACGCCTGTGAGCGAGGTCACAGGACCAGCCCTTCCCGCTCCAGAACGACAGGGCGGCAGGGCACCCACAGGGTCAGGACTTTGGAGTTGAACTTTCAACCCGTCGAGCGCTACCTCCGTCTCCTGTCTGTCCTCTGAGGGGAGAGGAAGAGCTGTACACGATGACCCCCCAAGCCCTCAGGCGCAGGGGCTTCAAGCCCTCACAGTCCGGCCACAAACGCAGGAGTGACTCACGGGGTGACACCTGCCCAGAGTCCAGGAATGCGTCCCCGCCCCCCCGCCGTCGCAGTCAGGCACCTGGGCCATTTAAACCCAAGTGCAACCCACACAGTGCACGTCGTGGGGCAACGCCCTCGGCACTGCCAGTGGGATGGGGACTGGCAAACCTCTCCAAAACAGGACGGCATCACCCAGGGATGTCGAAGCCGGCCGCACCCCGAATCTGAGGAGGGTCCACGGGTTTCGTGAGAATGCCAAAGGGGTCTGTGTCTCAAAACCAAGTCAGAACCCCCGCCCTAGACAAGCTCAGGGACACACACGCCAAGAGATGACCAGGAATGCTCACGGCATCACTGCTCACAAGAGTGAAGAGCGGAAACAACGTAAATGTCAGACATCAGAGGAAAGAGTGAACTGTGGACCAGTCACACATCAGACTATTATCACAGCCATGAACCCAACGAGCTACAGAGACCCACGTGCAGAAACACGGACGAGGGACTGAGTGAAAGGAGCAAGATGAAAGAATCTACGGTATTTATGGCCACTTAAATATATATAAAACTATGCATATATCTAAAGACATTTAAATACATATAATATAACCATTTAAGTAAGGTTTTAAAACAGAGAAAGTTAAATTAAAATGTTTTGTAATGCATACTTGGGACATAAAAATATTTTTAAAAGCAAGAAAATGGTCACCACAAAATGTGGCCAGTGGTGACGTGTGGGGGAGGAGGCGCTGTGACCCGGGGGGTCCTGTGCGTGCGGGGCTCCCGGGGCAGGACGGTCCTTGTTAACAGAATGGGGACTCCTCAGTGTTCACTGTACGCGCGTACGTTTTAGGCACTTTTCTGTAGATAGGTCACATTTCACAATAAAAGAAGAAACTAGTAACTGAAACAGAGACCGCCCACGGAGCGGGAGGGGCGGGGCCTACCTGTCCCGTCCTCCACGTTCTCCACCTCCATGACTTCCGTGTTGATCCGACCCCTGAAGATGTAGAGTGAGCCGTTGATGGATTTGGTCCTCTTGGTGGATTTCTTGCTCCCAGTGACCCTGCAAGACAGTGGGCAGTCAACAGGCCCTGTGCCTCCCCTCACGGGGCTCGCCTGTCTTCTACAGCACAGAGGAAGAGCAGTAGGAGCGAGGCCGCCCAGGGCCGGGAGGAGGTCAGCAGGGGGTCAGGAGGGGCCTTTGGGCTGGTGGCTGGGGGACCTGAGCAAGTCACTTCTCCACTCCCAGCCCCAGTTTCCTCATCTGGAAAATGGGCCAACAGCCTTGCTGACCTCATAGCGCTGCCTTTCAGCTAACAGGAGACATCGATGAGAAACTCACAAGAAGCAAGAGAAACCCATTTTTCTTGGCGAGAAAATGGGTAAAGCCCCCAGTTTCTAACAGTTACTTCCTGAAATATGACCAGAGTGGAAGGAAGCACAAAGTCCGTCCATCCATCCATCCAACCGTCCATCCACCCATCAACATCTACCCACATCCACCCACCCACCATTCTTTCATTCACTCAAGTGAAGTCTATCACTCACGCACTCAGTCACTCAACAAACATCTGACCAGTGCTCCCCACGGGGAAGATACCAAGTTGGGACCAAGGGGAGCCACTCTCTCATGCATTCAACAAGCACTTAGAGAATGCCTATCAGGGGCCAGGCACTATTCTAGGTGCTGGGGCTGCGGCAGCGAACAAAGCAAGGTCTCTGAGAACTCATCTTCCCAGACAGCGGGGCAGGAGGCACCGAGACAGACACTGAGCAAAGAAATAAAACGCGTGTTATGCCAGAAGCGCTCCGTGTTGTGGTTAAAACAAACGCTCGGAGCTCGAGGCCACTTGGTGTGCGCAGGCCCCCAGCTCCCCCAGGTGGGTGATGCTGACACCAAGAGCCGGCTGTATTTGCTCCTACACCTGTCTGTCTGATGTGCACCTGTCACTGCAATGGGGTAAATTACACATCACATAAGCTGAGGACATGTGACCGTGGGGAGAGAGCTGTCGCTCTGAAAATCAAGTTGAATGTCTGAGAGAGACCTGGTAAAGGTGAGCTGCTTTTGCGTTAAGAGTGAACTTTCCCTCAAAGAGGAGGCCTTGGCTCTATGTAAAAAGAGTGTTTAATGAATGCGATATATATGTTTTTAGTTGAAATAAGACTTTTAAGGTTTATAAAAATTAATGATGATAAAGCAGAAAAGATGGGTAGAGAGGCTGGGAGAGTGTGATTGTAACTGGGGGTGGGGGGTGGTCCGGGAAGGCCTCACTGAAGGGGCGACATTGGAGCAAAGACCTAAGGAAGGGGAGGGGGAAACTCGGAGGGCGGCTGGGGAGGCGCACTCCAGGCAGAGGGCGGCCCGAGGACACAGGCACCACCGCCTCGTTGCCAGAGCGGCGAGAAGGCCAGGATGGCTGGGTCCTGCCGGATCCTGTGGGTGGTGGCAAACCTGGGCTGCGACGGTGTGAGAGGGGAGCCATGGAGGGTCCGAGCAGAGGAATAACGGACCTAAGTTTTAAAGGACTCCCTCTGGCTGCTTGTGGAAGAGACTGCAAGTGAGGCCACGGGAAAACAGGCAGAACCAGAGAGGAAGCCAGTGCAGTAACCGAGGTGAGAGGACGACCGTTTGCGCGTGTGTATCTGTATAAGCATATACGTGTGCGTGTGCATATACATATTCTTATAAACTTATTATTAAAACATAAAATCCACACAGAAAAAAATGCCCAAAGAAGTATACAGCTGGATTAACTTTCACAAAGTGAACACACCTGTGTAAACATTTCTGACACCCCAAATGCCCCCCACCATGTCCCACTTCGGGTCACTAACCCCCCAACCCTGCAAGGGGCACCACCTGCTTGTGAACTTCACATCCATGGAGTCACGCAGGGCTATGGGGAGTTGCACAGGGACACTGGGGCTGCTTCCAGGCTGGCGCTGCCGAGCACGTGCTTGCACGGGGCTCATGAGGAACGTCCGTGCACACGTCTTTGGCTTATCTATCCGGGAGCTGAACTGCTGAGCTACGAGGAATGCACACACTTGGCTTTCCTGGATACTGCCAGGCTGTTTTCCAGAATAGCTATACCAATTCTCCCGCCCCCGGCAGAGTAGGAACATTCCAGTTGCTCCACATCCTCTGCAACTGGGGTTTAATCTCCGTTTGGGCCATTCTGGTGGACATCTAGCAGCGTCTCATTAAACATGCCATTTGTATTGCCCTGACGAGCAGCGAGGCTGAGCACCTTTTCATGTTCATTGGCCCTGGTGTCTTCCTGTGTGAAATGACTGTCCTTTGACCCTTTTGCTGTTGGGCTGTCTTTCCTTAATGATTTATAGAAGGAGCTGGCAAACTTTTTCTGAAAAGGGCCAGAAGGTAAACATTTTCAGTTTTGCAGGCCATATGGTCTCTGTCTCAACTACTCAGCTCTGCCTTGTGCCACGACAGCATCCACAGACAACCCAAAAATGAAGCGGTGTGACTGTGTGCCAGTAAAACTTTATTTATAAAAATAGACAGAGGGCCGCATTTGGCTTATGGAACTTCTTCATATATTCTGGATATGAGTCCTTTCTCACTTATATGGATGGCAAAGATCTTCTCCTAGTCTGTAGCTTACCTTTTTACTTTCTTCATTGTGTCTTTTGATGAAGAGCTCTTAATTTTTATGTAGTCTGATGAAGCTATTTTTCCTTTATAATTATACCTTTTTCCTATTTAAGAAATCTTTGCTTACCCCAAGATCATGAAGATAGTCTCCTATGCCTTCTTCAAGAAGCTTTGTTGTTTTACCTTGCACATTTAAATCTATAATCCATCTGAAATTGATTTTTGTTTTGTTTTGTTTCTTTTCTTTTTTTTTTTTTTTTGCTGAGGAAGATTTGCCCTGAACCAACATCTGTGCCAATCTTCCTCTATTTTATATGTGGGTCACCACCACAGCATGGCTGACAAGTGGTGTAGGTCCACACCCAAGATCTGAATCCACAAGCCTGGGCCACCAAAGCAGAGCATGCCAAACTTAACCACTACACCACAGGGCTGGCTCCTGAAGTTGATTTTTGTGTACTGTGTGAGGTAAGGGCCAAGACTCATTTGTCCCCACTGGACATCAAACTAACCAAGCACCATTTCCTGAACTGCACCTGCACTGGCACTTTTGTTGAAATTCAAATGACCACTTACACACGAGTCTACTTCTGGACTCGCTATTCTATTCCACTAATCTGTTTGTCTGTTTTTACCCCAGTACCCCATTGTCTTAACTCCTGCAGCTTTGCAGTAAGCTTGGGTGACAGTAATACACGTCCTCCAGCTTTGTCCTTCTTCAAAATGGTTTTAGCTGTTTCTGTGTTTCCAATGTACATTTTATAGTCATTTACATACACACATACGACCTCTCTCCTGGAATTTCTGTTGGCATTACATTGAGGTTCTGGCCAAAGTCTGATGACAGAATGAAAAGAACTTGCTGACGGAGGGGGCGTGAGGAGGAAGCAGATCAGAATCAAGGACGACAGAGACTCTGGCCCGAGCTCCTGGGTAAAAGGTGGGGCCGTTCACAGGGAAGGAGGAAGACGAGGAGGAAAGGTTTGGAGCAGGAGTTGTAACGATGTTTTAGATACAATTTAAGTGTGAGCTGTGTGTGACGCACCGAGATGAAGATACAAATTTATATTTCTTCCACTTTCCACACCACGTGTGCCAGGCATTATTCTAACCACTTTACATGTTTCATCTTACTTAATCTATAAGATGGGGCTATTCTTATCCCCACTTAACAGATAGGAAAACAGAGGCACAAAAGGCTGACCTAACTTGCCAGGGTCGCACAGCTCAGAAGCAGGGAGGCCTCTATACCCCTAACCACTGCCAGCTCTGCCGCCTCTGACGCTAGGGAGGCAGCTGAGATATGAGACTTAGCTCTTCTGGGCCTCAGCTTCCCCTTCTGAAGAACGGGGAGCTTTTAAAACACTCCGTTCCACTTCTGACAACTAAGGAGCCTCAACTTTCGAATTAGACCAGAAACACTGAGTCAGGGACCTTCCCTGACCCCCGTCCCAGACGGGCGGTGCCCTGCATGACCCAGGCCAGGACAAAACAGTCAGCAGACACCTAGCAGCGACAGGCGTTCCCCGCGACCACATCAGAGTGAGGCCCGGAGTTCCACCCACTGTGGCTCAGTCCCTCTGGGACATCTGGGAGCCCAGCCCCCTGGCTCCTAAGCCAGAGGCAGGAATGCCGGCCGCCTGCCAGCTTCTCTCAGGACACAGATGTCCCCACTCCCTCCAGCCAGCCCAGCACACTTGCAGAACTGAGGCAGGGAATGGCCCTACACGGGCTCGAGGCGGCCACAGGGCAGGCCCTGGAAGGCCCACTTGGAGTGCAGTAGGATCAGAATCAGCAGCTATCGCTCCAACAGAGGTGACCACGCCCGCAGAGGCCAGGCCTGCCCCGGGGGAGCTTGGCCAGCGCTGAGAGCAGGTCATGGAGGCCGGAAGGGACATTCTTTTTCTAAACCCCAGCGTTCTGGGAAAGGGGCCTGCTTCAGACAGCCCGCAGTGGGGGCGGGCAAGGGCAGGAGGTAGACATCGGCAACGGCCTTGGCACTGCCAACGGAGGACTCTCAGGGTGGTCCCAGGGAGAACGGGCAGGAAGCAAGGAGGAAGGAGAAGGGGGCACTGATGGCAGGATAGGAGGACATGAGACAGACGTGCGGACAGACCTCACGGAGTGGGCAGGAATAAAATATCAAATGAGAGAGATGGGAACTGGCCACTGTCAGATGGTCAAAGAGGGAGCCCAAGGCCCAGAACAGGGAGGAAAGAGCAGAGGGGAAGGAGGCTGTGGTTGAAGCGCCTACTATGTGCCAGGGGCTGCACCCATGGGGTCGCGCTGAATAGGAACCCACACGTGTGAAGGTAAGTTAACAGCAACCGTAATGGACGCTACCCCTCATTTTTGTGTACTCGCCACGTGTCAGGCACGCTTAACACACTCATTGCTCACAATGACTCTACGAGGTACACAGAATAAGCCACCCTATTTGATAGACGAGGGAACTGAGGCAAAGTCACAGAGCTAGAGAAATGGCTGAACAGGGGTTCAACTGTGAGGAGGCTGGCTCTACAGGAACCCTACTGTCTGAAGAAGGGGTTTATCATCCCCATTTTACAGAAGAGAAAACTGAGGCACACAGAGCTCAGGCTAGAGGGGAGCACAGTGAGAAGCCCCCATGGGCGCACGGAGCACCCATCACTCATCCTGTGACAAGGTTCCTCATCGCAACCCCAGGAGGCCGGCAGAAACAGACAAGGAGAATAAGGCTCTGGACAGCAAGCGACCTGCCCAGAACCGCAAGGAAGCTGGACGTAATGCTGACAGCAGGGCCCTGGGTCTCAACCTCCCCTCAGCCCTAGCTTTTGCTAGATAAGCAGTGAAGAAGCCTCTGGAAAGCCACTGTTTCATCCCTGAGACAAAGTAACAGCACGGAGAATTCAAAAAGGGCCATACTGGTCGGTTCAGAACATCCTCTGCCTGCAGAGCAAGAAAACTGGGAGGCAGGAGGCTCAGTCCACAAGTCCACCCACCCCCCTCACACCCACTCACACCCCCACCCCCACACCCACTCACGCCCCCACCCCCCTCACACCCACTCATGCCCCCACACCCACACCCACTCACGCCCCCACCCCAACACCCACTCACGCCCCCACCCCTCCCACACCCACTCACGCCCCCACCCCAACACCCACTCACGCCCCCACCCCTCCCACACCGACTCACGCCCCCCACCCCAACACCCACTCACGCCCCCACCCCTCCCACACCCACTCATGCCCCCACACCCACACCCACTCACGCCCCCACCCCTCCCACACCCACTCATGCCCCCACCCCAACACCCACTCATGCCCCCACCCCTCCCACACCCACTCATCTCCCCACCCTTTCACCTCCCAACTTTCCCTCTCTCCAGTCATCCACTGACTCAGTCATCCAATTAACCAAACTTCCAGACCAGAGCCCACCTGCCCCAGTAACTATCAACCAACCACCCATCATTAACACACCACCCAAGTGACCTCATATCCACCAATCTCCAAACCTCCATCACCCACCCTCCTCCCAATTCTGTGATCATCTACCCGTGCACTCAACGAACCACACGTTAAGGCCCCAACTCACTATTCAGCTAAACACACCTCTGCCCGCTCATCATGTCTTCATATCCATTTCTCCAACGACCCAATCATCCATACATTCCCCCAACTTTCTACGCACCCCTCCATCCAGCATCTCCTAAACCTCCAACCATTCAGCTGTTCGCTCATTCACCTACTCACTCCCCCATCCACAGATCTATTCAGACATCCACCCACAATCTCTCTCCTGCCTCCTCCATCCACCATCTGTGCACCTCCCGAACCTCCAGCTACCCATCTATCCCTCCTCCCCTTTGCCCACACACACATCTGTGTCCATCTGCCACTCATCCACCTGCCCATTCATGCCCAGACTCTACAAAGTGCAAGAAGCTCCAGAGAAAGATACAAAGATGATGAAGATACCACCCTCACCCTCAGAGCGCGTAACAGCAGAAGAGGCCCCTCCCTCAAACCCTCTATCTTTGGAATCACGGGCTCTAGATGTCAGAAAGACACCAATCTTCCAAAATCTCCAAACTTCCATGATCACCTGGACCTACAGAGTCCATACGGCAGCCACGGCCATATGCGGCTGCCGGGCACGCCAAACGTGGCCAGCACGAAGTGAGGTGTGCTGTGAGTCTAAGACACACGGCACATTTTGAAGACTTCGTGTAAAACAAAATGGAAAATCTCTTTAATAATTTTTAAAAATTGATTACACATTGAAATGATAATATTTGGGGACATATTGGGATAAATAAAATATATTATTTAGATTCATTTCACGTGTTTATTTGGTTTTTTAACGTGGCTACCAGAAAATTTTAAATAATGTATGTGACTTGCATTATAGTTCTGCTAGACAGTGCTGACCTAGAACAAACCCCTCAACCCGGAAGAGAAAAAGGGGGCCCAGAGAGGAAAGCGACAAGCGAAGGCGTCATGGTGAGACGCTGTCGGAGTTCCCCCCCGGTCCCGGCCCCGCAGCCGCCCACCTGGATTTCCGCTTGCAGTAGACGAGGAGGTTGTCGAACAGGAAGAAGGCCCTCTCCTGGATGTTCCCCGCCGAGATCTTCAGCAACGGGCCCTGCAGCAGGAGCTGCGTGCAGATGTCTGTGAGGTTGGAGCCCTGGGAGGGTGACAGGGGGTGTGGTGAATGAGCTGGCAGATCCAGGAGAGCACTCGGGGGCACGCCCTTCCTTCCCAGAGACAGCACCCACCACTGCCCCCCAACACCCCAAAATCTAAATGCACCACCGCAGGCAAATCTGTTGGCAGAGAGAAAATCAATATGATGTGATCGATGGCTTCATCAGCTGAGGGAGCCAGAAGAACACAGGGAGGAGCGTATGGAGAGGACCATGTCCCAGAAGAGGGACTTGGGGCTCAGGGAGGTGAAACGACACCCCGCTCACACGGCCCTAATCTGCATCTGGCTTTGTTCGGGGTTGGTTCTTATTTGGGGTCTGGGTTGGTTTTTTGTTTTGGGGTTTTTTTGCCCACCCCTTCCTCATTACTTTTTTACGTCTTGATTTGTGATTATCTCTCTCCCACAAGAAGGCCACTCCCAGAGGGACAGGAAGCATCACCAAGCAGCTGCCACCGTATTCCCAGCACCTGCCACTCTCTCTGGCACAGAGTAGGCTCGATGAACGACTGAGAACAGGCGACGAGCACAGTGTGAGCACCGTCAGGGGCAGATTCTGAGAGCACTCACTCCGGCTCAGGACGCGAGGGGACACAGGACAGTTCCCAGACTCCACCCGGTGTCCTAAGTGACAGGGGCAGCTGAGACGCTAAGCGTGCGTGAAGCCGGCTGGCCCTCCTCGAGGTTCAGGGTCGCGTGGTCAGGAAAGGCATCGGGGAAGAGTGAAAAGCTGGGAGTTTGGCGCCGCTCAGAAATCAGGCTGCTGCTAAGCACCCACCCCAGTCCTCGCTGCTGCTGCTTGGGCTGGCCTGCTCCGTGCCCACCGCCCGCTGGGCGCAGCACAGCCATCGCCCACCCTCGGGGCCACTCAGGGTCCTGGGAACTCAGCTTCTCTGTCGTCGAGAGCTGCGTAGCCCAGGACAGCAGCACCCGCCCATCACAGAAATCACAGCCTGGACGCTGGCATGCTGTACCATCCGAGCCCGTGGCCCAGCGGCCCAGCGAGGTGGCAAGCCCACTGACCAGGGCTCAGAGCACCCGTGACAGGCGAAGAGCCCCTGGGAGCCCAGTGGCCCTGCCAACACGGCGAGTGTGGCCCCCTGGGTGATGAGGCTCTGCCAGCGTCCACGGGCCAGCTCAGAGCAGACAGCAATCCAGAGGCTCCTCGAGACCACGCGCCCGTCCCTTCCCTCTGCCACAGTGAGGCCCACCCACCAGCCTTCTAGGCTCCAAAGGGGGATTTCAGCTGATTGGACGTGAATCTGGGGCCTGGCCCAGCTGTGGGGCCCAGAGCCCCGAGGCCACACAGGCTGAGGCCTGACCCGTCTGCCAAGGTCAGGGGACTGCAGAGAGGAAGCCCACCAGCCTGGGAAGCTGCTTCTCGGGCCCTGGCTAAGGACCACTGCATCTGAAATGCCAGGGACACTACAGGGGGCTGCCCTTGCCCCCGCCCTGCTGGGAAGCCCAGCCGGCCCTCGGTATCCCCTGAGTTCCTGAACCCGGGTCAAGGGTGGTGCGAGGGGTCAGGTACGCAGGGAAGAGGCTGAGCAGCAGGTCAGGGCTGGAGGCCTCCTGCAGACAGACGGTGCCGACGCAACGGGACTGAAGGAGCAACACTTAGACAAAACGACAAAAGCCGACGTGTACACAGAGCTCACCACACGCCAGCCTCTGTTCTAAGTGTCCCATACAAACTCAGTCCATCCTCACAACTCTCACTTTACACACGAGGAAACTGAGGCACAGAGCGGAAGAGACTTGTTCAAGGTTATAGAGCCAGTCAGTGAGCAAGCCAGCCCTACCGTCCTACCCACTAACCTCTACTACCCTGGGCATCCTCTCAGCAGGCAGCCTGAAGGGGTTTTTATGCAACTGCTGGTCTCTGGAGGGCACAGCCCACTTGCCCTGGAGCACAAGGCCTCCCAGGGAGGGTGCGAAGAGTGTATGAGAACTTCTACTCAGAGTCTGTTTTTTTAACGATTTTATGTCTCCCCACTCCCGCACCCCCCCCCCGACCCCCACGCCCTCATGGGCGAGTGAGCAGTAGATGGCCTTTAGACCAGGGCCTCCAGAGGCACCGAGAGGGGTGCACCCTGCTGCTTTCTCATTAAGGACATGCATTTCTTTCCATGCCCCTGAGCTCACGGGACAGTCGTGGGACTTCACCCGGGGCGTCCCTCTGTAGGAGGTCAGCCCACACGGGGTATGAGCTCCAGCCAAAGCTGCCTGATCTTTCTCATCTACAAAACCTAAGACGGACACCCTGCTTTGCTGCCCGGGTCCTCTGACCCTGAGCCAGTCAAGCACACACTGCACCGGGTGCCTGCAGGCACCCACCCCCAAATCCTCACAGGGCCCAAGAGGGGGACCTGCTCTCATCCAGACTTTTCAGATGAGGAAACTGAGGCAAAGCCCACATCCCACCCCACCCCACCCCACCCCGGAGGGGGGTTGGCTCGCTCACTCACTTCCACCATTGCAACAGACCGCCATTTCCTTGCGCTCAGCAAAATGGATTTATGGATTAACTTATCTGGTTTTAACTAAACCAGTCTCGGACTGGAAAGGACAAGTGGTTTACAAAGGATCAGGCCGAAAAACCACGGAGCAGAGATCAAACTAATGAGGCAAGCCCAAGCCACAGCAAGAAAGTAGCCAAGAAAAGACCTCGCTCCTCCAAAACCGAGGCCCTCGCCAGCCGGATTCCAAGAGATGACAGCCGTCTAATCAGATTGGCAAGAGGTCAGACGAAAGGGTTAGAAGTGACCAGGAGGAGTTCCAGAAACAAAGATTTGCAACCACGGTCACTCACCAGGGGCTCGGCCCTAGCCACACCCTCCCCGGGGCTGTGAGCACTGGGAGCAGGGGGCCATGGAGAGAGCTTTACTGTTAACCGTTACTTTTTCTAGCTAGAACATATTATTTTCACAAGTCACCTTGAGGATCAAACGGTCTTTAAAACCTTTCTACTGCGTGGGAAGCCATTTCACGTTTCCCAAAAAACATTTGTATTCTATGCTTTATCCTCCAAATGACACCAGGAGATAACTTCAGAGATATTATTGCTAAAATTAGACAAGCAGGGAGAAATGGGGCCTAGGGAGCAGGACAAACTTGCCTGAGGCGGGGCAGACTGTACATTGCAGGGCTGGGCCTCAAAGCCAAGTCCCTGGGCCTCAGTTTCCCTCATCTGCAAAATGCGGATAATAACAGTTTCTCTCTTCTAGTGTTAGGAACACGTCATAGGCACTCAATAACTGCCAGTATTTCTTATTCTGGGTCACCTTATTTCCCATGGCACCCAGAAACAGAGATAGAAATAAGGGCCGTTCTCCAAATTACAGATTTTTCAGGGTCAAAAAGGGCCCCAGAAACCCTTAGTTCCTGTTTCCCCGGGCCATGACCAGAAGGAGGCATGTGGAAATCACTTCCGATCGGGCTGCCAAACTGCTTGCTCAACGCCCTCCCCCGGGGCCACGTGAGGACGGTCTCTCCCAGTGGGCTGCCAGAAGACTCTGCCTCCCGGGAAGCTCTGACTCTTCTTTTGTTGACAAGGAAAGTTAAGTAACTTATGCGTCCTGTCCTTTCAACTTTGGCCGCCAGGAAGCTCACAGCCCAAACAGGCAGACGCTCTAACGTGGCCGCTCTTCGCATTGGCACGTTGGTGCGTGTGCTGAAAGGGGACCTGTGACCCACTTCTGGCCAACGAGATGAAAGGGGAAGTCTCTCTGGGCTCCTGGGCCAGGCCTTCCTCCACGAGGGAGGAGAGCTCCCCCTCACGGCCACCGCGCCTGTCTCCTCCCGCTGCGGAGCCCACGATGCCTGGAGCCCCTTCCACCATGGAACCGTGATGGGAAGGCCAAGAGGACCGGGAGGAATCAGATGGGCGCTCTGACGTCCTGAGGGCGAGTTCACAGAGCACCCATCCCACCGACAGACTTGAGGACCGGGCAGTTTTCAGTGGCAGGGAACAGAAACCAAGCTGAGTATTTTGAGCAGAAAGAGAAGAGGGGCTTACTCAATCACTGGAGGGGCTGGGGGAGCCAGGAATCCAGGCCGGGGCTCCCAGAACACCAAGAACACTGCAGAACGGGCCCTCCAGGGGACCACTGCCTACGCCCCGGCTGAGGAAAGACAGAGTGAGACCACCACCTGCACGAGCTGATGCTCCAGGAAAACGCTGCCTGGGCTGCATCCGGGCGCTCAGGAGCTGCCGCCCCAACTGTCAGCTACAAAGCCACCCTTCCTGCTGGATACACACCGTCAACAAGGAAGCGGATGCCCCACGCCTGCCCTCTTGATGCCCAGGAAGCTGGAACCTGAGCCGTCTGCTCATGCTGCCATGGGAAGCCAGACACACCCACAGCCGGGCTTTGCTGCAAAATCTGCACAAGGGTGGGTGGCCTCCGTGCCACCCCCACCTCCCCAGTGTCCAGCAGCTGGATCTGATCGTGGCTGATGACATCCCAGACCCGGGCCACGAGGAAGCCTGAGAAATGGGGCTCCTGGTCCTCCAGCCTCAGCCGGGCAGGAAGGCCCCGTGGAAGGAGGGTGGGTCCACGGCAAGCAGGACACACGATACCCACCCGTTCCCTGAACACAGGCCCCTGCGCTCCGCAGCCAAGCCCTCAACCTCGCGGCAACGTGGTCACCTTTAGGCTTCCCCCACACAGGGAAAAGAAGAGGAAATCTCGAACACAGCGAGCACCAGAAGATCTAAAGGGTCCAAGGCAGATGACTCAGAGAAAAGTCTGCGTCTACGACTCTTTCATCTTCAGTCTTAATCTCCCATTCCAGCTGTATTTACTCGGATATGAATTTTTTTATTTATTCAGATTTTCCCATTTCCTCCTCCGGATTTGCAGGAGAGCTCTCTATATTTAAGGAAGATGGGGAGGTTTAAACAAATACACACAGATGATCTTAAGAATCTGATTTCCTAGTAATCATGCTGATGGTAATATCAGTATTTACCATTTACTGAGTACCTACTATGTGCCAGGTATGGATGAGGAAACTGAGTTCAGAGAAGTTAATACATTTGTCTAAAGTCTTCCAGCCAGGGAGTGTCAAAGCCAGAATTCTGTCCTGGAGTGAACCCATAAACGCTACCCTTGACCCTGGCGTCAAAAGCTCAAAGGCCTGTGGACACCAGGCAGATAGGGCAATATGTGAAGGATAATGATGGGGAGTAATAGGGAGTGGTGGGGACTGAGGAAAAGTGGAGGCTCCAAAGGCTGCTGCATGAATAATGAGGGCCCAGTGTTAGTGATTTTTCAAGAGAAACGTGAAATCTAGACTTTTATGTGGACTTAATTGGAAAATAATTAAAACAATTTTTTTTACAAACACCATGCAGGCCAACAAACCATGCCGCAGGCCAAATCTGGTGCCCAGACGGCAGCCTGCACGCGGGCCGGTCTCCGCCCAGCTCGCCCCTCCACCCGGACGCACCTCCCAGCCTTCGATGTGCGACTGCAGCTGCTCCAGGGCCTCCAGCTTCTCCATCTGCCGCTTGGTCTCGTTGATGTTGGAGCAGACGGTCTTCATGGCCTGCAGCGCGCTCTGCACGGCAGGGTGGTCTGGGTGCTTCCCGGGGGTCCTCTTGGCCAGCTCCTGGGGGAGGGGAGAGGGCAGGAAGGAGACGTCAACCCAGAGGGGGCCAACGCCGCCGCCAGGTCAGCCGGCCCTGAGCCTGTTCTCAGCTCTGCTAAGTACAAACTGCGTGATCTGGGGCTAGGGAACATCACCCATTCATTCATTCATTCATTCATTCAGTAGGTGTCCCCTGAGTACCTCCTCCACGGCAGGCAGTGTTCTAGGGTCTGGGGATAAACTTGTTAATAAAACACCAAAACTCCTCACCTGGGGGATACGACATTCTAGTAAAGGAGATGGCCCAAAATAAAAAAAAAATCAAGGATGCAATACTCTATCAGACAGTGAGAAACACCATGAAGACGAATCAGAGTGAGGCTGGAGGGTCTTGGGAGAGGAGGTATTCTTTCACACGGGGAGGTCAGGGAAGGCCCCCCCAAGGAGGTGACATCTGGACAGAGACTCTGGATAAAGCAGAGGAGGAAGTCCTGTAAAAATCTGGGGAAGGGCATGTCTGGTAGAGGGAACAGCAAATGCAAAGGGTCAGAGGTGGGAGCCCATATGGTGTGTACAAGAAACAGCGAGGAGGGGGCGTGGCTGGAGCGCAGGAAATGAGAGAGAGAAAAAGAAAACAGAGGGAGAGACAGAGATGGGTCGGTGAGGGAGGTGGCCACAGACACCGCCCCTCCCTGGCCCGTTTTCTGTAAACGGGTGTAAGGAGCACCTCGCCTTCACAGGGACGCAGACGGGGCGTATACAGTGGCCAGGGGGGCAGGCTCTTCAACCAGGAGCCCCCCCAACTTTTCACTCTCCTCTCAGTCTCACCACGCGCACAGGCTGGGACACTTTAAAGGTCCAGCCGGTCTCAACCAAAGGGCTTCAGCGCATGGTAGGTGTGATACGAAAGGACCTGAGGAGGGGGTCTCGCTGGGCCTCAGGATGCCAGGGACGACGTCCAGGCCAAACCACTCAACCGGCAGGAGCGTGCCGCAGAGAGAAGCTTGTCTAGTCGTCCGCCCCAGACACGCCCAGCGGCTCCAGGGTCTCTCCATCTCTCTGCTGCCTCGAAAATCTCAGAGGTGACGCTCTGGCTCCGAGCACAGCCACACGTGGCTGCCGGGGCTGGCTCTGGCCCTCGGTAGCTGGGCGACCTTGGGCCAGTCGCCCCCCATGCCCAGCCTCAGTTTCACCATCTGAAAACCAGCGATGAGCAGGATGGTGGTGATGGCAGTTAACTGAGCCTCCACTCTGTGCTTGTGAGGAGGTTCCGTTATCATCCCGTGTAACAGATGAGACTGAGGCACACGGGGACAGGGCCTCCAGGAAGGAGGAGGAGGAACCTGGATTGGACCCGGCTGTCTGGTTCTGCGCACAGACACAGTGAGCGTGACTCAGACACCGCAGGGAAAGTGCCCCCAGCGTACAGCGCGCACTTGGTAAGCACTCCGTCTCGCAGCCGTCATCGCTCTCGCTGCTGTGTGACCACGCGTGTCGGCTGGGACTGCGAGCGGCCACCTGCCCGCGAGGGTGTGATTCTGAGCCCTCCCTGCAGACAACCGGCTTCAGAAACACCCTTCCCCGTTTCCTTCATCTCCACTCCACGGCCCGGGGTCCAGAGGTTCTGCAGCTTCAGGACCCTGAGGGGCTGCTGAGCGCCCGCTGGGGCCCAGGGACCAGACCACAGCCCCGGGCAGCAGGCAGCGGGTGTAGATCAGAGCAGGGGAAGGCCAGCGTGAGCGAGCAGAAGCAGGCCGCCAAGGCTCCGAGAGGAAGCGGGACGAGATGGGCGGGCCCAGGAGGCTTATCTCCACTTGTTCTTCACTCAGCAAACACTGACTGAGCACCGGGTACTGGACAGAGAACAAGGTGGCCCTCAGGGGGCTCACAGTCAAGCGGGAACCGTCAGGAAGTCAACCACGACCACCACCCGCAGTATTAACAGCCAGGACTTGGCGCTGACGCTCTTTTGAGCTCACTCAATCCTCAAATCAACCCTATGAGGCAGCTCTTGTTATATGTTCATCTGACAGATCTGAGAACTGAGGCACAGAGAGGTCAGGTCCTCTGCCCAAGGTCGCACAGCGGATTTGAACCTAACCTGTCTGGCTCCAGAGTTAGTGCTCTGAACTTCTGTACTATCTACAACCTTCCAGACAGTTAAATAAGAATACTTTCCTCTCAAATAAGTCATTTACATTACTTATTGATAAGCGCCAGGTGAAAAATAAGGACGTGGAGGGACACCGAGTGAGGGAGTGTGGCAGTCCGAGAGGGCATCTCTGAGGACACAGCTTCCGGGTGGAGACCTGAATGAAGAGAGCGCATGGGCCATACCAACATCTATGGGAACAGCACCCCAGGCAGGAGAGCACAAGCAAAGGCCCCGAGGCAGCGAGAAACAGAAAGGAGGCCAGTGAGGCTGCAGCAGAGCGAGCGAGAAAGAGGATGGCCCATGAGGTCGGACACATACGCCCAAGCCAGATCACGAGAGGCCACGGTGGGGACTTTGGTTTCCTCCAAGAGCCTGGGGAGGCGATGGGGGCTGTGAGCTGAGGCCCGACACCACTGCATTCCCCTGGAAAGGAGCCTCTGGCTGCCAAGTGGAGGAGCCACTGGAGGGACCGTGGCGTGAATGTAAACGCAGGAAGACCAGCTGGTGGCTACTGCAGACGTCCAGGCAAGAGAGGCTGGAGGCTTGAAGCAGGAGGCTCTGAGCCCCATCCATTCACCCATCCCTCCACGTAATGAGGTCTCCCGTGTACCTGGCCCCACGGGGGGCCCCCTCTTGGTGACACAGATGACGCAGATGCTGCGCAAGCCCTCCTGAAGCCGACAGACTGCTTGTAGGCACATCCACAGACAAGATGACAAGAGAAGACTGGCCTGGGATCAGGACTTCGGCCCAACTCACCGAGGTTCCCCAGCCCCGTGCGCCGTAAGCGAGCGGTTCTGAGCATCCAGCCCTTGTCAGGCCAGCCGAGGCCGAGAGGGGGCGAGTCAGACCCACCACCTGTTTCTGCCCCAGTAAAGGAAGTTTCCACGGCAATGGCAGAGAGACCATACGGCCCGCAGAGCCGAAAATATTTACTATCTGGCATCTTTAAAGGAAAAGTTTGCTAATCCCGGGTCAAAAGCAACAGAACAGATTCTCAGCTGAGCACAGGGCCACCCAGAGTACAGACAGCACTCCCCACCGCCCTGGACGCTGGGTTCTGGTCAACGGGATGTGGGCAGAAGCGATGTGCGCAGCTTCCGTTTTCCTTTCCCTTCTCCTTTCCCTCTTCCCGGGCTGGAATGTGGACACGGTGCAAACCTCTTGAGACCCTGGGGGTGAGGGCCACCTCCCAGGGGTGGCAGAACCTGTGCCTGACAGCGTGAGCCACCACGTTACCGCTGGACGGCCTTGTACAGAAACAAACTCCTATGTTAAACTTACTGTGATTTGGGGTCCCTGTCACTGCAGCTAAAATATATCCTAATACATGTGACAGATGAGGAAGCTGAGGTGGGTCCAGAGGTGAGGTCATTTGCCCACGGTCATGGATTGCTACGTGGCAGGGCCAAAATTCAGACCCACACGGTCGAGGTCCAGAGCCCACATTTCTAACCACTACCCCGGGCTTCTCCAGCCTGTGTCCTGGGAGCCTGCCTCCTCCCACCGCCCCCCGAGAGTGCGAACCCTCACCTCTCTGATTCTTGAAAGTAAAACCTAATGGGCCTGTCACAAGCTGGGGACGCTGCCATCACATCTCAAACCTCTGATCCTCCTCTGATGGGGTCCCTGCAGGGCTGCCAACACCCAGCAGCTGGTGAAAATGAGCAAAAGGTTATTTCCCTTTTCCCTCCGGCTGCCCCACCTCTCCTCCTGCCCTAGGTCAGCATTGGGCATGGAGAATTGAAACTGAGCAAGACCTCCTGGCCATGTCCCCAGCTGGACGAAAACTGAAGGGAAAGTACTGGCTTTGGGGTCTTGGTTCACAAATGAGTGTTGGCTCTGCTCTGCTAAGCCACAAACTGAGAATCCAGTCCTGCCTCTGGGCCTTTGTACTTGCTGTTCCCTTTACTGGCACTTTCTTTCTCCAAATCTTAACAGGACGGGCATAAGGACAGGCATATAGATCAAGGGAAAAGAACTGAGAGTCCAGAAATAAATCCTTACATTTTTGGTCCATTAATTTTCAATCACGGTGCTAAGACAAATAAATAGGGAAACAATAATCCTTTCAACTCATGATGCTGAGACGACTGGGGACCCACATGCAAAAGGATGAAGCTGGACCCCATCCTCAAAAAGTAACTCACAATGCATCACAGACCTAAGTGTAAGAGCTGAAAGGATAAAACTGCTAGAAGAAAATGGAGGAGTAAATCTTCATGACCTCAGCTGAGGCAAAGCCTTCTTAGACAGGACACCAAACGCACAGGCAACTAAAAAAAAACAGAGAAACTGGACTTCACCAAAATTAAAAACGCTGTGCTGCAAAGGACACGATAAAGAAAGTGCAAAGACAATCCACAGAATGTAAATGATATATCTGACAAGGGACTTGTATCCAGTATATATAAAGAACTCTTACCACTTAACAACAAAAAGAAAAATAACTTGATTAAAACATAAGGAAAGGACTTGAATAGACATTTCTCCAAAGAAGATATACAAACGGCCAATAAGCTCATGAAAAGATGCTCAATATCCTCCATCATTAGGGAAACACAAAACAAAACCACAATGGGATCACACTTAACACCCGCTAGAACGGCTAATAATCAAAAAGATGAACAATAACAAGTGTTAGTGAGAATGTGGAGAAACTGGAACCCTCACACGTTCCTGGTGGGAATATCAAACGGTGCAGCTGCTTTGGAAAACAGTTTGGCAATTCCCTAACGACACCTGGATCTAGCCATACCTGAAATCATCTATCCATGTACTTTTCAGTTATGTGAGCCCATTTTTTTATTAAGCCTATTTCAACTAGTTTTCCTGTCCCTTGTATTGGAAAGAGTCCCTAATGCCTCACAAGCCCAGAGAGACCAGAAGGACTTGGAATCCTGAAGGTGTCCCAGTCGGTCCCAGACAAGTATAAAACGTGAGTTATCTTCAAAGTTAACGGGAGCTTGAGCTGCACCAACAAAGGTCTAACACGCAAAAGGAGAGAGGTGAGGAGGCTCCTGCTCGATTCAGAACTTACACTGTCTTAATAAGTTAGAGCAGAGTCAGGTTCAAAAGAGAGAGACTATAGTGTTGAAAACCCTGGAATCCACATCTAAAGAGGGACAGCAACAAGAACTTCCAGGGCTTGGCCCCGAAAAGAGTATTTCTGGAAGGAATCGAAAAGCTGCTTGCTAAGCATCTTGGGAGGACTACACAAGTAAGAAAAAACCCACTGGATCTGCAAGGCCTCAGAGGGTCCAACGCGGACCAGGGCAGCAGGCGACTGTTTGCTAGGGTTACCCCACTCTTACACCAATTGGAGCTTTCTCACACAGTGGGCTGCCATGTAAGGTAGTGAGTTCCCCATCAACGGAGGGATCAATAATAGACTGAGGCCCACTCGGGCTTCACCCTAACTCAAACAGTATATCAGAGCATGGAGCTGGAAAGCCTTGTGGTCAAGAGAATGGGTTCTGGGAGAGGTAGGTGTGGTTTGAGCCGCTTCTCGGCTGTGTGACCTTCGACAGGTGACCTCACCTCTCTGGGGCTGAGTGTGCACATCTGTGACACATGAGCGATCACCTAAGGTTGTTGCAGGGATCAACTGGGACGATGAAGGTAAAAGTCTCGGTAAGCAGAAGGGACCCGGCGTCCACCATCGTTATCATTATTTCCACAGTAATCACAGGTCTTGTGTGTGTTATCATTTCTATTTGGCAATAACAGCAGTAACGGAGTAGTCACAGCAGTAATCACAACAGCTGGCACTTGAGCACTGACTGTGCGCCAAGCACTGTTCTCGACTTAAACTGATTGAGTCATTTCATCCTCAAATCACCCCAGGGAAGGAGGTACTGTTATCGTCACTCTGGAGGTGAGGAAACCGAGGCACAGCGTGGTGAAGCCTCCTGCCCGAGGCCACAGCCAGAAAGCAGGACCTGGGAGACGTGGAACCACATTGACAGGCCCCTCCAGACACAGGAACGGCAGGAAATGAACGCCCCCAAAAGCAGGCTCTAGAACACCAAACGTGCAGCAGCGGCGGGCCCTGGGGTTCCTTCAGAACCCTGCGGGCAGAGCAGGGCGGGGTGCACCCAGGGCCCCCCGTGGATGCACAGCGGAAACCCCTCCAGAGCCAGGCCGGGCGCCTGTCCCCAACATCCGCCCACAGGTAGGCCCATGTGGTGTCTCAGAGGCCGAGGTGAGGGCTTCCTGGAAGAGAGGATGTCAGGGCACAGCCACCGGCACTTCCGGAAGCTGCCACATCCCCCTCACACCCTCCAATCACGCTTACCAGAGGGCTGCCGCCAGTGCCGGGGCTCAGCAGCCCCATCGCACCCCCAGAGGCGTGGGCTTGTCCACAGCGAGGCCACAAGAGGACGGCCTGAGGCACAGGCTGCAGCCCCCTCCTCGCTCCCCGCTCAGCCTGCTCAAGGCCAGAAAAGGAGAGGAGCAAAGGGCCCAGAGGACGAGGAGAGGGGCCAGGAGGAGCCAGTGGGGTGACACGACAGAGACCCGCCGTTCTCACCTGCCGCCCTCTGGGGTCACGGAGTCCGAGAGAGGCTCCCAGTGCAGATCTGGGACCCCGAGCCTTCCATCCTCCCAGCCACAGCGACTGGCTCAGGAAGAGCATGTGACCCCAGCCAACCCAACGAGCCTGGCCAGGGACCTTCAGTGAGACGGCTGGTCAGACACAGGCCTGAGGCTGCTGGAGGCCCAGGCGGCCCAGGAGAAGGGAGCCCCTGAGAATAAAGCCGACACAAGGAAGACAGAGCCAGGAGGTGGGGGGGCCCTGAGAACCGACGACACGATCCGAGCTCCTGGACGCAGCTATGCAGGAAGACACATCTACCGGGGATCTTTCCTGTTTTCTTTCCTTTTTTTTAAGTAAGCAAGTTTAAATTAGGTTTTCAAAGTTTACAAAAACGGTCATAAAACAATAAATGAGGTTTTCAGCCACTCCGGCAAACAGAAGCATAAGAAGACGGATCCATAAAACCACGGAGTGAAAACAAGGCTGGATTTGTCGCTGGAAGAAGTGGCAATACCATTCCACACTGCGATGTGGGGTTGGTGGAGGTCCAAAGGGAGACATGGGGCTGGAAAGCCATAACATCCTCTCCACAAGAGAAGAAGGCAGCCGTGGGGGTGGGGTGTCCCCAATGGGGGCTGGACCAGATGGAACAGGTCCACTTTCTGGGGACACTTCAGCCAGCTCTGGGAGGGGCTGAGCCTGCACCCACCCGTTGGCTCTGCCCACAGACAGCTCACCTTAAGATTCTGCAGCCTGACATCCCAATTCTAGGCTCTACAGAGACATTCTCTAGAGGAGAAGGTGAAACTGCGAGAGAGGACGGCGATGGTGGTGGTGGTGGCAATACATTTCAATTTAATAGAAGCAACAAGAAACATGGAATAAAGAAGAAAACTAACAAAAACTAAAACTATGCAAAATAAAGCAAGTAAGGGAGGGAAAAAGCATTAAAAAAAAGAGGACCAATAAAATTCAAAAAGAATGATGGTAGAAACAAGTTCAAATATATCAATAATCACAACAAATATAAGTGAACAAAACTCTCCTGTTATAAGACAGAGATCCTGTCAGGTCATATTTTAAAATTTGACCTTTATGCCATTTATAAAAGAAATACTTAAAATCTAAAGATACAGAATGGTTGATAATAAAAGGATGAAACAAGATATATTAATCAAAGAAACCAACTATAGTTTTATTAATATTGGACAAAATCGACTTTGAGACAATAAAAATAGCTAATACTTAGTAAGCACTTCACAGGTATTATTTCATTTAATCTTCACAATAACCCATGACTAAGGCACTAGTTGAGAGAGTTGGGAACTGAGGCACAGAGAGCTTAAGTGACTTCTCAAAGACGTAACACTAACAAACACAGGAGCTGGGATGGATGAAAATAACAATCATATAATGTTAGAGTAGCTAACGTTCACCAAGTTACTAGTAAACCTAGTAACACGCAACGTGTTCTCACGCATTGCCTCATCTGATCTCTGCAGCAAGCCTGGGAGGCAACTACCAGCCCCATTTGACAGATGGGGAAATGGAGGCACAGAGCAGGTCAGCAACTTGCTGTTGGTCACACAGCTAGGAAGAGGTGGAGCTGGATTTCCAAATTCAGACTCTCACAGAGCATGGCAGAATGCAGGATGCAGGCAAGACTCCCTGGAAGGGCAGTCTGGGAAGGCTCCCTGGAAGACAGGGCATCAGGGCTTGGGTTGGAAGGAAGAAGTGAGAGCGGGTCCCCTGCTGAGGGAGGGGCGCTTCGCACCTCGAGCCACTGTTGCTCACCACACAGGAAAGAGCCCTATTCAGGGTAGTGCGGGTCAGGGCACTGGAGCAGCTGTGAGCAAGGTGTCGGCGCTCAGCCCGACAGGCAGGATGGCAGTGGGCGCTGTGGTTGGGGGAGGAGGGGGCCTGGGGCAGAGGGGGACACAGTGAAGAGACCTCTGGCTTCCTGTCCCTTCTCAGCAAGACGGTGACACTGCCAGGTCCCCAGCAGATGAGGAGCTCACTTCATAACGTCAGAGTCAGACGTATCCAGAATAACACAGAAAGAACTCTGGCAAATCGATACGAAAGACAATCATCCAACAGGAAATGGGCCAATGACGCAAAGGGGCAATCCTCATAAAGTGTGGCCACCACCACGGCCACTGCCCTGTCCAGCCGCCCCCCACCTGGACCACTGGAGTCCAGCCCTACCCAGTCTCCCCGCCTCCATTCTCCACACTCAGCCAGAGGGATCCCACCATTACTAAGTCAGATCCTGCCCCTCTTCTGCTCAAAACCTTCCCCTGGCACCTCCCTCACTCAGAGAAGACAAAGACCCACAGTGGCCCTGAAGGTCTGGCATAATCCGGCCCTACCCCTCCCTAGCCCCACTCCCCCACTCTCTCCCTCACATCTTCCTCTCCAGTCACACTGGCCTCCTCCCTGCTTTTGAGACACATTCCTGCCTCAGGGCCTTTGCACTGGCTGTTCCCTCTGTCTGGAAGACTCTTCCCCAAGTGGTACCTGAGTGGCCACTTTCCTCACCTCCTTCAGGTCTTAGCTCAAATGTCACCTTCTCAGTCTACCACACCTGGCCTTTACCAGCCCTCCTGGCAGAGAAGATTTTTTCATAGCCCCCGTTCCATCTAAACGAGCAAGCACACTTCCTGTGCATTCTTCTGCTGTCAATCTCCCCCAGGAGAACACAGAACACAGCTGAGGTTTGGACAGTTTTTGTTCACTCTGTGTCTCCAGCACCTAGAACAATGCCTGACACATAACAGTCACTTGATAAACAGCTGGTGAGTGAATGAATGGTTCAAACACCCCAGACACGGCAGCACCATTGGCAGCTGTCCCCTGGAGGCAATCAGGAAGACGGAAAGGGATCCGCTAAGAACATGCCGCTCTCACCGTGCATCACTGTGCTTCAGCGCTGTCCTCTGCACTCCCCACTCCACCTACCCCACGTAAAGCTTTCTCCTCTGCAGAGCTGTGAGGGGTACACGTCCCAAGGCCACTCCCCGGCCATCCCTGCACGGAGACTGACACCAGTACCTCCTCGGTGATGGACCATGATGCAGAGGCAACAACGGAATGACAGCTGCATGACCCACAGACAGACATGTGGCACTGGAGATGGGCAGGGCCCCCAGGCTCTCCCCTAGGCACCACCGCAAGAGGCGCCCCAGCCACAAACCCACTGCAACAGCTGTCCCAAAAGGCCAGCTCCCAGGATGTGCCCTGTTTGCCCCCCAGGATGTTTGACAAGATCATTCACGGAGATGGGGACAAGGGCCGGTGGGAGAGGTCTGGGGGAGGGGAGAGATAGGCACGTAATCGTGGGCATGTTAGGTGGGAGACGCCTGTCAGACATCCAAGCAGAGATGCTGAGGGGGCGGAGAACAAGCTGAGCTCAGGCGAGAGGTCCAGGCTGGAAGTCATCGGCATAGACGTGGAGCTTAAAGCCACAGGAACGTCCACACGGACACTTGTACATGGATGCTCACAGCAGCACCATTCCTAACAGCCAGAGAGTGAAAACAACTCAAATGTCCATCAACTGGGGAATGGACAAACAGAACGCAGTATATCCATGCAATGGAATATTACTCAGCCATAAAAAGGAATGAAGTCATGACGCAGGCTACAACACAGACAAGCCTTGAAAACACTGTGCTAAGTGAAAGAAGCCAAACACAAAGGCCACATATTATGGGATTCTATTTATAGGAAATGTCCAGAATAGGCAAATTCGTAGAGACAGGAAGTAGCCGCGTGGTTGCCGGGGGCCGGGGAAGGAGGCAGAAGGGACGTAACTGCTAATGGGTCTGAAGTTTCTTTTGAGGGTGATGAAAACATTCTAAAATTATTGCAGCGATGGTTGCACAGTTTTTAAAAATACTTTAAAAAAAAAAAGGCCACAGAGTGGATGAGGCCACCTCAGAAGCAAGTCTAAATAGAGAAAAGGCCCAAGGACGGCGGCCAGGGTCCCCGTATACTCTGAGGTGGAGAAGGTGAGGAATCAGGAAAGGAGACTGAACAGAAGGGGTCAGAGGGGGAGGAGGCCAAGGGGTCCGGGGGGCCGGAGGGCAGCTGCCCCTGTAGACACACGTCCCCTCCAGCTGGCCCCCGCCTGCCTCGCCCGCTGCCACGATGCACCAGGCCCCCGTGGGCCCAGTCCCGGGAAGCTCTCCAAGGGGCAGGGACGGGGTCTGTCCTGTTCACCACTGTGGGTCCTGAGCCCCACCAGCAGCCAGGGCAGAGTCAACGCCCTGACGAGACCTGTGGGCCGCCAGGAAACGACTACAAGGGCAGCGACAGCCGTCTCCCCTCGGGCACCTGCCATGTGAGCACAGGGGCATGGCCCCAAACCTGAATCATTTCCCTGGAAACGTCGAAGGAAAACTCAACAAAGCCCAAAAATGCCAACTGTCTACCCCAGGCCTGGGCCAAAGGCTGAAATAGAATGTTCCGGCTATTCTTAGGCCTTGCTCAAGTTCAGCTTTTTGGGGCTGTTCCCAAAGACGCCTTCCTTCTTGCCTCTCCCCCTGCCCACCCTGGCTCCTCGACCCTGCTCGCCTACTCGATGCGGAGCTCGGCTCACACAAGGGGGCTCAGAGGGCCCCAGGGACGTCTGCGAGGGCGGCAGAATGGGAAGGGCTGAGGGCTGGGGCACAGCTGCCCCAAGCTCATGGGATTGTCTTAAAATCCACTGGAAAATGTGACATAAAGGAGGAACTCGGGCGGGTACGAAGAGCTCCCTCAGCCCAGCTGTTCTCTGATGCAAACGTTCCAGCTGTGGGTGCCAAAGGCTGGGACACTGAGCAGTCTGTCAGGCGGGGAGCGTGGCCGGTCCCCACAGGAATCTGAGGCCCTGCGGCTGCTCCCCCAGGGCTGAGCCCCCCAGTAAACACAGCTGGAGGCCAAGGAAACGGGCGTGTAAACGGCCACCGGGTGGGGAGGGGAACCCACAGCTGGCTTCATCACTGTTTCCTGCGGAGAGCCATCCCTCCCCCGGCTGTCGGCCCGCTCCGTCCCTCTCTCTGTTCTCCTGGGACTCCAGCGCCCAGGAACCCAGCCAGAGCAAACTGCGGCCCCTGGGGCTGAGCAGGCCTCAGAAACGCCTGGGCCTCACGTCGAGAGCTTAGAGTCCACCCTACACACAGTCCAGCCCCTCTGGCTGGTAAAATCCATTTCGGAAACTGCCCCTTCAAGTGCCCACTGGGACCCCAGACCTTCCCAAGATCCAGAAACCAAAGGCTTAACAGTAGAGCTGACCCTCGGCTGGGTTCTAGGGTGAGAGCTGGTGGTTCCTCTAATGGGTCACACGTTAAAAAAGGTTTTGGAACCCAGGAAGGAAGGAGCACACCAGCCACCAAGCCACGAAACTCAAGGCCACTGACCTTCCCAGACCCCACTTACAGAACTGAGAAGATCAGCATCCCCAACACCCACGCGCTTTGGCAGCTTAACTCCCCAAAGTGATTCCCAACAGGCAGTGTTGCATAATGGGTAGGGGCGGAACTCTAGATGGATGGCCCAGGTTCAAATCACGGTTCCTCCGCTTACCTAAGGTGTGGCCTTCAACAGGCTCTTTCCTTTCTCTGTGCCTCAGCTGCCAGCTGATCACAGCGCCTACCTCATCGAGTTGCTGTAAGAATTAAGTAAATAAATGTTTGATCATCACAACAACCCCATCAGTACTATTAACACAAACTCTGTAGTACAGATGAGAAACTGAGACACAGGGAAGTGACTTTCTCAAGATCACACACAGCAAGTAAATGGCAGACCTAGAATTCAGCAAACCCGGCTCTACTCTAGGGTGAGGAAATGTTTTCTTTGAAGGCCAGATAGTAAATATTTTAGGCCGTGCTGGCCACACCCGGTCTCTGTCACAGATTCTTCTTTGTTTTTTGGGGTTTTTTTAACAACCCTTTAAAAAATGTAAACACCATTCTTAGCTCAGGGGATGTACAAAAACAGGCTGCGGGCCGGATCTGGCTCACGGGCCACAGCTCTGCCAATCCCCACCCTAAACCACTCCAGAAACTACCTCTTAAATACTGGCAACTAGTTCAAGTTTGGAAAAGACACCAAACAGATCCAGCGAAGGGCATCTGCAGGTCCCACTCAGTCCGCAGGTTACCAATCTACAAGTGCCACCTGGAGCGTCTTCCGCCCAAGGCGAAGAGCTGAGCTATGTCGGGCATTTCCAACACCTGTCTGGGGATCAAACTGCTGCCAGAACACCTGCTGAAGGTCCTCCGAGATCCCTGAGAGGGATAAACAGCAGCAGGCCAGGGGAGGCGCAGGCAGAGCTGGGTCCCGCCACCCACAGCTGCACGTGTGAAAGGCCTGTGTGCAGAGGCAGAGCTGATGGCCCCAGGGAGGGTCAGGCCAGCTCCGAGACCATCTCCAGCAGAAAGGCAAGTTCAAGGATTCCCTAGAAGTCTTCCCCTCCCCTCTCCCTTCCAGTTCATGTGGCCCCAGCGAGCAGGCGCGTGAATGAGGCACCACCAGCCAAGTAAATCCACCAGCAGGGACCCCAGGGAACAGCTGTCAGATGCAAAACTTCAGGATGGGGCCAGGGCAGGCTCAGGCCAACAGCGCCACCTCCAAGTGCTGAAAGCCTGGGCTGAGAGCAGCGGATGGTGGCAGAGCCATCCAACCAGCTGGGGATCCGCTCAGGAGCCGACTCTGCAGCTGAGAATCAAGATTTCTTGGGTCCCCACATGAGCCCTGTCTTGCCCTGCTCTGCCTGACCAAGGCCAGCTCAAAAGTGGCTGGCAGGGAAGGAGACAGCAGGTGGGGGATGGCTGCAGTGTGGCCCCCTCCTCCACAAATGGCCCAGATTTTGATGAGGGGGTCCTCTGTGCCCCTCACTGGACTTTTGGCCTGTGGGATCCAGTGATTGACTAGAGGTTGAGAACATGACCCAAGTCTGTGCCAATCAGAACTTGCTTGCTCAGAGTGATTGGTTCGGGGTGGAGCACCTGACTGTGATCTCGGCCAATCAGAATACAACCCTGCTCTGCTCACTGTTATTGGCGCATATCTCAGCCAATCAGAGCACAACACTACTCAGCTCACATGGATTGGGTCAGGGGTGGAGCACCTGACTGTGATCGCAGCCAATCAGAATACAACACTGCCCTGCTCGCTGTCACTGGTGCATATCTCAGCCAGTCAGAGCACAACACTACCCAGCTCAAAGGGATTGGGTCAAGGGTCAAGCCAGGTCCAAGCACATGGGGGAGGACAAACAGGGCCAGCAAGGCTTCCTGTAATGGGGTCAAGTTAAAGCACAGGACCGGGGCCCAAACCATTCAGAATATCACCTTCTCCTAGCCACAGAAGGTCAAAGCCTGAGTGACTCTCAGGACTGGTGTCATAGCTCCCACTGTCCTTGAACTTGAGAGGCTGTAAGCTCGGAGGAACTACAGCCAGCTGCTACCACGCTGGAAATAAAGCTAGGCGGCAGAAAGCAGAATTGAGCAAAGGAGAAAGAAGCCAGGTGCCGGTGAGGCTCCAGCCCGGCCCAAAGCCGACGCTGCCCCGAGATTTCTTAGTTACTTGAACCAACAAGTTTTATTCTTTGATTAAGCCAGGCAGAGCTGGGTATTCTGTCCCTTCGAATACGGGGAGAGGCGTCAGGGGAGCATCTCACCTTGAGGAGGAGGGGGTACTTGCAGATCCTCTGAATCGGAGACAGCAGGTAGCCTTCCAGAGGGATATCCGTGGTCTTCCGGCCTCCCAGAAGCATGCAGCTCTGCAAAGGGACAGGAGACCTTCGTGAAAACTCGCCCAGGATGGCAAAGGGATCTGGCCACCTTCAAATAACATGGGAAGCACTCAAAACACAGATACAGACGATCACTTTGGAAGCAATTAGCAACAGCTAGGAGAGATGGAAATGTGGATATTCTACAACCCAGCACAAAGCGCAGGTCAGAGGATGGCAAACTATGGCCTGTGGGTCAAATGCTGTCTATGCCCTGGTTTTTTTTAATTAAATTTTTAATTTTAATTTTTTAATTGAAGTTTTATTGGAAGACAGCCACATCCATTTGTTTACACATTGTCTGTGGCTGCCTCAAGCTACAATGGCAGAGCTGACGAGTCCTAACAGAGACCCTCTAGTCACAAAACCTAAAATATTTCCCATCTGGCTTTTCCCATAAAGGTTTGCCAACCCCTGGTCTACAGAAACTTTAACACATATGCACTGGGACACAGGAACACGGCCACTCAAAACTCTGCCATGTTTGGAGGCGGCGGCCCTGTGGCCGAGTGGTTAAGTTCATGCACTCCACTTGAGCAGCCCAGGGTTTCACCGGTTTGGATCCTGGGCGGGGACATGGCACCGCTCATCAGGCCATGCTGAGGCAGCGTCCCAGACAGCACAACCAGAGGCACTCACAACTAGAATATACAACTATGTACTGGGGGACTTTGGGGAGAAGAAGAAGAAAAAAAAAAAAAGACTGGCAACACAACAGATGTTAGCTCAGGTGCCAATCTTTAAAAAAAAAAACTCTGCCTTGTTTGGAATGGCAAAAAAAGGGAAGCAACCTAAATATCTATCAACCGGAGAATGGAAAAGTATGTTCGTAGCAGATTTAGACAATGGTACACTACCCAGTGGTGAAAATGGGAGAACGAAAGGTATGCACAGCAACACGGACGGACCTCAAAACATGCTCTCAGTGAAAAAGAAAAACAAAAGGATATGTGTGGCATGAAATCATTTATATAAAGCTTTTAAAGACGCACAAAACAAAACCGGGCACTGTTTCTGGAGAACATACCTGCAGTAAAATATAAAGTCACGCATAGGAAAGAAATGTACCAAATCGACATCTCTGGTCTCCCACCACGCCCCTCACAGTCCTGGGTTGCTGGGGCTCACTGTGCCCAATGTGAGCACCAGTGAACAAATGAATTAACGAACGAACTAATGAATAAACAAACTGCCAGCACATCCAGCAGTGAAAGGTCTCAGGCTTCCTCTTCAACACCATGCCAGAAGACTGGCAATGAAACAGAACTCTTGGAAAAAGAGATTCCCATTCTATCATTCATTCACTCATTCATTCATTCATTCTACAAATACACACTGTGCACTTACTATGTGCTGGGCACAGCTCACGTTCTGGAGATCTGCCCGACAAAGCAGACACTCTCTCTGGTCATATTCAAGTGCAAGTATGACCAGAGAACATTTACCTTGTGCTAACCACGTGCGAGGCACTGAGCCTGGAGGTTCACCTACATAGAAAATTCATCCTCACAGCCCTAAAGGAAGCATGGACCATGACCTCCCTATTCCAGATGGGCCAAGTGGCACAGCGCGCTGAAAAGATGGCCCCAGTCTCAGAGCTATGTCCACTGCCTCTCAGGGATCTTAACGGGCCATCTCCTTGGAGAAGCAGAACCCAGGCCCCTGGGTCCCTGCTCTGGAGGGAGCCGCACGGCTCCCGCCCCCTTGTCCATCCCTGGCACAGACAGGGGATCAGGGCTATGGCAGCTGGGAGATGCCAGGTCCCACATTGCTCACACTCAGGCCTTTGTCCTCTGAGCCAGCACTCCCCACAAGCTGCCCTGGTGACATCAGCTCCGGGTAGAGAGGGGGAGCCTGGGAGTGAGGGCATGCTTTCCAGAAGACCCCAGGGCTTGGCAGGAGAAGGGCCTCTCTTGGTCCAGGATCAAGGAGTTTTCACACAACTGTCACAGCCACCAACTACTCTTCTCCCCAAACACACGCCCTCGATTGTTGTTTCACCTTATTTTCATTAAAAAAAATAAAAATAAAAAGCAAACACATGCAGAGCCACCATCACTGTCCTCTGATTACACTCCAGGCATTATAAGAAAAACCTCTGAGAATTCTTCTTTAAACTCTCCTAATTCACAGAGTTGATTCAGGGGAGGTGTCAGCCTCATGTCTTCCTACCCTCCTAACTGCAGGCTGCCCCTGCGCTGTCCTGGGTCCCCCTTTCTGTCCTGGCTGATCTCATCCAGACTTCATCCATCCTTAAGCTGAAAACGCTCAGATTTTTCTCTTTAGCCTGGCCCCTCCCTGCCCTAAACTCCAGACTCAAATCTCTGACTCTACACCCAAACCCCCACCTGGATGACCAGCAGGCCTCTGAAACCTCACATACCAAAGTGGGATTTTTTTGTTTACCTCTCATTTCTGCTCCTACCCCAGCCTTGACCATCTTGGGAAATTCCATTCTTCCAGTTGTTTGGGTCCAAAACCCTGGAGTCACCTTGGACTCCTCTCGTTTGTTCATTTATACCCCAAAGCCAACTCGTCTGGCAAAACATGTCAGCTGGACCCTCAAACTCTCTGTGAACCCGACCACCTCTCACGCCACCACTGCCCCATCCTCAGCACCACCATCTCCTGCCTGGACCACTGCAGCAGCCCTGGACCGGGTTGAACAGTGTCCTCCAAAATGCCATGCCACCCAGAATCTCAGAATGTGAGTCTCTTTGCAAATAGGGTCTTTACAGACATAATTTGTTAAGATGAGGTCATACTGTACTGGATTAGGGGGGACCCTAAACCAACTGGCTCGTATCCTTATAAGAGGAGGGGACAAGAGAAGAAGCCGTGAGGAGGGGGAAGAGACTGGAGTGATGCTTCCGCAAGCCAAGCAACACCTCGGGCCACCAGCAGCTGCACGAGGAAAGGCAGGATCCGGAGCCTTCGGAGGGAGCGAGGCCCTCCTGACACCTTGACTTCAGGTTCCCGGCTTCCAGACCTGGGAGAGCATCCATTCTGCTGTTTTAAGCTCCCCCCAGCTGGTGGTAACTGTTTCAGCAGCCACAGGAAACTTACACTGAGCCCCCACTCTGGTCTCCTAGCTCCCCCCTCACAGCCCAGGGGAGCCTTTGAAAATGTAAATTAGTTCAAGTCATTCCTCCGCTCAAAGCCCTCCCATGGCTCCCATCCCACTCCAAGTAAGACGGAATATTCTACTGAAAGCACTGCCACATGCTCCAACGTGGACGCGTCCCAGACAGCATGCTGAGCAGACACAAAAGCATCCCGTACGATTCCACTCGTGTAAAATTCTGGAATAGGCAAAACCAGCCTCTGGTGAGGGAAACTGGCACAGAGGTTACCTCTGCCCACGCAGAGGGGGCGTGACCAGGACAGAACACAAGGGAACCTTCTGGAGTCATGAAATGTTCCAACTCTTGATCCCGGCGGTGGTCCCACGGGGTACACATCATGCTGCGAGCGCATTCACTGCGTGCATGTTGTACTGCCCTAAAAGGCTTTTTAAAGACCTCAGATCCCTTCCATTGTCTAAACACCTCTTTCCTTCCTTCTTTCTGATCTCATCTCCTTCCACTCTCACTCTCACACTCTCTTGCCCCACCCCGGCCTTCTTGCTGTTCCTCAAACATGCTTGGACCTCAGGGCCTTTGCACTTGCAATTCCTCTACCTGGAATGCTCTCCCCCCAGATACCCCTCGCCTCTCTCTCTTACTTTATCCAGGTCTCTGCTTAAACATCACCTAAGACACAGTTTTCCCAAAGACAAATCTAAAAATAGCAGTCACCACCCTAACTCCCTCAAAACATTCTGTCATCCTTAACGTACTTTATTTCCTGCAGAAAACTTAATGCCACGTGACATATCATGTAAGTCTCCCCGACTAGAATGGCTGCTCCGTGAGAGCAAGGACTTTCCTTGCCTTGATCACGGGTGTGTCCCCATTACTTAGAATGATCCTACCACATTAGACAGGTGCTCAGTAAGAACCTGCTGAATGAATATATTATCCCCAATTTACAGACAGGAAAACTGAGGCACAGAATGAAGCCCATCTCTCAGCTAGTGCCCAGCACATCATGAATGGAGAGCCAGATTCTGTCTGTCCCCAGTGCCTCTTTTGCAAGCGGCCAAAAGCTGGGAGACGTCAGCAAGCAGGGAGACAGACGGTGTGTCCCCACACGTCCTCCCCCTGCTCACTCCGGCCCAGCCCAGCTGCTGCCCAGAAAATCGCAGCTTGGCCAGCAGGAAGACAGCAGGAGAGGCAGGAAGGAAGAAATGAAAAACAGGAGCCCTTCCCCTCTCACAGCCCTACAGACACCTGGCTGGCATCTTCCTGCTTCCCAAGACCCAGCTGAGCCCAAGGGGACGCCTCTGGAGGGTGGGGCCCCGGCAGGGAGCCAGGGGCTGGGTGACATCGCCGAGCGGTGCAGAGTGGTCCATCACAGAAACGTGGCCGCATGCGTGTCATCCGCTCTGTGGCTCGATCCCTGCTTTCTGCCTAGACTCTCATGAATACAAGCACAGAACTGGACATGCAAAGACGCAGATCCCAGCGGCGGAGGCACCCGCCCTGCACACTTAAGACACAAGACGAAGGGGGAAAGCAGTCGGCCCACGTGCCCGTCCACAGAGGCTCACCGGGGTCGGGCCAAGCAGGAGAACCCACTAGCGAAGAAAACACAAACTTGAAACGAAATTCTGGAAATACTTTGTTGGAGTCTGTGCATTAGGGAAAAGTGCAATTAAGAATTTTATTATACAGTTTAGCTCTCCAGGCACACGGTTAACCCTCCTTATGCTACGCCAGTTAAGTGCTCTGCTTCTGTGGGCTGAATTCTGGATGCCCTGCTGGGAAACAAAACAGGCCGGGGGCGTTGGCCTCTGAGTGAATGAGCAGGGGATTTACAGATGAAAGACCAGGGTTCGAACCCAGAGGACGCTCAATCGATTTTCAAGCATATACTCTTAGAAAGTCACTTAAGACTTTGGAGTAATTAAACTCACCCGTGGCAAAGGCTATGAGGTGCCCCTAATAAATTCTTCCACAGCCAGATCTTCGTCTGGGCACACAGCTGCCCAGAATAAAGACTACATTTCCCAGCGTCCCTTGCAGCCAGGTGTGGTCATGTGACTCAGCTCTGGCCAACAGGGTGTGAGCAGAAGAGATGTGTACAGCTGCTGCCCTCACAAGCAGAGGGGCAGGCCTCCCTCCCACCCGCCTGCATCACTGCCTGGACCGTGCAGGTGGAGAGAGGTCACCTCAGGCCACGTCGAGGAGGGCACATCCCAGGGCCTTGGCCCCAGACACCAGAGCCCCTCCACCAGCCCCAGACTGTCTGCATCCACGTTGTTAATGTGAGAGAGAAATATATGTCTATCACATTTAAACTACTATTTTGGGGATGTCTGCAGAGCAGACAAATGTGTATCTCAACTCACACGCCATGGAGAGCAGCTGCTCAAGCTCCAAGGACTCACCAAGGAGAAGCCGTTCTGCCCACAAGCGAAGCTCGCTGCAAGTGTAGGGAAGACCATCACGGACGTCGCTGTCCTGCCTGACAAACATCCACTCCCCACTTACTTGCACAAGTGCAAACCAACTGTCCTCTGGGGACCCACCCCACCCTCAGGCCCGGCGGATGGGTGGAGCTGACCCCGCCCTCCAGGTCCAGAAGTGACCGATCAGAGCACCAAGCAATCCCTCTTCTACAGCAGCGGGTTCAGGGATAAGGTCTTCGCCAAGCTGCGCTAACAAGCCTCAGACCCAGGATTTCTACTCTAACTACTGGGGAAGAGGAGCTCTCTTTCCTGCGGTTGCTCGGCTGGGAGAGGTCTAAGGGGAGCTGCTGGAGGCCATGTTGCCATCACTTGCGTAGAGCCTGCCAAGGTGGACAAAAGCAGAGCCAAGAGACATGTTCCTGATGACATCATTTCAACACCCAGATGCTGCTGTGCCTGAAGGCCTCTCAGGTCTCAAACTTCCCAGAAAAGTGAACTGATAAATTCTTTTTTTTTTTTTTTTTGGCTTAAAACCAATTTTAACTGGATTTTCTTTCACTTATAATTAAACAATCCTAACAATACACTTATTACTACTATTTCTACCACTCCTATTAGGATCACGACTTCAGATGAAGAATTGGCAAACTCGACCTTAAGGCCAAACCTAGCCCTCTGCCTGTTTTTGTAAGTAAAGTTTTCCTGGAACACAGCCTGCTCACTCCCTTACATATTACTTATGGCTGCTTCCACGCCACAAGAGCGGAGTTGAGTCATTGTGACAGAGACTGTAGACGCACAAAACCAACAAGAGCCACTGTCGGGCCGTTTACAGAAGACGCTGGCAATCCCTGCTTCCCCGGGCTGAGGAAGGGATGGGGCGGCCTGGTGGGCATGAGAGTGTCAGCAGGGAGCTCGCTGGTGCCCAGGGAGTCGCGAGGCTGAAGCAGGGATGGGGGGAGGGCAGACTTACCAACAGGAAGGCGCGCACCGTGGGGATCTTGTTCAGCTCCACCAGCAGCCGCAGGGCCTTCTCATGGTTGCTGCAGTACTCCTCGTAGACGCAGAACTTGTCCTTCTGCAAGACAAGGACAGAGCCCATGGGAGACAGGTCAGGGCAGGAAGGTGGGCGCCCCGAGAGGTGCAGATGGCTGGGCCAGCAGGCCTGGGGGGAAAGGCTCCCCCAGCCCCCTGGAGACCACATGGCAGGGCGGGTTCAGGGCTCCCGCTTGCCACAGGCCTCCCAGCCTCCTTGCCCCAGTTCTGCATCCAGCGGCCTGAGTGAGCTTAAGGGAGGCAGCAGGGCCCAGGGTCAAGTGCACAGACTCAAGCCGAGAGGCCTGGGCTTGAACGCTGGCTCTGCATTTCCAGCTGTGAACTTGGGCAAGTTACCTGACCTCTCTGGGCCTCAGTTTCCTCATCTGTAAGGTGGAGTTAATAAGAGTCCCTAACTCACAGGGTTGTTATGAGGATTCAGTGAGTTAAAACATGACGGGTCAGCATGCAGTAAGTGCTCAATAAACATCCAACTTTACTATTAAAACACAAGTCAGATTGTGCCACACCCCTGCCTAAAACCCTCCAATGTATTCTACTACACTAGGAACAGAATCCAATACTTTATTGGGACCTTCCAGGGCCAGATAATGTGACCCTGCCTTTCTCTGACCTCATCCCACTGGCCTTCTATCTGCCACTTGAATTGGACAGTTCCTACCTCAGGGCCTTTGCACTTACTGCTTCCCTCTACCTGGAACAGTCTTTCCCCAGGCCTGGCTACTCCCACCATTCAGGTCTCAACTCAAATGCTACCTCCTCAAATGACACCTGTGCTACCCTAGCTGCAGTAGCCACCAGGTGTTCTCTATCACCCCCCACCTGTCTTCATTGTCTTTGTGGTGTTCTCACAATCTGGAATTATCTGCATTATTCTTTATTTATCATCTGTCTTTTCCCACTTGGCAGCCAGCTCCCTGAAGGCAGCAACCACGTCTGTCTTGTTCACTGAGGTTTCCCCAAATCCTAGCACATGACCTAGCACACAGTAGGCCCTCAAAGACTCCTTGCTAAATGAACGGACTCTGCATATCCACCGTGTGCACAGTCCTGTACACATGAACCAGGAGGCCAAAGAAGGCTCAGGAATTTGGAGGAACAAGTAGATCTCTGGTCACCGCCACTCGGCAATGCCAGTCCTGAGGCCAGGGGACAGCTCTGTTGACCTCCAGATGCCCCTGAGCCCAAAGCTGGCCCCTTTCCCACCTAGAGGTTGCCCGCGGGTCACCAGGTCTGCAACCCTCAGGCAGGGTTTCTGGGACTGGAAGAGACAGGGGCCTTCTTAGCAGGAAGCTCTCGCTGAGCATTCTCGGTTCCAACGGCTCGCGGAACACCACCTCCCAACCCGCCAACCCAAACAAGGATGTCCTGGCAAGGCCCCCGGGGAGGAAGGGCTGAGGGGCCTGGGCCTGGGGTAGGGGGTGGGCAGGAGACCCCAGCAGCGAAGGAAGGAAGAGGGGGTCTGCAAAGCAGGAGCTCGTCTTGTCTCCAGACCAGCCCCCCAGCATCCTGCCGCGGGGTGGCCGCAGGAAAGAGGAAACCGAAGAGGCGGGGACGGCTTTCAGAATCAGTAAGCACCTCAACCCGCCCGGCTCACCGGGCTCCGTGGGCACCTTCCGGGCAGACGCCCTGAGTGGCAAAGTGCCCACAGCCAGAGCCGCCGGCCGACACGGAGAGTGCACTGAGGGCACTCAGGACAGGCCACACGCTGAGCCCCGGGAACGAGGGGACACTGCCTCCCTCAATAACCCCACACGGCATGGCCGTGTTCGACCCACTCACACACGGGAAAAGCAGTCTCACACCGGTGAAGGGGCAGACCCAGGACTCGGCTCTCTAACCCCCTGCCGACGTCCAGCTCAAGGTCATCGCAGGGGGTGAGGACGGGAGTGGGGGCAAAAACACAGGGTACAAATCTCAAGCCACAAACGCACAACCAAGCTCTGAGGGGACCGTAGATAATGACGAAAAGTGCACAGAGGGACCTAAAACCAACCGCCTGGCGGGAACCCAGCTCTGAGTCCCTAAGCAGGGGGTGGCCTGGGGCAAGCGGTTTCCCCTCCCGAGGCCTCGGTTTCCTCATCCACGAAATGGACACAACAGCTGACCCCAGTAAGTGTTCAGCTGGAGGCTTAGATAATGTCAGTAAAGTGAGCAGCACAATGAACACTTCATAATATTTCAAAATACTCTCAAAACATTAGCCACAAACACAATCAACAAACATGAATCAAGAGGGAAAAATACCGAAGCAGTTTCACGGTTAACCAAAGCGTACACACATTTACACACACGGGACAAAGGGCCCTGACGCGCCCTCCAAGGAACCCCAAGCGGTCTGAGCGTCACAAAGCACAAGCCGCCTGCGCCAAACACCACCAGCGTCAGCAGGCCCAGAGAAAGCTCAGGGTCAGCAGCGAGCCCCCTGAGACGCCACCACACACGTCCACATGGGGGCAGGAAAGGGGGAGAGGGCACCCCAGCAGCCCCCGAGCAGAGCTATTTCTGTTTCCACGTGTCTCCAATGAGCCTAGGAGACCATCAAGGCCAACGGAGACGGATAAGGAGAAGTGTGGACCCGGGCCCAGATAAAAGATGTGAGGGAGAGGACCTGTCCTGTGCAGGGGACAGGAACCGGCCAGGGCCTGGGCTGCTCCTGCAGAGAAGGGCTGCAGGGCTGCGGAGGGCTGGGCACCTGAGTGACAGCAGGAGGTCCCGACCACACGTAAGGAGCTCTCGAAAAGCAGCCCCCTGCGGCCGGCCGAGAGCCTGGGCTTGCCTGGGCCTGCAGACCCCGCCCTCGGAGCCGCCCTGAGACAAGACACCAGCCACCGCCATGCTGACCCCCACGGACCACTAGCAGCATCGTCCTTGCAGCTCCAGGCGCACCTCTGCGGCCAGACCACCCAGGTGCACAGCCCCACTGCCCAGGTCGCCAGCCCTGTGACCTGGGGCAAGGCATGTAATCTTTCAGGGCCTCCGCGTCCTTGTCCATAAATTACAGCCAACAATCACCTCCCCACGTAAGGTTGTTGGGATTCACAGTAAGTGCTTAAAACAGCGCACAGTAGTGCTTGTTAACTAACAGCTACTATTATTAGCTGCTATTGATGCGGATGCTATTATTACCATCACCAAGACGTCAGCAAATTCATATTCCACCAGTGAATCCGTCCATGACGAGGTAGGGCAGTGGATGGGTAGGTTTTAATGGCAAGAAAAGAGAAAGGCAGAGTGAGGAGGGACCTGAGTGGACTCTGGTCCGGGGAGGGCCACCAGGGGAAGGCAACAGGCAGATTTTGAGCTGGGGGGCCTTGCCCCACTGCCCCCTGGTGTGCCTTACTTGTCATTCAGGCGCTGTCCATCTCTCCCCTCTCCCTCTAGGCTGTGAGTGCCTTTGCACCTGCTGAGGTCAGTGCTGGGGTGTCAGTGGGGACTGACGTCCCCGGGAGAGAGCAGCCATCATGACTGTTTGATCAATGAAAGCAAGAAAGCAGAGGAAGGAACTGAGAGGTGCCCACCGCCCCTCAAACCAGCCCCCTGCTTCTACCCAGGCAAGCCTGGCCCCCTACATCCGCAGCATCAGCTCTTCACTGGAACATCTGTTGTTTTACTCACCCAGCATCCGTTCCCCCTTGTTCTGGTCATGGCCCCCAATTATTCCCCTGGGGACCTGCCTCCTACACTCCGAGCTTACTGACCCCACTCCACTCACCCTAGACCAAACCAATGCAAGAGCTCCCTGTCCTGCCAACAGTGGCCCTGTGACCCAAGCTGGGCCCATGACAGCCCTCAAGGACGCGTGCTAGAATCATTGTGAAGAGAAGCCCTCTTTGAACTGTTGTTGCTGAGCTGGCAGTGTCAGCCTGGAACTGCTGAGAGCCACCTTTGTCACAGCGTGAGGCAACCACCCCCTCACCCCTCAAGAACGAAGCCAATACAAAGGAAAGCAGAGCCAAGAGACAGAAAAATACCAAGTCCCGAAAACACCATATGGGGTCCTGGATCCAGCTATGCCTGAAGCCAATCACTCCTGAACACTTCACTTACGGCTCATTAGTATGAACCATAAAGTCTCTTTTGTTTGTTTGTTCCAGCCTGTTTGAGTTGGTGTTTTTGTTGCTTGCAGTGAAGACAGTCCTAGTACCTGCACACTCTGAAAATGGGAAGAAAATGAAGACCCGGACCCAACTCGGGGGAGGTAATAGGGTCTCCCTGTCCACCTCCATCTGTCCGATGAAGGGTAGGGACAGAAGGCAGAGACAAAGCTGTCTGTCCCCACACACCAAGCCAATCACCAGGCAGTGCTCGGTGCCGGCTGGAACGCTGCTGAGAATTCAGGACCCCGGGAGCACAGCGGCAGAGCGCTGTGACGGACCAGCGATGTCCGCCACCGATGCAGGAGAGGAGCGGAAGCGGTAAGAAAGATCACCACAGGCTGGTCATTCCTCACCCGAGCCCCCTCTCTGACACACCCAGCAGTGTCCTCCTCCCCTTCAGCCTGCGAAAAGGGCAGGGGACCGAGGCACGAGGCTCGGAGAGGGTGAACTGAGCAAACGGCAATGCCTCCTCTCCAAAGCTATGCCCGGTTCCATGACTCCTGGACCCTCCGCGGAGCCCACCCCGGCTGCGTCTCGGGCCCAGGAGCCTGAAATATGGCAGCGCTGCTTCTGACAGCTAGGAGTTTAAGCGTTCCCTCTCGTCCTCGGGGCCCCACACGGGCTTTGATGGTTTTGCCAGAAAGAATTAGACAAACAGTTGTGCGCACACAGATGTGGCGGGCGGCGAACGTGCGGCTGCGGGTCTGGGCTGCGAAGGAGGAGAGGTGGATGGCTGCCAGCTGGAACCGCTGGGGGAGAGGGTCAAGCCCCCAGGGAGGGCCCGAGGACTGTCAGAGGCAACGGCTGCCGTCCGCAGGACCCGGGGCTGACACCGGCTCCACGGAGACCATCTGCTCGAAACCACTCACTTCACACCCAAAAAGGCTGAGACTCAGCGCAGGGAGGGAGCTGGCTGCGAGGCTCGGTCTCACGTTTTCGAGGGCTTCCTCGACCTCATCCACCTACGCACACAGCTTCGGGGAGGAGTGAACGCAGAACTCAGGCCACGCAGTGCTGCCCTGCTCAACACCTACAGGGTCCGGCCCGCCACGAGCTGAACTCCCTCCGCCACTCACTCTGCTCCCTGACCCAGCCCCGCTTCCCTCCAGCGTCCAAGCTGCTCCCCTTCCAGGGCCTCTGCCCTCGCCCTCCTCCCCCACCTGGCATACCCCCCAAGACGGCTCCACGGCACCACCTCGCCGCCGGGGCCTTCCCTGCACAGGGATGCCAGATAAAACACAAGGCACTCGCTTGGGTTCCCGTTTCAGATAAACAATGGATTTCTTAGTGTAAGTATGTCCCTAAGACTGCACGAGACATACTTATACTAAAACGTTATTTGTCGTTTTCCTGGAATCCCAACCCCCTCAGCTGTCCTGGGTCTTCTTTGCTGAATCTGGCCACTCGGCCCCTGACTTCCCGATTTCAGAAACTCGAATGGAGCCCCCCACCCCACCGCGTCACATCCGCACTTTATATTCCTCGAGTCCCGCGTCACCTTCGGAAACGGCCTCCTATGTTCACTCCCTCGCCTCTGCCCCTCCCGGCAGCAGGGAGCAAGCCTGTCCCACTGAGCCGGCATCCTCAGGGCCGAGCATGGTGCCTGGCACCCCAGAGGGGCTTAGCATGTGTTTCAGGAGACCTATCACGTAAGATGGCAAAAACACAAGCGCTGGTGCCAGACGACATCCGCTCAAACCCCGGCTCCGACACTCACCGGCTGTGTAAGCTTGTGATATGACTTACCCTCTCTGGGCCTCAGTTTCCTCATTTGTCAGCGGGCATAGTAACAGTACACACTGTCACAGGTGGTGGTGAAGGTTTCATGGATCAATATTTGTAATGCACGTGGAACAGTGAGTGCCCAGCACAGAGAGAAAGTTCACTCCGGGCTGGTCTGTGATCACCTCAGGACTTCGTGGTTGGGTTTTGGGGTGAGGGGGTGAGGGATTCTCCTGCTGTCCACTGACTGGGGCCGCACCCGGTGGCTGCTCTGTAAGCCAGGGCCCCCCACTGGGTCTGGGTCCCCTTCCTCTCACGGAGACCCTGTCACCAGAGCTCCATCCCCAGTAACTACCTCACCGCCCTGCTGCCTCAGCCCCGGCAGGGAGCCACCGAGCCGGGGAGGGGCGCGGCGGACACTGTGGTGAGCCACGCAGAGCCCCAGGGGGACAGCAGCGGCCACGGCTCAGGGAGTCCCTCCCCAGGAACCGTGGTGTAAAGCTCACCCCCTCACTGCAATTCGGGGTGACCCGAAGAGCACCCCAGCTCCAGGGTTCCTCCCCGTGGGATCAGCTGCAGGTGGGTACAAGCGGGCGGCCACCTGCATGCAAATCTGCAGCTTCCAGAAACCCCACCTGGGGCAGAGGCTGCTTTTAAAGGGAATTCAGGGCCATCCTCCATGGCACAGGGGAAAGAAGGTGAGGATTTCAAACTTTAAATTTTAAATTGAAACAATGGTTTTAAATTAAAAACACTGAATCACACACTGAGAAAGCAGGCTCCTTTTTCAATTGTTCCAATTACCCCGAGGAGGGTCTCGTAGGCGTGATGTGACACTAACACCGTCTGACACTCTAATCTCCCCTGTGATCTAACCGAGGGCAGGCCACAGGCGCAGACGCAGTGGGCGGGGGCTCCAGGCGGCCCGGGTGCCACAGCTGGGTTTCCATCGCGTTGGTTTTACGTACTTTCGCGCTTCCATCTGTAACAAGTGATGCTCGTTTTCCATTTCCAATGACAGTGCAAATTTCCCTTTTTAAATAGGTTTATAAACAAATCTACTTTTTAAAAGATTAAAGCAAGGGGTACCCGTACCCAGCAAAAATGATAACACAGTGCGTGAATCAATGAAGTCTAAGAGCGCTGGCCTGGCCACGGAGGGGTGGGGGCTCCGACCTGGCTCTGCCACCTGCACGCTCACAACCTTGGGTTCAACCTTCCCCTCGGTGTGCTGGCCTGTGGGGTCGGCTCAGGGCTGGACTCCGGTCTGGAGGCAGGGAGAAAGCAGAGAACGTGCCAGCGTCCCTGCCCTCGTGTCACTGATATTCGGGGGGGCCGGTCACAAACAAAAAGGAAGCCAAACCTCCACTAAGTCAGATGGCGACAAGGGCCGCAGAGAAGAAGGAAGTCAGGGTGTGACAGGGCAGACAGCATGACAGTGTCAAACAGGGCAGGCAGGAAAGGGTTCTGGGAGAAGGGGCTGTTCCGTCAAGATTTCAAGGAGGCACAGGGAGGTCTGGGGGACACGGTCCAGGAGAGGCTGGTTCCAGGGCAGCGAGGCGGCCAGTGTGGCCGGGGTGGGCTGAGGGTCCAGGACTCTGGGGTCCGGCAGGGGGTCAGGATTTATTTCAGGGAAGCGGGAAGAGGAGTGAAGACACCAGAATGATGCCTCTGGCGGCTGAGGGCAGAACATGGTCTCCGAAACCCTTCGTTTTCATCAGAGCCTCAGCCCCTTGTCCTTGTGTCGCAGCCACGGGCCCCACTGGGTCACAGGAACAAACATGTACACAGCACAACCAGGCGGACACTTCCTGAGCAGCTGTGAACGAGCCGGGCGCTGCTGCTCCTGCGATTCCTCTCAACCCACCCGCCTGTTTTACAGAAGAGAAACTGAGGCAGACGGCGTGGTCCTCCTCCCAGGGTCACAGCGCTGGGAGCAGCACAGGGATGAGGCGCCCGACCTCTGGGGCAGGCAGGACACACGCCGGGCTGGGAGGATACCCCGAACCAGGACAACTTCCACAGAGGCCTGAACTTGCAGCCAGGGCACCAGGCCCTGACAGCAGGCCACTGTCCTCGTCGACGCCCAGTCTGATGAGGCGGCAGGAGAAGGGTCCGGGCAGCACAGAAGGAGAGCGTATGGAAGAGAGGTCGCCCCCGGGGCCCTGACCTCCCCCTGCCTTCCTTCCTCCAGCCGACCCTGCACCTCCAAGCGAGTTAGGGATCCTGCACGGAGTAGGGGGAGCCCGCGTTGGGCTCAGGATCCAGAGACCCTCACTGACCAACCAGTTCAACCTGCTCACCACACCTCTGTGGCTCAGGCAGAGGTCAGAGGACCAGGGGGCCCGGGTTTATTGGCAAGTGGACAATGCACCTTGAGAACCCCTTCCCTGCTCTGGCTCAAGTATGAACTATCCCACCCTAAGCTTGGACGCCACCCCAATCATGCCACCTCCTCCCCGAAGCCCTCCCGAGTGCCCAGCCGGAACAATGCGCACACCGACACCCCGTGGCATGGGCTCAGCGACGGGCCGGCCCCAAGGCCTTCATCCGCATTAACACCCCTCATCCTCACAACAGCACCGCACGGCAGGTACCGTCCTCACCCCCGTTTTAGAGACTTGGAGACTGAGGCCCAGAGAGGTGGAGTGACTTGCCCAAGGTCACCCAGCTGGTCAGTGGTGGAACAGGGATTTGAACCCAAGCAGCCTGGCTGCAGAGAAACGAGGACTCACCCTTTCCTTTGAGCCCGAAGGGAAGACTTCGATTCTTTTTATTTTCCTAGTTAAGACATGTTTTCAGAACCACGATGCTACTGGTCCCTTCTCACCACCTCACTGCTGCCACCTGCTCCTGGTGCCACCATCTAGGACGCCAGTGACCTCCTCCTGCTCTCCCGTCCCCCACCCCCTTTGCAGTCTGCTCTCCCTCGCAGCAGCCAAAGGCCCTTTAAACCCACAGCAGACCCCATCTCTCCTCTGCTCGGTGCCCTCCCTCTGTGCCCATCTCCCCAGGGCCCCATCCTGATCTCATGTGCACCTTACTTCAAGCATTGAAGAACAGTGACTATGTGAACAGAAAGACGACATCCAGCATTCATGGAGCCCTCACGGTGTGCCGGACCTGTCCCAGGCACTCTCCTCCTACCATCTCACACAGTCCTCAACAAGGCCATGGGCCAGGTCTAGCTTCCTATCCATTTTACAGGTGAGCACACCAAGGTACAGACAAGCTAAGACAATCTGCCGAGAGCACCACAGCCCATGAGCAGCTGGGCAGCGGGGCCGGGGCACCACCCTCCTCACACAGCAGGAGACGGTCACTCTGCGGGCTGTAAGGCCCTGAGGGCAGAGCTGCCCTGCGCTCTGTCGTCCTACCCTCTGACCATCAAGATGTGAGGATGACAATGACCAAAAGCAGCACTAATGTGGACGAAGTACTTACTTAACCCCAGGGCTTCCAGATCTCGGCACCCCTGCCACTGGAAGCTGGATAAGTCAATGTATGGGGGCCGTTACGTGCATTATAGGATATTTAGTGGCATCACTGGCCTCCACTGGAAGTCAGCAGGACTTCCCGGAGTTGTGACAACCAAAAGTGTCTCTGGTCATGGACAAATGGCCCCTGGGGACAAGAGCACCCCGGCTGAGAACCACGCTCTACCTACACACGTCGCTGCTTCGCATCTCGGGGTTTTCCCATCAACCCACGGAGGGAGGCATGCTTATTCCTACTGCTCAGGCAGAGGAGGAAACCGAGGGTCAGAGGGGGAAGCAGCCCGCGAGGCCAGTGCGGGTTTTCCTCCCTGAGGAGGGCCCGGCAGGCACAGAAGGAGAGGGCACGGAAGAGCAGGGCCTCGTGTGGGTGGCATTCTCCCCCTCTTCCCCTCACTGCCCCCACAATGCCAAGCCACTTGGGCAGAGAGAGGCCGTCACATCGAGCATCAGCTGCCCTGACCGGCAGTGCGGGCAGGCACCCAAGGGTCAGACCCCCTTCCTGGCCAGCGGGTGGCAGAGCTAGGACCTAAAGCAGGCCTGTCAGACCCAACTCCAGCCTCTCGGCCGCTGGCTGCCCTGTTGGTCACTCTGCAGCAGAGGGGCCCCAGAAGGCCAAGAGGTCACGGGAGCCCCAGGACAAGGTCATTCAGCAAGGAGCTCTGGGGAGAAGGGACCATGCTCTATGTGATGTTGGCGGGAAGGGAGAGCCAATTAAATACCCCCCAGTCTGCTCGGCCCGAGCCTCTTCCCACTGTTCCCGGGGGCCGAGGCTGGGCCGCCTGCCTCCTGCCTGTCCCCCTCCAGACAGGCCCACAGAGGAAGCTGGCTGAGCGTGGCTGGAGTGGGGCCTGGGGAGAAGCCCAGGTCCCAAAAGCTGCAGGTGCTGACCGGGGCGGGGCTTAGCACTCACAAATTTTAAGAAAACGTTCCCGAGTTCGTGCTGAGACTGAGGCTCCGGGTGTAAGCAGTACTCCAAGGCAGCCAGGAAGTCCTTATGCACCTCCAGGATGTCCTCGATGTTCGAGAAGAGGATCTGTGAGGAAAAGCGAGGCCAAGGACAGCGTTAACCGGGCCGCGAAGGGAGAGCAAAGCCAAGCACAAACACACACACAACCCCCAGCCCAGCTGAGGGTGAAGTGGAACAGGCACCTTCACCCCAGGGAGCCAGAGCACCGCTAATAAAAACGGTGATGGCAACAGAAGCAGGGCCAGCCTTACCGAGCAGGGTGAACGCCTGATCCCGTGCTGAGAACATCACGTGCATTTACGCCACCTAATCCCCCCTGCAACTCCATGGGGTAGAAAATACCATTATCCCCCACTCAGAGATGAAGAACGGACGCTCAAAAAACAATTAATGGGGCCGGCCTGGGGGCGTAGTGGTTAAGTTCGTGCACTCCACATCGGCGGCCTGGGGTTCGCAGGTTCGGATCCTGGGTGTGGACCTAGCACCACTCATCAAGCCATGCTGAGGCAGGCGTCCCACATAAAATAGAGGAAGATTGGCAATAAGTGTTAGCTCAGGGCCAGTCTTCGTCACCAAAAAAGAAATAAAAATAACTATCATTCTCAAGGCCACGCAGTCCGGCAATCAGCAGAGCTGCGTTTCAGCATGCAGAGAGTCATGTATTAAGAGCTTCACCACAGTCTTTGCCGTGGCCTGACATAGCTGGGCTGTCCAATTCTAAGATTTTCAAAATAACGAGGGCACTTCCATGCACCCATCAAAATGATGTGGTAGAAGAAATACAGTAGGGTTGCACGTTCCCAATATGCTGTTTAAACTCACGAACACCGTCTAAGGGCGCCCGTTTCCCCGTATGATCCTGTCAAGTCTGAAACGCACATACAATCAGACCCAGAAATCCCACATTTTAGAATTTAATCTTTCAATCATTTGTTTCCAACCAGGGGCCATTCTGCATCCCAGGGTACATCTGCCAATGTCTGGGGACATTTCTGGCTGTCATAAATCAGAGGGAAAGGACACTACTGGCGTCTCACAAGGAGAGGCCAGGGATGCTGCTAAACATCCTACAACGCACAGGACGGCCCCCCAGCCACGAATGACCAGCCCCCAGTGGCAACTGTGCCGGTTTGAGAACGGGGTGGATGGCCAAGAGCATATCCCACACCCTCACTGGCAGTAGCAAAAGACTGGAAAAAAGCCAAGTGTCCATTAATGAGGACTCGTCAAATAGTTAAACTGGACTGATTACAATTAAATAAATTCCACACGCTGAAGAAGAACCTGCAGATCTGTATGTGTGGACATGGACCCCTGGAATGATTCTTGACATAAGGTGTTAAGTGGGGAGGGGGTCATGGCGCCAAACCGGACTCCAGCAGGGGCCATTTGTGTAAAATAACAGACAGAAAGGCCGCTCCCGTCCGTGCCAGCAGAAGCAGACGCTGCGTGGACAGGACACGAGCCGGGAGCTGGATGGGCCTCTGGGAGGGAGACCACGGGGACCTCCATTTACTTTAGGCCGCTGTGAACTGCACAAATCCCTTTTTCCGTCTTTTTTTTCTTTTTAACAGGTGCATTTTTAATTTAATTTTGAAAAAGGCACTCAGGTGGTCCAAAAGTCAAAACATGGTAAATGAAGCCAGTGAGGAGCCCCTCTGCCACCCACGCCCACGGCCCACAGCCGGGGCACCAGCCTTCCTTCTGGGTCTCTTACATTCATTCCTTCAGCAGGTATTTACTGAGCACCCACTGTGTGCCAGGCACTGTTAGAGGCCCTGGGGACACAGCAGGAACAGGCAAGTCCCTGTCCCCATGAAGGTGACATTCTAGTGGAAGGGGACAGACAGCAAACAGATAACTATGGTCTTCTGGGTGGTAAGAAGCACGAAAGACAGAAACAAAACAGGAAGGTGTCCCAGGGTGGGGCAGGAGGAGAAGTGTGCAAATTTAAACAGAGGCCAGAGACACCACCCTGAGAGGGTGACATATGAGTCAAGACCTGAAGCAAGGAAGACCGACCCCATGGCCCCTGGGAATGCACCAGTCTGCGGAGGGAGCCGGCCTGAGGGCGGGCAGGGGGCCCGAGGGGCTGGAGATCACCTCTCAACTGCTGCAGGCTGTGAGGGCCAGGGACCCGCTTCCCCCTGGGCGTTGCCTTGGGGACACTCCTCATGTGAAGGGGCTGGAAAAATCCCCTACACTGTTCATGTGGTTCTTTTCCTCTCTCTCATTTTGTCCAGTTCACATAGTTGAATCTACTTATGTTAAAGACACAGACACAAAGATCCTACCGTTACAGTGACTTCAAGGAAAGGCCATAAAATTTCAAAGTATTTGTGTCCTGAGTGTACATCCAAAAGGAATGAGAGCGTGTGTCCACTGAGACATATACAAGGATGGTCATAATAGCCAAAAACTGGAAATAACTCAAACATCCATCCAAAGGAGAATGGATGAGTAAATTGTGGTACATTCATGCTATGGAATACTACACAGCAATGAAAAAGAATGAATCACAGCTACACACAACAACATGGGCAAATCTCACAGGAATACAGTGAGCAAAAGGTGCAGACACAAAAGAGCTCACTTACATAAAGTTCAAGACCACGCAGAGCTAATGGATGCTTCTAGAAGTTAGTGGTCATCTTTGGGGAGGGGGTGCAGAGAAGCCTGTACTTAAGATTGCACCCTCCACTGTATGTGAGTTATATGTCATAAAAAACGGAATATTTTGAAAACTGTAATAAATTACAATTTATAATAAATAATTTTTAAATTGTAATAAATGGATTGTAAAAAATAGATGTAATAAACAGTGGCTGATCAGTAAATATTTGCTGGATGAGTGAATGAATGAATGCATAAAAGCTTCTATCCCAGGGCTACCAGGGACCAGCCACGCAGTGACCCTGAGCAGGTCTCTTTACTTCTCTAAGCCTCAGCTTTCTTCTCCAAAAAACTGGGCTCAGAGAATTGTCAACATGCAAGGACACTGTCCAGATTAACCAGGACATGTGGGGGGATGTCCTGTGTGACCAAGTCCTTTGTGTGCTGTACATGCTGGGCACCTCTGACCCGCCCGCCCCCTCCCCATCTCCCTCTCTACCCTAGAGTCGGGACCTTGGAGCCCCAAGGACTGAAGGTGGCTTCCCAGAGAGTGAGGTCACACGGGAAAGCCAGCCCAAGGAGGGGAGCGCTGGGGGCCTCCAGCGTGCACACAGAAGGCCTATTGATGTCCTGCTGAAACTCCCCAGAGCCACGGCCAAGACGAAGCCCGACCCCATCACTCACCCGCCCTGCCCGATGCTCAGTGCCCAGGGCAGGCAGGGCTGGGCTGCCAGCGGGGCGGCTGGCTGGGGGCCGCCAGCCCCCAGGGGCGCCCGGGAAGGGATTTTCCACTGGCTCCAGGCCAGGGGGCCTGGCCCGAGGAGGCTGGAGGACAGGAGGGCCATGGTGAGCAAGGAGAGAAAGTCTTCAGTGGGGAAGCGGGGGCCTGAGGCCAAGTTCTCCTGACGCCCACGGAGCACAGTTTGCTCACAGGACAGAGGCGGGGGGCAAGCTGCGGGAGGGCAGAGCCAGTGGCCAGCGGGCGAGTGTGCCCTCCGCCCTGCACCCTCTGAGCATCGCCCCGCAAGGACCAAGGCCCACGGCCAGAGGGACAGCCTGGAGGGGGCCAGCCCAAGCATCCACACCTTGACGTTCTCCTCCGTGAGGCCCTTCTCCACGGCGTCCGTCACGTTCTGCCGGATGCGATGCAGGAACGCCTGGAGGAGGGAAGCAGCGAGAGGTGAGCATCCACGTCTCTGGTCTCCCGGGGACGGCCCGAGAGAAGGGTCACAAGGTCAAACGCCAGCTAGGATCCAGGAGGTACCACAGTCTGGGGACACGGGCTGGGAGTTAGGAGAAACCTACCTGCCTCTCAGTCAACAGACGCTGCTGAGCATCTGTGACCCCGGCCCCGTGCAGAGATCGACCCCAGGCCCCGCCCTCGAGGAGACATGCTCGCACCTGCTGCATCAGCCCATCCCTCTCAGACTACATTCATCTTCTCTTTTCTTTTTTAATTTAACTTCCAAATAGTAACACACTCACATGGCTCAAAAGTCAAAAATATAAAAAGTCTCCCTCCCATATCCCGGGCCCCATCCATCAAGTCCCTCCCCAGCCCCCTGGGAACCACAGCTACTGGTTTCTTGTGTGTCCTTCCAGAGGATGCTTACGCGAAAACCAACACACACACACACACACACTGGCCAAGGGGTATGAGCTTCCAGGCACAAGATGAGTAAGTTCTGGGGATCTAATGTACAGCAAGCGAGGACAGCTAGTAACATCGTATTACATATTTGAAAGGTGCATACGGGGGTCATCATTTTGCAATATATAAGTGTACGAAATCAACACCTTGTACCCCTTAAACATACACAGTGTTATATGTCAATTAAATCTAATAAAGCTGGAAAAAAACACACAAATGTATATGTACATATACATGTACATATACAGTCATGCGTCACTTAACGTTGGGGACACGTTCTGTGAAACGTGTGGTGAGGCAATTTCGTCGTTGTGTGAACGTCACAGAGTGGACCTACACAAACCTCGAAGGCACAGCCTACTACACACCTAGGTTACATGGTACTGATCTTATGGGAACACAGTCATACATGCGGTCCACTGTTGGCTGAAAGGTCATTATGTGGCACGTGACTCTACATACATATGAAAATATTCTTATTTTTTCCCCTTTTTACACACCGAAAGACAGCACAGGATGCACTGCATCTGCTTTTTCCACTTAATATAGCTGAGGGATCTCTCTATATCATTCTACAGGGAGTATCCCTTTTTCCTTTTCTTTTTTGGTGAGGAAGACTGGCCCTGAGCTAACATCTGTGGCCGATCTTCCTCTATTTTGCACGGGAGACACCTCCACAGCGTAGCTTGATGAGCTGCAGGCGGATGACGTGCTAGGTCCAGGCCCAGGGTCCAACTCGCAAACCCCAGGCCGCCAAAGCAGAGCACATGAAGTTAACCACTATGCCACCAGGTCGGCCCCCTCATTCTTTTCTTAAGGCCATTCAGGATCCTACCATATGGATGGACCAGCTGTTCTGCCTCTCTTTCCAGGGGCTCAAACAGAGAAATCATTTCTCCCCTCTGTGAAGTGACAGGCGATACAGGAAGGGTTGGCGGGGACTGTGGGGGATGGGCAGCACACGCTCATTGAAGGGGGACAGCTGTTCGACCCCAAAGCGTGGCCAGGTGGGAAGGCAGTAGGCCAGTATTCCCAGATGTTATGGGTTTTCGGGGTTTTTGGGGGGCCGAGAAGCCAGGAATTAGGATTTTTTAAGCAAAGTCTCCCAGTTTTTAAATGTTGGCAAAAGGGCCCTGTGTCTTTGTGAGGAGCTGCGTCTCAGGGCTCCAGCATGGAAGCGGGGACCAGAGTGGAGGGGTGCAGCCGTGCTGACGAGGTATGAGGGCGGCCTGGCCCTGGAGGGCGCGACAGAGCAGGCAGAGGAAGGGCCCCTGAGATGGCTGCGGATGGGCCGAGGGGGCAGAAGGGACGTGGGGCAGGAAGGGGATGGAGATGGTTCCGGAGGGAGACCAGGGCCAGCTGCGCACAGCAAACTCCACCCGGTGTGCCCGACTCCAGGACTTGGCTCCAGGTGGACCTGACAACACCCACATGGAGACTTCACGGTCCTGTCACGGCCACAGGGCCACAAGGAGCTGTGGTGGCCTGTCTGTGGCCCTCTTTGCCACGGCTGATGACAGCATGGCGGCTCTTGGAGCAGGGCCTGGGGGAGCACACAGTGCCGGCTGCAGGCTAACTAAGAGCGCATCTCACGCAACTGTGCTCATCTGGGGAGAGCTCCACGCGGGGGGGCAATGAAAGGACTGCCGGGATGGAGGGAAGTCAGCACAGGGGCAAGGAGGGCAGAGGGGAGTCTGACTCCCAACAGATGGCTGTCGGATCCCTTCCCATCACCCAAGGGATGTCCACGGCTGTCACGGTGCCGGCCACACGCAGACTCGGGTCTCCTAGGCGGTGGCACCGTGGCGCTCCACATGGCGGGTCACAGAGAGCAAAGCTGAGGACACGCAGCAAGGTGGCCTTGCCTCTGTCCACACTCGCCGCAGGACGATCTCGACCCGGCCCCTCAGCTCCGGTTTGTACCCCAGCCAGGCCTCCTCCCCTAAAATCCAGGCTCTTATCTGGATCTTGACATCTCCGCCTGGGCATCCAAACCCCGGTTCCTGATCGTCCCTCCACACCCACACCACTGAGCTTCTCCCAGGCTGATCAACAGCTCTGCCTTCCCAGGGCTCTAGCCAAACCGCCCCCATCGTCCTCAACCCCCGTTTCTCTGACCCCCCATTTCCGTCCACCACTGAACGCGAGGAGCCTCACCTTCAACATGTGTTAAAAGTCTAGCCACTTCTCCTCCCTCCACGGCCACCTCACCTGGTCCAAGCCACCATCACCTCCTGCCTGGGCTAACAGAGTCACCTCCCTGTCCCCCCACCCCTCAAAAGTCCTTTCTCCACACACACAGCCAGAAGGATCCTTTTAAAGTTGTTCATCAGACTCTTCAAGGCTTCCCACTCACTCAAAAAAACTCCAAACCCTTCCCCAGCCCGTAGGCGCCCATGACCTGGTCCCAGGTAATTTCTCTGACCTCGCGCTCCAGCATTCCATCACCCCATCACCCCGCATCTCAATAACCTGCAGCCACACCTTCGTTCTCTCTATTCCTTCCACCCGCCAGACACATTCCTGCCTCAGACCTTTGCACAGGCTCCTCCTACCAGGAGGACACGCTCCCCCAGCTCTGCCCTGGGCCAGCTCCTTCTCACCCATCAGGCCTTAGCTCAAATGTCACCTCCTCCAAGAGGCCCTTCTTGTCTCCATGCGCTTCCCATCTTGCATTAAGAGCCCATTTGACAGAGGGAGAGACTGAGGTTAAGCGGTCTACACTAGCTCCCAAGGGAAAGGCCAGGATCAGAAGGGAACAAAGCTGGGACGACACCTCTATCCCAGTCCAACAACAGCGGCCAGGTTAGGAAACTGAACCTTTGGGTTTAAACCAGAGATCCTCCTCTTTCCTGCCGTGTGACCTCAGGAAAGTGCATTAGCCTCTCTGAGTCTCAGTTTACTATTCTCAAATATGGGTACACAGTATACTGTCCCACCTTTCAGAATGTGACAGGATAAAGCGCATGGAAGCCTCATCTGGGCAGCACCTTCCTCTCCTGTTCCCAGCTGTGTCCCCAGGGCCTGGAGTGGTGCCTGAAACATGGCAGGAGCCCCAATTTGTCACCTGGAAGCCTGCTGACCTTTCCTCTTAAAGGACAACGGGGCGAGGGCAGGACATCCTAGAGGCTGCTTTCACCGGGCCTGGGACACTGCCGGGAAGTCCAGCCACAGCACCCCGCCTGCCAGGAGACAAAGGCGGCCTGGCCAGCACAGCCGCAAGGGCAGGAAGCCGGGAGGGCAGCCCGGCTGGCCCAGATTGCGGCTTCCTGTCCCGGTTTCTTCACACGAGCGCGGCCACCACTATTGTGCTGGGACAATGAACGGCCCAGGCCACCCACCGAGGAGCTGCAAACAGGCCAGTGTGATGGGCACAATGGGCAGCCCGTGACCTGGACAGAGCGGGCAGGCGGGGGCCCGGGCAGGCCCTCACACTGCCCAGGACACAACCGGCTTTTCCAGTCAGTTAACGGGACCCTCGGGGGCGACTCCCTGTCCGAGCGCTGACAGCTCTGGGACGCTCGGCCAGCAGCAGCTCGCACCCTGGAAACCTGCCTTGGAGACCAGGCTGTTCCCAGGACTTCCAGGCCACCGGAGTCTCTGCCTCAGTCCGGAAGCTCTGTCCACGAGCGTCCACGCCTCAGTGGCCGGAGCCCATCCCCCACAACCTCCCCAGGGCCCCCTCTTCTTTGGATGATGAGGATGAAGAAAAAGAAGGATCCGGAAAAGGACAGAGACAAATTCAACGAAGACCCACAAGGCATCACTACCCCGCCTGGCCAACCTTAGCATGACGCCAAATTTGCTCTGAACCGTTTTCCAAAAGAAATTCCTCCGGCCTGGGGCGGCACGGACGGCAGGGCCCAAGGAGCCGGGGCGCCGGGAGAGCTCCCCTTCCGACCGGGGCGGCGGCTGTACAGGCGAAGGTGGGCGAGGGGCCCCACTGAGTGCACTGCAGACTGTCTACTCAGACACCGACGTGAGCGTCCAACCTCGAAGCAGAGATGGGAAGAAACGACTCCTGGAGAGCCACCTGTGCACCTGCCCCCGACAGGCCCCCCACTCTGGATACGCCCCCCGCCCTCTCCCATGCACACGAGTCGAGAAGCAACAGAGAATACTGCTTTGCGTGTTTACCACGTTTCTGCAAATGACGTGCCTCCAGCCACCTGCTTTCCCCGAGTCACCGTCATGTCGTCCGCACTTACCCACCTCAATCTGTACACCGGGCAGCGCTGGCCGTCCAGACCCCACCCACAGCCCCTGGTTCCCACCCCTGGGGCGCACACCAGCACCCCTTCCAGACGCCATCACCCCCATTTCTCGGCTGAGGGTCCCCTCTCCTGTGCAGAGCAGGCCGCAAAGACAGGTGAGAAAACTGAGGCATGTGAGGGATGCCGTTTCCCGAGTGCCCAGGGCCCACCGTGGTAAGCTGTGCAATGACACCCCTTTCAGGGCGGCTTCCTGGGGTGAGCTCCCCAATAAACCACGTGCCCTTGGATCAGTCTCAGGATCCGTTTGCGGGGCCACACTAAGGCCTCAAGCTGTTCGTTTCACTGCTGAGCAGTTACAATGACAGCACCACGTAACCGCCATCATGCCGCCAACACCTAAGTCGTTTCCAGCGTCCTCGCTATAAATGACGCTACAAGGAGGAGGTCCACGGGCCCAGGGGTGTGAGATCCCCCAGGCCACACCCAGGAGTGCAAGGGTTGGCCGTGGATCAGAGACATGTTCAATGGGATTAGTTACTTGCCAAATGGCTTTCCAACACGATGGCACCAATCTTTACTTCAACCAGCAGAGGATGAGAGACCCCACGACCCAGAACGAGACCCATGAGCTTTCATTCAGTCATGCAACAAACCCTTGCTGAGACCTGCAGAGTCCGTCATGAGCTCATTTCAATCTCACCACCAACCTCCAGGGCAGGTGGACTGGCCCCATTCTACAGGTGAGAAAAACTGAGGCCCCGAGGACGAGGACCGGCGGAAGCCACCCAGCCAGAAACAAACAGAGTGAACCCGGCCCAGCACATCCGGCTCCTGCTTCCTGCCGGGAGGAAGGGATCAGCGAGGCTGCTCACGGGGCTGCTGACCCACATGCCTCCGTGGTCCCCGGAGCTCTGGGCTCATCGATTAGTGATGTCTGCCACAGCTGTGGGAAGGAGGCGGCAGTAGGGCTGTGCATCTCCATCTCCAGCGACCTCCTATTTAACTGAGGGACCCAGAGAGGCAGGGATGCTTGTCTGACCCCAAACGAAAAGCTGGTGATAAAACTCAGATGAGAACCAGGTCTCCCGAGGCCAGGCCAGCCCTGCCGCTGCCCCACCGTGCCTTAGAGCGGTGGTCCTCGGCCGCAGGGGTGGCTCTGTCCCCAGAAGAGAGTTGACATATCTGGAGACATTTTGGTTGTCACAGCTGGGGATGTGGGTGCTCCTGGCATCCTGTGGGTGGAGGCCAAGGATGCTGCTAAACACCCTACAGTACCCGAGACGGCCCCCCAAAGACGCACCAGGCCCCAAATGTCAACAGCGCCAACGTGGAGAAACTCCTGCCTCAGAAGCGGCTCTCACTGAAAATCTAGAAAAACATCCAGCCCCCACCACGGCCGACAAGACCCTGTATGACGCAGGCTCTCCCAGCCCGCTCAGGCTCGCTCACACAGCGGCAGCCACTGTCTCTGCTTCCTGAACACACTGAGGCTGGTCCCCTCCCAGGCCTGTGCCACCGCTGCTCGCTGCCTGGAAGGCTTTCCCCCGAGACGTTACGGCAGGGGAGATGCCTCCTCAGAGAGGTCCCCCTGGACCGCGTATAAAGGAGGTCTCCCCACACGCCCCCCAGCCATCTGACCCCCATCACCGTCACGGAATTTACCAGCATCCACAGAGCTCTTGTCAATCACGTTACGTACAGATGTGACTGCTCAGCATCATCACCCCCCAGAGGGGCAGCTCTCTCAGGGCAAAAGACAGTTTCCCTCACTAATGTCCCTTCAGCCCCCAGGAACACTGCCTGGCGCACAGTAGGGACTCAAGAAAGGTGAGGAGGGAAGTGGAGGAAGGGGGCCTGGAAGACGCTCCAGAAGTAACTGGTACAGAATTGGAGTACTAGAATAATAATAATAACAAATTTACTATCCTTCATTAATTATTATTATACCTAACGCCTTGGGCCCTACTATGTGCAACGTGCTGCTCTAAGTATTTTAATCCTCACACAACCCCAGGAGGCAGGTACTATTATTACTGTGCCCATTTTACAGAGGAGAGAACTGAGGCCCAGCAGAGTAAAGAGTTTACCCGAAGCCACACAGCTGGTAAGTGGCAGAGCGGGGCCTCGAACCCCAGCAGTCTGCGCGGGGAGGAGTCCCCAGCCCACCGCCAACACAAGTCAGCGGGGAGTATCTGTAGACAGCCAACCACATAAGCACAAAACAGGGAGCAGCTGCCCTCTGGGGTGCCCCCTGGGGGCCACCATCTGTCTGGAACCTGCAGCCACAGCCCTGGGAGGATCTATCTCTCCCTGGAGATAAAAAGGACAGAGAGAGGCCCCTCGAAGTCACTCTCTGAGATGCCGGCAACCTGATCGCGGAGGGGAGGGGCCCGGCTGCCCCCAAGGACATGCCCGCACTGGCCGGGGTGACCTCACCAGACATATGGCGAAACCTGAGAGGACCAGGGACCGGCTGGAAGTGAGGGGAGGTGGGGGCAGGGCGGCAAGGACACAGGGAAGGGGGTGCCCTGACACCCATCCCCCAACACGGTCTGGGTGGCCCGAGGTCCAGGGGAGCAGGGTGACCGGAACAGCAGGGGCGTTGGTCCAAGTAAGGATAACAGGACAGTAACAACATCAGGGGGGCCTGGCACGGCTCCCAGAAGCCCCACAGGCCAGGGTGGGGAGACCCCCGAAAGCCCAACGACATCTTCAAACACCCAGATCCTATGCTCCGTCCACTTAAGTTTTGGGCATTGACCTTACAGCAAAAAATAAATCTCACATGTGGCATCAAGACTTCACTTCTGTATCTGATTTATAATTCTATCACTTGCGGTTTGGCTGAACAAATTGTCCGTCTTGACAAAGGACGATCCCACTGAAAACGGTTTGCAGAAGTCCATTTAATGACAAGGAGACAGGCTACTGATGCACCCCTAACTAGGGGAAAAAAACAAGTTACAGGAGAATACATAAAACCTAATCTCGATTTTGGTTAAATAAATTATCACTACATGAGCATGGAAAAAAGAAGTGTGCAAGGAAATACCCTAAACTATAGGAGAGGACGGCCAAGATTATTAGCTGTCCCCTAACAGCTGGTCTCTCCTTTTCCTTTAGAAGCAGAACCCTAGATTTTAGAATAGAGACTGTATTTCCCAGCTTCCCTTGCAGTTAGGTGTGACCTGGTGTGATCTGGGCTAGTGGGGTACAAGTAGATGTATTACGTATGACGTCTTGGAAGTATCCTCAGGATCAGGGGAGACATGAGCAGGGATTCTCTTCTGCTATTCCTCTTTCCTACTGATTGGATAGCAAATGTGATGCCTGGAGGTCAAGCAGCCATCTCGTACCATGAAGTGAAAGCAACGTTTCAAGAAGATGGAGCAGCAACAGAGAAGGGTCTTATGTCCCTAGTGACAGTGGAGCCAACAAATCTGCCCTGGGCTGCCTACAATCCAGTACGAGAGAGACTTCCATCCCATTTAAGGCACTGGTATTGGGTTTTATCAATAGCTATGGAACCTAATTATAAAAGTGGAATTATAAAGTAATTTCAATTTTCTTCATTTCTGGGTTTTTTTCTAAATTTCTAAAATGAACATGCAAATTTTAAATCAAAAGTCATTTTATAACATAAATGTATGTTTTTTTCCATTTTTTGGACAGGAGAGGTTACTCGTGACCCAGGCCCTCTCTCGCCCACCACTGTCATCACGTCCTCAGTGCCGCGGAGGCTGATCTGCATCCTCCTGGAGGGTGCGTGTCCCTGAGCGGAGACCAGAGCAGGAGGCAGGCCGACACGAGACGAGAAGGCTCTCCTCGGGCAGCGGGGCCCCTGAGCCGCCCACCCTCCTTCTCCGTGTCGACTCTGGAAACCACAAGGCCCCTGGGACGCTGCCCAACCTGGCCGGGCCCCCCGCAAGCTGGCCCGGTGCCTCCACGGCCTGGGGCGGAACACGAGCCCTTCCCCCAGCCACAGCCCCACCGCCACGCAGGCTGAGATTCAAAACCTCTCCCGACTCCCCTGGCAGTGGCCGTGCCGGGAGCAGAGAGCCGCTGGCCCAGAAGTGGCTTTCCCCAAAGACCCGAACTTCAGATCTGAGACGTCACCTCCACGAAAGGCTACACGCTCAGTCACAGACGCACCCGACAGGACTGACATAAGACACCACTCCTTTCACAACTTCACACTTGCTCTTTATGTCACATCTCATCGGGCACATCGTGAATTATACGTACGTGTCTATAATCCAGGTCATTACATTGCAATAGCACAAATAGGCTGCACTGTACCGTGTCCTTAACAGACTAGTCTCTTCTTGTAAGCACTGAAAAGAAGCTACAATTGAAGCCTCCGTGCTGTTCCGTGAACTACCTACCACGCACCGTCCCACCTCAGGGCCTTTGCACTTGCTGTTCCCTTTGCCTGAAGGCTGTCTCCAGGTATCCATAGGGCCTCTCTCCCAAAGGGAGCCTCCGGAAGAAAGAGGGTCTAGGGCCCACTGAGGGTCGGAGAGTCACCTAGAGGGGCTGCCTCTGCTCCAGGGCACAAGGCCAGCCTCGGAAGGACGAAGGCCACACTGGCTGGTTCTCTTAACAGAGGCCCTTCCAAGTTGGCCTGACGTGCCCCTGGTCTGCCTCTGAGGGTGCGGGGCTGAGGTCAGGGGCGGCAGAGGAGCCTCGGGCGGGCCCCGGCGGACGTGGCGGCGGCTCCCACTGAGGCTGCATTGTCGTGGGGACCCGCACACACTCCCGTGCTGGGCCGCAGACACAGCCAGCATCCCGAGTTCTCCTCCGGCCCCCACCTCTCCGAAAGCCTTCTCTGCTCTTCGAACCTCTCCCTTCTCAGACGCTGGAAGGCTCCTGTAGCCCTTAAGGAAGCAATTTATGGGGGTGGCTGAGACTCAGAGGCTGGAACTGGCTACCTAATTCAGAGCCTGCATTTGCCACCTACTGCTGTGTGACCTGGACCGGGGACTCCACCTCTCTGTGCCTCATCCGTAACACAGACGGGGACGGTCAAATGACTGGCATCACAGGCTACAGGGAGGCTAAAATGAAATACTGCAGGCAAGCGCTCGGGTGAGTAGGCTCAGATCCCAGCCGGCCACTCGCAAGCTGTGTGGCCTGGAGGACTACTTCTCCTTCCTGCCTCACTTTCCTCCTCCGTAAAGTGGGGATAAACTGAGGCCCCGGGATTCAGATAGAACATGTCCGTATGTACGTAACACACACAACCAGCACCTGAGTGCGCCTGGCACCCAGCAACGCTCAGCCGAGCACCAGCTGGCACCCTCTCCACGGCGCCCCTCGACTTCAGAGCATCTTCAGGAGCCCCAGCCCTGGTGGAGAGACAAGAAGCCACAGAGTTTCCTAAAGAAACTTCGGGAACTGGCTCAGCGGCATTTACGGAGCTCCTCCCATGCACAAGGGGCTTCACGTTATCCTACGTTATTTTTACTTATTACGGTTATTTGTTCTTCCCATCCTAAAAACCGCTCTATTCTCGACGGCTTCCGAGCCTCCTGGGGTGAGACGAGAGGGGGAAGGCCTTAGAAACCGTATCGTGCCGCCACATCCTCGGCACCACCCACGAGGCCGTTCGCTGCCCTGCCGGCGCCCTCCTCACCTCGCTCCGTCTGACGGCCAAGCACGTGCGCGACCTCAGCGAGTCACCGACCTTGTCCGCGTCCATTTCCTCATCCGAGGAGAAAGAGGCAGCTGAGGTTTCCGAGATGGTGCAGGTGAAAGCCGCGTAAGGAGAAGACTTCCTGTGAGAAGGGGCAGGGGCCGGGCGGAGAGGCGGCCGGACCACAGGGAGACAGGAAACTGCTCGCGACTGTATTCTCAGGGGAGGAAGCTGTCGCCAGGTACCATCCAGGCCAACAGGCGGAACCCGGGGCCTACTGCGTGCCAGGCACGGAGCTGGGCCCTGCAGGCACGGACACGAGAGCTGACCATGCCAGGGGGATCACTCATTCCTGCAAGCATGCATTTATTCAACACCTACTGCATACCTGCTTGTGCCAGGCCCTGTCGCAGGAGCCAACAACACATCCATGACAAATAAATCGGACCGAATCCCCACCCTCAAAGAGCAGTGGCAAGACGGCCCATAAACAGACTTTAAAATAAAATGGCAGGTAGGGATGAACGCTATGAAGACAAATGCAGCAGGACGAGGGAAGAGAGAGGGATGGGTGGGGGGCCATTTCCCAGAGAAGCTCAGAGAAAACCTCCCCGAGGAGATGGCATTTGAGCAGACACGTGGGGACTGAGGCGAGGGAGCACTTCTGGATGCGAGGGAAGAGCATTCTGGCAGAGGGAACTGTCAGTGCAAAGGCCCTGAGGCACATTCAGTCCTTCCAAGGCCATCCTAACTACAGTATCTGCCCCTACTCCTGCCCTGTTTTCTTCACGGCCCCTGTCACAGTGGACATTGTGTGTGTCCATTTTTCAGTCTATCGTCCAGCGAGCCCACCAGAATGTCAGTTCCAAGACGGCCATGATGTTTGTCTGTCCAGGTCACTGCTGCATCCCCTGAGCTAGGACTGGGCCCAGCACAATTTATGGAGGATTCAGCAGACCCTCAACAAAGACCGTTTAGTGACTCATCAGTCAATCATCAGAAAAGTCTCCCCTCACCCCCGCAGCTTCCAGGCCCTGGAAAAGGTGCCCAGTTCTGACGCAGCCCCACCCCGGCCCCACCCCAGGCCCACCGTGGAGGAAGCTGAAGCAGAAACCGGGTTGCTACAACCTGTTGTGAACACGGCTGATGCAATACGGGGGGGTGCACCGAGGGGAAGTCAGCACAGTTCCCCACACAGACCCCACCCCGGGGTCCGGGGCCCGGCCTGCGAGCCCCCTGAACTCGCCGACACCTGCCAGCCTTCCACATGGATCCACGAGTGCCTCCTACAGGCTGTGGAGCTGTAACCCATCCTCCTGGGTCTCCAACTGGCGGCCCCTGGGCATGTCAGGGGTGACCAGCAGTGTGGGCTTTGCGGAAACTCGGGCCTCAGTCTGAACATCTGGTGTCCCATGAAATCCCAGCTCCCGGCTTCTTTGGGACAGCAGAGCACAGGCCCCCCAGGCCCAGGGGGCCACCACCGGCTGCAGGATGGCGGCTGCTGCTCTGCCTCCCACAGCCCAGCCTGCTGCCACTCGCCTCCCTGCCCGGCCTGTGGGCATCGGGCGGTGAGACCCCGTCCCAGACGCAGGCTGGCAAGTGTGAACCTGCCAGTTCTCCTCACACCCTCGCCGGGCAGACATCACCAGCGGAGCACAGATCTCTTTCCTGCTAGGTCTTCTCTTCACTGTTCAGAATTTCTCTCCCCTCACTGGGGTCACCGACGCCATAACGTGCTCTGAGATCCTTCTGTTCTAACCTTGTCTCCTCCCCGCTTCTTGGGGCCCCTCAGCTTTTTCTCCTGAGGAAGGGGCTCCGCAGAGAGCCATCAGGGCAGGGCTTCCCAGCGTCGGTACCACCAGGTACCGGGCGGGTGACTCTGCGGGGGGCCGTCCCGTGTGCTGGTAGACGATCAGCATCGTGGCCTCCACCCACCGAGGCCTGTAGCAAACCTGGCCCTCAGACGCCACAACCAGAAATGGCTCCACACACTGCCGAAACCCCTGAGGGCAAAACCTCCCCCCCAGCCCCCTGCTGAGAACCCTGCCTCACATCCCAGTTAAGAAAATGCCTCTAGAGCCAAGGAGCTGGGTGCAAATCCTGGCTCAGTCATTTACAGGCTGTGTGATCCTGGGCAGCCTCTCTGTGTCTCAGTTTCTTTCTCTGCAAAATGGGGAGAAAAAAGTGGACCCTGACTGCCCATGGGTATGGAGTGTCCTTTCAGGGCGATGAAAATGTCCTTAAACCAGACGGTGGTGACGGCTGCATAGTCTGTGAACATTCCAAACCGCTGAATTACACACTTGAAGCAGGTGAAACGCACGGCACGTGGATGACATCTCAGAAGCTGGCGCCACACACAGAATGTACCGCCACACAGGGGCACCGTGAGAACGGGATGCGCTGGGGTAACGTGCGTCCATAAGCGGGACTCGAGTCTTCGTCCTGATTACGGGCATCGGGCCGGCTGCTCCGGGGCCGTGCGGCGGCTGCTAGAAGGGGCAGCCTAGTGACCGAGCTGCTGGTGGCTGGGAACCAGCTCCGCTCTGGGTGGTATTTCCCGCCGGAATGTCCCAGACAAAGCAAACCCGGGGCCCCAGGATGCAGGGCGGGGCGGCTGGGCGCCCTGGGGTCCCTGTGCCTGTCGGCGCAGGACAATGGGGGGAATGCGGTCTCCTCTCAGTGGGGCTGACACTTAACATCTGAAGACAATGACTTTCAAGAGGTTTTGTTTTTTCCGTCTCCCTAAACAATAGTTCCTGGGGCTGGGGGGGGGTGCGGTCCCTGCCGGAGCTGGTGAAGGAGCGCCTCTGCAGAGTCAGGAAACAATGCACAAAGCGAGAGAACGCAAAAATAGCGGCTGGCGGGAGGGCACTGGGCGCGCAGGCTTCCTCCGGTTTATTTTCCCAGCGCCCGCCAGGGAGGCAGGCTGCCGACAACAGGCTCCGTTCAGCAGCGCGGACGTCGCCCGCTGCTTAGACGCAGTCTGAGGTCTTCAGTTAGGGAGGGTCGGCGACGTTCCCACTGCTTCCCACACACTGTCCCATCCCGAACAACCGCACTCTCATTCACAGAAAAGGAGACCGAGGTTCTCAGTGGATGAAGCGCCAACTCCAGAGCACACAGCCAAGGGGACAGGGCTGGGATCTGACCGCGGGGCTGTCAGAGTCCAAACACTGACCTGCCACGTCCACTCGGCCACAGCCCTGGGCTCCAGCTTCCCTGACCACCCACCCATGCCCCGCTCGCAATGGGCCACTTCACTGAAGCCGTCCTCCCCGCTCCACCCCACGAGGGCAGGCACCTTTGTCCCCACGGTCCAGCACAGCGTCTCGCCTTCCAGGCCCAGGAGGTGAAGGGAGGGAGACCTTGCAAGCGGGGCCTACGGACGCAGGGGGCAGAGGCCCCAACTGCCCTTGACCACTGTGGTCAGCTGAGTAACAGCCCCCCGGAGATGTCCACGTCCTAATCCGCCGACCTGCGAAGATGTGACGACATGGCAAAAGGGACTTGGCATGTGTGACTCAGCCAATGATCTGGATGTGGGGCGATGACCCACATGATCCAGGTGACCCCAGTGTGACCACAGGGCCCTTTAAAGCGAAGGAGGGAGGCGGAGTGAGTGTCAGAATGAGGAAGACCCAAAGGGCTTTTGTGGCTCTGAAGACAGAAGGGGCCAGGAGCCGAGGGAGGCAGGTGGCCTCTGGCAACCGGAGGGGCGAGTGGAGGCCTTCTCCCCTGGGGCCCCAGAGGAAACAGCCCTGCCAACGACTTAACTTCAGCCCTGTCGGTCCATTTCAGACACGTGACCTCCGGAAACCCAAGATCATAAATCTGTTATTTTACGTCACCAAGTTTGTGGCGATTTGTTACAGCAGCAAAGGGAAACGGACACAACCACCTAGCTCGAGACATAGACACAAAAAAATAAACCCCCACCACATCTCCATCAATCACAGCCAAACAAAGTTGGAATATTTCATTGTTATCACTGTGAATACGTAAGATATTATTCTACAGCATAGCCACGTATTTCATACATTATTTATTAGTCTTATAATTAGTAAGCTATGAAACGTCTTCTCTCTCTACCCCAATGGTCTCTACTAACCAATATTCATTAAGGACAGATGGTCTGATGATAACAATTATTATAATAATTATAATAACATAAACTATCGTTAACCACCCAGACCTGTTCTGTTCGGTTCCCAAGTTTAGAAAGCAAGATCCGACAAGGGAAACCCCAGGACACCAAGTTATCCGAACCGAACGACACCTGTGTTTCCAGCGGAGCACAGACACAAGGACCAGCGTATTTAAGCGCTGACTGCATGCCAGCGCCAAGGGTCTGAGAGGAGGTGACGGCCACGTCCCTGTTTCACAGATGAGGAAACAGTCTCGGAGCAGTCGGGTCATTTGCTCCAGGTCATGCAGGGAGGGAAGGACGGAGCCAGGACAGAGCCCAGGCCCACGGGGCGCCAGGGGCAAGACCCTTTCCCAGGGGATGACACTGTCCCTTGGGGTTGAAAGCTGGGAGAATTTCGTTGGGGGCAGGGGAGTAGTGTGGCCTGGTGGGATGACCAGGAGTTGGGAGGCCTGAGTCATTTAGGTATCCTGGCTGCAGTGACACCAGGCAAGTCACGAGGAGATCTTTGCAAAATGCACACGTGGTTACCCGTTGCCCTGCTACGCCCATTAACGGGTCCCATAATTCTGAGAATAACAACCAAAAAGGCCACACAGGACCCCACCTCACCACCACCACCACACTACGGGGCCACCAGCCCCGCCTCCAGGTTCTTTGGGCTGTTCCGGAAAACACACTGAGCTTGCTCCTGCCCACGGGCCTTTGCACATGCTGTTCCCGCCACTCACAACACTCATCTCCCTCCCTCCACCTAGTTAACATCAATTCACCTTCCCTGCCCTCCCAACAAGCTCAAAACCCAAATAGAGGCTTGGGGAGCTCCGTTTGCCCTTCTTAGCACCACCGTGGCCATCACTTAACCTTGCCTTTCGAGATTATTCAGTTAATGGCTGTCTTCCTCACCAGCCTGAGAGCTCCCAGAGGTCTAGCTTAGTCACAGTTTTATTCCTGTTTCATTCACTCTGTTTTATTCATAGTTGCAGCTGCAGCACTTGGCACCATGGTGCCTGGCATTCAATACATCTTTGATGAATGAATGAACGAATGAATGAATGAAATGTCTCTTTCTCTGGGGCTCCGTTTCCTCATCTGGAAAATAGGAATATTAAAGCACCACCTTCCAGGATCACTCTGAGGATTCCAAGAAACGATGCACATCAGCTGGGTGATCTGGGGAGTCTGACTTCTCCTCTCTGGATCTCAGTTTCCCCCCTGCACAACAGGTACAACCTAGCGCCCACTGCTCAGGGCCTGCTGCCTTGGTTTCCAGAGGCAGCCCAGCCACAGCCTCCCCGTGTGACCCAGAGGAAGCCACTGCCACGCTCTGTCCTCTATTCCCTCTTCTGCAAAATGGGGGTGGCAGGCGTCAGACACGAGGATCCCCAAGATGCCCTCACCGCCATCCTCCAGCCCCACTGCAGACTGACAGGTCACCAGAGCTTCTGCAACTGAGTCTTTCGAGGGCTCCTTTCCCAGAGGGGCTTGACCACGGCCTGGGGACCCCGAGCAGGGAGGGGACAGGAGGGCGGGGGGCTCTGCTTCAGTCCCCACCCACCGCAGGGACAGCATGTAAGTGTGAACCTCGGCTTCCTCTTCTGTAAACAGAGATTCAAACACCTACCTCGGAAGATGAAACGATAGTGAACCTCAACGTCGGCGTCATGCCAGAGCGAGGCCTCGCGGAACGCCAGCACTTACCATCGCCATCGCTGACGTTACTGTTATCTGTCAGCACATCCTGATACAAGAAACCCCACCCCCGACAGACAGACCACACTGAATTTTCCTGACATTTCCCCAAAACTGTCTGGCTCCACTGCAGCCATATGGCCAGTCTGTGTTTTCCTAGGACACACCAGGCTTGGTCCTACCTCAGGGCCTTTGCATATGCTGTTCCCTCAGCCCAGAAGACTTTTCCTCCAGATCATTACAGCACTGGACAGTTCAAACGTCACCTCCTGAGAGAGCCTACTCTGCCCACCCTGGCTGAAGGAGCCTGCCTCGACCCCCACCCAGTCACTCTCCACCACAAGACTTTGTGTTAATCCTTGTAAAGCAAGCATCACGGTCTGCAGGTTATTTTACACAGTGACCAGCTGTCCTTCTCTCCAGGAAGCACCGGCCCCATGAGGGCAGGGATTTCGGTGGGTCTGGTTCACTGCTGGATCCACAGCACTATGAACAGGGTGAGGCCGACACCAGACACTCAAGAAAGACTTGGGAGGAGAAAGGAGGGAAAGTTCCATAAGCCCCCGAGCCTCGTTTCCACGTCTGTCAGAGGATAAACAAGAGCCTCTCTCTCTCGGGTTCTTTTGAAGATGAAGAGAACGTGACACACGACAGCGCCGAGCACAAGGAATGGAACATGATAAAAACTCCAATTCTTAAAAATCACGAATGTGCATCCACAGGAGAATGGGCAAACAAACGGTGCTGCATTCACACAACAGACACGAGTCAGCGAACAAAAGAAAAGCTGCGACGCCACCACGGCCTGGACGCATCCCAGAAACACCCGCCGAGCACAAGGGGCCAGATGCAAAGGGGCGTCCCAGCAGACCCGCCACCGCCAGATCCAAAGGCCGGCGGAACGCATCTCTGAGGACGGAGGTTACGAAAGTCGTCACTTTTCTCACCAAGAAACCAACACTCGTTGCTTTTTCTCTCCAGGGACGGACTGGCGAGGGGCACGAAGGGCCTCAGGCTCAGTGCGTGTTCTGGATCCGCCCCCCACCCTGCCCGGTGGCGACGCACAGGTGAAATCACAGAGACGCACACATGAGACCTGGGGACTCCACTGCATGCAGTTATACTGCAGTGAAAACTACTTCAAAGATTTTTTTAGTGAAGTAACGAAAAGGGCGCTGCTCCCATCCACCCCGGTGCCTCCACCTGCCCACACATGGGGCCCCCAGGCCCCGACGGCCAACACAGGCCTCCAGCAGACCCGGGACCCCTGGCGGCCCTGGCTTCTGTGCGGCCTGTTGCCAGAGACAAGCCGCCCCACACACACGGCCCCCCCCCCCCCCGCCCCGACCCTCCAGCCCAGCTTCCGAGAAGATGCGAGAACAGGAAGGCTGCGTCTGCCCCAAAGCGGAGAGTCGGGGGAGGTGGTGCAGGGGAGGCCGAGGCAGGGGGCTCCCCGCTGAGCGAGAGGCGCCCTGGATACCGCAGGGGGCTCCTCGTCGGGCGGTGCTGGGTGTCCCCCACCCACCGCAGGCACAGGTACATCACACAGCTGCTGACGGGGCACCTCCAGGAGCCCCAGCACGGGGCATGCCCGCACATCACAGGCCACCACACACCTCTGCATGCGCTTCCGGCTTAAAACCTCCAGCAGCGGCTCCGCTCCCGGAACAAACCACACTCCCCACCTCAGCCTTCAAGGCCTTGTACAATCTCTTCCTACCCGCCAGCTCCCCTCTCCCAACCCCCACACCACACCGGCCCCCTGATGCTCCAGGAGCTCCCAGCAGGCTCCTGCTCACAGGGCCTTTGCACTGGCTGTCCCCTCTGCCTGGAACACCTGTCCCCAGGTAGCCATGTGACTCAGGTCTTCCCCTCCTACAGGTCTTTGCTAAAACATCACCTCCTCAGTGAGGCCCACCCTGACCGCCCTACTTAAAACCACCACCCTTCCGAGGACCCCATCCCCCTCCCCCTGCTTCTTTTTTCCTGTAGCACTTAGAACCCATTGACACTACAGGCTTCTCTGATGTCACGTCCTCATTGTCTGTCTTTACCATAAACTCATGGGGGTGAGGGTTTGTCTGTCTCGTGCACCCCCAGCACCTGGTACGTGGCAGGTGCTCAATAAAGTACTCGTAGGTCCCAGGAGGGAAACCAGAGGCTTATCAGAGGATTGACCTTCTGATTATTTTCTGCATCATTTCGATTCTCTGTTGCATGTTATCTTTACGATTTAAAAGGCATAATTAGAAATCGGGTTTGAAAAGCCAGGTGGGGGCCATCCCCAGGTCAGCGGGTCTGATGTCCAAACCGTAGCACAGAAATCACCCAGGGAGCTTTTCAAAAAAAGCGTGGGAGGTGCGCCAGGAAGCTCTGCTGCGACTCGAGAGGCCTGGGGAAAGCCGGGCACCTGGGCCCTCCTAAAAGGGAGCAGGGCGGGCGGTCAGGGAGGGCTGCTCAGAGGAGGAGGATGGCAAGGATGCTGACAAACAGCCAAGATCAGGCGAAGCCAATTCCTGAGCCCTGCGCCTCAGAGGCTCCAACTCCCAGGCGGGAGGGCCTGGGCACCTGCATTCCTGGGGCGTCCCAGGTGCCTGTGACGGGCACTGAGGCTGAGGAAGTGCCCATTGAGCCTGAGCTCCTGGTCTGAAGGTGTGCAGCTGGCTTTCATCACGAAAACTAATCAAATCACAATAAGAAAACTGGAAACCACGCATAGCGACAGCACCCACGGTGAATACCTGGGTGTGTCACCTGCGATGGTTCCTGCCGTGCGGTTCCGAAGGCACGGCTGCCATCGCGGGTGAGACCTAAGCTGGCACGTCACCTTTCCCGGGTCTGCAGCAGCTGGAGGAGGGCACGTGGGCCCTCACCTCGCCGTTTCCCCATTCGGGACATTTAGGTTGTTTCCAACGCTGGGTTCTCACGCATGGGGCTTCGGGGAACATCTCAGGACACAAAGCATTGGGGGATCCCCCGTCCTCAGGATGTTTTCTCGGACTCCAGTTTCAGTGGGATCCAGGGTCCCAGGGCCGTCGTGTTCGGGAAGCTCTTGCTAACTCTGCTAAATGTTTCGCCTAAGAGTCTGCACCGATTTACCACGCAAAACTGACACAAAAGGTGACGAGTCAGAGCGTTCTCAGAGCTGCGGCGGGACGGCCAGTGCACAGAGGCGGCAGCGAGGCCGGAGCACGACACGGTGCAGCTGGCGCTCGTTGAGAAGGCCCTCCACGCGGGACACCGTCCTGCCTGCCCCATCGACGTGACCTCAGACCAGCTCAGGACCGCCCTGTGCGCCATGTTTGATTTTGCTATCGAAATGACTCGTCCAACATCACTGAGCAAAAGCAGCATTCCAGAAAGCCGGGCCCAGTTTCTCAGGGGGCACAGGAATGGCAGGCAGGCCGCCCACACCCCCAAGAAGGGACAACTGGGGTCATCAGTCCACACCCTGTGGCAGAGCCCGGCGATGAGACTAGCTCTGGTCTCTGGTCCTTGGCCCATGGGGTGACATGCTGCCTGCTGGAGAGACACCCCGGCCCGTGGCCCAGGGCCCAGCCCGTGGGAATATGGCAGAGAACAAACGCTGGAATAAAGGCGTGAGGCTGCAGACATCAGTGGGCAGGGCGGTGCCACCGGAGGACGGCACCCCGCTGCCCCAAATCTCGCCCCGGCCGCCAGCCACCAGCCAAGGCACACAGACGCAGAATCCTGTGCTCAGCTTCAAACAAACGTCCCAGTTCCCTTTTTCTCTATTGCAGAACTTCCCGCCACATCAAGCTAAAAAGGAAGTGGGCAACCCAACGAGAATGGCGACAGCAACTCGGATCACCTCATGTCTGCCAAGGAAAGAGGAAGAGACAGTCGGGCCGGGCCGTCCAGTCCAGTGGGGATGGGCATGGGGTGGCAGGCCGGGGCAGACTGAGAGGCTGTCTGGAGAAATCGAACGAGTCGACTCAGCGACTGCCTGTCAACGGGCAAGGGGTGAGGGTCAGTGGTCTCGGTTTTACTCGTCTGTAAAATGGGCAAGTACCTACAGCACGAGGGCAACTACGGAGATTTAACTAAGAGGAAACCCGTAAAGCGCTTATGGACACGGGACCCAGCACTCAGTGTGTGCACCACTCATGTCCCTAACTATCACCAAGTTCAAGCTTTTCATCCGGGCACCTGGTCACCACATCCTGCCACAGCCTCCTCAGGCCAGGCTGAGGCCCTGCCCGCCGGCCTCCAGCGCCCCCCACTGACCCCGTTCCTGATGCCCACTAACCGTGGAAAGCACCAGCAATGTGCCAGGCAGAGCAAGGGGAAGAAACCATCTTGGGACAAAACCCCTGTCCACTCACTCAGCAAGTGCTGGAGGTGACACACAGGCTGGGACCCCCACGAGATGGAGATGGAGCCCGGAGGACCGCCTGCTGTGTGTGGAGAACTGCCCCCTGCAACAGTCCAGGGGGCAGATGACCATGGACTGGACCAGGGTGGCGGCATGGCGGTGGTGAGAAACGGTCAGATTCTAGGTGGGTGTCAAAGGCAGAACCCACAGGATTTGCTGATGGACGGGACACGGCGGGTGAGAGAGGAGGGGAGGCTGGCTGTTGGGTGTCTGGCCAGAGACACTGGCAGGATGGAGGTCACTTTTACTGAAACAGGAAAGACTGTGGTTTGGGGTCGGGGGGGCGGGTAGAGGGAGAGTTCAATTTGGGACATTTTAAGTCTCTGCCCGCACGCAAGCCAGTCTGTGAGGAAGGCAGACTCTCAGCAACCATTGCACAATGTGGAGTCAGCTGCAATCAATCATGCTGAGCGAGAGGAAGCCGCACTGGGCCAGGCGACCAGGTGGGCGTGTTCAGGGAAGGCTGCCTGGAGGAGGCACCCAGGAGCTGAGCAGCCAGGGACTGAGGGAGGCAGTGGAGGCCGCTCCCTCTGTGTGTTCTCCACTGTCCTCATCACTTCCCTTCCCACTTCCCACCCAGAGGGGACAGAGCCCAAGAATGAAGGCAGCGTGGCTCCCATGGTCGAGCTGTGGGGTCAGACAGAGCGAGGTTCACATCCCGGACCCACCTGTTTCTTGCTGTGTGGCCCTGAGCTGGTGACCGCCCCCCTCAACGCCTCAGTTTCCTCATCTATAAAAGGGGGTGATTGTGCCAGCGCGGGGGGTGGCATGGAGCTCGGGAAACCCCGAGGGAGATGCCACCTCCCACCCCACGTGGGGCGGCCCCGAGCCACAGTGAAAGCTGCTCTGTCAGGGCGGCTGGAGCAACGGGCAGGGCTCAAACCACAGACCAGGGGCACGGGCTCCAGACAAGCCTGCGGCCCCACCACCCGGGCCACCTCCACCAGGATTTTCCATCGTTCAAAACGGGAACCCTATAAAACGCACCACCTCCCGGGTGGCCCCGGGCAAGGGTGTTTTTCCACAGCGAGGGCGAGCTCAGTCCCAAACGACCGCCAGGGCGGCAGGGCTGTGCCCCTCAAGCAGGAGGAGGGCGACTGGCCAGCAGGCAACAAGAACCCAATGTCCCCCGTGCAGGGGAGACGGGTGCCGGCTGGCAACTCCTCCCCAAGCAGCCCCCGCTCCTCCCTCACACAGGTTCTACCGCCCGGAGCACCCGGCTCGTGCATCCTCGAGCCTGTGAAGTCATTCATTCACTCACTCGGCATACAACTCTCCGCACCTCCTAAGGGCAGGCACTGTTCGGGGCCTCAGGGACAGAAGCATGAACAAAAGAGACGCAGCTCCCACCCTCCCAGGGCTGATGGGTGAGGCACAGGTGACAAGCGAAGATATACTGGATACATGTTAGGAAGCAAATCAAGCCAAAAAGGGAGAGATGAAGCGGGGGCTGCTATTTTAAATGCCGTGGCCAGGGAAGGCCTCTCTGATAAAGGGACATCCTGTTGACACCAGATGAAATGCGGGCATGGGCCATGGGAGCCCAGGGGAGGGCATATCCCACAGTGGGGACAGCAAGTGCAAAGGCCCTGAGGCAGGGGCCTGCTTGGGGTGTCTGAGGAACGGCCAGACCACTGTGGCTGGAGCAGAGCAAAATAGGTAAGTAGAGGGACTGGGCGAGATGACCAGAGGAGGGGAGGGCAAGTCACAGACCCAGGCAGGAAGGCAGGCAGGAGCCTGATCAGGCAGGCTGAAGAGACGGGATTCCAAGCACAGTGGGCAAGGCCCTGAGAAGCAGGATACTCAGGAGCTATGACAGGCTGGGGAGAGATCCGCCTCCTCAGGGTTGGAGGGTCGGTGCAGCCCCTTTCCCCCAGGGCAGCACAGAGGACTCCGAGGCCAACTCCCGCGTCCCCCGCTGGACCCTCCCTCACTGCCCTGGGCCTCGTCTGTCCCCGTCTGTAAAATAGAGACTCGAGCCCTGCCCCGCCTCCTGCAGGGACCCACGGAGGAGCCAGACCCCAAGCTCGGGCTGCTCTCCACCCCCAAGAACGAGCCTCCCAGGTCCAGTGTGCACGGGGCCCCCAGGGACCCGGCCCCTGAGACAGCCTGAGACGGGCTGAGAACCGAGCTGCCCTCGGAGGTGGCGCCTGGCAACCAGACTCCTGCCTGGCAACGGTGCAGGAGTAGGGGGATGGCGGCTGGGCGCCATGGCGACGGCAGCTGGGCCCGGGCAGGCTGCTCTGGAGGGGTCCCGGGCTCCGTGACTCCGGGCCCCACAGGGGATCCGGCGAGCAGCCCTGCAGGTCTGGGGGCCGGGCTCCCCACCCACCAGGCACGGGGTCCCTGAGCGGCTCACTCGGCTTCTCCAGACTCCCAGCCTCCCCTCCAGGAGGGGGCCCAATGCCCACCGCGGGGACATGCGAGAATTCGGCATCACCGTGTAGGAATAAGGACAGCAAGAGTTTCGGGAGCGCCGACCTCGGGCCCGGCTCTGTGCCAGGATTCCATGCGCCATCATCTCATTCGACTCTCCCGGGGCGGGTGGCGTCACGATCAATCCCGTGTCACAGAGGAGAAGATGGGGGCCCTGAGAGGGGAAGCGCCCCCCAGTCAGGGAGGGGCTGTGTGCCCTCAGGCCTGTCGTCCCGCCGCCCGGTCAGCAAGCGCTTCCACAGCATCGATACCGATGGCAAGAGCAGGGCCGACATCTGCTGAGCGCGGCGGAGGGTCAGGCACCCCGGCCTGCTGCGGGGCCGCTGCCAAGAGCCCTTTTTACAGAGGCACAGACTGAGGCACAGGGAGGTGAACCTGCCTAAGCAGGTGTGACAGCACGTGGCAAACCCGTGGCACAAACGCAGGCTGCTGTCACCAAAACCCACCACACTACGCCCGGCACCTGGTGGGTGTCTGGTCATCACGATCTGGGTCTAACAACGGAAAGCCCCCAAGCCCCCAGTTCACCGACTCTCCAGCCTCGAGCCTGAGGTCCAGGGGCCCCCAGCCGCACCCCACCATTCTCCCGAGGGTGTGATGGCTTTCACGAGAGCCCCAAGCCCACGCAGCCACACAGAAGGCCATTAACCCAGGGTCCCTCGGGCTGGCCACTCGGCTGGACATTCATCCCGCCCCTCCACCCGGAATTCTCTACAGATCGATCCTGGGGAAAGAAACAGCTCCTTAAGGTCACATCACGAGTATGTGAGAGCAATCCTTGACAGCGCAGAGCCAGGCGGAGAGGAGAGAATCTGGGGGGCCCTCAGTCTCCGGGAGCCGGAGCCACACACAATAACGAGCTGATGTAACAACCAGAGGCCCTGAGGCCACAGCAAAGCCAAGTTGCACAGCCTGAGGGCCAGCAGCTACCCTCTCTGAGACTCAGCTTCCACATCTGGACAATGGGCAGAAGGAGAGTGCGCCCTGCAGTGACACAGATCCGAGGAGAGATCACGGATCAAGGGCACCAAAGACGCAGCTCTGCCTGGAACTGCGGCTGCTCCATCAGGATTCTCAGTATTGCCAATCCCACAGCCAGGGGTGCCCAAGAAGTCTACACCAGGGGCTGCAAACACCAGTGCCTACGAAGCCGCGCAGGTAGGGTGAATGGGTGAAGTTGGGCACGTGTGGGACAAAAGGGAGGGCAGGGACTGTGGCAAAGTGGATACAAACAGGGAGAGGGTGGGGACTGCAGCAAAGTGAAGAGCAGATGCCCATCTAGAGGGGCAGCCGCTGCTCTGCTCCCATCCACTGTCACCGGGCAGAAACAGAGCCAGATCGTCCCGTTTCCAAGAGAAACTGGAAATCCAGATTTCCGTGACAATTTTCCTAACTTTTAAAACCCTGTGTGGCTAATGCTAAAATGTACACGTAAAGGTAAAGAAACCAGAATAGCCAACACAATTGTGAAAAGGAAAAAGTGCTGGAGGATTCACGCCGCCTAATTTTGAGAATTACTCTAACGTCGCAGTAATCAAGACAGTACGGTCCTGGCGAAAGGTCACAGACACAGATCAAAGGAACAGAAGCGAGAGTCCAAAAATAGACCCACGCAAATACGGCCATTTGGTCCGTGACGAAGGAGCAAGGGAAATTCAGGGGGGAAAGGGCAGTCTTTGCGAGAAACAGGGCTGGAACAACTGACATCATATGCAAATCAATGAACTCGACCCAAGTGCACACTTTACACAGACGTTAACTCAAAATGGATCACAGATCTCAATGTAAAACCATGAAACTTCTAGAAGAAAACACTGGAGAAAATCTTTTTGACCTGAAGTTAAGCAAAAGGTTCTCAGATGTGACAAGAAAAGCAAGATCCATAAAAGAAAATAAGCGATAAATTAAAATGTAAAACTCTTGCTAAGCAAAAGACACTGTTAAAAGAATGAAAAGACAAGATACAGACGGGGAGAAAATATTGGTAAATGACATATCTGATGAGAGGTCTGTATCCAGAACGTAACTCTAAATTCAAGAGTAAGAAAACAAACAACCTAGTAAAAAACAAAAAAAAAAAAAAATGGGAAGAAGACCTAAATATACACTGTGCCAAAAAGGACGGATGGATGGTGAATATGCACATGGAAAGATATTCAGCGTCATCAGCCATGCGGGAAATGTAAACTAAAACCACAATGAGAGACCACCATGCTTCTGCAAGAATGGCTTCTACGAAAACTGACAATACCCAGTCCTGGCAAGGACGTGAAACCACAGGATCTCTCACATGTTGCCAGTGGGAATGCAAAATGGTACAGCAACTTTGGAAAATAATGTGGCGGTTTCTCACAAACTTAAACATCCACTTAACATACGGCCCAGCAACCCCACTCCTGGACATTTACCCTAGAGAAACAAAAGCTTATGTTCGTACAAAAACCTGTACAAAAATGTTTCTAGCAACCCTATTTATAGCTGCCAAAAACTGGAAACAATATATCCTTCAAACAAACTGTGGGACAGCCAAACAATGGAATACTATGCAGCAATGAAAAGGAACAACCATGGATACACGTGATGACATGGATGAATCTCAAATGCCTCTTGTTGAGCAAAAGAAGCCAGTCTCAAAAGGCACTGCATGCAGGATGAGTCCAGTGCCATGGAATAGATATGTTCTGGAAAACGCAAAACTATAGGGACAGAAACCAGATGAGCAGTTGTCAGGGGTTACAGGTCGGGGAAGACGTGACTACTAAGTGGCGGCATTAGAGGGTTTCGTGGGTGACAGAACTGTTCTGCACGCGACTGCGGTGTAGGAACATGACTCTACACACGTTAAACCTCATTAAACTCTGCACCCGCAAAAAGTCATTTTTATTGTACATAAATTTTAAAAATTAAATCTTTTGAAAACCTCACACTGGATATCAACATGAACTTGGGGTTTTTTATATTTACAGATAGAATAATACAGAAAGACAGATGGGTGGGCACGCATGAGTTAGCGTTTATACACATACTTCCCAGCTCTATCCACCGGGCGGGCCTCGAAGCAGTGACGTGCCCACCCAACACCCACATCTAGGTTTCTCCACACCATCCTCCAAGAAAAAGAACCAGAGCTCCTTGGAGAACAAGGGAGGATGCTACCTGTGTACCAGGCGTTATGAATACAGGGAGACACGGGGCTATGAAGCTGCCATGAAAGCGACAATGGACTGACGCTGGGTGCCATTAATCTTTCTTTACAGCAACACACACAGGGGGCTGAAGGCAGAAATGCTGGTCTACAATTTATGAATGGGCTACAGGAAGTTCGGGTTGAACACAGCCACACCCAGCCTTGTCTGCAGCCTCTCCATGTGCATCAGAACCCCACAACGCAAGGAGACAGGGCAGAGAAGGACCTCTCATGGACGGGTGAAGGCCACCCCACTTCCCAGCGGGGGCGTCCTCATGCACAGGCACAAAGGTGCTGATACAAGGATATTAACTACCCAACTGTCTAAACAATCCTAAACAAACTATGGTCCATTGAACACACGAAAAACTATGCAGCTGTGAAAAAGAATGGGGAAGTTCTGTACATACCGTAAGAGAAGTTCTAAGAAATACTGACATGGGGGGAAGCAGAGGACTTCAGACCCTGCCCCTGCACTCCTCCGGTGCACGCACACCAGGAGAGGCTTCACCAAGGTTCAGAGAGACCTCGCTCCAAAGAGCCGTGAGGTCAGCAGGCCCCAAGATGGGCTCCAGGAGCCCCCTGTCTCCCTCTATTCACAAGGCCCAGTACACACGTGGGGTCCTCCCTCCTTGTCTCAGGTTTGATCCGTGTGGCCAGGAAACGGCCACAGAGCAGAACAGATGGCGTAGCGATCCAAGGCTAAGTCATAAAAGAGCCTGTGGCGTTTGCCTGTGGCTCCTTGGGATCACCCGCTGTGAGGGAGGCCACCTGCCACGCCCCCGATGGAGAGACTCACACGCCGGGAACCAACGCTTCCCGCCAACAGCCAGTGAAGGAGCCGTCTCGAAGTAGAGCCTCCAGCCCCAGTCAAGCCTTCCGATGAGACTGCAGCCCCAGCCGACAGCTTCTCTGCAACCTCGTGAGACACCTGGAGCCAGAACCACCCAGCCACCCTGCTCCCAATTCCCGACCCACAGAAGCTGTGTGAGATACCAATGTTTATTATTTTAAGCCATCAAGTTCCAGGGTAACCAATACCGCTATGTCTGGGCTCAGGGTCTCTGGTGAGGTTGCAGACAAGCTGTCAGTCGGGACTGCAGCCACCTGGAGCCCAGAGGATCCACCGGCATGGTTTGGGGCAGGCATCGGCTCCTTGTGGCTCGCGGCTGGAGCCTCTGCTCCTCGCCACGGGGGCCCCTCCGCACAGCTGCCTGAGCATCCTCCCAACACGGCGCCGGCCTCCCCGGGGAAGGGATCCGAGAGAGGTCGCCGGCCACACTCCTTTATCATGGGGAGTCTAAGTCCTCTCCTCCTCCTCCCATTCAGTAGAAGCGAGGCACTAAGTCAGCCCACACTCAAGGGGGGAGAGAGACAGGCTGAGTAACAGGAGGCGGGGCCATCTTGGAAGCTGCCTTTCACACAGACCAAATCCCAAAAGGAGTAATGAGGCTGTTGTAACAACAGCACAACAAGAACACCTAATATTTACTGGATGTTCACCGTGTTCAGGGGTCTTACATGTGTGAACACATTTAATCCCTAAAGCAACCCTGTGAGGTGGGTGCCACGATTATGACTGCCAGATTCCACCACTCCTTCCACACTTGCTCTGTCACTTCCTGGGTGTTTTCTCGCCTTCAGAGAAAGCCAAGGTCCAGGGACGAGCCAAAGCCGTTCGCTCAGACCTCTCTGAGGAGGTGCCACTTGGGCTCTGACCTCAAGGAAAAGAAGGAAATGGACAAGTGACAATCCAAGGAAGAATATTCCAGCAGCCGAACAGCAGGTGCAAAGGCCCTGAGGCAGGAGTGGGTACTGTTTGCTGGAAGGCTCCAGAAGGCCCACATGCTGGAGAGGAGCAAGGAGGGAGAGGTGGTGAGAAAGGCAGGCAGTGGACACAGAAGCCATGATGAGGAGTCAGATTTTCTAAGCAACATGAGGAGTTAGAGAGGTTCATGCAGAGAGGTTCAAAGCCAGCCCTGGACACCTGGGGAACCTCCAGGGCAGCAGGGACCTCCTCCTGGGCTGGGAGCCCACTGTGATGACAGGACCCCCTCTGCTGCTCCGTGAGACCCTGGAATGACCCTGCCTCCTGTGCCAGGGCCAGGCCACCTGCAGACCAGCCACACGTAGATGAAGCCTCCCCGGTCTTCCCGCACTCCTGGTGGGGAAACCCACCGCCCGCCAGGAGGCCCCAGCCCCCAGGGCCCGTCTAACCAGCGGTTAGCCTCAACAGGGGAAGGCCGCCCTGCGGGGCTCCCACGGGAGCCTGAGCGGCCCAGGGGGGCTCTGCCTGCTAGACCCGGGGCTGTGACCTGCTTGACTCTGCTGCAGAGCCCTGGGACCGTGAGGAGTCAGGGAGCCTCTGACGGACTCAGTTTCCCCATCTACAAAATGGGACTGACCATGTCTACGCTGGACTTCTCAAAGGGAAGTCCTGAAGATCAAAAAGTGCCCTGAAAAAGTTCAAAACAGCACCAATACAAGGCTGGTCTAGAAATAATAACGATGATGATCATAATGTAACATTTATTGATTATCCATAAATCAGTCAATACATCCATAAACAAGTCACTACGTACTGGGTGCTGTTCTAAACGCTTTACAGAAATCCCTGCATACAATCCTCTCAACGACCCTGTGACGAGCTTCTCTTTACAGATGAGGAAACTGAGGCCCAGAGAAGTCTAGACACTTCTCTAAGGTCACACTGCCAATGAGCAGAATTACAGTCATATCAGGGTCTGTGCATTTTACATGTATTAACACACTTACTCTTCACAATAACCCCACTGGTGGGCACTATTATTATGCACATTTTACAGATGAGGAAACTGAGGCCAGAGAGTTTAAATGACTTATCCAATTACAGAGGGTGACGACTCCAAACTACACAAAGGTCAAGGGGGTCACAGGTCAAGAGACCTGGGCTCTGGGCCCATCTGTGCCTTGCCCCGGCCACACGACCTCTGGCAAGCGCTTGCCCCCACAGTCACTCAGCCAAGAAAAAAGGAAGATTCGGGCCGTGCGTCCATGTCGAGATCCTATGAAAATGGTGAGAAGGACTCTCAGCTTATCTGGAGGCTGCGTGCGGGACGGTCCGGCTTAAAGGAACGGCTGGTCAGGGAAGGTCTTCTGAGGCGGTGACACCTGCGCAGAGAACTAAAAGGGACGGGCACAGGCCGTCGGGACATCTGAGCAAAGAGCTTCCAGGCAGGGTGAACAGCATGAGCAGGCGGTAAGAGGCACGGCTGTGCCCAAGGGCCCGGGGGCAGGAGGCTCGACAAGGGACTTTGGTGTTCACTCCTAGTGTGATGAGGTTCTGGAGCAGCATCACTGGGAGGGGCAGTAAGCAGACAGCGTCCGGGGCTGAGCTGGCTTTTAACCAGGGCCCTCTGGCCGCTCTGGAGAGAAGGGACTGCAGGGGGTGATGGGGCTACTGCAACAGCCAAAGCAAAAGACGAGAGGGACATAGACCAGTGTGCTGGTTAACACACAATCTCTGCAGCCAGGTGGGGTGAGTTCAAATCTCAGCTCTGCCACTACAGGCTATGTGACCTTGGGCAAGGGGCTTAACCTCTCTGAACTTCAATGTGTAAAATGCAGATAGAAAGAACATATACTTGATAGGGTTTCACGAGTATTAAAGGAGATATCATTTTTAAGGTGCGTGAAAGAGAGAGCGCTGTACCGGGGTGCATAGAAAGTGCCGTCAGTGTTGGCTAAATAAGGTGGTGGCAGGGAAGGTGGTGAGAATTAGACGTTTGGAAGGTGGACCCACGGGACTTGCCGCCGGCTTGGATGCTGGGGGTGACTGAGGAGGGGTCAGGAGTGACTGCCGAATTCTCGGCCTGAGCCACTGGAAGGGGGGAGCTGACACCGCCTGGGGTGGGAAAGACAGAGGGAGAGGAGCGGGATTCAGGGGAGAAGAGGAATTTGGCTTGGCACACGACTGGTCTGAGATGGCATCAGACATCCACGTGGCGATGGGAAGGAGGCAGTGCCCACACAAGTGTGACATCCAGAGGACAGGTGGGACCACTGGGAAGAAAAGAGGCCCATGGGCTGAGCCCGGCACACCCCAAAAATCAGAGGTCAGGAGGCAGAGGAGCATTCAGCAGAGGAGGCTGAGCGCTGATGCCGAGGAGACCAGGCGCCAACAGCGTCCTGACACCAACTTCACCACCCCATCTGTGTCAGGAGAGGAACGGTCTCATCAACTACTCAGCACCTTCTCCACGACAGCCGCATCCTAAGATGCTCCTTCCGTGTCCACTCCTGCGCCCGTGATCCCGGTCCCCACAGGGAGAAAAGCGTCATGGCTTCAAAACACACAGAACAAGCTGGCGGCTTCTAAAACCGTTCTCCCGACAGCTCAGCTGCGGAACATGCCTTCCCCGTCTGCGCGGCCCCCGCTCTCCCGCCCAGGCCACACAGAGCACAGGGTGAAAGTAAGCACAACGGCTGCAAAAGGAAACGGCAAGTCTTGCAAAAGATGCTGGATTTCACGACGTCGACGGAAGTGATGGTGGAAAACAGGCACAGCTATGAAGACGCGCAGGCGTGGAGGGCGGCCGGTGCACATCGGGAGAGAAAACAGCCACGCAAGGAGACAAGACGGGGAGTTCCAGATGATCTGACCGTCAGAGAGGCCCGCCGTGAGAGCCGAAAATGGGCCCTGGGGTTTTTTGCAAAATGACTCTTTATCATCACGCTGTAAAGGGCAACCTGACAGGAATGACATCATACCATGTAGTCGCTTAATTTTATCAGAAAAATTATGCATCCTTCAAAAAAAAAAAAATCAACCCTTGAGTGGCTCTGTTGACTCCAAGAATTCACGCAAAGCTGCTACTGTATTCTAAATATTACATCCTAACCAATGAAAGGATGAAATTCACCCTACTTTTAGGACTCTGGTTTTCTCCTTCAGGGGAAGTCCTCCCCTAGCCCCCACCCCAATACTGCTCTGTTATGGCCGATTTCAGTGGATTCTCAGCCGCAGGCCTTTTTCCGGTGCCAATCGTTCTGTGACAGAGAGCTCGTCCCGGACCTGCAGCTGGCTGGGCCCTGCCTGGACCTAAAGGCCTCCCCCCACCCCTGGAGAAACCTCTTCCCTGGGGGCAAGAAGCCGATTTGCCCACGGGAACCACAAACCCACCTGAAGGGAAAGCCAAGTGGGTTGGTGGGCTCAGAGCCTCGGTGGGCAGTGTCCAGCAGCCTCCCCTGAACCCACGTGACCCCTCAGCAGCCCCCTTCCCGCCCCACTGGCCAGTGAAACAGCCGTCAGCTCCCCCGCCTGTCGCCAGTAGGCCCGCCCTGTGAAACCTCATAAAGGTGCTGACTTAAAATGGGTACATCTTATTATACGTAAACTACCTTACATCTAAGAAGTGTTGATCTGCGTAGGAGCACCCTGCCTGGGGTCTCCGGCAGGCCGCCCAGCCCCACCAGCACTAGCCGAGGGCCAACCCCAGGCCAGAGAGCACCATTCAGAAAAAATGCAGGGGATGCCAAGAGCCACTGGGCCCCCGTGGCTGTCCATTCTGCCCCCAGGAAACTGGCCTGGGGGCTCCTCCCTGGGGGGGTGCTCAGCTTAGCACTCTGAAGCCCCCCAGGGGCCTGGCACCAGGGTGGGAGAGCTGACCCAGCCAGTTCCAAGCTCAGGAGTCACTGGTGATACGTAAACTCTGGAGCGCCCCCTCTCACCCCATGGATGTGACCCTCAGCCCCTCAGCAGCCGCAAAGGGACTCATCGCGACTGGCCAGCCTCTCGGGGCTTTTCTGGCCAACCTTCAAGACTCGACCTCCCTGACGTAGGGCCCCGGCCACAGCCTCTCTTCTTTCCCTCTTGAATCTCAAAGGTTTTCTGATCCTCCAATACCCCAGCAGGAGAAAGAATTTGAGCACGTACCCCCCAAATTTCATTTCAAAAATATGTATGAGCCCCCTACCATGGGCCAGGCAACAGGGATGCAGGAACAGAAGAATTTCAGAGCTGAATTCTCAAAAGGTAGACAGATTGTCACCAGACAGACAGAAACTTACAGACCAACAGGAGGGGAGCAGGACCACGAGGAAGGATGATGCCGGGAAGGTGCGGGGTCTTCTTCAGACAGCGTGGCAGGGAAGGCCTCTCGGAAAAGGGCACGTGAGGGGAGAGAGGCCAACGGGGCAGGGCAGGGGGGTCCTGGGGAGATCATCCCAGCACGGGAGAGAAGGAGGCAGGACTGCGCGTGGGGTGTCCACGGGGCTATGGGGGGTGAGGGGGGCTCCAGACAGAGGAAAGGGGAGTGGGGGGGCCACTCAGCCTGAGCAGACCTAGAAATCTAGGTTTGTTCCCCGGAGGTGGGAGGGCAAGCGGTAAGAGCTCTTTGGAGGAGCAAACCAAGCCCCTTCTGGACTCATCCTGCCGGGACACCAGCGCCAACGGCCCAGACATGACAGGCAGGGGAGGCGGAGGGCAAAGCGGTGAAGAGCACGGATTCTGAAGGCAGAGCCCTGGGAGGAGGAAGGAGGGTGGGAAGAAGGAACAGAGAGGAAGAAGAACGAAGAGAGGGAGAGAGAGGGGAAAAGGGAGAGGAGGAAAGAGGCAGAGGGTGGAAGGAGGGAGAAAGGGAGACAGGAAAAACGGGGGAGGGCAGAGGAAGGGAGGACGGAGGGGACAAGAGGGAAGAGAGTGGGGGACGGGTCAGAGCATCTCTAGCTGATGACCCATGACCCTCCCAGCACGCCTCCCCGCTATACACTCCCAGAACCTCTCAGAAGCCCCCTTTAGCACAGCACACTGGTGACCCTCTGGGGACCCACTCCCCGGGCCTCATGGTGGCTGCAAGTCCAGCGAAGCTGGTGACCGGCCACGGCGACACCCTCCTTCCCCACCTTGGTGATGGGTGACGGGGGCCCACCGCCCCCTCCACCCCGGGCCCTCCCCAAGGGGGGCGGGGGGACTCTTCTAACCCTGGAAACACTGACACCATGTCTGCTTGCCCAGATCGCAGGACTGCTCGTCACCTCTGAACACACCATCTCAGCATCAGGTAAAGTTGGTTCCAACTGTCCAATGAGTTCTGTTAGCAGGGATCATAAAGGTCCTTTATTTTAAAAAAAAAAAAAAAAAAAAAAAGCTGATTCCCAAACATCACACGTAACAAGTGTTGGCAGGAGCAACAGATGCCCAGATGCCTGCTGGCGGCAGCGCGCGCCAGGGACCGGGGCCACAAGAGAACCTTTCAAAGGCCTCAGCACTTTCTAGCTCATTTCCCTTCTGCTGCGCACAACGTTATAGATTTCTATAAAGAACTCCCCCAAAAAACACCTCTCTTGCAAAAAAAGAAAAACCCATTTTTGCAAGGAATTTTATAAGCAGATCGGGAGGGTAGGAAGGACTAAGAAAATCCCTCAAGAAGCCTGGTTGCAAAATGTTTTGAAAAGAAAAATAATTTCTTTTAACCTAGAAACACTCAATGACACATTTTTAAAGTCTAATTCTGAAAAATTATCAAAACACTTTTTCCCCCCAAACATCCCAAATTACAAGTGGCCACCAGATGCTGGGATCTAGAAATACGACTGTGGCTTGTTTTATATTCTTTGTTTTTAAGAAACCTAAAAATTAGAGAAGTCACAAACATCCAGGGAAAGAAAAACTAGGAAAACTGCCAACGTGGTGAGTAAACTCAACCCGCGTACGCCGGAGGCCTGGCGATGAAGGCACTCGACACCAGTCCAACGCCGGGCGGGACCCTCGAGAGACTGTGCGCAGACCCACGTGCAACTTGTAATTCACCTGACGCAGGTGAAGGGGCGGGGGAAGCGTTCCGTGAGCCGAGAACGTTTTCCTGTTCAGACGGCACCCACCACGGACCTGTCCCCACCCCCCAAGGGCCAGGCGGGCAGCGTCCTGGAGCCTCCTGGAGGACCCAGGGCAGATGTTTCAGGAAATGACGTAACCTGGGTGAAGTGAATTCATCCGAGAATGAGTCATGAGAGCGGCCCTCAAACGTCCTTCAGAAATCCCAGGCTTAGCTCCAAAGGCCCACCCACCCCCACTCCAACAGAAACCTCCGCTCTTTCCAAACAGCTCTGCCCCGGCTACGATGGCAGACATCTCGCCCTTTGCCAGCAGGTTCTGGTTCCCCTTTCTGTAGTAAAGCGCCCCAAGGCTGCTTGAGCGGTGTTACCTATCCTTCACCTGAGCCACACAGGGCACAAGAATGAAGCCAACGGGAAGGGAGACGGATATTGAGCCCCTGGATCAAACTGTACCTGAACCTGACGCCCCAGCTTCACGAGCTATTACATTTCCTCTCTTGTTTAAGTCGGTCACTCACACAGCCAGCCTACCACCCAAGGATTGAATAAACCCGGGACCTTGGCCAGGAGCTCAGAAGTCCAGCTGTGTCCGCTCCTTCCAAACCACCACAATCCGGAATGAAACAAGTCCTTCAGGTGTCACGGATGAGGGCAGAGTACAGGCGTCCCGCTTCACCCAACCTCCCAGTGGAATCAGGGAGCTGCTTCCTTCATCGCCAGGACAGCCTGCTGAGCCCCAGGCCCTGACCCGAGTCCTGCTCACCACAGAGCTTTTCTGGAGGAGAAGGAGAGGGGAGCGGGCAGATGAAGCGGCGAATACCCACGGAAGCTCCTCCTGAGAGCCGGGGAGGCCCAGCGGCCTGCTCCACGCACTGTTACGTAGCACCTCATTTAGCTCGCAACGCCCTCAGAGGGAGGCACTGCTATGATCTTCACGCTACACATGAGGAAGCCCAGCGGTGGACGGGCAAGTCACCTGCCCAGGGTCACACAGCCTGTCTGTGGCAGGGCCAGGCTATCAGTCAGGCCCCACGCGGCCACCCAAAAACTCTGACCTGTCCCCTGCCGCCTGCCAGGACACACGCCTGGATCAAGTGCTCCAGCCCGGTATACCTCAGGGGACCCTGTTCTTCCAAGTGGTCCTCATCAGTTACTTCTTCCCTGCTGTCTGGTCAAGCAGCCTCAGCCCCTCTGCGTCGTGAATCAGATCACGTCCCTCCTCGGCTCCAACAGCTCCAGTGGCTTCCAGCCCACTGGGGATAAAGTTCAATGTTCCCACCACGGCCCACACGGCCACCTTGGACCATGCCTCCTGCCACTATCCCTGCAAGCTGCTCCAGCCACGCAGGCTTCCATGCTGTGCCTCCAACACACGAGCATGTTCTCCCCCCGCCCCCCCCCCACCCCACCCCAGGGCCTTTGCACTTACTGTTCCCTCGGCCTGGAACGCTTACCCCCAGACGCTGGCGTGCTAATTTCTTCAAGCCCTCTGTTCACACCTCACTGTCTCTGCGAAGCCATCCCTGCTCAGCCCGTCTCAGAAGAGCCACTCGCCCCAGCCCCGCACCCCTTCCCCAGTCCCCACCTTATTTTCCTCCCAGCATTTATCACTAGCTGGCACTCCATGGATTCACTTATCTGTTCACTGTCTGTCCCCTGCCTGAATGCCAGCTCCCTGAGGGGGGGCGCTCTCGGCCTCATTCACCATCGTAGCACCTAGAGACCGCAGCTCCTAGGGTGGCGGGCAGCTGCTCAGAACTGTCCTTGAATGAATGAATGGATGGATGGATGGACAGCTCTGCAGCCTCGCAATCCATGTGGGGCTGCCTCAAACTCAGCCTCTCCCATGCGTGGATCAGATATCGTCCAACAACTCTTGTCCAGGAGAGAAAAAAGAACCACAACATAGTCCACAGGTGAACAGAAGGAGGGGCCCCCAATGACCTGGGAGCTTGTGCACGGCCCAGAGGAGAGAGGTCCCAGGTGGGGGTAGGGGGGCGGGGGCGCACCCACAGTGCTGTGTGGTCCTCCCCGCGCTCCAGCGGGAAGAGGTCTTCTGCCTCTGCAAGTCCCCATCTCAGATTCTTGGCAGGAAGCCCTGGAGGGTCCTCAGGGCAGCTGCAGGCCAGAGGGAGGCGGGCAGGGGGCTCGCCTTCAGGGTCCTGCAAGTGCAGGCTCGCCCCCCAGAGAAGCAGCTCCCCTGCCTCACCCTAGACCCCTCGACTCCACTCTCTCCGCCACAGCCAACCACCAGCAGACCCTGTTGGCCCCACTTCTAACACCTCTCTCTTCTCTGCCACCTCCCTGGCCAGGTCCTCATCCACTCTCGACCCTCCAATGGCTGGCTTCCCAAGCACCTAAAAAAAAGTTCCAATTCCTTGCCTCGACAGCTACCTCCCAGCTTGCTCACTGCTCCTCACACCTCAGGACCTTTGCACTTGTGTTGCTTTTGCCCAAACAACTCTCTCCAAGAACTCTACACAGCTGCTCCTTCCCATTGCTCAGTACAATGCCACCTCCTCACCAGGCCTTCCCTGACTGCCCCAGCTAACAGAGCCCACCCAGACCCACCCCTGACGCCATCAACCCCACCCCCTGCTTCCCAGTCTTCACAGCCCTGACCTAAAGTGATCCGTGCCTCAAGGCTTCGGTTTCTGTCTGTCTCCTACCCATCCACACGCTCTAAGCACCCTCAAGCGTAAGCCCTACAAGGTCAGGAACAACTCCACTGCTTACCCCATATGCCCAGCACCCACCCATACCGGGAACTCAAAAAATATTTGATGAATCAGAAACCAAAATCCTATGTTGGGTTCTAGCTCAGATGTCACTGCTCCCCAACTCTCTGGCTAGAAGTGCTCTCTGGCGGCTCCCAGGTTCCTTCGCCGGGGGCTTCCCCCACAGCTCAGGCTCCCCACCCACCACCCTCCAGCTGGTAAGCTCTTGTCTGACTGTCCCCTTTACAGCAAATGCTACGGTGGAAAACCCGTGTGGAGGGCACCCCGCCATCCTGGGCCCGCTGGGCCCACGTAGAGCTGTGAGCTTGGGACCTGCCTGGCGGCGGCTTCCCCAGACTACCCAGCAACACTGGGGAGGGGGGACTTAGGGACAGCACTTGTAAACAGTTTTCTGTTTTGACATTAATAATGATGGCTATCCTATCAAATCCATGATTCATGAACACTATTGCTTAGGATGAGACTAAAGTTTTAAAAAAGGGAGGAGGGGGGGCCGGCCCGGTGGCGCAGCGGTTAAGTTCGCACGTTCCGCTTCTCGGCGGCCCGGGGTTCGCTGGTTCGGATCCCGGGTGCGGACATGGCACTGCTTGGCTGCCATGCTGTGGTAGGCGTCCCACATATAAAGTAGAGGAAGATGGGCACGGATGTTAGCTCAGAGCCAGGCTTCCTCAGCAAAAAGAGGAGGACTGGCAGTAGTTAGCTGAGGGCTAATCTTCCTCCAAAAAAAAAAACAAACAAAAGGGAGGAGGGTCAGATAAAAGAAAAAGACATTATAAATAATGTTACAGCTGGTATATGAATATGACAAAAATCATAAGACTGATAATGAAATGAGTAAGTTTTAGGAAACACTAATTGGATAGGTGGATGGACGGATGGGTGGGTGGATGGGTGGGTGGACAGGTAGGTGGACGGGTGGGTGGGTGGATGGATGGGTGGACAGATGGACAGGAAGGAGGGAAGGAAGAGAAAGAGAATGAAGTAAACGGGAGGAAAGAAGGAAAAAATGGGGCTAGCACAGAGTGGGTGCTCAGTAGTATGCTGAATGACCCCTTTAGTAACCGAGGCATGCAGAGCTATGGTGAAGGGCGCGGGCCCTGGAACCACACGGCTGGCTCACATCCTGGTTCAGCCCTTCCTCACTATGGGACCCTGGCAGGTGACATAACCTCTCTGTGCCTCAGTTTCCCTATCTGTAAAACGGGACAATAAGAATATCTCCATCCAGGCCATGAGAAGGACTAAGCGAGAATACGCATGCAGCCTGCTCAGGGCGCAGCCTGATACATCCTAAGTGCTTGACAGATATCCGCTAATAGGAGGAGGAATGAATGACCGACTGCATCCTAGGACCTGGACAAGAGAAAGACCTCAGTGAACCGTCTCACTCTCACAGCAGCCTGAAGCTCCACGGGCCTCCCCAGAAAGTTCTCCAGGAACAGAAGAGCAAAGAGGGGCCAAAGGTTCCCGGGGGGAAAGGAATGCAGTGGGCTGCAAGGCAATTTAAAGAGTTCGAAAGGGAAAAAAGAACGTGAGTGGGAAAAAAAGAAGATAAATTGAGCAGCCCAGGCTGCCTCTCCAGATAGCTAAATTCTGCTGTGCTAATTCTGCGTGCTTCAGCTTTTCTTAGCCTCCAGAGCGCCTGCCTAAATTAGCACCTGCAATATGCCGCAGAGAAGACAGGGAAGGCGAGGAGAGGCTGGGAAGGGCCCGGGGCACGCCGGGCAGGCCCCAGAGGAAGCGGGTCTGTTCTGCCCCAACCAGTGCCGAACACCTGAAGTGTGAACAGCAGACGCCAGAGCCTTTCCCCGAGGCCACGGCCAGCAGCGGTGGGTCACACCCAAGGCCCACGGCCCAGCCCTCAGCACACCCATCACTTAGCTGTCACACCCGACCTCTGAGCAGCACTCAGTTCCTCCGTCCACCTGGGCCCACCAGCCTCCCCAGGTGCCCCCTCCCCAGCCAACTGAACACGGCCGGCTGCTCCGGTGGCCAGACTCACCCCGCAAGAACCCCAACGTGGATTTATTTCTGGGAACGTGCCGGGGAGAGAGCGCACACGCACGCACCACGTACACACTCTATTGACACAGGGAGACACGCATGCAGAAAACAGCACCCTGCCAGCTGGCTCAGGGCTGCGCGGACCCACGCAGCACACACATTAACATTGGCACTCCCGGCAGGAGACACACAGAGATACGCGCACGGAAATAAACAGGCACCTTCGAGCTGTTTCTGCCAGATGGCAGGGCCCTGGCAAGGATGCATGTGTCTGCACGTCTGCGTGTTTGTTTGTACATAATAATGACGACGGCTGATTCGACTGAGCTCTTACCGTGTGCCAGCCGCCATTCTGCGTGCGACAGCAGCCCCATGACGGGGGTATATTATGACTCCTATTCAACAGATGAGGAAACTAAGGCACAGAGGTCAAGTCACGAGCCCCAGGGTCATGTTGCCGGTGAGTGGCACAGCTGGGATTCGAACCCAGGCAGCTCAGCTCCCAAGCCTGCACCCCAGGTCCCCGTTTTACATGGCCACCATAGCACAGCCAGCTAACGGGACGCGAGGCTCCACACCATGGTCACATGATGATAGTTTATGGACTAATCCCTGAAATAATGTATTAGCCCCATTTTGCAGATGTACAGATGAGAAAACTGAGGCCCCGAGCGGTTAAGTAACTTGCCCAAGGTCCCAACTGGGAAGTGGCAGCCTGGGGCTTGAACCAGCAATTCAGACTCCACATCTCCGGCTCTGACGTGCCAGGCGGCTTCCAGCTGCAGGAAGGTACTTAACTCCGAAAGTCAAGGGCAAGGGCTGTACCAAGAGCATCCAAAAAGGGCAAGTCATAAAACCATGACCATAAAACATGAGGGTGAGAGTGAGGGATCCCACAAGGACCAGACGCCACCGGGGCCCTCAACCAGCCCACCATCCCACAAAGGGGCCAGAGTGAAACACGGCTGGCACAGACACGAGCCAGAAAGTACCAGGGAAGGTGGGTGCCCCCGGCCCAGAAACGCACGCACGCAGTCAAGGTCGGAGCCCAGCGACACCCCCTCCCCCACCAACGAGTCGCCCTGGGGGCAGAGCGCACACACTGGCGACCCATGGGTTTGGCCGGAAGACGTGTTTTGTTTGGACAACGCAGTGTTTGTTAAAAATGTGATGGAGTTGCCAACTTTTAAAAATCGAGTGATTTCATACCCAAAACTCCACATTTCCGGCTGGTGGAAAAAGTCAGATCTGGAAACCCTGGGTTTGTGTTCCCGCGTGGGAACGGCTGCTCGGGGCTGAGAAGCAGCTACCCCCTTTACAAGGACGCGGGGCAGGTACTCCAGAACGCGCTGGGGTCAGCGGTGCCAGGACTTGCCGGTGTCTGAGCCCTGCCATGTACTCATGTGATCTCGGGCAAATTAATGCCTGTGCCTCAGTTTCCCAATCTGTAAAAGAGCAGCCACCCCAGAGGACTGGTGCCTGGCACCCAGTAAGCATGCGGTAAGTGTTAAATAGCACTGCTGACCCCACAATGTCAAGGCCGAGGGTCCATAGAAACCTGCACATCACTGTTCTCAGCAGCATTATTCACCAGAGCCAGCGGGACCGACCCAAGAGTCCATCAACGGAGGAAGGGACACACAAATGTGAGAGACCCACACAGTGGAGTACTACGCAGCCATCAAAAAGAATGGAACGCCGACACATGCTAAGACACGGACGAACTTTCAAAACGCTATTCTAAGTGAAAGAAGCCAGTCACAGAAGGCCAAATATTGTATGATTCCGTTTATATGAAATGTCCAAATCCATAGAGACAGAAAGCAGACTGTGTTGCCAGGGTGGGGGGAGGGGCAGGATGGGGAATGACTGCTAATAGGTTTGGGGTTTCTTTTTGGGGTGAGTAAAGTGTTCCAGAATTAGAAAGCAGGGCCGGTGCACAACCCTGACAATACACTAAAAGCCACTGGAGTGGACACTTTAACCTGGTGACTTTTATGGAATGTGAATGATACCTCAATGTTTAACAAAAGTTTTTTTTAAGGAAACATCTATGAAACAGATATTCTTATCTCCACTTTATAGATGAAAAAACTGAGGCACAGAGAGATCAAAGATAGGGAAATATCTATGTCCCTGCTGCTGGTGAAGGTGGAGAAACAGGACAGGTGGGAGGGGGACAGAGTTCCCTTACACCCGGCCACTTTACCCATCAGAGCCGTGGCGTCCGGGTTTGCAAACCTCGCAGGAAAATCACTTCCTCTCCCTGCGCTCCAGTCAAAGGCCAGACTGGGATGACTTTTCTCTAGATCGCTCTGAGACCCTCAAGGGTGCCCCGAGTCCAGGGCACTGTACTGAAGCATTGTTTACTCATATCTATAGGGACAGCAGTGGCCACTACTAAATGATGACTTTAACGGCCCACAGTGGGAACAGGCCCTCTCCCAGGTGCATGGAAAGGAAACATTCTGGGTCTTCCAGGCCTCAGCCCTTCACGCGCTGGCTCAGACATCAGAGCGAGGGGGCCCAGCAGCCACCTCCTCCCAAGAGGGTCCCGCCAGGAGGACCGTCCCACGAGGCGGGAGAATCTCTCATTCACCAGACTACCTCACCAGGCTGGAGGACCCCATCCCTCACCCAGGGGACAAGAGAAGCCGCTGGCTCACGGGATGGGAAGACCCCCCCCTCACCCCGTCTGGGGCAGCAGGATCTCACCGGGCTGGTGGGGGCTGAGGCTGTGGCTTTTTTTTTTTTTAAAGATTTTATTTTTTCTCCTTTCTCTCCCCAAAGCCCCCCGGTACACAGTTGTATATTTCGTTGTGGGTCCTTCTAGTTGTGGCATGTGGGACGCTGCCTCAGAGTGGTCTGATGAGCAGTGCCATGTCCGCGCCCAGGATTCAAACCAACGAAACACTGGGCCGCCTGCAGCGGAGCGCGCGAACTTAACCACTCGGCCACGGGGCCAGCCCCTGAGGCTGTGGCTTTTCAGCAAACAAGCCCCTATAAAGCGTGGTCCTTTCTCTGAGCACGAAGGGTCGTCAAGGGGGCGCTGCAGTGGGGGCTCCAAGCCAGCCCCATTCTTAGACGCAGGACCGACCTGCACACAGTGCACAAGAAGACAGACGCGGAAGGAGAGAAACAGAGGCACAGCAGAGAACAAGACGGAAACGCAGAGAAGGGAAGGGACAGACCCAGGTCGGCAAACAGCCCCAGGAGGCCGGGGGCTGTAGGCAGAGCTGGGGAGGGAAAGCAAATGAGAAGAAGGAAAACAAGAGCACTCCGAGACAGAAGCACAGACGCCTGGAGGCAGAGGGGAGATCCAGAAGGGGCCTTGTCTGGGGTCCTTCCCACACGGCAGGGCAGCATCAGCCCAGCCCAGGAGCCCCCATCACTGGGAGGTGGGGGCAGCCTCCCCAGGCAGGGCGGCCTCAGTAAAGGAAAAAGCCCGCTGGTCAGGCTGGGGGCTGGGCCTAAGAGTGCCAAGCGTCCAGCCAGGTTGCCATGGCCACGGATACAAAGAGAGGGGCTGATGAGAGGCCCTGACAGTTCCCAAGAGGGGCCCCTGCCACTGACAGCCGCCAGGGAGGCCCAGCCTCTCCCTAGGACCTGCTTAACCAGGGCTCCAGGATGTTGGTCAGCTGTGCCTCCTTGGGGAGGCCTGCAGGTCAGGGCCTATCCAGCTGCCCGGGCTGGAAGAGGGCAGTGAAAATCACAGCACAGGCACAGTCAGCAAAGAGAAGGCCCCACAAGCCTCCAGACCCCATCGGCCAACCCTAAAGTACCCAACCAGCCTGGGCCACAATTTTTCACCCATTATATGTAGAGACGACCCCTCAGCTTGTCCTAGCTCCAGGGGCAAGGAGCTTGTGCCAAGAGGACCCAATGTCAGAATAACCGATTAAGAAGAAAGCTCACGCTGAAGGAGGCCTCACCGCGGGCAGGGTCTGCCCTCCACACCTCCCCGTCCTCACGTGGTGTTCCTCCCACCAGGCGAGGAAGAGCCATTTTTTCTCTAATTTCCAATCCATTTCAGACTACTGCTTTTACAAAATGCAATAAAAAGGAATTATTAGAAAAGCAAAGTCAAAAGAGAGACTACAAGCTAATTTTTTTAGTATTGGACTAAACCGGCATAAAATTACTCTGCCCAATTGCTATAAGAGTTTAAACGTTTACGCTCAGGTCCCGTCTGTATCTCCACGCGATCGACACTCTGAGTCTCACCTTCTTAGTCCTGGGGACCCTCACGACCACGGGAAGTGGGTACAGAGGGGACGTGAGGGCGCGGCTGCAGAGAGGCTGGATTCTGGTGCCAGCTCTGCCACCTCCTAGCAAGGGATTGCACCCCTCCATGCCTCTGTGTCCCCACCTCCAATGCGGGAATAACACTAATGGTATCTCTTAGGGTTTTTGTGGGGATTCAATGAGTGTGAAACTCTTTAGAATAGTGACCGACGTACGGAAACCCTCACTACACATCAGTTGTGATAACTGTAACATATCATTGAACGTCAGGTGGCACTGTCACTGTGATCCTCTATCTCCCTTCCTTCCACCACCAATCACCACCTAAGTGTCCAGTATCTCCCGGACTGTGTCACTCCTGCGAGAATGCTGGAGCTACGAGGGCAGGGGCTTGGGTCTGTTCTGTCACCCGCTGACACCCAGCTCAGCCTGGAGCTGTCCTGGCACTCAGTGGGCACCCAAAAAATTCGAAGACGCATGAGCTCAAATCCTGGTCTGCCATGCATTCACTGTGTGACCTCAAGCAAATGACTCAACCTCTCTGGCACTCTATTTCCTCATCTGTGGAATGGGAATACAGTAAAGATGACCTCACCATGGGCACAGAGAGGCTTGGAGAAGGATGCTCCCTGTAGCACTTCTCATCACCATATTTGGCAACGTCTGGGAGACATTTTTGGTTGTTCCAACTGGGGAGGGGGTACTAGTGGCATCTAGTGGGTAGAGGTTAGGGATGCTGCTAAGCACCCTACAAGGCATGGGACAGCCCCCCACATCAAAGAATTACACAGTCCCAGCTGTCAACAGTGCTGAAGTTAAGAAATCCTGATACAGAAGAAAAAGAACCACCTAGATGCCCATCGAGAGGGGAGTAGATAAATAAACTCCAATATGAGCAACCATCCTGCAAAAGAGGAAGCACAGGTCAGAAGGAATCAAAGCCAGCAGCAGAACGCTGGGCGATCACAGCAGCTTCCCCTCTGAGAGCAGGCAAGGGACAGAGCCAGGATTCGAACCCAGGTGCTAGGCTGCAGAGCCCACGACTTTAACCACCGGCCCCACGGCCTCGGTCTGACGCCTTTCATTTAAAGAAATGCACACACTTAGAAGCATAAGCATGCCCTGTTGTTTCCACAGGTTCATATTCATCGATGTCGACAACATGAACACACAGAGAAAGATCTGGAAGGCTGCACAGCAGACCAGTAACAAGAGAAACCGGAGGTGGGGGCAACGAGGAACAGGAAGGAAAGGGTTATTAGCACATCTGTAATGGTTTAATTTTCTACAAGGGCACTGCATTCCTATCTGTCCTGTAACTAAAGATGAATGAAAAACTACAAATGTATTTACCCTTTAACCCAGAAATTCCATTCCTAGAAATGTGTACACCTACAGGTATGAAGTGGCCGGTGTCTGTCATACGTCATCTGTAACGGCAAAAGATGGGAACAACTTCAGCGTCCATCAAGGGGGGACTAGCTTAAAAAAAAACACAGTACATCCCTCCAGTGGAACTCTACATAGTATTACAAAACAACCTCCAGGACACAGGGTGAAAAGGGGAACGAGGTCAAGTGCAGACATGCGAGGACAATGAGCCACCACTTGTGTAACAGAAGGGGCATGTCCAACCCACCTCAAGGGCCCGGATGAAAGCAGGGCCAGTGGCTGGCTTCGGGGAGGGAAGTGAGAGGCTGACATTTTTTGTAAGACAATTTTTGTAGAGCAATTTTAAGTTCACAACAAAATTGAGCAGAAGGTACAGAAATTTCTCCTATATGCACCACCCCGACACATGCTCAGCCTCCTCCAGTATCAACACCTGCCAGCAGAGTAGGACATTTGTTACAATCGATGGACCCGTGTTGACACACCGTTATCACCCAGGGTCCACAGTTTACATTAGGGCTCACTCTTGGTGTGGTGCGTTCTATGGGTTTGGACAAACGTGTGCGCATCCATCATTATGCTCTCATAGGAGTGGTTTCCCGGCCCTAAATTCCTCTGCTCCATCTTCTCATCTCCTCCCCGCACCCCCACAACCCCTAGCAACCACTCATCTTTCTATTGTCGCCATAGTTTCGGGAGGCAGACTTTTCACTCTGCATAATTTATGCCTTTTTAATTTCAACCATGGGAATGATTACATACAACATATATATAAACTAATATACAGTATACATATAACATAAACAGTTTTTTATGTACACACATAGGTAGTTACATATACACATATAGTTGTAATATTTTAAAAATTAATTTAAAAGACACACAAAAAAATCCCATCTTACACAAAGTTCGAAAACAGGCAAAACTAATCTTTGATGACAGAAATCAGAACAGTGGTTACTCTGGGGGGTACTGACTTGGGGGAACACCCTCTGAGGTGCTGGCAATATTTCCTATCTGATGTGGGGGATGGCTGGCTATACAGACAAACCATATGCAAAAGGTCATCAAGCCGCACGCTTAATATTGTGCATTCTGCATGCAAGATATGCCTGACAAAATCAAAAATTTTTCAGGAAAAGAAAAGGTTCGGTCATGGTGACAGGGAGATTTCTAGAGAGCCCCAGATTCTGTCATCCCCCCCCATTCCCAGAGGGAGCTCTTTGCTTGGGGCCCCGGGAGGGGGCCAAGCTGGGGCTGAGCCCCTCTTCTCCCCGCCCCCAAGAAGGAATGGGAATCAAGCTGGCCTTTGTGGCTGGGCCCCGCAGAGCAGGACAAAGGGCCAAATGACGGCCCCTGCTCCCCCAGCCCCCATGACACTGCAGCCATTCATATAGGAGGGGCCCCTGCTCCCCCAGCCCCCATGACACTGCAGCCATTCATATAGGAGGCTGGCCATTCCCCGGCTCCAGCAGCCCTCCTCCCAGAGCTGGGAACAATATCCCCTTTTACCGCCCCCCCTTGTCTCCCACTTCCGCATTTAATTGCAAGTTCATGGGTATTAAGTGGCCCATACAGCTGACCCAGCTCCCCCCCTGCAACCCCCCAAGAAGGAGGCCCACAGCGCCGCTTCTGTGCACTGCCCCTCGGTGCCGCTCCTTCTCAATGGCCTCCCCAGAGAGGAGAGGGAAAGAGCCCCCCACATCCCCGCGTCGCCTCCTCAAACAGCTCTGTTCTCACCCAGAAAGCGGCGCCTGCAAACGAAGCTGCTCTCGGCCCTGGCACAGGGCGGCGGGCCCGCATCGGCCCCTCTGTGCCGACCAGCCAGGCCACTGGCACGTTCACTCTGCACCTCACTGTCACCCCACTTGATGCCAAGGGAACTGAGGCCCTGGAGGCTCAGGGCCAGGCCTGCCGTCCAGCCAGGGCCAGCGCTCAGAGCCTTTTCCGCCTGGAGGTCCTGCCTTTCCCTGAGCTGCCTTCTTGCCCCCAACTCAAGAGGGTGGGGACAAAAATCTCTGACCCTTAATCTCTTCTCCAGCTTCGAAACCCCAGGGACGACTGTGAGCTCATCCAGGGACCTTTAAGGGTTGGAAAGAGGTTGCATAAGTCAATCTCCTGCTCTTCACATGAACTCACTTTTGTCCTCGCTTGCTGGCAGGATTCCTACCGTGGCAATGTCCCCAAGCCTATCTCCATCTCCTCCAGGAAGCCTTCCAGGTTACACCAGTCAAGGTCTAACTTCCCCTCTACAGAAAAGCCGCACCGTCCCACATCCCTCCGCCACCAGTTCAAGTCTGAGCCAGCTCTATCACCATGCTAAATTCGTCTTCCCTCCCTGCCACCCCCTGGTCCAAGCTGCCATCATCCTTTGCCCATCACTGCCTAACCAAAAGCCACCTGGTCTTGCTGCTCCTACAGTCCGGCCTCCACACTCTGACCTGTGTGGCCCCTTTGAAAACATACGAGACCACCCTTCTGCCCTGCTCACAGCCTGCCCAGCTGCCCGCCGCACGAGGAGGAAGTCCCCACTCCCCACCTCTCTCCCAGGCCACACGATGTGACGCGCCCGGCACCCACCTCACCGCATCGCCCCCCCTCCCTCCACTCCAGCACCTGCCGACCTCCAGCCTCTCCTCCTGAAACTCGCTTCCCCAAAGGGACACACCCCTGGCTCCAGGCTTTACTCCTGGCTCCTGGGTGAGGCCGTTCCCAAGAACCCAACCAAGGCAGGACCTCCCCCTCCTTACCATCACTCTCCCTCACACCCACCAGTCTCCCCACTTTGTCTCCATCCTAGCAGGTACTCCAACCTGACACAGTCCTGCTCACTGCATTCCCTCTCTGTCTCTCTGTCCCCCTGTCCCTCTGTCTCTCGGTCTCTCTGTCTCTCTCTCACCCCCTGGAGAACATCAGCTCCACCAGAGCAGGGATTTTTGTCCATTCTGTTCACTCCCGTCTCCCCAGCACCTAGTACCGCCCCTAGTACACAGCAGGGGCTCAAGAAAGACTGGAGATCTGATTGATTAATGAAAGACTCTTCCTGTTCTTCAATGCTATCTCACTCAAGAGCTGTTACTCTGTTACACTAAGCAGGTGCTACTAACCGAATGCTAGTGACCAGCTCTTGGGCTACTAACCGGACCGGCCGAGGGCTCCCTGCTTCGAATCAGTCTCCCCAGCAGCCCGAGGGCGTCTGCCATTTCATGGCTACTGTACGGCTCCCAAAGCCTGGCAGAGGGAGGGGTGGGGACCTCCCATGGGGCTGGCCAGGGCACAGGAAGGCACATGCTGGGGATGGATCAGGCCAGCTCCTCTGCTGGAGAAGCTCTCTTCCTCTCTGACGGTCCAACCAAATCCAGGTGCCACCGAGGCCCATCCCCATGCCAACACCACCCCGATTCCTCCACCCCCATCAGAACCACCCATTCCCTTTCCGAGTCCGCTGGCACACCACCGGGTGGTACAACACGACCGTCAAGAGCAGGGCTCTGGCGCGAGGCAGCCTGGGTTCAAATCCAGACTCTGCCTCTTGTCATAGACTCTCTTATATACTCTGCCTGAGCCTGGGCAGCTCTAAGCCTCTCCGTGCCTCAGTTTCCTCTTTTTGAAGGAGCCCTACCTCACAGGGTGGCTGTAAGGACTAAAGGAATGAATAACACCCAAACCAACATTTCTCAAACTGCAGTGTGCTTGTGAATCACCTGGACAAGTGGATTAAAAAGGCAGATTAAGAGGCCGGCCCGGTGGCGCAGCAGTTAAGTTCACACGTTCCGCTTCGGCGGCCCGGGGTTCACCAGTTCAGATCCCAGGTGCGGACCTACACCCCACTTGGCACACCACGCTATGGTAGGCATCCCTCATATAAAGTAGAGGAAGATGGGCATGGATGTTATTAGCTCAGGGCCAGTCTTCCTCAGCAAAAGAAGAGGAGGATTGGCAGCAGATGTTAGCTCAGGGCTAATCTTCCTCAAAAAAAAAGAAAAAGAAAAAGGCAGATTAAAAGCAGATTCTGACACAGCGGATGTCGGGTAGGTCTGAGCTCCCATGTTGATATGCCGGTCCCTGGAGCCCACCTGGAGGACAGCAAGGACCTCAGGGCTCTGGGCTGTGGGAGGTGCTCAGGAAAATTCACCTCCTGCAGTTCCTATTGTCTGTAGGGAGCTGTGCCCCTGGTCCTCCCCCGGGAATAAACTGGAATCTTTTCAGATCTGTGCAAGACCCTGACTTAAATCTGCAAACATAAATAAATAAAATTTTAATTCCCATTTAAAAGCAATAGCAGCCACCATTTCTTGAGCGCCCAGGCAGTTCCTTCCATTTAATTCTCCAGTCCCCCTGCACGCTGGGCTGGGGTGGCAGGGGCGCACTACACGGAGGCCCCTTCACAAACACCAGGTGAGAGGCCCCCACAAGGACACACAGACAGGACTGAAAGAGCAAGACAGTTGGAAGGCCCCTGAGCACATCGTCTGCAGCATCCCAGGAACAAAGAGCCGCTTCCAGAAACCCCACAGCCCTTCCCAGAGCAGCCAGGCCGTCCTGCCCCGGAGCCGTGTGCGTTAAGAGCATCAGCCGGTTCAAAGTAAAATATTTCAAACACCACCATCGGGGACCGGGTTTTGTCCTATGTGCATTTTGTTAACATGGCCCAAGACTCGGGGGGCCTCCCGTGCACCCCATGGGGAGGCTCAAGCAGCCCCGTTGAGAGAGGAGGAAAATGAGGCCCAGAGAGGTTGAGCAGCCTGTCCAGGATCCACTCCCAACAGAGCCAGCGAGGGGCAAGCTGGGTGGAAACCCAAGAGTGTCAGCCAGGGCTCTGGTCCTTGCGGGAGGGCCCTGAGCACAGGCCTCCCCCCTGCTGGGCACCTCCAACCACCCAGATAGCATCTAATCTGCCTCTGCACCAGGGCCCCCAGACCAGCCATAAAGGGGACCTGGGGGTGCTTTGATGTGGTGGAGGATGGAGCCAGCCTGACTCAGAAACAGCTGTGGGGGAGGGGCGCCCTTCAAGGTCCCCCAGCCCTGCCTTCAAAACGGCCTCAGCTTCTCTCCAGTCCACTTGGGTCCCGGGACAATTTGAGTACAACGACTTCACCAAGCCCTTTATACTCATGATCTCCTTTAAACCTCACGGAAACTCTCTGAGTTGGCACTATAATCAGTCCCCACTTTGCAGGTGGGGAAACTGAGGCACAGAAAGGCTAAGTAATCTGCTCAAGGTCACAGAGCAGGAAGTGGCAGAGCTGGATTCAAGTCTAGGCTTAGCTGACACCAGGGCCTAAACTTAGCCATAAGCGCTTTCATCAGGAGGGTGACTGACCATCCCGGTTTACCGAGGACTGAGGGGTTTCCTGGAATTGGAACTTTTCGTTTTCAAACCAGGCCCGCTGATCACTCTATTTTCCACTCTACTGTTCATAAGAATAAAGATAGCAGGAACAGGACTGGTGACAGCAGCCACAACCATGGAGCACGACTGTGGGCCAGGCTCCACGCAAACCCCTGAGCACGCAGCCCTGTGAGGCAGGGGCTTCTGTTCTCACCACCCCCAGTCCAGCCACAGATGGGGAAACTGAGGAGCGGGCCAGCTGCAGAACCTGCCCACAGTCAGCAGCGAGTCAGGGGGCAAGCCGCTCTGATGGCGGAGGTGGCCCTGCCCACGTCGGGGCTCTCGGACGGCCCGAGAAGCACGGGGTGCTGTCAACACGGACCTCTAGGAGACCCGTGCCTTTAGCACACATGACATGCGACCGAGCTGCTGTGGATGCAGAGGTCGGGGATTTCCAAAGACACGGGAGCGTAAACTGCCGCCTGCTCCCTGGGTGGCCTTTGGGGGAGCTGCCGCGCTCCGCTCGACCCCGATGGCCCCTCTGTAACTCGGGGAGAGTAAGAGAGCTCCCTGGCAGGACCACGGTGAGCACCCCCCGCCCCGAAGACCAGGCAGCTCCAGGGCTGGAGCATGACCGGCTCCCGCAAAGGAGACGGCCCGCGAGGACCAGCGACTATCGCCAACGGCGGGGACAGCACTGGAAGCAGGAGCCATCCACATCCCAGGGGGCAAGGCCTCCCACCGGGAGCGTCACAGGGGAGGAACACGCCCTCTTACGGCGACTCCTGGAGCCTGTCCACTAAGCCTAGACCCCTGATGTCAAGGGTCTAATTCTGAGCGGCCAGCCCAGCAGGCAGGACTCTCCGCTCTCGGACGAGCTCTGAGGAGGTGAGACCGGCCCCCCACCACCCTCCCACATCAGCAACCCGCTCAGGAGCAGGGGGGGACCCACCTTGCGCAGCACCGGGGCGCCTGACACCAGCCCTGCACGGGATCCGTTCTGGCCCAGGTGTGGTCCTTCGGGAGCAGACGGCCAAGGCTGCAGCTCGGCTCCACACAGGCTTTCAGCTCAGCAACCAGCCCACAGCCTGAACCCAGCCACTCCTCTCCCCTTCTCCCACCCCACACACACCCCACGCTTCACAGCAGTCAGAGGGGCTCTTCTAATGGATAAGTCAGCACTGTCACCGCCTGGCCTAACACCCTCCACTGTTCCCACACTAACAGCCCAGCCCCCCACCTTGGCCCTGTGTGAGGTGCTCCCACAACACTGCTCAGACCTCCGCTCCCATCCACTCGCCCCTCACGCACTCCATCCCAGCCACACCAGCCTCCCTGCTGATCCTGCAAGTGGCCAAGCTCATTCCTGCCTCAGGGCCTTTGCATGGGCTGTTCCCCCTGCATGGAACACAGCTCCTCCTGCCTTTCTTCCTATGGGTGGCTGCTGGGCATCCAGGTCCCAGTTCAAAAGTCACCCACCTCATCAGACAGGCCTTCTCTGATCATCAAATGCAAAGAGCTCCAACACTCTCCAGTTCATTCCCTGTATTGTCACATCCACAGCGCTTACCACGTGCAGGCCGCTTCTCCTTTATTGCCCATCCATCTCCCTCGATACAAACGTCAGACCTCTGGGAGCAGGGGTTTCGCCCGCTCTGTTCACTGCTGCTGCCCCAGTGTCTGGCACAGGGGAGGACCTTAGCGGATGTCTGCTGACGGTATGAAGACAGCGGAAACAAGATTCCCGGAGTTTAAAGGGTCTGACACGGTGTGCGAATCACCCGTTCCCTTCATGACAAGAGCTGTGACAGGCAGTTCTGAGAGCCCGTAATGGGGGATCTGAGCCGGCTGGGGAGTAGGAGCGGGGCGGGGGTGAGCCAAGGAAAGCTTCCGTGAGACTGCGCTAGACCCTCACGGCTCAGAGTGTGGTCCCCGGACCAGCACGGGCATCTCATCTCCCGGGAGCTTCCTAGAAGTACAGCATCTCACCCCATCCCAGACATGCTGACCCAGAATCCGCATTTTTATTACATCTCCAAGCGGTTCGTATGTTTACTAAAATCTGAGACAGCCTGGTGGAGACGCCAGGATGAGGAGGCGACAGCAGGCGTGTCTGGTTCAGGGGGTCCCCGGGAAAGGCCCAGTGCAGGCCCATGAAGCCGCTGCCACGTACACGTGGCTCCCAGCACAGGGGCTGGACAGAGAGGCGAGGCCCATCCAGGCTTCCTGAGTGTCCTTCACCCCTCAGGCCCGAAACAGGATCCATGCAGCCCAGAGCCGGCATACGCGGAGGGGAGGGGGAAGGGGGATCTGAACCCAACAGATTTGCGTGGCAGACTCCCCGAGAGCCATGCCATCTGGAGCCCCTTTGTGATCCAGGGAAGGGAGGACGGCGGGGGAGGCGGGGAGCCAGGAGCAGTTATAAAGCGCAGGGTGACGGGGCAAAGGAGGTGTGTGTGGGGAGAGGCAGGGGCCACCTGTCACTACAAGCCTGCGGCACCCCGACTCCACCTCCCAACCGCCTGCGACAGACAGGGCCACACACCCTAAAAACCACCTCGAATCCACGTGAATCCACCCTTTCTGCAGCTCCCGGAGATGTGACCTCCCGAAAGTCACCCTGAGTCCTGCCTCAGTCCCGGTGCCTGTGGAGGAGCTGACACCTCACCTCCAGTGACAGGGATGAACACAGGACCCAGGCTGGGCCCATCAGAGTTCTGGGCCCTTAAATGGGCAAGACTTGGTTCATGGATGGGTACACGTCCCAAGGGCCAGGCCAGGGAGCACCCGGATCCAGCTATGCCTGAAGCCATTACTCCTGAGTCAAGTGATCCCATAAAAGCCTTTTTTCCCTTAAGATTCTGAGTTGGGATTTCTGTCATTTGCAACCCAGACTCCTGACTGATGATATATCTGTTACAGCATTTACCACCCTGTAGCGTCATTATTTGTGTGTCCATTCTCTCTCCCGGACTGGAGCTCCCTGAGGACACACGCCGTTGTCGATTTAGCTGTGTCCCGGATGCCTAGAAGCAGGACTGATATGTGATATACTCTCAAGAGCTCTGTGACAGTGGGCAGATGGCTCTTCTTCCCTCGCTCTACATAGTCCCACTATGCGCCAGGGACTGTTCCAGGTCTGGGAGCAGCAAGGAATGGGAGACAAAAACCCCTGCCCTCCAGGAGTGTAAATTCTAAAGCAGGGAAAATAGGCAATAACTAAACAAGGGCGTAAAATGTAAGTGCAGTGGAGGAGGAGGGGGAGCAGGGGAGGATTTTCAGATGGGAGGTCGGGGAAGGCTGCATTGAGAAAGCAAGATATCCGAGCAGAGACCTGAAGAGGTAATAAACCCCATGGGTACCTGGGAGTGTTCTAGACCAAGCAGACAGCACGCGCAAAGGCCCTGAGGCAGGAATGTGTCTGGTATGTTTGGAGATGAGGTCAGAACATGGACATGGGGAGCGGGAAGACCAGATCCTACAGCACCTTCTAGGTCATCGTCAGAGCCGTGGCACCTTCACTGAGTGGGCTGAGGGGTTCAAGAGTTCTGAGCACAGGAGGAACGTGATGGGACTTAACCAGATGTGTATGGGGAACCACCCGGCAGGGGGCAAGGACAGAAGCAAGAAGCCAGGGAGGAGGCGACTGCAACAGTCTCCACGGGAGACAACGGTGGCTGAGACCGTGGTGGCAGCCGTGGAAGGGGAGGAGCGGCCAGATTCTGGCTACTGTTGAGGGTGGAGCCGACAGGACCTCCCGAGAGTCTGGATGGAAGATACGGGAGGAAGAGGAGAACCAGGAAGGCTGCAAGGCTCCACGTGCCTGAGCAAGCGGAAGAGGCAGGGGCCACGAACCAGACGGCAGGGCCGTGAGAGCTGGAAAAGACAGGGCGTCTGAGCTGCCAGCCAGACACCCCCATAGAGATGTCGGGCGACATCTGAATACAGATGCCTGGAGGTCAGGGCAGAGGTCCGTGCAGGAAATAGAAATTTGGGAAATGTCGCAAAGGGATGGCATTTAAAGCCACTGAACGGGATGAACCCAACCACGGAATGATGACAAAATGATGGAGGGAAAGAAAAGGAACTGTCCCCATCTCCTTGCCACTGGGGTCCCATTCCCCAGCCTCCCCGACTCTGTGCTGGGGGCGGGGGTGATAAAGAGCCACAGCGACTAGAACGACCTGCTGGGGACAAAGCAGTTCTGCACCCATCATCTCGCCTGCTTCCGAGAGAGGCCAGCAGGGCAGGAATCAGCGCTCCCCGCCCCATGCCATGGCCCAGCTAAGAAACTGAGGCTCAGAGAGGGACACAGCTGACGCAAGGTGACCTGACGGCCAACTCGGCTGGCCGAGCCGCCCACACCAGGCCCCAGGCCACGGACACGATGCATGGCTGCCAAACACAGCTCTTCCTGAGCAGAAATAAGGAGACCCTCCCCCTCCACCTGCTGGGCCGTGGCTGCCAGCACAGGGGGCATGACAAAGACCGGCCACACGGGGAGGGGGCTGAGAACACGGGGAGGGGGCTGAGAACACGAGTTGGCAACTTGGCCCCGAGGCTTCGTGGTGACTGGCAGACGACACAGCGTCGCGGGGACTGGCAGACACAGTGCTGGCACCATGCTGGCGAGCTGGCAGGGAACCAGCACCAGACTCAAGACTGGGTCTCCAGGGTCCCCCAGCCTCGGGGTCTTCCCTCTTCCTGGACGTGCAGGCCAGCCCCAGCCCAGAGCTCTCCCTCCCTCCCCCAGGGATGGGGCACCTTGCTCCCACCGGGCTGTGACGTCTCTCTGAGCCTCAGTTTCCGTGACTGCAAGATAAGCAGCAAATACAGAAACGTTTATGTCATCGCTTCATCACAACAGCTAATCTTCGTTCAGCTCCTACTGTGTGCCAGACACCGATGGAGCCCAGGGCTCTCAACCTCGGCCCTGCGGACACCTGGGGCCAGAGAATCGTTATGGGGGCTATGCCCACACTGCAGGATATTGAGCAACACCCCTGGCCTCTACCCACTCGAGGCCGGTAGCATCCTTCCTCCCCATTATGACAACCACAATGTCTGCCGACACGGCTAAATATCTCCTCAGGGGCCAAAAACTGCCCTCGTTTGAGAACCACTGTTGTAGCACAGTTCTATGCCGACCAGGATGACAGCTCCATGAGGTCAAAGATCTTTGTCCATTTGTCAAATCTGGGGCCCAAATTTCATTAAGGGGCCTGGTTTCAGAATCTTGTGCAACCACCTGCTATCCTGACTCTCAAAGGACTACGGGAGGGTTTATATGACCCAATATTATATATAGGTCTGCGCACAGTGGGTGAGAAGCCAGTAACTGTCTTTTTTTTTTTCTCTTGGTGAGGAAGATTGGCCCTGAACTAACATCTGTGCCACTCTTTCTCCATTTTGTATGTGGGATGCTGCCACAGCATGGCTGATGAGTGGTGCGTGTAGGTCCACGCCCAGGATCTGAACCTGCAAACCCTGGGCCGCTGAAGCAGAGTGTGTGAACCTAACCACTATGCCACCAGGCTGGCCCCAATAACTGTCTTTTTTTAAATTACTAGTTTATCTTAATTTGAAAAATAATGTGTCAATTATAACTAGTGAAGCAATGCAAAAAGAAAAATACAAAGATAAATAAAATATCTTTCTCTACACCCTTCCGCATTCCCAGCCCAAGGCCACCAACGTTGATACCCTGGTGTGCATCCTACAGTGCCTTTCTCAACAACCATAATTCCTACCAAGAGGTCTTTTTGCTATTATTTTTCCTACAAAACTGGGATCACACTCTCCATCTGTCTCACAACTTAACCTTTCCTGCTTAATGGAACAGCATGTACAGCCCTTCATGTGAAGAAAAGAGATCAAACTCGTTCTTTTAAACGGCTGCCTGATCCCCCAACACGCGGATGAACAACGATCTCACGTCAGACTTTTCTCTGTAATCAACACTCACGTGGTTTCCTTTTTCCTGCCCATTAGAAACAACACTGGAATAAACATCTTTGTAACTTACATCTTTACATACTTTTTTTTTTGGTTCTATAGGACAGATGCCCAAAGGGAATTGTGGTTTTTATTTTTAAAGACATTGCCAGACTGTTTTTCCCAAAAGACAGCAGTCACTAACGCTCCATCAGCATCGTTTGGAACTGCCTGCTTCCCAGCAGCCACACCAGCACTGAGTGTTATCGCTGTGTCTGTGTGCGCGTGTACGCGCATGTGCATGTGTGTACATGTGCGTGTGCGCATGTGTGCATCTCTATGTGTGTGCATGCGTGTGCATGTGTGTGTGTGAGTGTGAGACAGTGCTAATGCTACAGAAGGTGATGTGGTTACTCAGCTGAGATGTGGCTCCGCCTCATTCTCATCCCACAAAATACTACCAGTTCAAGAGCATCCTGGATGCAGATCCGGGCAGAGGGCTGTGGGGAGCAGGCTGTCCATCTCCGGGGCCGGGACATGCCCTCCTCCCGAGCCCCTCCCATCCTCGCAGGCTGACTCCGGGCCTGCACCCGCCTCGTTTCTGAAATGGATTTCACACCCGGGCATAACAAAGACACCTTTGTCACTAGAAAAGAGGGAGCGACTGTTGCCAGAACATTCTGGGTTCTGTTCATTCAAATCTGTGTGTGTGGGGAGAAGGAGGGTGGGGCGGGGGGAGAACAGGATGCTGCCCGCTCTGGGGCTGACCTCAGGGGAGCCGCCGGGCAGAGCCAGAGCAGCCCTAAGGCCCCATCGTGCACTCACGGCTTCTTTCCACGAATACCCGCCGAGCACTCGCGATGTGCCCGGCACCAGAAAGCACTTCACGTTGATCACCTCGTGTGGTTCACCCCCACAGCCCCACACGAGCGGTGACATCACTACCCCACTTCACAGATGAGAAAACTGAGGCTCAATGAGATGCCACCAGGACCAGAAGTCACATGGGCAATAAATAACACAGGAGCACAAAGGAGGGGCAATGAACTAACTTCTAACCACCTGCAGAACACCTGGGACCCCAGCCGCCATGTTCTTCCACCTGGGCAACCACAGCAGCCTCCCCACTCCTCCTGTTACCTCCCTGACTTCACCTCTGACTCACTCTCCTGTTGCTTCACTCTGCTCCAGCTGCTCTGGCCTCCCTGCTGTTCCTTAAACATCCTCCTGCCTCAGGGCCTTTGCACTTGCTGTTCCCTGCGCCTAGAATGCTCTTCCCGCAGATAGAGAGGTTACGTCATTTTCCAGAGGTGACACACCTCAAAGGAACAGAGTCTAGATTCAAATCCAGGCCGTGTGGTCTGAAACAAGACAAATACACACAGCGGAGCCTCTGATAAGAGAGAAGGATGCTGTGTGACCCTGAGCAGGTTACTTTTCTGAGACTCTGTTTCCTCATTTATAAAATAGGCAACATAAGAACATCTTCCCCATCAGGTTTCTGGGAGGCCACCCTGCCTGGGACGTGTCCACTGGGGACGTGTCCACTGGTGTCATTACTAGATCCATGGGAGAGCCAGAACAGTCCAGGAAGGCCTCCGGAGGAGGCAGGACATGAGCAAAGCTTTGAAGGTAGGAAGTGCAAAACCATGGAGCTGTGCAGGCAGGCCAGGTGACAACAGGGCTCCCCCAGGACCGAGATTTGGGAGAAGCAGAGGCTTCCAACCTGGCATGCAGCCCCCAGCATAAAGGAGGAGAGATGCACCGTGCCCTTGGGGCCCAGCACCCTGGGGTCTTCCTGCTGGGAACCACCACTCCCCCACTGCCCTGTGGCACAGCCGGGCCCTGCCCTACACCTGGCCAGTCAGAGTCTCCATGACGGACTCAGGGACGGGCACGCGACCCAAGGCGGCCACTCACAGCCCACCAGGCCACCGGGCAGACACACCAGCACGAGCCGGGCAAGTCCCGTCTTTGCGAAGGCAGCGAGCTGGGCTTCCTGCCACTGCAACCGAAGAGCCCAGACACCAGCTCCTGCTGCTCGCGTCAGCAAAGCGGTGCTATTATTATTGCTGTCATTGCTGTTATTATTATTATTTCAAAACCTGCTGGACTGGGGAGAAACGAGGCAGGCGCGAGATCTCCACTGGGCTGCACAAGCACAAGATGAAGCCGAGCCTGAGCGGGACAGAGTGCAGTCCGAGAGGAGCCCAGATGGCTGAGGGACCCCCCACAGCCCTGTGAGAGCCCACCGCTTCCCCTCCCAGGTCGCCCAGAGAAGTGAGAGCACACAACACCAGTCAGGACCAGGGCAGCCGAAAGTGGGAACCTCCAGCCAACAGCTGACGCCGCAAACAGGAAAAGAGAGGCAGTGCCCACGGGCCGCAGGAAGTGGAAGGTGGGTATCAGGGACCCTCTCCAAGGGAGAACCACCTCCCCCCCACAGTGGAGGAGAGAAGGCCCACCCACAAACGGGAACACGCACCTCAAACTTGAACGCTCACAGTCGGGGGGTGGGGGGAGGCGCGTCCTTTGTAATGGCAATGAAAGTCGCGCCCTTGTCACGGGAAAGTGCATCTGTGGTTATTAAACACATCTTCTTCCAAAGAGAAACCTGCCACCTCCTACTTTTCTTAAAATATATGACCTTCTTGGTCTGGCTTTCTGTTTCCCAATTGATAGAAACAGGGGTTAGAAGAAATATTCTATTGTCCTCTTAACTCTACTATTTTTAAAACAAAAAACAAAAAAGCAGCAGCAGGGCAAGCGCAATGATAAATGGCAATCAATGTTTGGTTTCCACGTGAGGGTATTAGAGAGGAGTGGAGACTGCGGCAAACTGAAGATTGTGAGCCCTGTCTAAGGGAGCAGCTGCTATTCAGCTCCCACTGAGCTCACCGCCTGTAGGAACGCGAGCTTGGTGTGGATAGACCTTCTGACGATTTAAGAAGCCAGAAATATAAATTTGTGTGTGCAATTTCTGGATTTTTCGATGTTGGCAACTAAGGAAAATTTTTAAAACACTATACAGGCCTGACAAACCTACTTACGGCCCTGATCTGGCCTGACGACCCCCAATTTCTTTCTGTGTGTTTCTACGGCCCCACGGACCATGAGCGACAGTGAGACACTCTGCCTTAATCACATCTGCGTCCTCAGCAGCGAGCACAGGACATGAGCCCACAGCAAGGGCCAGAACACGCACATGCACGCGCGCACACATGCATGCACACACGTGCGCACACACACACACACACCCCCCCAACTTGTGGTCAGTGAAGTCAGAGAATCTGAGAGCGAAGTTTCGACAGACGCAGGAATCCTCCGGGCGCACAGGATGCATCCAACTGCTCTGGATCCGACCTAAACCTCCCCCGCCCTGCAAGGGTCTCAGCTGCGGGACAAAAGCCGAAAATCACGGAGTGGGAAGCAGGCGACCTGCGCTCAAATTCCACCTCAGCCGCAAACTCGCTGGGCAAGCCTGGGCCGAGCCACCGAACGGCTCTGAGCCTCAGTTTCCCCTTCTGGAAAAATGAGACGAGCGGATGAGAGGACGTCTTGGCCTCTTCCAGCTCTGACAGTCTGAGTCTAGGATTCCAGCTGTCAGTGATTTATGTGGGTTAGTAAAGACCGAGAGGTTGTAAACCAAGGTTTCTTCAGCCCTCAGTTACCAAATCGATGAAAAGAACTGGGGGCTTGAACAGAGATGCGCGTGGTCTGTAACTCAGAAATGCTAAAAGCTACGTAAATAAACGCCCACTATGAGAGTGGCTAAATAATAATAATAACTGTATTCGTATGATACTGTCATCTATTATTGTAATGGTTATTAAAATCAGAGCTGTGTACATGGAGCGCTTACTCTGTGCTGGCAGCGTCCTGAGAGCTCCATGGCTCTTAACTCATCTAACGCCCCATCAATCTAAGAGGTAGGCACTCTTTTCAGAAATGAGGAAACTGAGGCAGACACAGGTAAAGCCGCTTGCCCGTGATCCTCCAGCCAGTAGGTAGCCAGGATTGCCCCTGGACCGGGGGCTCTCCAGCCCCCACATTTCACCATGAAGCCATCAAAGGTTGGGTGACGAAGAGTGCTCAGCAGTCACATGAGCAAGTGCACAGAAGGGACAAGAGAAGCCAGTCGTGCATCGTGTGTGTGGTGTGATCAATCCTTCTGCTAAAACAAAACGTGAAGAACACGGAGGAAACGCACCCAAGGTCCCATGGCTGTCTGGAAGGGTGAGACCTTGTTACTCGTCTCCCTTTTCCAAACCTTCTACAGGGCGCACAGTGGCAGCAGATGCAGCCGGTGTGTGGCAGGCGTCCCTGGGAGCCAGCTCGGTGCCCAGCACTGACCACTCTACCCATCCTCGCCCCTCAGCACCGCAAGAGTGGAAGCCCCCCAGGACATTCGCCTGCCCTGCAGCCCCAGCATCCAAAACCAGGCCAGGCACACGGCAGGCGCCCAACGCAAGGTGCGGAACAAGCTATCAGGCAGGAACAGAGAGTTTCCCATTTGACATCCCAGGAGTCATCTGCCCAAGATCACAGAGCTGGTAAGTGGTGGCCCGGGATAAGCAATGACAGCCACATCTTAGCAGAGAGTGTCCACCACCAGCACGAGGGGGAGAAATCGCAGACAGCAAAATCACCAAAGAGACAGGGCAACTAAATGCAACACGAGATCCAGGACTGGACCTGGACAGGGGGGCAGGGGGATAGGTATAAAGGACACTTTGGGGAAAATAGGTAAAATTTGAATTGTAGATCAGATAATTTAGTACCAATGTTAAATTTTCTGCCTTTCTTCACTGTACCGTAGTTATATAGAAGAATATCCATGTTCTGAGGAGATCCATGCTGAACTATTTAGGGGCATCACATCTGCAATTACCCTCAAAGGGATCGAAGTAATAATAATAATAATAATCTATGTGTGCGTGTATGTGGGGTGGGGGGAGTGATGGCACAAACGTAGCCATCGCTGACAACCGGTGAGTCTGGGTGAAAGGTACACAGGGTGCTCTGTATTTCTTGAAATGTCAAAATAAAAAGTTACCAAAACATTAACTTTGAAAAAGTGTCCTAAAGTGCCCATCAACACAGCCTGTGGAGTTTTGTGCCTAGACCCCATATGTACAGAGGAATGTGTAAGACACACAAAGCGTTTCACCATACTTGGTTCCAGAAGAGAGAGCGCCTGTCGCTGAACGGATGCAACGAAACGTGCTTCCGACACACGCTCCCGCACTGTATTTATGACCTTTGTGATCGAGGGGAAATAAATCTTAAAAACCACCCATCAACAGCCCAGCCGGCCATCAGCTGGCGGCTGGGACCGCACAGAGCTCCCTCCGTCCTCCCGGGGCAGGCAGGGCAGGAGGCAAGGACGCCAGTCTGCAGCCACGCCCCATGCAGGGGTTCACACTCCCCAAAGTCAAAGCCACTCATTGAGAAAGTGGCAGGGGGGCCGGCCCGGTGGCACAGTGGTTAAGTGTGCACATTCCACTTCATCGGCCTGGGGTTCGCAGGTTCAGACCCCGGGCGCAGACCTAGCACAGCTCGTCAAGCCACGCTGTCGCAGCATCCCACATACAAAAGAGAGGAAGATTGGCACAGATGTTAGCTCAGCGACAATCTTCCGCAAGCAAAAAGAAGAAGATTGGCAACAGATGGTAGCTCAGGGCCAATCTTCCTCACAAAAAAAAAGAAAGAAAGAAAGTAGCAGGAAGCAGGAGGGCCTCTGTCACAGAGTGGCCCCATCCAAGGCCTTTCACTCGTTCATTCGCCCCCTCCACCACCACAGTCAGAGCGCCCAGGATGCGCTAAGCTCTGGGATCTGGGAGGGAACACACCCACAGGGCCCTGACCTCATGACTCCTATTCTAAGGAGGGAGACAGACACTAGACAAGGAAACAGGAGAATTCAAGGAGTGACAGGTACCAAGAAGACAGGTGTGGTGAAATAGAGAACACGACTATAAGGCTCTCTGAGGACGGGACCCTCAAAGACGGGGAGGGACCCCTGACGCCAATCCCCGGAAAGGCCTAGCGGACAAGAGGAACAGCAAATGACAAGGCTCAGCGGCCGGAACCAGCCTAGCACAGCTCAGAAACAGAAGAAGCCAGCGGGCCTGGGGCATAAGGAACGTGGGGGACAGGAGGCCGGCACGATGAGCAGAGCCCAGATACAGGAGACCCTGGAAGCCAGAGTAAGCAGTGTGGACTCAACGAACGTTGATTTTCTGTGCCCCTACCTCCAGCAAAAGGTGGAAAACAGGAAGCAGGAGAGAGCCGGCGTGGCTGTACCCACACCAGACTGAAGAGACCAGACAGGGAGCGCCGTCGGGGTGAAGAGGCGTCTTTCACAAAGATAAAAGTCAATTCGTCAGGAAGACACGATTGTGAATGTGCACTTTCAGCAAAAGGACTTTAAAATACGAACAGGAAAGCTGGCCGGACGCACGGGAGAGACGCACAACCACAGGTGCCCACTCCCACAGCCCCTCCCAGTAACTGCGAGAACAAGGGGACCAAAACTCAGTGGGCACAGGAGAGACCTGGGCAACATTCTCTACCCTCTTGATCTAAATGCCACCAACAGAACATGCCACTCAACGACAGCAGAACACACACGTGTCCCCAGCGCACACGGACGGTCACTAACGTAGACCATATGCTGGGTCACAAACCAACTGTCAATACATTTCCAAGGGCTGGAAACCCATGGGGTTTATTCTCGGAGCACGAAGGAATTAAATTGAAATCACTAAGTAATAAGTTACCTGGAAAAGCCCCAATGTTTGGAAATCAATACCACCCAGAATGGCTTCCTCACTCCCACCCCACCCTCAGGGTAACAATGTCTCGCATAAATGGCTCCTAAAGAGGGAGGCTTCGGGCATCTGCCCCGGGGACAGGTCTGAGCCCAAACCTGCAAGTGGAGCGGGGAGGGGGAGTTGAGGGGGGCAGATGCTCCGAGCTTGCCCTCAACAACCCAATCAGCAAATCATTGCAGGACACACCGGGTCCGTGTTAGACAGACCAGGTCCCGCCGGGGAGGAAGGCGCACCCCGCCATACATCCCACCTCACTGGAATGAGCCCGGCTCACTCCACTGGCCAAGCAATCACTTTAATCAAGAGGGAGTGAGTAACACGCCGGGGTCAAGAACATGGGCTTTGGAATCAGACAGTCCTGAGTTCAAATCCACCACCTACCATGATGGGAGGCAGAAACCTGTGATGGCCCCCAGGAGTCCTGCCCCCTTGTGTACACGCCCTTTTAAACAGAGGGGCTGGGGCCTGGGTTTACTCCTGGGATTAAATCAGGGTACTTCACAAAGGTGAAGGGATTGCGAAGATGTAACTAAGATGCCCAATCAGTTGACTCAGAGTGGGCCTGACCTAATCAGGTGAGCCCTTAAAAAGGGACTGGAAAAAAGAGGAGTGAACTGGGCCCTTTCCCAAGGGAGAGAGATTCTCCCACCAGCTATGAAGGAGTAAGGGTCAGGTTTCAAGAGGGCCACAAGGCTAGGACCTCAGGGCAGCCTGTAGGAGGTAAGAACCATCACAAGCCAACAGCCAGCAAGAAAATGGGGACCTCAGTCCTGCAACCGTGAGGAGCTGAATTCGACCAACAACCTAAGCAGAGCCCCCCCCCACACACCGAGCCTCAGAGGACATCGCAGCCCTGGGCAGCACCTTGACTGCAGCCTCCTGAGACCCCGAGCAGAAAGCCCAGTCACACCATGCCCGGACTTGTGGCCACAGAAACTGCAAGGCAACCAACAGATGCTACTTCAAACTGCTAAGTGTGGTAATTTGTTACGTGGCAACAGGTCACCGATATGTCACCCCTGTGTGATCTCAGGCAAATTACCGCACCGCTCTGGGCCTCAGTCTCTTCATGTGCACAACTGCAAGGATCCAAACGAAGGAAGCTGTAAAACAGCCCGGCCCAGCCAGCGGGGAAGCAGCTCGCTCTGTGCCCTCTGAGGCCCATGGAGGGAACTCACAGTGGGGGAACGGGAGGGGCCTTAGTGTCTTTTCGAGAAGTTGACCTTTTTTCTCCATCTTTGGGTGGGTTCCTTGCAGAAGAGGATGGGTCAATCGTCTAGCTCCAAACTACAGCCGTCCCAGAGACGCCCGTGCTCGGACCGCCTTCAGAGCAGAGAGACCAGGAGTCCAGGGCAAGGGGCCGCTGGGTCCGAACAAACTCAGACGCTTACTTCAAGCCCCAGGAAGGATCTGGGGCAGTTTTCTCAAGATGAGACCCTGTAATTGTCGTTTTGTATCTGTAATTTCCCTACAAAAACTAGGGAAATACTAAGAATCTAAAACTAATTTTTACAAAAGATCCACCACCATTGACGGGAGCCTGACCGTGTGCCAGGTGCTGATCAGAGGGCGCCAACCCATCCTACAGACAGAGAAACTGAGGCCCAGAAAGGGGAAGCACCAGGGCCACACAGCCACCAGGGGCAGGAGCACGGGCCGGACCCCGGGCGCTGGAGCGTGACACCACCCTGGAGAAAATTCCCCTGCGCCGAAATCTCCTCAGCCCATGCCCCCCATACACATTCGGCTACCTTAGAGAGCATCAGACCAGCGTGGCCCCAGGTCCCCGGAAGTCTGCACAACAACATTCAGCAGTTACACAGATCGAGACCATCACACTATGCAGCAAAACAAAAACAGGTGGACAGAGAAGCATTTTTTCCATCCAAGAAATATTTAATGAGCACCGACTGTGTGCCGGGCACTGATCTTGGCAGAGAGGCAAAGTGAGTAACAGACAACGAAGGGACAAGGAGACAGGAAGCGGGGAGCGGAGTACAATTCCAAACGGGGCCGGGGGTCACATGGCCTCCGAGCAAAGGCCTGAAGGAGTGAGCCACCTGGATGGGGGGGGGGTGGGGGGGCGTTCCAGACTGAACAGGCGAGAAGGCCTGGGGCAGGGGCAGCCTGCTGTGCGTGAGCAGGGCCAGCGAGGCACGCAGGGTGCGAGGGGGGAGTGATGGCACGAGGAGGTTCTGGCAGAAGACGCGCTAACGATTGCACAACTTTGTGAAAACACTCAAAATCGCTGACCGGGACGCTCAGGAGGGTGAGGTTTACGTGTGTGAATCACGTCTCAATTGAAAAACAGCAACTGTACGAGGGAGAAAGAATGACAGGAGAGGAGACGGAGAAGCAACGGGCAGATCTCGAGGGGCCTTCTGAGCCATTCGGGGATTTGGCTTCTGCTGGGCAGGAGGCGGGGCCAGGGCAGGGCCGGAGCGGGGTGGTGGCCCGGAGGAGCCCTTCCAGCTGCAGGGAGAGCACGCGGAGGCTGGGAGAGCAAGGACACACTGCAGCTGTCCCGGCCCTTCGTCGGCCACGCGTCCTCCGGAGCCACTTCAGCCTCTGTGCCTCCGTCTTCCTCACCCAGGAAGTGGGTAGGAAACCCCTGCCCCACGGGGCAGAGGGGAGAGTGATGAGCACCAAGCGTGGTGGTGGCGAGGGCCACGAGGGGAGGGTGGGGTTGAGGGCGCCACCGACAGTTTTTCCATCATGCAAATGAGTTTCCTGAAGAGAAAACAGAGGTGGCCTCCCGTCTCGGCAGCCGGGACCCATCTCACCTCACCAGCCTTTCCGACCACGGCCACCACGCTATCCACGCCCAGGCCACACAACCGGGGCAAACTCCTCTCCGGGTGTGGCCGGCTCAGACACAGTACCCATGGGGAGGCTGACACCCAAACAGGGACAGAGATGGCCTGGGGCACAGAGCAGCCTGGAGAAGACAAGACACCCCCATGGTGGAGGGGAGGTCCAGGCTGGAGGCAGGAGGTGGCTGCTGTGACCTGGGGAAGCACCCTGGGCAGTCCTGACTTTCAGATCATCAAGACCATGCCACACCCTGCTAAAACCCTCCTGAGGCTCCTCGCCCCACAAAGAGTAAAACCACCCGCATTGGAGGCCCATGCCACCTGGCCCCTGCTACCCATGCCAACCTCATCTCCCTCACTCTCCCCTCCAGGCACCCCGGCCTCTTGCTGTTCCTGAAACAAACCAAGCATGGTCCTGCCTCAGGGCCTTTGCACATGCTGTTCTCTCTACCTGGAACACACTTCTCTCAACTCTTCCCACAGCTGGCTGGCTCCTTCTCTGCCACAGGACTCAGGTCAGATACCACCTCCCCAGAGCGGCCTTCCTTGACCACCCCATCTCAATAGGTGCCACCATCCCTATCACCAACGTATCCCCATTTTATTTCCTTCTTGGTGCATCCACTCCCCAGCTGTGTGGACTTGAGCACGTTCTTCAACCTCTCTGGGTCTTAGTTTCCCCATCTGCAAAACAGGTGTAATGATGACATCTACCTCAGAGGGTTTTTGCAAGGACTCAAAGAGATAATCCATACAAACCACTTAGCACGGTACCTAGCACATAGTAGGGCCTCCATGGATTATGTTGTTATTATTACACCTCTTGTCACTTTCCCAAGTGACCTTTTTTGGTACTGTCTGAAGACTCCACAACAGCAGGAACATTTTCCATCTTGTTCTGGTCACGTGCTAGCACCCAGCCGAATGTCTGGCACATAGTAGGTACTTAATGCCCATTTACTGAATGAATGAGTGAATTTGTGAATGAAAGCACTGACTGCCCACACCCCACTCTGACCCTGGCCTTGCTCCACCTGAGAGCGGCTCCTTGCAGAAGCCGTCCACCCCAGCAAGGAGGAAAGTCAAGTCCCCAGATCCTGGCGGCTGAGGGCCACCTGCCTCCACCAGCCTTCAGTGGCCCTGCTCCCGCCAGCCTGAAATAGCCTCGCCTCCCCTGGCCCAGAATCAAGGGCTCGTCTGCCAGTTCCACCCGGGGGAAGGAACCAGGCGGGTAAACACAGATTGAGTGTCCAACCACAAGACAAAAGGGGGGCGGGCGGATCCCCTTCTGGTCCTCAAGGAGCTGAGGAAATAAAAATAAACCTAAGATTCCACACAGGGCTGGGAGGCTGGAGGCTTCCCTTCATCCTCCCAGGTTCCTCTCGGGGAGCAGGAGAGCCCGCAGCAGGTGCCAGGCGAGGCTGCCCTCGTCTCAGCGCTCAGCCGGGCCAGGCACCTGGTCCACCACACTTGCTCCTCCCAGCAGCCCTAAGAGGGCGACCGTCGTCTCCATTCTGCGGACGGGGAACCAGGGCTCAAAGAGGCCGAGGGACCTGCCCAAGGTCACACAGGGGCAGAGCTGGGATTGGAGCCCAGGCCGCCTGTCTCTGGAGTCTGTCTCTAAACCACGAACCCGAGACACCGTGCTGGGTGAAAGGAACGAGCCGCATCATGCTGTTTATGTAAACACACACACACACAGATACACCTCGATTCCACGTATCTCCACACGTAAATGCCCTAAAATGGTCTGAAAGCGGAGCTGGTGGTCAAAGGAGGTTTTAGCCCAGGGGTCTCAGCCAGGGGCTGTTTTGCCCCCCAGGGGACATGTGGCAATGTCTGGGACATTTTTTGATTGTCCCAGCTGGAGGAAGGGGGTACTGCAACATCTAGTGGGTGGAGACCAAGGATGCTGCGAAACATCCTACAACGCCCAGGACAGCCCCCCAGAACAAGGGATGACCCTACGACGCCCAGGACAGCCCCCCACAACAAGGGATGACCCTACAACGCCCAGGACAGCCCTCCACAATGAGGAATGACCCTACAACACACAGGACAGCCCCCCACAACAAGAGACAACCCTACGAGGCCCAGGACAGCCCCCCACAACAAGGGATGACCCTACGACGCCCAGGACAGCCCCCACAACAAGGAATGATCCATCCCAATACGTCAGCAGTGCCAAGGGTTGAAAGACAGACCAGCTGCTGGGGTGGAAACGCCCCCCGCGGAACCTCTGTAAGAGGGACCTTGATCCAGGCTAAGACACAAATCCCCAGAGAAGGATGGGGCCACCCAAGGCCTCTCAGGAAGGAACCTGACCAGCTGCAGAGCCACTACAACTGACCGGAGCTCACTACCCTCTGGGGCCCACAACTGCTGCAGAGGGTCGCTCTGGGGGTCTCACTCGCAAAACAAGGAGATCCAGACCCTCCCCCCCCACCCCTCCCCACTCCTGTGTCTGAGGGACAAAAGAAAAGAAATCACAAAAGTCTAAGAGGTCAAGTTCTGCAGCCAGGCAGGGCCTGCTTCACAGACTGAACCTGCAAAAGCTTTCCGAGAGGGAGGGCTGAGAAGCAAAGAGGATGTGGGTTTCTCGATCTGAGGGAGTGGCCCCGAGCCCAACAGGTCTTCCGCTCACTGGCTTGATGAAGGGGACACTCTCTAAGAAAGAGGTGCCCTGAGGCCTCCAGGAGCCAGGGACGCCAACCCCATCCATCTCTTCTTGCTGTGATAGATCAACGGTCAGGAGGGCAAATGCCACAATAACCGCCAACAGGTGCCCAGTACGCTTGTTTGAAGTAACGCTCACTCAGATGCCCGAGTTCCAGCATCTCCCTTGAGTCATCCTTCTGTGAGGACAAAGACCACACTTGCCCTGTTGACAGCTGCATTCTGTGGCTCTGAACACTGCCTGGCATACACAGCAAGTGCTCCATAAATGCTTGCACGCAGGGAAAACAGTCAAATTTCTCTCTGGTTTTACCTGTTCGGAGCTCTGTACGCCTTACACAAAAGAGGGCCCAGCCACCTCCTGCTGGCACTGAGGGTTTATTATCCAAAGATTTCCACTGACTTCCTGACCTTGTTCTGCCCAACACAGAGTGGCCTGGTCCAGGCTCTCCAGCATTTAGGATAATCTGGACCTCATGGCTTAGTTCCTGCCCACTTGGGCAGCCCGGAAGTCTGACAGGGGCAGTAATTTTGGTCACAAACACAGCGTCATGTTGGGGCAGTTCAGGGTAGCGGTAAAGAATGCGGGCTACCTGGTTTGAATCCCAACTCTGTCAGGCTGTGTGATCTTGAGGAACTGACTCAGCCTCTCTGTGCCTTTGTCTCATCTGTAAAATGTGAAATGCAGTAATGCTTGAAACCTCTGAGATGATACACAGAGAATGCTTTCCACAGGGCTTGCCAACATTTAGCACCATCTAAGTATTAGCAAATTATTATGACTATTGCTGCTGCATTAATCTAATGATCGTTCTGAAAATAAATTCTTTCTGTCAGCACGCTTTAAAAAGTATCCTCACATACACATGCATAATTTTATATAAAAAGGGTTACGGACAGGATGTCTTAATACTTTTTTTTCCTTTTTCATCTTCCTGCCTGCCTTTCTCCACAAGACGCACACCTTCCACCCTCTTCTCCAAGCTCATGCAATGTTACACATCCAAGGTACGTGGGTACCGGATGGTCACTGTTTATTTTCCCAAAGTGGAACTGCGTTACACACACCTCTTAGCATCCTACCTTTCACAACACGACCTTGTGAAAATTCCCCAAGTCACCGGTTGGTCACCTCCCCACCCCCCGGCCCTGCTCCCCACTGTCCGACTGAGTGCAGAATCTTAAAAAAAAAAACAAAAAATAGTGACGACACAAAACCACAGTTTCTTGTTTTGGCAAGCAGAGCTCCAACAAGCAGAAGAGTTTGGTCTCCTACCCTCCAAAAGCAGAACCACAGAGAGCACTCCGGGAGCTCTCTGCCCACACGCCCTGATCCTCAGGGACCCCAGCCCAGCCGGTCGGGCAGACCCCCTGGGTGTCTGGGAGTGACAGGTCCCTGTCCTCAGCCAAGGGGAGCCCTTTGGGGAGCTGCTGACCGGCCCCCAACCAGGAGTCTCTCTGCCCATCCTCCAGGCTCCCTCTCTCTTCCCACCGCTGCCCAGCTGGCAAACCCATCAAGGGACCCGTTGGCACCTGCCCCTGAGGTCTCTCCCCTGGCAGGCAGGGACCCCAAACCCAATCCAACCAAGAGGCAGATGGGCCCAAGGCTCACTCGGCCTCCCATTTAAGGGGGAGACTTTGAGCCCCAAACAGACAGCCTCATCTGCTCCCCACTGCTACACATTCCCAAAAAGCCACCAGAGCATTCGGAGCACCCATGGGTGCTGGGCACAGTTCGAAGAGCTGTCACCTCAGGCTCATTTAAGCTTCACAACACCCCTAAGACACAGGTGCCATCCTATGCCCATTGTACAGATGGAGAAACTGAGGCACAGAGCAGGCTGGTGACCTGCCCAGGGCCACAGACAGTCAGCATGGGACAAAGCCAGGATGTGAACACCTGGTCCCAGAGCCCCACACTCAACCCTCAGGCCGTGAACAGACACAAGCGCAGAGGAGGAACCCAGCCGCCTGACATGCCCATTCTCCACGGCTCTGCCTGTTCCGAGGCAGAGAGTCACAGAGAGGAAGTCACGGGAGGAAGCACAGACGGGGGTTCGAATCCCAGTTTCGCCAGCTTAATCAATCATGCACCAAGACCTTCGCAAGCCAGAGGCAGTCTGCACGGTGGCTGCGGACATGAGTTCTGGGGTAGGAAGCCTGGGATCAAATCCCGGCACCGCTTCTGCGTGCCCCAGGGCGGCTCACTGAAACGCTCTTTGCCTCAGTTTCCTCATCTGTCAAAGGGGATAGCAACAGCACTCGGTCCGGAGGGGTGCTGGAAAGATCAAGGGAACTGACACAAGTCAAGTGCTAAAAGAGCAAATTGTGAATCAGTGTCGGCTCCCACAGTGACGACTGGCATGGTCATTATCATTATCGATGCTGCCCGAGAGCACACAGGGAGCACACAACACAGCCGGGCCTTCTAGATGTTGAGATCTGAGGTCCAGAGTCATTTTCTCCTACCACCTCTGTGGTGGCCCCCAAGAGAGATCCGGCACGTCTCCAAGAGGGCTGTCCTTGCCTCTCTCGGACTCTTTAGAATAAACATGCACGAAACACAGCACCAAAGTCATCAGTCCCTCTTGGAGACGGAGGGGGGTGCCATCCACTTCCTGAAGGAGGTGGGGAAAGACGGGGAGATTCTAGAGGAACCACAGAGCCCCAAGCCCGGAACCAAACAAAACCACTGGTTCCGGAGTTTAGATGGTCAAAAGGAAATTCACTCAAGTCCCTGTCCTCCTTTTGGGGCTGACTCAGATCTCACTTCCTCCAAGCAGCCCTCCCTGACTACTCCTGTTCTCTGGATGCTGGAATCCTTTAACCCTAAACATCTGTAATATTTGTTTAATTATCACATAACATAATGAATAATGATGATAACAAATATTTACATCTTACTCCCTGCCAGGCACTGTTCTAAGTGCTTTATATATGTTTACGTAATTCACTCATCCTCTTAAAAAACACTGTAAGATAAGATCTATTATCATCCCACACTTTACAGATGAGAAAGTGAGGCTCAGAAAGGTTAAGCCACTTGCCTAAGGTCACACAGCCCAAGCACTTGACCTCAAGCAGTCTGGCTCCAGGGCCTAGCCACCTACTCAAATTTCTGTAAACATCCATTTTGCCACCCCTAGACTGTGCCCTCCTTGAGGGCAGGAAGCCCGCCCTGGCGTTTCTGCATCTCCCACAAAGGCTTCACTTCTACCGGCAACGGGCCCTCACAGGAAGGGACGCAAGGAGACCAGGGCCATCGCCTCTGCCACATGGAATTAAAAGGAGGGAAGGATTCCCGGGCATTCTCCTGAGCGGGAACAATCCCTCAGCAGCCTAAAGGCTGGGAGGAGACGGGTGGAAGACAGAAGAGGATCACAAGCCGCAGGCTGCCAGCCTCGCTGCCTGCCGTGGAGAGCCGGGGTAAAGAGCAGTTCACCAGGCTCTAAGCCCTGGGTTTTCAAAACCCAAAGGCCTAGGGGTTGTCTAGGGGCCACTTCGGATGGAGCAAAACAAGAGACGCCTCTTGCGGGTCACAAACAAGGTACAGCCGGTCGGGTTACACAATCAGTCCGGTTCTGGCACCAGCTTGGGGACACCCAAAAGGACAAGGCAGAAAGGAAGCCCAGATTCCCCTTCCCTCCTTTCACAGGTGGGGAGGCTGAGGCCAGGGCAGGTGGCGCGATTGGCCCAGGACGTCAAAGCCGGAAGCAGCTCATCTCAGAACTGACCGGTCAACCGAAAAAAAAAAAAAAGGAATAGATGAACTCAGCAAATTTAAAGTGCCAAGGAGATAATGTGGAAGTAGAGAAATCTTTTTTTTTTCTGTTTCTTAATAATAAAAATGGTTGATTCCAATCAATTTCCATTATTCCAGCTTCCTGAGACTCCACACGCGGACCATTTAAAACCACAGCTAACCCAAAGGCGGTCTGTGTCTGCTCTGAAACGCACCACACCATCCAGGGCAGAGAGTGCGAGAAGGGGGTATTTTCTTTCCCAGGAATATAAAAATCGGTTTGTCTTTCCTCGCTCCCTCCCAGGCTGAGGAGCAGGGAGTGGCCCAGAAGGAGAAGTGAGGAGTTGCCTAGAATTTGACATTGCTCACAGATGCCAGGGCTGTCGACATCTTTAATTCAGAAACTGCCAGCTTCACACGGAGCAGATTCTTTTTTTTTTTCCTTTTTTTTTTCTTTTTTTTTTTTTTACTGTGAGAGAGGGAGAGACCGGACAGAAACCCTAACCCTCCCTTATTCTCACAAGCCTTTCTAGAAGGGTCCTTTAGCCAAATGGTTTTCAATGCCTCTGCACAACTCCACACACACACACACACACACACACTCCTCTTTTCACAGAGAGAACTCTCTCCTCCCCGAGTTGGAACTCAGACCTCACACAGCCTTGCTGCACCCCCAAGCCAAGGGGACCCCAGGGGATGCCAGTCTCCCTCTTCCCCCCAGACTGGGAGCCACAGAGCCTGGTTCTGGGTCCTCTGAAGGAGACACCACCGCCCCCACCAGCCCTTCCTGAACCAGGATTAAAAGACTTCGGTCCCAGCAGGAGGCACGGAGATGAAAGGCCTGGGGTCTCCTAACCCAGCGAGGCTCAGCCCGGTCCCACCCCCTCCACCCTCCAGCCACTTTTCTCACTTCCTAGGAGAGTAGAGAAGTGGCCCCTTCCTCCTTCTCATAGGAAAAAAAAAAAAAATGCAGCATAGAATAGGGTTTTAGAGCTCCGCCTGGGACTGCTCTGGTTCAAAACCCAGAATCCCCAAGGTGCCAGCTGTGTGATTCTGGGCAAGTTACTCAACCCCTCTGGAGCTAAACTCTCCCACCTAAAAAACAGGGGAAATTCTGGGGCACTCGCAAAGGTTAAACCCTCTAACGACACAAACAGGCGCCTGCCACATAGTAAGCGCTCAGTTGTTATTTCAGGGTGTCTGACTCTATGGTTTTGCAACTTGGAGATGGGGGCGGGGGGGGCTGGACTGCCGAGTCGTGAGCTCGAAACCCACTCTCTCGAAGCTCCAGCAAGAGCGTGTGCGGGGGCCAGGGGGTGCTGCCCGGGGGTCTGTCGATGTCCGCCCCTCCGCCGGGCTTTGGGTTGGATCCCGCTCTACTCGGCGCGCTGGGCCCTGGGCGCCAGGTTTCTAGGGTCCGTCCGAGACCAGCAGCGGAGCACCGGGCGGCGAAGAAATCCCCGGGGGAAAACGCCAGAGCGAAGGCTCCCGGCGCCGGGGTCCCGAGCCCCTGCTCGCGGATGCAACTAATTTTAAAACTATTCGAAAGGCGGGGAGGGGGAGGAAAAAGACAAAAGGGCAGCATGCGAGGGGGACACGGAGTGCGGCAGCCCCCGGGTCGGAGCTGGACCGCGGGCCGGCCAGGGAGGCGACAGTCCAGCTCTGGAGCCGCCGGGATCTCCCCACTTCTCTGCGCGCCCCGCAGGCCGCCCGAGGCGACTCTCACGACCCCCAGGGCGCGCGGCCACAGGTCGTGGGGACCGCCCGCGCTGGAGGCCCCTGCGCGCTGCAGCGGGGCTGGCGGCCCCCGCGCTCCCCGGCGACACTCACCGACTGCAAGAAGCGCAAGGTGCCCACGTAGTCCCTCTCGGTGCCCAGGATCTCGTTGAGGACACAGAGGCGGAGGCGCAGCTGGCGCTCCGAGTCCCGGGCGGCCGCGCACGGGCCGGAGCTGGGCGCAGCGGCGCCGGGGGCCCGGGGGTCCGGGTGGGCACCGTCCCCAGCCCCGTCGCCGCCGGGATCGCTGCCGCCGGGTCCCTCCATTCTAGAGCGGCCGCGCGGCGCCGGCTCCTTCCCCGCGCGGAGGTGGCGCCCAACGGCGACTCAGGCGTCCAGGCGCCCCATCCCGGACGGGGCGCGCCGGCGGGCCGGGCTCAGCGGCTGGCCGGGCGCATGGCGCGGCGGGCGGGCCTGGGGGCGGGCGGCCCGGGACGGAGGCGGAGGCAGCGCGCGGGGGCCGGCCGAGGGGCGGGAGGGGGCCGGCCCTCGGGGCTCCCAGACGGCGGGCCCCGCCGCCGCCCGGCGCCCAGGGAGCGTCTGCCAAGTGCCACGCCGCGCTCGGGCCGCAGAGGCGCTCGCGCGCGGCCGGGCCCCGTGGAGACGCGCGGCGGGGCTCGGGGCTCCGCGGGGCGCTCGGCGCGGCCGGAGCCGGGGGCGGCGGGGGCGCCAGGCGGCAGGCCTGCGGAAGGGCCCCGCGTGCCGGGAGGGCCCGAGGCGGCGCGTACGCCGCGCCGAGCGCACCAACTCGGCGCCCGGACGCGAGGCGCCCCCGCCGCCGGCTACGCCACGCCCACCCTCCCCGCGCGGCAGCCCCCGCGCCCGGCGCCCGCGCGCAGCTCCGGCCGCACCGGCTGCTCGGGCGACGACCCCCCGGCTGGGGACCCCGCCCGCCCCCCGAACCCGGCAGGCGAGCCGGCCGCCTCTGGGGGGACCCCCAGCCCTTGCGGTCCCCGGGCGCTGCCACGACCTTGGGAAGGAAGAGCGCGGCGCTCGCGCTCTCTTACTCCCTCTTTTCTTTCGCCTTTTCCTTTTTCTTTCCGAACTTCTCTGCCCCCGTGAGATGACCCTGCCTGCTCTTCCCACCTTTCCCAGAAGAACTTATCGTCTGCGCTCGAGTTCCTAATCAGGTGGCAGCTGCTCTGCCCGCGCGCCGGTCCCATCCACCCACCGCCCGGGATAAGGCCTTGGGGAAACGCGGCTTCTCGTCCGGGCTGCTCTGTGTGACCTTGATAATCAGCGAACCGCTTGACGAATGTCGCGGGAAGGTATGGAGAGGTGAGGGAGCTCCGGGGCCTGGGGTCAGCTGCTCAGGTGCTGGCTGGGTGACCTCGGGCTGGGTTCCTTGCCGAGAGAGCCTTAGTGTCCCGGTCGATACAATGGGAATGTTGCTCTTGGGTACTAATGGGTACCTGGCTCTTGGGGTCCTGTACGGGGTTACGTGTTAATTCACGGGAAGTACTTGGAACAGTGCCCTGCACCTAGAAAGTTCTCTATGAATGTTTGTTCTTAGTTATTATTACTGCGTGTGCGAACCGTCCTCTTGACCGAACCCCATTCTCCAAACTGTCCACCCAGTCCCTAACCTGCCCCTAGTCACCGGCGGGAGACTGTTGTCTCTGCAGTGGGTTAGCTGATTCATGTAATAGCCCCCTGTAGGCTGTAATCATCCTTCAGGCTGGAACGTTATTGCTTATTTCTCTTCCAGACAGCCAGGATTGTTCTCGCAGTGGCGTCTGGGTAATACTGTGAGTGCCTAACGGCAAGGGCACAGAGCGGGTGGCTTCTGCCCTCTCGGAGCTCTGTTTCTTTGGGATCATGGACAAGGTGGCATGGGATCTGGGCTTTGGGTGGGTGAAGTTCCCCTGAGCAGAGAGTAAGGGGTGTGAGGTAGGTGAGCCTGCCAGGTTTGGGGAGCAGACTCGATTGTGTCTGAAAGACAGCTGGCTCCCAAAGTTCCAAGAAGATTGTAGAGGTCCCTGGAGTAGCTCTGCTGTGTGACCGTAGTCTGGTCACAACACCTCTCTGAGCCTCAGTTGCCTCATCTTTAAATTAATCCTGTCTACCACAGGGGAGAGCATAGTGGGATCATCATGGGTGCCGAATGAAACCAGCTTGCATTTGTATCCCCGTTCCAAATCTAACTGGCTGGGTGACCTTGACCAAGACGCTTCACCTCTCTGAGCCTCAGTTGCCTAATCTGTAAGGTGAAAGTCTTTGTAAGAGAAAAAGTGTTTGTAAAGCAGAGTGGGTTAACCTTGGGACTGTAGACATCTGGGGTCAGACAACTCTTGGCTGTGGGGAGCCATCCTGTGCATTGTAGGACACTAGCAGCATCCCGTACCCCCTAGCCAGTGGCACTCCCTCCCCAGTTGTGACAACCAAAAATGTCTGCAGACATTGCCAGGTGACCCCTGAGGGACAGACTCGCCCCCGGTTGAGGACCACTGATACAGAGTGCCTGACACAGAGCTGGCGCACAGTCTGTGCTGAACGATGCTAGCCCCTTCCCAGCTGTGCCAAGAAAGGTTCGCTGCGACATCAGAGACTCGTTTCACACACACAGGGCTCCCAGGCGTCACCCTGGAATCAGCACCCCCTACCGGAAAGACTGTCCAGCATCTCCGTGTTGTGGACGGAGCCCACCCCCGGCCCACGCCCATCTCTTCCACATTCTGTCCCTCCCTCACATTCCTGGGGTCTTTCTCCCCCGCCATCCCCGTCCCCAATGAGAGATGATACGACTTTTCATAAATTCCTTAGGCTCTCGGTGCCTGGCTTTCCTCGTCTGTGGGCTGGGAGAGCACCAGGACCCACGTCACAAGGCTGTCGCAGAGATGCCCAAGTTGGCACATGGGAAGTGCCCAGGCAGGGCTGGCATTTATTTATTCAATTCATGGATTGACAGCTGAATGCATTCAGAGGCATTTGGCTGCAAGGAGGAGACGAATGGGCTGCTGATGGTTCAAACATAAGGACGTGGTTTATTTCACAAGAGGTCCAGGGGACGTTGGCTCCTCTGGCTGGTTCAGGACTTGGTGACATCCTCAAGGACCAAGGCGCCTTGACCCTTCTGTCCTCATCAGAGTGGCTCTTCTAAGGTTTGGGGCCTCAGAGTCACAAGATGGTTGCCATGACAGCCACGTCACCTGCTGACACAACAACTCCAAAACAGGAAAGAAAAGAAGAGGTCAAAGGGGGCCCTCTCTGAGCCTCTCTCTTACCAGAGAGAGAGAACTTTCCCAAAGCCCCCGAGAGGCAGACTTCCCCTTACACCTCACAGGCCCGGCTGGTCACGTGGCTGCCCTTGAATAGTCCCTGAGCACAAGCAGGGTTGTCACCGTCAACTTGGAACAGCCCTGCTCTATCTCCTGGGACATGGCTGCCTGAACAACTTGGGGTTCTGTCATTAAGAGAGAAGCGTCTGCCACAAGCACCTACTATGTGCTGGGCCCTGGGTGAGGTTCTGGGACTGCAGAAGTGAACAAGACCAGCACATTCAGGCCCTCACGGAGCTGAGGTTATTCCAGCCAAGGGGACAGACAATGATGAATTAAACAAAGAAGGACAGCAAGTTCCTTCCATCATTCACTCAACGAGTGTTTATTGAGGGCCTACTATGTGCCAGGCTGGGATACAGGGATGAACACAGCAGGCGAGGTTCCTGCCCTCCTGGTGCTTCCAGTCCAGAGCAAGGGGAGGAGGACAATAACCTAATTAACAATCAATCAATCAAGGAGATCCTTTCACCCTCTCCAGAGTTGGTGGGTGGCACCTCCAGGCCTCTGTCTCAGTCACTGCCTACTCCAGGTCGCATGACTCAGGCAGGGAGCCCAGCACTGTGTGATCAATGAGGACTCCCTTGGTCCACGACCTGGCTGCCTCCCAGCTAATCCTGGCACAGAGCGACTCACTGAGCAAAACATGACTAAGCAATCCCAAGCTGGGGGAGCTCCCATTGCTGCTGCAGCCTCGACCTCTCCTCCCTCCTTCCCATCACCTCCTCCCACACCCTCCAGGGTCTCCAGCAGGGCGCCCTGACATCCCCGTCAGTCTCCAAGGCAGGGCCTGAAATAGGCTATCGCTGGGGAACAGTCACCAAAAGAACAGAGAGAAGGGAGAAAAAAACCCTACAGTTCAGGGGGAAAAAAATGTGATGATAATAATAGGGAAATTCTCTTCTGCAGGACAATTTTAGAGTTTCTGTTGCCACGTACTTTGCAAATAGTGGGAAATACCGTTTCGTTTCTGTTGCATAAGTTTCACAGCTGTGGGGAAGAAGTTTGTGCTGCTTGGAAACATCAGACAGGCAGTTCCTTATTCCCTGACGAGACGCTCAGATGCTGCAGGCACGATTTGAAGGCCCCCTTCCCAAGCTCTGCTTCAAAGGAAAAATAAGAGAAAGCACAAAAATACAAGGGGTGATTTTTTTTTTTCCAACCCAAGTCAAGGGAGCCAGGTGAGAAATGAGTCTTCGGGCTGCCCAGGATTAATCATTTCCCAAATGCAGATGAGTTCTCAGTAAGTCAGGCCGGCCGCCCAAGGAGTCTATTCCCCATTTCGAGCACCGAGAGCAGCCTTCTGAGAAGAGGAGAGAGGCGTCTCCACCCTTGGCATTGGACAGGACGGCCGGACAGCCGAACCAGTGCTGGACACACAGGCCGGAGTTCACGTCTTCATGAACCGAAATGTAATGCTCTTCCTAATAGTCTTGGTTGAGCCACCCGGACCGCCCAGGCCAGAACTTCTCCAGAGGAAGCCTTGCTGATGGAGGCAGGTCTCTCAAGGGCTCTGGTTCCAGGTCTGATTCGAACATCATAAATATCAGATTAAGTCCCGGCTGCAGAGCTTTGCCAAATCACCTTCCTGCCAGAAAGCTTGGAAACATGGCCCCGAGGAGATAAGGAAACGCTTAGGACCCTCGGTTCAGATTCCAGCCCCGCCACTGACATGTGTGCCTTCTTCTCCAGGCTCTGGATGTTGTTGTAGCTCTAGAGACCAGCTGCCTGGGTTCCAGTCCCAGCCCTACCACTTCCTAATTGCGTGACTTTGTGCAAGTGATTTAATCTCTCTGGGCTTTGAGGTATCTGTCTGTAAGATGGGGCCAATAAGAGTGCCTACCTCGCAGGGTTGTTGTACGGATTAAAATACTTAATAGAGCCAAAATGCTTAGAATGCTGCCTGACACTCAGTTGAGTGTTAGCTGTTATAACTGGGTGAGGCCGTGATGTTAGGAGGTGTGGCAGCCATCTTGACACCATGAGGGAGGACATTGCTGACCAGTTAAAGATGGCAAAGTGACAGATGGAAAGAACCTGGATCTTTGGTGTCACTGAGCTCCTGAATTAACCAGCTGTGCAACCACCCTCTCTCTGAACTTCTCGTACTATGAGATAATTAAATTCCCTTTTAGTTTAAGCCCGTTGAGTTTACTTTACTTGCAGCTAAAGCATCCTACCTGATATGCCTCCCTCCCCCAAGATTTCTCCCCACTTAGATAAACTGATCCTTCTGTTGATAGGATGACCAAACACTGCATGACGACCAAGCACTGTCACATTGCATGGGACAATCGCAGTTTGTACCTGTCTTCCCAGAATAATTATTAATAACATGCCAATTTGGATGATGATGGTCACCGTCTCCTTTGAAATAAGCACTGCCCTCCTTCTACTTCTCTCTTAAAATGCAGATGCCCCAGAGGGGTGCTGCTCTCCGCCATATTGCTTTCCCAATGAAGCAAAGACCTAAGGTTTGTAGCATGAAGCCTGGATTGGGGCTAAAAGTTAAGAAAAAGATTCAGAAAGAGATTGTTGCATAAAAGGTAAATTCTACAACTTCGTCAAGGTCAGAGATTGACCTGGATGGTGTGTCTTGAAAGTCTGCAGCCAAGGGTGCCAGATGGTTTCAACAGATGTACTGGACACATATTTATATGTCTGGGGTTTTTGGGTGGTTTTTTTTTTTCAGTTTGTTTCCTGGACTGAAAGCTCAAAAATAGGGCTGCCCAGTCGAAATCCAGACGCCTGGCAACCCCACTGGTAACTTTTACTGAAAGCTGACGGTTTCCGCTTTAGCCAGCAGAAACACAAACAGCCACACCCTCTCCAAATGCCATTTATGCTGCAGCCTGCCTTCCAAATTTCCTGGGCAAATTCCACTCCTGGAGGCTTTGTGGAGAGGGGGAAAGTCGTCATAACAACTGGTACCATTTGGGGCGTGCTCACTGTGTACCAGGCACTATCAAGAGGTGACTTCAAATTCTCACCATTGCCCTTTGTGGTAGCTATTACTACTGTCGTCCCTTTTTTACAGATGAGAAAACTGAGGCTTACAGAGGAACCCGGTCAAGGTCACTGTGTTAGTTAGGATAAAGACAGCTGCTGTGACGGTACCCAAATGGTAATGGGTTTTTTAAAATAGAGCTTATTTCTCTCTCGTGTTATAGTCCAGGAACAAACAACCCAAGGCAGGTATGGTGGCCCCAAAGTGTGGGGCCCAGGCTCCTTCCCACTCGGGGCTCCACCATCCTTAACACGCGGCGGTCACCATGTGCTCCAAGGCGGCTGCTCTAACGCCACGTTTCAACCAGCAGAGGGAGAAAGGGGGATGGGAAGGAAGGCAGGTCTGTTTGAGAACCCAAACAGGAAGGTTCACCCAATTGGCCAGAGCTTTGCTGCCCAGGTGTGTCAGACCCTAAATTCGTGCCAGTCTACCTCTCAGGTGTTGCTACTGGACCCTGAGAGTCCTGTCTCCCTCACCGTGGGACAGTGCCAGCACACCTAAATATTGATTGAATGGATGAATGAACATCTGCAATACTCCTTTTGGACTCCAAGTTGGGAGAAACTTCGCCGTGAGCGCCTGGCTCTGTCCTGGGCACTGAGAAGAGCGAGTGAGACAGATAAGGATCCTTGCCCTCCTGGAGCTGACATTCTAGTGGCAGAGGAGACAGACGTGGAAGACCCCAGAGGGTCACACAGTCTGCCAGATGATGGTAGCAACTGTGGAGAAAAACAGAGCAGGGAAGGTGACCGGGAGTCCTGGGCCAGCGCACCCAAGGGGGTGAGGGATTGTTGCGACAGCAAACAGAGGAAGAACCCCAAGAGGAAGGGCAAGAGACACTTGCTCGGGTTGCTCCTGTTTGGGGAGAGAGTGTCTGTGGTAACAAGAGGACCTCACCGAGGAGGTGACATTTCAGCCAAGAACTGAAAGGTGAGGGAGCAGGCCCTGCGTGTGTTCCAGGCAGAGGGACGAGCACGTGCCAGGGCTTGGAGGCAGGAACAGCAGAAGTGGAGAAAGTGAGGAGGAAGAGGAGAGAAGGAGATGCAAACAGAGGGGAGCGGGAGCCAGATGCACGAGCCGTGTAGGTGGCTGTCAGGACTTTGGCTTTTTCCCTGGGTGTGTGGGAGCCATGGAAGATTCTGCACAGAGAGGAGATACGATCCCACGGCTTCTAACAGGATCCCTCGACTGCTCTATGGGAAGAGACTACAAGGGGGTGAGGCCAGAAGCAGTGAGACCTGTGAGGAGGGAACTGCAATAGTCCGGGCGAGAGATGTCGATGGCTTGCACCAGGGTGATGCCAGGGGTGATGGGGAGAAATGGTCTGTTCTGGATCTACCCTAAAGATAGGACCTACAGGGTTTGTTGAAGTGCTGGGCATAAGAGAAAGAGAGCTAAACGGGACTCCAAGGTGTTTGGTCTGAGTGACTGGAAGGGCAGGGTGGGAATTAACCACGATGGGGAAGATGGTGGGAGGAGATGGGGAACTTGGTTTTGGCCGTGTTCCGTGTCAGATTCGATAGTGGAGTGGAGACGTTGAGTGGGCGGGCAGATAAACAATGTGAGGATTTAGGGGCGAGGCCAGCCGGGAGACAGGAGTACAGGCATCGTCGGTATAAGTGATGTTAAAGCCACGGGACTGGGCGAGATCACCTAAAGAGGGCGTGTGGACAGAGGGGAGGACAAGGAGAGAGGCCCGGGGCACAGCGATGTTCCGAGCTGGGGCAGCCGGTGAGCGAATGCCAGAACAGAGGTCAGAGAGAGTCCATTTTCAATTTGCTGAGTTTCCTTGGCTTCCGTAAGAGGACGGGACATAGCATTGGAGCCTCCCATGACCTCATTTCCCCTCATGAAGTGGGGCAGAGGGCAAAGTTCCCAGTCTCGGCTCCGTCATTTCCTTCGTGAGCCTCAGTTTCCCCATCTGTTAACTGGAGACATTAAGAATCCTGCTCTGCCAGCTCTCCGAGGAAATATGAGGACACAACAAGATCTTACAGACCCCAGAATGCTTGAAAAATGAAGAACCCTGCACCACGAAAGGAGTTGCTTCCCCTACTGCCCAGCTTTAGGTCCTCAGGAACGCAAAACTGAAGCTGAGAAGAAAACGTACGCAAATTCAGAGAAAACAAAAGAGAAGTTGTAGCAGAGAAAGAACTACATATAGCTCCATGCAACAACGTGGATGAATTTTAAAAGCATAATGTTGAGCCAACGAAGCCAGATATAAAACAGCGCATTATGGCTGGTTCCATTTATACAGCACTCAGAAGCAGACAACATTAAACTACGGTGTGTCGAGGTGCACACTCGGATGGTAAAGCTATAAAGCAAAGAGTGTAGTGTTCACCATACAAGGCAGGGCCCTGGTTTCCCCCCGGGTTGGGGAGGGGAGTCTGGGAGGGGCTTTAGGGAGCTGGCGGTGTTCCATTTCTTACCCAGATTTCATAGAGATTCACTTTATGATAATTTATGATTTACGTTTATGTCTTATGCACTTTTCTCTATATATTCTCAATTTCCCAATTTAAAAATGCATCAAAAGCCTTAAAAATAAATACACACACCCAGATTCATACCCTCTGACCAAGTTACTCTTCCAAGGGGAGTTTAAACTACAGAATTAATCGCACGCGCAAACTTTTTTATGCACAAAGATGTTCACTGCCGTGTTATTTAGCCCCATGTTTGAAAGGACCTAAATTCTCACTAACTACATTATGACATCCACAATTTGGGAAATTATTTGGCCTTTTAAAAGTCTGCTATCAAAGAATATTTAATGGAATAGGAAGATGGTCATGATACCTGGATAAATGGGGAGGAAAAGAGTGGAATATAAATTGCATGTAGACCATGATCCCAACATTGTCAATACATACGACATATTCATACAAAAAAGACAGGAAGGAAGATATTAAAATGGTGAGGGTAGTTACATCTGGGCAGTGGTCTTATGGCTATTTGTTTCCTTCTTTATACTTACATTTCACAAATTTTCTATACTGAATATGTACTACTTTTTTTCTTCAATAGGTTGCTTTTTCCCCCTTTTAATTTTGAATCTCAGATGCACACAGTTAGTTAATCATACTCCTTGGGCCACAGCACACCACCAGCATCTGTGTAGAGCCTGTATTTTGTTTTATTTTCACTTATTTTTGCCTTTATCACCCATCTCCACTCCTCCTCTTTCCCCCTCCCCAACGGACACCCACTTTGGTTTATTTAAAGCATGTTCTTTCTATCCATCTGCCATACACTTGTTTGGATATATGTGGATCCGAATAAACATAGTAAAAAATATAGAAAGAGATAAAGTGTTGTTTTATGATTGTTTTTAAATTTTTACATAAATCGTAATTATGCCTCTGATGGTCTCTTACTTTTTTCACTCAGCGTCATGTTTTTGAGCTCATTCTTTGTTGCTCCTGTAAATATGTCGTCACTTCCGACTATTGCTTAATTTCTCGTTGTGTGCATGCATCTCCGTGGGAGCGACAGCCTGCTGCTCCCCAAACGCAGTTTCCTCCTCTCCCAGGACACACTGAAGGACTACATTTCCCAGTCTCCCTTGCAGGTAGGCGGAGCCACATAAAGGAGCTTCAGCCCTTGGATGCCAGCAGATAAAAGGTGCCTCGCCTCCATCCCAGCCCCTGAAACTTCTCCCAGGCCTTCTCCTCCATGCTCTTTTCACTTCTCAACTGATTGGGATGACGACCCCAGAGTGACCTTGGCAGCCATGGGTTGAAGGTGCCCCAGCCACCCTCAGCCTGGGTCTGAATGCTTGCGTGGAGGGGCACCAGACCACTGATCAGTAACACTCACCTTGGACTATTAGATGAGCAAAAAATAAAACTTCCATTGGGTCTGAGACTTTACACACTTTAGGGTCTATTCATCATAGCGGCTAATATTGCCCCTAACCAATAAAACCATATTCTACTTATCCATTTCCTAGTACTAAACACTATTGCCCCAAACTCCTTGAAGCAACGCGATGACAAACATCCTCATGCATATTTCCATTTGCATGGGCGAGCAAGCTTTTTTAGGTTGTCTACCAGGAATGAGATTGCTGGGCCATGGGGTTTGCACAAATTTTGTTCACCTGACCAAAGCAATGGAGAGGCATCCAGGTTGGGGGGCAGTGACAGCCGAGGCTTAGTATTCAGGTACCCAGAGTCAGCACTGCCAGGTAGGGTGTCTGTGCTCCTAGGGGTCATGGCTGGAGCCACCCCACAGAGTGGTGTGGGCATTGTTCTTGGGGGCATGGGCTCTATGACCGGCTTCCTGGGCACCCTCGAGGTTCTGTGAGCGCCCCAGAACCATTAATAAGCTGACCAGAGTGGGGTCTGTCGTTAACAACTGCAAATCCCTGATCTATCCCAGATTGGGGGTTGGCAAACTTCTGTAAAAGGCCAGGTAGTACATATTTTCGGCTTTAAGGGTTCTGCAGTCTGTGTCGCAACTATTCACTTCCGCTCTTGCAGAAGCAAAACGGCCAAAGACAGCGTGTAAATGAATGGCTGTGGCTGTGTTCCAATAAAACTTTATTTATAAAGCAATAGCCGTGGGCCACAGTTGGCCGATCCCCGAGCTGGACAAAAAAGAGACTCTCCTTTCTCTAAGTCTCTGGTAGACATGTACGTCATGTTTCCTGGTCTTAGCTCTTTGGTAAGCTCCTTTGCTCCAGCCATTTTGGGGTCCCACCCCGAGCCCAACACATTACCTTGCCTGCAACAGACTGATTCAATGAATGAATGAATCAATCAATGAATGAACGAATGGCTTTAATTTAGAGGTGGTCCCACTGAACAACTCAGGCAGAGACCAAAGAGAGCAGGAGCCAGATGTAGACAACATGTGGGACCGAACCATTGCACGGGGAGCCCGGCCCCGCTTCATTGAGCCCTCCTCTGCCCCCTGACCCTGCAACTATGCCCTCTAACCCCGCAACTGCCCAACCAGGCTTCATCCCACATCCCTGGCAGGCATCAGTTCAGGGGTTCAGTTTCCCAATTTCAGAACCTAATGACCAAGGGCAGCTGTGGGCGACTCAGTTCTCAAAAGCAAACTGTATTCCAGTGACTAATCCATCTTTCGCTCCCGGTATTTTTACTCATCCCAGCAGAAATGTGTATGAGTCACAGCTCCTGGTGGAGAATTTTTTTAAATGCATCATTGTGTGTGTATCTCCAGCCTGCAGACCTGCAAGGTCTGGGTGCTGTTGGCAGGGGGCTAATGGTTTCAGCAGCAACAACAAAAGCTGTCAAGTCACACTAACCAGGACTCCTTTCCCCACGCTCATCAGCATCCAACAAGGGAAAGAAAAATAATAATTGATTCAGCGTCTGGATGTGGTGCGTGGAGTCATTAGGGAGCCACAGACCTACACATTCTCCTCTCAGTACCGTTCCCTTCTGCTAAGACTCCGCCGCGAGCACCCCTCCCTCCAGAAAGCCCTCTTGATTAGTCTGAGCTCAAAGAGCTTCTTCCAGCTCTAAAACCATTATGATTTGTGAATCAAATCTCACCGTCTTCTAATCACATTTCTATCCCGCCAGTGGATTCCTGCAGCCTTTAGGTAGAAAATTCCTCTTCTACGCCTCTCAACCAATTTGTAGCGTTCTTTCTGGAGCGTGAAGTCATTCCCACGTGGGTGTGTTCTCTCGCTCCAGCACAGAGCTGATGTGGAAATTATGAAGAGATGAAGTCAGATCTCCTCTGGGCCCCTCACTGGCTGCGTGACTTCATCTCTTCGGCCTCAGCTTCCGGATCTATGAATGGGGATGAAGCTGATAATCATGATAATAGAATAAATGGAGCTCACGTTTCCGGAGCCACTAGACTGTATGTTCAATGTAGGGAAGGGTTTTTGTCTGTTTTGCTCACTGCTGTATCCCCCGGGTCTGGAACAGAGCCTGGGACTGTGTAGGTACTCAACAAACATGTGATGGATAATGAACGAATGAGTGAATTGTTTCCCATTCTTGCCTATACCATCCTCCCAGGAAGAGACCTCCAAGGTCAACCTTGACTCTCCCTTTGTCCATATCCAGAACTCTCATCTCTCAAATCCCCTAGTTACTGTATTATTCAAGGTTTCCTAAGATGCAAGAAGCAGAAATCCAGCTCAAACCAATTCTAGCAAAACAAGGAATGTAATGGCTCATGTAAGTAAAAAGTTTACATTAGCTTCAGGCACAGCTGAATCCAGGTACTAAAAGAAAGAGACTACCTCTTTCCCAAAAGTCCAGCCTGTAAGCCTGTCTGATTAGCCAGGATTGGGTCATATGTCCAGTCACTGACTCTGAACAGCCAGGCCTGGGTCATGTGTCCTCCACTACAGAGGATGGGAGGGTAAGTCCCACCCAAACCTTGTGGACTGAAAATGGGGAGGGGATGTTTCCAAAGGTGAGCTGGGGCCCTAGCACTAGAAGAAGGGGAATGGGTGCTGGGCAGCCAAAAACAGAGGACTGGGGAGGCTTATCCTGCCTCCAGTTTCACAGGCCTCCATTCCGTCCTGCACCACCCTTTCAGGTGAACCTCCAGAAAGGGCAGCTATTATCAAGTTATTCCCTTGCTCAAACACCTCCAGTGGCTCCCTACTGCTCAACGACATGATTATAATCTGGCATGGAAAGACCTCTGCGATATGACACCAGGCTTCTAGCGTCTGAGGGGTGGAGTTGGGAGATGCAGGTGTGGATTCCAGGGCCATCCATAATTCCACTGAAACTGCTGTCATCACGGTCACCAATGTGGTCCTCCAAGCTCTGGGCTAGTAGCTATTTCTCCATCCGTATTGTACTCAATGATTTAGTAGCGCTCAGCACAGTGACATCTCTGTCCTTCCTAAAATATCTTCTTCGCAGTAAACACTGGATGTGCCCTCCCTCCGCCCTCCTTCTCGTGCACTGCCGCTTCCTACTGGCTGTCTCTGGTGATAAGAGGATGCTCAGACTTTATCTTCTACGCCCACTGAAGATACTATTGGTTGCAAACTCAACAACCATGTCCCCCTCTCCCTATCAAAACTCCAAGTTTGGCTGCCATATGCTTGTGCAGAGAATGAACACCTTCCTACCCACAGTGGGTCAATCTTAAGCCTTTGCCAATCACGGGCAACAGGCATAAGACACATTTTTAGCCAACAAACTTGATGGAAGTCTCTTGGGGGCTTCAAGTTTTCCTCCCTCTTAAAACAGGACACAGGAAAGGTCGGACTGTTCTTCTGACTGTGGCTGTTGCATGAAGACTTGATGTCTGGAGCCATGGCAGCCATGGTAGACCCATGAAGAGAGACTGTGCCATCATGGCGGATAGAAGGAACCTGGATCCTTGATGCTGTTGTCAAGCCACTGAATTAACCAACCTTGGGACTGCCCTGCCTCGGGACACTTTGTTTAAACCACATTGAGTTGGATCTTTATTTACTTGTAGAAAAAATCATCCTGATGGTTACACCCTATGTATGGTGAAACTCCTGGAAACATAGCTCTGGCCATGGCCTTCTTCCTCAGGTCACTGCAGACCCATGTGGGTGCATAGTGGACATCTCACCAAGCAGTCCTACAGGCACCTCAGAAACATGTCCCAACTTGAACCAATTATCTGCCATGTTCCCCAAGAGACCTTCTCCACCACTCCACCAGATGGACGGCATCACCATCCACAGTCTCGCCCATGAGTAATCCTAGACTCCTTTCCTCCTGCCTTCATTTATTTAACAAACTCGTATTCACTGAGCGCCTACTGTGTGCTAAGCATTATGCTAGATGTACGGGGAAAAACAGAGAATAAGACAAAGTTCAATCCCTTGTGAGGCCTCTCTTCTAGTTGGGGCAAGAGAGATTTTAAACAAACATATAAGCTCATAACCAATAACAGCTAAGAAATAAGCAAAGTGTTTTCATAGAGAAATACCCGAAGGCACGTACCTAGATAGGGGGGTTCACAAAGACTCTCCTAGGGAGGTGGTAGCTGAGCTGAGATCTGAATGCTGAGCCAGAACCAGCTCTGCAAAGTGTGAGAAGAGCTTCTAGGCAGAAAAAATGGCAAGTGCAAAGGCCCTGAGGCTGGACCCAACTTGGAACACTCCGAGAGCAGCAAGCAGGCCAGTGAGGGGGCAGGGATGAGCAATGAGAAAAGTGCAGGAGATGAACTTGGAATGGTCAAGTCAGGAGACAGCAGATACCTGAGTTTTTGCAAAGCACAGTGGGCAGCCAGGGGAGGGATTATAACAAGGACGCCTGCCGTTTGACCTGATTCAGGTTTTTAAATGGTCACGCTGTTGGTTGGAGAATGGACTGTAACAATAAAAATGCTCATGACTAACCCTTTTACAATACATACTGTGTGCCAGGCACTTTCTATGTTCTCATTAGAAATAGGAGGTGTTATTTCCCATTAAATCCTCATGACCTCGAGAACGATTATGGTGCCACCATAATCGGAGGCACAGAGAGGTGAAGTAACTTGCCCAGGGTCACACGGAGAGTACATCAGAGCCGGGACAATAGGAAACAGGGAGACTATAGCTAGAGGCTGTGGTGGATGGGGCAGCGGGGAGCTCGGCTGGGTCCAGACTGGCAGTGCTGGAGACGGAGAAGGGCGCGGATCTGGAATATAACTTCGAGATGGCAAGGGAAGAACTTGCGGGTGGTGTGAACGAGTCCTGGCCGTGCCTTCTGATCCGCTTCTCCAGCGGCATCTCAGCAGGGCTCTGGCTGGAGGCCGGGTCACCGGCTCGGTGGCCTCCCTGCCCACCTTAGGGATGGAGGCGCCCCCTCCGCGTTATCCCGCCGCACCGGCCTCCGCCCTCGGGCGCGCCCCGCCCTCCACCGCCTCGCCCGCCGCCGAAGATCAAAGCCGGGGAAACGCCGGGGCCACGCGCCTCGCTCTCGGCGGAGAGCACTTTGCAGACGCTCCCTGAGCCGCAGCAAAACTTCCATTGTGCTGCTGGAGACGGAAAACAATGCGCGTGGCCCCGCGCTCCGCGGCCAGAGGTTGCGCCGGCGGACGCCCCCCGTCCCAGCCCCGCCGCCCCGCCGCCCGAGCTCCCCGGGGGACCAGCAGGGCGACAAGTGCGCCGGACGCTGCGGTCTCCCCGGGCTGCAGCCCCGGCCGCCCGCGCATCTCGCTCTACGCCCGGAAAACCAGCAAAGGGGGAGCGGGAGGCCGGAGGAGGACGGTCTGACCTTTCCAGGGGAGGCAGGAGTTTGCACAAAGCCCCTGGGAGTCCCCTCGGTAGCTGTTCCCACCGCCAGGGGCGGGGAGGTCACCCTCTCGGTTCCTCATCAGCCCGGGATGGGTTCAGTGTGGGGTGAAAGTGTGAAAACCTAGGGACCTACCCACGCCTGGGGCCTGCTCCGGGGCTTTCTAAAAAATTAAGTGCACAGAGTGTGGACGGAGAACTCACCTCGTGCAAAGCACCGTGCTGGGCTCTGGGGAGTCGGAGAAAAGGGAAGCACCCTGCCCTGGGGTGGGGGTGGAGGTTTGAGGGGGAAACCAAGGAGGGCTTCCTGGAGGAGGGGGCCTTTTCAAGCTATCAAAGGGCTGAGAGGAGTCCTCAGTGCTCATCCCAATTGACAGCTTCTTGATTGCAGAATCTGTTGCCCTGAGTTATTTTCATTTTCCACAGTAGTCCGTACTGAGTATTGCTGCTTCCCATTTAATATTTGTTGAAAATAAAATAAAAGGGCTGAGAGGATTCCTTTTCTTACCCTCCCTCTGCCTTTCCTCCTTTAAAAAAAAATACCCCCTCAAAATGACTGAACAAATAAAAGATGCACAAAAGAGACATATGTTCCTTTTTTCATAGATGTATAGGCCATAAGATCTTTTACATTTTTTTCTTCTGATCACAAAAGGAATACATGTGCATTGCTGAAGCCTTCAAACAACCCAGGTGAGCATATAGAAGAAAATGAAAATCACCTACCTTTCCACGATTTAGAAATGAACACTCCTAGCAGGTCAGAGCATTCCTCCCCGTCTTTGGTGGTTATTTTATTATTATTATCAAGGTAAAATTACTTACACTGAAAGGCACGGATCTGAGGCGTATGATTCAATGAATCTTGACAAATGCCTGCACTCTGTGTACACCCCTCCAACGAAAATCGAGATCGTTCCCATCATCCCGGAAGGTTCCCTCAGGTCCGCTTCCAGTCCGCCCATGACCCCCACAGGCAGCCGTCCTTCTGATTTCCATCAGAGCAGATTCGTTTTGTCTGTCATGTAATTGGAGTCCTATGGTGTGTGCACTTTGCCGCCTGGCTTCCTTCACTCAGTGTGATGCTTTCAGGTTCATCCACGTCTCAGTGGCCTGCTCCTTTTCATTGCTGAGTAGCGCTCTAGGGCAAGGATGTACTCCGTGTTCACCCAGCACCCCGTGATGGTCTTTCAGGTTGGCTCCACTTTGGGACCCGTATGAATGACGCCACTGTAAACATTGGTGGGCCAGTCTGCGTGTGGACACAGGTTTTCATTTTTCTTAAGCAAATACTTAGGAGTAGGATTGCCGAGTCACGTGTTCAGCTTTCATAAGAAATTACCAACAGTTTTCCGAAGTGGTTGTACCATTTTATATTTCCAGCAGCACTGTCGGAGGCTTCCAGTTGCTTACTATCATTAATTTTTCATTACACAAGAAATACATGGGTATATCCTCCCGTAAAGCTGAAGTGCCTTTGGACAGCCACCCAGCACCCACTGCTCCCGCAGAACAGACTGTCAGCAGTTTGGGGTGCTTCCTTGCAGACCTTTTTTAGTGCATTTATATGCATAAATAAATACCCATAGAAAACACATAGTATTATTTTGTGGTGATTCTTTTTACAGAAATGGGAAACCATCCCCCTTTCTGTCTCTCTTCATTGTACTTACCACCATTTATTCCTGCCTCTGCCCTCCCCCTGGTGGGACGTCAGCTCAGCCAGGGTAGGGAGCGCGTTTTGTTCACTGCTGTATTCCCAGTGTCTAGAACAGTGTCAGTTGTGGAGCAGAAGCCCCAAAAATATCTGTGGAATGCAGGAATAGCGTGGGTATCACTCTGCAACTTGCTTTCTTCCCCTCTGTAACGTAAGTCACAGGTCTTTCCATGTCGCCACTAGTCGCCACTAACAGATCTATTTCCTTCTTGACCCTGCTGCACGTAATCTGTGATAGAAATAGGCAAGATTTCTTTTTCATTCCTCTGTGGGTGGACCCTCAGGTTGCTTCCGATTTTCCATTATTAGGAGCACTGCTGTCACGAACATCCTGCTTGTCCCCTTGGACACAGTGTTTCTCTACAACAGTAACCCAGGAGGAAATGGCTGCGTCAGAGGGTCCATACACTGCAAATTTTAGCGAATCGTCCAAAGGGGCAGGATTTCTACCACCAGATCCTGCAAGGAGATTAACATATTGTCTGCTTAAGACACTGGGGAAAAATTACTGGTAAATGCCTATGATTTGGCAAAATGGGCGTGGTGAGGAGAAGGGAGCGTCTAGGTTGGGGCGAAGGGGCATCCTGCTCACACACTCTGGAGCCAGAGGCCCTGGGTTCAAACTGGGGCTCTGCCACGTCAAGCTGTATGACCTCAGGCAAGTTACTCAACCTCTCTGCGCCTGGCTTCCTATCTGGAAAATGGCAGTAATAATAGTAGCCACCTCAAAGCATTGTTATGAGAAGTAACACATGGTAAAGTGCTCACAGCAGCCGTTGGCACTTGTTAAATAGTCCCCAGGTGTCATCTACTGTTACTATGTAACAACCAACGTGTGTTTGTGTCTAAAGCGCGCAGTCAGCCACTTCCATCATTTTGTTTGCCTTCCTGGCCCCGTTGGTGTTGCCTTTCCATCCACTGACATAGGGCACTTACTGCGGAGGAGGGAGGAGAGACCAGGAGAAGCCGAGGTCCGGGAGGGAGGGGACCCACGGAGGAGCAGCTTTACAGGAACCAAGAAATTCCAGAAGCAAGGGCTGCAAGAGCCTCCACAAAAGCCCCAGAGCTGATGCGGTGAAGACCAGAAGAGACTGCTGGGGCTCGGCAGTGGGGTCACCGGTGACCTTGGGGAGGGATGCTGGGCGGAAGCCGGCCTCAGAGGGGCCGGACAGGCCTGCACCCAGGCGGGCGAGGAGTGGGTCAGGAGCCCAATACTCTTCTGAGAAATCTGGCCGGACGGGGCTGTCCCTGGAAGGGGAGAAAAATGTTTCCTTTTTCAGGAGAGCAGCTCTGAGCAGGTTTGGGGGAAAATTACTTCTAGAGGCGTGACTGCAGGGTCTGAGAGGGACGGAGCCAGGGTGGCGACGTTCAGGGCCTGGCTCTCTCTGGAAGTTCGTGCCGCGATTAGATGCTCCACAGATTTCTGCTGAACAGTTAACCGGGCGAGGGAAAAGCGTCCTTGGTGGCCCACACTCTCTCATTTCATCGTGAGATACCAAGAAATCAAGAGCACAGCCCCACCCTTAATCAAGGCTGGATTCCCATCTATCTGGAAAAGGACACAGGAAGAGGAGAAAGGTAAAATGGCAATGAAAGAGTTAAACCAAGGGGGAGAGGCCTGGTTAGCAGAAAGGCAGCAAACTGACAGCCTGCAGGAGCTTTGACGGCTCCCAGGGACATGTTTAAAATTCGACCTGGTTGGCATCGATTCCATACAGGAAGTTTTCACAGTGAGATCTGAATTTCTCACATCCCACATCCTAAACATCAGCAAATTATATGGCTCCACCTTCAAAATGCAGATGCCCAGAGCGGGGTGAGTTCTCCCCCTCCTCTCTCACCCACCAACCGTCCATTCTCCACACGCAACCAGAGGGATCCTGTGAGGACCGCAGTCAGATCCCTTCCCTCCCCTGCTCAGAACCCTCCATGGCTCCCATCTACTCAGAGCAAAAGCCAAAGTCCTCACAGTGGCCCACAAAGTCCCACACGGTCTGCCCTCATTACCTTTTCACTCTCAGCGCCTTCTGCTTACTCCCTCTGCTCCAGCTACACGGGCCCCTCGCTGTTTCTAGAACATCCTAAGCAGGCTCCCTCCTTGGGACCTTTGCATTGAACGGCTCTCCCTCTGCGTGGCCTGCTGTTCTCCTGGGGAAAGGGTCCCCCACAGCTCATTCTGTGACTCTTTCCAGCCCTCACTCAGATGCCCGCTTCTCACTGAGGTTTCCCTGATGCCCCATCCAGGAGTTCACCCTGCTCCTGACGCTCGACCCTGCCCTGCGTTGTTTCTCCACAGCACTGGTCACCGTCTAGCATGCTACATAGTCTATTTATTTTGTTCAGGTCTGTCTCCCATTAGTTTGCAAGCAGTGTCTTCAGTCTGTTTTGACCTCCATAGACCCTCCAGTGCCTGGAACAGACCCTGCACACAGTAAGTACTCAGAAAACATTTGCACAACGAGTACATTTCCAGTTCCTCTTGAACAATCAGAAGAATTTTGCAGCACTGGATAGGAGCTAGATAGCCAGGGGCCACCCCCTCTCCTGCTTCCCACAGTCCCCACCCAGCCCGATTCACTCATCTGCACCTTCGTCCTCTGGGCCGGTGAGCGAGCACTGTGTTGGGAGCCCAGAGCCCCACATTTTGATCCTAACTTTTCTGTTGTCGTTTCTTCCCCGCCACCTCCCTGTCCCTGCACCTGCCACCCTCCGCCTGGAACACCCTTCTCCCGTCTGCCTGGTAAACTCCTCTTCGTCTTCTAAATCAGGGGTCGGCACACTCCGGCCGCCAGCCAGATCTGGCCCGCCGCCTGTCTCTGTACAGCTTGTGAGCTAAGAATGGTGTTCACATTTTTAAATGGCTGGGGGGAAAAAAATCAAGAGAAGCGTATTTCATGACATGTGAAAATTATATGAAATTCAAATTTCAGTGTCCATAAATAAAGTTGCACTGGCGCACGGCCACACCCGTCGTTTACCTGTTGTCTGGTGCTGCCTTAGCTCTCCAAGGGCAGAGCTGAGCAGTCGCGACAGGGACCGCCTTGCCTGCAGGGTCTCACATATCTCTGGCCTCTTACGGGAAACATTTGCCAACCTCGGTCTAAATCCCGTCTTGAGATGAACAGAAACCAAAACCCACCAACGTCTTTCTCGGCTTTAACTCCTCTGTGAAAACTTCGCTCATTCCTCGGACCCACGTCGGCACCGGGAACCAACTCATATTATTGAACGCTGACTCCCGCTGGCCATGATTTGTTTTCTGTGTATTTGCCCCTGCCTCCTCAAGGCCCTGGATGCCAGAGCGCAGGCTCAAATCGCCCAGCACTGAGTGCATGGCCTGACAGTCAATAAATATTGATTTATTTTAAACTTTCCTGCGAAACCCAGGGCCACCCTGTCTCCACTCCAGGCTCAGTTTTCTCATCTGTAAAGTGGGAGTCTTGGTCCCTAAGATCTCCAGCACTGAGCAGAGGAAGCACACCTGGGTCCTCACCAGGCAGAATGAGATTATTTGCCAAAACAGATGTTTTTTTTAAAAAAGGCATCATGAGAGCACCAAAGGTCACACGCTCGTGGACCGTGGACCCAATTTCAGCCAAAATGTGTTTTACTTGGCTTGCATCTGTTTTGTTTTGTTTTGTTTTTAACTTTGGTATCAGTATAAAGGTAACGCAGTCCACTTCAGTCACAAGGACTATCTCTCTGGCCCGTGTGGGCGTTTGAGTTAGCTGTCCCTGGATGGAGAGTTAAAGATCGTCACAGCCACACCACCAGGAGCCCCAAAGAAGACTCTAGAGTCAAATGCTAGGGATGTATTGAGGATAGTTGTTCCCAAACCTGGCTGAAATCAGAATCACCCGGGGAGTGTATGAGACGCAGACTCCAGGCACCCCTCAGACCCTGGAATCCCGCCCTCCGTAGTTTTTGGCACCGGATGTAAATTTTTTCCCCCAAGATTCTCCCCAAATGCTTATGCATTGCAGGTGGGAAGGTGTGTCGAATCAAGCTCTGCAGACGCGAATTCGGCTGTACCTGTCAAAATTATAAATGCACCGATCTCTTGACCCAGCAGTTCCACTTCTGGGAATCCATCTTCCAGACCAGCGCTCCTTAAACTTTAATGCGCATGCCAATCCCCTGGGCATCTTTTTAAAATGCAGTTCCTGATCCAGGAGGTCTGGGGTGGGGCCTCTGATGCTGTGCTTCTAACGAAGCTCCCGTTTGATGCCCAGCTGCTAGTCCTGGGACATTTTGAGTAGCCAGGCTCTACCTCTCCCCACAAACATGCCCAGAGATTACATACAGGATGACTCACTGTACCATAGTGTGTCATTGCAACATTGGAAATAACCTAAGTGTTCATCAACAGGGGACCAGTCAAATAGGTGCACGTCTGCCACAGACCACTACACAGCTTTGAAAATATCAAGGCAGCTCGTTATGTACTGGTATGGAATTCTCTCCAGGACATATTATTAAACAAAAGAAGCAAGGAGCATAACGGTGAGTGGAGTGGGCAACTATTTTTATAAAGGGTGTTGGGGGGAATGCTTACGTTCATATTGAATTGCAGAAGCACAGAATAGCCTGGCAGGAGAAACTGAGAACTGAGTGCCTCTAGAGAGGGGAAGTGAGTGGATGGAGAGGCAGGTGACATTTTGCCATACCCATTTGAATTTTGAACTATGTGACTTTAACACCTGTTCAAAAAATAAATTAAAAATTTAAATTATAATGATGCATAAATAAAAAGACTCACCACATGCTTCTAATGCTCAGACATGGATTTAGACAGAAAAGCTGAGCTGCATGCTCCAGGCTGGGTCACCTCCTACCTCAGTACACCGTATCCATATGTAGACACACACACACACATTGGCATACAGCTTCGAGGACGGTCCGCGTGGCGTGTTGGCAAGCGTGCTGGGTTTAAACTCCGCAAACCTCGGTTGCATCCCGGTTCCACCAGACGAGTAACATAGAGCAAGACATTCAGCCTCAATGAGCCCCATTTCATGAGGATGATCTAAACAACCCCGGCTGCCCTGTAGACCTTGGGTGGTAGGAAATGCATCACAGACTGTCCAGTGTACACGTGGACCTCGATGCTGAGCAAGGGGCTCCCAGCCTGGTCTCCACAGGGTCTCATGCACACCTCCCAGGGCACCACGCAAGGTGGAAACTCAATACCTTGACCTTTGCAGTCAGGCAGCTGCTCCAAGCAACCCCTGGCAGTGCTAACCTCCAACTCTCCTCCCACCGTCTGGTCCAGCTGCCAGACTGAGTCACACGCAGGCCGAGGGACAGGCACATGACCTGTGCATGGGGCTGGTGTGAGTGTGGTGGTTGGAGAAGGGTGGGAAAGGCTGTAAGAGGCTGTCACTCCCCTCAGTGGAAAATGTCCTGCCAGAGGAGGAGATCTAAGCCTGCCTCTAGTCTGGAACTCAGCTGGCTGCCTGGCTTTCTAGCAGAACTTCTCCTCCAGGAAGCCCACCGGGTATGTGTGCATGTGTGTGTGCCATGTATATGAGACGGAAAGAGAAAAAAGTGTACAAGGGGATGATAATAAAAATAACAAATACTGAGCGCTTACCATGTGCCACTCTCTGTCCTAAGCATCTCGCAGATGAAACTCAGTGAATCTTCATTGACACGAGCATCATCATCCTCATCCCCATCTTCCAGATGAGAAGACTGAGGCACAGCGCAGGTAATTAATTTACCCAAGGTCACAGAGCCTGGATTCAGAGACAGGCAGTCTGACCCAGCGCCCCAACCCTGAACCTTTCCTTCCGTGAAGGAGTTTTCCGGAGGTCACTTACGTTGGCATCTGGCGGTCTGACCGTGGGCATATTGACCCCATGCTTCGAGTTACAGAGCCTCAGTTTCCCCACCTGTAAAGCGAGGATCATCCTAGCAGTACCCTCCTTTCAGGGCTGTTTTGAGGCTCACTAATGAGGCGTTGAAAGCCCTGTTGACTCCCGTGAAGACCATCACTGTTAATCTGATTATCACGCCCGTCATCACCCAGGACTATTGAACAAGGTTCAGAAAACCCCAGTCCTGAGCAAGAAGGAGTCAAATCTCTCTTTTTAGCAGTTTGCGCATATCGCTCATCTGCAACATGTAACCTAAATATCTTGCCCTTTTCCTGTTTCCGTCAACCCCTGTTAGAAGTCAGACAGGGCTGGTATAGAAAACGTGCAGATCTTGCTCACGATTAAAACCACTCTTTCTTTTAAAGACACCAAGAATCTTGATTTCTGCTGAGAGAGTCTCACAAAAGAGAAACCCACACGGGGCCCTACCTCCAGCCTGGTGGCAGAGGCACAGATGAAATTTGTCTTTCCAGGTCACTTCCATTTCTGCGTCCCTGGAAGGTTAATTCAATTCAACAGTTATTTAGTAAGCATTTACGCTATTCGAGGCCCCTGCTGGGGACTGGGAAGATGGCACTGAACAAGACAGACAAAAATCCCCATCTCATGGAGCTGACATTCTAGAGGAGGAAACAGACAATGAACAAGTGAAGAGATCATCTCATGCCAAATGTCAAGAAACGCCATGAAGAAAAATAAAACAGAGTAAGGGCATGGAGAGAGATGGGAGTAGGGGGCTGTTATTTTGAACAAGGTGATCAGAGAAAGCTTCTTGGAAACATTTGAGTGGAGAGCTAATGAAGTGAGGGTAGCCGGGGGAAAGAATATTTCAGGGTGAGGGAGTGAGTGGCATGTACAAAGGCCCTGAGGCAGAATGAGGGAGAGAATGGTAGGAAATTGTTCAGGCAGGCAGGTAAGTCTTGCTTCTCTCCTCCGTTCTTCTCTGCCAAACTGGGATGAAGACAGCAGCTTGCTGCCCCACCTCCATCCCGGAGCCTGCTAGGAGATAATGGAGGGGAAAGTGCTTTGAGAGGGAGAGCAGGGACCGATTAAGTGTTATTAATGGACACGCTGGACAAGGCCCATGCCAGGGGCACTTTGGGACAACGTGGTTTCTCCTCCCTCCTGGCAAGGCTGTGTTATCCTAAATACCAGCACCAGGAGAGTCCAAGTTCAAATATTTCCACTCTCTCATTTGAGGGATGGAAAAAGTAGGGCCCAGAGAGGGAAGGAGACCTGCCCAAGGTCACATAGCAAGTTCCTGCCAGAGCCCCAAATTGCAGGATTCGGCTCAAGAGTAACTAATATTGAACCATCTCCCTCTCAGGCAAAGATGAGAGTAAACAAAATCAATATTCTTATCGCCTTAAGAAGTCGTTGCTTCCTCAGAGAAGGAGGTGAGACTATTTGCTGAGGAGTTGGCTGGGGGAAGTCACACTTTGCAAAGCAAACAAGATGTGTTAAATGAGCAGTTTCTCCCACAGGCTGGTCTCTTTGCTCTCAGCAAGTGACTTCTCATTTGTGCTTTTCAAAACATCCCCCTAATTTTCTTAGATCCTTGTAGTCCGTGCTGAGCGAGAGTCAGAGAAGATTCTGGGCTCTTTGTCCCCTTTCCACAGATGAGGAAACTGAGGCCCAGAGTAGGGAAATAGCTCACGTGAGGCCGTACAGCAGAGTTATTTTTTCGGTCAACAGATAGCCATGACAATGGACTGGGAAAATGGCAGGGAGCAGGCCACCCAGAAAATAACGTAATGAACAAGGTCATTTCAGAGAATTCCAAGAGCTCCGGGTGGAATCCACAGAGGGACTGGTAGGACCAATTCACTGTGGTCAGAGAAGGGCCCAGGGGAGGTGACATGTGCGTGGAGCCCATAGCTTGAGAAGTAACCAGCCACGTCCAGAGCTAGGCAGAAGAGGGCTCCAGGCCAGGGGACAAGCGTGGTGTTGCAGGAACAGGAAGGAAAGGCCACAGGGAGAGAAGGGGAGATAAGACCAGAGAGGTGGGGCAGGGCCTTGCTGGAGCGGGGCCTTAAAACCCAGATCTCCTTCTTCGGAACCGAGGCTCGCTCTTTCACGAGTCCCTCTGGCCCTCTGCACACCCTGGGCTTCCTCAGCCGACCCAGGAAGTTCCTGGTGTCCTCTCTGCATGGACCTCTGGTACCATCTTGCCCGCTCGGCCCTGATTCCCACGAGCTCACGCAGCATCAGCCGCCTTTCTCTCACACACAGGCAGACGTTCACCTCTGGTTTCTCAAGTTCACACTCTGGGAGCCTCACACCAGTGGAGGAATTTGCGTCTCCCTCCTCCCCTGGAGCAGCAGGAGTTGGAATGGGGGTAGGGAAGAAGAGAGAGAGCAGAGAAGAGCTTCAGGAGTGAACTGCCTGCAAGCTAGGTGGAAAGGCAGAGGGAACACAGGCCGGACCTGGTGAGGGGGACAGGCTCCCAGGGACCAGAGCTGTCTCCTCTGGCCTCACTCCTGGTGTTAGGAGGTGGCAGACAGGATCCCAGAATGAGGCAGGCCAAAAATAGCCAAGTAGCAGGGACAGCCTCTAGGAGACCCTGGACGGGAAGGGGCCATCAGACCTCCAGAACCCTTCCTTGGTGTCATCGTTCGTTGACGTACGCAGCTGTAGTCGTTCTTTTTAATTGAGATGTAATTGACATATTTCATTAGTTTCAGGTACAACACAACGATTCGATATTTGTAAATCTTGAGAAACGATCGCCACGGTAAGTCTAGTTAGCTTCCGTCACCATGCATAGTTACAAATTTTTTTTCTTGTGATCAGAACTTTTAGCATCTCCTCTCTTAGCATCTTTCCAATACACGATATAGCATTATTAACTACAGTCACCACGCCATCTATTACACCCCCAGGACTTAATTATTTTATATCTGGAAGTTTGTACCTTTTGACCTCCTTCACCCATTTCCCACCCCCGACTCTGGCAACCTCAAGTCTTCTTAATATTAATAACAATAGTTCAGATTTATTGAGCGCACACTGTATGCTGTGTATGGTACTGAGTACTTTACAGTCTCACTCACAAAAGCACCTATGTCAGACGGGAAGAAAGAGATTCTCGGAAAACTTGGTGATTATCACGGATTTCAGGGGGCCAGCTGGATCAAAACAACTACAAAGCTGGTCACCTAACACCCCTCCCCCCTCCCCAGGAGACACCCCCTGGAAGGCCCTCCCGCGGGCCTGTTCCGGAGCCACCCTTCAGGAGGACCTTCCAGACAGAAACCAAGATGCCCGCTTCACCCCCTGTTAGGACGGCTGCTGTCAGAAAACCAGAAAATAACAAGTATTGGGGAGGATGTGGAGAAACTGGGACCTCTGTGCTCTGTTGCTGGGAATGTAATGGTGCAGCCACTGGAAAACAGTATGACATTTCCCCTAAAAATTAAAAATGGAATTACCGTATAATCCAGCAATTCCACTGTGGGTATACACCCCAAAGAAGTGAAAGCAGGGGCTCAGCCAGTTATTTATACACCTTTGTTCACAGCAGCGCTGTTCACAACGGCCAAAAGGTAGAAGCAACCCAGGTGCCCATCGACTGATGAGTGGATAAATACAACGTGGTATAAGCATACGACAGAATATCATTCAGCCTTAAAAAGGAAGGAAATTCTGACACAAGCTACAATGTGAATGAACCTTGAGGACATTATGCTGAGTGAAACAAGCCAGTCTCAAAAGGATCAATACTGTATGATTCCACTTATGTGAGGCCCCTCGAGCAGCCAAATGCACAGAGACAGAAAGTTGAAGGGTGGCTGCCAGCGGCTGGGGAGAGAGGGGAGTGGGAGTTATTATTTCATGGGCACGGAGTTCCAGTTTTGCCAGCTGAAAAGAGTTCTGGAGACGGATGGTGGGGATGGTTGCACAGCAAAATGAATGTATTTAATAGCACCGAACTGTGCACTTAACAATGGTTAAGATATTAGGTGTATTTTGCCACGATTAAAAATTGAAAACAAAAAAAGGAAAAGATGCCCCTGCCTCTTCTCTGGGGCCCAGAAAGGAGGTCTCATTTAATGACAGGAAGGACCCCCAGCAGTCCTGGGGCCCCGTCCACTTCCCTCTGGACATTAACAGTCTGAGGCAGGCCTCTGTGACCCTAAGAGAAGCCATCTGAGACTTTAGTGTTGCCCTTTGGCCCCAGAACAGCATCTCAATGAAAGGACGTTGAGAGAAATAGAGTTGGAGTTCTCATATTGTCTTTGGGTGACCTTGGACAATTCACTGTATCTCCTTGGGCCTCAGTTTCCTCATCTTACCAAGTGAGGGGGTTGGACTTCAGAAGTTGCCCAGGAATCCTGTCTGGCTCCCAGAAGTGTCTTGTCTGTCTGTAATAAGATTTAAAATTGGGACGGTCAGCCACCCAGGGCTCTGTTCCTCCGTGGTCACCACCGTTGAAGGTGGCCCCCCTGGATGGAGCCAGCGCTGCCCAGTTCATGGGCCTGACCCTCCCTGCCAGGGCCCCGGAGGTGCTTGAGTTTGCAAAGCCTGGACAAGAGGACACCAAGGAGCCTCTGACTTCAGTGATGGCTTCGTTAGGCTTTCCGAGTGAAGATTTCTTCGAAAACACAGCTCTGGGGTTTCTGACCATGGGACGCATTGTCTCTGGGACCTCTCCTTTCTCGTCCTAACGTCAGCATTCTGCAGACCAGTTCCCTAACTAGGGGGACACCACAGCAGGGTCTCACACCCCCCACTGCCATCTCACGATTGGACGTCACACTTCCATGTCCTGAGATTCCCAGCAGGGAGGGAAGAAGCCCCCACACACTTCACTTGAGGGGCTTTCAGACAGCAACGTCCCTTCCACTGTCCATCTCAAAGCCTATAGAAAGCAAAAAAATAAGAGCCAAAAATACTCATTAAGGTCTTTTGATTCAAACAAGAGAAACAGAGCTGACACCGTCACCCTTGTCTTCTTCCTCACCGTATTGGAGTACTAACAATGGCTGACTTTAATTGAGCAATGACTGTGTGCCAGGCTTTCTTCTAAGTGCTTTGCATATTGTTTCCTTTGTACCCCACAGCAATCAGAAGAGGTAGGCGCTATTATAACCCCATTTTACAGAAGATGCCACTGAGGCAGAACCCCCGTGGGGGCCGTGAGGAGGCCTGGGGCAGACTTCAGCTCTTTCGCCTCTTGTGATGTGACCTTGGACAAGTCACTTCTTCTCTCCAGGCCTCAGTTTTCTCATCAGTGAAATCTCCAAGTTGACCAAGGTCATCATCACGGTCTGAACGTTTTATTATTCCTTGAACACATTTCCTGAAAATCAAAGCATAATGAAAAGAGTGAATTGGAAACTACGCTTGTGAGTGTAGGGCGTGTGTGTACATGTGTGCGCACGCATGCATGTGTGCGTTTTAAAAGCCAGTTAGTCGACAATCCTTTGCATTCTTCCTTCTAAACCTGGGCCTGGCCGAACGGCTCCCGCACAGAAGGGCCGCTGAGCCATCAACAAGGAGGCACCACAGGATCCACCGTCAGCGTTCACGAGCACTGCCACGGCGTGGGCCTCAAAAGCATGCTGCTGGGACACACAAAGAGATCCAGAAACGTGCCATGAAGGAGACGGCAACTCCAGATGTGATCAAGCTGCAGGGACAAGCAATGTCCCCCATCGGATCCGTGTGCGGCTGTTGGAGAAACATGAGGAGAACTCACCATGCAAGCTCTCTACACTGGCCACCTGTGTCCCGTCACCACCTCCAAAAGTGTGCCGTCAACGTGGATGAGAACAAACTGCTGACTCTCAAGTAGAGTTATAAAACCGCCCAAAAAACGCTAATTAATCAAACTTCTAAAACTGAGCCTAAAATTTTTTTTAACTTAGTAGACATTTTAAAGCAGTTTTACGTTTACAGAAAAATTTGAGGGGAAAGTACAGAGAGTTCCCCTGTACCCTCTCACCCCCCGCCCAAGTTCCCCCTGTTATTGGCATCTGGCGTTGGTGTGGCACCTTTATTACAATGGATGAGCCAATGTTGATACGTCATCATCAACTAAACCCATCGTTTACGTTAGGGTTCACTCTGCGCCGTCTATCCTGTGGGTTTGGACAAATGCATAACGACACGTATTTGCCATTGCAGTACCATCCACTGGTACTCACTGCCCCAAAATGCTCTGTGCCCTGCCTATGCGTCCCTCCCTCCCCCCAAACCCCTGGCAGCCACCGATCTTTTCACCGTCACCATAATCATATAGCTGTCCCAGAATGTCATCTGGTTGGAATCGCACAGTATGTCGCCTTTTCCGATTGGCTTGTTTCGCTCAGTGACGTGCACTTCTGGTTCCTGCACGTCTTTTCGTGGATTAACAGCTCATTTCTTTTTAGTGCTGAATAATATTCCGTTGTCTGGATGGACCAGTTTGTTCGTCCATTCAGCTCCTGAAGGACGTCTTGGTTGCTTCCAAGTTTTGGCAATTATGAATAAGAGTTTATACATTTTTTTATAATTTTTTCTTCCAATTGCAAAAGCAATGACACACGATCACTGTAGATCAGGAACGCACAGACAAGCGCAGGGAACGAAATAAAAATCTCCCATTTTATGAATAAAGAAACTGAGGCTCTGGGAGGGGAAGTAAAATGTTCATTTATTCATTCCTCCAGTGAATATTTACGGAGGACCTACTATGTGCAGTCTGTGTGCTGGAGTAGAGGACATTGCTGGGAACAAGGGAGACAAGGTCTCCACCCTCTTGGAGTTGACATTCTAGGTAGACAATGACCGACTTTCTTTGTTCCAGGCATTGTTCCAGAATCTCTGTGTGCATCAAGGCAGCTAACCTTCACAGGCACATGAGGAAGTAAGACTCGTTATCCCATTCACAGATGGGAAAGCTGGGGTCCAGAGAGGTCAAATCACTAACCTAAGGGCACAGAGCTCGAAGGTGGCGGAAGCAGGGTTTGAGCCCAGGTCATGGGGCTCCGAGTCTGTGAGTTTACCCTGCTTTAAAATAAGGGGAAGTCATTTCAGCCTGAGAGTTGGGGGCAGAGCCCAGGCTGAACCCCGGTCTTCAGTTTCTGGGCTCCTTTGTGCTAGGGACCCTCTGCCTTTCAGGGTTCTGAGAAGCCAAACTCCTTTGTTCTTCGTGGCTTCTTGGCCTGGTCCCTGGGGGCTGCGGGGAAGGCCCTGGCGCTCACAGCCTGGCCTCCTGGCTGGCCAGAGCTCCCGAATGCAATCACATCCCCTTTATTTTTAAGCCATTAAGTCCCTGATGACAAACGCCGTTCTTTGGATGAGCAGGCCGACCTGACCGGGAGAGCAGAGTCGCTGGGTATGGAAAAACGATCTGGAAGCCACACGCCTCAGCGGGTGTTTGTGACCATCAGGCAGGGAGGGCAGCCTCGCCCCACTCTGCTTCCCTCGGGGCAGTTCACAGTCAGCAGCTGCAAAAGCTGACAGTTTCTAGGACTGTGCTGGTGAGGCGCTGGGCGAACAGGGGCTCTCATACAGCGCTGGTGAGAGAAAGCCGTTGTAGCTGCTTTGGAAACAGTTGACACCAACCACCCAACTTTAAAGGAATCTGACCCAGCGATTCAGGGTCTGAGAGTCCATCCTACAGCTGTCCTCACTTGTGCGTAAAACGGCCTGTGCATAGGGCCGGCCCAGTGGCCGAGTGCTTAAGTTGGCGCGCTCTGCTTCAGCGGCCTGGGATTTCACTGGTTCAGATCCTGGGCGTGGACATGGCGCTGCTCATCAGGCCACGCTGAGGCAGCGTCCCACATGCCACAACTAGAAGAACCCACAACTAAAAAATATACAACTATGTACCGGGGGGATTTGGGGGAGGAAAAAGCAGGAAAAAAATTAAAACAAACAAACAAACAAACAAAAAACGGCCTGTGCACGAGGCACTACACTATGGCAGTTTGTAGGGAAAGGACTGGAGCGACCCCAGCCTGCTCCTGTCCTCTAAATAGGTCTCTGGTTAAATAAATAAGGTCCACGGTTGCAAAGAAATGCTACGCTCTTGTTCAAAGAAAAAGGCAGCTCTCGTGTACTGGACTGAGCCCTCTTCAAGACAGACCATTAAGGGGGAAAAGCAAGGCTCCGAAGCTTTCACGCTGTCTCAATTGTAACAAAAAGAGGGGGCACCTACGTCTGCAGAGGTGCTGAATCGAGAAAGAGGGCAGGGACCTGGGCCAGCACCCCAGCTCTGACCCTCCCTTGTGTGTAATGAAGAGCAAAGTACTCCACCTCCCTGTGCCTCAGTTTCCTCACTGTATAATTGGGTCCTGAGCCGGACTTGTTGGAAGGATTAAATAAAGCAATCAACATAAGGGGCCCTACTCAGCGCCTAGGACATAGGAATTGGTCAAGAAAGAAGCTGGAATAATAATTATCGTTATGCACAAACTCTCTCTGGAGGGGGGCACAAGAAACCGGGTAACAGGCTGCTTCTGGCAACTGGGAGAATGAGGGGTGGGAGGGAGGGCAACTGACCTTTCCATGGATGCCCTTATTATAAGCATCTGATTTTTTCTTACCTTGTGCATGTATCACACACATGTTTAAAGAATATTCTTTAAAATAGAGGAGCAGGGCAAAGTGAAAATGAGAATGAATAGGTGAGGCGTGTTCAGATGATTTTCCAGCTGGATTTTCCGAGCTAACAGCAACTTGGGTCCTATGGTTCAAGGCCTTGCTGCTCGAGGACATCGCCCGGGAGCTTGCTGGACATGCGGGACCTCAGCCCTACCCCAGACCCGCTGAACCAGCAGCTGTGTCTTAACAACACGTCCAGGTGCATCACACGCGTGTGCAAGTTTGAGAGGCGATGGTTCTAGGATTGCAGTCCTGGAGGCTGCCAAAGGCCAGAAGACAAGTGTTTTTCAGTTTCGTGAGTCAGCCCAGCACAGGATGAATGGAAGGAGTTGCCCCTCCCTTGGGGCTGGGGGGGAGGGGAGAGAACAGCAAGAATTAGGAACTCTGCTTGCTCTCTCCCCACAAGAGGTTGTAGCACGTGAGATGCGAGGCATGTGGCTTTTAGCAGCTCCCCACTTAGGGTTTAAAATAACTTTCTGGTTCAAAAAAAAAAAAGAAAGAAAGGAAGAAAGAGAAGGGAACCTCCCAGTGCAGCCCACACAGCCTCAACATGAAAGGAAGGCCTCTGCTCCCCCCATCCCGGCCCCCAGCCCACTTCATCTCTCTTTGGAGACAGTGACAGAAATGCTCAAGCAGAAATCGAGTGGGAGATACTTAGAGCCGAAGGGCTTCTGAGATAATCCACTCCAAGCTTCTCCTTTAGCAAACAGGAGACCTAGAGGCTCAGAGAGGGGAAGCGGTTTGTCCAAGGCCACATAGCAAATTAGGGGCAGAAGCAGTTCCGGAATCATAGAGGCGAGAGAGGCCTTGAAACCCCCTGCTCCAGAGTTACAAACTCGAGGGCCTCACAGGTAATGGCTATAAGAGAAGATCGGTCCCTTCAACCCACGGGCAGAGCAGGCACGTGAGCCAGGCTGGGCCGACAAGAACTGGTTCTGGAACTTTTCTTGGTACTGGGAGCCATCTTTGCATCTACCCAGGTACAGAGCCTGCCACGTTTTTATTTTAATTGTAGTGAAATATGCATAACGTAAAATTTACCATCTTCGCTGTTTTTAAGTGCAGTTTGGTAGGGTTAAGTACATTCACATTGTTGTGCCATGAGCCTACCACTTTCGATAGAAACACGGGCATAAGAAGTGTTTCACTTTTCTCTTAGTTCTCGTCTAAGAAGAACTACAGGGAGCAAAATCATGAATGGCAACAGACACCAGGTGGCAGGGTCAGGGAGACAACAGGGAGGTCGGGAGGGTGAGGTCTGTGGCAAACTGGAGTGCATGCACCCCATCTGAGAGGCAGCCACTAGTCAGCGCCAGCTGACTCTTGCCTACAGGAATGCTAGATCAACTATATATGAAAATAGCTGATGTTTCAAACTTTTTTTCAAATTCGAAACATTTTGAAAAGGTAAATAAAAAGTCTCCCTCCCACTCTAGTCCTTTGCTCTCATAGGTATTATTATTGATTTTTTTATGAATAAAGTTTCTTTATAATTATACAAGCAAATAGTAACATATACATACATATATATTTTTCTTTATACAAAAGAGGGTATAATAAACACTTTGTTTCACACCTGGCTCTTTTATGTAACAATATATCCTAGAGGACTTCCCTTATCAGCACCGAGACAGTGTCCTCAGCTTTTTTCCAGCTGCATAGTATTCCATCATACGGAATTCCCTACTGACAGGCACTGGGCTGTTTTTCAAACTGTTGCATGATAAACAATGCTTCCTGAATAACCTCTGACATAATATCATTTTTCACGTGTGCGAGTGTATCTGTGGGATAAATTCCAAAAAGTGGAATTTCTCTATGTGCATTTTTAATATTTAATGAATTTACTAAATTATCCCCCTCATAGTGGTTGTACCAAGATCCACTCCCGCCAGTCGTGGATAAGTGAATATTTCCTCACAGACACCTAATTGTTTTAATGTTGCTAAATGAACTAAAATGAAACAAAATGAAAACAATGTGCCATCCAAACAAACATGGCTGTGGGCCACATTGGCCCCAACTTTACCAACTCCAACCTTTCAAAGCCCAGAAATGTTGATTGACTTGCCTCAGGTTGCACAGCAAATGAACTGCAGAGTCAGAACTCAAATTTCGACAGCCCAATGTCTATGCCAACTTGGGGGACCCCTCAGCTTTGGTGGTAAGAACCTGGGGCTTCTGCAGAGTGACCTGGAGCCTTTGTCAATTCAAGGAGTTGAAAAAGTCCTGCTTATTTGCAGACGGGGACGATGGATGGAGCAGCCCTCACACCCAACAAGTGCCCTCCCCTCAGATACACCAGTCAGCTCTGGATGGGTAGCAAGCAACTGCAAACTTTTATGTAATTCTGTTCCTTGACCTGAAATCCTTCACCACATGCTCGAGGAAGCCTCTTACTGCAGAAGAGAGGCTGCGACTAAAACCCAGCAAGCAGCTTGGGATCCAGACAGACCTGAGCCCCAATTCTGGCTCAGCCTCTTGCAAGCTGCTTGATTTTGGATGATTGTCCCTTGTAAGCTTCCGTTTCTTCAACTATCATATGGCGATAATAATAGTCCCCACGTCGGGTTATCCTTGGTAACCACAGTGGACACAAAATAAGTACCTTAAACATTAAAATGAGGCCCAGCTCACCAAGATGCTCAGGCTGCAAGAGGCTCGAAGGAACAGGCCCTGAGTGAGAGAACAGAGGAGAAGCTTCCTTTGTAGTTTTATTGTGTTTATGCTACTAGATTGTAAACTCCTTGAAGGCAGGCACCATCTCGAGCCGGTAAGACGGCCATGGGACTCAGTAAATGTTTTTTGTTTTTTTTTTTTTATAAATTTTTTTTTTTAAAGATTTTTATTTTTTTCCTTTTTCTCCCCAAAGCCCCCTAGTACACAGTTGTGTAGTCTTCGTTGTGGGTCCTTCTAGTTGTGGCATGTGGGACGCTGCCTCAGCGTGGCTTGATGAGCAGTGCCATGTCCGCGCCCAGGAGTCGAACCAACGAAACACTGGGCCGCCTGCAGCGGAGCGCACGAACCTAACCACTCGGCCACGGGGCCAGCCCCAGGACTCAGTAAATGTTTTGCAAGACAGAATGAAATAAGCGGTGGGTGCAAAGCACCGTGGGGAAGGGCACCCCACTCCAACGGGGGCCTGGGAGGGCTTCTGGAGGCTTGCAAACCAGCCCTCGACGGAGGATTCGGGGGTGGAAGGGGATCCGGTGGTTACTGAACAGCTATTTGCTTAGCACTCTGTTTCCTGATTTTATTTTTTTCTACTTAGTTTTCTTCTCTTTTAAAAGTAACGCAAGTGTATCAGTCAGCTTTTGCTGCAGACTAAACTCTCATTTATTTCTGGCCCCCGCATCTATGGATTTTCCAAGGAGGCACACTGTTGATCTCATGACCTCAGCGGGGCCTCTGGACAGCGGGTTTGGTTCAGATCCGCCCCATACGTCACGCACCTGGGGAGGAGGAGCGGGCTACCCAGCATATGTTCTTTCCATGGTGCAACACGGCAGCACAGGGGACTCCCCAGCACCTTCAAGCCTTTGTTTGTATCACGTCCGCTAATAGCCCATTGGCCAACGCCAGTCACACGGCCAAGGCCAAAGACCGGAGATGGAGATGTACGTCTGTTCCCCGGAAGTCGAGGGGGAGAGGGTGCATATTTGCTCAGACCTGGCCTACTCCACTGCACCCAGTGATACGTGAGCCCAGTCTCCTCAAAAATTCAAACGAGAAAGTCGAAAAGCCTGACAAGGGAAGAAAACGCTTCACCATCCCCCCCACGTGGCCGTCTCCCCGCCGGGCGTGCCCGCTCCATCGGTTCGCTTGAGTCTCCTCACACTGTTTCCCACGCTTTCACACACACACACACGAAGGTTTTTATTTTACACAATGAGATCGTACTACACGGATTTTCCCATGACGACTATATAAGCGTCAAATCATTTAACTGTTACAGTGACCCCATGATTAGGCTTTTTCAGTTTCCGTCGTAGAAACGAGGCATCCGAGGTTAAGATGCTGACCCAAGATGACCCGCCCTTTAAATGGCTGAATCAGGATTCAAACCCAGGACTTCCCAACAATTCTTTCGGTTACAATGAGTCTGACTCTGTAGAAGGGGGATGGCATTGTACCACCAAACTTGTTGTCACCAGCCCACTATGCCTGTCCTACGGGACCACAGAGAGGGAGGTGTGTGTGTTTACATGTGTGTGAGAGAGGGAGCAGGTGAGTTTTCTGAAAAGGAGAAGGCAGTGGTCGCTACGACCAGATTTCAGTTAGGGGCTTAGAGAGACACAACGTACAGGAGAAAAGACCCTCACGTTCAAGTCGCTGGTAATGAAGCCAAAGAAACAAGGATCCTCTCAGGCAGTTTACCAACCTGGCCGGATGCGCTAGTTGAAGTGCTGGACGCCTGCAGGAAGTGTTATTATCTGTCAGTCTCCGAGCTGAACACTGAAGGCGAGCTCGGCCTGGGGCTGACGTCCCTGCCCAGCCTCGGGGGAGGACACGGGCCGTACCCAGTTCCTAGAAAAGGGTAGGATTGAGAAAAAGGAGAAAGAAAGAACGTACTCTCAGCATGAATTGTAAACGGTGACAAACCAGGTTCCTAGAAAATGGGTGGGATTGAGAGCAAGGAGAAAGAACGCACTCTCAGCATGAATTGGAAACAGGGACAATCGTTACACTCACTGGCAGCAGCAGGTGCCATATGAGTGTGTCACCAGGGGGCTTAATTTAGATTGGGGTCAGAGGAGACATCTTGAGGAAGTGACATTCAAGCAGAAACCTGAAGGCTGAGCGGGAATTAGGCAAAGAATAGGGGAAGAGAGGGAACAGTCTGTGGGAACAGCCTTGATTGAAGCTGGAGAGAGTTTGGGCATCAGAAAAAGAGAAAGGATGCCTGGGGGGTGAGGAAGAGCGTGGGGAGGGGGTGGGAAGTGGTGTGAGATAAGGCTGGGCGGTTGGCAGGGCCTGAGCTGAGCTGCGTTGGGAAGGCGGGTAAGAGGGGAAAGGCGTGGTGTGACCACAGGCCGGTGCTGTGACCACAGGCTGGTGCCAGGGGAGGGTTGTGCATTTAGGTGACTGTGCAAGAATGGCTTGATGGGCACATGAGCAAGCAAGGTCAGAGCAGCAAAAGCTCTGTGTCAACCATGTGGTGACTCTGGATATGATTTCATCTGTTCAGGTCTGCAGGTAAAAACTCAAAGTTTCGAAAGGGTGCCTCGAATAGCAGAACTTGAGAAGCCCTTTGCATGGAGTTTGAACAAAGCACAAAAGAGACAGACCCTGCTGTGTCTGCAGTGCAGGCTGGGGACGAGGCAGGGGACGGATCGGTGTTCGGAAGGCGTCACAGGTGCCATCTGAGCTAGGTCTTGAGGAATGAATCAGAGATCAGTAAGCAAGGAACGGAGAGAGGACACAACAGGCGGCAGGCACAGCAGAGGCAAAGGCAGGCTGTTCTGACAGTACCCAGTGGGCGGAGGGAACAGGCCAGAAAGCTATGAGCATAGGCTCCTGGCGGAGAAGGGCACAAAGGAAGGCTGGGTAGCACAGGCACAGTGGGGACAGGCTGCGCAGAGAGAGCCTCCCACGCCAGACCCGGGGCCCAGGGAGCAGGAGGATCAGATGGGCCGTAATATTATATTGGGTTCACCTCCCCGCTCTCTCACCCCAAGGGACCAGAGTAAGGCATTCGGGGCCCTCCCTCCTCTCCCTCTACACAAAGACACACCCTTGGCTGTGGCAGGCTGTCCTCCCTTGGGGGAGGTCGAGGTGGCAGATGGGGGTGACAGATCCTGTCATCCTATCCCCAGTCCCTGGGTCAGGAAGCCCTTTCCCCAGCGGGCTCCAGCCCAGGTCAGCTGTTAAGACAGAGGTTGGAAAACTGTTTTTCTCATCCACCTGGCCTCAGGTGGGCGGGAATGGAAGCCAACCCGAGTCCTCTGGAGACGGCTCTGGTTGCGGAATCAGCCCTGAGAGGACACGAAGGAAACCCAAGGCAACATGAAAGATGTCAGGAGGCGGCCAAGGGCTGATCTTATCAAGCTAGCTCCTCCTTGGAAGCAAAGAAAGGGAATAGAGCTCTTCTTGTTGTCTCTCCTTTCCTTCCTGGTTAATTGCCGGCCAGGGGTCTGTGCGACGGGAGTTGTGGGGGACACTTGGACACAGACAGGCGGACAGGTTTCCCAGCCGCCTGGCTTTTTAACATTTTTTGTTGGAAGTCACATCCTCAAGCAAACTGTTGGGCACCACTTAGGGAGCGCCCACCAAAGGCTGTACAGGAGGCTAAGTGCGCTGGGGAGACACAGAAAAGGTACGAGACTGTCTTTGTGCAAAAGGAGTCTATAATCTAGACGGAGCAGCAAAAGAGGCACAGCTTTATCTGTCTCACTCAACTGTGAGCTCGTGAGGAGCAAGGACCTGGTCAAAACCATCCTGGCACCTGTCGCTGGAGCCAAGCACAGGGCGGGGCTGGATATCCATGTCATCCCATTCAGGACTCTTTCGGTGTGAGTATTAGAAACCCAGCTCAAAGTGGCTTAAATGGAAAGTGGAATATATTGACTCACAGAGCTGAGAAATCCAGGGCTAGGATGACTTCAGGCTTGGCTGGATCTAGGGGTCAACTGATGTCACCACGGTCAGACTTTCTTCCTCTCCGCCACTTGTCCCTGTCCTCTTTGTGTTGACCTCTTTCTCAGGTGGATTCTTACCAAGTGGTAGCTCTTGGTGGCAAGACTTATATCTTTAGCAACAGCAGTGGAAAGAGTTCCTTTTCTCTTAATAGTTACAGCAGAAGTGCCTGGACTGGATCTTGCAGACCTGATGTGGGTCACATGCTGACCCCTGATACAATCACTGCCCGGGGAAACAGAATATGCTCATTGGCCAGGCCTGGGCCCTATGTTTATTTCATATTTGTTACATGAATAAACATGAGATGCTAGACACAGAAATGTAATATTATACATTTGAACAACAGAGCAACTAGAATGATTCTTTTTAAAACCTACATCAGATCATCTCAATCTTCTGCTCTGAGCCTTCTACCCAACCCAGAGCAAAAGCTCAAGTCCTTACAACAACCCACAGGCCTTATATGATCTGCACCCCTGCCCAACCCCGATTCCTCGCTGACTTCCTCTCCCACAATCCCTCGCTCACTGTGTTCCAGGCAGGCTGTCCTCCTCGCTGATCTATAATTAGGCCTACAGTAGCTTCAGGTTCTTTGTTAACAAAATGGGGACACTTGTAGTAGACATCTGGCATTTTGTCTGCCCAGCACCCCTCTTTTCCTGGCAACTCAGGGACATCCCCTCACCCCTATGTGTTTCAGGGAATGTTGGCCCCCTACCCGATCCAGAGATGGACTTGTGATGGCCAATCAGAGCCTTCCAGCAGCGTTCCAAAACCATTCACAGAGTTTGGGTCAGAGATGAGCATGTAACCCAAGTCAATCTAATGAGATTCAATCCTGGAACTTTCGTTGGAATTATTAGAAATATAAAGTTCTCTTTAGGCTGATGTTGTTAGAAGGATAATGTAAGCATTAAACCACCAGAGTCACCACACGGAGAGGGAGTCTACTTGAAAAACACGAGGGAAAGTGAAGCAGTGAGGCAGGGAGAAGAAAACGGAGTTCTAGTGATACCTTTGAGCCCCTGGATTCAGCCATGCCTGAATCCCGCTAGACTTTTACTTACATGCCTTAGCAGATTCCCTTCTTTGCTCAAGCCAATTTGGGTTGGGTTTTAGTCACTTGAACGAAAAAAAATCACATTGAAGTGCTGCCATTGTAAAGGTTAAATGAGATTGTGAATTATAAAGTGCTTAGCATAATAAGTGCTCCAAAAACAGGAGTCATTATTAGTATTTTATGATTCGTTCTTCTGCACACATATTGAAATCTGTTTTCACTTTTAAAACTTTTGCTTAAGAAAAAAGTGGTTACAATTCTGTATAATCGGGGCTGATAATAACTTGGTGCTGGTGTGGCCACAGGGGTTATTAAAATACTGAAATATTTCTCTCATGGCTGATAAATAGCACTGCTCTGAGTCTCCCAAGCACGCCCTGGAACTCCAGGATACACCCAACCCCTCTCTTGGGACCCTCCAGCCCATCCTAGAATCTGGTACCTAAGGGGTTAACACCGGGCCTCCTGGATCCACTCTCTAAGCGGGGACTCCCCCCTGCCGTGTATTCTTGATATCACCTCTGGGAACATCTACCAACTCTTCGATATGAACGCGCTAAATGGAAACCCTAAATTATCAGCAGCTCCACGAAATAAGAGCCTCACCTTCCGTGCCTCAAATTACCAAGTCTTGTTAACTGTGTAACCTCCTCTGATCCTAAAGATACCAGAAACCTAATTTTGCACAGTGGTGACCAAGCAGGCACGGCACCGGGCCACGTCCTGTCTTTCTCCCCGCCTGGTACCTCGTAGACCTCCTTGCCTTGTTTCTGCAGCGCGGTCATATTTGCCATTCCTCGTGGCAATCTGATATTCCTTTGTTTTAACACACGAGGAAGACCTCACCCGTCCTCCACTGTGGGACATATGGTCCGTTTTTGTTCAGCTTTTCAAATTTTAAAAACTCGCTCTGCTGGAAATTGAATTTCCATGTGGTGCCCATCTTTCTGGTAATAAGTAACGTATTTCCTTCCTGATTCAGACTTCAGTTTTTGAATCACAAGACACAGTTCAACTTTTGTCTGGAAATGGTTTTTGTTGTTGCTCTTTGAAATAAGAGTCCATGTGCTCGATTGTGTAATGCTGCCGTTTAATAAATTATTTATTTTGACTCTAAGTCCGTAAAGGATTTAAAGTGGTTTAAAAAAATACATACAAGATGAAATCAATACATGAGGGAGTCAGGGAGAAGAAAAAATAAAGAGCAGTATATCTGATAGGTATTGCGCTCAGCTGTTAGTGAGGGAGACCAGTGGCCTAAACACCATAGACATTCATTTTTCTCTTACATACACAAAATCTTGAGGTAGGCAATCCAGAACTGGTGTGGCAGCTCCATGAAATCGAGGTTGTGGTCTCCTTTTAATGTCCTGCTGTATTAAATCCTTAGAATGTGGCTTCCGTCCTCAAGGACACCTCATGGTTCAAGATAGCTACAGGAACTCTAGCCATTGCAGCCACTTTTAGGCAGGAGGAAGAAGGAAGGGAGAAAACCTTGCAATCCCAGCTTTCTTTAAGGACCTTCTTGGAGGTTCTGGCCCAAAATTTCTATTTTTATATCACTGGACAGAATGAGCCCTAGCTCCGCGGGAGGTGGAGAAGGGCAATGTTTTAGCACCGCCCAATGCCACGTCAAATAAAATCAGGGCTTGCTTATGAGGAAAGACAGGAGAACGGGTAACAGGTAGGCCACTAGTAATCTCAGCCACAGGAAAGAAAATGAAAGCAAGCCGGGAGTTCACCTGGTTCAGAAAACTGCCTTCTGTAAAGACCTTGCAGATATCTGGCTGCCAAATTGTCTCTGAGCGTCCTGGGGACGAAGGCAGAAAGGAATCCACGACTACATACAGAGTGTATCATCTAAGCAAAGAGAGCAAGTCCATTGCTCAGAAAGAACTTACCTTTTCCCGAAACAGAGGTTAAAAAGAAAGCCTGCTCACAGGTCTTTACGAGGAAGACATGGGGCACGGCGGACAATGTCCTTAACAATATTCCTGCAACAATGCAGCAGGATTCTGCGATTTGCTTCAAAAATTCGGGGCGAGGGAGTGGGTGAGAGCATCGCTAATGATGGGCCATCAGACGGGCCGTGAGTTGGTACTTGCTGGACCGGGTCATGGAGACACAGCAGTTTGCTGGACGTGGCCCTTTACTTTGGTGTACGTTTAAATTTTTTCCATAATACAAAAAGAGTTTAAGCTCTGCAATAAGTCCTTTCCTATAATTGCCTTTTAAAACAGTTATTTTAATATACTTACTTTTAAGTTTAATTAACAGGCAATTTCTATCATAACTATTCCCTCATATTTTTTGGCCATCGTATTTACTTTCGTTATTTATCAACTTGTTTTTCAACAGCTTTCTTGAGACATAATTCACATACTGTACAAGTCACCCTTTTCGAGTATGCAGTCCACTGGGTTCTCACAGAGTTGTACAACCATTACCACAATCTAATTTTAGACCACTTTCATAACCCCGCGAAGAAGCCCCATGCCTGTTAGCAATCACATCCCATGCCCTTCCCCCACCCCCGCTGGGCCCTAGGCAATCACTTATCTACTTTCTGACCCGACGTGTTTGCCTATTCTCTATGTTTCATAACATAACTGGAATTGCACAATCTATATTTTGTGTGTGATTAGCTTTTTTTCACTTAGCACAATGTATTCAAGGTTCATCCACGTTGTAGCGTGTCAGTATTTCACACCTTTTTACAGCCAAAGAATATTCCTTTTTATTGATATACCACATTTGGTTTATCCAATCATCAGTTGATGGGCATTTTGGTTGTTTCCAGTTTTGCGCTGTTATGAATAACGCCGATATGAACTTTTGTGTACAAGTCTGTGTGTTATGACATGTTTTCATTTCTCTCGGGTTTACATCTGGGAGTGGAATGGCTGGGGCAAACGCTACCTCTGTGTTTAACATTTCGAGGAACTGCCAAACTGTTTCCCAAAGCAGCTGCACCATTTTACATATTCACCAGCAATGTATAAGCGTTCTCATCTCTCCATAGCTTCGTCAACACTTATTATGGTCTGGCTTTTTTATTTTAGTCATACCAGTGGGTATGAAGTTTTTCTCGTGGCTTTGATTTGCCCTTCCCTAATGACTAATGAGGTTCACCATCTTTTAACATGCTTATTTGTCATTTGTATATTTTCTTCAGAGAAATGTCTATTCAAATCCTTGCCCATTCTTCAGCGGGTTTATTGTCTTTCTATTGTTGTGTCATAGGTGTTTTTTATATATTCTGGGTACAAGTCCCCTTATCACAAATATGATTTTCAAATATTTTCTACCATTCTGTAGCTTGTCTTTTTACTTTCTTGATGGTGTCCTTTGAAGCACGAAAGTTTTTTATTTTGATGAAGTACAATTTATCTGTTTTTTTCTTTAGTCACTTGTGCTTTTTTGGTGCCGTATGTAAGGAGGCTTTGCTTAACTTAAGGTCACAAAGATTTGCTCCAATGTTTTCTTCTAAGAATTCAATAGTTTAAGTTCCAACCTTTAGACCTGTGATCCATTTTTCATCACTCTGTGTACAGTGTGAGGAAGGGGTCCGAATTCTTTCTTTTGCATGTTGATATCCAGTGGGCCCAGCATCTCTGATTGAAAAGATTGTATTTTCCCCGTTGACTTGTCTTGGCATCCTTGTCGAGATTCAACTGACTAGAAATGTAAAAATTTATTTCTACTCTTCCAATCTACTCCATTGATCTACATGCCTATCCTTACACACTACCACGCTGTCTTGATTACCGTAGCTTTGTAGTAAGTTTTGAGTTCAGGAATTGCGAGTCCTGCAACTTTGTTCTTTTTCAAGGTTGTTTTGGCAATTCTGGACCCTTTGCATCTCCACATGAATTTTACAATCAGCTTGCTAACCGAAAAGAAGTCAGCTGGGATCTTTACGGGAGTTTCTTAGAATGTAGATCAATTTGGGGAGCATCACCGTCTTAACAATGTTGTCTTCCAATCCATGAAAATGGGATGTCTTTCTACTCATTTAGGTCTTCCCTAATTTCTCTCAACAATGTTTCGTAGTTTTCAGAGCACAAGTTTTGTACTTCTTTTGTTAATTTATTCTTTTTGATGCTATGGTAAATAGAATTGTTTACTTGATTTCATTTTCAAACTCTTCATTGATGTTTTATAGAGATACAATTGATTTTATATAAATTGTATAACTTACAACCTTGCTGAACTTGTTTATTAGTTCTAATAGTTTTTTTTTTTTTTTTTGAGGAAGATTAGCCCTGAGCTGATATCTGCCACCAATCCTTCTCTTTTTCCTGAGGAAGACTGGCTGTGAGCTAACATCTGTGCCCATCTTCCTCTACTTTATATATGGGACGCCTGCCACAGCATGGCTTGATAAGCAATGCATAGGTCCACACCTGGGATCTGAACTGGTGAACCCCAGGCCCCCAAAGCGGAATGTGTGAACTTAACCGCTGTGCCACCAGGCTGGCCCTAGTTCTAATAGTTTTTTAGTGAATTCCTTACCATTTATAATATACAAGATCATGTTGTCTACAAATAGTCCTACTTCTTCCTTTCTGATCTAGATGTCTTTTATTTCTTTTTCTTACCTAATTGACCCAGCTAGAATGTCCGGTACAATATTTAACAGACGAGGTGAGAGCAGACACCCTTGTCTTGTTCCTGATCTTAGGTGGGAAGCATAAATTCTTCCATCGTTAATGGGGATATTGGCTGTGGGATTTTTGTAGATGCCCTTTATTGGGTTGAAGAAGTTCCCGTGTATCCCTACTTTGTTTAGTGTGTTACTATTTATTTTATCATGAAAGGGGGTTGGCTTTTGTCAAACGCTTTTTCTGTACCTACTGAGATGATCGTGTGGTTTTTACCTTTCGGCCTATTAATATGCTATATTATATTAATTGATTTGAATGTTAATCAATTTTACATTCCTGGGATAAACTCCCGGTATGTAATTTTTTTTACATGTTTCTGGATTCAGCGTGCTAGTATTTTATTGAGGATATTTGCATCTATAACCACAAGCATATTAGTCTGTCATTTCCTATTCTTGCAATGTCTTTGTCTCTTTTTGGTATCAAGGTAACACTGACCTCATAGAATGGGTTGGTAAATGTTCACTCCTCTTCTAACTTTTGAAAGAGTTTTTGAAGAATTGGTATTAATTCTTCCTTAAATGTTTAACAGAATTCACGAGTGAAGCCATTTGAGCCTGGGCTTTTCCTTGTGGAAAAATTTTGGTTACTAGTTCAATCTCCTTAATTGTTATAGATCTATTCAAACTTTCTATTTCTTCTTGAGTCAACTTTGGTAGTTTACGTCTTTCTAGGAATTTGTCCATTTCATCTAAGTCGCCTAATTTTTTGGCATAGTTGTTTATAGTATTCCTTTATAAACTTTTTTATTTCTGTAAAGTCAATAGTGATGTCTCCTCCTTCATTCTCGATTTTAGTAATTTGAGTTTTCTCTTTTGGTTTCTTGGTCAGTCCAACTAAAGATTTCTCAATTTTCTTGATCTTTTCAAAGAACCAATTTTCGGTTTCATTGACTTTCTCTGTTGTCTCTCTGTTCTTTCTTTTATTAATTTCTGCTCTTCTATTTCTTCCTTTGCTCTGCTGACTTTAGGTTTATCTATAATACTTTTAAACTAGTGTTTTCTAAATTATTTTCCACAGGGCTATGGATATTATTTGGTAAAGAAAAAAAGATTTCTCTGACCCAATAGTTTTGGGAAACACTGAATTTAATCACATTAAATCATTAGTTTTTGGTTTTTAACTGTGGAGCTCCTCAGAACCTTTGCTGTTTTTAAGAATGTTGTGGATTTCCAGCAGGGGGTTCGGTATGCTGCATTTTCAAAAGTTGTTTGATTAGGAAACTCATTTTTTTTTTTAAGTAACTTGGCATTCCATGATTTTGTGAAACTCTAAAGTTACCTGAGCAAAACTTTGTATGTGTTTCATGCACAAAGATTTTGTTTGGTTAAGATGTGGAGTGACGATATAATTTATCATCCAAATCAGCACGCTTTGAGACTGATGCGGTGGCTATTAATAATTATTCTGGAACAACAGATGTAAAACCCAAGTATTCTGGGTTTTCAACCTGGAGAGACAGCCTCCCTATAAAGAGTCTGACCACCTGAATTGGACTCCCAGGGCCATCGTACCCAGCTGTGTGATCTCAGGCAAGTCGTTCCACCTCTCTCCGCTGTTGATATCTCATCTATAAAATGTTGATACTTATACTAACACCTCGTTTGGGCTGATGCATATAAAGAACAGCATAGTAAGGAGTCTGATGTTAGCCACCACCATCATCATCACCCCCACCATGTATCATTTGATGCTAATAGATACAGCCGAGATACACACACCGTCCTGTTTCATTGTTCTATCTCCAGAAGCTGTGTGGCACATTGCAGGTACTTAATAAATATTTCTTGAATGAATGCATGCTAGTGAATAAATGAATGAATGAAGGAAGAAAGCAAGAGTGTAGTAGGGCTTCAGTTCAAGAGTGGAAGATGACAACACCAATGCTGGCATGGACGTGGACCCACAGGAACTCTCATTCATTGCTGGGGGCGACGTAAAACGGTGCAGCCTCATTGAAAAATATTTCGGCAGTTTCTTACAAAAGTAAACACGCTCTTACCACACGATCCAGCAATCACACCCCTTGGTATTGACTTAAATGAATTGAAAACTTACATCCACACAAAAACTTGCACAAGGATGTTTAGAGCAGCTTTATGCATAATTGTCAAAACTTGGAAGCAACCAAAATGTCCTTCAGTAGGTGAATGGATAAATAAACTGTGGTCCATCCAGACAATGGAATGTTATTCAGCATTAAAAAGAAATGAGCTTTCAAGCCATGAAAAGACATTAAATGCATATCACTGAGTGAAGGAAACCAATCGGAAAAGGCTGCATCCTGTGTGCATCCAACTATCTGACCTTCTGGAAAAGGCAAAACTATGGAGACAATAGAAAGATCTGTGGTTGCCAGGAGTTAGGAGGCAGCGGGGGCGAATAGATGAAGCACAGAGAAATTTTAGGGCAGGGAAACTATTCTGTATGATACTATAATGGTGGATACATGTCATCATACAGGTGTCAAAACCTATAGAACATGCAACACCACGTGTGAACCCCGATGTAAACTATGGACTCTGGGTGATAACGATGCGTCAGTGGAGGTTCCCGTTGTAACAAGTGTCCCACTCTCGGGGGGATGTTGATAATGGAGGAGGCTGTGCATGTGTGGGGGCAGAGGAATATGGGAAATCTGTGTACTTTCCCCCTCAGTCTTGCTGTGAACCTAGAACTGTTCTCAAAAATAAAGTTTATTAATTAAAAAAATAGAATAAAAAGGAAGAAATTCCAGAAGCCTCCCTGATATGGCCTGTAGCATGGGGTGCTCCGATGTGTCCCTGGCTAGTCCTCCAGAGACCGGGCCTCTCATTGCCCTCCCCCTGGCAGTGGTCACTTGCACACCCCGAGCTGGGAACAGCAGCCTGGCCCACCCCCGCACTGACCAGGGCTGTGCAGCACTCAGGGCTCACCCATAGCGAGCCAAAAGCCCCCACAGAGGCACCGCTCAGCAGGATGCGGCCACCCAGAGGCACTCAGCACACTCTCTGGGCTCTGTGCGCGGCCAGAAGCCCCGTCTCCCCAGGCCCTGCTCTGGCACTTTCCCTTGACGCACCCAGAAGCCAGGCCCAGACATCACCAGTTCTCACCTTGTCCCAGCCGCTGACACAGTGAATGGGGAGGATGCAGAGGGACAAAGGGACTGGTGGCCGGGACTACATGGCAGGCACAGGAGCTGAGCTGGGACTCATTCCAGCTGCCCTACCCCAGACTTAGCTCAGCCTCACAAGTAAGCAAAGGACAGAAAGAGAGGCAGACATTTATGCAGCACCAGCCACGTGCCGGGCACTCTTCTGAGCTTTTACAAACACAATCTCATTAACCGTCATAACAACCCCATGAGGTAGGTACTATTATTATTTCCATTTTACAGGTGGGGAAACTGAGGCACAGAGGGGCGAAGTCGGTAGCCCAAAAGTCAATTGGCTAACAGAGATCCAAGCTGGGAACGCAAGCAGGCTGCCTCCAAGGCCCATGCTCTTGATTGCTGTGTTCTGCCTCCATGTGCACCACACTTTACAGTTTGCAAAATGCTTTTCGGCAAACAGTGTCTCACTTAAGCCTCACAACAACCATTTGGGGTAGGTAGGGCAGGTATTACTATCCCTGTGGGGAATAGCAAAAGAGGAGGCTGACCCAGAGAAGGCAGGGGATTTGCCCAAAGTCATGTGATACACAGCATAGCTGCAAACCCCAGCACTGTTACTGACCATCCACATAACATTGAACTAAATCAGACTAATACGTACCTCGAGCTAACGCATACCTCTGTGCCTCAATTTCCCCGTCTTTCTTAGCGTTCTTATGAGGATTAAGCGAGTTAATACATGGAAAGCTTGGAACCCGGACCAGGACTAGGGAGGCAAGTTAGGCACTTCCTTTGGTACAAAATTTAAGGGGACATCAAAAGACTCAGTGATCAAGATAACATTTGTAATGCAATATTTTTTAAAAATCAAAATTAATGTAAAAAATTCGTGATTAACAAAATATCAACATTTTAAATAAAAACAGGAGCTGTTGTCATTGCTACTGTTTGTTGCGTGGTAATTCTGCACCGGGAGTTGTGGTGAAGAGTTTTATTGGGAGGTAGGGCCTGAAGCAGGTCAAAAGGTACAAACTTCCAGTTATGAAACATGTAAGTTATGGGGATGTAATGTACCGTGGGAGGATTGTAGTTAACAGTACTGTGTTGCATATTTGAAAGGTGCTAAGAGAGTAGATCCTAAAAGTTCTCATCACAGGAAAAAAGTTTGTAACTTTTTGGTAAATTTTACAAAGTCTGTCACCACGTATGGTGATGAATGTTAACTAGATTTATTGTGGCAATCATTTTGCAATATATACAAATATTGAGTCATTATGTTGTACACCTGAAACTAATATAGTGTTACATGTCCATGACATCTCAATTTTAAAAAGATTTTTATAAATATATATCCCCTCAACAACAACAAGAAAAAACAGAAACAAAGTTGAAAAGCAAGTGATAGAAGCAGAGAAAATATTTGTGGCTTATACAAGCAAAGGATCAGTGCCCAAAATATACAAAGAACCCCTACAAATCAGTTTTTTAAAAGACAAATGACCCAATACAAGAGCAGGCAGAGGATAGAAAAGGCAATTTACCGAAGAGGGAAACAGATGGTCAACAAACATGAAAAAACTTCAGCCTCGCCGCTTATAAAATACACATTTTGAAATTTGATGTTATCAAGTATTGGCAAGGGAGTAGGGAAATGGATTATAAACTGATAGCCTCTTTGGAGGGACATTTGGCATATCTATTGAATTAACACTGCACACACCCTCTGGCTGAGTGCTTCCCCTTCTCGTCTGCTCGGAGGAATAATATGCACGCATGCACAGGGACGTTTATTGAGACTTTGCTTGTAATGGCAATAAATTGGAAACACCCTACATGTCCTTCAAGAAGGGAGCTGATAAATAAACCACTGTGTAGCCAGCAATCTCATTCCTACTGGGGAGGCTCGTCTACAGCAGCATCTCCTATCGCCAGCCCTGGTCTCCCAAGGCCAGCACCCCCCCCCCACCCCAGCTTCTCCCTGGCACATCTTTTACAGATTTGGTAAATGGAGCATTCTCTGGGTCCTTCTGCAGAACAGACTTGCAGAACAGGTTTTTTGACCTTACATAGTGTCTTCACTCTTGCACACATGCCTTTCTGGGTCTTTGCTCCCTTCCTTAATGGTCTGCTGGGGCAGTTCTGGCATGTCTATCACACTCAGTCTGGGTCCACGTTTCTCCAAGCTGCCCTCTTGGGAGCATATGAGCATCGTCCGTCTCCTGGGGAATTGCTGAGGTATGAAATCCGGTATTACAGGGGAATGCTCACAAATGGCAAACCCACCCTTATGCGAGATCATGTTTAGTTCCCTGCGCTCCCACCCCTCCATCCGGCATCCCTACTCTCCCAGCTCTGGTTGGTACATGTGAAACTGATTCTGCAGCCCCTTCGATGTCCAACCGGCCTCCCCCCTGAGCAGCCCAGAACACGCCCCGGTCATGCTGTGCTTCAATTTGACTCTTGGGGACGGAGTGGGTCCTGTTTGTCGGCTCTCCGGGTCTAGAAGTTTTGGACAGGGGTTGGAAGCGTCCTTGGCAAGGTGGTGTCAGCTCCAGCCTCTGGAATCACTCGGCCCTGGGTTAGAGCTCAAGAGCTCAGCTCTTCCTGGTTGTGCTGCTGTGGGAAGCCACTCCACCTCGGGGAGCCTCCGTCTCCACATCTGCGAAGGGCAGGGACTAGCAGCGGCCTCACCGTGGTGCTGTAAGGGTTAAGTGGGATGCACCTTCGAAGCTCCCCACTGAGTGCCTGGATGGCCGGGCTGAGCAACTTGGCTGGGCCCTTTCAAACTGGAGATTCTATAAATAGGAAGAAGTGCTTCCCAGAAACCAGGGGGGAATTGAAAGCAGGGTCCAGAGTTGGGTGAGGGAAGAAGAGGAGTCAAAGGGGAAAGGACACAGCGCGGGGTTCCTCGCTTCTCTCCAGGGGGCGTGCATGGGGTTGTCTCCAGATGCTTCTCTGTTGTGGGTGCATCCTGTGCATCGAGGGCTTAGTAATATCCCTGGTCTCTAACTTGCTAGATGCCAGTAGCACTCCCACCCCGCTTTGTGACAACCCAGTATCCCCTGGGGGACAAAACTGTCCCCAGTTGAGAACCACTGCTCGAAGACTAACTAAGACTCCCTGTGAAACTGGGATAACAATGTACTGATATGCACCTTGCACGGAGGCAGTAAGGACTGTCATTATTTATAGCGTATCTATCGGGCACTTTCTGCATGCCAATGGCTGTGCTGATGCTTGGCATTAACTCCCTCATCTAACCCTCCAGCCCATCCCACTTGCCACTGCCATCTTATCCTCACTGTACACATGAAGAAACTATGAACTTGTCTCTGTTCTTCAAACTCAAATTCAGCCAGTAGCTGCCAAAGGGCCCATTATGTGCCAGGGCTCAGGGAGGTACTGCACATACATAATCTCACTGGTATCTGGGTGGAGTTGGCCAATGGGAGGCTTTAGCTGGAGATTGGAGGGTGAGAGGAAGGGCAAATCCAGGGCATTTTTCCTCCTCTCTCTGCCTTTGACAGCATCGTCAGCAGCTTCTTTTTTTTTGAGGAAGATCAGCCCTGAGCTATCATCTGCCACCAATCCTCCTCTTTTTGCTGAGGAACACTGGCCCTGAGCTAACATCCATGCCCATCTTCCTCTACTTTATATGTGGGACACCTACCACAGCATGGCTGGTCAAGTGGTGCCATGTCTGCACCCGGGATCTGAAACGTCGGACCCCGGGCCACCAAAGCAGAACGTGTGCACTTAACTGCTGTGCCACCGAGCTGGCCCCTTCAGCAGCTTCTATATCTCCTCTGCGGCTCCAGCTCCCGCCATACAGCCCCTCCCTCAGGGCCCTGGCTGCGGCTGTCTGTCAAGGCTTCCACCAGGTGGCCTGGGCTCTCAGGCTTGGGAAAACAGACTCCTGTCTTTACTCCTCCCCCCACAAGGGTTAATCACCAGGCTGCCCTGTTTGGCTTCTCAGCTCTCCTACCACCCACATAACCAATTCCCTCTATTATATCCCCTCAGTTTGAATAACTAGAGGGGTTTATGCTTCTCTGATTGGACTCTGACTGCTCTACGCAGGATATGGTTTCCTAGGCCACGCTGTTAGATATCAGATTAATGAACTCTTGGCAATACCCGGAGTATATCTCCCAAATACAGGAATAAATGGGTTTGATAAATGTATTAGTCTTTTGGTTGCAAGTGACAGAAAACCTAACTCCAAATGGTTTAAGCAGCAAAAAGAAATTTATTAGCTTACGTAACTGAAAAGTCCAGGGGATGCAGTAGCTTCAGGCACAGTTTGATCCAGGGACTCCAATGCTATTGTCAGGATGTCTCCACTTCTAGCTCTTCTCTCTTCTGTGTTAACTTCATTCTTAGGTAAGTTCATTCATTGTGGCGGCTAAGAATGGTTCCAGCAGCAGCAAGCCAATGTCCTTTCAGCTTAGCAAACCCAGCAGAACGACAGCCCTCTTTCTCCATATTTCCATCTGAAACCCCAGGGAGGATTCTCGTTGAGCCAGCTTGGATCACATGCCCATCCTGAGCCAGTTATTGGGATTAGCGAGATGAGATACTGGGTTACATACACAACCCCCTCAGCTAGAGAGTGAGGTCATCACTCCCAACCCACAGGCTCCAAGAACAGGAGTGAGACATTTCCTTAGAAGAATAATGGGGTGTTGCCATCAAATGCCTACGTGTGAACTAATGTAGACATGCCATTTGGTTTACTCAGCGGTGACGCAAAACAAACCAGCTGATCAGGAGAGACAGAGATTTGGAATCAGAAGACCTATGTTTGAACGCCAGAGACTTTGTAGGCCCTTAGGCATGCAACAACTTAACATCTCTGAGCCATAGTGCTCTTGTTTTTGTTTTTGTTTTTTTGCTGGGGAAGATTTGCCCTGAGCTAATCTCTGTTGCCAATCTTCCTCTCTCTCTCTTTTTTTCCTCCCCAAAGCCCCAGTACAACGTTGTATATTCTAGTTGTAAGTCCTTCTAGTTCTTCTGTGTGAGCTGCTGCCAACGCACGGCTACCAACATATGGGTGGTGTGTGAACCATAGTTTTCTAATGTGTAAAACTCAACAACAATAATAACCACAAACATTTATTGAACGGCAGTTGTGTGCCAAGCACTGACATAGGCTCTGGGAACACAGAAGGGAGGAAACAAAAATAAGGTTAATATCTCTCATGGCTCACATGTAGTTGTAAGAAATATGTGAGATTCTTTGTGCAAAACATCTCACAGAGCCCCGGCATGTACCAGGCCCTCAGGAGATGTTGGTTGAGTTGAAATTTGAAGAAAAGAGAGAAAGGCCCATATAAACTGTAAACGACGGGGCCAAAGGCCGTGAGTAGTACCCCAGTGGCTCGGCTCCCCTTCCTCCTTAATTAGGACCCAGCTGCCTGGAATTGGACTACATTTTCCAGCCTCCCTTGCAGCTAGGTGTGTCCAGGTGACTAAGTTGCAGCCAATGGGATGTATGTGGACATGTATGGTGGGTGAGTGGGTAACAGTGGAGGTGGGGGGTGTTCTTAAAGGGAGAGGCCATGCACCTACCTGCTCCTGGCTCTCCCCTGGCACCTGAAATATACATATAACATGTGAGCAGGTATCTCGGCCTAACTACCAGATCTTTAACTACAAGACCTTTCCCATCATTTCTTCCATCTTTAAGGGAAAAAAACCTCTCTTGAACTCATCTCCAACTATAGCACCATTTCTCTCCTTCCCTTTACAGCAAAAACTCCTCAAAGTGTCTATATGCTCTGTCTCAAATTTCTCTCTGCATTCATTCATCCTTGTCTTGTGTGTAGCTCAATCCCATTGTCATTTGAAGTCCTCATCCAACTTGGACCGCTCAGCAGCATGTGACACAGTTGCTCACACCCTCCTTTTTTATTTTAATAAAAATTAAAGTCGTAAAATAGACATAACATAGAACTTGCCATTTTAGCCATTTTTAACTGTACAGTTCGGTGGCATTAAGTATATTCATATTGTTGTGAAACTATCACCACCATCCAGAGGCAGAACTTTTTCATCTTCCCCAGACTGAAACTCTGTCCCCATGACACACTAACTCCCACCCTCTCTCCTCCATCCCCTGGCGGCGAGCATTCGACTTTCTGTCTCTATGAGTCTGACTCCTCCAGGTACCTCATGGAAGTGGAATCATACAGCATTTGTCCTTTTGAGTCTTGCTTATTTCACTTAGCATAACATCTGGGAAGTTTATCCATGTTGTAGCATATGTCAGAATTGTATTCTTTTTTTAAGGCCAAATAATATTCTGTTGTATGTACAGACTACATTTTGTGCATCCATTCATCTGTCAATGCACAGTTGCATTGCTTCCACCAATTGGCTACTGTGAATAATGCTGCTGTGACCATGGGTGTGCAAATATCTGTTCAAGTCCTTGCTTCCAATTCTCTGGGTCTATATCCAGAAGCGGAATTGCTGGATCATATGGTAATGCTATGGATAACTATTTGAGGAGCCGCCATACTGTTTTCCATAACAGCTGCACCATTTTACATTCCCACCAGCAATGCACGAGGATTCCAATGTCTCCACATCCTTACCAATACTTGTTATTTCCTCCTTTTTGAAAAACAGCTGTATTGAGGTGTAGTTTGCATATCGTGAAATTCACTCATTTTAACTATACAATTCAATGATTTTTATGAAATTTATAGAGCTGTGCAGCCATCATTATAATTCAATTCCAGAGCATTTTCATCACCCTAAAAAGATCCCGCAAACCCATTGCAGTCACTCCTCATTTCCCCCCTCGACCCCGTCCCAGGCAACACTCCTCTACTTTCTCCATCTACACATTTACCTTCTCTGGACATTCACATAAATGGAATTGTGGTCTTCATGTTGGAAATGTATCAGTACTTTGTTCCTCTTAGTTGCTGGTACTATTCTATTGGATGGATATACCACATTTTGTTTATCCATTTACTAGTTGGGGGAACATTTGGATTGTTTCCACATTTTTTCACTTTTTTGATTGTGGTAAAATATATATAACATAAAATTTGTCATTTTTAAGCGTACAATTCACTGGCATCAATTACATTCATAATGTTGTACAACCATCATCATTATCTATTTCCAAATTTTTCATCACCCCAAACAGAGACTCTGTACCCATTAAACAGAACGCCCAATTCCCCCCTCCACCCGAACCCTGGTAACCTCTAATCTATTTTCTGTCTCTATGAACTTGCGCATTCTAGATATTCCATATAAGTTGAATCATACAGCATTTGTCCTTTTTAGTCCGGCTTCTTTCACTTAGCATAATATTTTCAAGCTTCATTGACATTGTAGCTCGTATCAGCCTTCACTCCTTTTTATGGCCAAATACTAGTCCATGATATGACTATGCCACATTTTGTTTATTTGTTCATCAGTTGATGGACATTTGGGTTGTTTCCACTGTTCGGCTATTGCGAATAACGCTGCTACGAACACTCCTGTACAAGAGTTTGTATACTTGTTTTCAATACTTTTGGATACACACCTTGAAGTGAAATTGTTGTGTAATACGGCCATTGGATGTTTTCTGCTTTGGGGACAGCGCTAGTTGTGATGGGACAATGGTTTCCAGCCGTTTGGACTTCTCAAGGCCAACAAAAATAAAGCAAATGACTGTGTGATCAACCTAAGAGGGTCTACTTCTTATATTGCCAAATAAAGACTTTAACATAAAAGACAATTTAAAAAAATTTTCATCATGACTTCACCAAGGAAAAACATTTTCACTACCACCACCACCCTTAAAAAGAGAAAGAGATTAAAATATAAGAATAAACCAGCAGTTTAAGTTTATGAAAATTTCATGACATTGCTGTGTTTTCCCCAGGCAAAACAAACAAAAACCCTCACAGTCTAGCCCGGCTGTGTGTGCGTGCGTGTGTGCATGTGTGTGTAGTGGGGGGTTGTTGGGGATGTTGGAGTTCTGAGACGTGTAAAAACTGGTTCCTGCCCTAAGGAGCTTCAGGCTCCGAGAAGAATAAAAACCAGGATAGTTGCTTTAATCGAAGGATAAGCAGCGAGAGAACCTGGAGACAGAAACGAGTTCTGACCGCGGGCAGACCAGACAGGGAGCACAGATCTGAGCAGGCCGAGATGAATTCTATGCGCCCGCAAGTCTGAAAGATAATTTTTACCAGACCAGAGAGAATCTGCAATTCCTAGAGTCCTGGTACCTTTAGGAACAGGGATCCTATTGCCGAATAATCTCTTCCAGTTGGGGCATTAACGAAACAGTGGGAAGGTTTGGTGCCCTCTCCTCCCGGGCGCCAGGGGCTCTGAGAACCATCACCTTTGATAGGATCCAGATTGGAAATTACCCCTAACGTTCCCGCCCCGCCCCCAGCAGTCCCCAGGGAGTCAGGAGACTTATGGATCCCAGCGCCATCGTGAAGCAACAAAAGGAAGATGTACCTGGGGCCCCAGATGCCAGAGGGCTGGGGTCTGTGAGTCTGGAAGACCCTGCCTCCCCCCAGGCTCCTACATCTGCTTGGAGAATTCAGGGGAGGGCCTAGGGGGCAGTTATAGTTGGACTCGTTGTGGATGGGAATTATCCTGTTTGCTTTCCAGTCTCCCAGCTGAAAGCACGAGCCCCCATTCACTGCTGCAAGCACAGAAATGAGGATGGGGACAAGATGAGAGGGGGTCATAGGTGAGAGGCCGTCACAGGGAAAATAGGGCAGAAGTGTCAGTGCCTCAGAAGCAGACTTGCCTGACTTTCTTCAAGGCTGGCAATGAAAATAAATGAGGGAAAGTCCCCAGACTTGGTGAGGTGGGCTCATGGAAAAAGGCAGTGAGGGAGACTTTCCGACTAGCACTGAGGAATAAAACAAGCCAGTGCCAAGCTCACACATGACATGGTATCAGATTTTCTTCTGGTGCCCGGCTAGCTCAGGAGAACGATTCCAAGGCAAGATGATGAAGACAAAACCTTTTCCTCCCCTTTTTTCAGAGAGGAGTAAAACGGGACCAGGCGGGGAGTCCAGCGGAACTGCCTGGACACGGGCGCCCTCTGGTGGCAGAGATGTAAAGTGCATTAAGGTTGAGGATGGAAACGGGTGGAGCGTCTTCTTTCCTGCCGCACAAAGAGACAGGTGGGCCCTCTAGGACGTTTTGGAGAGGCTGGCACTGCTTAAGAGGAATGTCCCTTGGGCAGTGTGATCTTGGACTCTGTAAGTTTCATCTCCTTCTGAAACCAGCTTTTCCTGTGTTCCCTGTCTTGGTAAATGGCCTCGCCACCTGTCTGGTTCCCCAAATAAGAAAGCTGGGGTCATCCCGGCACCCCCCTCTCCCTCATCCTCACCTTCAGGAAGTCCCTGAGGCCTGTTCACTCAGCCTTCTAAATTCCTCTTGAGTCTGCCTGTTTTCCACCACCTCTGCTGCCCCAGCCCCGGTCAAGCCACCAACCCCGTCAGCTGGGAAACCGCAGCAGCGTGCTTGCTTGGAGTAGCTGCTGTCTTAGACCACTCTACCAGGGTGACCTTTCCCTCTGCTGCCAGTTGTGTGTGTGTGTGTGTGTGTGTGTGAGAGAGAGAGAGAGAGAGAGGGAGAGAGAGAAAGAGAAAGATTGGCTCTGAGCTAACATCCGTGCCCGTCTTCCTCTGTTTCATGTGGGATGCCGCCACAGCATGGCTTGATGAGTAGTGCTAGGTCCACATCGAGGACCAGAACCTACAAACCCAGGGCCACCGAAGCAGAGGGCACAAAGTTAATCACTACAGCACTGGGCTGACCCCAAATTAATTTTGATTAAATAACTGCTCTGGTCACTATTGCTGCGGAACAAATCACCCCAAACGTAGTGGCTTAAAACAACAAAATTCCATAACTGTCACCATTTCTGGGGGTTAGGAATCAGGGAAGGGTGTGGGTTGGCAGCTCTGGCTGGAGATTTCTAACATGATTGCAGTCAGACCTGGGAGAGTGGGAGCCAGAGCAGCTGGGGGTGGCCCCATGTCTCCCTCTCTCCATGGTGTCTCTCCACGTAGTCTCTCCACGTGGGCTCTCCACTTTGGGCTTCCCCCTAGCATGGCGGACTCGGGCAGTGTGCCTGGTTACATTGCAACTCAGGGCTCAGGCACAAGTGTTCTCATGAGCAAGCTGGAAACTGAATTACCTGTTATGACCCAGCCTCAGAAGACGCACTGCGTCACTTCTGCCATACTCTATTAATTGATACAGTCTCAAAAGCCTGTGCAGTATCAAGGGTTGGGGACATAGATCTCACCTCTCCATGGGAGGAGTGTCAAAGAATTTGTGGACGGGAGCGGCCCTGTGGCATAGTGGTTAATTCACACGCTCTACTTCGGCGGCCTGGGGTTCAAGGGTTCGGATCCTGGGCGTGGACCTACACCATTCAAGCCATGCTGTGGCAGTGAACCACATACCATAGAGGAAGATGGGCACAGATGTTAGCTCAGGACCAATCTTCCTCACCAAAAAAAAGAAAAAAAGAAAACAAATCTGTGAATTTCTTGATCAAGGGTCAATAAACCTAAAAAAAATTGTGGACATACTTTAAAACTGCCACAACTAATTCTTGGTAAAAATATAAAAGATGGCACAAATCAGACATTAACACCCTCTGCCCCATGAGTTTATGTGTTTATCATCTGTTTCCCTACACTGGACATTAAGCTCGAGGAGGGTGAGCATGCGGGTGTGTTGTTCACCGCAGTGTCTCTAGTGCCCAGGACAGGGCATGAGAACCACGTGGTGATGGAACAGGAGGGGGTGTCCACTCCTCCCCTCCCTGCCTGGGTTAGGCCACAGCACCCTTCCCCAGCCAGCTCGCTCCCTCCTCTGTGGGCTTCTAAACTCCTGCGATCACAATTTACCTGTTCACTTAGGAGTCACCGAGCCTTATACTCAGTTGCCACTTGTTAAAGCACAGAGCGTCTGGCAGCCTGGATTCCAATCGCAAGGCTCATGTGACCCCACTGCGTGACCTTGAATGAGAAACCTCACAGGGCCTCAGGTTTCTCTTTTGTAAAAAGTGGGTAGTATTGGTACGTATCTCCCAGGATAGTTGTGAAGATTCCATCAGTTAATTCAAGCGGACCACTTAGAGCAGCCCCTGGGCTCTAGGAAGCACCATGATTAGCTCTCATATTTCTGCATTGTCAAGTTATTTTTCCAGCGTATTTTCCTTATTTTTAAGCAGCGTTGTTGAGATTTAGTTCACGTCATATAATTTTCCCATTTAAAGTGTACAGTCAATGGTTTTTAGTACATCCACAGAGCTGTGCAACCATCACCACAATCTGAGTTTACAACATTTTCATCACCTTCAAAAGAAACCTGCCCCCATTAGCAGTCCCCCCTCATTCCTCTCCCTCCTTGTGCCTGAAAACCCTAATCCACTTTCCGTAACTGTGCATCTGTCCACATGCATGATATTTTATTTCTTGTATTGTTTCACCTTTGTCTTATTTTCTGCCCCCCAATAATAGGGCATAAGATCCTAGAGACCCTGCCTTCTCCTCTTTTGTATCCCCTCCTGAACTTCAAACAGAGCTCCGCCCCGTGGGTTTCTGTTGATACAGTAATAAACTGGCCCTTTGAGTGAGACCAGGCACGGAGTACCTTCTATGTGCCAGGTAATGTTCTAGGTGCATTCTAAACATTAACTCATATCATCCTCGCACACACACGCAAAACCCACGAGGCAGGCACTGTTACTATCCTCATTTTACTGAGGAAGAAACTGAGACATGAGAGAGTGAGTAACGTGCCCGGGGTGACACAGCCAGCAAGCAGGCAAAGTCAGAAATCGAACCCAGACCATTTGCATCTGGAGTCTGCACCATGCTTCCTTTCTGAGGCCAAGTAGATGGGATTTCTGCACTTACGGTCAGCCCCAGGGGACCCGCAGGCGTTGGGACGGAGCCGGTGTGGTAGCTCTTCTCAAAGCTGGCCCCCACCGGCCAGCCCCCCAGCGTCCACGTCCTCGTGGAGCTCCTCAAACATTTACTCTGGCCTGCTCTAGTGACTTGATTGACCCGGCGTCTCGGCTGTCCTCCTCACGGCTCCAGATGTGTGAGCAAACCATTCTGGACATTCTGGCACAGTTGAGCCCCCATAACTGCAGATCTAGCCACCACCCCATGCAGCAGAAGAACCGCCCAGCTGATGGCAGTCGACCGTAGAATTGTGAGGAATAATAAATTGTTTCCAGCTACTAGGTTTTGGGGCGGACTGTTACACAGCAGTGGATCTCCAAATCAAGGAGTAAGACCACTTCGGCGGGTGGAAGGCCCGCGGGGGGACTGACCTAGGATTCCACAGCCAGCTGCCTCTTCACTCAGTGAAGAGGGCAGAGCATGTGTCAAAAGTCTTGAGCTCCCGTCCCAGCTGGCAGCCAGGGTGCAGGCCTGTGACCTGCGCTCAGCCCAGCAGATGCTTCGGCTCAGCACTCTGAATCCAGAGTGAGCAATGCAGAAGAGCCGGAGGTTCAGGACTTGTTCTGAAAGGGCTGGTGGTGGCACTGGAGCAGCATCTTGTTTCCAGTGGCAGCCACTGAGACAAAGCCGAGAATGGGGACAGGATTCGTTCAGACAGCAATGGCATCCTTTCCAGAATCTTCTTTTGGTATAATTTCTAATCCTCTCCTCTTATTTTCTGAGCCTGGTTCTCCAGTCTTCTGATTAGTTTTGTAAAAAATCCATTATCGTTCTGGTAAAGCCCTTCTTCTGCTTAAATTAGCAAGAGTTAGTGTATTGATTCGGTTTGGTTGCACTCAGCAGAAAACCCCAAAATAACTGTGACTTAAACAAGATAGGCAGTTTTCTCTTTGTGAATAAAGTACAGAAGTCAGCAGTCCAGGTGCCCCATTATCTTCAGAGACCCAGAACCCTTGTGTCTTGGTGCTCTGACCCCATTTAGCACTTTGCCTCATGGTCCAAAATGGCTGCTCAAGCTCCAGTCATTGTGTCCACATTCTGGCCAGGAGGGAAGAGGGGAAGATGAAGGACATATCCCTCAAGGTGTCTCACTGGACACCTTGGCTTACATCTCTCATGGTTAGAACTTAATAACAAGACCAATCTTAGGTGTGAGAAAGGCCCAGATGGGTAGTCTTTAGCTGAGCAGTTAGTCTCCAGCTAAAGATCAGGGTTATATTGCTGAAAAGGAAGGAAAGAACGACTGTTGGAGTAGGCTACTAGGAATCTCTGGCTTGATCTGTCTGTGCGGTTTTCAACCAAGAGCCTTACAGGGAAGGGCAGGGCCAGGGTGCAAGTCAGTGGCCATGATAGACCTTGACGATATCTATCACGTTGACCTGACTGGCTCCCCTCTTAATTTTCTCTAATTTCCTTTTTCAAACTCTTTTTTTCCTCCCCAGTTTGTCTTGAACATCCACTGGCACTCCCCTGAGCTGACTCCCCCATCCTTCTGCTCTATTTTCTCTCCTACAGTCCCAACCCGCTTCTTGGCCACTCTCATCCCCATGCACAAGGCATGCTGTCCTTGTCGCTGGAAGGGCCCTCCTTCCCCCTCTGGCTTATCTCAAGGTTTCCTGTGGGGACGTGTGTTATGCATTTTGGCGTCCCCATCTGTGTTTGGGGGATTGCCCACCTCAAGATGGAAGGCAGCGCCAGACCTCATCTCCAGCCTCCCTTGCAGCTCGGGGCAGGCGAGTGGCTTTGGCTGCACCAAGCAGCCGCACCCGTACAGGCCTTCAACTTGGAGGAGCATGACGCGCAGAAGGCCCACCTGGAACCCATCTAGGAAGAGTAGCAGAGAGGTGGTGGTTTCAGAGGGAGCTGCAGAAAGGGGGTCTGGAAATGGCATCCCACAGCCGGTGCTGGCCACATGGGCAGCCGGCCTGTACCCCATGGCGGGAGGGGGCAGTGGGGTCTTTCTGGGGCAGCCCAGCAGTGAGATGTGGACATTGCAGCAGCCTGCAGTGCCTCCAAGCTTAATTCTCTGGCCTTCCCAGAGTTTCTACAAGCTTCTTGGTATATTTTAATAAAACCCTTTTCTGCTTAAATTATCTCGAGTGAATTCTGTTGTTTGCAATTCAGAGCCTCGTCTGATATGCTCCCTGCCTGGGTGTTAGTTTCCTGTGGCTGCAGCGACAAATTGCCACAAACTTAGTGGCTTAAAATAGCACACATTTATTTCCGTACAGTTCTGGAGGGCAAGAGTCTGAAACGGGTCTCCCTGGGCCAAATTCAAGGTGTCGGCAAGGCGGGCTCCCCTCCGGAGGCTCCCAGGGAGAATCTCTTTCCTTGCCTGTTCCAGACTCTAGAGGCGACCCCCACCTCCAAGCCTGTGGCCCTGTTCCACCTTCAAGGCCAGCAGAGGCATCCCTCTGACCTCTGCTCCTGTCATCGCATCCCCCCTCTTTTCCTCCAACTCGTCTGCCTCCCTCTTCCACTTATGAGAACTCTCGTGATTATATTCAGCCCACACAGATAATCCAGAATGATCTCCCCATCTCAAGACCCTTCATTTAATCCTAATCCCATCTGCAAAGTTCCTTTAGCCACGTAACCTACTCACAGGCCCCAGGGATCAGGATGTGGGCATCTTTGGGGAGCGATGTTTCTGTCTACCGCCCTTGGGGTCCCCAGAAGCACATCCTGAGATAAGGTTTTGGGAGCACGTGGTTTATTTGGGAAGCACGAGGAGGAGAGTGGGGAAGTGAGACAGAGAAAGGAAGGAAGCCACGACAGGACATGCTATTTGGCCAGTGACCACTGGGGACCTCTGGGAGAGAGTAGAGCTGTCTGTTCACCCCTGCGTGGCTCTCCCAAGGGTGTCAACCCACTGGCACTTCTCATCTGCCCTGTGCTCAGCTGAGTGCACATGTGTGTCCAGGGAGAGTGCTCAGGCCGAGGGTCTGGCATATTTAAACGGAAAATAGTACCGAAACAGCGTGTAGCAGATGCTGTTGGTGCCCCAGCCATCTGCCCTGGGCACTCACCTCTCCTGGTTGCAGGAGGCTGCTTCCAGTAGGCCATGGGGCTCAGGCAGCCTGTGTGCAGGACACAGTGTCAGAGCCGATGTCCCCAAGAGCAGTCCTTAGGCAATGATGGATGGGAACTAGTGAAGGAATACCCTGGCGCCCTCATTCCTTGGTTGGGATGACTCAGAAGCACGTCCACACTGGCTCCCAGAGTTCTCCAGTGGGCTGGAGCCCAGATGCTCTCAGTGATGACTGGCTTTGTATCACACCTGTGTTGGCTGCATCCCCAGCCCCCTGCTGCTGTGTCCTGGGATTACCTCCCAAACACATCGAATCCTTGTCTCAGGGTCTTCTCAGGGAGCCAAAACCAAGATCCAAGAGCAAACAAACAAACAAACAGCCAACCCCCACGACTGTGGTGTCCTAAATATTTACACTGAACAAGTTAACCAGTTTTATGTGCAGCTGGACACACGTACACAGACAAGCAGGATACAGTTGCTATATATATCACCTCCTTGGAGAGACTCTCCAAAGCCTACAGCTGAGGTTTTTCCTGAATCTGAGGCCCCAACCAAATGGTACTTCTGCCCGGAGCCCCAGCACCCTATTGACAGGAATCGAGAGGGTGCATTCGAGCTTCCCCTTAAAGTAAACACAGAAAGTAAGTTTCAAAGGGAGAAATGACACACAGAGGCACTGTGGGAGCGGGGCAGGTCCTCCAGGATGTCTGGGCGTATAAAGACTCTGTGTGTCGTGGAAAGAACCAGACTGGCAGCTGGAAAGGCCAACTGCAGACACAGCCACAGGGCCGTAAGTGACTGGCGCCTGTTACCAAGTGGAGACGTCACTCAGAGGAAAACAGGAGTGAGAGCAGATGCCGTTGTTGCCCCTTTCTCAGTTAGGACTAGGTTCAGCTGCAAAAGATAGGGAACCAGAAATAAAAGGTGCTCATGTCTATCTCGTGTAAAAGTCAGTAGATAAGCACCCCAGAATTGGCAAGACTCTTCAAAATGTCAGGGACCCAGGTCCCTTCCCTCTTGCTGCTCTGCTGAGAAAAACTTCTATTTCAAAGACTGCCTCGTGGGTCCACCATGGCTGCTGGGACTGGGAAGGGGACTGGGAGCGGACTGCTAGATAAATACAACATATCCAGTCAAATTTAAGTTTCAGGTATATAGCGAATATTTTTAAAAATATAACTATGTCCCAATTATTGCATGGGAGATATACTAGAAAAAAGCATTCATTATTTATCTGCAGTTCAAATTTAACTGCTATGACAAATTACTACAAGTTTAGTGGCTTAAAGCAAGATAAATTTATTCTCTCCCAGTTTGGGAGGTCACAAGTGCAAAGCGGATCAGCAGGGCAGTGTTCCTCGTGGAGGCAGTGAGGGAGAACCCATTCCTCTGCCTTTTCCGGCTTCTAAAGGCTGTCAGCGTGCCTTGGCTTATGGTCCCACAATCACTCCAACCCCTGCTTCCATTATCACATCTCCCCTGACTCTGACCCTCCTTGTCCCTCTTATGAGGACCCTTGTAATTATATTGAGCCTAAGGAAAATCCAGGGTAATGTCCCCATCTCAAAACGCTTAAGTTAATCACATCTGCAAAGTCCCTTTTACCCCCTAAGGTAACATATTCACAGGTTCTGAGGATTAAGATGTGGGTATCTTTGGGGACCATTATTGTGCCTAGCACAGAAACACAGAAGTTGCTTCCCAAATAACTTAATGATTAAACGCGGGTGACCCCAATCCAGCCAGCTCCATTCATTCATTCATTCCGTAAATGGTTATTGGGCACCTCCTATGTGCTCTGGGCACAGAGCTGTGACCAAGACAGACAACGTCTCTCCCTTCATGGGTGTGCATTCTACCTGAGGAAGACAAGATGGTAAGTGAACAAACGTGGAAACAGACCTTTCCTTTAAAAGGTGGAGCCCAGTTCTCCTCCCCTTGAGAGTGGCCTCGACTTAGGCACTTACTTCTAAAGTGACTATATGTAAATCAAGGGAAAACCGTATTTTGTCTGGAACTTTATCAAATGTCATTCACTCTCTCAAAACCACTTCACCAACTTTTATGTTAACTTTGCCTGAGTGGACAAAACAGCACCCTCAACCAGCCTGCATGGTGACCCACTTTGGAGACTAGGTCATAAAAATCACTGTGGCTTCCTACAGTTGCTCTCTTTTTTTTCCCTTGCATCACTCACTCTGGAGAAAGCGAGGTGCCACGTCATGAGCAGACTCAAGCAGCTCTGTGGAGAGCGGATGAACCAAGGCCTCCAGCCAACAGCCATGTTGGGGGCCAGCGTGGAAGCAGCTCCCCCAGCCCAGGTGGAGCCTTCACAGCACTGCGGCCCCAGCTGACAGCTTGACTGCAACCTCATGAGAGATCCTGAGCCAGAACCACCCAAGCTGCTCCCAAATTCCCAACCCACAGAAACTATGAGATAATAAATGTTTGGACCTTAAGCCACTAAGAGTTCAGCTAATTTGTTCTGCAGCAAAAGATAACTAATACTCAGATAAATAAACACCACCATTTCACAAACTTAAACTGGTTTAGTGCAATAAAGAAAATAAATCAAGATGACATGGAAGCAAGGGGTGGGGGCAGGGCTGATAAGACTAGGAGGTTGATGAAAGCTTCCCTTGCAGGTGATGTGGAGCTGAGAACAGAATGAGGGGAAGGGCCCAGCCAGCAGAGCTTTCCAGCCCCAAGAGTCTGCACACACCCCTTTGTATAACCACAAGGCCGCCGTTACTATTCTGAAATGAAATGTAAAGATGACGAAATCTTCCTACACACATAATTCTTTAGGAGATAATGACTTAACAAAGAAAGAGGAAACCAAAGGAAAGCAATGTATAATTTGCAAATTTTATCTCCATATACAAATGCTCAGGCACAGTTACACTAAGAGATATAATAAAGCAGTCAGATACTGGAACCTAAAAGCAGAATCCAGGATGATGGCCACAAATGCGGACCAATTGGGCGTGCCATCGTGGCAGTTCAAACACCAGGGCTGGCATAAACGGTGGTGATGTGGTTTGGAAACTGTGAACAACACTTGGTAAAGTTCCAGACAAAATGCAGTTTTTCCTTGAATTACAATGTAGTTGCATTCCTGGAAAATTCGATACGTATTAAAACTGTACCCAAAAATGTTTTGTGTTTATAGGTAAAGCAGATGTAGGTTCTAGGTTTAGATCATTACTAATAGGTTTTCCACCTCCAGGAATGTCTGGTCCAGCCACGTGGGACACGTGTAATTCCTCTCTATGTGGGATTGTCCAGCTTTGCAGGATGTTGTCAAGCATTCCTGTTCCCCATCATAACAATAAAAATATTCCCCCCACAAAATTTCAAAATGCCCCTAGGGATGGTACTGCCCTCACTGAGAAGCACTGATGGAGAGGAAGAGAGGTCGTAACCCAAGCCTTTCATGGGAATGAAAAGGAATCCAGAGCAGTCAGGGAGTCCTAAGAAGGAAGGCAGGAGGAGAGAGATCAGGGCAGACAAGTCGGCCACAGTGAGATGCTGAGACTCAATTCCTAGGGCAATGGGGAGCCACTGCAGGGTTTTCAGCAGGGGAGAGACATGGCTTGACCTTGCTGTGGGGAGTGGCTTAAAACTTCTGTCACTCAGTGGATGGCACCGTACTTTTCTGAGAGTCTCACACATTCATTCACTCACTCATTCATTCAACCCAGAAGTGAGGGGTGTCTCAGCGATCTATTGCTGTGTAACAAGCTACCCCCAAATGTAGTGGGTGAAAGTAATAACAATTTGTTGTTTTCTGCTCTTTTGTGGGTTGGCTGGGCAGTTCTGCTGCTGGCCTCAACAGGGTTACTCAAGCTGCTGTGTTCAGCCGGTGGGCCGGCCGGGGGCTGGGCTCAGCTTGGAAAGCCGGGATGGCTGGGCTTCTGGCTTCCTGTGCTCTTTCTTCCAGATGCTCCTGAGCATCCAAGGCCTCTTGGTGCTCAGGCTCTGGGACATAGGCAGCCTCAGTTCAGCCACATTCTGGTGGTCAAGGCAAGTCACAGGCTAGTCCAAGGCCTGGAGAAACACAGTCCACTTCTTGAGAGCAGGAACTGCAAAGTCGCCTCACAGCCACGGAATTCGCAGCCGCGAAACGTTCTACCTGGCTCAGGACCAGGATCCAGGGATACAGCCTGGCCCTCTGTGGCCTGCATCCTCATCAGGCAACAAACAAGTCAACAAGTAAAAATGTCAGGAAGTGCCATGAAGCAGGTCAAATAGGGAGGGGGCTACTTTAGACAGCGCGGTCAGGGAGGGCGTCCCTGAGATGGTTGAGCCAAGACCTGAGCATCTGAGCATCCTGCACGGGAAGTTCCGAGGGTTCCGAGAAAGACACTGTCCTTGCGTGAGCCTGGCAGCACCACGGCTCCCCTGGGGGGAGGTGGGCAGTGTGAAAGGACGGGCTTGGGGACATCACCAGGTGGTGTGATGTCAGTGGCAGTGGGATGGAGTGGAAGGTGCCCTGGGGCCAGAATATCTGTCTTCTTACACAAATTTGCGGCTGTGTGACACTGGCCATCTCTGTTCTTCCCGTCAGACGCCCCCAAATACCTCCTGCCCTGTGCACCGCACTGCGAGGCAGTCCAGGTTTATGAAAATAGATGGATCCGGTGGCTCCAGGGGGAAGTGCCCTCAGGGTGGTTCCTACCGGCACCGAGCACAGATGTGGCACTCGATACACAGAAGTGCACTGAGCCAGACGGCCGGGAGGTGGCTCGACTGTGGTGACAGGAGGGTTGCGTGGAAGGTGTGTCTGCATCCTGTGACAGGCATGGCGGATCCTGTGTTGGAGTGTCCACAAATACGCCTCCTCTCTCTCTCTCCTTCCTTTCACCTCTCCTTCCCATTCACCCTCGAGCCCTGCTTTCCTTTTCTTTCTCCATCACCCACTAGGCTTTCTTGCCATCTTGCTTTCTTTTCCACTTCATTCCTCTTCTCTCCTCCTGACTTCCCGCTCTTCCCTTTATCTCTCTCCTCACCTCCTCTTCTCTTCCCCTCTTCGCTGCTCCTCTCCTGGACTCTCTTCTTCCTTCCTCCTCTCACCCCACCTCCCCCTCTCTCTCCCTCATCTCTTCTCTCTCACCTTCGTGCCTCCCCTCCTGTCTGGCCACCTCACCTGCTCTTCTAATTCCCCTTCTTCCTCACCTCCTTACTCCCTCATCACCTCCCTCCCTCCCTCACCAATCTCCTCTCTCTCCCTCGCCTCCTCTCCTTCCTCCTCACTTCCTCCTCTCGCCCCTTCATCACCTCCCTCACTCTCTCACCGGTTCTCTTCTCTCCAATCTTCTTTTCCCTTCTTTCCTTCCTCTCCTCCGAACTCCTCTCCTTCCTCTTCTTCTCCTCCCGCATCACCTCCACGTGCACACCCTCAGTGCCTCTCTTGCTCCTCACCTCCTCCTCTTTCACCCCATCGCCACCTCTCCTCCCTTCGCCTCCTTTCTCCCGTCCTCACGTCCCCTCCTGCCGTCACCCACTTCCGTTCCCTTCTCCCGTTCCTTTTTCCTTCCTTCCCGCACCTTCGCTCCTCGGCTTCTCGCCCCTGGCCCCGCCCCCAGCCGTAGGCCCCGCCCCCAGCCTAGGCCCCGCCCCACCAGGGTCACGGGGTCGACGGGCGCGCGGCGGCCGTAGCGGCCCCGCCGGTCACGTGGTCACGTGACGCGCTCCAACATGGCGGCGCCGTGGGGCCGCGGTGTCGCTTCCTGACGGGGCGGCGCCGACGGACGCGGCCGGTGCCGGCCGGGACGCCGGGCCCACAGCGTCGTTTGCCCACTCGCTCGCGCCGCCTGTTCGCGGGGCTGCCCGCTCCGCCGGGCCGGGGCCATGCAGGAGAGCCAGACCAAGAGCATGTTCGTGTCCCGGGCCCTAGAGAAGATCCTGGCCGACAAGGAGGTGAAGCGGCCCCAGCACTCCCAGCTGCGCAGGGCCTGCCAGGTGGCGCTCGGTGGGTGAGCTGCCCCGGCCCGGCCCCGCGCCGGCCGTTACCCCGCCCGGCCTCTTGGGCTCCACCTCCTCCCGACCCGAATCCCCCATTCCAGGCCTCCTCCCGGGGGAAACTGATGCAGCTCGAGACTGGTCCAAGGTCACCCAGCAAGTGGGTGACAGCCAGGGCTGGCTCTCCAGCCTCCCAGCCCGAGGCTCTTGCCATGACTCCTTGACGTCCTGTTTCCTGCTTCCTCCCCTACCCCCCTCAGAGGCAGGAGCCCTTGTCCTAAGTTTTTCTTCTCCTGCGTCCTGTTGGTTGGGGTTCCCCCATGTGAGCGGAGCAGGTGGGAAGAGCTGCTCAACTGGTTTAGGGAAACCCCTGAGGCTTGCTTTGGAAGTGCCGGATCGGAGAATGTTTTCCTTCCATTTGGGCATCTTCCATAACTCCTTCAAGGAAGGAATGTAGAGGGTTATCCCGCATCTCCCAGGTATCGTAGTGTGCAAGAGACCTGCTTATTTGGGCCGCCCACTGAAACAGAGTCTGTGAGGGCAAAGATACTTGTCCGTTTTATTCACCGCTGGATCCCTTGCACTTGAGCAGCACCGGACACGTAGCGGATGCTAATTGAATGGATCCACCGATTATGGAAAGAGGGAGAGAACTCTCTCATAGCTAGTTAAAACCTTGGTAGTGGATTCCGACATCAACATCCTACCTTTTAGTTTCCATCATTCAGCATATTTTTATCAGATGCCCACTATGTGCTAGGCAGTGTGGTAGGCGCTGTAGAGGGGAACAAGACAGACAAGGTGTTTCCCCTTATGGACTTATACTGTAATAGGGAGACAAAGTAAGTGAGTAAGAAAGTTAATGAGACAATTTTGAATACTAATAAATACTTTTGTGAAAGGAAAAGAGCGAGATGGGATAAAGAGGGCCGGAGGACTGCTTTTGATGTGGTGGTCAAGAAAGTAATCCTTTCTGAGGAGGTGACATTCGAGCTGAGTACTGAAACGCTAAAAGTATCCACCATGCAGAGTTTCAGAAGAGAGTGTCGGGCAGTGAGGATCTATACGTTTGACCAGAGCTGTGTTCAAGCTAATTCACCACCCCAATGCCTTTGGTTTGGAATCTGTAAAAAAGACCTGTTTTTCCTAACAAATTGCCTGAGTAAATGGAAAGTTTGATTTTCTGTCACAGAATGTGAGGTTGCTGTCACCTTTCTCCCTTCATTTGGTGCAAGGTACAGCGCTGGAATTCTCCTGGGGACTAGGACTGAACTTGTGAACTTTGCACTTCTCTGGGAAGAATGTCCATACTTTTCATCAGACTTTTTAAAGGGTCTGAAACTCCCTCAAGCGTCAGGAACTGTTGATATCGAGGTTGTTGTTGCTTAGATAATCTGGAAACAGATGCTAGTCCTGTGAAATTCAGGATCAGTGGGAGGAATTTACTGAGGTTTAGATTTTTAAAGCCTTTCAATTCAGAAAACCAAGGCTAACTGTTGGATATTGTTTCCTCAGGAGTGCGGAATAAGCACTACAAAGCAGTTTGTAAGTTAGGCAAAAGCCTGATATTTACAACTCCTCTTTGAACTCCACCTGGATCCTGTCCTCTCAATATTACTTTAAGAGTGTTGTTGCAGAAGTTTCAAAATAGTTATTTGACAGACAAGTTTTCATTCCCTCTTCAGAAAATTTAACATAAAATTTTCACAAAATTGTGTATCACATTGTTGGAACCTACTTATAAAACTACCATAAGGGCCATAACATTGAGAGCTTAAATGTTTTTGGATCTTGTGTTTGTTCGGAAGTTCATATTTTTCCAACCCAAATTGTGGAATGCAAGTTCAGCGTTTCAGTAGTGAGTTATAAAAAATAGCCTATCTAGGAAGTAGTTTGATCACAGGTTAAATGAATAGCAAAATGACATGGTGGCTCATCATTATCAAATTGGGTAATAGCTATTATAAGGGAACCTATGAATAGCAAGGAGTTAAACTGGCCATCTTTTTTAAGAGAGTAAGTGTGTGTCATTGCTGGTAAATAGAAGTGACTGCTTTTACTTATCCATAATAGAAAACATACAGCAAAGTACCTGGTGATATTTCACGCTGCATCTCAAGGCACGATCATAATTATGTCCAGTAAAAGTAGCTGAAGCGAGCCTGTATGTAAGAAGCATTGCAGTGTGACTGGTATTTTAGAGATTACCATGTGTAGATTATCGTTAGTTTTGGTAAGAGGAACTGTAAGTGACCGCTCAGAGTTGAAATGCTTGCCTGATAAAGAGCACTTACAGGAGGCAGCTTCTCTGATGTGATTCCTCCAACTATAGTGGATTGGGGTCGGGGATCAGGGCTGCAGGGCTGGATGCAATAGAGATTAGGAGCGCGTTCTCTGGATTTAAGACTGTCTCGGTTCAGAGCCCTTGCCTTCTACTTGCTATCTGTGATCTTGGACAGGTCTTATACCTTCCTTATAGGGTTATTATAAAAATGAAGTTAGTTCCCTGCACGTGTGTTAAATAGTGCAGGGAACTTGGCATGTAGTAGGTGCTCCATAAAAGCTTGCTGTTGTTATTTATTTTTATTACTATTTTAAGCTGCAACAGACCACAGAAACTCTAAGCGCTCCAGCTTGATGTTCTTAACCTGCATTGGTTCCTCATTCAGCAGTGACTTATTGCTCTATTTGGTTTGTAGAGGCAATAGATAAGAATGTAATTACATGACTAAAGGGCTGTGTTTATTGGAATGTTAACTTGCTAAGCTCAGTGAAGACAGGGGTTGTCCCTTGTAAACGAAGCCATGATCAGGATGGACCTGGTTTGGAGTAGTCTCTGATTCGTCTCACTACATGCCAGATGCAGAGATAGGGACTGTCCACATGGGGATCACGTCTTTCCACCCATTATCTGGAGAAATCAGAGTGCTGTGAGAGTGTTCATCACCCCAAGGACACTGTTGCTCTTTACCTCATTAAAGAAGCTTTAATAGATATTAATAATCTTGAACCTTTCTGCCCTCTGTTGGGGCACATAATTATGTTCTTACACCTCCCTTCCATGACTGTTTTATTTAAGAACCATTTTCTCCCATGATCTCTCTTTAAATTATATTTCTGCTCTTTCTTATTTATTTATTTTTAAAGATTTTGTTTTTCCTTTTTCTCCCAAAGCCCCCTGGTACATAGTTGTGTGTTTTTAGTTGTGGGTCCTTCTAGTTGTGGCATGTGGGACACCGCCTCAGCGTGGCCTGATGAGCGGTGCCATGTCTGCGCCCAGGATCCGAACCAATGAAACCCTGGGCCGCCGAAGCGGAGCGCGCGAACTTAACTACCCGGCCACAGGGCCGGGCCCTATATTTCTGCTCTTAAACTATATGGAGTTTGGAGACTTGACGAGATACTCTGAGTGTTTTTAAATTGGGTATGGAAAAATTTGGAAACCTGGGAAACTTTAACTGAATTGTTCTAACAATACTCTTCATATATACATATATGATAAGAGATGCAGTATCTTATTTAATAATTTAATGTGCACAAAGTGCTAAGTAAGGGCTAAGTGCTCTATACTTGCTAGCTGTCATTATTCTTAGTCATTATCAAGAAAGTATAAAACAAATAGTAACCATGCCTATGTGTTTCTCATATGAAATTGAGTGACTTTTTTTAAAAGGATAGACTTTATATTTTAGAGCAGTTTTAGGTTCACAGCAAAATTGCACAGAAGGTACAGAGAATTCCTGTATACCCCGGCCCCCACATACGCATAACTTCTCCGTTATCAGCATCCCTCACCACAGTGGTACATTTGTTACAATGCTGAACCTACATTGACGCACTGTTATCACCCAATAGAGTGACTTTTTAAAATCACATGTTATGTAATAACTATATGGGATCTCCCATGTACTAAGCATTTCTGTGTTCCAGGCACAGTGCCATGTGCTTTGCATGCAGTTTAGTCCTCACTATTATTATCCTCACTGAGGCCCAGAGAAGTCGGCCAGTGTGACTCAGCCAGCAGGCAGCGGAGTGGGCTGTCAGGGTGTGAATGCGGGCAGTCTGGCTCCAGAGCCCGAGACCTTAACCGTTACTACCGTGCTGTAATGTCTGTCCACATGAAAGTTCTTGTGTGTAGAGTCCTCAGTGGAGTCTTTAAACAATCATTATTATGCTGCAGTGAAGTTTGGGGGAAGTTTCAGTAAGTAAAGGGACCATCTTTTCTGTGGTTGAATTTTGAGATGTATTTGAAAGCCTCTAGGCAAAAAGATCCCAGCTTTTTCTCTGCAGCTTTGTATTGCACATGTCTTTGGTTTACTTTAGGGACTAACAGGAAGAAAGAAATGACAGTAAAGAGCTGGTTTCTCCGTAGCTTCATTTGGGTAATTAAGTTTTTCTGATTTGAGACATCTCTCTTCATCAGCAGTAAACTCTTGTATTAATCCTGCACACATAATTGATGTCCATCTTTGCGTACAGCAGGCAAAGGGAAACCCAGGCTCAGAGAGCAGCTTGCCCACATCTGCTCAACCAGGTGGGGAACAGCTACAACACATGGTCTGCCCTGTCATAGAAATCATAAAATCCATTTTTAGATTTTCTACTCAAACTGTTATATGGGATTTTAGAGACGTGTGGGTCATTGGTGATCTTAGCTTGAACTGTTTTTGTGGCACGATGAAGGTGGAAACCAGACTGGAGTGGGTGGAGGCTTGAGTGGGAGCTGGGGAAATAGACAGTGAGCACAGACAACTGTTTCCTAAAGTTTGGCTGTGCTTTGAAGGGGAGGAGAGAGATGTGGATCATGGGAGGGTTTTTTCTTCTTCTTTTCTTAAAGGTAGAAAATAACTTTTTTAAATGTCATTGAGAAGGAGGAGCCAATTAAGGGAGTACATTCATAAATCTTAGTTGTGTATAAATGGGCAAAAAATATTCAACATTTACATGTCCATAAGATACACGGTAAATTGGTTTTTCCTCTATATGATGATGATGTTCTAATTTTGATATGTTCAAAATAACTATTCTCGCCATTAGGAAGAACCTAAGTGCAAAATTTGAAAAATATAAAAAATATCCCTAAATTGTCATAGCAAATAAAGGAAAGCTTTCAATTGAAATATAGAGTCAAACCTTTAATTTTAGCAAATTCTGGTGTTGTGATTAGACATTTTGTTTGTTTGTTTGTTTGTTTGTTTGTTTTTAAAGATTGGCACCTGAGCTAACAACTATTGCCAATCTTTTTTTTTTTTTCTGCTTTTTCTCCCCAAAGCCCCCCGGTACATAGTTGTATATTGTAGCTGTAGGTCCTTCTAGTTGTGGCATGTGGGACACCGCCTCACCATGGCCTGACGAGTGGTGCCATGTCCGTGCCCAGGATCTGCACCAGTGAAACCCTGAGCCGCCGAATTGGAGCGTGCAAACTTACCCACTCAGCCATGGGGCTGGCCCCCAGACGTTTTGTTTACGAGTGCTGCAGATTATAAAAGTTTTGAGGAGTAACAGGATGTGGGATCCTGACAGATTACTTTTTGTTGAAAAGCTTTATGATGATTCTTCAGGAGGTCATGTGTCTAGAGACAGCATCTAAAAATTAGATTTTGATTATTGAATGGCATTCATTTATTGGATTGGCAGAAAATTCATTGAGAGCTGAGTTTGAAACTTTGCTCATTGATTAGTCCTTGGATCCTGGGCTAATCATTTAGCTTCCTTGCACCTCAATTTTCTGAAATGGTAAAGATGATACTACTTGTGTCACAGGATTATTGTAAAGCTTGGGTGAACTGATGCAGTAGAGTAACTAACAACGCCTGACAGAAACCTGCGCAGATTTGGAGGCGTCGCTGTGGGCGCTGTTAGAGGAGGTGCTCGGCACTCCTCTTCTCTGCCTCCCTTATTACGGTTTATGGACGTGTTTGCTGCTCTCTGACATTTCGACGCCGGTGAAGCCAGGGCCTGGATGATTTAGAGCTCTGTCCTGTCCTTGTAAACCTCAGGGGAGAGTCTGTAAGCAGTGCTAGGGAAAACAGTGAGACCATTCTGTATGGAAAAGAAGGAACTTGCAAAAACGTGTCCTTAATCAGCAAGTACATGGCGTCTCCTGTATAAATAGCTCAGAACTGTACTTAGTCCTCACCGTTTTCACCAGGCTTAGGGGCCTGCCAGGAAAAGACTTGCCTTTCTTTTCAGCAAGTTTATCTTAGAAAATAGTTTCATGTTTGCTAATTCATTCCTGGAGTCTTTCTGTAAGAAACTTCTTTTGGTTTACTGTCTTGGTTGTAAATAAATGTTTTAGCTTTCTTATTAGGTTTTATAGATTTGTCTGGAGAACAGCCTTCTTATCCTAGGACATAAAATTCTTAAATTTTTCCTCAGTCCTAGGGAGTAGTCAGTGCATGTTTGTTCTTTATATAGTCCTTTTGTCTGTAGACTAAACCAGGCTGACGTTCATTCAGAAGATGTTTGTTTGGGTGTTATACCCGGTGTCATGATGCAAGGGAAGCAAAATAAACAAGGACTGTGTTCTCAGGGAGTTTGCAGTTAGTGGGGAAGAAGGGCGTTGTTCAAATGATCACATCATTGGGGTCATACCAACAAGCTGAGAAATCCTATGAAGGTGAGAAACCTTGCAGGGAGCGAACAAAGAGGTGAGGGAAAACTGTCCTGAGGAAGTCTTGAGATCTGAATGATAAATAAGAATTAAATAGGTTGAGGTGAGAGACATTTTGGCAGCAGGGGGAAGGGCATATGCAAAGACCCTGTGGCAGAGAGGAGTGCGACTGACTGTTAAGGAAACTAAAAAGTACAAGTGTGTGTGAATCTAAATTATCTCAAAATGAAATTTTTTTTAATTAAAAAAACAAGAAAGTAAAAGAGGCCACTGTGTGGTTGGAGTGTGGTAAGTGAGGAGGGAGAGTATTTGGGGATAAGGTGGGAAAGGTAGGGCAGGGCCCCACCATGCAGGACCTTGGAGGTCATGGTGAGGAGTTTGTCTTTAGATCAAAAGCAGTGAGTCAACACTGAAGAGTTCTAAGCAGGGAAGAAGGTGATAGGATGACCAAGTTTGTATTTTGGAAAGATCACTTGGGCTGTTGTATTCAGAACGTCTAGAGGAAGACCAGAGGGATTGCCTAGGGACTAATGAGGAGGCACTTAGCTTCTTCCAGGGGAGAGATGTTGGTGGCCTGGACTTAGAGTGGTGACAACAGAAATAGTGCAAAGTGAAGGTATTGTCCACTTGTTTAGAAGGCAAAGCTAACAACACCTGTTGATGGATTGGGTAAGGACACGAGCAAGAGGACTGACTGTTGAGTTTCGGACTCACCCAAGTAGGTGGCTGGTGGTGCCGTTCTTGAAGATGGCGTGTGGAAGACCATCTGGAGAGAGGTGGGGGAGGAGGTTAATCTCAGTTGGGACTTGGATGTGTCGTTTCCCCTGCCTTGGAGCATCCAATTGGACAGGCGGAGTAGGAAGTGGATGAATGTATGAACCTGATGTTTATAAGTCAAGCCTGGGCTGGAAATTGACCTTTAGGAGTCTTCAGAGCCTAGGTGGGAATTAAAGGTGTGGGGGAAGATGAGATGGCCCAGGGAGAGAGGGTGCAGAGGAGAGGCAGGGGAGCTGGGCCTGGGCCTGCGGAACCCCGGCCTGCCCGGCTGGGCAGAGGAGGCTGAGTGCAAAGGAGATGGAGAAGACGTGGGGCAGGGAGCAGAGGGCGGATGAGAATGTGTGCTAGTGAAGCCGGAAGTAGAGAAAATTTCAAGGAGGGTGAGGTCAGTAAGGTCAGGTGCTATAGGGAAGTCAAGTGAGGTGGAGACTGTAAAAATGCCCGTCAGATGCAGAGACAAGGGGGTCGTTGGTGACCTTAGCTTGAACTGTTTTGGTGGTGCGCTGAAGGGGACAGCAGGCTGCTGTGGGCTGAGGCATGAGTGGGAGGTGCACAGCTATTTCCAGAGTTTGGCTGTGGTGTCGAGGGGAGGGGGAAATGTGGATCATGGAAGCCTTTGTTTTCTTCTTTTTTTAAAGGTAGAAGAGACTTGAACTTGTTTAAGTGTCATTGGGAAGGGAGCCAGTTGAGGGAGAGGTTCAGTAATGTGGGAGAAAGAGAAAGGACAGTTTATTCATTCAACAAATATAGGGTGCCTACTCTGAGCCTAGGAATTCCTAGGTGCTAGAACGGAACAGATGAAAGTCTCTGTTGTCAGAGAGTTTATATTCTCCTCGGGAAGACAGATAATGAATGAACTGATACAAGTATGTCACCGGTGGTAAATACTGTGAAGAAAGATTAGAAAAATAAATCAGAGTAAAGTGAAAAAATAAAGCAGGTTAGGAGATAAAGAATGACAAGGAGGGGTGGGGTGGCAGCTTTAGGTGGTGAGGGAAGGCCTCTCGGAAGGGCTGACAATTGAGCAGAGATCTGAAGGAAGCGAGGGAGTGGGCCATGCGGCTCTCGGGAGGGAGGGCGTTCCAGGCAGCAGGAGTAGCGAGTTCAGAGGCCCTGAAACAGGAACATGCAGCAAGTAGCCCAGGGGCCGGGTGGCGGAAGGGGGGGCCAGAGGGGTAGCAGGGACCAGATCTTGGAGAGGCTTGGAGGCCAAGGTGAAGATGTGGGATTTTACTCAGCACAGATGGGAAGCCACTGGAGAGTTTTGAGCAAAGGAGCAGATGTGCTCTGATTTGCATTATGAGGGTTATGGATCATCTGTTTTGAGCAGATGTAATCTGATTTACATTTTAAGGAAATGCCCTGGCTGCTGTGTGGAGATGGGTGGGAAGAGGGTGAGAGCTGAGGCAGCGAGACCAGGTAAGAGGCTGTTGCAGTGGGTGGGGTGGGAGATGATGGTGGCTTGGCCTGGGGTGAGGGTGGCGGCCTAGCATGGTGAGAAGTAATCAGATTCTAGATGGGATGGAGAGCATGGAGTTTCTGAGAAGGCAGGTAGGGATGGGAGACGACAGAGGTGAGCGGATTGGACACTAACTGTCTTCTAGCAGGAGGGAGCAGAGGGTGGGGACTGAAGAAGGTCACTTTGTAGGTTCCCTAACAGGAGGTTGAGGGGATCTCCTTGTGGCGGCTTCTAATTTCTGCATGAAATAGGAGGCCGCTCCCTCTGTTGTGAGTAAAGAGGAATGGTGACGATTAGGAGGGAGAGATGAGGTATTTGAGGAGAGTGGAGACATTTGCAGTTGTCTATGCGGAGAGCTACAGAAAATGAGTTTAACTGGCAATATTTGGGTTCCATTTGTGCTTGGCAGTTACAGCTTTACAGACCTACTAACTTGCCCTGTTGTCAGAGGTCTGGTTGTTAGGTAGAGACAGGTCGAAAGGAGATGGTAATATCTTAGTTTGGGATTTTGCCAGAAGTTAAGACTAAAGGTCAGAGAAAATGAAGGCTATTGATTGCCTATCATTCAGATAATGATCCTGCTAATGGGGCCTGTCCTGGAAATGAAGAAAGAGGAAAGCTGACATGTTGGTCTTGTCAAGGTCTGACTGTCCAGAGAAGGGTCCGACTGGGAGCAGGTGAGTAGGTCAGCTGGGAGGAGAGGAGGCTGTGGGCAGAGAGCAGCAAGGAGCTGAAAGCGCCCCAATTCCACGGGAGGACAAGATTCAGAGTGTGGCCCGCTACACAGGGCTGCCTTGGAGTGGAGGCGGAGGTTCTTGGAGGGGGAGCTGAGGGAGTTGAGGGCGGTGTTGGTTTGCATAGTAGGGAGGGGTGTGGCAGATCAGACGTGTGAGGAGAGTTGAAGGGTCGAAGGATGTTGTGGGACTTTGGGGGAGCTGACCAGTGATGGGATTGTTGAAGGTGGTGATGGTCATTGTTGGACTCAGCTTGGGAGTGGAGCAAAGAAGGTGAGCCGGTGCCGAAGTTGCCGCTGAATAGAAGGGTGTGTGTGTGCATGAGCTGGGTGGCTTTTCTGCTGAAGCTGCCCCACCTCACTGAGTCTCCCTCCTCTCCAACCTGTTCATCTATTGCTGCTAATAGCCCAGTTGGCAGTTGGGAAAGCAGTGCCTATTAAAATGTGGAGCAGTAAACTCGAGCAGGTGTGCCCCACCATATGCTCCTCTTCCTCACCCATCCTCCTCCTCCTCATCATTGAGGGGCTCTGGAGTGTCGCCTCTGGAGCAGCCAGCCTGGGTGTGAATCCTGACTGTGCGGTAGCACTTCCTGGATCTGACCGTGGGCAGGTGACGGTGCCCAGATTCCTCGCCTGTATAGCAGTTATGGGATCAGAATGCTCTTGCCTTCCCAGGTTGTGCTGAGGACCAAATGGGCGCCTGGCCCTAGTGAATGTCAGCTGTGATGATTATACTTTGGGTTCCACTCTTTTTCTTTTTTCCCTTAGCTCTGCTTGGTTCCACCAAGGGCACCAGAAACTTTGCACTATTGCTGACTCCTGTTGTAAGATAAGAGCGCGAGAACTGACATTTATTAACCACCTACTGTATGCCAGACACTGCCTTAGCCATTAATCTGACAATGCCTCTCTCATGGGGTTATCGAGAGAATTACCTGCACCCAAATGCCTAGTTACAGTCTCTGGAGCATATGGGACTGCCTTTTATCGTCCTCGTTTTTTAGAGTAGGAAATCGAGACTCTGGGAGGGTTAATAACCCGCCTGGCATCATTCAGCTAATAGATGTCCATGCCGGGATTTGAACCTAGTTCTCGCTCAGTCTGAAACCTATGTCTTCTCTTTCCTCCACACCAGGCTCTGTCAAGCTGTGAGGTCCCCTGCTGCACACCTTTTCCTTGTTCCGTTTTCTGCCTCTTTTTTTTTTTTTTAACTTTTTATTAAGATTATGATGGTTTACAACCTTGTGAAATTTCTCTTGTACGTTATTGTTAGTCATGTTGTAGGTGTACCACTTCACCCTTTGTGCCCTCCCCCCCCCCTTCCCCTGGTAACCACCAATCAGTTCTCTTTGTCTATATGTTTAACTTCCACTATGAGTGGAGTCATGCAGAGTTCTTCTTTCTCTATCTGGCTTATTTCACTTAACATAATACCCTCAAGGTCCATCCATGTTGTGAATGGGACCATTTTATCCTTTTTTATGGCTGAGTAGTATTCCATTGTGTGTGTGTGTGTGTGTGTGTGTGTGTGTGTGTGTATACACACCATATCTTCTTTATCCAATCATCAGTTGATGGGCATTTCTGCCTCTTTTTAATGGAAAAAAAATATTTTGTTATCCAGAAGCCAACTGTTAGGTTGGACCATATGAAACTACTAATATTTGACTGTAAAAATGGTGCTTTCGTGTGGTTCAGACTGGTCCTTCTCTCTATTTTCACAGCCTCCACCCTGGTCCAAGCCCCCGTGATGGCTTGCCTGGATTATTAGCAGTAGCCTCCTGATGGGCTTCCCTGTTCCATCCTGGCCGCCCTCCTCTGTATACTCAAAACAGCAGCCAGAGTGATCTGCCAAAACGTAGGTCAGCTCAGGCCACTCTCCATTCCCTTCCAGGGCTTCCCATCTTCTGGACCCCTGCTGTGCCTAGCGGAGAAGACTTTTCAAATTTTTTTTCTTTAACTGAGTGGTTTGAAGAGTGCAACAATTTCTAATTCTTGTGGGAATACTTAAGTGTAAATTAAGAAAACTAAAGGAAATCTGTGAACATTTAACTCGCAGTTGATGTTTCTTGGCCTTCCGCAGTGGCTGTCCCGGTAGTTTCCTCTTTCCTGCTCTCCTTGGAGGGCCCTCTGTGTTCTGGACTCGCCTGGCCCTGTGCTGCTCCACCACTGCCGCGGCCGCAAGTCACTCTGGCCCTTGATCATTCCCTTTGGAAAACCGGGGTGCACCCTCGCTGTGGTCCTGCCTCAGCAGGCCAGAAAAGGGGATTAGGAAATTCCAGAGCTGGGGTTGTCAACAGCCTGCTCAAGGCCAGGTGGGGCTCACGGAGGAGCGTGAGCACCAGAGCTTTGAGTTCTGGTCACAGCAGTCACTGTTTGTCTTAGTGATAGCACAACCAGCATTTATATTGTTCTTCACTTACAGTTTATGGGGTAATTCTTTGCGTTTATTTGATAGTCAAAGTACCTGAGAAGCTATGAACACCGGCTCTGGAGCCCAATTTTCTGGGTTCAAGTCCCACTCCACCACTTACTAGCTTGTGACCTCTCTGGATCTTGTTTCTTCATCTGTAAAGTTTAGTGGAGTTTGGCCTTGAACCCTGATCCTCTGGCTCCTTAGTTGCTCTTTGCTCTTTGGCCAAGCCACATTTAGCTTGTACAAAACTTGAATGTTTTGTCTTCATAGCACTGGTCGTAGTTCTTTTTTTTCAAAGACTTTATTTTTCCTTTTTCTCCCCAAAGCCCCTCGGTACATAGTTGTATATTTTAGTTGTGGGTCCTTCTAGTTGTGGCATGTGGGATGCCACCCCAGCATGGCCCGACAAGCGACGCCACGTCTGTGCCCAGGATCCAAACCAGCGAAACCCTGGGCCGCCGAAGTGGAGCGCGTGAACCTAACCACTTGGCCACGGGGCCGGGCCCTAGTCATAGTTCCTAAAAGCCACTTTTATCCCCTGCAGTTACTTTTCTGCAGCCAATGAAATACTTTCTCTTTGATTCTTCCCTGTTCCTTAAAGCAAAGATTGCAAACTGGTCAGGGCAACCTGTAAACCAGTTTTATTTGAGCCATAATATTTTTTAAAATATTGAAGTTGCTGTGAACTGCAGTCAGACCTTTCACTTAAAATCTGATTTTGGTCCCAGGCAGCTGAAGCTGAGGCGCTGCTGCGCCCCTTGCCCTGTTGGGTGGTAGGGCACTCCACGTCTCTCCTTGAGGTTCCCTGCCTGGCCACCTTAGGCCTTTGAGCGTGTAACTTCTGCTCTTGGTTTTACTACTCTCAGTGCCTCAGTGAGTAAGTCGCAGTCCTGGTGATTGATTCGTCGATTGGTGGTTTGGCGCTAGTGGCATTCCGAAACAGATTATTTTAGAGCTCGGAGGCCAGCACAGACCCTAGTGAAGGCCTAATTGCTTCGGATACATTTAACACCTAAACTTCACGCTAAAAGGTAAGCATGAGTGGAAGGAAACTTTATGTCTGAGTTCAGGCAACAGTGCCCCTCTGCCGTGCCACACAGTGACAGTCTTACCGCTAAGCAGAGCCTTGATGTTATGGATACGGATTTCTGCACAGAAAGCTTGGCTACCAGCCTCATGGACTGGATCTCCTGGGCCACTCCCAGTCTCAGCTCGCCTTGCCGGGGGGCCTCAGCTAGAACGCGGAGCTGCCTACTTACTGAGTTCTCGTCCCTCGAGGGCAGGAGCCATGCCACAGAGCTCTCTACGGTCCGTGAGCAAAACAATTGCTATTAGTCGTCTGGGTGTTTCTCCCGTTTTCTTCCGTGTGTAGTAAGGAGACGTTGAAAGCCTGGCTGGAAGGTTAGAAGTTGCCACCTCCAGTGAGTCCACTTGTTCAGTTTTCAGTCCTAAAGTTCAGTCTAGAATAGAGTTGTCCAAGAAAAGGAAATTTATAATTTCCAAAACTGTATTCTGGGGTTGCTAGGATAACCAATGTCGCATCCAAACCGCTGGCTCTGGCGAGAGTGTGTAAGGAAGGCTGGCCTATGGAGATCGTCTGAATGCATGGCCTTCAGGGTAGACCTGCTTCATGGGCCGCTTTGATGACAGTGCACCTGCAGAGCTAACATGTAGGAAGACGTTCGACCGAGTACGTGTGGGGAATTCTGCGTGATTTAGATAGGGTGTTCTGTTGTTTCAATGGCCTAAAACCTTGTTCTCCTGGAAATAAGACTCTCTCTTTAAGATTAGGATTTTTGAATAATGACACTTTATTTCTGTGACCTTAACATTGTGGTTGTAACCTCCATGGTAAAGATTTTTAATTTTAGTTCATAAAAATTATAAATGCCGGTGCTGGCCCTGTGGCCGAGTGGTTAAGTTCGCGCGCTCCGCTGCAGGCGGCCCAGTGTTTCGTTGGTTCGAATCCTGGGCGCGGACATGGCACTGCTCTTCAAGCCACGCTGAGGCAGTGTCCCACACGCCACAACTAGAAGGACCCACAACGGGGGCTTTGGGGAGAAAAAGGAAAAAAATAATAAAATCTTAGAAGAAAAATTGTAAATGCCTTAGCTGAACAATTATTGATTTACTTAATACCACTGAACTGTACATTAAAAATGGCTTTAAGATGGTAAATTTTATGTTATGTATGTTTACCACAGTTTTTTTAAAAGTGCTTCAAAAAGTATATATGCTTATCATCGAATATGTGAAAAAAGAGAAAAAATCATCATCCCACTACTTAGACAGCTTTCAATATTTTATGTTTGTTTGTAGTCTCCTATGCATATTTTTACACAGTTGAGATGTTATTGTATTACCATAATGTGTTAGCTGTTATTAACATCCGTTTTGCAGAACATGGAAATAGAACATGGACCGTGGACTTCGCACAATGCCTAGCACATAGTAACTGCTATGTAAATGCTAGCTATTATTACTGCTATTATAATCACTTTCTATCACTTCAAATCAGCATTTCTATACTAAAAATCTCATAACAATTGTTTTTAATAGTTTCTGAATATCTTTCAGTAAAGTGTTCTTTTGTATAAATGTTGCTCCTAACGTGCCTCTCTTTCTTCCCCACCAGATGAAATTAAAGCAGAAATAGAAAAACAGAGGTAGGTTGGGGCGCATCCTTCTCGCTGAAATACAATGTTAAATGAGTAGGCAGTGGCTGTGGGAACCTGTATGTCAGCGTGTTTTCTCATATTTCTGGTTCTCAGAGGTAGCCCACACTCTCCTAGCGTGGTGTCGGGCAAGACTGCATGTGTTTGAACCGATCGCAGGGTAACAGGTTACTGGCTTAATAATCATGTCTGGAGGAAAGGGTGAGGAAGAGCAAGTCAGTGCTGTTGTACCTTTTCTCGACGGGTGAGGCACAGCCTTCTCTCTTATGTGTCAGGCTTCCTTACGCAGGAGGACGGCTTGCCTCGTCCGTGGCTGCTCCTCCCCTTCGTAGTGGTGAAGCCATTTAGTCACGTTGCAGCAGTACAGCTCTGACAGGGTTGATGCCAAGCTTCTGTCCAGGACGCTCTTGATACAGCTCGCTTATCAGAGGCCTCGTTCTCTGCATGGGGCACTTTGGCGTTTTTCCCCAAATACATGTGTTTAAACTTTTAATTGTCTAGCCCTACAGATGCAGTTTGAAGGTTCTTTTAATTAAATGATTGCAAGTGGGAGGGGAAATTAGAGTGAGATGTAGGAAAAACAAGCTTTTTTTTCTTCATTTCTCCTCTTTGGCCCTTGCCTGCTTTTTTCCTAGGCTTGGCGCTGCTGCACCACCAAAGGCAAACTTCATTGAAGCTGACAAGTATTTCCTTCCATTCGAGCTAGCTTGCCAGTCCAAGTCCCCACGAGTGGTCAGCACATCCCTCGACTGCTTGCAGGTACCATAACTTGATGGTGTAAAGGGGTGGGGGGAGTCCTCTCCAGTCCATGGGTGGTCCTTACACAGGAGCTATACTAGTGACCACCCTAGTACTCAGAATGTGCTCAGAGGCGATGGAGAGAAGAGCAATCCAACTCTTTCTTTACGGAGGTCTCGTGAGGGAGAGATGAGAGAGGGCTCTGACCTCCTTAGCTAAAAAAGAATTTGTTTCTGTAGAAATATTTCTTGGTCTCTCTTATGTGTGTTTTTCTGAATGAAACCTTTAGCATTAATTGCAATGTTTGATACACATGGGCACATAAGGTATTTTTATGCAACTTCTTTTTTGATAGTGTTAGAATTCATGAGATCAAGTAGAGAAATAGATATAACCAATTCTTTTTATTTGTGGTAATGTTCTGTAAAGTCACTGCAAACACTGCATTAGCAAATATCGAACAATTGTTCCTGCTTACAGTATGAAGGCTGACACTAGGAAGCAGAGCGCCTCCTCGCTCGACCCCGGCTGGGGATGTGTGCATCAAGTGATTCGAGGTTTTCACTGCTCCGCACGTGTCCACAAATGGCCACAAGTATTGATTTGGGCCTTATAAGAAAATTTTAGCGAGTGGGCACATTTGCAAATACAGAACCTGCAAATAATCAGGATTGACTGTCTTTAGAGCTACCAGTAACCTTGTTATAAATCACCTTTTACTGATGAAGAAGCAGGAGTAGAAGAGTTAGGGTGACTTGTCCAGTGGCATACAGACAGTGAGAGACAGAGACAGGACTGCAACTTGGGTTTCTCAATTCCTGGTCCAGCATTCTTGTTTTTGTCTTAAGATCTACTCCTGAGGCTTCTGGTTACCTCAAAGAAGATTTGTTCTTAACCGCAGTGGGCCACCTACAGGAACGAAAAAAGCTTGTTGACTTTAAAAAGATGTATTGACGAGATCACGATTTACTAGTACTTTCTGGAACAGGAATAGTGACTAGGTTGTCTACTGTGACTGCTTAGCAGCTACGTTGAAAAGCTATCTGGAGCTTTATCTGGGTTTCTTGAGACAGTGTCATGATTGATGAGTTATGTCTGCTGAGGCACAGGACTGCCAAGTGACAGAGGGCGTGCCACATTTTTGGCATCTCTAGTCTAATATTTACTCTATTAATCTCTCTTCTTTGATATATCTACACTTGAAAATTGATGACAGTTTCTTCACAGAAGCACGTCTTCCAAATGAAAACCATTTTCTCATTCAATGTAATTCTGTACAGATTGTCCTATGTGAAACATACAATGAGCCAAGAATTCTTAAATGGCAGGCTCAAGTCCTACTTCTAAATTATATGTTGCTGGGAACATTTTCTGAGGAAATTTGGCATTAGTTTAATTTTAGTTGTTTTCTCCTCATGTTAAGGTTTGGTTTTGAAACTGGTGCTGGTAGTTAACATTATTGGTGTCCTAAGAAGAATGACTAACGTGTATTGAGCACTTAGCCTGTGCTGGGCCCTGTGCTAGGAGCTTTATCCACATTATCGTGTTTAATCTTCCCAGGAACCCTCTGAGGTACTTACTCTCATCCTCATTTTAGCACTGGGGAAACTGAGGCTTAGAGAATCAAGTGACCAACTCGGTCAAGTTGCCCTGGCCAGAAAGTGATGGGATTGGATGGATATCTGGGTCTTCCTTACCACCCCACCCCCACCCCCGTCTGTGTTGTTTAACCAGGGGTCCTTAAACTACAACTAGAAGCCAAATCTGGCCTGCCACCTACTTTTTTAAATAAAGTTTTATTGAAACACAGCTGTTTAAATCTGCTCAGACTGATGTCACAGAATATCACAGACTGAGTGGCTTCAACTAAAGACATTTACTTCCCACAGTTCTGGAGTCTGGTGAGGTCACTGTGCCGGCTGGCTCATTTCCTGGTGAGAGCCCTCTTCCTGGTTTGTAGATGGCCAGAGTCTCACCATGTCCTCATGTGGCCAAGAGAGAGCACCAGCTCTCTGATCTCTTCTTATAGAGCATTAATCCCATCGTGAGGACTGCGTCCTCATGACCGCATCTAAACCTAACCACCTCCCGAAGGCCCCACCTCCTAATACCATTATACTGGGGATTAGGGCTTGGAGTGGGGGAACACAGACATTGTCTGTAGCATCAGCTGTGCCAGTCGTTTATGTGTCACCTGTGACTGCTTTCTTGCCGCTACTGCTGAGTGGAGTAGTTGGAACAGAGACCATATGACCTACAAAGCCTAAATATTTAGTCTGTGGTCCTTTACAGAGAAAGGCTGCTGACCTTCACTCTTAACTATGACCCTGTCATTCTGGCCTCGTCAATTGAAAATATGCTGTGTTTTCCTAGAAATAGTCTGTTTCTGGGACTCTGTATGATTTCTGATGGAAACTTGCCGTCCTGCTTTGCCTCAGCCCACTGTCTTGACTGGAGTTAGGACTTGAACAGTGTAGTACCTGTCTGGAGGTTTGTGGCATATGGTTAGCTCTCTTTTTCAGAATGGACCATCTCTGTAATTTAATAGGTACACTAGGATTTCTTGGGTTAGTATACAAAATGCAAAATGTGTCGTCCTTTTTATGATGTTAGAAAGTGATGGGGTGCTCTCTGGAATACTCAATGAAAAATTTCATTTCCTCTTGGCTGTCCTTGCAGAGCTTTGGACTGGCTTTTCCCAGTGTGGGTGAGGTAACTTCTCTCTTGGAAATGTAAGGCTAGCATCCAGGGGTAAAGGTTGGTTTTGGCAGAATTGAAACCAGCTGCAGACACATCCACATTCTGCCCTGGGCATTTCAAGGTGTCCTTCTTGGAGCTTGGAAAGGTGATGGCTGGCAGAGGTTGGGTGTGGTTTGCCCTGAGCACTGTTAGCTCAGTGCTCCCTCTCCCCACTGGGAGAAACCTGGAGATGCCCCTAGTCCTGCCCACAGTCGTGAAGTGATAGAGTCTGTGTTCCTTTCTTCCAGCACTGGGTCTGCCATACGCTTCCTCAAGGCCAGGCCTGCAGAAGGAGCGTGAGGATTCAGTCTTGTCCAAGCTAGTGAGCGATCTCTCGGTTTTTCTGGGCACGTATCAATCATGAAATTCTTTTTGTAGAATATCCTCTCAATATATTCATATTTCTTCAATTACAACATTATATACATGTACTGCTGTTATTAACTTACATATGTTATAAAACTGACAAAAATACAACTTTTAAAAGGATAGGATAAAAAAATAGATAGAAATAGAGTTCTAATATTACCTTTCTACACCCAGTGAAGGCTGTAGGAAACCACTGGTCTAAGCTATCTGCCCATACCACAAGCATTATCTTTGAGCTCTTATTTCTAGGAAATTTTGGATTTTTTAATATACACTTTAAAAATCCATTTGTAATTATATAAGTTGTACATGACTACATTCCCTATTAAAAATTTTTTAGAACTTTACAGATAAGGCTAAAGTCCCTTGGATAACTAGTCCCAAACCCATTTGCCTGTTATGGTTTGCTTTCTGTCTTTTTTTCTTTCTTTCTTTTTTTCCGTAAATGGTATCACTTATGCACATTTTTCAACAGCTTGCTTTTTGTGTTCAGTGGTGTCTCTAAGATCTAGCTATGTTGCTGCATGCAAATATAGGGCATTCCTTTTGACTGACAGTGGTGTTTTATGCCACCGTTTTATCTGTCCCTTGCCCTGTGGAGGGGCATTGACAGAGAGGGTTACAGTGAACATTCCTGTGAAAGCAGCCTTGCTGGGCACATGTATCAATAGGCCAGCTGCCCAAAGCCCTCCCTCCGCTGTCCCTCTTCCCATCCCCTCGTTGTGTCAGCAGGGAATGAGGCAGGCACTTCTACTCTCTGTCTCTATCGCTCCCCCCTCCCCCAAAGTCTAAGCCACTAGCATCTCCCCCGGACAGCTGAAGTAGCTTCTGCACTGGCCCCCTGCTTCCACTCCTGGTGCCCTTCGGCCTGTTCTCCATGCAGGGGTCTGGGGAGCCTTTAGAAGTGTATCGCATCGCATTAATCCTTTGCTTAAACCTGCCGGTAGCTCCCGCCTCCCTCCCTGTACTAAACACTGTCCTCAGGTGAGCTTGCCAAGCACACTCATGCTGCTGGACTCGATAGGTCGCCAGGCTTTTTTCTGTGCAGTTACAAAAATACTTACACTCCCCCGCAGTTTTTATTTTCCAAAAATGAGATAATGCTATGCATTATTGCTGCAACTTGCTTTTTTCAAAATCTCTACAAATCCCACAGGGCCTGTAGGTCCTAGTCGGGATTTTTGGCTTTGGTCTATTCCCCCTGGAGAATATAAACTGAGAAAAAGGACCGTCTTATTCACTACCCCTAGTGCCCAGAACAGTGCCTGGCCCAGGGAAGGGTGAGAAGGCAGGACTGGAAAGACCCACAGGACGCAGGAACTCTGGTTTCTTCTGGCCCAGTCTCACTACACAGACGAGAGAGTAAAATCATACTTAAAACTCTTTTCACTTTGAAGGCTAATATGCCCTTTAAAGAATCTGTGGAGGGGAGAATACTTCCAGTTTTTTTTCTTACTCAAATTAAATATCCAGTAATACACATCCATCTTTGCTTTGCAGCATTAGTATTGGGTTTTGTGGGGCGTGCTTTTCAACATTCACATTTTAGAAGTTCATAGACCATCCCACTCATAACCCAGTATACAAAAGGGACTTGAGTCCATTAGGAGTCAGGAGTAAGCAATATCAGAAACCAGAGCCCATTTACCGGGTAGCCGGCGCTGCCCTCTTCGGAAGTCTGCATATGCAGCAGCAATGAGAGGGATGAGGTAAAGAGCGTCTTGACTTGTTCTTCAGAAACACAGTTCACTTCTCCCCAGCCTCACCCCCATCTGGAGATCTCTGGGGCTGGCCTTGATGGGCAGACTGTGTGCGGGCCTCTCCTGCTCCTTCAGTCACTTGATCCAGCAGTATCACGTTTCTACTCTCAGTCACTCTCTCTTAATGTTTTTTTTTCTGTTTATTGAGTGGCAGCGCTTTCGTAGCTAATGATGGGGAAAAGCCATTGAGAAGTGGCGTCAGTCTGCTGCAGGCTGGGGAGTTTTCCTGTCGCGGTGATAGTGGCACTGTAGATGACCTCAGGAGCTTGTGTCGCTTTGTGCAGGTAGAGGCAAGAATGTGGCAAGCCGGAAACCAAGAAATACAAAGAACTCATTTTTTAGTAAGTCCTGGAAGAGAATTACTAAACACAGAACAGCATTTTTTAGTAATTCCCTGGAAGCAGAGAATGCCTTAGAATTCATGTATCCAAGAGGGGCTGTGTCAGATGACCAGTTTCTTTTATCTGGTCAACCATCAAAATAACCTGGATAGGTTGGAGAAAAACACTGATCCCCGGGCTCCACTCTGGAAGTTCTGGTGCAGTGGGTCTGGGTAGAGGTCCAGGAATCTATTTTGAATAAGCTCCCTCAGGTGATTCTGAATCTCAGCCAGGCTTGGAAATCATTCTGCCCCTGACCTTTGAGTTCCCTTCCAGCTCTCTGATTCTTTCTGCATGATGAAATCCAGATCCAGGTCGTCAGGAAGGTGGCACAGTCAGGCTGCCTCTGAAAGGTGGCGCTTGTCCACACCTGTCTGTCCCCTGACTGTGCGGGCATGGCCCAAGCAGCCACTTATCTTTTCAGTCATGTGGGTGACACGCAGTGTTTGATGACATAGGTGCGAAATTCAGTTAGTGTTGTTACTTTAATTTTTGGAATAAAAAATATACTGACATGATTCAACATTTAAAAAGAATGAAAGCATGTACTATAAAGTGTCTTAGTCCCACTCCTGGCCATGGCTACTTAGTTCCCCCCTCAAGCAAAACATGTTATCATTAGTTTCTTGGGTATCTTTACATTTAAAGAAAAAAAATACATAAATTTTTTTTAATAGCTTGAGATAGAATTCACATGCATACAGTTCACCCATTTAAGGTGTGCAGGTCAGTGATTTTCGTATATTGACAGAATTGTGCCACCATCTCCACGGTCTAATTTTAGGCCATCTTTATCACCTCAGAAATAAAGCCAGTGCTCATCAGCAGTCACTCCCCATTTTCCTCTCATCTCCCCAGCTCTAGGCTACAACTGACGACTTCTGTGTCTATTGTGTATAGCCGTTAATCCCTCAATTTTTCTCACAAGTGGCTGTGTACCGGGGACTGTTCTACATCTTGTCTCTTCCGTGGGACACTGTTTCACCCTCCTGGGGCTCTTGTGCCATTGGGAGACAGGATGGACGCTGCCCTCTCGGGTGTCTGTGCCCGCCGTGCCGCAGGGAGTAGAGGGAGCTGTGGGAACCGGAAGTTGGAGGCTGTGCTGGCTGCCTGTGTTTTCCTGCCATGGACGGCTCAGTCAGTGCTGGCCAGGCAGAAGCTTCTTACCTCTCTCCTTTCTGTGCTTAGAAACTCATCGCATATGGACACATCACCGGCAATGCCCCGGACAGCGGTGCTCCCGGGAAGCGGCTGATCGACAGGATCGTTGAAACCATTTGCAATTGTTTTCAGGGCCCTCAGACAGATGAAGGAGTTCAGTTACAAATAATTAAGGTATTTCTGTTTGTTTGCCCAGTCTGGATTTTAAGTTAGAAAGTTAGTCCCCTTTGGGAATTGGGATTTTTGAGGTACCATGTGTTGGTTGTCTCGGGTGGTGCTGAGCCAGAGCAGAAAAATGTAAGCATCACTTAGATCTTTTGTTACACGTCAGAATGTGTTAGCGTGGACTGAGACAAGAAGAGTGGAGCCAGGTGTGTTTTCAAAGTAAACAGTTCCGCTAATAACAACGTAAATTGCTTGTGAATTAAATTGGCTTGAAATCCTCTGGTCTTTCCCCTTGAAATTCTGGATACGCAGTCTACCATTTCTCAGGAGGTCCTCCTTGATACTCTTATCACCAGTTTGCCCTTGTCCTCTGGTCTCCCCCCATTGTACTTCCCTATTCCGTGTCTGCTGCCAGGAGTGGTTTGACATGGGGTGGCACCGTCTGCTTGTTGGGAGAGCAGGATCAGGATGGGTGTGGCCAACATTCCGCATCTTAAGTCCTGAGTGTGTTGACTTTGTGAGGGATGGTTCCGTGTTAGCCACACCTTTCCTAAAGCTCCTTGAAAACTCACCGGGAGCTGGGAAACTGACTGCCCATCAAAACATGTATATTTGTGATGAATGTAGAGGTGATCAAGTTGGAGCATTTTCCCTCCTGAGAGAAGTGTCTGTATTTTGGCTTTTTAAAAAGTAAGCTGGTAGAAAGCTTACTTCAGCACAACTTAATTACTTCGAATAATTTGGATTTTGTGAAGTTTATTATCTTTAAACTCAAAGCAATGAGGAGTTGACTCCAGTTTAGTTTGCAGAGCCATCTTAAAATTTATGAAGCCAAACCCTGTAGAAAAGTTTGACTGTGGGAGGATGGGGAGGAGGTGGGTCTTGGTGAAGGTGCAGGTTGCGAATTCTTGTTTCAGGCTCTTCTGACAGCGGTGACGTCCCCACACATTGAAATTCACGAGGGCACCATCCTGCAGACAGTTAGGACATGTTACAATATCTATTTGGCCAGCAAAAATCTCATCAATCAAACGACTGCCAAGGCTACCCTTACTCAGATGCTGAACGTCATTTTCACCCGCATGGAAAACCAAGTGGTGAGTGGCAGCAGCTCTCAGCTGCTGGGGGCGGGACATCGTCCGATGCTGTGGACTGTTCCACGTGTGGCCTCCGTGCCAGGCGAAGACTCACTAGCATTTGTATCCCCTCTTCCTCTGAATTCTCTGCCCTGTCTTTTGTTCCTGCTTTAAAAAGCAGAGAGAGTGTAGCATGGGTTTTGAAATTTGCATTCAGAATTTGCTTTGAGTTTATCAAAGGAATTTATTTCCTTTTTTAAATTTTATGCTTCTGTTTGGGAATTTTTTAAGCAACAGGCTGTCATCTTTTCCATTCCTTATTAAAATGCTGGGACCGTTTAGATTAAATTCCTTTTTTGTTGCCTTTTAGTTGCAGGAGGCCAGAGAATTGGAAAAACCAACCCAGTCGAAACCCCAGTCCCCTGTGATCCAGGCTGCAGCAGTGTCCCCAAAGTCCAGTCGTTTGAAACAGAGCCAGGCACAGAGCAAACCAACAACTCCTGAAAAGACAGATTTAACCAATGGTGAACATGCTGGGAGTGATTCTGGAAAAGTGAGCTCTGAGAACGGAGACGCGCCCAGAGAAGGAGGCCCATCCTTACCAGGTACGCCACATGCGCTCTCCCTTTCCAGCTGTGAGAGAGAATCATCCTGTGTCTGTGGGGCATATAAAGGAGTTGGCTGGTATCATCTGCAGGAAACCTCTGAAAGCAGCTGTCTGTTTCTGGGCCTCCCCTTGACTTCCCCTTACCTTTTCTCTTAAGGAATGTAACTAGCGAGACCTTGGTGTCTAATGTCTCCTTGTCAGCTGTGTAGTTTTCTCTGGATAGTTCCTGCAGTATACCTGGCTACTGCTGCTTGATCTCAGCTTCAGTGTGGTGGGTCCAGTTTGGGACACTTATTTCCCAGTAGTTAATTGTTTGGGTGGTTAGTCGTTCGGTGTCTGTTTCATCTTCCCCAAGGAGGACAAAGACCTCATCTGTCATGTATACCTGCAATCTCTCTGCCTTGCCCACTGCCTGGCAGTTGATATGTACTCGTAGACATCTGTGAAAGGAGCGAGAAGGTGGGTGGATGGGTAGACACACAGATGGCTACAGATATACACATGGACAGCTTTGTTTGCTGCTTCTGTGGTCAAGTACGTTACAGGTTTTTGTTTGCTTTTTTAAATGAAAGTGATATTCCACACCTGATTATAGTCTTAAAGTAAATAAAATATCAAGCATGAAACTGGTAAAAGATCAAATAGATCTACACATATTTACTTCCATGGGATGACATTAATTGCTATTAAGAGGAAAAAGTCTGTTATGGGACACTGCACATGGAAGTATGCATTATGAATGTAAATATACATGCTTATGAATATCAAAGAGAGTGGAAAGTTACAAGTAAATTGTACAGTAGATATGAGATTTTTGACTTTTACCTTTATATTATTTGGATTTTGAAATAATCATCCCCACAATAAAGAAATTTCTATTTAGGTTGAGAACACATGATAAACCAGTGATTTAAAAAAAAAAAATCAGGCACAAAATCGTGGATTGTATTTTCATGAGATTATTTCTTATATTTGCATCTTTCCCTGGGCAATTTGTATGAACTAGATCCAAAATTCATGTTTTTTTCTGGAATGCACCTCCGAAGTGATTCTGTCAAATAGTTCTTTACTCTAGCTGGTTGTTGTACGTGAAATATCTGACCATACCTTCTTCTGTCACATCATGGGTAATGGTTTCTGTTGGTAGTGTGCTCTCTACTAAAGTGCACGTATTTGAGCAGCTTTGTTCCTCTACAGTTTACCCAAGTGCTTGGCATGTAGAGGAGCAGACCCACTGTTGCTGCTAAAATGTTGTTCTGTATCAGTTCACGCAAGGAAAGGACAAAAGAGAAAGTTGCCACTAAGAATTGCATGTGTCTCAGGGTGAGCACAGAGTTGCCATCTACTCCATCCTGCTGTTGTGTCTTAGGGAAGGTGCTCGGAAACTCCTGGCCAACCCTTGATATCTGTCGTCATCTTTGCCTTCTTAGGTCTCAGGGCAAGGACTGGGTTTTTACTGTAACCCTTATCAGGATGTGGTCAATGTATAAGTATTAATATTTAAACACCCTGTAGTAAGTATATCTGTGCAGATGTAAAAGCTGGCCTCTGCGCTGCATGAAGTGTTTCCACCACAGCCCATTTTCTACACAGCAGCCAAAGTGATCTCTTAAAAGCATGAATTAGATCACGACCCTCCTCTGCTTAAATTCCTTTGGTAATTTCCCATCCTATCCCATTCCGAGTGAAATCTGTGCCAGCACTGCCCCCAGGGCTTCCAGGGCCCTGTGACCTGGCCCCTGTGTCCCCCGTCCCCTTCCTATGCCTCTTTTCCGCTTGTTTGTTACACAGTGCGCAGCCAGTGTTTCTGGTCCTTGAAAGTGCCATGCTTGCTCTTGGTGCCTTTGCACTTACTGTCCCTTCCCCACCCTGCCCCCCTTTTATCTTCATGTCTCTTGGTTCACACTGATCCCCCTCTCTCAAGCTCCCCATCTCTTCTGTCCCATCATCCTCTTTTTGTTTTCTTCTTAGCGCTCATCACTACCTGAAATACTGAAGAGGTTGTGTTTACTTGTTCTCCGTCTGAGAGCTAGGCCGCCCTGTTCGCCCTGTATTCCCGGCACCTGGAATGGTGCCCAGCACACATGGTAGACACTCAGTAAATACATTTTTTGAATGAATGGGGGGAAAAACTTGATTTCTAGAAAATAGTTATTTAGAAATACAGTAACTTAAAATTCTGCTGTAACAAGGAGAGGATTTGCAGTTAGCATGTTGCTGTGGATTTTGTTGCCAGTATTTGGTGTACCCCTCAAGGCTTCTCCCAAGAACGTGGGAATCCAATTGCGCCATCACCCTCAAAAAGAACGAATGGCTTCCACTTATCAAGATGTGGCTCTAAAGGAAGAAGAGGTCCTTCAGAAAAAGGGGTTGACAGCCTGAGAGGCTGGCCATGGAGGTGCCCGCCCAGGGGAGAGTGCCCTGGCCAGAGTCCAGGCCGTCAGGCCCGTTGGGCCCAGACTTGAGGCCTCTGTGATAGAGGTGACACATCCAGCTCTCCTTCGGTTCCATCCAGAAGTAGTCACCATCATGTAGCCACCTCTACCTGGCTGGTCACTGAGCCAGGCGCCGTGCTCACTGATTTGCACGCAACATACGTTTTCCTGCTTAACTAACTGGGAACCCTCCCCATGGCCTTCCTGGGATAATTTGCCTCCCAGTGAAATTTGTATAGCCAGAGACAATTCACCAACAGACCTGAGCATCTTTTCCTTTAGCAGTTTTTCATCCCAAATTAGTAAATCAACATCAATGTGTCAGTGTTATCAGCCTGTCCAAGAAGTGCGTCAGATCGCTCTTTGTAGACTCCCACTATGAGATTTTTGAGCCTCAGACGTGCTAGCTAATTCAAACTTTTGGGCACAGCCAGCCAGCCTTCCCTGGGAGACCTTACCATTCTCGCACCGCCTGATTGCCCAGCTATTCTTGTCAGTTGTTTAAAAAAACAGCTTTATTGAGATACAATTCACATACCATAAGTTCTCCATTTAAAATGTACAATTCAGTTCTTTTTGGTATGTTCACAGAGTTGTGCAATAATCACCACAATCAATTTTAGAACATTTTCCTCATACCCGAAAGAAACCCTGTACCCCTTAGCACTCACTTCCCATTTTCTTTTAAGTTCATTTTTAAGATTGACTGTTTAACTCCCAACATTACACATTAGTATTTTTACATTTCTACAACTAATATGTAGCTTTTGTTGGTACACAGTTACCTATGTGTTTACAGATTTCTCTCTTCCGTTTTTCTTTTTGCGTCTCATTCTTTATGGAAAAAACAACCCAACTCTTACGTACTATAAAGTAGAGAAAATTTATCTTCCCTCAGCCATATGGAGGTTCTGCTCAGACAGCCTTGTTTCAGATCATGACTCCACCACTTGGTAGCTCTGTGATCTTGGGTAAAATCTTTAACCTCTGTGAGCCTCAGTTTCCTCATCTGTAAAATGAGGATACAGTGAGTACCTATCTTATAGGTTTGTGAGAATTCGTTGAGAGCAATGTCTGGCCCTTATGGCTATGTAATATGTGTTTGCTATCATTATCTTTCAAATAAGTTTCACCTTAGAAAAATGAGTTAAAGAAGAATAGCAAATAGTTCAGATGGTAATCAGATGTGAAGCCGGTGGGAACAGTGCAGCAGATAAAGTAAGCCTCTTTTCCATGTTAGCAATACCAGATCCTCTGCTGTAGGAATTTTATTATTTTTTGTTGACAAAAAAAAAGCAGTGTCAGGCTAATAGAAAAATAACAAAATGTACCCACAGATCCCCTCCTTTTTGACTTGTTTTTGACACAGCTGCCTTATAGGGAGGCATTTCAGCTCATTGGTTTACAATGGTTTTATCAGCTATGCAATGTAGTGTAATGTAATGCGTTTATTTTGAGACATTGTTACCTAATGTATTTCTTCCTGTCAAGGAACCGTATGGGTTTGTGGCTCCCTGGTTTTTTTCCCTTTAGTATTTTTGTTACCATGTGTTCACATTTGCCCCAGATCTGCCTTCTCCCACTCTACTTTTTCCCTAGCACTGTAGGTATAATTTAATTCTTTATTACCCCCAGCTAGAATGTTAAGCACCTTGAGGATACGAATCTTTGTTTTAAACAGTGATGTATATTCCAAATGCCTGGAACAGTGCCAAAAACACAGGTACTCAATTGGTTGATTGAACGAGTGAGTTAATGCATCTTACTACGCCACCTGCGCCCATCCCCCATGGTCCCTACTTAATTGGTTGGAAAACAAGGACATGGGAAGACCTGTCTCAGATTCCTTTTATTTGTTCCCATTATTCTTCACGTGTAATTTCCATCCTCAAGGTCACCTTGTGGTTCCAGTGCTGCCATTTTGTTCCAGGCAGGAAGAAGGAGGAAGAGGGTAGGAGGAAGAGGGTAGGATGAAAGGGCTCCCAGCTGAGTCACGCCTCTTTCTAAGGAGGCTTCCTGGAAGCTGATGCCTTCCCCGGTAACTTACGCTTACCCCTCATTGGCTAGAACTTTGTCACACGACCACTCTCTTTCTGCTAGGAAGGCCAGGAAATGTAGGCACAGTCCCTTCTGAAACAAAATTAGAGCATTGTTAGGAAGAAAGATATGAGGTAGGTAACTGGCAGTGCCTGCCGCCAGGGTTGTTCTCCAGCTGGCTAGGGAGGGCATGGCAGCAAAGGTTTGTCCTATCTGAACCTGTTCAAGATGACCTTCATATTTTTCTTGGGGACAGAGTCTGTGAAACAGGTAGGATCTGGTGCTAGTCTGTAATGGCCAGGTGGTGACTGCTGAGCAACCCAGGGAACCGGCAAAACGAATGTTTCTTAAGTATACTCTTTGAATCTTGCAAGGATTTGATTTGATTTGATTTGTCTAACATTTTCATAGCGTGCTTGAAACTTAAACACTGCAGTCTTCTCAGTGGTTATTATAACACCCAGAAAAGCCTCTTCTGAGACCTACCCCAGGCTGTCGCGTCAGCAGGGGAAGCGCTCCAGGGTTACCCTGTGGAGTCCTGCTGCTGCTGGGCCTCCATCGGGATTCCTCAGCAGCAGCTCCCTCTGCGGGCACTTTCTGCCGGACTTAGGCCTTCCCGACTCTCCCGCCCCCTCCTGGCCTGAGACTATTTTGATTGTGCACGAGTGCTATTGTGGATCTAGCCTGTCAAGGAGAATGAGTTACACACTCTTATCCCTCCAAAAAATCATGATCCTGATGCTGTTTAAATGGGGAAGCTGCAGTGAGAAGAGGAGATCCACGTTGAAATGGAGATTTTATTTTTCTCCTTCAGAATGAAAGATAATGGAGGCTTTAACTGAAACTTCTCTCAATATTGTTAGCTGGGAAATTTCAATATTGACTTAGTCTCCAGGGCCAGGCAGATGACAGAAATGAGCAGGCTTCTGTCATGAGGACATCGCGAATGTCTTAACAGAGTGACACTACATATGAAACACACAGGCCTAAGAAACATTGTTTGAGTGCCCACTCTTTTCAGGCACTGTCTTCAACACTTCATGTTTATTATCTCATTGAGTTCTCACAAGGCCCTATGAGGGAAGTGATGTTGTAATCATCTTAGTTTACCGTTGAGGGAACTGAGGCTTGAGAAGTTAAGTAACTTGAGTATTCCCACTGGGAAGTGGCAGAGCAGGGACCTGAACCAGGCACGCTGGCTCCAGAGCCCTCACTTTTAATCAGTGTGCTGAAGTCACTTCCACAAAGGAACATTTTCTCTCTGCTGTTCTTAAAAGACCCTTCCCTGTCATTCTTCCATTTTTCCTACTCTTGACAGAAACGTGTTACTAGACACATAGTGCTTTTCTCCTCACTGTACTTTAACAACACTTGTCCAAGTGTGATGGCGACTGGCACTTGGCCTCCGCGGAGGAGAGACAGTTGGGAGTGGTGAGGACTGAGACAACAGGATATCTGTAGATTTGGTGCCCTGGATAAAGAGGGCAGCTGCTCCTGGTTCCAGCCAGTTGTGGCCCAGTGTTGCCAGATAGTCTTTTTTTTTTAATAGAAGCCAGATCTGGATTTTTATGATGTCTCCCAGTTTTTAAATGTTTGCAGCTAATTCAGCAGTCTTAAAAAACAGTGCATAGCTACAGCAAAAGAAACAATCAGCAGGGTAAAAATGCAACCTATAGAATGGGAGAAAATATTTGCAAACCGTATAATGATAAGGATATCCTTATCCCTGATAAGGGAGTTAATATCCAAAATATATAAGAAACTCATACAGCTCAATAGCAAAAAAAAACAATAACCCCATTGAAAAATAGTCAAAGGACCTCAGTAGACATTCCTCAAAAGGCATACAGGCAGAAGAGGAATCCGAGACTGCAGAGTCTGTGCGTCAGGACCAAATCCAGGATCCCACTTGGCACTGAGTTATCCTGTGACTCAATCTGTTAACCACAGATGGACTGCATATATGACGATGGACCCATAAGCCTAGGGTCATATAGCCTGGCTGTCCAGTAGGCTACACCATCTGGGTTTGTATAATCCTGTCTTAGGACACTCCGTCCCAATATGAGTTTTCTTCATTCTTCACTGTCTGGTGGCCTACAACACGTTAGAATGGATGTACCGTATTTTGGAAACTCTTATGTTAGAGGCATTTCCCAGCCTGTGGGAATCCAAGATGCAACCATGCCATCAGCCATCTGGCCTCCAGTGAATATCCCATCTACCTGCTACAATGGGAATTGTTTTCACCAGAGAACATATGAGGACAACTGGATGCCTACAGAAAGGCTGCTTAACCGCCAAGCAGCAATGGCAGCCGCACCACCAGACAAACCGAAGAGAAGCCGAGAGTGTACCTCATTCACCCCCAATCAGAAGGTAGAGCTGGAAGCGCTGTTTAGTTTGACTCAGTTTCCAGATTATGTCACCCAGGAGTCACTGGCATCAAAAATCCATTTACAATACAGTGTAGTGAAGGTTTGGTTTAAGAACCGCTGAGTTAAATGGAGAAAGAGTGAGTGGAAAGAGCAGGAAGGGCTTCCAGCCCGCGCCTGCCCAGCCAAGAGGAAGAGAGCTACAGCCCCTAGAGACCTTGCTGACAGAGGCCCTCTTCTCCCCAGAGTTTCAGACCCCCAGAGCACACCTCTGACTGACTATTCAGAAGACTGCTTTGCTAACCCAGACGGGACTTCCCCACAGCGTGACTCTGAGCTGGATGGGCTGGTGGCCACAGTTCTTGCTTTGTCCTCCATTCCCTATGACATAGCCCAGGTCATGGAAGCCTATGGATGTTTCAAAGAGGATGAGAGTTCCAGTACTTTCGCTTGCCTTTATCAGTATCTCTCCCTGTCTGATAGCTAGCTGGTTCAGTCCCGAACTGCCCTGCTTCTTAAAGGCTATTGATGCGTGCAGCACAGGAGCAAGCTGGGAATTTCAAAAAGTCTCTGAGATGGTTCATCCCATTGATTTCAAAATTGATGGCTTTAGGTCACACCAGAATTTATGGAGTATCTTTCTATCTTTTCTTCTCTCACCACTGTTTTCTTTCTTTCTTTTTTTTTCTTGAGGAAGATTAGCCCTGAGCTAACATCTGCTGTCAATCCTCCTCTTTTTGCTGAGGAAGACTGGCCCTGAGCTAACATCCGTGCCTATCTTCCTCTACTTTGTATGTGGGATGCCTGCCACAGCATGGCTTGCCAAGCGGTGCCCTGTCCACACCCGGGATCTGAACCGGTGAACCCCGGGCCGCTGAAGCGAAACATGCGAACTTAACCACTGCACCGCTGGGCTGGCCCCTATTTTTGTTTTTAGTTGTGATAAAATATACATAAAACTTAGCATCTAAACCCTTTTTAAGTATACAGTTCAGTGTGTTAAGTGCATTCACACTGCTGTGCAATTTCCAGAACTCTTTTTGTCTTGCAAAACTGAAACTCTGTACCCGTTAAACAGCAACTCCCGTTTCCCCTCCCTCCAGCCCCTGGCAATCTCTCTTCTACTTTGTGTCTCTATGGATTTGACTACTCTAGGTACCTCGTGTAAGTAGAATCATACAGTATTTGTCCTCTTGTGACTGGTTTATTTCGTTTAGCATAATGTCCTCTGGGTTCATCCATGTTGTTGCATGTGTCAGAATTTCCTTCCTTTTTAATTAAAAAAATTCTATGATCATTTAAAAGAAAAAGGCATACAGATGGTCGACAGATATTTGAAAAGGTGTTCAACTTCACTAATCATCAGAGAAATGCAAATCAAAACCACAATGAGATAGCATGTCACACCTGTTAGAATGACTATTATTCAGAAAAGTGAACGATAGTAAGTATTGGCAAGGATGTGGAGAAAAGAGAACCCTGTACCCTGCTGGTGGGAATGTAAATTGGTTATGGAAAACAATACAGAAGTTCCTCAAAAAATTAAAAATAGAACTGCTTTATGATTCAGCAGTCCTTTTCCTGGGTATACGTCCAAAGGAAATGGAATCAGGATCTGGAAGAGATATCTGCACTCCCGTTCATTTCAGCATTATTCACAATAGCCGAGATAGAGGAAACTGCCTAAATATCCATCGATGGATGAATGGGTGAAGAAAATATGGTATATACGTACAATGGAATATTACACCTTAAAAAAAAGAAGAACATCCTGGAGCCGGCCCAGTGGCATAGCAGTTAAGTTTGTGTGGTCTGCTTTGGTGGCCCAGGATTCACCAGTTTAGATCCCAGCGCAGATCACTGCTTATCAAGCCATGCTGTGGCAGGCGTCCCACAGTTGAAATAGAGGAAGATGGGCACAGATGTTCGCTCAGGGCCAATCTTCCTCAGCAAAAAGAGGAGGATTGGTGATGGATGTTAGCTCAGGGCTAATCTTCCTCAAAAAAGAAGAAGAAGAAAATCCTACCATTTGCAACAACAACAATGACCTGGAGGACATTGTGTTAAGTGAAGTAAGCCAGTCACAAAAAGACAAATCCTCCTTGATTCCACTTATATGAAGTACCTAGAGTGGTTAGATTCATAGAGACAGAAAGCAGACTGGTGGTTGGGGAAGTGGGATGATACTGGTCAAGGGGTACAAAGTTTCAGTTATGCAAAATGAAAAAGTTCTGGAGATCTAATGTACAACAATGTGACTATAGTTAAGAATACTGTGTTATACTTGAAATTTGCTGAGTGTAGATCTTAAGTGTTCTCACCACAAAAAAAAGAGAAGGAAAATAACTATATGAGGTGATGGATATGTTAACTAGCTTGATTACAGTGATTATTTCACCGTGTGTGCTTAAATCAAGTTCAACACCTTAAATATGTACAATTTTTAATCATCAGTTGTACCTCAGTAAAGCTGGGTGGGGGAGCAGTGCATGGGCAGCAACGCAACCTGCAGACCAGACACACTGAGCGGCCACCACTTCCCAGCCTCGGGTCTAACGAGCGCACCGAGCCTGCCACTCCTCTGATGAAATGTATTCAGCAAGCTGATGTTTCTTGGGTGTTGAGTGTGTACACAGGACTTTGGAATGTACGATAGAGATTAGAAACTGTCACCATAATTTGATTAAGTCATAGTATCAGGGAAGGTTGGAACTGGAAGGGAACTTGGAATATCTAGTCACGTGTTTACCAAATCATGGTGCAGATGAGATCATTTTAGGTGGCTCAGGTGAACGGTTTTTATTTTAATAGTTACACATTTATTTTAACATGCATTCAGAAAATATCCTTAGCATATGAAGCCTGTGATTTTGTGATTATTATTGCTTAAGGTGAGCACCATTATGTATATGTAATACAGTCACATGTTGCTTAATGATGGGGATGCATTCTGAGAAATACATCATCAGGTGATTTCTTCGTTGTGCGAACATCATAGAGTGTACTTATGCAAACCTAGGTGGAATAGCCTACTACACACCCAGGCTATAGGGTACTCATCTTAGGGACCACCATTATATATGCGGTCCGCCATTGACTGAAATGTCCTTATGTGGCGCATGACTATATACATAGTAAGTGGTGTGTGAAAATGGCGGAAATTATGACTGAAGTATGGGTAACACCCGTCTCGTCTAAATGGTCTTATCTAGATGAAGAAAGAGGTTCAGGAGATTGTGACTTTGGCTGCGGACTTTTCTAACTGCCATTCAAGTTCTTTTTCGCCCTCTAAGAAAAGCATGTAACATCAGTATTTTCCACGTAAATTTACTCACCCATTTAAGTCATTATGGCAGTTTTATTTGTCGGTTATATCTCAGTAAAGCTTGTAGAGGGCTAAATAGATAAGCTGTTATAGAGGGCCAAGTGCCGGGGGGATGCAGATGCTTTGTGCTGCTCTGCAAGACCTGCGGGCCGAGCACGGAGCTCACCAAAGAGTAGCTGGGTGGGAAAGCCTCACGAGGGAAGAAGTTAAACGGTTATTTTGGTTTTGTTTATTTAATGTGATGGCCTTTTTGGTCAATGTGATATTTTATAAATCAGTAATGTTTACTTCCAAAAATCTAGTCGAGGGCTGTTTCAGTAAGTTCTCCCAGAACTAGTTTTGTACAAAAACAACTGGTTCTGAACCTCTTCCACTTAAACAGTTAACATTTTACAGGATAACTGAATTTAAAATTTAGTAAATCCTCAACTGTCCCAGTAGAAATCTCCTGTTAAGTTTGTGGGGAAATCGAAGGAGCAGAAGGCTCGTCACTTGGCAAGGCTCCATGGTCCCCGAAGTGAAGGCACAAGAGAAAGCTCCATCTTTTCTTCTGCCAGGAACCGTAGCTGGATAAAATTCAGCTCCTGCCTCCAACTTGGGGGTGGTGGGCCCTGGGCTGAGCAGCTGTGACTTAGGAAGAAAAAGTGTAGAAGTCAGAGGGATTTTCGGGTTCCACAAAGGGAAGCTTGAAGTCATAGCAGATGCTGCCTGAGAGTTTCCAGATTGCACAGGACTTGTCTATGTTGGCACAGTCAGATTCGGCTTTCGGCTGTGCTTATGTGCACCCTTTGCCTTCTGGAGTGTGACTCTAGAGAACGTTGACATAGTCTCCTTCTCCCCTTTCCTGTGTTTCCCTGGAAATGCCCACATGTATGTGTTTGTCTTTGTGTATTTGGGTGTGTGTAGGGACTGATGATGGAGCTCAGGAGGTGGTGAAGGAGATCTTAGAAGACGTGGTCACATCTGCCATTAAAGGTAAGAACCAAGAACCCAGCCTTTCCTCCAACTCGTTCTCCAAAAAAATCCTGCGCCAGGTGTTTTAGTGGTGGAGTGCCCACCGCCAGTGAACTCGTGGAAGCTGAGTCTGCCCTTCTTTCACAGGGAATTCAAAAATTACTTGTTTTTAGTGATTGATTTTGTTCTCATTTGGATTGGGTTCAAGAAGCATAGTCTGACAATGTTAGAGTTGGGTACTCCACGTGGAGATTAGAGTTGGATGCTCCACATGGAGATTAGAGTTGGGTGCTCCACGTGGAGATTAGAGTTGGGTGCTCCACAGGGAGACACATGCGGGCTTTCCCAGCACTGGGCTGTGAGCCCTGAGGTGGTGTCCACAGCTGCTGAATTTTCATGGCTAGCCATTGAGGTGTTGAGGGGACAGTCCCCACGTCAGCAGGAATCAGACGCACAGGGAAACTTCGTTCATTTTGTTAGACTTCCTTCCTAACTCCATCACTTTTTTTGCTGTGGTTTCAGTGGAATTAAACTTGTATAGTTCAGAATGACTGCTGGATGAGTTTTTCTTTGTTCTTGCCCAAAATCTCAGGTCAATGACTGTGTCTTGAACATTCGGTTCCAGTGCCAGTAAACCATTAATAGGTCAATAAATCAATAATTTAGTGGGTTGCAGTCAGCATTTTTTAAATGAAAGAGAATAAAATGAAAAAGAAGACAAACTGAATGCATTGCTTATAGTAAAGTTAAGCATTGTTTCATGAAACATGCATTTCAGTTATTTGTGTGTACACATTTGTACTGGGTCATGAGCTTTAAAATGTATTTCTTACTGAGGGTCACGGTCAAAGAAGTTTGACCCACTGCTCTAAGCCTTATCCTTTATTAATCACCAAGCAATGTGCATAGATTTCATTATTTAACTCCATGTAGAAATGTCTTTAAAATAGAATAATTTTAGTTCATACCTTTGGAATTTTTCCTGGGGTCAATACAAGAAGTCCTTACACAATGAGCACTGTCTGTCTTGTTCACTTCTGTATCCCACAGCCCCTTACACAGAGCTTGGCACATAATAGGTACCTGCTAAATATTTGTTGAATGAATATATGCTTTGTAAAACCATTATTGAAGATCATGCTTATTAAGTTGTTTGGTTTCCCTTATATATATAAAGATCCAGATGGTGAATACTTCATAGATTTCAGCTGTTCTGCTAATCATCAGATACGCTTTCTTTCATTAAATGATGAAATCTATCTAATTCTTTGTCTTTCCCTTTTTCACATGCCTGCCAGGAAGCTCAGTTCTACATTTTTTTTCCTGTGACTGAAGTTTTTTGTCATAACTGTCAAAACTCTTCATTTACATGGCTCTTCTTCTCTAATCCCTCTATTAATAGCCCTTTTAAAAAAATCTGTGCTTTTCATGTTTAGCTGTTTCTCATCCTTTTCGGAAGTGGATGGGGGTGGGCAGGACTGCTGTATTGCACAATTCTGGAGGCACCATTGTCATGGACACAGTATGAATGAAGCCCCCTGGTGGTGGGGCTGTGGGTAGTAGACACTTGGAAAGCCTCAGGGCCTCTTTGGTCAATCCTTTCTCACTGTTATGTCAGTCAGAGAGCAGTGGTGCAGGGGAAGGGGGAAAAGCAGTAGCTGGAGGGTTGTGAGTAACTTCTCCCTGGTGTCAGCTAGCCTTTTAGGATAAATTTGGCCATGACTTTTGTGCTTATATTTTAAGAAGCAGCACAAAAGCACCGTCTGACAGAACCCGAGAGAGTCCTAGGCGAACTGGGCTGCCAGGAATGTGCCATTCCCCCAGCCGCAGACGAGAACTCACAGACCAACGGCATAGCGGACGACAGACAGTCCTTGTCGTCGGCGGATAATCTGGTATGTTGGTGATCCTCCCCCACAGACTTGTTTCAGTTTTTACTTTTTTAGAAGATTCAGAATTAAGTCTCTTTCAGAAGAAGCAAGTGGAAACCAGCAAGCCCCATTCAGTAATTCATCACCCAGTCCTGGCCTGATATTCTTTATGTTAGTAGGTTTCATTGGAATGTGCTAAAGTTGGCTGTATGTAACACTGATATTAAACCCTGTTTATTCAGGCTTTTAAAAACTTAGATTTCCTGCCCTTTTTCGTCTCTCTCAAAATAAAAATGAGAAAGTATAGAGAAGGAAACAGGGAAATAAATTTATCTATAATCCTCTAAACCAGAGATCACTCTTGTTAACATTTTACTTACATCCTTCTAGATTTTTCTCACCCTCCCATATTTTTTCCACTTACATGTAATGACACAGTATACATGCTGTTTTGTAATCTGCTTTTTAACCTTAATGTATATTATAAACATCCTTTCAGGTCCTTAGACATGTCTGCCACATTACTTTTTTTTAAATAGCTTTGTTGTTCTCTTGAAAATGCTGTATATGAACATTCAAAACAGGAAGAAATATGATATTAACATCCCATGTCTGTACCTTTTCACCAGTGTTTCTCAACCTTTTTCATTATCACCCCCTCCAGGAACCTTTTTATATGTGTCTTTTTCCTAATCAGCACCTCCCTTCGTGAAATTTTACAGCTACTGATAAACTGGATATCTTTCTATATTCTGTACATATATATGTGCTTTATCCATAAATAAGATTCTTCTCCCAAGAACTGAGTTTTGCCTCTGTCTTAGTCTGTGTAGGCTACTGTAACAGGAACCCATAGACTTTAAGTGACTTAAAGACGACAGAAATTTCTCACAGGCTGGGAAGTCTAAGATGGAGGTCCGAGCAGTTTCGGTGTCTGCTGAGGGCCTGCTTCTTGGTTTGTAGACGGCTGGCTTCTCCCCTGGCAGAGGGGTGAGGGAGCTGTCTGGGAGCTCTTCAAGAAGGATGCTAATCCCGCTCGTGAGCGCTTCACCCTCCGGACTTGCTCACCTCCCAAGACTCCACTTCCAAATATCATCACAGTAGGGATTAGGTTTCAACATACAGATTTGTGGGGGACACAGACATTCAGTCTGCAGCAGTCCCCATTAAGAGGGCATTCATAAGGACGTACTTAAATCCGTACGAGGGACTCGTGTCTTTGTACTAGGCTGCAGCTTGCTGTCTTCACTGTTCATGGACAGCTGCATATCCAGATCTAACTAGTTTTTTTATGGCCATGTAAAATTCTGTCATATGGATTACCGTAATCTGTTTAACCAATTCCCTATTAAGTTTTTAGGTTGGTTCAGTTTTATCACAGGAAACAGTTCTGTAATGAACATCTATGTAGATAAATCTTGTGCATGTCCTTAATTCTTTCTTTAGGATAAATTCCTACAAGTGGTATTGCTGGGTCAAGAGTTGGAAGCTTTAAAACCTTTGTTCTTTAGCATCAAGTTAGGCTCAGGGAAGGTAATGCTCAAATTCTGCCCGCCTGTAGGCTGTCACTACTCATTTTCCCATTCCCTCATTAAAACGGGGCAGTAGTGCTCATTCACATCTGTGCTAGTCTGATGGAAAACAATCCTGCTTTAAAAATTAGTAGTATGTTATTTAGCTTTATCTGTTATTTGCATTTCTTGGTGAATTGCTTATTCATGTTTTTTGCCTGTGTTTAATTTGGGAGGAGGGTTTCCATATTTCTGTAATGAATTATAAGAACTTTTTGTATGTTGAGGATGTTAATCCTTGCTGTATGTTACAAATATTTATGTTTTAACTTTTAAATGTAGCTTACTTTTTTAGTTAATAATAAAATAATGAAGTTTATTTTAAAATGCTTACTATTTTTTCCTCATCTGTCCTGCAGTAGTGTTCTTAGAAATCCTTTTTTGGGACTGGCCCCGTGGCCAAGTGGTTAAGTTCACACGCTCTGCTTCGGCAGCCCAGGGTTTCGCCAGTTCTGATCCTGGGCGCGGACATGTACCGCTCGTCAAGCCATGCTGAGGTGGTATCCCACATACCACAACTAGAAGGACCCACAACTAAAAATATACAACCATGTACCAGGAGGCTTTGGGGAGAAAAAGGAAAAATAAAATCTTAAAAAAAAAAAAAAGAAATCCTTTTTTATAAACTAATATAAATAATTACCTATATTTGTTTGAGTTTAGTGGGTTTTTTTTCTTTCCTGAGGAAGATTTGCCCTGAGCTACATCTCTGCCAGTCTTCCTCTGTGCCACCACGGTATGGCCACCAACAAGTGGTACAGGTCCATGCCTGGGAACTGAACCCAGGCTGCTGAGGTGGAATGCACCCAACTTAACCACTAGGCCATGGGGCCCGCCACAGGGTTTATTTTTCTGTGGTTTAGCATGTGCCCATTTATCGTTTTAAGCCATCTATACCCACTTTTTGAAGGACAAGAACAAGGTTTTAGAATTGCCGTAATGACTCCCCCATAGCTCCTGTTGACATATGGTCCCTTCCCCGACATCCCTCACTTCCCCGTTGGATAAATAAAAGAACTTAAATTTCCATGAGATAATTACATTTCTTGTCTTTGAAGAATTATCCTTTCGTTTTAACTGTTTGATTTTTCTCTCGTTTCTAATCTTAGGAATCAGACTCACAAGGACATCAAGTGACTGCTAGGTTCCCTCACATTCTGCAGAAGGATGCCTTCCTCGTGTTTCGCTCCCTTTGCAAGCTGTCCATGAAACCCCTTGGTGAAGGCCCCCCAGATCCAAAGTAAGCAGACCACAGTTCTTGGCCGTTTACAAAATCCAAATGATCCAGGTGGATCTTGTGGGTCCAAGAAACCTGAGTGCCTTGTCCCCTGGTTGGTGTGAATGCAGGAATTTACAGGATGGTCTTAGCTTTTCACACTCATGCAGTGTCTACGGTCCTTTCATGATGAATTATTTCTCTGTCCCCAGCAACCAAGATTTTGCCCAGTTTTGTTTTTCTTGGTTTATATGCTAAAAATAATCATTATATTGAACACATACCCTGTTTTTACTGACTGATGAATTTAGTCTCCTGATGAGGGGTAGGCAGGGGCAAGGCGCACGCAAACCTCAGTGCCCTGCCCTGGTTGGAAACCCCTGCTTCATGGATACAGGCTGAAGCCCCAGACTCGACCTAGAGAAGCCAAATCTTCCTACATAGTGCACAAACTACGGCAGGGATCACAGTGCTGCAGGTGTCAGAGCAGAGGCTCTGGAGCCAGAGAGACCTGCATTCAGGACTGGCTCACTCGAGACCAGCTCCATGGCCGTGTGAGTTACCGAACCTCGTCTGAAAAATGGGAATATGGAAAATCACTTTACACGGCCATTTAAATGAAATGATATAATGACGTCCCGAGCACAGGCCCTTGTACTTTATAAAAGTTTTATAGTCACTGTTATCATTATTATTAGTCACTAATAATAACCCTCAACTCCGGTATTAAGAATAGGATGACCATTAGGGAAATGGTTCATGAAAATTTCCCTTTCTTTGTGTCTCTGTGGGCGAGGGTGGGGAGCACGAGGCAGGCAGAGAAAGTGCACTGTTTTCATTGTCTGTGAAGGTTGAGTGGTACTGATGTCATAGTCTCACACAGATGATGTAAAGTAATTAGTTCTGTTAGGTTAGTTGCAGAACCACCTTTCCAGAGTCTGTTTACACTTATTTTGCTCCTGCTGTATTCTCTACTTTATGGCAGAGAGAGAGACAAAAAGAATAGGAATTGTTAGGCCCACCTGGTGGTGTAGTGGTTAAGTTCATGTGCTCCACTTTGGTGGCCTGGGGTTCGCAGGTTCACATCCTGGGCGTGGACCTAGACACTGTTCATCAAGCCATGCTGTGGTGGCATCCCACATACAAAATAGAGGAAGATTGACACAGATGTTAGCTCAGGGCCAATCTTCCTCAGCAAAAAAAGAAAGAAAGAAAGAGAAAAGAATAGGAATTGGCTGCTCTTGTTCTCACAGGGCCTGCAGGTTCCCAGACGACCCACCTCATGCCGTTTGCCCTCATTCTCTTGATATTTAGGTGCTGTTGCCAATTCTTAATTCATTGGCTCCTCAGAAAATTCTGCTCACTGGTAGAGGAGACTGGCCTTCTTAAGAAACGTGCTTTTTAAAATTGCATCTTTTAGAGCTGTCCTTGTTGTTCATTTTCTCTGCCAGATCGCATGAGCTACGTTCCAAGGTGGTTTCCCTGCAGCTGCTCCTCTCCGTGTTGCAGAACGCTGGCCCAGTCTTCCGGACTCACGAGATGTTCATCAGCGCGATCAAACAGTATCTCTGTGTGGCGTTGTCCAAAAACGGCGTCTCTTCAGTGCCTGACGTCTTTGAGCTCTCTCTCGCCATTTTCCTGACGCTTCTTTCAAACTTTAAAATGCACTTGAAGATGCAGATAGAGGTATGGACTCCACGTTGATTTTTTTTTATTTGATGATACTTACACCGGGTGAGTTAACTGCTGGTAGCATAGTCACCAGGAGCTAGAGTTACGCTGGAACCCCAAAGAAGAACTTTTTGAACGAGTGAGAGAATATCTTTTCATAAAAAGTTTCTGCCCCTAAATCTTCTGTGCCCTTCAGTTTAACCAAAGGTTTAAATCGTGTGGTCTGTGTCCTGGACCCAAACATGTTTGTTCAGCCTATACATTGTTTGAAATAACTTGAATTAGTTGCCGGATTGAGAAATCAGATTCTACGTGAAAATCCAGATTTCTAGTTTCTCTCGAAAAATCACAGCGGTCATGCGTTTCCTCGTGGCAACTCTTCCCTGTTGCTCAGGAGCAGCTGCTCCCTCTAATGCGCCCATGTTCTCCAGCTCACCATGGTCCTGCCCTGCTCGCTGTGCCCACTCGAGGCCAGGGTGCCGATGCCCTGCAGCAGCCTGTGCCGGACTCTTGTTCTACCCAGCTTCTTCACTCAGAGGCTCTGCCTGTCCTCGAAAGGCTTTTAGGTTGTTTTTTTTTTTAAGATTTTATTTTTTTCCTTTTTCTCCCCAAAGCCCCCTGGTACATAGTTGTGTATTTTTAGTTGTGGGTCCTTCGAGTTGTGGCATGTGGGATGCCTCCTCAGTGTGGCCTGATGAGTGGTGCCATGTCCGCGCCCAGGATTTCCACTGGCGAAACCCTGAGCTGCTGAAGTGGAGCAGCGAACTTAACCACTTGGGCACGGGGCCCAGCCCCAGGCCTTCGGGGTTTTGAGCTCAATTTAAACTGGCTATTAATTGGTGTCCTCCTTTGTCTTCGTGTCATGTAGGTCTTTTTCAAGGAGATTTTCCTGAACATTTTAGAAACATCCACAAGTTCTTTTGAGCACAGGTGGATGGTCATTCAGACCCTGACAAGGATCTGTGCAGGTACTTTTACCCCGAGGGGGCTTTTGATGCTTTCTTCTTCCAAAGTCCAGATTACGATCTTTAACTCCTGTTTTTAGAGTTTTAATGAAGTGCTGGGAAAACCATTACCTTAAAGGCAAAAGCTGACCTAAGGACTAGTCCTGCCCACTGTGTCTCCTCCTTTGGAGGATGATTAACTCCATCTGGTTTGCCCGGGACTTTCTGGTGTTAGCCCTGAAAGTCCCACAACCTGGGAAACCCCCTAATCTCTTGATTGGATGCTGCGATAAATTTGTATTTCCCTTAACACTGTACAATTATGTGACTGTAAACCAATCATTCCACCTGTCTGTCATCAAATGTAATTTCTCAAGAGTTACACAACTTTAAGAGGTGGATTGGGCAATTGTTACCCCTTTTTTTATGACGAAAGTGAGCCTTAGAGAGGTGGAATGAGCTGAGATTTCACTTGGTCCTGAGTCAGGCCTAGAAAGAGGGCCTCCCGACTTCCTAGTACTTTACACGTACATTTCCTGAGTGGGGCGTGTCCACCTGAGTTGTAGTTCACTAGGAAGAATTTTTGACAAAGGAATCTCATTTAATAAGAAAACATAATTGCTATTTGTGTTAGATCAGAATTTCTAATATCTGTGTGTTATTTTCCAAGATGCCCAGTGTGTTGTAGATATTTATGTCAACTACGACTGTGATTTAAATGCTGCTAACATTTTTGAGCGCCTCGTAAATGATTTGTCCAAAATCGCTCAGGGAAGAAGTGGACATGAGCTGGGAATGACACCTCTGCAGGTAAAAACACCAAGAACACTCATTTCTATTTAAAGTTCATGCATCTCGGTAAACATTTATTGTGCACCACCATGGTGCTGGGGATACAAGAGTGAATAAAGTACAAACACGCATGTGTGCGCGCACAATTGATGTGGTCACACTTACACAAACAGTGAAGAAGTGGGCTACAGAGAAGAATGGGGCAGGGACGATAGAGAAGGAGTGCTGAAGGTGGGGGTGTTGTCATTTTTAATGGGGTCCTTGGCAGGTGGTCTCCCTGAGAAGGTGACATTTGAACTAAGACATGTAGGAAGCGAGTTCACTCTCAGGCACCTTTCCAAAGATCCTGTGAAAGCAGGATCCCAGGCTCCAGCAAAGGCAAAGGAGATTGTCTCATCCTTAGAGAGCCTGCAAAGGGAACAGGATCCTTAGCCTGCAGTCTGAATGAACTGATCAGAAGGGCCATGGGACGCCTGGAATTACGTGTAGAATTTCGGTGTATGGGCATTTTTCCTAGAAAAAGGTCCATAGCTATCATTACATTCACAGAGAGGTCTCTGCCACCTTAAATTTTTTTTAAAATCTAAAATACTTGCATTTTTTTGTTTAGATTATCTGTAATTTGCATTTAATTTTTTATTTAAGAAATCAATATTTTTATTTACTTGTAGAGTGGGTCTTAAAATGGGATGCGTTTGTGGGTGTTTGGGGGATAAGAGTGTATCCAGAATCACTCATTTGTTGCATAATATAAGATTCTCTTCTCTTTTTGGAGGTCACTGGTTAAGACCCTGTTATTTAAAAAAAAGGAAAGTGTTTTAAATGTTTTTTTTCAAATTATATTTGCAGTGAATAAGAACTTCCTTTTAAAAATCCAGGTAACACTGTTCGTTTTAGGAAAACACACATCCCATATTTTTGCTGCTGGGGTGTTTGTAATGAATACCTTCCAAGATTTTCAGGGTTTTTGCGATGAGCTTGTAATACTTGTCACCTGCTAACTTTTCCTTGGGTTTTGTACTCCGTAGCACTGAATGTCAGCGATTATCTGGAATCCTCATGGGATTCCCTACGAGCCCTGTAGATGTCTGCACTTGATTTATCAGTGAAGTCTCTGTGTCACTTTTGTCCTTTAGGAGCTCAGTCTGAGGAAGAAAGGCCTAGAGTGCCTTGTGTCCATCCTCAAGTGCATGGTGGAGTGGAGCAAAGACCTGTATGTGAACCCCAACCACCAGACCAGCCTCGGTGAGAGAGCAGCGCTGCCCCTGCCACCTCCCTTCACAACAGCTTCCTTCTTTCTGTTGGGAAAGTTGTCTGAGGCTAGTTGTCTGCTTGTCTTAGAAGTAGCCAAACACTTTAGTTTGCTAAATACCTATAGTTTTTGAAAGGCTCAGCTTTTTAATACATCCAAATTTGGGGGGAATAGTGTGAGTTGTGCTCTGACTTCAGTTTTCCAAATAGAGAGCCAGTTGTTTCAGCATTTTCTTAGTGCTCTCTCCTTCCCGCACGGATTTGAAACACCACCTGTATGGAGCACTAAATTCCTTTAGGTGCCTAAGTCTGTTTCTGAATTTTCTGTTCTGTTCTATTGATTTGTCTGTTCTTGCACCGATACCAGGCTTCCAGATGCCTGGAGTTCTGCAGGGAGTTTTGATACCTGCCAGGACAGGTCCTCCTTCTTCATTGTTCTTTAAGTGTCTTGACTGTTTTTTGAACTTTAATTCTTTCATGTGAATTTTATCATTAGCTTATTAAGTTCCACAAAAAAGTAAGTTTTTAAGTAAAGTGATGTCAAGGATTTGTGCTTATGATGCTTACAGTACAAACTCCGTTGTTACAGGTCTGGGAGAAGGAACTGCAAAGCCAGACCTGAGCTCAGCCGCATCCATGTCCCATCTGCTTATTTGGTTTCCTTTGGTTTTGTGTTGCTGCAGGTCAGGAGAGGCCCACAGATCAGGAAATGGGGGATGGGAAAGGCCTTGACATGGCGAGGCGGAGCAGTGTGACATCCATGGAGTCCACAGTGTCCTCGGGGACCCAGACGGCTGTCCAGGATGATCCGGAGCAGTTTGAGGTCATCAAGCAACAGAAGGAGATCATTGAACATGGCATTGAGCTGTGAGTGTGGCTGCTATTCCAGCTGAATCTCTTGGGGCCTCTGGCAAAGCCGCATCTTCCTTGGGAACCGGGGACTGACTCCTTAAGGGGAAATGCCTGTTAGAAAAGCCAGTGCTGGCACCAACAGCCGAACTGATTGAGCCAAGCAGAGTCAGTGAGTGACTGTGTGTGAGACAGAGACAGAGAGAGGGAGAAATTTAATAGCTTTGTGTGGTTGATGCCTGCTCTTTTTTTTTTTCCTAATGACAAAAATTAAACCAGTTTAGAAAATACAGAAAACTATAAAGCAACAATGTTAAAAACACTCATAAAATTACTACCTACAGGAAATCACCATTGGTAACATTTTTTCCCAGTTACATACTATGAAAAATTTCAACATAAAAACTTTTGCCATCTTAGTGTTATCTGTGTATGTTTTTTTCTGAACCAGTTGAAAGTAATTTGTAGCCATCATAATATTTCACCCCTACGTCTTTGAAAAATAAGGACATTCTCCCCTGTAACCACGCCATCATCATGACAGTCATTGGTAAATCTGAATGTGTTCTTTCCCGTCTTTTACACACAAAAATACAAACACACAATCTCATATCCTGTCCAGCTTTTGAATGATTATACTTAGTAAGCTCTGTTTTAAAAGTTGATGTTACAGTACTCATTTATGAAAGGAGGTGTTGATCTCCTTGTTTCCACTCCCACTATCCCTGCATCCACCCCCAGTCTGTTCTCCCCATAGCAGCTAAAGTAATCCTTTAAAAACTTAAATCGATCTTATCACTCCCTGCCTAAAATCATTCTAGGTTTCCCGTTTCCTCATCACAGCCCCCTCGCCGACCTCATCTCCTGCCAGCTCTCCACGGTGCATGTCAGTGCCTTGAACACCTCTGGCTCTTCGCACCTTTGGGCCTCGGCTTGGAATACTCTTGGGTCTTTTTCACCCTTCAGGCTTGGCAAAACATCTCTTCCTCAAAGAGGCCTTTTGTAACCACACTATCTGAGCAAGTCCCAAGTTATTCTCTGTTCTTGCACCATATTCATGTCCTTCTGACACAGCCCTTGCCACAGTTTGTGCTCATATATGAATATCATTCTCCGGTGTGCAGCTTGGTAAATAAAAAGTTGAATTCATACATTTGTTCACTTTGCCTGCTTTTAACAGGAAATACAGAATAGCACTGCTTAATCACTATTAAAGGAAATCCCAAAGTGGGCAGTCTAGGGCTATTTATAGTGGCTCTTATGGACACCAGAGACCCCGGCTCCTTTTATCTTGCTGCTTCCCCATCCTTAACACAATTTTCGTCTTCAGTGTTACCTCATGGTTTGAGATGACTCTGGAGCACTGACCATCACACACATATTCTGAGGAAGAAGAAGAGAAGGGCAAAAAAGACAAGTCGTCTTTGTTCAAGGATCTTTCCTAGAAGTACCCACACCACTTCTGCTCGTGTCTCACTGGCCAGAACTTTGTCACGTGGCCATACTTTGTTTAAGGGAGGCAGGGAAAGAGAATTTTTATTCCAGGTACTTGTGTGCCCAGCTAAACATGTACGGTTTGAATAGTGTTGGAGAAGGGGAAGGTGGATGTGGGGTGACAACCAGCAGTCTCTGCTGTAGCCAGGTCAGAAATGAAAGGTGGAATTCAGAAAAGCTACCTGGGTACACAGGACCTTCCTAGCTGAGAAGTAATGGCTTGTTCATGGCATTATTGTAGCTTGCCTCAATGCCAGCTTTTTCTGTCCTCCGGATTTTGAAATAAGCAACCCTTGTCCCATCTCTTCTTGAAACAGGTTCAACAAGAAACCCAAGAGAGGGATCCAGTTTCTCCAGGAGCAGGGCATGCTGGGGACATCAGTTGAAGACATTGCCCAATTCCTGCACCAGGAAGAGCGCCTCGATTCTGTAAGACGGGGTTGAGCACTTGCCTGTGGGTTCTTTCAGCTGATTCTGAGGCCTTACCAGCATCAACCTGGAAATGGCTGACCCTGAGTGCAGTGGCTGTTGTCCACACCCCTGCTTACAGCAGCCCTGCTTCCCCTTTGGCTGGTGTTGCACAAAGCTCTATGAAAGGAATAAACTAGCCACCCAACAGGTTGTTTTGTATTTATTTGGTAGGACAGTGTCAGAGCTAGAAGTGTCCTTTGGCTGCTAGAAACTCTTCCTCTGGCTGCCCGTGTGCAACCAACCTACCCCTGAGTGTGCCCTGTCATTTCTCCGTGTTTACGTCTCTTGTTCCTCCACATCTTCCTTCATTCGTGGCAGGACGGCCTGCACCTGGAATGGCTGGGTGGGTGGGCAGGCTCAGGGAGTCCCCTAGCCTTTCTAGCAGTCCCCCTTTTCTGGGTGTTTAGAGCCGAGGCATTCTGCCTCCCCCTTTGACTGAAACGTCTTTTGCTGTGCAATCATATTGAACAATTTCTAGATGTGAGTAAGTGTGTATGGTGTGTATGTTTTAGACCCAGGTAGGTGATTTTCTGGGAGACAGCATGAGGTTCAACAAGGAGGTGATGTATGCCTACGTGGACCAACTTGACTTCTGTGAAAAGGAGTTTGTCTCAGCCCTACGGACGTTTCTAGAAGGTTTCCGCCTACCTGGGGAAGCCCAGAAGATTGATCGGTTAATGGAGAAGTTTGCTGCAAGATACATAGAATGCAACCAGGGGTGAGCATCATATCAAGTCCCTCCACATCATCTTTTTGCCTCTGTCAGAACACTAATCTTAGTTTGGTTGGGGGTTGAGTCTCATTTTTCTAAATCTGTGGCAAGCAGCTAAGCTTTCTGTTCACCATGTGCCAGGCACCGTGCCAAGGGAGTGTCTCACATAAGACCTCACAGCAACTGTTTGTGTCCTCTTTCTACACACAAGGAGATGAGGGCTGGAGAGCCCTGGTGACTTGCCCAAGATCACAGAGCTGGAGCCCACGCTATTGATGATGATAAAAGAGTAGTTTCAGGAGCTGAGAGGAGGCCGTGGCACCTCTTCCTTAATCAGGAACAGCTCCCTGCTTTAATACCGGGTGGATTGCAAGGATTTTGGTTTTTCTTTGATTACATGCTGATGAGCAAGTTACAAAAATGGCTACATAACTAATAAAACCGACCTAAGTACGTCATTTCATCTTGGGGCCTTTTTTGATAGGTAGTTAATATTTTTGAAAGAAGTGGAGATTGAAAAGAGAGCTGACCTTTTTGAAACACCTCCCGTGTGCAGCTGTGCTTTGGGTTTTACATGCCTTTCATTTAATCAGCGGTAAGCCTGGGAGTAGTGTCCCATTTTATAGATGGGGAGACAGGCTCTGGGAGATTGAGCAACCTGCCAGAATCAATCAGCCACTAAGTGGCAGAGCCACGATTGAAGACAGGTTTGTCTAACTCAGAAACTCCTGTGCTTTCCACTGCACTTGAAGTTAAGAATGAGTGTACTGTGAATGTGATGTGGGAATTGTTTGTGGGAACATTTTGATAACAGTTTTGCCTCTCAAGTCAACTCGGTTTTCCTGTTAATTGGTCCCAGTCCTGTAAGTGCATGGCAAGCTGTCCCATGAAACAGCGTCGTCAGCCAGGCAGCGTCTGGTCGTTTTAAGCCAGTGGACGTTAGAATTTGCCATGAAGACATAATTAGATGTTATTTACTTTAAGCATATCTCCTGTGTAGACCCAGAAACCTTCGCCTGTTTCCCTTAATCAGTAAATATGTGACCCAAGTAAATGTCACGTTAGAATGCAGACCTTTTCTCGTGTTCTTCAGAATTTCTCCCTTTCCTACCAGGGGCAATTTGGATAGACCAGTTTTTCTGGCTTTAGCCTCACATATGATGAGGCTGTGCAGCCACAGGTTTTTACCTTTCTTTTCTTACCTAAGGCAAAAACAGTCAGACTTCCCCAGCATATTGTTTAGAACACATAAATATTTCCTTGTATTTCTGCTGTCAAACACTGTGGTGGATGATGTGAACTGAAGACATCTCATCGCAGGGCAGCAGTTGTAGCCGTCCTGCTGTCCACCGCCTGGCCCAAAGCAGACACCCTCAGGAGCGGGTCCAAGGTGAGGTGGGCGAGTCCCACAGGGCGCAGGCCACAGGGGCCTCCCTCTCGGGGTCCTGCCGCAGGTTGGCTCCGGGCAGTGAGGTGCCTTGCTTCCCTCACCTGGTCCCTGGCCCTCAAGTCTCCTTAAGGGTCCTAAAAAAATTGACTTGAAACTGCTGTATTAAAGGAAGTCTAAATCTGACACATTCTTGATTAGCTTTTCCGCACTCGGGGTCGGTAGTGACCACTCAGTGATGATAAGGCATGAGAACTGCTGGCAAGCTTGGCATCACGTGGAGCATCGGCCTGCGTTTAGTGCAGCATGTCCCTGTTGGCACTGTGCCTTCCCAGCCTCGTCCCCGTGCCTGTTCTTACATCTGGAATCTTCTCTTCCAGGCAAACTCTATTTGCCAGTGCTGACACTGCGTATGTCCTGGCATATTCAATTATTATGCTAACCACAGACTTGCACAGTCCTCAGGTAAAATATTTTAATGATTTGTATATTGTGGTAGCTAACTAAATAGCTTTATGTGGGCCATTGGATGTTTTCTAAGTGGTTTGTTAATTTTTTTAAATTTCAGGTAAAAAATAAAATGACAAAAGAGCAGTATATTAAAATGAATCGGGGTATCAATGATAGTAAAGATCTACCAGAAGAATATCTCTCAAGCATTTATGAAGAGATAGAAGGCAAGAAAATTGCAATGAAAGAAACAAAAGAGCATACGATCGCAGCCAAATCTACTAAGCAGAGTAAGGTCTAATGGCAAATTATTTCTATTAATTCCAGTTTTTGAGTGTATCAGGAATTACATGATTAATTCCTGATGATTGCTTTAATTTGCATATCTAGATATCAGAATAAGAAATGTGATTAAATTAATTATTATGCTTATGTTGGTTCTCATATCAGCATCTTCTTGCTAGATTTGTAATTAGTTACAAGAGAGAATTTAAAATAAATAATCTGAGAGCTAAATGACTCCCCAAAAATATTCCTTAAAACTTTAATACCAATGGTGATTATGCCAACTTTGATTAGAATTCTCTTAAGACCCCTGTGAAGCTGTTTCTTTGTTTGAGAGGCAGCAGAGTGTGGAGCCTGAAGCACAGGCTGTAGAGCCACACTGCCTGGGTTCGAGTCCCAGCTCTACTGCTTGTTAGCTCTGTGACCCTGGGCAAGTAACTTAATTGCTCTGTGCCTCATTTTCCCCTCAGTAGAATGATGATAATGTTTGTAACAGACTTATGAGGTGGTTGAGAGGATTTGTGAGTTAGTGATTCTAAGTCTTCTGAAACAGTGCCCGGCACATGGCAAGCACTCAGTGAGTGTCAGCTGCTGTTATTCTTTCTTTGTAGGTGTAGCTAGTGAAAAGCAGCGCCGGCTACTGTACAATTTGGAGATGGAGCAAATGGCGAAGACAGCCAAAGCTCTGATGGAGGCTGTGAGCCACGCCAAAGCCCCGTTTACAAGTGCCACTCACTTGGACCACGTCCGGCCCATGTTCAAAGTGAGTATCCTGAGAAGTTAGGACGTGGCTAAGCCCGATTCTGGAGTTGACCTGCTAACCAGCAAGTTGATAATGGTGAAGAGATTGAGAGGAAAGGCCAAGTCCAGGTGTTTCTTTCTGAACAGTAACTAAAGTGAGTCCTTCCTAGAAGCCCTCTGATGACGCTGGGGACATGCCAGCACCAGCCAAAAGCAAGGGCTCTCCAGTCAGAACGTCTGGTTTTATTCCTGCCTTTGCCACTATGTAGCTCTGTGAGCTTGGTTAGGTTACTCAGCCTCTCTGTTCATCATCTGTAAAATGGAGACAGATACAGGGTTACTGTAAGGGTTGCTGGGGGGATTGACTGAATTAATAATTGTTCAGGCAAAAGAGACAGTTTTATTGTTATATCTCATCTCACTGGCCTCAGGGTTAGTTTATCAGATGAGATTAGGTGGAGGTGAAAGATAGTATCCTGAGGTATCTCTATTTTTAAAATAGAGGAAAAGGGGGCCAGCCCGTGGCTGAGTAAAGTTCATGCACGCCACTTTGGCAGCCCTGGGTTTTGCCAGTTCGGGTCCTGGGTGCAGTCCTAGCACTGCTCATCAAGCCATGCTCAGGCGGCATCCCACATAGCACAGCCAGAAGGACCTACAACTAGAATATACAACTATATGCTGGGGGGCTTCGGGGAGAAGAAGAAGAAGAAGAAAAGATTGGCAACAGATGAAAATGTCTAGAAAAGACACACGTTCTATATACATAGCACTCATTCTTCTCTAAGATGTTTTTTTTATTTTTTATTTTTTATATTTTTTAAAGATTTTTATTTTTCCTTTTTCTTTTTTGAGAAAGTACATAGTTGTATATTCTTCGTTGTGGGTCTTTCTCATTGTGGCATGTGGGACGCTGCCTCAGTGTGGTTTGATGAGCAGTGCCATGTCCGTGCCCAGGATTCGAACCAATGAAACACTGGGCCGCCTGCAGCGGAGCGCGCAAACTTAACCACTCGGCCACGGGGCCAGCCCCTTCTCTAAGATGTTTTCATAGTAACTGTTAATAACCTGTTAGTTGATCACTTCTAGATTTTTGTGAGCTTTTATTTTCGGGGAATTCACAAGAAAATTGGAGGAAAAGTAAAGTCTAAATAATTTTAATTAGGAACCTTTCAGTAAACTAAGTTTATGGGACATAAGTTGCTTATAGGTTTTATTTTGCATGCCAGACTCTGGTTGGTAATGGTTGCTTGCTGCACTGTGTGAAGAAGGATTGATTCTCGAGCCCTCAATAGACAGCATGAAGTGGGATCTCTGATTGATTAGTGATATCTGCCGTGAGCGCAGGCAGATGCAGTGATGGCACACTAGTCACATATTTACCATCCTTCTTTTGAACTGTACGTTTAGTAAATGGCATATCTATAGTGATAGCTTTGACCACGGTTTAGGAGGAATGGTTTAATATTGTGGATGGAATAGATTGAAATCAAAATCACAGTGAATTTGGCATCCTGGCCGTGCTCATAACTAAGTGCTGAGAACTCTTCCCATGCCGAAATTCTAAACGTTATTGAAACCTTCCTTCCGTGGTAGCTGGTGTGGACACCACTGTTGGCAGCCTATAGCATTGGACTGCAGAACTGTGACGACACTGAAGTGGCCTCCCTGTGTTTGGAAGGCATCCGATGTGCAATCCGGATTGCCTGCATCTTTGGAATGCAGGTGGGTGTAAGTTAGCAACGCCCTCGAGATGCTGGTGGGCTGTGTTCTTTTAGATTTGGCAAAACTTAGAAACTATCAGTCATTTTCCAATTAGCCAAAAAAGTCTCAGCAAACTCCTTTCATGCGCACTGAGAAGAAGTCCAGAGATTTGTGCTGGCAGCGGCCACATTAGGGGAAAAAATCAGAGATTTGGATTAAAGCGTTCTTTGAAGGTAGGTGGGGTCCAGCTACTTGACTTGATTTGACAGAGCAGCCTTCCTATCTGCCTAACTTGCCTGCCCTAGTGCTTAAAATAGTATTTTTCCTTTTAAAATCAGTTTTTATTATAATTTTCCTTATTTCCAGGTCTTTTCTAGGGGAAACAAATAGTCCAATGCAAAATGAATATGTCTGTAAACCTTTTGAAATCTTCAAAAATTCAAGCAAATAAACAAAATACAATTCTCAAACTGTTATGAAATCAGGAACTTGTCAATCCCACACATCGTTTTCTAAGTCAGTAAGAATTTGCAACCGTTTATTTTGAAAAACTCAATCTTCTGTTCCCATTTATTTTATGGTTAGACGTTTTCTTTCATGTGAAGACCACGGGCTTTGACATCAGACAGTCTGGGTTTCAAAACCCAGCTCTGCTACTTCTCTAGCCATGCGACACTGGCCCAGCCAACTTCTCTGAGACATGCTTTATCTCCTCACTTGTAAACTTGAAAAAATAGATCAGGAGTGTCACAGATAATAAAATTTGTGTGACAGTCTTAGCATTCAACAGATTCCTCCTGCGCTCCTTCCAAAGGGAATGGAACGTAAGTTTGAGGTCATTTGGAAAGGAGAGGGCTAGTTCTCAAACATGCAGTGTGTAGGGAGCCTCACTGGGATGTTCTGATAGCAGGAGGATACCAGCATGAAATAACTGGCGTGTTAATGTGCATGAAGCCTGTCAGCGTGTGTACAGAAGGGATCAGAGAAGCCCAGTGCACAGTCCCGTAGATGTGAAAACAGTCATGCTAAGGATGGAATCTCAGTGTTCTCTATTGGGCTTCTGTTACAGCTGGAACGAGATGCCTACGTTCAGGCTCTTGCTCGCTTCTCCCTGCTGACAGCCAGCTCCAGCATCACGGAAATGAAGCAGAAAAACATTGACACCATAAAGACGCTTATTACAGTGGCTCACACCGATGGCAATTACCTTGGGAATTCCTGGCATGAGGTGTGTGTCTCTTTGAAAGCCTGGTAATTGCCTTTCCTTAGGATGACTGCCAGCATTCGTTTATTCAGTGTCAGTCTCTGGTCGAGTCCATTTTTCTGAAGTCAAGCCTAACTTCACTCTGGGTTTTCTCTCATTCTCAAATACCTCGTGGGCTGGCCCTGTGTCCAAGTGGTTAAGTTTGCGCGCTCTGCTTTGGTGGCCCAGGGTTTCGCTGGTTCAGATCCTGGGCACAGACATGGTACCACTCGTTAGGCCATGCTGAGGCAGCATCCCATATGCCACAACTAGAAGGACCCACAACTGAAAATACACAACTGTGTACTAGGGGCCTTTGGGGAGAAAAAGGAAAAATAAAATCTTAAAAAAAACCCAAATAACCAAAAAAAAAGCCAAATACCTCGTGTATCTGAAAGTCAGCTCTCTGGAGCTGTAGCAGGTGAAACGTGGTCAGATGCGCCACCTCACGAAGTGCTCCTGTACCCGGCTGCCAGTGTCCTCACAGAGTGCACTTCTCTTGCAGCAACTTCCTTCCCACAGTAACGCCACGTTCCCCAAGTCCTTATGCGCCTCCTGGGAGCGCTAAGTCAGTGAGTAGATTCAAGACAAAGCCAGGAGCCTGATTTCTCTCCTAATTGTATCTAAAAAAAAGAGGTCGACATTTACAATGAGCCATTAGGAGATTGCCACTGGGTTCATATTTTAATTTAACTAAACAATATTCTTAAGATTCTCGCCTAAGGAAATAATTAGTCATGTGCAAATGTGTTTGAAAGGTCATTTGTCAGTATTTTAGTTGTTCTAGGGGAAAGATTGGATTAGAAACAGCCTAGATGCCCCAACACTGAGAGATTGTCTTTTTTAAAAAAGATATGGCATACCGTTCCTTAGAGTGTTATGTGGCCATTTAAAATGATGGAGAGACAAACAGACGTGATGTGCTCCCCAATGGAAGTACACACCACCACCTAAGGAATGTTTCGGCCAAAACTCAAATCTGAGTCAATTCAAGCCTCTACTGCCGGTTTACAGGAAATACAGGGCACAGAGTAGCATGGCAGATGACATCATGAGAATGCAGTTTGCAAACTTGAAGATATGACAGATCCTCAGAGCAAATGCCAGGTTCCTCAGCAAATTGCAAGAAAAATAGCAGATGGGGGGGACCTATGGATTAAAAGAAACTGGAGACAGGAAAGATAAAGATGTTATTAAAGAGTATCTAATGTTGTGGGAACATAGTCACAGTATATTAAATAAAAAGTCATTGTAAAACATTGTGAGGCATCGTTCCTTGTGCCAGACATACACAGAGAGTGAGATTTGAAAAGATAAACAAAAATGTTAACATCCTGAGTAATAGAATTATGGAGGTGATTTATTTTCTTCTTTTTTCCTTAAATTCTAATTTCTAATTTTTCTGTCTACTTTTTGTTTTAGAGAGAAAACTATAAAAGAGTAGAGATAAGAGCATGGAGAGTGATGGGGACTGTGATGACCTAGAGAGAAAATTGCTACCTGCCCCCCTCCCCCCCCAGGACCCAGTAGTTAAGGAGAAAGGCCTGGAGCCAGATTGCTGGGGTCCGCTCTGGGTACCCACCTCTTCCTCTTCCTCCTGTACAGCATGGCAGGTTACTTAGTCTTTGAGCCTCATCCTCCTCTGTACAACCTTTGTAGAGTGGTTGTGAGAATGTAAAGGAGTTAATATAGGGAAAGGAGTTAGATTAGAACGATATTTGGCAAGTGGTAAGCACTCTGGCTTTTAGCTGTTACCGTCATTGTCGTCGTCGTCATCATCATCATGGCACATACCTTTGTCCCTTTTCACCTAGCCTTTCCTTTCTCGATCACAACTCTGGAGTCTTCCATATTAGAAAAGATGGGGGTTTTTGGGTGAGGGGAGGAGTTGTTGGGTTTTTTTCAGTTGTGTGCTTTTTTAAGGAGATAATTCCCTATCTTCTGAGTCACAGTACCTAGTGAATCAATAAATAGCTGCTTTCTCTCGTAGAACTTTTTTTAACCTGAGCAGTATGATCAGTGTGGCATTCCTGCTGGTTGCCAAGTATATAGCAGCACCTAGAAATTTTAAAAATGAATTAAGCAGCTATTTAATGGTCAGAAACCTTGAGAAATCAGGTTGGAGCCTAATAAGTCTGGCCATCAGTGTTGTTAACATATTTGAGACTCCAGCTGTCCCCAGCTTCTAGGAGAGGGAGGGCATTGATAGTTTACTGGTAACGATTTAATAGCATCATGCTGCGTGGAACAATCGGGATGGCTCTCTTTGGTAGAATGAAGTACCTCTCTCCAGGAAGAATTCTCAGAGTGCTCAGGGGTACAGTGGAGTCCTGTGCTCTGGGATTGAATTGTAAGGTCAGCATGAAAGGCTAAGCTCAGCTTTCGTCGGAAGTTCCCATGACAATTCCTTAGGAAGGGTTTACCTGGCGATCTGCGTGCTGAACCTCAGTAAGTTTCATGCGGCCAGTTTTTCCCCCATAGAAGATGAAACCAATTTCTGTTTCTTTAGGTGGGCTCCAGGTGAGAGGGGGCTTGTGTGCAGGAATGCATTCCCGAGCACAAGAACCACCCCGGAAGGCTGAAAGACACAGTCTTTTCTCCCACTGCACTCCTGTTCTAGAGCACATTGGTATTCATTCAGTTATCCAAATAATAATCACCGACTGTTTTCAGTGCTGGGGCTTCAGCAGTGAACAAGATGGGGTTAATGCCGTGGTGGCACTTAAGGTAGAGAACAAATGAATAAATGTATGTCATAATGCCAAAAAGTGGTAGGTAATAAGAAAAAGAATATGACCAAGGGATGGTGCTGGGAAAGTTGTGTGATCTCGGGGTGATCCCTCTCTGAGGGACACATGTCTGAGCTGGGAACCTAAGGGGTGAGTCAGGCAAGAGCATAAGGCCCGTGTTCCAGGCATAAGGAACAGCAAGGGCAAAGGCTCTGGGATAGGGCCACACATGTCAAGTAAAAGGAGTAGCAGGGAGGCCATGGAGGCTAGTGTGTGTGTCTGAAAGCAGAGTACAAGGGAGGTGGGGGTGGTGTCCGTCTAGATGGTGCACTTACTGAGTGTTGTGGGCTGGAATCCCCTGCTCCAGTCAAATGCTTTTTCTTTCTTTACTGAGCACTTATTAAATTTGTATAATTAAATATCTATATGGCATAACTCGATTGTGTCAGCTTTTCTTTCGCTCGTTTTCTCTTTCCCTTTTTAATAGTTAAAAAAAAAACATGAAGTCTGTCGTCCAGGTCCACATTCAGTGGGTTGCCTAGCCAGGACTAGGGACCCTCAGATTTTATTCTCATCTGAAAAGCTGTGTGTTGCAAAGAACTCTTTAATGACTAAGATTGCAGGGCCCTTTTCAGGCTGTGAAGTGGGACCTCATTCTTCATGCCTTCTTTTTGTTAGATCTTGAAATGCATCAGCCAGCTGGAGCTTGCTCAGCTGATAGGAACCGGAGTGAAGACCCGCTACCTGTCTGGGTCTGGACGTGAAAGAGAAGGGAGCCTGAAGGGCCACACGATGGCAGGAGAAGAGTTTATGGGCCTCGGCCTCGGTAAGACACTGGCCCCAGAGCTGGCTGTCGTGGATTCGCAAGTTAACCGGAATGAAACGCTTGTCTCGTCAAGACTGTCACGTAAACCAATCTTTCTTATGTGCCAGCTGACAGTGTGTTTATTAATGGAAGTGGAAGTGCTTCTTTAGCTGTCTTAATTATGATTGAACTGTCGAGTAAATGCCTATTTTATAAAAATCACCAGGGTGCATAACTTTTCTTTCTATATGTGTAACTGTGTTGCTTTAGCAAGGCTACAGCTTTGGGCTGGCCCAGTGACACAGTGGCTAAGTTCACACGTTCCGCTTTGGCTGCCTGGGGTTCTCTGGTTGGGATCATGGGTACAGACCTACGCACCACTTGTCAAGCCATGGTGTGGCGAGCATCCCACATAGGAGGTGGAGGAAGATGGGCATGGATGTTAGCTCAGGGCCAGTCTTCCTCAGCAAAAAGAGGAGGATTGGCAGCAGATGTTAGCTCAGAGCTAATCTTCCTCAACAAAAAAAAAGAAAAGAAAGGCTACAGCTTTAGTATCTGGTATTAGAGGAGTGAGTATGCGGGTTCTCTAGATTTTAAAAAAGGTAAATTCAACATCTCTCCCATGTTCATTTGGGGGGGCTTTTATTAAACGGTATTCATATGAAAGTAGAATTATTTCTGGCTGTTGAATTGAGAGATTCTCTTGTCAGTGATATAACATAATGATGATAATAGTAAATGGGGCAAACAAACATGCCAGTCCACATTCTAAGCACTCAGTTTATATGTTTTAACTCGTTTACTTCTTGTAACAATTCGGTGAGATTGGGACTGTTATCTTCCCCATTTGTAAATGAGGAAAGTGAGGCACGGGGATGAAGTGACCTGAGCAATGTCACACTGCAAGGAAGCGGCAGAGGTAGGTTTCAGACCCAGGCCGTCTCATTGCCAAGAGCAGGCTCCTTGGTCCCACACACAGTGGTTGGAATAGTACAGCATAATGATTGAAAGCGTGGACTCTGAAAATGGGGAGTGGTAATAGCACCTACTTCTTAGGGTACATGTGAGAATGACTGGAGGGAAATCCTGAGAATCCCAAACATTCCGCAGCTGTAAGCCCTTACTCGTTCTAGGAGTTCTGGGTTAGTATCAGATTAGTTTGAATTTGTTTTTCTAAATACAGGCATTTAATACCCTAAAAATATAACAGCCTGTTAGGAAAGGGAGATGGTTAGTATAAACAAGGGAGCTTGTATTAAGAATGTATTTTAAATGCCAAATGCCAGAACCTAAATTTAATTTTATTCTGTCACCAGTTGAAGGTTGTTTTTGACTGCAAACCATTCTCATTTATGTCTCTTGTCTCTGCAGATTGATGCCACAGAATTTCTTTGTTCTAAGATACTTGATTGTTTTTGAAGCACTGTTGATTTTGTGCATTGTGTTTCAGGTAATTTGGTGACTGGTGGAGTGGATAAAAGACAGATGGCCAGCTTCCAGGAATCAGTTGGTGAGACCAGCTCGCAGAGTGTGGTTGTAGCTGTAGACAGGTAATAATCTTGTTCTCCAGTGAAGCTGGACTACTAGTGGCTTGGCACCCTCTGTGTAGTTACTGGTATGAATGATTCCTAATTTAACTGTTTTAAGTGTTGTCAGCTCCAGATCACTCAAAAGAAAGATTAAAAGTGGCACATGTGATCCACAGCTACTAATAACCTTCACATTCATTTGAATTTTGACCTTGAATTGCATCATGACCTTTTTAAAAAAAATTTAACGTTGTGACCAAATTATGTCAAAAACAAGAGTTTTTGTATGTGCTGATGTTTTAAATTACCTTGTTTCCTTAGTAGAAATTACTTTTTAAAAACTTTGAAGAAGGGTTTAAGATTTAAAGCCTATGCTTAAGTGAGAGTTGGCCAAGTTGACGATTTCCATTTCTTTTTCCTCAAAACCTTTCCATCATTTCTGTTTACTTGAACCTTGACCTAAACATCCAGGAGAAATATAGATATTCTTATTTGAAGACGTTCATTAGGTACAAGTGCTTAAAATGTGAATTTTCTTGGGGCTGGCCTGGTGGCGCAGTGGTTAAGTTCACACGTTCCACTTTGGTGACCCGGGGTTCGCCAGTTTGGATCCCAGGTGTGGACATGGCACTGCTTGGCAAGCCATGCTGAGGTTGGTGTCCCACATATAAAGTGGAGGAAGATGGGCACGGATATTAGCTCAGGGCCAGTCTTCCTCAGCAAAAAGAGGAGGATTGGCAGCCGATGTTAGCTCAGGGCTAATCTTCCTAAATAAAAAAAAAGTGAATTTTCTTTAAATCAACAAACTTCTGAAAATTACCATTAAATAATCGTATATACTGCTGTTCATTTGGTTAATGACCTATCCCAGTGCATTAAATATAGACAGTTTTGAGATGATAGCAGTATAGAGTTTTTAACGTAATTTGTATTGCTCTCAAACAGTCTTCTTAGTGTTTTACACTCTTTATCAGTGTGTTTTGATTACTTTGCTCCTGTGGCTTCTCTGCTCATCTCCAACAGAGATCTTCTCTGTAATGTACTTTTGACGTGTTTTCCTTACTTTTTTCAGTTAGGTTTAAGCTAATAGAACAATGTTTACTCTTCCATTAGCGACACGTTTCTTTCCTGTTTCTCTGCTTTAGCCAGATAGTGGACAGTAGCAGTCTTGCCCAGCACCTTGTTGTGTGCTATTTACATTTTTAAAAATTGAGATGTAATTCACATACCACTAGATTTACTGTTTTAAAATGTACCCTTTAGTGGTTTTTAGTATATTCAGAGTTGTGCAGCTATCACCACTATTTAATTTCAGAGGGTTTTTGTCACCCCGTAAAGAAGTCCCATTCTTAGCGGTCACTCCCCATTTCTTTCCTCACCAGTCCCTGTAGCCACTAATCTACTTTCTGTCTATATAGATTTGCTGATTCTGAACATTGTTGAATTGCCTATTTATCCCTTTCAGTTCTATCATTTTTTGCCTCATGATTTGGGGGCTCTGTTGTTGGATGGATATATGTTTATAATTGTTATGTTTTCCTGATAGATTAAACCTTTTATCATTATAAAATGTTCTTTGTCTCTAGTAATGATTTTTGTTTTAAGTCTGTTTTGTCTATTAGTACAGCCACTCTAGTTTTCTTTTGGTTAATGTTTGGATGTTTTATATCTTTTTGCATACTTTTATTTTCAGCGTATTTGTGTCTTTGAATCTAAAGTGAGTCTCTTTAGGTAGCATATGGTTGGACCATGTTTATTTTAATCCATTCTGCCAGTCTCTTCCTTTGGATTGGAGTGTTTAATCCGTTTACATTTAATGTAATTGCTGGTAGGTGGGATTTATATGTGTTATTTTTAAACATGTGTTATGTCTTTTTGATCCCCTATTCCTCCGTTATTACTGCTTTCTTTCGTGTTAAATGGATATTTCCTGGTGTATCATTTTGCTTTTCTTGCCGTTTCCTTTACTGTATTTTTTTTTTAAGATTTTATTTTCCCTTTTTCTCCCAAAGCCCCCCAGTACATAGTTGTGTATTTTTAGCTGTGGATCCTTCTAGTTGTGGCATGTGGGATGCTGCCTCAGCGTGGCCTGATGAGTGATGCCATGTCGGCACCCAGGATTCGAACCGGTGAAACCCTGGGCCTTTGCAGCAGAGCGCACAAACTTTACCACTCAGCCACAGGGCTGGCCCCTCCTTTACTGTATTTTGAGTTATTTTCTTACTGATTGCCTTAGGGATTATGATCAATATCTTAACTTTTAACATTCTACTTTGAATTAATATCAACTTAATTTCAATAGTATGAAAAATCTTGGCTCCTGTATAGCTTCATTTTCACCCCTCTCCTTTGTGCTGTGATTGTCCTACAAATTCTATCTTTATACATGTATGCCCAGCCACACAGATTTATAATTATTACTTTTTGCAGTTGTCTTTTAAATCGATAGATAAAATGAGTTACAAACAAAAAATACGTTGACATTATCTTTTGTATTTCCTGGTATAGTAACCTTTACCAGTGCCTTTATTTCTTCATATGATTTTGAGTTATCTAGTATGCTTTCATTTCAACCTGAAGTACTTCCTTTAGGATTTCTAGTAGGGTAGATCTCTTAACAACGAATTCTCTCAGTTTTGTTTATCTCAGACTATTTTAATTTCTCCTTCATTTTTGAAGGTTGGTTTTGCTGGATGTAGAAATCTTGGTTGATAGTCTTTCTTTCAGCAGGTTGAATATGTTACCCCACTGCCTTTCGGGCTCCATGGTTTCTGATGAGAAATCAGCTGTTAATCTTATTTAAGCTCCCTTACATGTGACGACTGCTCTGTTGCTACTTTCAGGATCCTTTCGTTGTCTTTGGCTTTCAGCAGTTTGATTATGTGTCTGAGTGTGATCTCTGAATTTGTCTTACTTGGATTTTGTTGAGCTTCTTGGATGTATAGATTCTTGTTTTTCATCAAATTTGGGAAGTTTTTAGCCATTTTTTCTTCAAAAATTCTTTCAGCCTCTTTCTTTCCTCCCTTTGTAAGTCTCCTCTTGTGTGTATGTTGGTATACTTGATGGTGCCCCACAGATCTCTGAGGCTCTGTTCGTTTTTTTAAATTCTTTTTTATTTCTGTTCATCACATTGAATAACCTCATTTGACTTGTTTTCAAGTTCACTAATTCTTTTGTCAGCTCAGAACTGCTCTTGAGCCCCTCCAGTGAATTTTTCATTTCAACTCCAGAATTTCTATTTGGTTCTTTTTTATCATTTCTCTGTATTTATTACTACTCTCTGTTTGATGAGACATTGTTCTCATACCTTCTTTTAGTTCTCTAAACATATTTAAGATAACTTTAAAACTTTGTCTAGTGAATTTGATACCTGGGCTTCCTCGAGGACAGTTTCCGTTGTTCTTTTTCTAGGAAAAGACCATCCTTTCTTGTTTCTTTGAATGTCTGGCAATTTTTTGTTGAAAACTGGACATTTTAAATAATATAATGTGGCAACCTTGCATATCAGATTCCCCACCTCCCACCTAGGGTTTATTGTTGTTGTTGTCATTGCTATTTGTTTATTTAGTGGCTTTCGTGAACTAATTTTGTATTCGTGAACTAAAGTTTGTATTCTTTTTGCATGTGGCCACTGTCTGCTCAGTTAGCCTTAGTGGTCAGCTAAGAATTAGAGATTTCCTGAAATGCCCAGGACTGTTAGGTCTCCCAGCCTTTGTTGAGGGGTTCTGTGTGCATTTTGAGGTGCTCCATTGATGCTCAGACAAGCAATGCACAACTCTGCTTTTGCTTTTAGTTCTTGCTCATGTAGAGCCTTAAGGCCAGGAAACGATGAGAGCTTAGTGCCTTCTCATATCTCTCTTGGGGCTGTGTAAAGCCTTACACATGCAGTGGCTGTCTAGAATCCCAGGAATATATTGGAGCTTTTTAAAGCCTCCAGTGCACACCTCATTCCCAGCTTTGCCTTTAAGTTTTTGTCCAGGGCCTTGTTTGCCCCAGTTGTTATTGCTGCCTCACAGAGCTGCAGAATTAAACAGTTGCTATGGATTGTCTTTGATAAAAGCCCTCAGAGAAAAGGCTCTTTGCACTGAATGAGGTCCGAGTCAGGTCAAATAATGACAAATCCCCCAAATGGGAGTTTTCCAGGGTATTTCCAGGCAGGTCAGATCATGTAAGTTCTCTGAGAATGGTGTTTTTGGGGAATTCCAAGACTGTTCTGTTCTCTCCAGTGGCTACAAGCTGCTGGTTTCACAGTTACTCTGACTTGGAAGCTTTTGGTCTTTGAGCCTTCTCTGGTGCTGGGGAGAGGGCTGTGGAAATAGGCCAAGATAAAACCCTACAACATTCATTATTCATACCAAGATTCAGCCATTTTTCTTGAATAAATGTTTTTACAAGCCTTTGGTAATTTCCAGAATTCAGTTCTGAAAAAGTTGATTTTGGTAATTCTTTGCCAGTTTTTTTTTTTTTTTTTTTTTTTTTTTTGAGGAAGATTAGCCCTGAGCTACCATCTGCCACCAATCCTCCTCTTTTTGCTAAGGAAGATTGGCCCTGAGCCAACATCTGTGCCCATCTTCCTCTATTTTATATGTGGGATGCCTGCCACAGTATGGCTTGATGAGCAGCACGTATGTCCGTTTCTGGCATCCCGACTGGTGAACCCTGGGCTGCCAAAGTGGAGGGTGCAAATTTAACCACTACACCACTGGACTGGCTCCTCTTTGCCAGTTTTTTTGTTGTTCTTATGGAGAAGCAGCTTTTTTTGAGGTCCTCACTCTGCCACTCCCACTGTTTTGACAGCACGTGCTATTATATTTTGGCTGTCTTCCCCTCCTGTTGCTGTGTTATTTTCTCTTTCTATCGGTATAGGCATTTCTGGTCTCAACTCAGTTCACTGACCAGTTCTATATCTCTAATGCCTCGTCATTTATTTTAGTGGTGGTGCCAGACCTGAAATATTTCTTTTCTGCCTTTTCTAAGTGTTTGAAATTGAAACTGCAGCCTCCAAATATAATTTTTATTTTATTATGTCTGGAATTATCTTCCTAGAATTTTTACTGGATCTACCAGACTGGATGGAAATGCAATAGGTATGTGTTTAACTTACCTATGACAACTATAGAAGCCTCATGTTGTGACTGTCTGACCATTACTAATGAGACCTCACGTTTGTTGTTGGGTCTGGCTTGTAGTTGACTTTGTCCGCTGGCTGTGTGCCGTGTCCATGGACGAGCTGGCTTCCCCCCACCATCCCCGCATGTTCAGCTTGCAGAAGATTGTGGAGATATCATACTACAACATGAATCGGATTCGACTACAGTGGTCCCGGATATGGCACGTGATTGGAGATCATTTCAATAAGGTAACTCTTCAGATTCAAAAGCTACTCCATCAATGTCCAGAAAAAGGCAGGGAACTAAATTCAAAAAAGAAGTGATCAAGCTTTTAGATATCTGTAATTCATTTTCTCTGTGGAGTCAAGGACAGCTCAATAGGAATAATAGCATATATGGTTTCACTATTAAATGTCACTACTACTTGTATTCTGGCTTCCATTTCCACCACTCTTCTGAAACCTTTGTCAAGGAAACCAACGTTTATTTTTATATCAGAAACTTCTGTGTTCTGAAATTGACAACTACTGAGAGAAAACTAGACTAAACTTCTTTCTCTCCACTAGGGGTTTCATTATATACATGTAGACACAATGCACATATATGTTGAACAAATAAAAGGAAATCAGAAGAATATATGTATTATGTATGTGTGGATATGTATCTGTGATGTCATGTGGCTCTTAGGGGAAAAGTTACAGCTTAATAACACTGTTTCCTATCAAAACACATTTCATGATTTCAAAAAAATTTCTCAGGCCTGGTGATAAAGAGTTGTAATACAGATGCTTAAAAATAATGTTAGTAAAAAACGTTTATACAAAAGAAAATTGCTCTCTCTACATTGAATAGAAGAAGTAGTCTGCACTGGGGGTAGAAGAGTAGAGTACTGGTAAATGATTTGTAGCATCTGCTGATTTCTGTGGGGTAAATACCCCACCATGACCGATTGAAAGCTAGCAATATGGTGTCACTAAATTCAGGTTAAGGAAGAGTTGGGCGCTGTTGGCTCTCATGGGTAGCTGCGAGCCTGCTCCAGGACCCCACTGAAATAGGGCATTGTCAAATGGAGTCTTGCTCCTGACTTGATACATCAGCTAATCAAAGTTCCTTGTTTATTTTATTTCCTTATCAGCTCAAAGTAAGGTACCTCCCAGCACCCCATGTGTTTAACAAACTCTGTGAGTGCCTTGTACCAGGTGGTGGACTATGAGGTCCCTGCCCTCGTGGAACTCACCCGCACTGTGTGATAAAATAACTGATGGTAAAGGGTGGTCACTGCAGGGTGTCAGTCCTCCCTGGAGGTGACCTTTCCTCTGAATCTCAGTGAGGAGACCGCCACAAGGGCCTGCAGATGACCCAGAGCAGCTGTTTGTTGAGTGAATGGTAACACTGTCATCGAAAGTAATCAAATAACTCAGCAGCCTCCTGGCCGCTGTTCTGGGTAAATAAATTCTTAGTGGGTCAGCTGGCATAATTGGTGTGAACTTGCTTGAGAAAGAAAACGTGAGCCATGACTGTTATAGTACCTTGTCCTCTAGCCCAAGCTTGTGGCAGCTAAGCTGGAGCAAATATCGCTCGTGTATTCCTCAAGATCTTTCAGCTGACAGCTGTGGAATCCTTTTTCTTCTCAGAAACAACCATCCAAAAGTGTTTTGGTGTGAATATTTCCGAACTCTTTAAAGTCTAGATTTCATGTTCAGTGGGACTCCCTTTCTGAGGGGAAACATCAGTTTGTACAGGCAAGTGTTGTGTACAGGAGATGTTGTGAGTTCAGTTCCAGACCACTGCAGAAAAGCGAGCCACACCGCTTTGTTCATTTCCCAGTGCATATAAAAGTAATGTTTACAGTATACTGTAGTCTGTTAAGGGTGCAATAGCATTATGTCTAAAAGAAAAATGTACATAGCTTAATTAAAAAATACCATTGCTAAAAAATGCTAACTGTCATCTGAGCCTTCAGCCAGTCGTAATCTTTTTGCTGGTGGAGAGTCTTGTAAAAAATGCAGTCTCTGCAGGGCACAGTAAAGCAAGGAGCAATAAAACGGGGTATGCCTGTACCAGTAACTTTTCCCACCTGTAATTCTGTTGTCAAGATTCTCTACATGCCAGTTTTCAGTTATCTATGGGCCACTTGTGGGCAAGCTTGGGACATAGGCTGACAGATAGTAATTAGACATTTTATGGTTGTCAACTTCATTACAGATGTCCCTTCCATCTGATCAGTGCTGTTAGGCACAAAGTTGTGGAAAACTCAGTTGCTCACGCTGGGGCTCTTCATTCTTTCCACCACCTCAGAAAGATGTCTGCTTCCCCTTGGGAACTGGAGCACATGAGAATCTCGTAGGTTTGAGGAAATGCAGGACTGAGCACAGCTGTAAGTCAGCTCTCAGGATTCTGGCAGGGGTCATTGGAACAGTCACGTGATGCCCTTCTGCTACACTGGGGCACATGTGTGTCCTGGTGTGCTGCACGATAAGCATGGTGTGTATTCCTGAAGCAGGAATTCCTGAATCCTCCTGGAGTTTCAGGAGAGGAATATTGTTTTTACTAGTCTCTAATTACACGAACATTACATGAATGCCTTAAAAAAATTACAGCTAAAAACACCTTTGACCATCATCACCCCGAACTGGACCCTCCCTGATCGCTAATTATTATCAATTTGGTATATGTGTTTCCAGATACTCTTCTGTGCACATACGTATGTATGTACTCATAGAAATATAGATAATATTATCTTGATTTCTTTTGCCTTTTTTTAAAATTTTTTAAAGATTGGCACCTGAGCTAACATCTGTTGCCAATCTTTTTTTCTTCTTCTTCTTCTCCCCCACAAAGCCCCCCTGTACATAGTTGTGTACTCTAGTTGTAAGTCCTTCTGGCACTGCTATGTGGGACGCAGCCTCAGCATGGCCTGATGAGTGGTGCCATGTCTGCACCCAGGCTCCCAACCAGGGAAACAAACCCTGGGCCACCGAAGTGGAGCACTCAAACTGAACCGCTTGGCCATGGGACTGGCCCATCTTTTGCCTTTTCTAAAAACATAAATAGTATTACTATACATATCATTTTGTAACTTGATTCTTCCACTTAGTTAAATCTACATTAGCATATATGAATTTATTTTTTTTTTATTTTATTGAGGTCATAATAGTTTATAACATTGTGAAATTTCAGTTGTACATTATTTGTCAGTCACCATATAAATGTGCTGCTTCACCCCTTATGCCCACCCCTCAACCCCCTTCCCCTCTGGTAACCGCTGATCTGTTCTCTTTGTCTGTGTGTTAGTTTATCTTCCACATATGAGTGAAATCATATGGTGTTTCTTTCTCAGTCTGGCTTATTTCACTTAACAGTACCCTCCAGGTCCATCCATGTTGTTGCAAATGGGATAATTTTGTCTTTTTTTATGGCTGAGCAGTATTCCGCTGTGTATATATAACACATCTTTATCCAGTCGTTAGTCCACGGGCACTCAGGTTGCTTCCACGTCTTGCTATTGTGAATAATGCTGCAGTGAACATAGGGGTGCATAAGTCTCTTTGAATTGTTGATTTTAAGTTCTTTGGCTAAACACCCAGTAGTGGGATAGCTGGGTCATATGGTATTTCTATTTTTAGTTTTTTGAGGAATGTCCATACTGTTTTCCATAGTGGCTGCACAAGTTTGCATTCCCACCAGCAGTGTGTGAGGCTTCCCTTTTCTCCACAACCTCTCCAACATTTGTTATTTTTTGTCCTGGTGATTATAGCTATTCTAACAGGTATAAGGTGATATCTTAGTGTAGTTTTGATTTACATTTCCCTGATGATTAGTGATGTTGAACATCTTTTCATGTGCCTGTTGGTGATTTGTATATCTTCTTTGGAAAAATGTCTGTTCATATCCTCTACCCATTTTTTGATCAAGTTGTTTGTTTTTTTATTGTTGAGTTGTGTGAGTTCTTTGTATATTTTGGAGATTAATCCCTTGTCAGATATATGATTTGCAAATATTTTCTTCCAGTTGGTGGGTTGTCTTTTAGTTTTGATCCTGGTTTCCTTTGCCTTACAGAGGCTCTTTAGTCTAATGAAGTCCCACTTGTTTATTTTTCCTTTGTTTCCCTTCCCCAACTAGACGTAGTATTCAAAAAGATACTTCTAAGACCTATGTCAAAGAGCATACTGTGTATATTTCCTTCTAGGAGTTTTATGGTTTCAGGTCTTACCTTCAAGCCTTTGATCCACTTTGAGTTAATTTTTTTGTATGGCAAAAGATACTGGTCTACTTTCATTCTTTTGCATGTGGCTATCCAGTTTTCCCAACACCATTTATTGAAGAGACTTTCCTTTCTCTAGTCTATGTTCTTAGCTCCTTTGTCAAAGATTAGCTGTCCATAGATGTGTGGTTTTGTTTCTGGGCTTTCAGTTCTGTTCCATTGATCTGTGTGTCTGTTTTTGTGCTAGTACCATGCTGTTTTGCTTACTATAGCATTGTAGCATATATTGAAGTCAGAGATTGTGATGCCTCCAGCTTTGTTCTTTTTTGTCAGAATTGCTTTAGCTATTTGAGGTCTTTTGTTGTCTCATACGAATTTTAGGATTCTTTGTTCTGTTTCCTTGAAGAATGTCATTGCGATTCGGATTGTATTAAATCTGTAGATTGCTTTAGGTAGTATGGACATTTTAACTATATTTATTCTTCCCACCCATGTGCATGGAATATCTTTCCATTTCTTTATGTCATCATCGATTTCTTTCAGTAATGTCTTATAGTTTTCAATGTATAAGTCCTTCACCTCCTTGGTTAAATTTATTCCTACGTATTCTATTCTTTTTGTTGCGATTGTAAATGCGATTGTATTCTTGACTTCTCTTTCTGTTAGTTCATTATTAGAGTGTAGAAATGCAATTGGTTTTTCTAAGTTGATTTTGTACCTTGCAACTTTGCTATAGTTGTTGATTATTTCTGTTTTCCAATGGATTCTTTAGGATTTTCTTTATATAAAGTCATGTCATCTGCAAACAGTGATAGTTTCACTTCTTCTCTGCAGATTTGGATTCCCTTTATTTCTTTTTCTTGCATAATTGCTCTGGCCAAAACCTCTAGTACTATGTTGAATAAGAGTGGCAAGAGTGGGCACCCTTGTCTTGTTCCTGTGTTCAGAGGGATGGCTTTCTGTTTTTCCTCATTGAGTATGATGTTGACTGTGGGTTTGTCATATGTGACCTTTATTACATTGAGATATTTTCCTTCTATATCGATTGTATTCAGAGTTTTTATCATAAATACATGTTGGATCTTGTCAAATGCTTTCTCTGTGTCTATTGAGATGACCTGTGTGGCTTTTATTCCTCATTTTGTTAATGTGATGTGTCACATTGATTTGCAGATGTTGAACCATCCCTGCGTCCCTGGTATAAATCCCACTTGATCATGGTGAATGATCCTTTTAAGGTATTGCTATACTCAGTTTGCCAATATTTTGTTGAGAATTTTTGCATCTAGGTTCATCAATGATGTTGGCCTGTAATTTTCCTTCTCTATATTGTCCTTATCTGGCTTTGGGATCAGGGTGATGTTGGCCTCATAGAATATGTTAGGAAGTGTTCCATCTTCTTCAACTCTTTGGAATATTTTGAGAAGGCTAGGTATACAGTCTTCTTTAAATGTGTGGTAGAATTCTCCAGAGAAGACACCTAGTCCTGGACATTTATTTTTGGGGAGGTTTTTGGATCCTATTTCAATCTCTTTGCTTGTAATTGGTCTATTCAGATTCTCTGTTTCTTCTCAATTCAGTTTTTGGAGGTTGTAGGAGTCTTAAAAATTCATCCATTCCTTCTAGATTGTCCAATTTGTTGGCTTATAGTTCTTCATAGTATTCTCTTATAATCATTTGTATTTCCATGCTATCCACTGTAATTTCTCCTCTTTCATTTCTGATTTTATTTATGTGAGTCTTCTCTCTTTTTTTCTTAGTGAGTTCGGCTAAGAACTTGTCAGTTTTGTTTATCTTCCCAAAAAACCAGCCCTTTGTTTCATTGATCCTTTCTCCTGTTTTTTTGGTTTCAGTTTCATTTATTTCTACTCTAAGTTTAGTATTTCCCTCCTTCTGCTGACTTTGGGCTTTGTTTGTTCTTCTTTTTGTAATTCTGTTAGATCTAGCTTGAGATTGCTTATTTGAGATTTTTCTTGTTTGTTAAGGTGAGCCTGTATTGCTATGAATTTCCCTCTTAGGACCACTTTTGCTGCATCCCATATGAGTCAGTATGGTGTGTTTTCATTTTCATTTGTCTCCAGATATTTTTTTATTTCTCCTTTAATTTTTTTCTTTTCTTTCTTTCTTTCGTTTTTTTGGTAAGGAAGATTGACCTGAGCTAACATCTGTTGCCAGTCTTCCTTTTTTTTGCTTGAGGAAGATTGTGGCTGGGCTAACATCTATACCCATCTTCCTCTATTTTATGTGGAACACCACCACAGTGTGGCTTGATGAGTGGTGCTAGGTCCACACCCAGTATATGAACCTGTGAACCCCAGACAGCGAGTGGAGCGTGTGAACTTAACCACTGTGCCACCAGGCTGGCCACTCTTCTTTAATTTCTTCAATGATCCATTCGTCGTTCAGTAGCATGTTGTTTAGTCTCCGCATATTTATCAATTTCCCAGCTTTTTTCTTGTAGTTAACTTTAGTTTCATAGCATTATGGTAGGAAAAGATGCCTGATATGATTTCAATCTTCTTAAATTTGTTGAGGCTTGCCTTGTTTCCCAGCATATGGTCTATCCTGAGAATGTTCCCTGGGGACTTAAGAAGACTGTGTATTCTGCTGTTTTTGGATGGAATGTTCTATATCTATCTATTAAGTCCCTCTGGTCTATTTTCCATTTAATTCCACTGTTTCTTTGTTGACTTTCTGTCTGGATGGTCTATGCATTGGTGTCAGTGTGGTGTTGAGGTCCCCTACTTTTATTGTCTTGTTCTGGATATCTCCTTTTAGGTTTGTTAGTGGTTGCCCTGTGTACTTTGATGCTCCTGTGTTTGGTGCATATGTATTTATAAGTGTTATGTGTTCTTGTTGGAGTGCCTCTTTATCATTATATACTGTCCCTTTTTGTCTTTCATTGCATGTTTTATGTTGAAGTCTACTTTGTCTGATATAAGTATGGCAACACCTGCTTTCTTTTGTTTGCCATTAGCTTGGAGTATTGTCCTCCATCACTTCACTCAGCCTGTGTTTGTCTTTAGAACTGACATGTGTTTCCTGGAGGCAGCATATTGTTGGGTTTTGTTTTTTAATCCCTCATGCCACCCTGTGTCTTTTGATTGGAGAATTCAATCCATTTACATTTAGAGTGATTATTGACATATGAGTGCTTAATGCTGCCATTTTATCACTCATTTTCCAGTAGTTCTGTATTTCTCTTGTTTCTCATCCTGTGTATTTCGGACTGTCAGTTTGGTAGTTCTCTGTGATGGTTTTCTCAGTTTTCTCTTTATTTATCATTTGTGCCTCTGTTCTGATTATTTGTTTAGTGGTTACCATGAGGTTTATATAAAAAAATGTCATAGATAAGACAGTCCATTTTCTGATAGCCTCTTAATTTCCTTAGTCTAAGCCGATTCCATCCCTTTGCTCTTCACCTTCTAAGTTATTGTTATCACAATGTATTCCATCTTGTGTTGTGAGTTTCTGGTTAAAATGGCAAGATTATAGTTATTTTTGATGTTTTCCTCCCTTTTATCTTTAATGTTATAATTTTTTGCTAACCTGTTCTGATAGAGAGCTGCAATTTTCTGATTTTCTCTGCCTGTTTATCTCATTGCTCAAGGTTTTGTAAACCCTTCCATTTTTTTTTTCCAGGTATGAGGCCCTTCTTGATCATTTCTTGTAGAGGGGGTCTTGTGGCTAAGGGGGGGTCCCTTAGCCGTTGTCTATATGGGAAAGTTTTTATTTCTCCATCATATCTGAAGGATATTTTTGTTGGATAGAGTATTCTTGACTGAAAGTTTTTGTCCTTCAGAATTTTGAATATATCGTTCTACTCTCTCCTAGCCTGTAAAGTTTCTGCTGAGAAATCCTCTGAAAGTCTGATAGGAGTTCCTTTGTAGGTTATTTTCTTCTGCCTTGCTGCCCTTAATATTTTTTCTTTGTCATTGATTTTTGCCAGTTTTGCTACCGTATGACTTGGAGAAGGTCTTTTTACATTGATGCAATTAGGAGTTGTATTAGCTTCTCTTGTATTTCCACCTCCTTCCCCAGATTAGAGAAGTTCTCAGCTATTATTTCTTTGAATAAGCTTTCTGTTCCATTCTCCCTTGCTTCTCCCTCTTGAATATCTATTATTCTTACGTTGCATTTCCTAATTGAGTTGGATATTTCTCGGAGAATTTCTCATTTCTTTTTAGTCTTAGTTCTCTCTCCTCCTCCATCTGAAGCATTTCTAGATTTCTGTCCTCCAGATTGCTAATTCTGTCCTCCAGAATATCAGCTGTTACCTAGGAAGTCCAGATTTTTCTTTATCTCATCCATTGTGTTTTTCATCTCCAACATTTCTGATTGGTTTTTCTTTATAGTTTCAATCTCTTTTCTGAAGAATTCCCTCTGTTGATTAATTTTGTTCCTGCTTTCATTGAACTGTCTATCTAAATTGTCTTGTAACTCATTGAGTTTTTTAATGATAGCTATTTTGGATTCTGTGCCATTTAGATTGTAAGTTTCTGTGCCTTCAGGATTCATTTCTGAGTGCTTGTCAGTTTCCTTCTGGTCTGGAATATTAATATATTTCTTCATATTGTTTGATGGCGTGGATTTGTGCCTTTTCATAGTGATAGTATCTAGTCACAGATTCTACCTGCTGCCACTGAGGGGTAGGGGTCAGGAGCTGTGTATCCTGAGCCCACTACGATTCTTGCCACCTGTGTCTTTCCTTTGGCATCTGTGGTGATACGGCCTGTCTGCGGTTGCCAGCTCGTTTGCTCACAGCTGCTGCTTTTCTAAGATATGGGCGGGCACTCTGGCCAAACAGCTTTGCTGGAGCACCTGGTGGGGGGAGGGGTGCTTTCTTTCACATGTGTGATCCCGGGGTTTTCTTGCTCTGCCCTCGCTATCTGCTCTCCTGGGGTGCTGGCTTATGAAACACCCCCACTGTAGCTTAGCCTCCTCTGTGTGGAGCTTTCCCTTGGACTGTGAGGGAACTTGGGGAGAGAAGGCATTCCTGCAGAGAGCCACCCATGCGTGCGGTCCTGCACCCTGGGTCACTGCCAGGGAGGGAGGGAAAATCCCCTTACCTCCTTTGGTTCCTCCTGGGGCATCCAGCACCTCCACCTTCAGATGTATGGCTGTGTGGGTCTCTCAGACATCTTTTGTGTTGTGTCAGTGTCCTCTCTTGGTTTATGAATGTCCTTTTCGTTGTATCTTAGTGGGGAATATCTAAGGGAAGAGCTCCCTTTGCCATGATGCTGATGTCACTCTCCTTATTTTTTTTTAATTGTGGTAAATACACAGAACATAAAATTTTCCATTTAGCCATTTAGAAATGTATAGTTCGGTGGTGTATAGTACATTCACATTGTTGTACAACAGATCTCCAGAACTCTTTTCATCTTGCAAAACTGAAACTCTACACATTAAACAACTCCACATCCCTTCCCCCTCCCCGAGTCCCTGGTGACCACCATTCTGCTTTCTGTCTCTGAATCTGATTACGCTAGGGACCCCAGGTGAGTGGAATCGTGCACTATTTGTGTTTTTGTGACTGGCTTATTTCACTTAGCATAATGTTCTCAAGGTTCATCCATGTTGTAGCCTGTGACAGGATTTCCTTCTTTTTTCATGGCCGGGTTTATTCTTTTTAACTACCACATGTTATTCCATGTATATGAATACACCATTATGATGTAGCCATTTTTCTATTGATGGCTTCACTTTTTCTTTATTACAAATGATACTGCAGTATTACTTTTGTTAAAACTAAAACATTTTCAGGTCAGACCGCGTGTTGGTGAAATTTCTCGCTTGGAGCAGGCTGTTGCGCGATGCCCCGGTTCCCTTGCCCGGGGTGTTGGTGGGAAACTCCCTTGCTCTGCTTTTAGGGATTCTTGAGGGAGAAGTCTGAGAAGCACCAGCCGAATGTATACCCATAACTCTAGTCCCTAAAAGTAGGTGACCACAGACAAGTACAATATTAAGGAAATACTGCAATATTTCTGCTGAATTTTTCAAGGCTGATGATGCTCACTTATAATCATTTGCTTTGGGTGACTGACATGGGCAACAATGAAAAGGCTTTACAGAGACTTTAAAGTCTTTTGACCCTTCATGTATTTGGATAAAATTAAATAGCACGTGGGGAATTGTTCTCTAATGGGTATAGAGTTTCAGTTTTGCAAGATAAAAAGAGTTGTGGAGATTGGTTGCACAACAACATAAATGTATTTAACACTACTGATTATGCACTTAAAAATGGTTAAGATGGTAAATTTTATATGTATTTTGCCACAATTTAAAAAAAAATTAAATAGGATATTTTGAAAGTATTTTTTTTTAAAGATTGGCACCTGAGCTGACAACTGTTGGCAATCTTTTTTTTTTCTGCTTTTTCTCCCCAAATCCCCCCAATACATAGTTGTATTTTTTTTTTTTTTTTTGAGAAAGGTTAGCCCTGAACTAACTGCTGCCAATCCTCCTCTTTTCACTGAGGAAGACTGGCCCTGAGCTAACATCCATGCCCATCTTCCTCTACTTGATATGTGAGACGCCTGCCACAGCATGGCGTGCCAAGTGGTGCCAAGTCTGCACCCGGGATCTGAACCAGTGAACCCTGGGCTGCCAAAGCCGAACGTGCACACTTAACTGCTGCGCCACTGGACCAGCCCCCCCAGTTGTATATTTTTTAGCTGTGAGTCCTTCTAGTTGTGGCATGTGGGACGCCACCTCAGCATGGCCTGATGAGCAGTGCCATGTCCGTGCCCAGGATCCAAACAAGTGATACCCTGGGCCACCAAAGCGGAGTGCACAGACTTAACCACTCGGCCATGGGGCCGGCCCCTGAAAGCACTTTTATTTTATTTTTATTTATTTATTTACTTTTTTTTTTTTGAGGAAGATTAGCCCAGAGCTAACATCTGCTGCCAACCCTCCTCTTTTTGCTGAGAAAGACTGGCCCTGAGCAGACATCCATGCCTGTCTTCCTCCACTTTATATGTGGGAGGCCTACCACAGCATGGCTTGACAAGCGGTGCCATGTCTGCACCTGGGATCCAAACTGGTGAACCCTGGGCCGCCAGAGCAGAACGGGCAAACTTAACTACTGGGGCACTGGGCCTGCCCCTGAAAGCACTTTTAATTAAATGTGTAATACTGATCTTTCATCGCTAAACTTAAAACAAAATTGTACAGACCGTAGCCAAGAGTACCGTTTTCTTTTTTCCTTAGGTATGTTTTCCCAGAGCATTTGTTTTGAAGGCAGGCTTTCCATTTCTGACGTTCAGAGCCCCCCATCCGCAATTGTGCTGTGCCCATCTCACCTCACTTCCTGTTCCTGCTCAGGTTGGCTGTAACCCCAATGAAGATGTGGCTATCTTTGCTGTTGACTCATTAAGGCAACTCTCCATGAAGTTTCTTGAGAAGGGAGAATTAGCCAACTTCCGTTTCCAGAAAGATTTTCTGAGGCCCTTTGAGCATATCATGAAGAAAAACAGGTATGTCCATTGTTCTGGAAGACCTTTGGTCAAATTCCCCGATGGGGGCCTAAAAAGACCTCCTAACACTAACCACACGATTTTTCCTCCCTTATTGGTGGAAACAAAGAAAATGAACAGACTGATGCACACCTATTGTCTGTAAGTACGTCTCACTAAGATCTGTGTGTACCCTTTCCCAGAAGGATAGATTACCCCCCTGCCTCTGATGGAAGTATGCTCTGCTGCTTTGCTGTGGCTCGTGCTGAGGGAGTTCAGAAAAAGAGCCACTGCTGAAGCATCCTCAGACAAGGTCACGATTTCTGCCCCAGGAATGTAATAAAGGTTGGGACAGCTCTCCCTCTGCAGCAGTCACCTTGTTCCTTCGTTCACTCGACCTGTGTTTATCGAGGCTGCTGTTTGCTAGGTTCCATTCTGTGTGCCAAGCATACAACGTAAAGAAAACACTCAGGGGTCTGGCCCCGTGGCCGAGTGGTTAAGTTCGCGCACTGCGCTGCAGGTGGCCCAGTGTTTCATTGGTTCGAATCCTGGGCGCGGACATGGCACTGCTCATCAAACCATGCTGAGGCAGCGTCCCACATGCTACAACTAGAAGGACCCACAACGAAGAATATACAACTATGTACTCGGGGGCTTTGGGGAGAAAAAGGAAAAAATAAAATCTTTAAAGAAAACAGTCAAATATCTCTGTTTTCATTTGGCCCTGATTTGATAGTTACTGCCTCTGGGTGATGGGTATAGGAGTGTTTATTACTATATCCTCTTTACTTTTATATATGTTTGAAATTCTCCATAATGAAAAATAAATCCCTGTTTATATTCCAGTGGGATATATAGATAAACAAATGAATGTTTAATAAATCAGTGGTAATTGCTTTGAAGAACATTAAATCAAGTTAAGGGGATGGGATAGAAGCACTCTTTTTTTAAAAAATTTTATTTTTCCTTTTTCTCCCAAAGTCCCCGGTACATAGTTGTGTATTTTTAGTTGTGGGTCCTTCTAGTTGTGGCATGTGGGACACCGCCTCACCATGGTTTGATGAGCAGTGCCATGTCCGCGCCCAGGATTCGAACTGGCAAAACCCTGGGCCACTGAAGCAGAGCGCAAGAACTTAACCACTCGGCCATGGGGCCAGCCCCTAAGCACTCCTTTCTATGTAGCAGTCAACTGAGATGTGTTTGGTAAGATGACCCTTCAGCAAAGACCTGAACGAAATGAGGAACAAGCCAGGAGTGGCTATATGTGGTCTTGGGAAGAGTGTTATAAGCAGAGGAAACAGTGAAGGCAAAAGCCCATGGCAGGATGTGCTTGGCGTAGTTAAGGAGCAGCAAGGAGACCATTGTGGCTGGGATGGAGGGAACAAGGCAGAAAGTCCTAGAAGATGAAGTCCCGTGGTAGCAGGGCACCTGAATCACGTAGGAACTGTCAGCCTTTGTAAGCACTTTGTCTTGTTCTCTGTGAGAGATGGAAGCCATTGGAAGCCTTTGAGCAGAGTAGTGAAATGGTCTGACGTATTTTAAAGAATCACCTGGCCTTTATCCATGGAAAATGAGAAGCAGTAGGCTGAGTGATATATATGTCTATACATCTCCATATGAAATACCATACCATCACATAAAGGGATTTTTTTCTTTTATTATGCTTTTTCTACATTTTCTAAAACTTTTATTGTCATATATTACTTTTAACAACCAGACAAAAACCATTTTGATAAATATATATAGTTCTTGTCAACAAGTTGCTTTTTTGCCCATGGAGAGACAGTTGTATTAAGAATTCGATTGTATTATGTATTAACGCCACCTGGGTGTGGGATGTAGCGAGTCCTCCGTTTTCTGCAGGCTGCATATTTACTTTGTGGACTTTATGCTAATTTTTAACTCTGTTTCGACTTTCTCCGTGCTTCTCTAAATGATCTTTCCTGTTATTGGTTGTTTTGGGTCCCGCAAACAAGCAGGAATGTTTTCCTTGTCTGTTGGAATTTGTTAAGTCAAATCTGCAGTCCCAGAACCCCTCTGATGACTTTCAGAGCTGGCACTACAGAGGCGATAGGTTTGTGTAGTCTTGCCTCTTGCTGTTTGTGAGATAAGAGAGTTCACCCCATGATTATGTCTTAATATGTTGCAGGATATATCTGCTAATCCATTGCAGATATTCAGGTAACGAACGTCGTGTTTAACCTTGTAACTGCTTTAGAAAATGGGCCATTTTTTCTCTCTCCAGGTTTTGTTCTGTAATAAATAAATTTAAAATATTGCCTCTTAAATTATATATGTGTACTCTAATCCATGTATACGTATTTATCATATACATAAATGCCTACCCCAAAATCTAAGAGGATATGCATTAAGAATTTAGTAATGGTTATCTCTGGGTGGTTGAATTATGAGTATATTAGTCAAAATGTTTTGGGTCAGAAAAACTGACCAACAATGGTTTAAACCCATTTAAGGGTTTAAACACAAAGCTATGTATTGTTTACCTAAGAAGTTAGAGGCAGCCAGCCCCAACTTTGGTTACATAGCCCAAATTGTCATCAGAGACCCAGGTTCTTTCCATGCCTTTCTTTGGCCATCCACAGGGTCACTTTTCATCCTGGAACCTATTGTTTCATGCTTACAGGATGGAGGTACTAGTTCCAGGCATCCAGCTGTGTTCAGGTGGGAATAAGAGGAAAGAGGGCAGAGCCTGCCAGGAGTATTCCTTTCAAGACAAAAGCAAAAACCTTCCCAGAAATCCCTCTCCCCCATCCTCATAGATTTTCTCTCACATCTAATTAGTCAGAACAGATCACGTAGCTTTCTTAGCTGCAAGGGAGGCTGGGAAATTGAGGGCCTAACACATGAGAGCAAGATTGTCATGTTATCGTACACTGTTTATGATCGGCTTCCTGGGGTCGGGCATGTTGCTGCCTGGATGAAATCAGAGTTCTGTTTTCAAGGAGGTGTGGGGTGGCTGCAGGAAGGCCACAGTGATTGTCATATTATTTTTCTTTCTGTTGTTTTGTGCCAGTCTCAACCTATCAATACCAGTGTTGTGGTTGGACTAGCCCTTGTGGTTCTTATTATGATTGCAAGATGCCTTTGAGCAGTAACATCAGGAAACTTTGAAAAAATAAAGGTTTATTACTTACAAGACCTGGAAATTACACAGCACACCTGGGGCCACACAGCAAGGTCGCGGGCAGAGAGAGCGCACGAGCAAGCAAATGAATCTGGGCCTGGGGTTCTGCTTTTATTGGGGTCAAGGGTGGGAGCCTAGCATTTCACAGGCTTACTCTTTATTGGTGAATTTAAAACATAACGGTGGGAATTTAAAGCGCAGGAAGAGAAAAAATAAAAAGTAGTCCAAATGGTCACTCATTGAAGTCAACCAAGATCTCTAACCCAGAGGAGCCTCAGTGGGGGAAGGCAGCCTGGCTCTTTGTCTGTCAGTGGTTAGCCATGTGTTTATGTGAGATAGCCCTCTTTGAAATGGATATCTCGGCAGTCAAAGCTTAACTCAGGCACTTGGATTACAAAAAGAAAAGCCAACTGTCAGGGCTTACACTACAATTGTCTTTTAATTTTTTTTTTAAATGAATGTGGAGTACTTACCTGCCTTTTTTTTCCTTTTTCTGCTTTCTCTCCCTAAATCCCCCCAGTACACAGTTGCATATTTTTTAGTTGTGGGTCCTGCTAGCTGTGGCATGTGGGACGCCACCTCAGCATGGCCAGATGAGCGGCGCCATGTCCACACCCACTATCCAAGCTGGCAAATCCCTGGGCTGCCAAAGCAGAGCACGCGAACTTAACCACAGGCCGGCCTCATTACCTGCTTTAAAAACTGAGGTTTTTTGAAAGTGCTGCTTCTAAGTGATGAGCTGTGTTCGTTTCTCTTCCCGCTATCCAAAGTACAGATGACATGACTGCCCCGTTTCTTCCTCAGGTCTCCGACCATCCGGGACATGGTGATTCGCTGCATCGCCCAGATGGTGAACTCCCAGGCGGCCAACATCCGCTCAGGCTGGAAGAACATCTTTGCTGTGTTCCACCAAGCAGCCTCGGATCACGACGGGAACATTGTGGAGCTGGCCTTCCAGACTACAGGTCACATCGTCAGTAAGTGGCTCTGTCCCCTCCCGACTAATGTCACACCTGCAAGTATAGAAGGGTGACCACTTATTTCCTGTTTTACTCCCAGAAGAGGCTCTCATGTTCTGGTTGTATGTGCTATAATAATGGGCCAGGTGGTGATCTAAGCACTTGAGATAGGCTTAGACATGTGACAACAGCTCTGTGAAGGAAATACAGTCAACCCCCGTTATTTGCAGATTCCATGTTTGTGAATTCACCTGCTCGGTAAAATTTATATGTAACCCCAAAACCATACTCCCAGTGCTTTTTTGGTCATTTGCGGACGTGCACATGCACAGAGCAGCAAAATACTTGAGTCACCCAACGTACATATTCCCAATTGAGGGTGAACAAGGCAGTCCTTGGCCTTCTTATTTCATGTCTTTTACTGTAAATAAACAAGAGTTCTTTCCTTGATATATTTAGTACCACGTTTTTTTGCATTTTTGTCTTTTTGTTGGTGATTTCACCATTTGAAATGTCCCAAATCGAGGTGCTGAAGTGCTGTTCAGGGTCCTTAAGCAAAGGAAGGCTGTGATGTGCCTTATGGAGAAAGCATGTTTTAGATAAGCTTTGTTCAGGCATGAGTTACAGTGCTGTTGGCTGTGAGGGCAACGTTAATGAATCACCAGTATATAGTAAATAAGGTGTCTTTAAACAGAAACTCACATAAAACAAGGTTACATATTGCTCAGTTGATGAACATATGGTGCCCAGAGGCTCACAGGAAGCTACCCCCGTGTTTCCCCTGAGAGCAGTGGCTCAGTGTTTGCTTGTGCAGCGTTCACTGTGACTTTATGGAACACAACCGCCATGAGTAACAGGAACTGGCTATGCCATTATTTTCCCCCATTTTACCGAAAAGGAAACTGAGGAACAGAGAAGTAAAGTAGGAGGTCACGCACCTAGGAGGTGGTGGAGCAGGATTCACACCCAGGCAGTCCAGCCCAGAGTTGGCGCCGTGTCCCTCCGCTCTGGACTGACCAGACGTCCCTCGTCCTGCCTGTGATCACAAAGCAAGATGTTTACTGGTCTTGGTCTTCGTCAAAATTGTAAAGCATTGGGTCGTCTTTGATCTTTTTTGACGTCTTTTAACTCTTTGTAAGCTTCTTGCTACTCAGATTTTTCTCTTAGGTGATATTTGTAGAGTTTTGAAAAACCTTAGATTTCTAAATTGCCTTTCACCTTTAGCTCATTCCCGTCTTTATCTCACTTTATCTTCACAAGATTCCAGCGAGGTAGCATGAGGTGTGGTCTTAGGACAGAAGTGGCCAGGGAATTAAACAGTGTGCTCAGGACACAGAACTGGGGCCAGAGCTTTGCTCGGTGCTCAGCTTCTATCAGGCAGACCACTGAAGGCCAACTTCACACACATCAATGTTTGTACCTTACCTAGTTCCTCGGGCTCCAGCCTAAAATCACTTAAGTTGAAATGGACACCTGGGCATCCTGCTTAAACTTGGTTTTGTCCTGGCTTGCCTCTCTCACTGTCTTAGGGACACTTCTCAGATAGGACCTCTTCAGAGAGTCCTGCCCTGCCCCCCAGCCTCAACGGCTGCTCCTACCTTCTGTCCCCGTACCCCGCACTCGCCCCATGTGAGATTGTTTTACATCTGTAGTGACTTAGGTGATTATTGTCTGTCTTTCTCACTGGAGCATGAGCGTCCTGAGGGCAGGAAATTTGGTCACTTCTATGTCATCAGGGTCTGCGATCATGCTTTGCACATAGCTGGCACTCAGTAAATGTTGAATGAGTGAATATTTGGGCCTTTACACCATTGCTTGAGCTCAAGAACCAGTTTAGCCCAAGCTGTACTCAGTGCATTCGTTCCTGGATAATTTAATAAGAAACTGTTTTCCAGAGATACTGACATGCTTTTCTTAGATTTTCACAAAAGTAATCATCTGTGGTGTGTGAGTGTTTAATCCCTATTTCTAAATCCTGGTCTTATGAAAAATGTGCCTCTGTTTCCCCAGCAACCATTTTCCAGCACCACTTCCCTGCAGCCATCGATTCCTTTCAGGATGCTGTGAAGTGCTTATCGGAGTTCGCCTGCAATGCTGCCTTCCCGGACACCAGCATGGAAGCGATCCGGCTCATCCGCTTCTGTGGGAAATATGTCTCCGAGAGGCCGCGGGTGCGTTTCCCTCTCCTCGCTCACACAGGCAGGGAGGGGAAGAGAGTCATCCGTTTTGTCAGTAGGCAACAACCCCTTCCTCCTGGCAAAGAACTTTCCAGCTACTCTTTTAGAAATGTGTGTTTGCCCTAAACTAGGTGTCTATTTCAAAATGCTGCCATTGCAGGGTTATACCTATTCTGTTATTTTGTATGTGTGAAATTATTGATTTTATTCATATTGAACTTTTATGCAGTATTCTACAAATTGTTTTTGTAGACGATAACAGTATTTTAGTTTTGAATTTTGGCAAAGCTGAAGAAACTAGACCTTCTTATTTGGAAGAAATCAAGCCTTCCTTTTAGGAAATGACATTTTGCCATTGTGACGTGGCTGAGGAATCAGGTTTATAAGTCACCTTTTGTTTTCTCACAAAAATGTTTGGGGTTTTCCTGTTATGTCTCACCTTTCCAAAGAGGCCTGCTTGATTTAAATGACAGGCTCAAAACATGGAATTTGGTAGAAACAAGCATATCTAAACTATGATGGCCTGTTCAGATCGCCCCTTAAGCATTTGTTTTTTTTTTCCGAGGAAGATTAGCCCTGAGCTAACTGCTGCCAATCCCCCTCTTTTTGCTGAGGAAGACTGGCCGTGAGCTAACATCCGTGCCCATCTTCCTCTACTTTATATGTGGGACGCCTACCACAGCATGGCGTGCCAAGCGGTGCCATGTCCACACCTGGGATCCGAACCAGTGAACCCCAGGCCGCCGAAGCAGAACTTGCTCACTTAACAGCTGCACCACTGGGCCAGCCCCTCCCCTTAAGCATTCTTTACAGAACTCCAACACCTAAGATGATGTGTGGTCCCTACAACAGCTCATTGAGAACTGATGATAATGAGAGCCGCTGTTTGTGGAGCACTCGCTACATGTCAGGCACCATTCTAGGTATTTTCTGTGTGTTGATTCATTTAATCTCTGCGTCAGACCTATGAGATGGGTAATTCTATCCTCATTGTATTGGGGAGTTAACCGAAGCACAGAGAGAAATCGCCTAATGTTAGATAACCAGAGTTGATAAAGAAATTCCATTACAGCAGACGGTCCCACTTCAAGAGAAGTTACAGAGCAGAGGGCTCAAAATCCCAGAGACAGGACAGAGCGCAGGGCTTCACATCCAGCCTGGAAAGACTGCCAGCGCCTGCCTGCGCCAGGTTGGGCAGCTTACGTAACCTATTAGTGCTTCAGGTCACTCATCTGTTAAATGGGACCATTATTTCTCCCTGGCTCATGGCGTTGTTGTGAGAACTGTTATTCCATGTAAAGCACTGTCACAGTTCCTACTCCAGAATGAGCGCTCAGTAAATAGCAGCTGCTGCTGTTTTCAATAGTATGTATGGGGGCCGGCCCCATGGCCAAGTGGTTGAGTTCACGCGCTCTGCTTTGGCGGCCCAGGGTTTCGCTGGTTTGGATCCTGGGCGCAGACATGGCACCACTTGTCAGGCCATGTTGAGGCAGCGTCCCACATGCCACAACTAGGAGGACCCACAACTAGAATATGCAACTATGTACTGGGGCGATGTAGGGAGAAAAAAATCCCCGGGATTCCTCATCCTACCTTGCTGAATGCATATTTTTAGGAGAGGAAAATATGTGGAGCCTTAATTTTTGTGTAGTCTTCTTTCAGTTCCTTCCTTTGCTTGCTTGGTCTGCATCTGAGAAGGGACTTTCATTGTAGGTGCTACAAGAATACACAAGTGATGACATGAATGTGGCTCCTGGCGACAGAGTCTGGGTCCGAGGCTGGTTCCCCATCCTGTTTGAGCTCTCCTGTATCATTAATAGATGCAAGCTGGATGTACGGACAAGGTAACCATGTCTCGGGGCGGTGTGCCTTCATCCCTGAGTGAGCCTCCGTCGCCTGCTCACCTGACCTCATGCTCTCCCACTGTCTTCTCTGCCGTTCTCTGCCCGCCCCATTCCCTCTTCTGCTCCTGGCTTTGTTTCCTCTAGAGGACTCACGGTCATGTTCGAGATCATGAAGAGCTATGGCCACACCTTTGAAAAGCACTGGTGGCAGGACCTGTTCAGAATCGTATTCAGGATTTTTGACAACATGAAACTCCCGGAGCAGCAGTCTGAGGTAGGTGACAACTAACGCACTGCCCTGGGAAAGGCGGGGGGCCCCTTTGCCCTTTGTCTGACTCTGGGGGCCATGTCACGGAAGCCTTAAATGCTGAGCTACTTAGGGTGTGTTTTAAGAATAGAAACACCCTTCCTGGCACTCTTCTACCGGGATCAACTAGTACTAAGAAACTCGCCCCATCTGGGGAAGGGTCACCATGGTCCATCTGCCCACTTGGCCCTCGGGCATTGCGCTGCTCATTCAGCAGGGCACTTGACTGGACTGCTTAGTTACTGGGTTCATATCGACTTCTCAACAGTTAGTAAAAAGTGGAATATCTCTGGTCCCTTTAAAAACCCATTAAAAGGATTTTTGATAAAATCGCAGTTGGAGATGATATTGGTAAACATTAGGCCTTTTTTTAAGGGCTGTTTGATGCCTCTAGCTGTCTTTATTATTTCTCCTCTAGGGGTAGGGGATGGGGAAAAGATACTCTATCTCAAGATTTTTAGATGGGAGAGTAACTTTTTTACCTTTTTTAGGAACACCATTCCCTCCCTCCCCCTGGTATTAAAGTAACATATCCTTAATATGGAATATTAGGAATATAGAGAAAATTCATAATTTTACCATTTAGGAATTAGGACTGTTTTGGCAGATTTCCCTCAGTCTTCTACATGGTTTAATATGGTTGAGGTCCTAGTATAGATAAAGTTTTCTAATCTTACTTTAAAGTAACTTAAATTTTTCTTCATTATCAAGCAAATCAGAAAACAGAGGAAGAACTCATTTAAACACCCATAGTTCCAGGCAACCACTGTTTTTTTTCCTTGGTTTTTTTTTTTTTTTTGAGGAAAATTAGCCCTGAGCTAACTACTGCCAATCCTCTTCCTTTTTGCTGAGGAAGACTGTCCCTGAGCTAACATCCATGCCCATTTTCCTCCACTTTATATGTAGGACGCCTACCACAGCATGGTCTGATGAGTGGTGCCATGTCTGCACCCAGGATCCAAACCGGCGAACCCCAGGCTGCCAAAGCGGAATGTGCGCACTTAACCACTGTGCCACCGGGCCAGCCCCCAGGCAACCACTGTTAACCCTTCAGATAACTTCTCATGTGTGTGGGGTTTTTTTTGTTTTTTACAAAAATCGAATCCCAACACACATATTGTAAACTACCTTTTTAACTTATACATGAATGTTTTACCACAACTCTAGCTTTTCTTCTGCAGCATTATAAGAGCTGCACAGTATTCCTAGCTGTGGATGTTCCATGGTCCATGTAAAATTATTTCCAATTTTTCTTTCTTTAGGCAGCACTGAAATGAACATTTTTTGCAGCTACATTTTTACTTGTTTCTTTTTTATTCAGGATGGGTGGTCTGACTGTTAGGTCAGGGGCTTACACGTTACTGAGGCTTTTGATGTGAGCTTCTAAGCTGACCTCCCAGTAAATTTGTAGCCGTTTACACTGGAGCCATGCAGGAGAGTTCCTGTTTCTCGTACTCTCTCGAGCTCTTCATATTTTAATTTATTTAATCATTGTTAAGTTGATGGGCCAAAAATATAACATTAAAACAATTTTCTAATTGCTGGTGAGTTTGCATATTTTCCTTTGCCTCATTGATCATTTGCATTTCTTTTTTTTTTTTTTCGTCTCCCCAAAGCCCCAGTACATAGTTGTATATCCCAGTTGTAAGTCATTCTACTTCTTCTATTTGGGATGCTACCACAGCATGGCTTGATGAGCGGTGTGTAAGTCCACACCCAGGATCCAAACCAACAAACTCCAGGCCGCCAAAGCAGAGTATATGAACTTAACCACTCAGCCATGGGGCCGGCGCCTGTGTTTCTTCTTTTATGAATTGCCTTTTCATATCCTTAGCCCCTCCCTGTTGGGTTATTCATCTTTTTCCTATTGATCTATGAGTCTTTTAATATATAAATAATATAGCAGATCCTTACGTAAATTGCAGGTGATTTTGCCCACTTTGTTATTCTCGTTTCTTTTCTGTTTTAGAAAATTTTAGCTTTTTTAAAAAAGTTAGCTCCCACCAACTACAGATTGATTGATTGATTGATTTTTGCTGAGGAATATTCTCCCTGAGGTAACATCTGCTGCCATTCTTCCTCTTTTTGTATGTGAGCTGCCGCCACAGCATGGCCACTGATAGACGAGTGGTGTGGATTGGCACCTGGGATCCGAACCTGGGCCACCAAGGCAGAGCACACTGAACTTAACCACTAGGCCACTGGGGCTGGCCCAAATTTAAGCTTTTAAAGAACTTAATCTGTCAGTTTTTCCTTTACGGTTTCTACTTTTGAGATCATGGTTAGCAATCCTTCCCTTGTCCATGATTTTATAAATCTCTCTCTATATTTCCTCTGGTAATTTCATGGCATCATTTTTAATATTTAAACTTTTGATGTGCAGTGTATTTAGTAAACTCTCATACTCATTTTTCCCAAATTTAAAACTTTTGTAAGTATCACTTTGAATGACTGTTAATATTCTGTCAAATGGATATATTTATTACTTAGCGTTATTTACAATAACCAAGATATGGAAGCAAGCTAAGTGTCCATCAATAGACGAATGGATAAAGAAGAAGTGGTGTCTGTGTATACACAGACACACACACACAATGGAATATTACTCACCCATTAAAAAAAATGGAATCTTGCCATTTGCAACAACATGGATGGACCTGGAGGGTACTATGCTAAGTGAAATAAGCCAGACAGAGAAAGACAAACACCATATGGTTTCACTTATATGTAGAATCTAAGAAACAAAACAACAGAAACAGACTCATAGATACAGAGAACAAACTGGTGGTTGCCAGAGGGCGAGCAGGTGGGGAGTCAGGCAGAATAGGTGAAGGGGATTAAGAGGTACAAACTTCCAGTTATAAAATAAATAAGTCATGGAGATGTAATATACAGCGTAGAGAATGTAGTCAATAATATTGTAATGCCTTTGTATGATGGCAAATGATACTAGACTTATAATGGCGATCATTTCATAATGTATATAAACATCGAATTACTATGTTGTACACCTGAAACCAACATAATATTGTAAGTCAACTATACTTCAATAAGTTAATTAATTCAATTTAATTTATAGCAGCGAAAAAAGTATCACTTTGAATTCCTGTTTAATATTCTGTCATGTGGATGCACTTAATTTATTCACATTGTTGGGCATTAATTTGTATCTGTGTTTTCAGTACCTAAATGCTAGTGTGGTAAACATCTTTATTCATAAACCTTCACCCACAAATCTTTGATTATTTCTTTAAGGTCCATTCTGGGAGTCATGTTGCTGCGTCAGTGGATATGAACGTTTTTAAGACTGTTGTTACATACTGCCAAATTGTTTTCTGGAAACGTTTGCCAATGATGTATAAGACTGCCCATCGCACTGCAGGGAGAGTTGCTTTTAGACATTATCTTTTTATTGTTTTCCAGAAGTCCGAGTGGATGACAACAACTTGCAATCACGCACTTTATGCTATTTGTGATGTCTTTACCCAGTTTTATGAAGCTTTGAATGAAGTTCTTCTTTCTGATGTATTTGCGCAGTTGCAGTGGTGTGTAAAACAAGGTACTCTGTATGTCTCTAGGCGTTATTTTTCTTGACATAGTCCTTAATGAGAGATTAAGTTTTTCAGTATATGAAAGCATGAATATAATGCCAAGGAGTACAAATGTATAATTTAACTAGTGAAAATGTATATTCTTTTAATTTAATTAGATCATAAAAACAACTTCCCCACCAAATCAGTTTGTAAAGCATTTCTTTAAGATGGGATGTAGTTGTTTTTATGTTTTAAAAGACGTACCTTTATACATTATACTATTCTTTCTGCTTTTGTATGTTTGAAATTTTCTATAATAAGATGTTTTTCAAACTGTGCTATGGGAGTTGAGATCAACAGCTTCATCAATGGACGTTTTTTGTTTGAGTATTTATGTGTTTATTTTGGGTATATCAGAAATAATACCCACGTACTACCTTACACCTGGATTCCATAGATAGTTTTGGCTTAAGATGAGGCTTAATTTACTTAAGTTTTTCAAAAGGTGACTCAGGTTTTTTTTGGTTGGTTTTTTTTTTTTTTTTTTCCTGAGGAAGACTGGCCCTGAGCTAACATCTGTGCCCATCCTTCTCTATTTTATATGTGGGACACCTGCCCCACGGTATGGCTTGATAAGCAGTGTGTAGGTCCATGCCCGGGATCCAAACTGGCAAACCCCAGGCCGCTGCAGCAGAGTGCATGAACTGAACTGCTGTGCCACCAGGGCGGCCCCATGACTCAGTTTTAAAATAAAAGATAAAACAGTTGATACTGATATGGCAAAAACTGGAGATGAAGTGTTTGACTAAATTTTTAGAAACACTGGTCTAATATTTTCCATCTTCTTTTACCATTTCTGGTACAGGAAGCCAGTTAATTAAGTAGCAAAATGTTGACCTTCCTCCATCTCAGCAATAAAACTATGATAAATAATTTTACCTCGTTAGGGCCTACTTTAACTATAAAAATGTTAATACCGTCTGTATCAGTGCTTCTCTTTAAGCCTATATATTTTTTTGTGTAGTCTCCACCTTAGAATATGAAGCATCAGCCATCTGGTGGGAATCAAAAACAGCAATTGAGGTTTAATGATAAATGTTGCTTTATTTTACAGATAATGAGCAGTTGGCTCGATCAGGTACAAATTGCTTAGAAAACTTAGTAATATCCAATGGAGAGAAATTCAGTCCTGCTGTTTGGGATGAAACATGCAATTGTATGTTGGATATTTTTAAAACAACCATCCCGCATGTGTAAGTGTCAGTGTAATTATTGCTATTTACTTCTGTGTTCAGTGGATATCTTAAAGCTCCGGGTTTCCTTTCACATTGATCGTTTTCCTTCTCTTGCATTCCGCTAAGTTTGCTGACATGGAGACCTGCAGGAATGGAGGAAGATTCATCAGAAAAACATTTGGTAGGATTATTATTTTTTTTTTTTTGGTTGTCTTTCTGATATCATGGTAAAAAATTAAGCAGCCTGAAGAGTTTGTGCTTTTCTGATGGAAAGTGAGTAAGAAAGGTTAAGAGCTCTAAAAACATATGAAACCTATTTTTTAGAACGTACAGAAAAGTATTAAGAAAATAAGTCACCTCATCTAATGAAAACCACAGTTTATTTACATTTCTACGTTTTTCTTTATGTGACTGTGTGTATATAACGCACACACATGTGAAATTTGGGCACACGCGACATGTAATGTATTATGTAACAACATTGTGAGCATTTCTCTATATTTTTGTTTATTTAGTGATTTCTTTCCTTTTTTTTTTTTTTAAAATTTTTCCTCCTTCTCCCCAAACCCCCTAAGTACATAGTCGTATATTTTAGTTGTGGGTCCTTCTAGTTGTGGCATGTGGGACGCCGCGTCAGCATGGCCTGGTGAGCTGGGCCAGGTCTGTGCCCAGGATCTGAACCAGTGAAACCCTGGGCCGCCGAAGCAGAGCGCACAGACTTAACCACTCAGCCATGGGACCAGCTCCCTCTCCATATTTTTAAATATTCTTTGAGAACCGCCTTTTCAGTGGCTGCACATTATTATAATTTACTTAACTAATGCTCCCTTGTTGGACTCTCAGGTCAGTTCTGCGTCTGTTACAGGTAACACTTGGGTGTAATTATCGTCATTTGTTGTTCTCCTAAATAAAGAGTGCTTTCCTCCACACCAGTAAAACAGTGGTGCTTATTTTTTGTGTGAGGCCACATAAAGAAGTTCTAATTCAAGTCTCACTTTAGAATACTTTGGTTTACAGGGGGTTTGTAATATTAACCTCTATTCCCAAATAACTATAAGGCTATTAGATTTTGAAAAGCATTTGGGATATACCAACTTAAAAATGAAGCACATTATTTTTAAACATTTTCTGTTTTTTAACTCTGTCTTCTGCTTTCAACTTGAAAAAAAAAAAGCTAGCTGTCTCACCAGTTTATTTTTGGACTTGATCTCATTAAAAATTTGTCACTCTCGAACAAACAATCCTAAAATTCATATGGGGCAACAAAAGACCGTGAATTGCTAAAGCAATCCTGAGCAAGAAAAACAAAGCCGGCGGAATCACAATCCCCGATTTCAAAACATACTACAAAGCTACAGTGATCAAAACAGCATGGTACTGGTACAAAAACAGGTCCACAGATCAATGGAACAGAATTGAAAGCCCAGAGATAAAACCACACATCTATGGACAGCTAATCTTTGATAAAGGAGCAGAGGGCCTACAATGGAGAAAAGAAAGTCTCTTCAACAAATGGTGCTGGGAAAACTGGACAGCCACATGCAAAAGATTGAAAATTGACCAGTCTTTTTCACCACACACCAAAATAAACTCAAAATGGATCAAAGACCTAAAGATTAGGCCTGAGACAATAAGTCTTTTGGAAGAGAATATAGGCAGTACACTCTTTGACATCAGTTTCAAAAGAATCTTTTCGGACACTGTAACTCCTCAGTTGAGGGAAACAATAGAAAGAATAAACAAATGGGACTTCATCAGACTAAAGAGCTTCTTCAAGGCAAGGGAAAACAGGATTGAAACAAAAAAACAGCTCACTAATTGGGAAAAAATATTCACAAGCCACTTATCCGACAAAGGGTTAATCTCCATAATATACAAAGAACTCACACGGCTTAACAACAAAAAAACAAACAACCCGATCAAAAAATGGGCAGAGGACATGAACAGACATTTCTCAAAAGAAGATATGAATATGGCCAATAGACACATGAAAAGATGTTCATCATCACTAATCATCAGGGAAATGCAAATCAAAACTACACTAAGATATCACCTTACACCCGTTAGATTGGCAAAAACATCCAAAACCAAGAGTGACAAATGTTGGAGAGGTTGTGGAGAAAAAGGAACCCTCATACACTGTTGGTGGGAATGCAAACTGGTACAACCACTATGGAAAACAGTATGGAGATTTCTCAAAAAGTTAAAAATAGAAATACCCTATGACCCAGCCATCCCATTACTGGGTATCTATCCTAAGAACCTGATATCAGAAATCTCAAGAGTCCGTTGCACCCCTATGTTCATCGCAGCATTATTTACAATAGCCAAGACGTGGAACCAGCCTACATGCCCAGAAACTGATGATTGGATAAAGAAGATGTGGTATATATACACAATGGAATACTACTCAGCCATAAAAAAAGACAAAATTGGCCCATTCACAACAACGTGGATGGACCTCGAGGGTATTATGTTAAGCAAAATAAGCCAGTCAGAGAAAGACGAACTCTATATGACTCCACTCATAGGTGGAATTTAGTATATTGATATGGAGATCTGATCGGTGGTTACCAGGGAAAAGGGGGGGTGGGGGGAGGGCACAGAGGGGGAAGTGGTGTACCCACAACATGACTAACAAAAATGTACAACTGAAATCTCACAAGGTTGTAATCTATCATAACATTAATAAAAAAAAAAAAAAAATTTGTCACTCTCACTGATAAATCATGATATATAGAGAAATGCCCTCTAAATTGGAATCAGAAAATGTGAACTCTTAATGGAAGGAATAATTGAAATTCACAGTCTCTCTTGTGCAGCCTTTGAGAAGTGCTACATTAAGCATTCAGGATAATTTTATTTCAAGCTGAGCAAGACCCTTAAATTCAAGTTGGGCGAAGCAGTGTTAAAACAGGCACATCTCTGCTCGGGTACTGAATTGCGGATGAAGAGAAATGGACATTGTGTTTCTCTCTGGCTTACTTTTAGGACGTGGATCTGGACCGCCAGTCTTTGAGCAGCATAGATAAGAATGCCTCGGAGCGAGGCCAGAGCCAGCTCTCCAACCCGACCGATGACAGCTGGAAGGGCAGACCGTACGCAAGTAAGCTGGCTTTTGTTGATGTTGTTATTTATTTATTTTAAATAGGTAACACGTTTACCTGATTCAGGTATTCAGAAGGTGCAAAAGCGTAAACGTGATAAGCCTGTCTTCCACCCTGTGCCTCAGTCTACCAGTCCCTTCCCTGTAGCAGCCAGTGTCACCAGTTTTTTATGTACCTTTCCAGAAACATTTTGTTTATATACAAGCAAATGCATATCCATACACACACACACACATGTATATCCATATTTATGTATCAATTCTCTTCCTTTACTTTTTATATAAATTATAGAATACTGTGCATTATTCCTTTTTCTCTTAATATATCTTAGAGATCATTCAAAATCGGTACCTAAGGAGCTTTCACATTCTTTTATACTATTGTGTCTTATCCCAGGATGTTGATGTACTATTGTTTGCTTAATTGGGTTCCTACTAATGGACATTTATATTATTCCCAATCTTTTTTTTTTTTTTACAAACAGTACTACACCGAATCACCTACTATATCTGTCATTTGTGAGTTTATCTGTACAATAAATTCCTAGAAATAGGGTTGCTAGATTAACAGATAAGTACACTTGCCATTTGACAGATAATTCCAGATTGCTGCCCACTAAGGTTGTACCTATTTACATGATCTTTGGGAACACCTGGGTGATACTTGGCATCTTTGGAGTAGTTTTCATTTGCAGCTTTCTAGTTGTGAGTGAAACTGAGAAGTTTTTCATGTGTTTAAGAACCATTTCTATTTTTTCTATGAATTATCTGTTCATAATCTTTGTTCATTTCATATTGATTGTTGGTCTTTTTTTATTGGCTTGGAGGAGCTCTTTATATGTTAAAGATCCCTTTTCTGTGTATGAGTTTCGAGTTACTTTTACCAGTTTGTCTCTTAATGCTGCTTATGGTGTGTTTTGCTGTCTGTCATTTGAAAAAATAGGTTGAACAGTTGCCATGAGTCAGGCACTATACTGTGTGTTTCATGTGTGTGATCTCATGTAATCCTTACGCTAACCCTTTGAGGAAGTACTCTTTTACATTCGAGTGAACTGGGACTTCAATGACATGACTTGCCAATATGTAGTAGAGTTGGGGTTCAGACACACTTTTAGCTGACTGAGAATCAGAACTTTTCTGGTGTCATTCTGGCCTTTTTTGAAGTTGTGTGCCTGTTGTTTTTCTTCATATAGTCCCACCCTCTTCTCAACATGTCAGGCTGTAGGTGTTCATATTGTTGTTAACTTCTGAAGCACCATGTTAGAAAAAGCCATGTGTGATCACCATTACCTTTTGAAGGCATAAAAAATAGTCACCCTTGAAATCCATTAAAAAGGTGCCATGTTGGAGACTGACGCCCTGTTCCTCAGCAGCTGCAGCACAGCCACTTTCTCTCCAGTGTCCAGTGAGAGCGTGAGCTCTGTTTCCTCATCAGCTCCAGATAAAGAGGTTGGCTTGTGTGTAGGGGGCAAGTGTACATTTCTTTAAATAGAACCACTCTCAGTGCAGCAAAACATCTGTACTCTGAGAGATGCCTGGGACTCAAGACCCTGCTGTTGCTCCAAGGAACGGTGCTCCTTTCTCCCGTCTCCATCTCAGCCCCTGTTCTGGGCATGCCTCACTGAGTGGAGCAGCAGGCAGAGTCTCTTACCCCACTCGTTTTGTTTTCTTCCCTTCTCTTAATTTTTGGTCCAAGATGATGTAATTGAATTGGCATAAGTTATAATATTACAACTTCACTGTCTTCTTTTTCAATTAAAACTTAATGCTGTATAGACAATTTATATGCTTGTGTGTGTGTTTGTGTGTATATATAATTTCACAGCCACTTTCAAAATCTTGAAGGTGACCAAACCTTCTTGTTTTCCATCACTAAATGCTTTATTTAATGTTTTCAACATTCTGATTCTATGACAATAAGTTGAATAAGAAATCTCTACTTTTACTATAGTCAAATCAGCCATCACTTACGAAGTACTTGACATGTGTTGCCCTTGAGCCCAGGGATTAAGAAGATAAAAATGGATGAGACACTAGTCAGAGACTAGTCAGTAGGCAGAAACCACACCAATAATTTGAACAGGGAAAATGCTACATAAAGAATTGTTAACTAGTCAAAGATGGCTAACCAGTAAAAGGTAAAAGAGGACTCTTGAGGGATATAGAAGTAGAAAATGTAGAAAGCAGGTACTACCTCCAGGGCAGACAGCAAGTGATCCAGAACTAAAGACTTAAGTGAGCCCCGCCCCTGTCCCTCAAAACTGAAATTCAGACCTCTGTGGATAGTCTGGCTACCGCAGGAACCTGTAGCCCCGTGTGGTTAGGGCACAGTCGGAAGCTGGTCTGTAGGAGTGGCGGCAGAGAAACTTGCCGGAGGACACGGAACCTGCATAGCTAACCTCCCTTCTTCAGGTCTTTGCTCAAATATCACATTTTCGGAGAGATGCTTCCTGACCAGCTTGTTTAAACTTGCAACCCCACCCAAACACCATCCCTGCCTTATCCCCATCCCTACCTTATGTCATCATCATTTGACATACTATGTCTTGTACTTAGATATCTTGTTTATTGTCAGTCTCTGTCATGGGAGCTGGGATTTTTGTCCAGCTTATTCATGGTTATGCCACAGCATCAAGAACTGTGCCTACCGCATAGTAGGAGCTCAGTGAATATTTATTCATTACTGGCTGAATCATTATTAGGGTTAATCTTTATCATCTAATATAGATCAGAAACTGTTTGCCAGCCTCCTCATCAAGTGTGTGGTCCAGCTGGAATTGATACAGACCATTGACAACATCGTGTTCTACCCTGCAACAAGCAAAAAGGAAGATGCAGAGCACATGGTTGCTGCCCAGGTAATGAGAACAGGCCTCGAGAAGGGCATCCTCGTCCCAGGGGAGCTTGCTCAGATGCAGTGGTGTGCTGGAGCCAGCTTGTCCTGGCTCACAAGAGCCCATCCTGCTCCTCTCTGCCCAACCCCTTGTTCAGTGACATCATATTGGGTAGCTTGAAATTATTGACCACGATGGGAGTATTTACACCACAGAAATCAGTAGACGCTAAAAATTGGTCTCCTTTTTTTTCATTCCCTGGAAAGCCAGTTTACCAGCATACCACTGCTCAGATGCCACCCCTCACTGTGGTGCTTCGAAACAAGACTGTTATTAATCACAGAGACTATTCCTCGTAACTCATCTACAGTTTAACCATAAATAACTGAGAAGGAAAATATGTGGATAAAGATACTAGTTTTTCCTTCAGAAAGCTCACTTTTTTGTTTTGTATATGCAGTCTTCTGTATATACAGTATTCTTGGAAACCAAGAATTGAGTGTCCAAAAGTTGGGCAGTAACCTTACACCTTGGGTTGCAAACTGCAGTGCTTGTGGGCGGCAGAGCCTGTGAGCCGATGTGGCAGGCCGGGTGGCACTGTGAGGAACAGGGCGCTCCAGCCCAGCCAAAGCACAGCCAGCTCCCTCCCCACTCCAGCAGCTGTTGCTGTTGGGTGGGTCAAGTCGTGATGCTCTTCCCGTGTTTCAAGAGGAGTCAGAGTTAAGACTTTTTCTTGTTGGAAATCTCCTGTTTATTAAATACTGTAATTACTGATGAACAAAATACGTCTGTGGGCCAGATCCAGCCCAAAGGCTGTCCTTTTTTGTTTTTTTAGTTTTTAAGTGTATAATTCAGTGATTTTAGTATATTTACAAAGTGGTGCAGACATCCCTACTGTCTAATTCCAGAATATGTCTTTCACTGTGGAAGGGAACACCCTAGCCATTAGCAGTCACCCTTTATTCCTTCCTTGCCCCAGCCCTTGGCAACCACTCATGTACTTTCTGTCTCTATGGATTTGCCTCATCTGGATATTTCATATTAATGGAATCATACAACATGTAAGCTTTTGTGTCTGGCTTCTTTCACTCATCATAATATTTTCCAGGTTCATTTATGTTGTAGCATATATATATCAATACTTCACAATTTTTCATATTTATATATGACTTAATTTTCCATTGTATGGCTCTACCACATACTGTTTATCCATCCCTCAGTTCATGGACATTTGGGTTGTTTCCATCGTCCGGCTATTATGAATAATTCTGCTATGAACATTTATATACAAGTTTTTATGTGGACTTTTTTTTTTTGGTGAGAAAGATTCTCCCTGAGCTAACATCTGTTGTCAATCTTCCTCTTTTTTTCGCTTGTGGATGGTCAGCCCTGAGCTAACATCTGTGCCAGTCTTCTTCTATTTTGTATGTGGGATGCCTCCACAGCATGGCTGATGAGTGGAGCAGGTCTGCACCCAGGATCTGAACCCACAAACCCGGCCACTGAAGCGGAGCACACAGAACTTTAACCACTCAGCGATGGGGCCCACCCCTTGGACATATGTTTTTAACTCTCTTGCGTATATACCTAGAATTGGAATTGCTGAGTCACGTGGTAACTCTGTGTGTACCTTTGTGAGGAACTACCAGACTGTTTCCCAAAGCAGGGGCACTATGTTTACCTTCCCGTCAGCAGTGTATGCAGGTTCCAGTCTCTTCACATCCTCACCGATGCTTGTTATTGTCTTTTAAAAAAATTATTATAACCCAGTGGGTGTGAAGTGGTATCTCATTGTGGTTTTGAATTCCATTTCCCTAATGACTAATGATTTTGAGCATCATTTTTGCTTATTCGCCATTTGTGTGTCTTTGGAGAAATGTCTGTCAAATCTTTTGCCCATTTTTACATTGGGTTATTTATCTTATTGTTGAATTGTAAGATATTTAAGATATATTCTGGATACTAGTCCCTTGTCAGACAGATTTGCAGCTATTTCTCCCGTTCCGTACATTGTCTTTCAGTTACTTGATGGTGTCCTTTGAAATACAAACGTTTTTAATTTTGATGAATTCCAAGTTACTATTTTTTGTCACTTGTACTTTTAGTGTTATATCTAAGAAAGCATTGCCTACTTCAAGGTCACAAAGATTTAGGCCTATGTTTTCTTTTAAGAGTTTTATAATTTTAGCTCTCACATTTAGGTCTTTGATCCATTTTTGAGTTTTCTTTTGTATGTAACAGGAAATAGGGAGTCTGCCTTCATTCTTTTGCACATAGATATCCAGTTGTCCCAGCAACATTTGTTGTAAAGATTTTTTCCCCCAGTGACTTGTTTTGGCACCCATGCTGGAAATCACTTGACCATAAATATAAGGAGTTATTTCTGGACTCTCAGTTCTGTTCCATTGATCTATAGGTCTGTCTTTATGCCAGTACTACACTCTCTTGATTCCTGTAGCTTTTTAGTAAGTTTTAAAATTGAGAAGTGTGTCTTCCAACTTTGTCCCTTTTTTTCCAAGATTATTTTGGCTGTTCTGTGCCATTTGCGTTTCCATATAAATTTTAGGATCAGCTTGTCAATTTTTGCAAAGAAGTCAGCTGGGGTTTTGATAAGGATTGTGTTGACTCTCTAGATCAATTTGGATAATGCTGCACACACTGCCTTTTGTAACTTCTGGCTTATAAGGGGAGTGGGGTCCACTCCTAGAGAGCTCAAGAAATGTAAAATCCCTAATTATGTCTCACAGGCAACACGTTCGATAAAAACTCCTAGCCTTTCTTACATGTTTTTCTGGGGTTTTTGCTTCACATTTGAAAACACATTTGAAAACACATTTGTTCAACTTCCTAAGTTCATTAGTCACTTGATGAGGCTAAAGAAGCCACTTGGCTTTGTTTAACTGTTTCTTTTAGTGAGTGTGTTTTGAGACTCACACCTTCTGTCACACATATTGCAGTTCGATTTTTTCATCTTCCAATTTCTTTGTAAAATAAAAAAGAGGACAGTGCAATCCTGTAGTAAAATTATTGGAGAACTACATACTCCTGTTCACGCAGTGAAGACAGTACTGACAAAACTGAAACTTGGGCCGGCAAAGCCAACCATCATGCAGAAGCTCACTATTTTCTCTCACCAGCCACTGAGCAAGAGACTAAATGGGAAAATAGTTCAGGGTGTTGAGGAATGAAGTGTATCTTACACAGAAGAGGACTTCTGGAGAGTTCTGACTGCCTTTATCTGATAGTACAATGTCTCAAACCACTCCGTCTTCTTTACTTAGCCCTCTTATTCTCCCCTCCCTAGCAAGACACGCTGGATGCAGATATCCACATAGAGACAGAGAATCAGGGCATGTACAAGTGCATGTCCTCCCAGCACCTCTTCAAGCTGTTGGACTGCTTGCAGGAGTCCCATTCATTCTCAAAGGCCTTCAACTCCAATTACGAGCAGCGGACTGTCCTGTGGCGAGCAGGTAAGGCCACACAGCGGATATGACAGGTGGCCACACTGGTCATCCTAAAACGTTAAAGCTGTTGGGAAATTCCTGATATTGTCAACATAGCTGGAATAACTTACCAGATATTTTCATGCTTGAGGAAGAAAGAAGGGAAGTGCTGGATAGATTTCATGCCGGTACCAGGAGTATTACCTGGCACAGGGAGATCCTCAGTAAGTGTTTGAAGGAAAAACAAACTGACAGTTAGAGACTTGAATTGATATAGCAAGTCGAGAAATTTGACATTAGATTAAACTTGTATAGTTAACTATGATGACAAAAATACGTGACATGAAAGTGTGGTAGTCTAGGAGAAACAGAAAACGTTTATACATTTTCTGAGGCTTTTAGGGGTTCTCTGTCTTCCCCACCTCCAAAAATAAATACGTAAATCCTGGGGCGACGGTAGGAGTCTGATTTTTTGAACTTTCCCCAAAATGATGCTTTATATAATTTTTTATTGTTACCGTTACTTTTTCTTCCCCAATGCCTATTTCATCCCACAATTTTAAAACGTCGTTTTTCTCTAGGACTTTAAACCATCTGGATGTTTTACGTCTTTGCCTGTAATGAGGTTTTGCCTATGAGAGTGGTTTACACGTTTCTGTGGCTGATTGGTACTGTTTTGTTTAAGAAAATGTGTTGTTATATGTGCTTTGTGAAAAAAAAATCTAGCAACTTAGAAAAGTGCTAGAATTCTTAAGAGCTGTTACACTTGAGAAGATGAAACACATGGCTTCAGCAGCCAGTGAGCAGTGTCGAATGGAGAACAGTTCCGGGCATTGAGAATGAAGTGTGTCTGGAGGATGAGTTGTCATGACTGCGTTTTCTGGTGTCACAGTTGAGCTGTGTCAAGATGTGAGATGTTTCAGTATTTCCTAAAGTAGCTAGGTTAGGCTCCCACATGATTTCTCAGCATTATCCTAGAAGTGTGCCCTGTTTATATGACTATCTGATCTCCAGGTTTTAAGGGCAAGTCTAAACCCAATCTTCTAAAACAAGAAACCAGCAGCCTGGCCTGTTGTTTGAGGATCCTGTTTCGAATGTATGTCGATGAGAACCGCAGGGATTCCTGGGCAGAAATACAGCAGCGACTTTTAACGTAAGAATATTGGTTTCCAATTAAATGTCTTGTCTGTGATACGCAAAATACATCACAACCATACTGTGAATTGAAAGGGTAGGAGAAAAATGCTACATGCTGATGCCCTCTCAAACTGTTTTCCTTTTTGTTTTTTCCTTCCATTTAGTGACTCTTCTGTTTCACTTTTCTTCATGCCCTGAAGAGAGCAAGGCCTCATTTCTTTCATTCCTAAACTTCTTAAGGCACAGAAACCTGGGCAGTGAAATGAGCTCAGAGTCAACAGGCCTGGAGTGAAGTCCTCGCTAGGTTCTCTTTAGAGCGCTGTCAGCTCCAATGTCCCATCATTCCTTCCTTCCGAGAGGAACGTATGAGAATCATACTGATACTGGCTTGCACTTACTTTGACTGTGGGGAAAGGCAGCAATGGAGAAACAGTGGGAGGCCATTGAGAAAGCCCAGACAGAAGAGCAGGCCTTTGCCACCCAGCTTCTTGGGCAACTGTGAGCAAGATGCTTATGTTTGAGCCTCCTTTTATTCCTTTATGATTTAAAAACAGATACGCATTGCTGCTCCTGTGCAACCGTATGATAAGACCCGCACTCTCCTGCACCGCTCGTGGGGAGTGTACAGTGACGGGACCTTTCTGGAAATCAGGTGGCATTATATATCAGGAGCCTTAAAGTGTTCACTCTTTCTTTGAGTCAGTAATTTCACTGTTATCGAATCTACTTAAGAAAATATCTTAGAAATAGGAACCAGGATTTCCACTCAGAGTACTCACTACAGACTTATTTATAAAGAGAAACAATTTAAAATAGCTCAACTGTGGAATGGATAACTCAATTATGATATATCCTGTGATAGGATGTTATGCAGGGGTTAGAAATGAAGTTTTTTGGCTTTTAACATTGTCTAAATTTCAGGTCACCCTTATTATATTTCAGTTTCTGTGTAGATTGCATCTTGTTCACCACCAACAGACTAGTTTTTATCTGTCACCGTACACATGTGCCCCATACCCCTTTTGCCCTCCCTCCACCCCCTTTTCCTCTGGTAACCACTAATCCAGTCTCCTTATCTATGTGTTTGTTTATCCTCTACGTATGAGTGAGATCATACAGTATTTGTCTTTCTCTGTCTATTTCGCTTAGCATAATACCCTCAAGGTCCATCCATGTTGTCGCAAATGGCACAATTTTGTCTTTTTCTATGGCTGAATAGTAAAAGTGAAATTTTTAAAGAATAATTTTCCTTGATGTGGAAGTCAATAAGTTTTACCACAAAAAAAGCAGGATGTAAAAAAGTGTATATGTATACTTAGGATTTTCAGCAATGTTTTTTTAAAATCATAGACATAGAAGCTGGAAGGAAATATGCCAAAATATTGTCATGTGTCCCTTAGGATGATGGAGTTATGGGTATTTTTTTCTCCTTTATAATTTTATACACTTTTCAGTCATCTTACAATGAGAATATATGACTAACAAGTCATAAACTGAAAAAAGAATTAATTAAAATGGACATGAGTAGCTTATTTCAACTCAAACTAAGCCCAAAAGAGAATTACCTACATAGTCTCATAGAGTTTCTCTAAAGGAGATACATAAATGTTAAGTTTTTAGCGTAACATGTTAAAAAAAAATAGCAGTTGTATGTGATGTGAGAAGAGAAAGTCAGTGTGTAATTAACTATTGATAATAAGCTCTTCTGCCCTTTGTGCTGAAGACAGTGTTTGAGCCCCACACACATACCAGGTCTGAGCTAAGCTAACATTGAACGTGCTTACTTCATTTAATCTTCACAACAGCCCCTTGAGTTTGGTACAAATGTTTATCCCCATTTTACAGCTGAGAAATCTGAGTCTCAGCAATTTGCTCAACCTGCACAGCTCCTGCAGGTGCTCAATAAACATTCATTGCAAGAATAGAGTTCTCTTGGGGCCAGCCCGGTTTCATAACGGTTAAGTTCATGCATTCCGGCAACCCAGGGTTCGCAGGTTCAGATCCCAGGTGTGGACCTGGCACTGCTCGTCAAGCCACGCTGTGGTGGCATCCCACATAAAATAGAGGACAATTGGTACAGATGTCAGTTCAGTGACAGTCTTCCTCAAGCAAAAAGAGGAAGATTGGCAACAGATGTTAGCTCAGGGCCAGTCTTCCTCACCAAAAAAGAAAAGAAAAAAGGAATAGCGTTCTCCACTCTGGGAGAGTGCGAGATGTTGATCTGCTGTTGTGTCCCCTTGATTCTTCCAGCGTGTGCAGTGAGGCTCTTGCCTATTTCATCACGGTGAATTCTGAAAGCCATCGGGAGGCCTGGACGAGTCTCCTGTTGTTACTTCTAACAAAAACCCTCAAAATAAACGATGAAAAGGTATAAACAAGTAAACTCTGATGTCTCTGCTAGGACATAGGTTTGGGTTGGCTTTTTACCCAGAGTAGCTATTTCTGAAGTAGCTATTTTCTCAATTTTTCCAAGGATGGTTACGTAACTAGCACCATTCTAGATACATTGGAGAGAAGTTAATTGATTATAAAAAATGGATGCCAGGCCAGCCCGGTGGCATAGTGGTTAAGTTTGGCACACTCCACCGCGGTGGCCTGGGTTTGCTTCCCGGGCGCAGACCTACACCATTCGTCTGTTAGTGACCGTGCTGTAGTGAAGGCTCACATACAAAAAGAGGAAGATTAGCGGCAGATCTAACTCAGGGTGAATCTTCCTCAGCAAAGACAAAAAGAAAAAAGAAAAAAAAAAAAAAAAGAACGCCTTAGGTTATGGAGGCTTTTTCTCTCAAAAGAGCCCCAGTTGAGAAAGGCTGAAGTTGAATCCGTGCGTGTTGTCATTAAATAGCTATGGTGATTTTCACCATGGCTGTGTTGGAAGAAAGGGTTGAGATTGTAAAACGCTGGTTTACTAACTTGCTTTACTAAAGGCTAGTAGCAAGGCTAACCCCAAATAATTTGTGAAACATAATTAAAAGAAGTTTTAATTTGCCACGTTTTTGCATCAATTTTCTAATGGCAAGAAAAAGCACCAGTATTGCGAGAAGTTCTAGGGTGGGATGAAGACTTTTGAAAAACTAGTGCCCAAAATGTCAACTTTTCTCTCTCTTCTTCCCTCCCACCTCAAGTTTAAAGCACATGCTTCAATGTACTACCCCTACTTGTGTGAAATTATGCAGTTCGACCTGATTCCTGAGCTCCGAGCAGTTCTGCGGAAGTTCTTCCTACGGATAGGCGTTGTGTATAAGATATGGATTCCAGAGGAGCCATCACAGGTACCAGGGACTCTGTCGCCAGTGTGGTAGCCCTGGCCCCCGCGGGCCACTGCTGCAGCTCTGCGGAATGTTCACCATGCCACCTCTCTCTGGCACCTCTTGAGACGGGTAAGATCATAGAAACAAGAAGTCGGCATCCTGGAGCTCAGAATGGCCTGGATAAAGATGGCCTCTACGCTGGTCCCATCAGAGCCCCTGACTAAGGCGTTGTGGTATTTCATTAAACTGTTGCAGACCCAGTTAACACAGTAGGTGGGGAGACTGTTTCATCTCTTTCATTCCATTTTACTGATTGAACTGTCCGTCACATCTGTCATTGCACATGTCGTCATTTTCCAGCAAAGTCCCGTGATTGTCAGAGGAAGTCACTCTCCTTGAAAATCCTGAGCATAGCTGTATAGGTTCGTGATTATTAGAGTGTGTGTTAATAAAATTTCTTGTAATGGCTGAGTGCCACCTAAAATATGCCGGGCTTTTTGCTGTCGTCTGAGTGTGTTAGAGAAGTTTGAGTGTCTTGTCAGTTTTGAGTCAGCTGTAGTTAGGTTAGTTTGGGGACAGGAAGGGAAAAAAGGTTTTTTTTCTATTTTATTTTGTTCATGTCTGAATGATTTTTAAAGTATTTTACAAAAAGATATTATTGAAGATTTGATTGAAGGCAGAATTTAGTAATTAAGTTAGAATTAAGAACTTGCAAGGTTTAAAAAAAATGTAGTACCTCCTGACTCTCCCTGTTTTAGTAACTTGGGGAGAAAAAGTCTAGGAAAAAGCGAAAAATTGAATGAAGATGGTTAGCCTTCCTTGAAGTAAGTATTTGTGGATGAGTATTAAATTAAAATTACCGGAATACATTGTCCATCTTACACACTCTGAAATCTAATATATGAAGTAGTAATGAAAATGAAGTAGTAATTTAAGAGTTAATTTATATCTGAGTAAATCTTTTATTTTTTACCTCAGAAAAGTGAGTGTACCAATTGTCAGCCCCCTGCTTCGCACAGTCCCCATTAAAGGGCCCTCGGGAGAGGGTAGTGACTGTGCGTGGGAGGGTCGCTCTGGGAACCTCCTCAGCCACGTCGTGCGTTGAACCAGAGCAGATCTGTGCTGCTGTGGGGCCGGTACAGCCGAACTGTGACCGTGGCGGGAGGTGGCCTGTGCCCAGTGCTTCTGTTGATTTGAGCCTAGGAGCTGAATTCTTTGGAAAGGTTAGATTCTGGGGTCTTTATTATCTTCATGATGGTGCAATACTCTTAACTGGAGAACTCAATTCTGATTCAGCAGCTTCCGTAAAAGTGGGCAGTATACAGATAAGCTCGGAGCCTGCAAGCAGTGCATCTGGAAGCTTAATTTATTCCGAGTCAGCGAGAAAGAGAGCACACGTCCTTCTCTGCCCTCTCACCCTCTGCCCACCTAGAGCAGCATTCGGCATCGGAAGAAGTGTTACACAGAGTTAGAAAACATTCAGACTTCTACCCACGCCCTTCAGTCCTGTAAATTGGATTGTATTGATGTCAACTCTGGTGCCTTAGAAGTTAGTAAGTTGGGAACCTATGTATAAAATCAGATATTTTTTCTTTATAGAGAAGGATTTCTGGTGCTTTTGTTTACTGAGAGACCGATTTCTTAGAGTTTTTTGTTTTTAGCGGCCTTGAGAAATGTTTGGCTTGGGCCAGCAGTGCTCTGTCTACGTTTTTCTTTCCCCCAAAGTGTTTTAATTTCTCTACCAAAGAAAAAAAGGGCAGGTTTAGGTTTTTATGTTATTTACATCCGTTAAAGAGGAGCTATATAATTCAGCAGGAGGGGACCGGGGAGAGTATTTTACTGTGAATGGAAAATGTTAGCACTTTGACTGACTTTTCCTGGAATCCGTTACATCTTTACACTGCAACGTGGAACTTACGTGCTAAGACTCACTCCCTAGTGCTGTAGCTCGTTCAGCCTCAGCAAGTCAGTCATCTCCATGGACATTTGTACTAAAGGGATAAATGAGGAACACGCATGTTCGCTCATACTTACATCTTCCATACAGCGGCATCCCTGATTGGAGATTTTTCCTTTCCTTCTAAGGTTCTCATGTGACATTTTCTTCATTGAATGTGACTGGAAGACTTTTCCAATGTATTCCTGCCTTTAATTTTGGCCTCCTCTTGCAGAGTAGGAAATGTGTAAGCATATTTTGTTACTTGCTGAAACATTCAGGTTTTAATTTCTTTTTAACTTAGTCTTTTAAAAGATTTGATTTTCTGAATGAGGCATTTGAATTGTACCAGCATGGACCTTTAAAAATCTGGATGTGAAACCATTTAGGGTAATTTTTCTTGTCAGTGGACCGTGATGTACAGAGGAAATCCCTTACCTCCAGTAATAAGCCATTCAGCCTAACTTCTATTTTGTGACTAAGTCTATTCTAGCTCATGGTCACCGTGGCCTATGCCACTCAGACACTAGTGAAAAGGGTGTGGGTGACTCTGCAGCACCGGGCCAGGACGCCACTTACAGTTATTAACACAGTTTTGGACAAGAGTGAAGCATTTCCAAGGCCTTATTTCTTTCTCAGAATGCTTTAAGTGTGGGTTCCATGTGCTGGGTCTCTAGAGAAGTTTTTATTTGTTACAATACTGCTGCTCTGAGCAATTTTGTTTTCCTTCGTGGTCCTTTAGGGAAATCACCAGCTTTGGCATCTTAACAACAAACAGTGGATGGGAAATTTTATGTCTAATATGCATCTTTAGAGTCAAATATACCTTCTTCCTGTTACTCCTCACGTACAACCAAAGAACGTACATTATGGAAATTGTATAATAATATCTGGAAACACAACACTCTCCTCTGACAGGTGACTTTTGTACAAAATGCAAAGAAAAACTAAACTTTTTTGTTCTTTTGTGGTTATGGCTATAGACTTAGTAGTCTTTATAATTATTAAAGGAACCTGCTGATAAATGCTGGTATGACCATCTCATTCAAATGTTTGTTGTTACGATGCAGACGGATATTGGTTTAAACAGAAGCTGGATCCTTAATACTGCATTTTCTGAATTGTTTTACTATTTGTGTTAAGGTAGACATAGCTTGAACTCACATGAAATCCTGGAGTTGTGCTGTCAGCAGCTTTGTCGTGTGGCAAACAAAGAAACCAAAGCTGAGTATTTAAAAGAATGAATATTTCTGGAAATCCTTGCTCTCAAAAAAAGACACTCATCAAAAGTGTAGTTTTTCTCCGTGTTCTAATTTTTAAAAAATTTTATCTGCATATTTGCATCAAATATTTCTTTATGTGCAAAATGTATGTTTTACCTCCTTAAAATGCCTAAAATTTAGTTAATAGCTACTTTTGTTTAATCTATACACGATGATTAAGTGCATTTAATATTGGTAATTTAATGAAAAGCATTCCTTGCCCAATGGATGTATACATTTTTGAAAGAATAAGCAGAATTATATAATATGAAATGCTATGTAAAGTTTTCTATGTAAAAATATTATGTATAATACTGTTAAAATATCCCATGCTTTAATCAGGTGGTAAATCAATAAAGTTTTAAAAAGTAAAGCTGTTTTTAAAGTAGTAATTAATATATATATCAAGCCATAGTTTGGGGTTAGTTTGTTCTCGTGGCAGGTATAAGCTTGTAGTTCTCAATTGGTGGTAAAATTGGGCCTTAGTATTTAAATGAATATAATTATTAATGGGAGAATATTAATTGTGGGTTTTAATTTTTGTTTTTAAGTAAGATCCCCCTCTTCCCCTTTCTTTCCTCCCACCCCCCACCGTGTGAAAGGGGAAAAATCCAGTCATGAGAAGATTCTTCTTTATCTCTTGAATACACTTTAGCTCACTAATTAGTTGACCAGTGAGTTAGTTCCCAAGAGAAAACAGAAGTCTCCTCTTGCTGGCACTGAGGGCAAGATGACAGAGGCTGACTCTCGGGGGAGGCCACGGGACCCCGAGTGGGAGGCAGTTCTCAGGTTCATACAGGGCGCCCGCGTCTAAAGGCAGCAAACTCTAGGCTTGGCTCTGCTGCTTCCAAACTCCAGATCCATTCTTTCCAGATATTCTAAAGTTGTAAATCATTATTCTACTTAAAGTATCCCGGTGCTGAAATTGACGAATACATTGTTGTCTTATTAATCCACTGGAGTAAAACTTCTGCTCTCTGTGGTACTACATTTCAGGCGCTTCCAGTGATGAACGAAAGGACAGCCCTTTTGGAAAAGGTTTCTAAAGAGTCTTTATCTCTTCAGAGCAGATCATGCCTGAGTTTCATCTAGAGTAGTGGCTTTCACCGTGCTGCCAACCAGTGGTTTTCTCTTCTGTCCCCAGGGGACACTTGGGACACTTGGCAACGTCTGGAGACGTTTTGGGTTGTTACGGCCAGGGGTGGGGAGGATGCTACTGGCATCTAGTGGGTAGAGGCCATGGCTGCTACTGCACAGCCCCCCACTGCAAGCAATGACTCAGCCCCAGTGTCAGCACTGCTGAGGTTGAATGAAAAACCCTAAACTAAAGTGACTTCCTCTGAGTCTAGCAAGGCTTCTTCAGCATGGTGTTGGAGGACCTAAATGTCCATCTTTAGCAGATACTTTCTGCTTTCTTTGGCCTTCCTGTAAAAAAGGTCACTTCTGCTTACTCATTTTATGAAGGAGGACATGCCAAGGTCACTGGTTGGTCAAGGGTCAGCTCCACCTTACTTAAATTGCTACTTAAGCATTTTGAAAGCCTATTTCAGCATGATACTGCATTTGTACCCTGCCAACAGACTGGAACAGGTTTTAGGTGAAAGTGTATTTTCTTTTGCAGAGGACCAGAGTAGTTCCCTGGAATTTTTGCAAACCTGTGCAACATGCCTGTTGTCCAGTTCAAGAAGTCTGCTAAATTGTTGTCGGGTTAGTTATTTCTGTCACATCTTGGGAGTGTCCAGCTTACTAAATGCAACTATGTGCCCCCAAAAGGAGGAGGAGTAGGGGTGGGGACTCCCCAAGGGTTCTGGCAAAAATGATTTTAGTATTTTTTTTAAAATGCCTATTTCCAGTCACAAGCCAACCTTATCTGGTGCTCAACTGAAGATTGAGCCTTTGAGGATAATTTTGTGTAATAGTCAATTTTCATCTTTCCTAGAGACTCCCAGACTTCACATAAGCCTTCTGTCGGGGCTGGCGGTGGCATAGTGGTTAAGTTGGCATGCTCAGCTTCAGCAGCCTGGGGTTCACAGGTTCGGATCCTGGGCATGGACCTACGCGCCGCTCATCAAGCCATGTAGTGGCGGTGTCCCACATACAAAATAGAGGAAGATGGGCACAGATTTTAGCTCAGGACTAATCTTCCTCAGCAAAAAGAGGAAGATTGTCAATGGATGTTAGCTCAGGGGCCAATCTTGCTCACAAAAAAAAAAACCACATTCTAAAGCCTTCTTTTCATTAACCCAATTCTGATTTGCTTAAAGAATTTATCTTGATTTGTGTTCAAGAAATATCCAGGGCCGGCCCAGTGGCGCAGCAGTTAAGTGCACATGTTCTGCTTTGGCAGCCCGGGGTTTGCCGGTTCGGATCCCGGGTGTGGACATGGCACCGCTTAGCAAAAGCCATGCTGTGGTAGACGTCCCACATATAAAGTAGAGGAAGATGGGCATGGATGTTAGCTCAGGGCCAGTCTTCCTCAGCAAAAAGAGGAGGATTGGCAGTAGTTAGCTCAGGGCTAATCTTCCTAAAAAATAAATAAATAAAAATTAAAAAAATAAGGATACAGTTATTTAAATTAAAAAAAAGAGAAATATCCATATGTTCTAGTAAACTTACTAGCTTGAGTAAATTTGAGCTTAAATAATGGCATAGTGATTGATTTTCTTCTCCATAGTGGTGTGGGTTTCTAAGAAGTAGGCAAAAACCAAGCACCATTCTGTAAGAGAGGCAGTGGACAGATCATGGGAGCTGGAAGGAAGAACTCTTGGTGCAGAAGGATTTGTGCTAACTTTCTGCCCTTTTTGAACATTAGCAATATTCAGGCCATTAATGTCACTTTTTAAAGAACTAACATTTATTGATGGTTTACTGCACTCCAGACACCTTACTAAGTGCTTTGCATACAGGAAGTCCTTTAAACTTCACACAACTGAATGAAATAGATGGCAGTATTAGACCCCCATTTTTTAGATAAGGAAACTGAGGCCCAGAGAGGCCCACTGAGGCCCAGAGAGGCCCACTGAGGCTGTGTGCCTGGATCACACAGTTGGGAAGTGGCAGGGTAGGCCTCGGACCTGGGCTCTGTCTCCAGAGCACACATACACCACGATCACACCGACCACGTTGCCTCTCACTGCACCCGTTAATCTAGGGGAAGGGGCATCGTCCTGGTCTCTGAGGAGCTTAAGTTCTAAGGCGCCTGTTTGTAAGTTGAACTGCTTGGGTATCGCAAACACGTGAGTAAGAAACAGCTGTTACCAGATCCCTTACACTGGCCTTCATAGAGCCATCCCCTGGCCCCTTTCATGACTAGCATGGATACTGAGAAGTCGAGGACAGGAACCGTGGCTAGCAGAGAGAATGTAAGAGGAAGTGAGCCAATGCCGAGGTTGGGCCAGTAGCCCTTGAGGTTTTCTCCTTGCGCTAGTCTCACCTCCTTCCCACCAGTTCATAAACTGCCTTCATTTTTCCACTTAATTACACCCCTTGAGATTCACCCATTCGTGACTTCTTTAGAGTTTCACACTTGCTCTTGCCTCAGGGCCTTTGCCCTTGCTGTTCCCTCTACCTGGAATGCTCATTTTCTAGACTGCTCCATGGCTGGTTCCTCCTCCTGGGTTTAACCCACATGCTAACCCGTCAGCTGCCCCCTTCACGTCTTCCTCAGAGCTCACCACCATCTGCAGTGACTTGTTTGGTATCTGTCTCACCCACTGGAATGTAAGCGCATGAGGGCAGGAACCATAGCTGTTCTGTTTATGATAATCTCATCAGCAGGAGCACAGTACCAAACACATAGTAGGCACTCAATGAATTTTTGGGGAAAAAATGCAGGAAGTGTTGTTTTTAAGTGGAAATTCTAGGATGATCATGGGACAGTTCACTACACAAGGAATTATGTCATTCCCTTTGTTTTCTCCGGTTGCTGGCAATTCCACTCTCCATTCACCTTGCTGAGCTTGAAGAAGAAGCTGCCATCCAAAGACCTACTTCCCCTCCACACCTGCCATCGTGGAGATCAGCCCTAAGCACATGCTTCCCTCTGAGAAAGTTCTGGAAGGTGCTCACTCCTCAAATCCAAAGGCCACAGGTGCCCATAATGCTCTGGTTTGACATTCCACATTCTCTAAATTCCTGCTGGTCTCACTTCCCCCTCCTCTCCACCAAAGAAGGAGAGAAAGAGATCTTTATTCCTCCTGCCAGGCTTCCCTATTGGTCATTTTATATGCTATTGCCATTTCAACCATTGTTCGGCCTTTTTTTTCCATTTCTGTGATAGCTCCTAGCAGCAGAATAACGATAATAATAATAGTGACCATTTATTGGATTCTTAATGTGCCAGGCACTTGCTCTGTACACATCATCCCTTTTAATTCTCACAAGCACTTCATAAGGTAGGGTACCATTATCATCCTCACACCCCACTTTTTATAGAGGGGTTCCTGGGGCTCAGAGAGGTCAATGAACTTGCCTAAGGCCACACAGCTAGATTCAAAGCCCTGCAGTCTGGCTCTAGAGCCCGCCTCTTAAACACTGTTCCACACCGCCTCTCAGTGCTTGAGAGCCGTTAGCTCCGTCCCCATCCTGCTCCTTCATTGCATCCTTGATGCTCCCTTCAGTCCCTCCCTAAGGAGGGATGTCACACAAGGGAAGGGCCATTTGGATGAGCTGGGGAGAGGACAGGTGAAGATCACGTGGGCACTGCCCCAGTGGGCAGAGAGCGCAGCATAGCACTGACGTCTGCAGGCTCTGGGGCAGAAATACAAATGTGGGCTCACATGCACTAAGTCTAAATATTTAAAAGTTATGTGTCAGAATAATAAGCTTTCTAATAAAACACAGTCTATCCTCCTTCCTTCACAAATAATACCTTAGTAATACCTGGAACTCCAGATTCAAAGGCTGACTTCTCAGGCTCCTCAGGGTTTCATGCCAGAACGTGGCAACACAGGGAGAATTGGTCCTTGTCCTGCACCCTTTCTCCTCCCACCTCAAGCCTCACCCTGCACCCCAAGGCTTTGTGTGTGTGTGGCTATCCAGCTCTGTCCAAACCCCCACAGACACACCCTAGTCTGCACCCTAGTCACACTTCCAGCTTAGGGGTGCTCACAACTGCTGTGTATTTGCTCTCAGAAGTGACACAAGCAAGAGGTTAGGTTTCCATAGATTCTGGAAGAGGGCTCAGGGCCTATAGGGGGGGAATTCCAGGGCCCTGTGCAACTGGAATGTGGTCTGAAGGGTGACACGGGTTCTCGGTGAGCACACCCCCTTGGCCCTTGGACCCCTCACCTGTGCGGAGGGAGCAGCTGAAGGAGGGTCAGGGTGGAGCCCCCTAAAGCACAGGGACCAAGGCAAGGATCCGGAGGCTTGCCCAGGTCTAAAGCAGTACCAGCCAGGAAAACAGAGGACTGAGGACGACGGGAGGATGCCAAATACATTTCCACCCAGTCACGAAATGGTCATTAACAGCTGACACTGTTGGACACTTATTTCCCAGGTGCTCTTTCATGGACTTCATATACATTGGCTCTATAATCCTCACAACCACTCCAGGAGGCAAATTACTGTTAGTATTCCTCTTGCAGAGATTAGGCAACTAAGTTATAAGTAACTTGCCTAGTGTCACACAGACGGCATTGGGATCTTAACCTAGGTAGCCTGGCCAAATCCATGGCTCTTAACTAGTGTGATACAAAAGGATAAAAGAAGAGTGACAATAAAGGGATGGTAAAACATATGTCAAGATATGTCAATTATATCTTAATAAAGCTGGAAAAAAGGATATGCCAGATCTAACAACATTGATATCAGACAAGATAGAATCGGAAGAGGACAGCTCTGAAAGGGCCGAAGAGGAGTAGTTCATATTGTCAAATGATAGATTTCATCAAGAAGCAATAGCATGAACCTTTATCTACCTAATAGCTTCAACATAGAAACCAAAAGCCTGCTAAAGTACACTTTAACAACAAGAAAGCCAGGGACTGGTCCCGTGGCCGAGTGGTAGAGTTCACGCAGCTCTGCTTCGGCGGCTCAGGGTTTCATGGGTTTGGATCCTGGGCACGGACATGGCACCACTCATCAAGCCATGCTGAGGCAGCGTCCCACATTCCACAACTAGAAGAACCCACAACTAAAATATACAACTATGTACTGCAGGCCTTTGGGGAGGAGAAGGAAAAATAAAATCCCTTTTTTAAAAAAAAATCGGATAAAGAAAAATTTAAAAATAAGGGCATAGGGGCTGGCCCCGTGGCCGAGTGGTTAAGTTCGCGCACTCCGCTGCAGGCGGCCCAGTGTTTCGTTGGTTCGAATCCTGGGTGCGGACACGGCACTGCTCATCAGGCCACGCTGAGGCGGCACCCCACATGCCACAACTAGAAGGACCCACAACGAAGAATATACAACTATGTACTGGGGGGCTTTGGGGAGAAAAAGGAAAAAAATAAAATCTTTAAAAAAAAAAAAATAAGGGCATAGAGGACATAAATAATCAATACATTACCTACAACTAATGTTCTAATTAGCAAAAGACCAAGTCTTTCCTGTTTGTGAATTTTCCACCATGTGCACATATGTTTAAAAATAAAAAAGCAAAGGTACCTCCGTTTTTTTTTCTTTGCTGAGGAAGATTCACCCTAAGCTAACATCTGTACCAATCCTCCCCTATTTTGTATGTGAGCCACCAGTACAGCATGGCCATTGAGGAGTGGTGGACGTCCGTGCCCAGGAACTGAATGTGGGCCGCTGAAGCAGAGTGTGCCAAACTTAACCACGAGGCTACTGGGAGTGGCCCAAGGTACCTCCATTTTTAAAATGGTAAGAAACGACCATCTGATACTTCCCAATTTTAGCTATCAACACTCTTGTGCATCTCAGATGGGCTTTAAAAATGAGATTGAACCAAAAGAATACTTATTCTTTCCAAGCACAGCTGAAAATATCCATGCTTTTCTGAATCAAAATAAAACATAAAATTGTCTTCCCACGGAGCACACCATAGATAACTTATCTTTTCAGAAAGTCTTTCCATACACTAGACACATTGTCTTCTCAGGGTTTGAAAAGAGGGAAAACTGCATGAATACTCAGTTCCTGCTCCTTGCAGTGGCTGGATGATATTTTTGATTTCCAACAAGGTACACTAGAAGTTGCAGCAAACCTACGAGCACGTGTGCGTGGGGTGGGGGACGGGGATTTCCGAGGGAGATTTCAGGTATCACCCATGCCCCATGGAGAGTGGAGAGCGAGGACACGCAAGCCTTTCCAAGCCCCTCACCTGCATGCTGCTTCTTGTGGCTGCAAAGGGCGAGGGGAGAGGGCCCCACTGGAGCTATGTCCACAGACATGACAATCTTGGCACAGCTTGAGGACTTCCTGCAGAAACTGGCAGAGAGGCTAGATCGAAACAAGATGCCAGTTGGCCTCCTTCGTGATTAGCTCTTGGAAAACTGTTAAGTCATCAGGGTTGTTCTCACCAGGACTGGAAGACATTTGTCCAGGAAAGCAGATTAGTACAATTAAAGATGATTATAAGGTGAAAAGCTTGTACTTTTACTGCAATGGTAAAAATACATCTTTTCCACCAGTGTCCTAATAACTTATAGCTTTCTCGATGGACTTCACCTATTTATATAGAGCATTTCATTCAACATTCAACAAACATTTATTGAGCAGGTACTGTGTGCTAGGTGCCAGGGGTATAGCTATAAATAAGGTCCTTGTTCTAATAGCATCCTTAGGTGGGTGGGGAGAGAAACAATTAACAAAGAGACAATTAATTGCAGAGAGTGATAAATGCTATGAAGAAAGTAGAATGATATAATGCAGGTAGAGCTGCCAGATAAAATACAGGACACCTGATTCAATGTGAATTCCAGATAACCAATGTATCATTTTTTAGTATAAGTGTGTCCCATGCAATATTCATACTAAAAAATTATGCATTGATTTTCTGAAATTCACATTGAACTGGGTGTCCTGTATTTCATTTGCTAAATCTGGCAACCCTACACGTCACCTTACTGGATGTGGGAGTGGGCAATTTCAGATAGGGTGGAAGGCCTCTTTGAAGAGGTGACACTTGAGCTGGAATCTGAATGTACAGAGGGGGCCAGTCATTCAGGGATCTCGAAAAGGATTCTATGCAGAGGGAAGAGCAAGTACAAATGCTCTGAGGTGGGAGTAAGCTTGGAGCTTGGAAGAACAGAAAGGAAGGTGGGGTGGCTGAGCTGAGTGAGGGTGGAGAGGAGGAAGGTGATGAGGTCAGACAGGTTGGTTGGGGCCAGATCTTGTAGAGTTTGTGGACTACGATGAGATGCCGAGTAATTTTACCAAAAACGAACATCCATAAGCCTTTCACTACAACACAGCAACTTTTTCTATTTTACCCATAGGAATTGCTTTTACATATTTGTAGTCAGGGTGCTGTCAAAGATAAAGCCCCACACTGTTAAACAGTGAAAACATTTTATTCAGTTACTATTGGCAATAGGGGAAAGAGCTGAGATCCCTTCGGATTTGTGCAGAGGTGACTGGGCGTTTTAAAGGGAGGATGAGGGAGTGGAGAGAGTGGGGGCTCAAGTAAAAACTTACAAAGGGTTGGTCAGTGTAAATGTGACTAGGCCAGCTGTGTCTGCTAGCTGGCAGTTATCAGGTCGGCTTCCAGCCCCCCACAGAAACTGGCAGACAGAGGCCCTACCTTCCTGATGTTTACATTTCAAAGGAATGGCTTTCAGGTCCTTGAGAAAGACACTCCTGAATTGTAGGAGATACATATATATCTCAAAGGGACAGAGGAAGGATTCAAAATTGTAAGCCCTTTTTAGTAAATCCTCTAAGAAAGGGAGGTTGGGGCCTATCCTCAGATGTTGGCCAGAATAAACAGTAAATTCTCCCAGCAGCATTGAACTTTCTCAGGCATTCACTGGGAGTGGGGAGAGGATGGACACTGGGGTCATCCTAGGGACACGGCCTTATGCTGCTAGAAGCCATGTTCAAATTTGGTCATCTATTAGCACAGAGGTTTGGACAGAGTTGTTATGTGCTGACAGTTCTGCAGTTCTCATTGCTATGTAATTCTCTGTTCTTATAATATTTGTTTTATTGAATGATGACCAAATAGTGTGCCTTTCAGTCCCAGGAGTAGCAAGCTAGCAATTCTAAGGGACAGGTCTGAGTGGAAACAGCTGGGCCTGTTGAAGGAGGAGGAGGAAGTGGCTGAAATGAGGGTTGGGATTTCCATAAGTCACCATTGGTTTCTCTCTTTTCCCACATTCAATGTATCATAAGATCCTATGGGCTAAAATATATACTGAAGCTGTCCACTTCTCCCCATATGCACTGTTACTCACTCTGCTCCAGGCCATCACATCTCTCTCTTGGATGCATCCAACAGCCTCCTCACTGGTCTCCCTTCTTCAAGCTCTCCCCCCATCCAGTCCATTCTCCACACAGCAACCCATAGGCTTGTTTTTTGTCTCAGGAAGAGTCGCACTGAGCTAACATCTGTTGCCAATCTTCCTCTTTTTTTTTGTATGTGAACCACTGCCACAGCACGGCCGCTGACAGACGAGTGGTGTAGGTCCACGCCCAGGAACTGAACCTGGGCAGCCTAAGCAGAGTGTACCGAACTTAACCACTAGGCCACCAGGGCTGGCCTCTGTGGGCTTTTAAAAATATAAATTTGGTGTTCATCCTGTAATGGATGCGTGTAACACAAAGTCCAAACATGGGCTTATGAGGCCTGTGTCATCTGGCCCCTCTCCAATTCATTAGGCCTCAGCCTAGCTCATTCCTGCCTCTAAGCCTTTGCTATTGGCATCCCCTCCTCCTGGAATGTTCTCCAGGCTGATCTTCTCCATTTTTTTTTAATTTAATTATTTTATTTAAGTCTTATTGGCTTATAACATTGTGTACGTTTCAAGTATATATCACTATATTTCAGTTTCTGTAAAGACAGCATGGTGTTCACCACCAACAGCCTAGTTTTAATCCATCACCATACATATGTGCCCCTTCACCCCTTTTGCCTTCTCCCCACCCCATTCTCCTCTGGTAACCACCAATCTCTTCTCTTTGTCCATATGTTTGTTTATCTTCCACACGTGAGTGAAATCATGCAGTGTTTGTCCTTGTCTGGCTTATTTCACTTAACATCATACCCTCCAGGTCCATCCATGTTGTCCCAAATGGCACGATTTTGTCGTTTTTTATGGCTGAACAGTGTCCCATTGTGTACGTATATACACCACATTTTCTTTATCCATTCATCCCTTGATGGGCATTTGGGTTGCTTCCACATCTTGGCTATTGTGAATAATGATCTAATGAACGTAGGGCTGCACAAGTCTCTTTGAATTGTTGATTTCAAATTCTTTGAAGAAATACCCAGTAGCGGGATAGCTGGATCATACGGTATTTCTATTTTTAATTTTTTGAAACAGGCTGATCTTCACACAGCTGTCTCCTTGTTGAAATTCAGGTCAGTTGTCACTTGTTCAGAGGCCTTCTCTCACCATCTCATTCACCTTCGGAGTCACTGCCGGCCATATCATCCTTTTTTAAAATTTTCTTCTCATAGCACTTATCAAGGTCCGAAATTCTTATATGTTTATGCCCTTTCTCCTTCTAAAACATGAGCTCCTTGAGGAACAGGAAGTTCTCTTCTGTCTGAGACGCTATGGACATGACTTTGGGCAGCTCGTTCGACAGTCCCTAAGACCTACTACGTGCCTGACATTAAGCCCTGGCACCAAAGTAGGTGGCAATCCAGCGGCCACTCGCTGGATCGCTGCTGTCTCAGGAAAATGGGAATTGTGATGCCCGTTAGAGCGGTCAGAGCCAAAGGGCATTGTCGCTTGTGACGTCAGCGCAAACACAGAGCGGGGCCGCGATTGGTCGTTCGAGCTCGGTGGGGCCCGAGCGCTCCCGGCCCCGCCCCCTGCCTCGGCCCCGCTCACGCATGCGCCCGGCCGCAGCCTCGCCGCCGCGCCATTTTGCCGGGGTTTGAATGTGAGGCGGAGCGGCGGCGGGAGTGGGTAGTGCCGGCTACAGTCTGTGGCTGCGATTCCCTTCTCCGTCCCCGTATCCCCACGAGGTAAGGCGCGGGGCGTGCACGCCCTGCCGCGGTGGCCTCTTGGGGTCCAGCTGGGGGAGGGATGTGGCGCTCCCGGCGCTTCCGAGCGCTGGGAAGCAAGGAGCGTAAGGAGCGCGCCTCTGGGCGGGAGCGGGACGTGGGCCCATGCCTCGGGCGGCGCCCCCGGGCAGGGGCTTGGCTTCGCCGACGGCTTTCGCCTCACCTCACGGCGCCGCAGGTCCAGGCCCAGCCCGGCGGCCCCGGGCCTGTGAGGGGCGAGGGCAGCCGAGGCGCGGCCTAACGCGAGGCCGCCCGAGTGCCCGCCCCTTCCCCTCCAGCGCCGCGCTGATTGGCCGCCCCGCCGTCGTGCTGCTCGGGAAGGCCGCCTCTCATTGGTCGCGTCCGCGCGTCCGTTCAGGGCGCTCCCGGCCGCCCGCAACGTGAGCGGAGTGCGGCGGCGAGGCCTGTCCGGCCGTGGGGCTGGGGATGCTGGCCGCCGCCCGGACCGCCTCATTCCCAGGCTCGCTTTCTAATTAGGGCGGAGCGGAGCGGAGCGTCGCCGCCCTGTGCTTCAGCCGCCCTGCTGCACGGTGGGCATCGCGGTCTCACTTTGCCGAGTTGTTAGGGAGGGCCGAATTCTAGTCCGTGCCCCTGGGGTCCGTGCACCTGCCCGGTAGTGGGAAGCGCTGTGGTGCGGTAGGTCGGAGCGTGGGCTCTGGAGTGAGAACGCCTGGGCCTCTCCCCGATTTGGCCTCTCCCCAGGAGTGTAACTTAGGGCTAGTCACATCTCTCCGAGCCTCCGTTCCTTATCTGCAAAATGGGCTGAAAATAGCATCTCCGTCGTAAAGCGGCTGTGAGGAGCCACTGAGTCGTTACCGTGGCTTAACGACTGAGTTAAGTCCCACCTGAGCTGACCCTTGTGCTCCTCCCCACCCGTCTCTTCTCCTCCTCAGCCCCTGTAGCCTTGCTGACCTGACCTTCCTTTTTCTCAAGTGTTCCAAGCTCATGCCTACCGTAAAGCGTTTGGACCTGCCTTTCGTTTGCTTGGAAATTACCAGCGTCAGATCCTTGCGAGACTGGCTCCCTGTCCTTCAAGTTTCACTGCTGTGGGGCCTTTTTGACCACCTCTCTAAAGACCTCTTTCCTTAAACTCATCATGTCACCCTTACAGTATTGTTTACTTCATTCCATTTATCCTTATCTAGAAGTACTTCCAGTTTACTTGTTTATTATCTTTCTCAACTGCTAGGATGTAAGCTTTGAGAGCGGGGACCTTGACTGTCTTATTTACTGCCACATCCAGGTGGCCAGTGCTTGCCACGTGGTAGGTGCACAAGTATTATTTCTTAGAAGCACAGAAAGGGGCTTTTTACTCTTGGATCCCACTGGTGCTCTTTTCTTTCTTCCATTGGGCTCCCATAGTTGAATTTTTTGCCCCTTTTTCTGTGTGTGTCTTCATTTTTTTGCATAATCCCTAGGACTCTTATCTACCCTATTGTCTTCCCTCTTAAGATCCTTTACCTTTCACTTCTTTCCGTCAGCTTAAGGGAATTCTTTCTTTCCTTCTGGTTACTTTGATTTCAGCTATTTAAGGGCTGGGACAGAGGGAAACCCTTTCCTTTACAGGATTGGACGGGTTTGAGAGCAGTGCTCTACCTTTGGAATTAATTTGTTCCTTTATTCATTTAATAACTTTATTGAGTATCTACTTAATCTTTGAGAATAGAGTGAAGAAACAAAAATGGACAAGGTCTCTTGGGAAGCTTATATTCTGATGGGGGAAAGAAACAATACAGATAGATGAATTAGATGATTTCAGATAGTGACAAGTGACAGAGTGATATGACAGATGAAGGCGGCTTCTCTGAGCAGGTAACATTTGAGCTGAGACCAGCCATGGAATGGTGAGGGGACAGAACATTCCAGCAGAAAGAATAGAAAGTACAAAGGCGGGAGGACAGGAACAAGCTTGGAATATTGTAATATTTGAGGAAAATCCAGCTTGCTAGAGTAGTGTATGAAGAAGGGAGAGGTATCCAGGGGCCAGGTTGCATAGGGCTTTGTAGACAACGGAAAGAGTTTGGATTTGATTCTAGGTGGTATGTTCCTGTGATTAGATAGCAGAGGATGGGTCAAGGTGTTGGGGTATGTTGTTAATGTGTGTGTCAGATAGTTTTCATTCATTGGATCTCTTTCCCTTTCCCCAGATGTAAGGCCTCATGAATGGTTCTCTAATGTGGAGGAGATATCTAAGGAAAAGGCACACATCTTGGATCAGCTTATGTCACAAATGTCTGTGAGATGCCTTGGAAAGCGAAGCTTTTATTCCAAAAGTCTTCATCTATAACTGAGGGCCTGTGGGAAGAGGCTAGACTTAGGTCCAGCCAGTCATTCAACAAGAACAACTTGGAATTTAGTTAAGTCTATCATAATTGATTTATTATGGTACATGTTTTTATTTTTGCATATTGGTAGGGATTTCCAGAGATAGCCCTATGGAGAAAGTTAAGTATCACCCCTCATTTAAAGGCAGAAGAATGAATTTTCTATTTCTAGTTTGAGTATTTTAAAATCAATAATACCTTTTACATTTATATATTGCTAATGTTTAAAAGTGTCGAGGTACCATCACTTGTGGCCAAATAAGATAACTTAATTAGACTTTGATCTTGCTGATATGCTGTGAATACTTGTAGAGTATGCTCTACAATTACCTGATTTGTCATACTTTCCCAAACCAGGGCTAACCTTACAATTTGGTTTTATAGATAGTATCATAAGGAGATATAAAAAAGGTTTGTTGACACATATTTAGTCCCTTAACTAACATTAAAGTTCTAGGTTCTATGTAGTATTTTAACTTTCATGGATTATGGCATGCATTTTATTTTATTTTTTTTATTAAGATTATGATAGATTACAACCTTGTGAGATTTCAGTTGTACATTATTGTTAGTCATGTGGGTACACTACTTCACCCTTTGTGCCCTCCCCCCACCCCCCATTTTCCCTGGTAACCACTGATCAGTTCTCCTTGTTTATATGTTAACTTCCACCTATAAGTGGAGTCATATAGAGTTCGTCTTTCTCTGTCTGGCTTATTTTGCTTAACATAATACCCTCAAGGTCCATCCATGTTGATGCGAATGGAACAATTTGGTCCTTTTTTATGGCTGAGTAGTATTCCATTGTGTATATATACCATATCTTCTTTATCCAATCATCAGTTTCTGGGCATTTAGATTGGTTCCACGTCTTGGCTATTGTAAATAATGCTGCAATGAACATAGGGGTGCATGGGACTCTTGGGATTGCTGATTTCAGGTTCTTAGGATAGATACCCAGTAGTGGGATGGCATGCATTTTTATTAACACACACACTCACTTTTTTTTTAACTTAAAATTAGTCCTACACTGGCACCTCAACTTTGTTGTTTTAGAGTCATTCTATCACGTGGTCTTAGAATCAGTTGTCTCTACCTCTTCCTGTTTGTCACAGTCAATTGACCAGAATAAATGTGAAGAATGATAGTGCTTCTGATGGAAAAATCAATCAAGGGGATGTAGCTTTTGAAAATAATACAACAAATACATAGTAGGTGCTCATCACTATTTATAAGGCTCTAGGGAGATTACAGTGAACAAAACACAAAGTCCCTACTTTCATGAAGCTTACGGTCTAGTGGAGGGAGAATCATAATAAACAAGAAAGCAAATTAATATGCTTGGTAAAATTTCCTGGAAAACTAGAGTAAGGGGATGGAGAGTGGCTGAGGTGCGTGCTCTTTTAGATAGGGTGGTCTAGGCAGGCATCTCTGAAAAGAGACCTGAATAAAGTGAGCAGTGAGCCATGTGGCTCTCCAGGGACAGAGCTGTCCAGGCAGATGGGACAGTATGTGCAAAACCCTGAAACAAAAGTATAAGCACTGGTGTATATGAATAGTAATACAAGGCACATTTCAAATTCACTTCTTCCTTGAAGCACTTTTGAATGAAGAGAAATTAATTATGGCAGGTAACTTGGTCATTTGTTTATCTGACACATGTAACAGTTCCTACTTTATGTTGGGGATGCTAATAACTGATTCTTAAAGAGTAGTCTTCAGACTAGGAGCTCCTGTTTTAGCTAGTTAACGGACATACTGACTCATCCATTAGTTCATGCAACAAATGCTTACCAAATGTCTGCTATGTGTCGGGCAATGTTGAAGGTCCTGTGCATGCAGAGACAGGCAAGACATGCAAAGTCCCTGCCCTTGGGAGCTTACAAATAAGAGATAAATAAATCAAGGGTATTTCAGATGAGGAGTAATGCTGTTAACAGTAGAACAGGGATGAGGTAAATAATAGTCACAGAAGGCCCTTTTGAGGAGCTGTCAGTAGGCTGATAGCTGAATGATGCCTGATATCAAATTAGAAGGAAGAGCATTATTACAGGCAAGGAGAACTGTCTTGGCTGGTTTGAGGAGCGGAAAGGCCTTTGTGGCTGGAAAATAGAGCCAAGAAGAAGGTAGGAGATGAGGATGATAGGTGCCAGATTGCTTGGGACTCTTTGCATGGTAAGGAGATTAGATGTTTAATACAAATAATGCTGCGTACAGTGCTATAGGAACATAATTGTAAAAGTTAGTAAAATGCAGATTTATTGAGGAGTATGTTAAAAAGCTCAACAAAATAGATCCACTTAATCTCTGTAATCCCCCCAACATACACACACATAGTTTCTAACATGCTGCGTTGCATAGATCCCAAAAGGTGGAATAAATTTGTGTGTGGCAAAGAAAGACCAGTTTTTTTAGCTCATATACACTGATGTAAATGATTTTGCTTGGCAAGAGCAAATTTTCATGATTTCATAACAGATTCAGCAGTTCATCACAGAAAAAAAGAATGGGAAATGAATTGATTAAATCACCACTTTCCAAGACGTATTCCGTAATAAATTGGTTCTGTGGCCAAGTAATGGGGGAACTCTGGATTAAACAACGTTAAACTCAGATTTACTCTTTGACTTCCTGAACCCTTTAAAGTGAATCTCCAAAGGGGGAATATAATGTATAACATTCTCTAACCTTTTGGTAGTAAAAACCAGAAAGGGTAGCCTCTCAGTAAATATGTGTGTGGTCAAGTGGGACTTGATATTCATGCCCATACAGTGGTTTGCCCTGTGTCAAAGGAAGTGAATAGAGAGGTGGTGGAATTTACTAAATCAGGCAGAATGTTGGCTTCCCTTGTGATAAAAACATTTTTAATTAAGGGAGATGACTGTAATAAGGAGAATACAAGATCATTTCAATCAGATTGTTCTCTTTTTTGTGGTTTCTGGCTGTGGAGGAGTACTCTGCACGAGCACAGCATTAGATAGCACAGCCCTATTTTCCCCCAGTTTTTGTTTTTTTTTTTTTAGTGTCAAGCTAAAGGGCGATGGCTCTTGTGTTGTTTGGATCAGTCTTGCTCAAAATCTCAGTCGTCATTGACTTCTCCTCTCCCTAGTTCCCATCTGGCTGCCCTCTTTGCACATCATCCTTTCTATTGCTGTTCCCAGTCCTTCCACTCTAGTTCAGTCCTCTGTCGTCGTTATTTCCATCTGAGAGACGGCCTTCCGTAGTAAGGAGAGGGTAGCCCTATAGACTGTAGAATCAGACTGATTTGAATCTGATCTTTATTAACTGTGTGTGACTTGGGGCAAGTTAGTTAATGTCTGAGTCTCCTTCCTAGTATGTTTGTTATGTGAAATGATAGGAAGCGTGTAAGACATCTAGTCTTATGCCTGGTTTACAGATGTGACCCTTCCCTCATTTAAAAAAAGTGTCCTAACAGATCTCTTGTTCTCTTCCTCACCTCCGTTCTGCAAACTATTACCAGCCCAAAGTTCCTATACTCCACTTTCATTAAGTTTTTACCCATTTCAGAAAACCTTTAGCAGCTTCCTGTTGTACGTTAAATCATGAAACTCTTCAGCAAAGTATCGAGGAACCTATATGATCTGATCTCAGCCTCCAAGGCCACTGTTCCCCAAAAGAGTTAATGCACTCTTCCTGTGTCTGTTACTTTGCTCACACTATTTCCTTTATGAGGTGAGTCCTTATTCTACTTTTCCTATCCGATTCTATATATCTTTCCAGTTCAGCTCAATACTCACAGCCTCTGGAAAATCTTGGACCGCCTCAAACCCCTGTCACTCTCTTCTTGACCTCCTAGTAGTTAAGTTGCAGTCTGCGTGATTCATTTGGCTCTTCTACTCCTGGGGACAAATGGGTTTCAGAATTCAGAATTTCTTTTTGGATGCACATACTGTGGATTATGCCACATCTCCAAGGGAGCTTGGGGCAGTACCCTTCAATCAAACACATTAGTATTTCTTTAGTGAAACAAATTTACATACTAAGTGAGATAAATCAAGACTATATTTATAGCCTCAGGCAGCTCAGGCCAGGTTTTGCTACCACATGAGTTTGCCACAAGCTTGTTTTAAAAAAAACACAGCTTATAGATTTTTGGATTTCAGAATTGTAGGAAAAGGGTTTTATAGATCTGTAGTTGGCGTTTCAGTTCTGTCTTGTCTTCCAACTAGTATGTAAGCTCCTTTGAGAGCCTGAACTTGTTTTTTCATAGGCGTTTAAAAAATATAATAAAATTATAACTTTGTGATTGTAAGTGTAATACATATAGGTGGTTGTAAATGTAGTACGTATAGGTGCTTGTAGGATATTAGAAAAATTTACAAGAATGTGAGGAGAATAAAAATCTGTATCCATCACATAGACATTACCACTATTTACATTTTGGAGTTTTTTCTATACATTTGAGTGTATGTATAGTTTTGCATAATTTCAGTTATGGTATGCTTGACCTTTTTTCCACTTAGCTTTATTACATTTTACAAAAAATTATTATGTACTTAATATTTTTCTTTTTTGTCATAGAAGCCCCAGATTAATTTGGTGCATGGTTGCCCTAAAAGGGGCACATTTCCCTAGGTTCCCTAGGAGCTATGTGTGGCTTCGTCCCTAAAAGCTGGCTAATGGGATGTAAGAATTGTTTTTTTAAAAAAAATAGCTTTATTGGGGTATAACTTACTATGAATTCATTCATTTTAAGTGTACTGTTTGGTGAATGTTCGTAAATTTATACAGTTGTGCATCCCTCCCCACAGTCTAATTTTAGAACACTTCCATCACCCCAAGAAGTTCTCTCGTTTAGCGCTTAATTTTATCTACTGACTAACAGCTTGGAGACCATAAAGTCCCATTTATAACATTCTCTGCTTTTTGGTCCATTGGTAATGATGCATGCATGCACACACACTTGTAATCTGTGTATATGAGCTATTTCTTTTGTGTGTGTATTTCTTAGCCTTATGTTGTCAATTGGATATACATAAGCCACTTATTTAGTTTATAATTTGTAATATATTAGATGTGAATATTTTTGGTCAGTTACAGCATACTCTTGATTTATAGTTTTTTTTTAAGCTTTAAACATTTAATAAAGTTGCTTTTTTATTGAAGTATAATTGTCATATAACATTATTATTAGTTTCAGGTGTACAGTACATCAGTTTGATAGATGTATATATTGCAAAGTGATTACAAGTCTAGTTAACGTCCATCACCACACATAATTGCAAGTTTTTTTTCTGGTGATCAGGACTTTTAAGATTTTCAGCAACTTTCAAATATACAATACACTGTTATTATTAACTGTAGTCATCATGTTCTATATTACATTCCCATGTCTTATTTATTTTGTACCATTTGACCACCTTTGCTCATTTTGCCCTCTCCCCACCTCAGGCAACCACCAATCTGTTCTCTGTATCTATGTGTTTGGTTTTTTGTTTTTTTAAGATTCCACCTATAAGTGAGATCGTATGGTATTTGTCTTTTTTTTTTGAGGAAGATTAGCCCTGAGCTAACATCTGCCACCAATCCTCCTCTTTTTGCTGAGGAAGACAGGCCCTGAGCTAACATCTGTGCCCATCTTCCTCTGCTTTATATGTGGGACGCCTGGCACAGCATAGCTTGATGAGTGGTATGTAGGTCCACACCCAGGATCTGAACCGGTGAACCCCGAGCCCCTGAAGCGAAATCTGCAAACTTAACTGCTGCGCCACCAGGCTGGCCCCTTGGCTGTTGTTAATAATGCAGTGAACGTGGGGGTGTAGATATCTTTTCGTGTTAGTGTTTTCATTTCCTTCAGATAAATACCCAGAAGTTGAACTTCTTGATCATGTGGTAGATCTATTTTTGATTTTTTGAGGAACCTTCATACTGTTTTTCCATCGTGGCTGCACTAATTTACATTTCCACCAACAGTGCACGAGGTTCCCTTTTCTCCACGTCCTTGCCAACACTTGTTATTTCTTGTCTTTTTGATGATAGCTGTCTTAACAGGTATGAGGTGATATCTCATTGTGGTTTTGATTTGCATTTCCCTGATGATTAGTGATGTTGAGTACCTTTTCATGTACCTGTTGGCCATCTGTGTGTCTTCTTTGGAAAACTTTCTATTCACATCCTCTGCCCATTTTTTAATCAGATTGGTTTTTTTCCTGAGTTGTAGGAGTTCTTTATATATTTTGGATATTAACCTCTTATCAGATATGATTTACAAATATTTTCTCCCATTTGGTAGGTTGCTTTTTTCATTTTATTGATAGTTTCCTTTGCTGTGCAGAAGCTTTTTAGTTTGATGTAGTCCCACTTATTTTTGCTTTAGTTGGCTTTCCTTTTTTTTGAGGAAAATTAGCCCTGAGCTGGCATTCTACTGCCAATCCTCCTCCTTTTTGCTGAGGAAGGCTGGCCCTGAGCTAACATCCGTGCCCATCTTCCTCTGCTTTATATGTGGGACGCGTACGACAGCATGGCTTGACAAGCGGTGCCATGTCTGCACCCGGGATCCGAACCGGCGAACCCCGGGCTGCCGAAGTGGAATGTGCGCACTTAACTGCTGCACCCCTGGGCCGACCCCTAGTTGGCTTTGCTTTTGTTGCAGAAAAGCAGCTGTCATCGTTTGAACACCAGAATTATCTCCCCAGGTGCAAATTCTCAGCATGTAGTTTGTCTTCAATACTTGTGATTACACATTGTACACAAAGGAATTTATTCTAGTTTCTTTGAACTTAGAACTGTTTATGAGATCCTTACTTTCTTCTTAAAATTTTGATTTCTCATGATGGGACTTTTAAAAAAAAATCCTAGTGAGTTATTTTTTTAACCCTTTGCCCTTTTTCATAGCATTAAATCAGATAAACTTTATGGTAACTTTGATCACTTCTTCAACTTTGTTTTTCTGTGCCTATCTTTTTGGTATTATGACATGTTTCTTTTTTATCTCAAAATTATCTCACCATTGTTTCAAAAAAGCCCATCTTATCTTCTGGAACCTTGTCTCAGCTAAGAGTTGGGCTTATAGCCCATACCTAAAACATAACAAATGGATGACTTTCAGAGAGGGGAAGACCGCACTATAAAAAGATTCATTTATGTAAATCACTGTGTCCTCATGTGACCAATTACCCAAATCTCATTTTTTGTTTTAGATTCTATGGCAATGGAGCTAAGCGATGCAAATTTGCAAACGCTAACAGAATATTTAAAGAAAACTCTTGATCCTGATCCTGCCATTAGACGTCCAGGTAAAGAGAATAAATATTGTTTTGTGGTTGATTTATTCTTTAAGGACAGGTGAGGGAAACCTTTGTGCAATCTGCCTGTTTGTAAATTAAAAAAAGAAAAAAGATTTACGCTTGGATTCTCAGGCTTCAGGATTCTATAGTCCTAAAGTGTGTGGTTGGCTGCTCACAGCTGGTATAACGTATGCTGGTGTGGTGTTTTTTTGGTTTTGTTTTGTTTTTTGAGTAAAGCAGCTTTTATTTGACGTCTTCTGATAAAAAGTACTAGTATGTTTAGAGTTCCTTGTCCCTCAGCCTTCTGAAAATCCCCACACCTGTCTGTTTTTGAGATACAATAATTAAGGCATAGAGATGAGAGTTAATTCCCTAAAAAGTGATGAAGTGAATGAAACCAAGTAATCAGACACTGTCTCTTAATTCCTGTGTTAGGTTTGATTTAATTAGTATATTTAAAGGCGTAGAGTTCCTCCCTTCCTCCCTCCCTCTGAATTTGACCACTTTCCCTGAGACACTTAGTATAAGCTTAGAATTGCAAGATTAGACACTCAAACGAGTCAAGTGTGAGGGTAAATGAGGGAAGCAGGTCAAGTGGGGACTGGTAATATCCTGTGATTGTATGCCTTGATTAAAGGGCAAATATTATTTGAAACCAGCTAACTTTGGGGGATTCAGACCAGTTTTGCAAGATCAAATTTCCAGCTTTGCTTGAAAAATAAGGATATTTATAAGGAATTATAAGGAATAATTAGACTTAAACTCACAAGAAGGTTGCTTTGAGGATGTTGATTACAATTTAGGAAGCAGACCTGGCGATCTCTATGGGCTTTTCTCCAAATTGTGGATATAGGCTGCTATGAAGTGTCTTCATTTTTAAGTGATAGCAGCTACCTTCAAAACTTTTGAAGCATGTGTGCAAACCCAACAGACTGCTTCTGTGTCTTTGTGGGTAGTCAGTTGATAGTCCTCAATGTAAGGCATGTTAACCGGAAATGCTCTTGATCTGTTTCTTCAGAACTTACTAATGTGCATGCCCATGAAGAGCGGTTTGGGAAGGGCCCAAAGAAGACACAAATGAATGCATGTGTGTTATATTCATATGTTATAAATAATAAATAGAGTTGTAAACATGTTAATGCATACATTCTGTTCTAGGAAAGCCTTTGTAATTTCTGAGAGGGAAAATTGATTTCCCCATTAGTGCTTAAAGAAGAATTGTGTTCTTGGGTAAAGGGAAATTAATTAATGGCTCTAATCTTCTTAGACTTTCCCAGAAAGCCTTTGCCAACACTATTAAAAATTATTTTTAATAATTATGCTTTTGTAAGGTGAAGGTGCTATTGTTTTATGAATCCAGGACAGAATGTAGGAATAAATTGATGTTTCTGGGAAGAGCTAATGAACATAGCATTTCTCGAGGATTGGTACTAGACTGACTCAGTATCTTTATCAAATGACCTGGAGGTGGAAATATGTAGTGGATCCTAGTTTACAGATCCACTCTGCTCCCATGGCTGTTGAGCTATGACAGTGGTATGGATGAACTAGAAGACATTTTGAGGCTTCTTGAGTGTGTAGAAACGTCAGTATGAATATTCTGTGAGCAAGTTGAAGGAAATTAACACAGAAAGGAATAATTAAACTCACAAGAAAATTGCTTTCAGAATATTGATTTCAATTTAGGAAAGAGATCTGGCAATATATATGGGCTGTTCTCCAACTTGTAGATATAGTGTGTTGCCTTGTACAAAATGCAGACCACTAAGAGGAAATACCGAAGCTTTCTAGACTCATACAAAACCATTGTGTGTACCTTCCCGAAAACTTTTTTTTTTTTAAGATTTTATTTTTCCTTTTTCTCCCCAAAGCCCCCCGGTACATAATTGTATATTTTTAGTTGTGGGTTCTTCTAGTTGTGGCATGTGGGACGCCACCCCAGCATGGCTTCATGAGCGGTGCCATGTCCACACCCAGGATCCGAACCAGCAAAACTCTGGGCCACCAAAGCAGAGTGCACGAATTTAACCACTCAGCCACGGGGCCAGCCCCCTAAAAACGTTTTTCAGTTCAGTATTCCTCATCTTTCAAGAAAGACATGGTAGACACAAAGCAGGGAGGTTTTGAGGATGGAAGTTAAAGTCTTGAGATTCATTCAGAAAGAAGAAAGGTGTTAAGTCATATTATTATTTTGTAGAAAATAATAGATGTTAGTGGCAGACCTGTTCAATAAATATTGGAACCTTGGAATGGATGTTGCCTTGTGGAGCTTAAGATAGGAATAATTAAAAGAAATGCTGTAAACTTTCACCATGTGATCAGTAAATCTAGGAGATTTATTATCCCTCAGTGTAGTATGAGTTGAAAATATGTGGGTAAAGTCTTTGTAAAAATTTATTGCTGGTATTAGAAATGTTTACTTTGAGAAGAAAATTGAGGGCTAATATGGTAGAGTAAGAACTGGACTAAAACTTTTTCAGTGACGACTATTCTAGCTGTACAATCTTGGACAAGTTACTTAACCTCAGTGGCCTTATGTTTAAAAGGAGGATACTACTACCTAACTCTCTGGGTAGTAGTGACAGCTTAATGAAATAATCTATGTGAGTAAAGCACCAGATCCATATGGTTAATAATAATATATATTAGCATGAGTTAACTCATTTAGTCTTCATCACAGGACTATAAAAGAAATATTACTACCATTACTAATAGTGCTTTAATAATCCATCTGGAACAGGACAGGGTAAAAGACTTTTGCCCTACAGTCACTTAATATCTGAGAAACAGATTCTCCGTCAGGTGGGTAATCATCCTATCAGACCACTTTGTAGGTTTGTGAGAATCAAGTGAGTTAATGGAAGGTAAAGTGATTTGAAAACCAAAGTATGTAATTAATGTAATGTCATATATAGTTGATTTAATAGATAAGAAAAATGAGGCCCAGGAGACCCATAATAGCTTGCCTAAGGGGAAATATTCTGATCTTTCAGTTTTTTGATGCTTCAGTCAGGGATATATATAGTTCACATATGCATAAAGTGGAAAGATTTGGTTATAATAACAAATCTAATACGGAAATTCTTTTACAGCTGAGAAGTTTCTTGAATCTGTAGAAGGAAATCAGAATTACCCACTGTTGCTTTTAACATTACTGGAGAAGTCCCAGGATAATGTTATCAAAGTGTGTGCCTCGGTAACGTTCAAGAACTATATTAAAAGAAACTGGAGAATTGTAAGTATTTTGTGCATACATAGTTTAATACCCTCTGTGTTTATAAGATTTATATATGAAGTGCTCCTGAAAGATTTAGACGCAGATTAAAGGTGAAATTAAACAGGCTCCTCTTCAACAAAATATTAGCAAGTCAAATCCGAAAAAGTTTTTAAAAAATTATATACCATGACGAAGTGGGATTTATTCTAGTTATGCAAGGCTGGTTTAACATTTGGAAATTAATTGATATGATCTCTCACATCAGTAGACTAAAAAGAGAAAAATCACACGATCCTATCAGTAGATGCAGAAAAGCATTTGACAAAGTCCAACACCCATTCATGATAAAAACTCTCAGTAAACTGGGAATAGAGGGGGACTTTCTCAACTTGATAAAGACTATCTACAAAAAACCTACGACTAATGGTGAGAAACTTGAAGCTTTCCCGCTAAGATCAAGTACAAAGTAAGGACGTCCTCTCTCACCTCTCCTTTTCAACATTGTGCTGGAAATCCTTGCTAATGCAGTAAGAAAAGGAAATAAAAGGTATACTGATGGGGAAGCAAGGCATAAAATCGTCTTTGTTCACAGATGACATGATTATTTAGAAAATGTGAAAGAATTGACAGAAATTAAACAGAACACTTTTACAAAGTTCCTGTTGTTTCGTTTGAATTCATAATATGAATAATTCATATTATGATGTATAAATTCATATTCATATTAGCAGCCCAGAGCAGCTTGATAACCCAGGTCACTAGAGAGTGAGACTTAGTTTTAATCTCCATTATGGTTGAAATTTAACTCTAGCTCACTGTCTGCTGAAGAGACCATTGTGTGGGAAGACACAATCTAAATGAATACTTGAAGAACTTTCTATTGTGGACTGAGAAAAATTATAAAAAGCTGAAAAACTGCATTACACGTATAAAAGATTTATAGAATGCAAAATAATTTATATTTGAAGTCTTTGATAAGGGATTTTGCCCTATGTCTTGTATGGTATGAAAATATATTCTAATTTTTAGGTGAATCCTCTTTTGCTGTGAGTTTAATGACTAGTATAAAATTATAAGTTAAGAAACAGGAACCGGTATTTTCCTTACCGTGGCACAGTGGTTCTCACTTAGGGGTGATTCTGCCCACCAGGGGATGTTTGGAGATTTTGCTTGTCACAGCTGGAGGGCAGGGGTTTCACTGGCATCTAGTGGGTAGAAGTCAGGGCTGCTGGTAACCATCCTTCAGTGCACAAGAAAGATGCCCGCAATGAAGATTTATCTGGTCAAAAATACTGATAATGATGAGGTTGAGGAAACCTTGGCTTAGGATAAAGAAAAAAATGCCAATTGTTTTGTAATGACAACGGTAATGATACTTAGAAAGTATTATGGTTGACAAAAATGGCCAGTTTTTCTAAAAAGTCAACTTTAAGTTTGTTTAAATATTTATTCCTCATTCCATAAAAGACTTTAAAAATAGTAAATACAGTTCTTAAGCTTGCATAGTCAGGTGTTACCACGTGTGGAGGAACAACTTGGTGAATCTTCGAAAGAATGTTTCAAAAAAATCTATCCCTCTACTTGTTGAAGTGCTAGCCCTCCCTCTATCTTGATCTGTAAAACTAGTGAGACTTGAGAACCTCTGGGTGATGCAGCTGGATGCATTCACACGGGTAGTCGTCAAGAAGTTTTCATAGAAAAGACCTTTGACTTAAGGTGAGAGTCAAATTGAAGCTTTTCAAGATGAATATGGGCTAAATAGCATATATCTATAAAGATTTTAACCACGTGCCCTCATTAGTTTACGTGTAGAACTGAGATTCTTAATTGGCGGTATGGAGTCAGAGCAGCTCATTAATTTGTATATAAAATATTTGCATTTGGGATAGAATGTACGTTTTTCTGCAGGAAGAGTTCATGCTTTCATCAGATTATTAAATGAATCTGTGACCCATATATGTAGAAGGAAGGCCCTACCTTCCTCTATGTTTTTCTTAGAAAACCAGCAAATAAGAAATGGTTCTATTTTGTCTATAAACCTTTATGGTCATGGATATGGGTTTTGTGTTCTTTGCTCGTTGATGTTTTCCTTTTAGGTTGAAGATGAACCAAACAAGATTTGCGAAGCTGACCGCGTAGCCATTAAAGCCAACATAGTGCACTTGATGCTTAGCAGCCCAGAGCAGATTCAGAAGCAGGTAAGGCAAGCCCTGCGTTTTAGGTAGGCTTATCTGTAGGGCTTTTATCTAGTTAATCTTTCTTCTCCCTCCAGTTAAGTGATGCCATTAGCATTATTGGCAGAGAAGATTTCCCTCAGAAATGGCCTGACTTGTTGACAGAAATGGTGAATCGCTTTCAGAGTGGAGATTTCCATGTTATTAATGGAGTCCTTCGTACAGCACATTCGTTATTTAAAAGGTATTGATGTATAAATTCATATTTTTAAAATACTTTTTTTCAAATGTTTTTGCTTGTTATTTTAACAGTTATTTTGTCATGCCTTTGAGTATTATAATCCTAGAGTAAGAGAATAAGCCTCTCAATTCATTGTCGTGTTTGTTTCTTCTTGAGTAGGGTGTTTATTTCATATTGCCATATTACCTCTGAAATACTTATTATCCATAAACAGTGTTTGATTCCTTTAAAAAGAAAACTAAGAAAGAAGAATACCATCAGAAAAATAAATAAACCTAAGAATTCCCTTTGAATTTCAGAAAACTGTCAGCCATAGTTTTTTCTCTAATCTCTCCCTGAAGACCTAAAGTCTGTAAACAAAAACTTGTGAATCTGCCTATTTTACCTTAATTTTCTAGATATCGCCATGAATTTAAGTCAAACGAGTTATGGACTGAAATTAAGCTTGTCCTGGATGCCTTCGCTTTGCCTTTGACTAATCTATTTAAGGTATGGAATAACTATCTCGGTGATCATTTTAAATTACTTAATATTTTAAATTGCTTAAATATTTACATAAATTTTAAGAGAATGCTTTGAAAGCTTATTTGATAGGTGGTATTCAGAACAGCATATTTTTTTTTTTTTAATTTCACACCTTACACAGAAATAGAGAAGATGGTATAATAAACTCCCATGTATCTGTTACATGAGTTTAACAGCTGCTAACATTTTGTTGTTTTTTTTACTTTGTTCCTCCCGTCCATTTTGTCGCAATAGTTCAAAGCAAATTTCAGGTATCGTATTTCACTGAAGTATTTGAGTATGCCTCTCTAAAGGAATAGATCCACATTTTGATTTGATTTTTTTATGGAGTTTAATTTATTCATATATTTGTACATCATCTTATAGTGCATAGGCGACTTTCCTGAACATGTTCTTCATCTTTGTGAGAATCTGGTAAGATTGAAAGAGATATATGGTTAACCATTTTTTCCAGATAAGAAAAGAGGGTTCAGTATCACAGTTCACAAAAAAGAGCCAGGCCTCAAACCTGGTTTTGCCAACTCTAGAAAAAGTGCTCATTTTATATTTTCAAATGGGAAAGTTGAGTGATAGTCACAACTTTCTAAAATGTAGAGTGTACACAGGATTTTTATGGTTAGGATGTCTTACTGATGGTACGTTTCATTAAAAAATGAAATCAGACAAAATGTGATTAATTTTTTTCTGCCTGTTGGATTGGCAAAAAATTTTATTTCTTTTTAATGATGTTAAAAGTCTTAGCCAGAGTGCAGTGAAATGAGCGCTCTGGTGTCCTGTCCACTGGATTATAGATGGTACTAGCTTTCTGGAGCTTGACGTTTCATTACAAAAAGCTTAGTATTCATCTAAGGATCCTAACTCTAGGATTATAGTAAGTAACTTTTGTTGAGTGTCTTTTACATAGAAGGTTGCACAAAGTAGTAGGACCTTTTATGTGTATTTTCCCATTTAATTCTGTTTTCTCTATGAGGTAGGCATTGTTCTCATACTATAGATGAGGAGATTGGGGCCCAGTAAAATAACTTACTTGCTCAAAGTCATGCTCATTAGAAGGAACAGAGTCTGGGTTGTATAAAGATCTGTCTGGCTTCCAAAACCTGTATTCATAGCACACTGTTCTGCTTTGGTAATACACTTCTAGAATCTCAAACTGTGAAAGTTGAGGTACGCACCAAGTTTTATAGATAAGTCTGTTTATTGCAGTTGGATGATGAACAACTGGAAACAACCTAAAGGCCAAGTGGCAGGGGAATTGTTTAATGAAAGCATATAAAAACAATTTTGGTAATATCTTTCTATATATGCACCAAGGAGACTGGAAGGATCTAGTTCAAATTATTAACATTGGATTTTTCAGTAGTGCTATTATGGACAGTTTAAAAATATGTATTTTAACGTATTTTCCAACATTTCTTAAATGACTGTATGCTGCTAATTAAAAGCCAAATTTTAGAGAAGAGATTTTATTTATAATATGAATAGAAGCTAAATTTCAGCCTAGTGCAAGGCTGTTTCACTAAGGTTTACAACACGCTAAAACTTTGTTCCTAATTTCCTTTCCAAGGCCACTATTGAACTCTGCAGTACTCACTCAAACGATGCCTCTGCCCTGAGGATTCTTTTTTCTTCCCTGATCCTGATCTCAAAACTGTTCTATAGTTTAAACTTTCAGGTAAGTTTTTGTTTTATTTCTTGCATTTGATTCTTATTCTTTGGTGTCAAATATATAGTTTTTCACTTGATTAAAACTTTGCCAGCATTGATTTTTCTGAAATTAGTTTTTTTCTTATTCTTCCCATTCTTTATCTGTATACAAATAGTGTTCTGCTTTATTGTAGTTCCTAGAGATGCTAGGGGATTTCTATGGGGAAAAGTAGCATTCTCTTGTATTCCAGTAATTAGGGAACCTTACATCCTAACTCACTGTTTGGAGAATCACTCTGCTATTTTATCAGAGACACTGAGAGACCACGTTCTCAGGCCTTCCTCTTTTCTTCATTTAAGTGGCTATTAATGCTGGGGAACCATGCCTTGATTAGAGGTCTCTGCCTAGCTTACTCAAAAAGGCTTTCATTGGAAGCATTTCTGGGAGACAGAAGGCTGAAGGAGGAGGCTTTAGATGGTGTAAGAACCTGGCATTTCAGGAAACATAGCCACAGTGTTATAGCAAAAAATGTCTGGTCACCCTATTGCTACCGAGATAGTGGCCTCCAGTCATTCTTTCTGTTCTTGAGTGATTACTTTAAGACAGAGTTTCAGGACTGAGAAGAGGGTCTTATTGGCATACCTTACTATACTGAGATGCAAGAGGAAGGATCTAGCTTTCTCATTGCTTATAGCCAGAGCCGAGTACCTGAACTTAATCCTTACAGCAGGACTACACTCACAGTGCTAGGGAGGCCATTCCCCAAAAAGAACAGGTAGAATAGGAGATACGCGGTTCAGTACCCACCTCCATGTTCATTCGGACAGTGGTTTGAGAAATTCTTTCTTAAAAGATACCACTGTTTTTTCTTACACCTTCTTTTGATGTCTACTTCCTAGAAATCGGGTAATATGAGGCTCTTAATAACTTGTTAGACATAGAGGAAGGAGGCATCATCTTTCCCCTTGAGGGGCTTATCCCTCATTAAGAAGGCAGTACTGTGCCACAGCAAATTAGTGACTGTCTGAGACAATAAATCTGAATCGGTGGGCATCTTACAATAAATGCAGTTGTTCAGAAAGGAAAAGGAATATATTGGTAAGCAATGAGTTTTGTAAGTAAAGCCTTCATACAATCTTAGCTGGACCTTGAAGGACTAAGCAGATTTGGATTGGAACAGGAAATAGAGGTGGCATAATTTGTGGTTGAGAGCATACAGAGACAGAAGTCAGAATGGTTTATTTAGCTGCCAGACCTAGCTGGAGCAGAGGATTCTTGTCAAAGTAGGTAATGGTTGGCTCACACTGAGAAGTGTGGACTCGAGTCTGAAGGCATGTGGAAGATATTTAGCATGGTGGGTAAAACGTATTAAAATAGCATACTTATTATTTCAATCAAAAGGCTCCAGTCAGCATTTATTCTTTAGGATCTCCCTGAATTCTTTGAAGATAATATGGAGACTTGGATGAACAACTTCCATACCCTCTTGACTTTAGATAATAAGCTTCTACAAACTGATGTAAGTATTGTTTAAAATGTTTCCTGAGTAGCCTTTTTTTTAATTTAAGAATTATTTGAAATATGTCACTTATATCTCAATTTAAAGAAATGTAAAAAAAAATTGAGTACCTTCTGAAAACATTGGAAGACAGTTAATTAGATTTCAGAAAATGAAATAAAATTATCTAAGAACATTTAGCATGCTGGTTCCTTAAAAATTATTTATTCTTTGCATTGTTGATAGGTGAAATTCTAAGAATGCAAGTAATATTTGATTATAGGGGATGTTCCATATTTGGCTACTTGTAGCATACAGAATTACTCTTATTGTGGGCCTAGCTTAGGTTACAATTTATGGATAAGGCTATTTCATTTCATTATTGAGAGGAAGGCCTCGGTGTATTCACATTGTGAACATTTATAAAAGAGAAAATTATTTGTCATTGAAGATATTAAGAAAACTTAAACCTCCGTAATAATCTCTTTTTAAAAAGTCATCCACACTATGGGAAAGAGGGAACATGATGAAACTTTGTAATGTGTGAAAATTTCTGACTTGGATTTTGTAATGCGTGCTTTTCAACGTAAGCACTTACTCTGTTTCTCATTTGCTTATTAATATATTTATGATCTACTTCTTACCCAAGAAACAAACTTTTTGAGAGCTGTTTTCAGTGATTAATAAATAAGAAGTATTTCATCTTTCACTTATTTGAAAGACTAGGTGAGGAGATTGACAGTGACATAGATGTGGTTTCAACACTTGGCTTTGGATTTAAATTTTTAAAGAGTTAGTTCAGGAATTACAGCTACTCTCCATGTTTATGGTAGCATTAGAGTTGTACGTTTGAGTTTTCTGTTTTCTCTTATGTGAGGATGAAGAGGAAGCAGGTTTATTGGAGCTCTTGAAGTCTCAGATTTGTGATAATGCTGCACTCTATGCACAAAAGTATGATGAAGAATTTCAACGGTACCTGCCTCGTTTTGTCACAGCCATCTGGAATTTATTAGTTACAACAGGTCAAGAGGTTAAATATGACTTGGTAAGATAATGGTAGAGACAATAACTCAGACATTCCCTCCCTACCTCCCCCAAGAAATAAACGATTCAATCTTGCTTTTAAAAATATGCTGATTGTGTTGTTTTATTCCAGTTAGTGAGTAATGCAATTCAGTTTCTGGCTTCTGTTTGTGAGAGACCTCACTACAAAAATCTATTTGAAGACCAGAATACGCTGACGAGTATCTGTGAAAAGGTTATTGTGCCTAACATGGAATTTAGAGGTAATTATGGCAAAGTGTTCTTTCTGTTGCTTTTTATAACTTAGTCTAATTTGTGTGTGTGTGAGGAAGATTGGCGCTGATCTTCCTCTTTTTGCTTGAGGCAAGATTGTCGCTGAGTTAACGTCTGTGCCCGTCTTCCTCTATTTTGTATGTGGGACACCGCCACAGTGTGGGCTTGATAAGTGGTGCTAGGTCTGTGCCCGGGAATCAAACTTGTGAAACCCAGGCCACCGAAGTGGAGTGTGCAAACTTAACCACTATGCCAGTGGGCCTGCCCCAGTCTAATTTTTTTTATTGCTAAAGAAACTTCGTAGGCTATTTATTGCCTATTTTCTAAACCAAGACCAAAAAACGTGGTATAAAAGGCATTTGTGAAATGAGTTCTGCTGTGATGAACTTTGTTGTGTACTTTGGAGGTTTTTTCATGGAAATATTGAATCAGACTTTAAAAATTGTGTTATGTTGAGAAGAAAGTAAACTAGCCAGGATCTCAACTTAGGGAAAGAGTTTTGTTTTGTTTGATTTAGTATTTCACCAAGGCAAATAGCTGTTTTTAAACAGTTGACTTGAAACTAGAAGTGATTGAAAACTTTTAAATACAGAGTTGAAACTCACTTTGTGCTTAAGGTTAAGATAGTCCTAAGGGCCTGTACTTGTTTTCTGGTTTTTTTTTTTAAGATTTTATTTTTCCTTTTTCTCTGCCAAGCCCCCTGGTACATAGTGGTGTATTTTTAGTTGTGGGTCCTTCTAGTTGTGGCACGTGGGATTCTGCCTCAGCATGGCTTGAGGAGCGGTGCCATGTCCGCGCCCAGGATTCGAACCAGTGAAACCCTGGGCCGCCGAAGTGGAGCTCGCAAACTTAACCACTCGGCCATGGGGCTGGCCCCGCTAAGGACCTGTATTTGTATACAAAATGTCTTCCTTACAGTTGGGAAGAGCAAGTAGTAAACATGGAAGGAATTGTGTTCCATATCAAAGCAGTTAGTAGATCGGTGGTTCTCAAATTATCAGACTGAAATAAAATGAGGAAATAAAGGAAAATATAATATGAAGTTTTATTTCCTTTTTTGTTTTCATAAAAGTATATTTACTTAAAGGACAGATCTTTATGCTGATCTTGCCCGTCGCACTCTTTTTGGTATTGAAATGACTTTTATGAAATAATGGTGATTATAGTTGTTAGGTTGTTTGTTGTTTTAATGTCTTTTGGCAAAATAAAAAGTTGGCATCACTAGATTGGTCCCTGTCACTCACTTTTCAAAGTTGATGGTGAAGTACAATTCTTGGGATGCCATCACATTAGAGCAAGTGAGCCTGTGTCACAGCTGTGTGAATTATCTATTACCTGACCTTTTGGGTAGTATTTGCTGCTCTAAGTAATGATTAAGAGTAAATGAAGTCGTCATTTGTTGGGAAAGAACACTTTGCTGTAAAACATGGCAATTCTGCATATTCTTCTGCATACTCAGCTGTAGAAGTCTGATTTGTCCTATCTTTTGAGGGCTTATCTGAAATGTCAGTTCTCTTTGCAGCTGCTGATGAGGAGGCCTTTGAAGATAACTCTGAGGAGTACATAAGAAGAGATTTGGAAGGATCTGGTATGTGTTTTGGTTTTTTACTGTTAGTCTCTCAGCAAGCCGATTTTAAGGCTGCTCTCTTCCTAGTAAATATGGGAGGAGGGGAGTTAGAATGAGTGTGTCATTTCAGCTGGCTTTCACGGGAGGACTATTTTCCTTCTTGAACTTCTACAGCCTGAAAAGCAGCTCTTATATGAGCTATGTCAGAGCGTCAAAAGTTGAATCATTTGTCTTCTTTTTTTTAGGTACTTACTAGTGTTTATGATACTAGTATGTCCTTTTTAGTTTCTTTCTGATTTTGTGTTTCTTGTGAAAAAAATGTTCTTTTTATTGTTTATGTGCTGACAGCAAACAGATGGCAGTTTGTTTACTTATAAACTCGGTCACTTGTTTGGTGGTTGTTTCTTTCTCCCATGATATGTTTCCCTTTGATTTTATAGATATTGATACTAGACGCAGGGCTGCTTGTGATCTAGTACGAGGATTATGCAAGTTTTTTGAGGGACCCGTGACAGGAATCTTCTCTGGTTATGTTAATTCCATGCTGCAGGAATATGCAAAAAATCCATCTGTCAACTGGAAACACAAAGATGCGGCCATTTACCTGGTGACATCTTTGGCATCAAAAGCCCAAACACAGAAGGTGAATCTTTTCACTATAGTTTTGTTTCTAAAAGAAACTTGTTGGTATCCACAGAAGTTAAAAAGAAGTAATTTATTTCCGATGAGACAGCCTACTCTGCTAGATAACCTGTTCTGATAAGAATTCATATAGTCTCCAAAGATGACTTTATGTCGATGGATTAAGCACCTAAATTTCTCATGGAACGAAACTGGCAGATGCCACACTTTTTCCCTCAGCTGAGACTCAGTGTATAAAATGTTCTGAACTTAAATTTAGCTGTTCTTTAATTTGGGGAAGTTTCTTTATGGTCTATTAAAATAGTCTTGTTTTATATTTAAGCAGTTGGTGTTTTGAAGTGTTCCTCTCCACCTGCTTTTCTAAAGTTACCTAAATTTCCGATGTGGTAGATATATATAGGAATTTCATGTTATTTTACCCTGTTCCAAATTTGTTTTTCAGCATGGAATTACACAAGCAAATGAACTTGTAAACCTGACTGAGTTCTTTGTGAGTCACATTCTCCCTGATTTAAAATCAGCTAATGGTGAGTTTTATTAAATTTTTTGATACAACGTAGTATACCCACAAGTTTTATTTGCATTGTTATTTTATACTACAAAATAAATAACATTATGGCAAAAGTCATAATAGGCCTCTATCTCATCATGATCCTCAAGAAATTGGCTCCTCTCCTTGTTGAAGTTATTTCTTTTATTGAATAAATTCTCACATGGCTTCTCCAGATGTTGCCCAGGTAAAATTGACTTTCTATAAAGAAAAAGTTGCTTGTTTATAAGGAAAGCAGGAACAAGTAAGGCTGAATTGTAACTCAGCTTTGTTATCCTGGTATATAGTCTAGGAATTACATTTTGGTTTTCTTTTCCTTCTCATTTGAAAAATGAACTCTTTAAAATTGGAGTAAATTAAAGTACCTGAATGATAAATATTAAGGATAATTTCCCATGTTTATGAAAGTAGGGGTGTGTGTGTGTATCCATCCCCCTTTTTAAACTTTTTGTATGGAAAATTTAAGTACATTAAAAAGGAGAATATTATCATGAACTTCATGTTACTGTCATCCAGTTTCAAGAATTTTTTTTTTATTGAGTTATTGATAGGTTACAATCTTGTGAAATTTCACTTGTACATTAATGTTTCTCAGTCATGTTGTAGGTGCACCACTTCACCCTTTGTGCCCACCCCCCACCCCACCTTTCCCCTGGTATCCCCTAAACTGTTCTTAGTCCATAATTTTAAATTCCTCATATGAGTGGAGTCATACACATATTATCCTTCTCTCGCTGGCTTATTTCACTTAACGTAATTCTCTCAAGGTCCATCCATGTTATTGCAAATGGAATGATTTTGTTCTGTTTTGCAGCTGAGTAGTATTCCATTGTATATATGTACCACATCTTCTTCATCCATTCGTCTGTTGCTGGACACTTAGGTTGCTTCCACGTCTTGGCTATTGTAAACAGTGCTGCAGTAAACGTTGGGGTGCATAGGACTTTTGGGATTGCTGACTTCAAGCTCTTTGGATAAATACCCAGTAGTGGGATGGCTGGATCGTATGGTAGTTCTATTTTTAATTTTTTGAGGAATCTCCATACTGTTTTCCATAGTGGCTGCACCAGTTTGCATTCCCACCAGCAGTGTATGAGGGTTCCTTTTTCTCCGCAACCTCTCCAACATTTGTTGCTATTAGTTTTAGATATTTTTGTCATTCTAACAGGTGTAAGGTGATATCTTAGTGTAGTTTTGATTTGCATTTCCCTGATGATCAGCGATGATGAGCATCTTTTCATGTGCCTATTGGCCATCAGTATATCTTCTTTGGAGAAATGTCTGTTCATGTCTCCAGCCCATTTTTTGATTGGGTTGTTTGATGTTTTTTTGTTGAGTTGCGAGAGTTCTTTATATATTATGGATATTAAGCCTTTGTCAGATATATGACTTGCAAATATTTTTTCCCAGTTAGTGGGTTGTTTTTTTGTTTCAATCCTGTTTTCATTTGCCTTGAAGAAGCTCTTTAATCTGATGAGGTCCCATTTGTTTATTCTTTCTATTGTTTCCCTTCTCTGAGAAGGCATGGTGTCCGAAAAGATCCTTTTAATACTGATGTCAAAGAGTGGACTGCCTACGTTTTCTTCCAGAAGCCTCATGGTTTCAGGTCTCACCTTTAGGTCTTTGATCCATTTTGAGTTTATTTTGGTGAATGGTGAAAAAGAATGGTCAATTTTCATTCTTTTACATGTGGCCTTCCAGTTTTCCCAGCACCATTTGTTGAAAAGACTTTCTTTTCTCCATTGTAGGCCCTCAGCTCCTTTGTCAAAGATAAGCTGTCCATAGATGTGTGTTTTATTTCTGGGCTTTCAATTCTGTTCCATTGATCTGTGCACCTGTTTTTGTACCAGTACCATGCTGTTTGGATTACTGTAGCTTTGTAGTATGTTTTGAAGTCAGGGATTGTGATGCCTCCCGTTTTGTTCTTTTTTCTCAGGATTGCTTTAGAAATTCGGGGTCTTTTGTTGCCCCATATGAATTTTAGGATTCTTTGTTTTAATTCTGTAAAGAATGTCATTGGGATTCTGATTGGGATGGTGTTGAATCTGTAGATTGCTTTAGGTAGAACGGACATTTTAACTATGTTTATTCTTCCAATCCATGTACATGGAATGTCTTTCCATCTCCTTATGTCGTCATCCAATTCTCTCAGAAAGGCCTTGTAATTTTCATTATATAGGTCCTTCACTTCCTTAGTTAAATTTACCCCAAGGTATTTTATTCTTTTTGTTGCGATTGTGAATGGTATTGTGTTCTTGAGTTCTTTTTCTGTTGGTTCATTACTGGAGTATAGAAATGCTACTGATTTATGCAAATTGATTTTATACCCTGCAACTTTGCTGTAGTTGTTGATTACTTCTAAGAGTTTTCCAATGGATTCTTTGGGGTTTTCTATATATAAGATCATGTCGTCTGCAAACAGCGAGAGTTTCACTTCTTCCCTCCCTATTTGGATTCCTTTTATTCCTTTTTCTTGCCTGATTGCTCTGGCCAGGACCTCCAGTACTATGTTAAATAAGAGTGGTGATAGAGGGCATCCTTGTTTCGTTCCTGTTTTCAGGGGGATGGCGTTCAGTTTTTGCCCATTGAGTATGATGTTGGCTATGGGTTTGTCGTATATGGCCTTTATTATGTTGAGGTAGTTTCCTTCTATGCCCATTTTGTTCAGAGTTTTTATCATAAATGGCTGTTGGATCTTGTCAAATGCCTTCTCTGCATCTATTGAGATGATCATGTGGTTTTCATTCCTCAGTTTGTTGATGTGGTGTATCACGTTGATTGATTTGCAGATGTTGAACCATCCCTGTGTCCCTGGTATGAATCCCACCTGATCATGATGTATGATTCTTTTGATGAATTGCTGAATTCAGGTTGCCAAAATTTTGTTTAGAATTTATGCATCTATATTCATCAGTGGTATTGGCCTGTAGTTCTCTTTTTTCGTGGTGTCCTTGTCAGGTTTTGGTATCAGCGTGATGTTGGCCTCATAGAACGTGTTAGGAAGTGTTCCATCTTCCCTAATTTTTTGGAATAGCTTGAAAAGGATAGGTATTAAATCCTCTCTGAAAGTTTGGTAGAATTCCCCAGGAAAGCCATCTGGTCCTGGGGTTTTATTCTTTGGGATGTTTTTGATTGCTGTTTCAATCTCTTTCCTTGTGATTGGTCTGTTCAAATTGTCTGCCTCTTCTTGAGTGAGCTTTGGGAGATTGTAGGAGTCCAAGAATTTATCCGTTTCCTCTAGGTTATCCATTCTGTTGGCATATAGTTTTTTGTAGTATTCTCTTATAATCTGTTGTATTTCTGCAGAGTCTGTTGTTATTTCTCCTCGCTCATTTCTGATTTTGTTTATTTGAGCTTTCTCCCTTTTTTTCTTTGTAAGTCTGGCTAGTGATTTGTCAATTTTATTTATCTTCTCAAAAAACCAGCTCTTTGTCTCATTGATCCTTTCTACTGCCTTTTTCGTTTCAGTAGTATTTATTCCTGCTCTGATTTTTATTATTTCTCTCCTTCTGCTGACTTTGGGCTTCATTTGTTCTTTTTTCTCTAGTTCAGTTAGGTGTGCTTTAAGGTTGCTTATTTGGGCTTTTTCTTGTTTGTTAAGATGTGCCTGTATTGCGATGAATTTTCCTCTTAATACAGCTTTTGCTGTATCCCATATGAGTTGGTATGGTATGCTGTCATTTTCATTTGTTTCCAGGTATTTTTTTACTTCTTCTTTAATTCCTTCAATGATCCATTGCTTGTTCAGTAGTGTGTTGTTTAGTCTCCACATCTTTGTGCCTTTCTCAGCTTTTTTCTTGTAATTAATTTCTAGCCTTATAGCACTATGATCTGAGAAGATGCTTGTTATTATGTCAATTTTTTTAAATTTGTAGAGGCTTGCCTTGTTTCCCAACATATGGTCTATCCTAGAGAATGTTCCATGTGCACTTGAGAACAATGTGTATTCAGCTCTTTCAGGGTGGAGTGATCTATATATGTCTATTAAGTCCAATTGTTTTAGTTTTTCATTCAGCTCCACTATTTCCTTGTTGATTTTCTGTCTGGATGATCTGTCCATTGATGTGGGTGGGGTGTTGAGGTCCCCTACTGTTATTGTGTTGTTTTTAACATCTTCCTTTAGGTCTGTTAATAGTTGCTTTATGAATCTTGGTGCTCCTGTGTTGGGTGCATAGATATTTATAAGCGTTATTTCTTCTTGATGAAGTGTCCCTTTGATCATTATATATTGTCCCTCTGTCTCTCTCTTTACCTGTCTTATTTTGAAATCCACTTGGTCTGATATGAGAATTGCAACAGCTGCCTTTTTTTCCTTGTTATTTGCTTGCAGTATTGTCCTCCACCCCTTCACCCTGAGTCTGTGTTTGTCCTTGGGGCTGAGGTGTGTTTCCTGGAGGCAACAAATTGTTGGATCGTGTTCTTTAATCCATTTTGCCACTCTGTGTCTTTTTATTGGAGAGTTCAATCCGTTCACATTGAGAGTGATTATTGATGCATGTGGACTTAGTGCTGTTAATCTGTTGCTCATTATCTTGTTTTCCTGCGTTTCTTTTCCTGTTTGCTTTAGACTACCCATTTAATACTGCAATTTCTTATGCTGGGTTTCTTAGATTTTTCCTTATTTATGATTTGTGACTCTGTTCTGTACTTTATTTTAGTGTCTGCCTTGAAGTTTGTATTTAGAATCTCGTGTATAATATAGTCTGTTCTCTGGTGGTCTCTTACTTACTTGACCAATACTGATTTAGACCCTTTGCTCTTCCCCTCCTAAATAATTATTTTCATTTTTTATTCCAACTCGTCTTATTAATTGGTAGTTAGAGTGCTAAGATTGTCCTTGTTTTGGTAGTTTCCTTACCTTTACCCTAATGCTGTAGTTGAATATTTGCTATCCTGTTCTGGTTCTATCCATCGGTCTCCATAGTCTGTGGATTGTGTCCCCTTTTTCCCTTTTTTCTTTTTTCAGGTATGAGAGCCTTGAGGACTTCTTGTAATGGCGGGCTTTTAGTTACAAATTCCCTTAACTTTTGTTTGTCTGGAAAAGATTTAATTTCTCCCTCATATCTGAAGGAAATTCTTGCTGGATAGAGTATTCTTGGCTGAAGACTTTTATCCTTTAAAGCTTTGAATATGTCACTCCACTCTCTCCTAGCTTGTAGGGTTTCTGTAGAGAAATCCGCTGACAGTCTGATAGGGGCTCCTTTATAGGTTATTCTCTTTTTTTTTCTTATCTTTCCTTTTTGCCAACTTTACTACTATGTGCCGTGGGGTAGCTCTTTTTACATTGACAAATCTAGGAGATCTAAAACCCTCCTCTACACACATTTCTCCGTCGATCCCTAGATTTGGGAAGTTCTCTTCAATACTTTCGTTAAGCACACTTTCTGCTCCATTTTCCTTTTCCATATTCTCGGGAATTCCTATGATCCTTATGTTCTTACTCCTCATTGAATCCATTATCTCTCTGAGATTTTCCTCATTTTTTTTAATCCTTAGTTCTCTTTCTTCCTCTGTCTGGTGCCATTCAGCCTGTCTATCTTCGATTATGCTAATTTTCTCCTCTATGTTGTCTACTCTGGCATTCAGGGAATCCGTATTCTGTTTTATCTGGTCCATTGTGTTTTTCATCTCAAGTAATTCTGTTTGATTCTTCTTTATGATTTCAGTCTCTTTTGTGAAGTAACTCCAGAACTCAGCTTGTTTATCTTTCTCTCTACCTCATTGAGTTTTTTGATTATAGCTGCTGTGAACTCATTATCACTTAGTTTACCTAATTCCAAGTCCTCAGGACTTAATTCTGTGTTTTCATTGTTTTCCTTCTGGTCTGGGGCTTTTATAAATTGCTGGATGGTAGAGGAGCGGTTTTTTCTCATGGTGGTAGAATTCAGTTGCAGTTACAGCCTGTCGCCACTAGATGGGCATCGAGAGCTGCATGTTATGGGCTCTCCGCCTTCGGGCAAGATGGCTGCGCCCACTGGCTTTGCTGTGGGGGAGGAGCTGTTACTCTCACGCGCTGGTCTGGGTTCAGATCAGTTCTGTTCTCTGGTCTCCCAAGGCCCTTGGTTTATGGGGTCCCCGCGGATGGAAGCTTTCCCCCCGTCGCGTGGCCCCTCCCCCGCTCCTTCCCGACCCGCGCCGCAGTGATCGCAGACTCTAGGGGAGGGAGCGATGTTCTCCTACCGTTCCGGCGCCTCCGAGGGTGTAAGCAAGGTTATGATCTCCGCCTTCTTGGTATTGTAGGTCTCTAACAAGCTGGCATTATGTTTATTCTCTGAAATTCAGTTCTTCCAATCTTTTGTTGTATTTTGGAGGGGAGAGAATCCCGGGTCAGCTCACCCTGCCATTTTGCTCCGCCCCCTCCAGTTTCAAGAATTTTTAACCATTGCCCAGTATTCTACTCCTTTCAGTAAATTATTTTCCCACCACTAGAGCAATTTGAAGGAAATCCCAGCCAGAGAGACGCTGTTGATTCAGAATAGCTTCAGGTGGGGAGAAGACGATATAGTCATTAGTTCATGGTCCAAATCATTTTTATTCAGTTGTATAAGTAATACATGTTTGTGATGAAATGTAAAGGTAAGGGAAAAAAATAAAATTACTTATAATCTTAGCAGAATTAGTAGCTACATAGTAGATGATTTTATAGTTAAGTAAGCTTCAATTGCGTGACATTTTGGTTACCAAAACGATGTTTTAAAAATCTGATAATGTTATCACCAGTTTGGGAGTAACAGTCCTTAGCACTTAAATAACTGTGACTTTTTATTTTTTTAATAGTGAATGAATTTCCTGTTCTTAAAGCTGATGGTATCAAATACATTATGATTTTTAGGAATCAAGTAAGTAGCTTTTCATTTATGTTACATGCCATTAAATCTCTTAAGAGTTTTATTGTATACCAGTGTCTCTTCCCTTTTACTGTGTGGTCATAGTTGACATCCACATCTAATAAAATTAACAATAACTCCTTAAGAATGTATAATTCGAGACCATGTTTAGTTTTCCTCAGTTGTTTCAAAGACTTTTCATTTTATCTTGTTCCTCTATTCCCTGTTTCAAAATTGGTAAATCTGGGGAGCCTAATTAGATTTTGCTCCCTTGGGCGGGGGCAAGAATTTGTCACAGATATGCTTTGTTTCATTTCATTAGGACATACTCAATGTCTGGTTGTCCACTGTTAGTTATGATGTTAAGGGTGATCAGTGGATTCAGGTGAAGAAGAATTTTCCATCATTGACATATTTTTTAATTGAGATATACTTAATAAAACCTTGACCACTTTAGAATATACACATAAGTGGTTTTTAGTGTACTCTTTCTTTTGTGCAACCACCACTGCCTCTTACATGATTTAATTACCAGTTTTTATGGGAAAAACAGGATAAATGTTTGTACAGTTTTTCCATGAATCAGTTTTCACAGTAATGAGTTAGGGCCTTACCAACCTCCAAAGATGACAAATGAGAGTTTTTTTGACACTCTGGTTGTTCAGTCTTTGGCCAGTAGGCTCCTGTGTCTTCTTGACATAAACTTTTAGTAGCCTTTAATAGCTTCCCTTTCATACATGGCAAAATATTCCAAGTTGATGGTGTACATTTCATACCCTGGACCTGAGTTAGCCATCTTTTGAAGGTAGGAAATGTTATTTAAAGACCATAATCTTGGTTCTAGGGTTATTACTAATGAGTTCTAGGCTTTTTCACATTGGTTCTAGGCTTTTTCACAGGAGAGAGCCAGGAAATAAATAACAATACCAATATTATTACTAAGGTAATACTGCTAAAAGCAGTTTCATTTCCTTCTTTGTGGTTTTTATATCCTTAGAATATTATATTAAGTGTGTATAGTCAAAAAACACTATATTTAGTGGCCAACCCCGTGGCCAGGTGGTTAGGTTTGCACGCTCTGCTTCAGTGGTCTGAGTTTTCGCTGGTTCGGAACCTGGGTGCAGACGTGGCACCATTCGTCAGGCCATGATGAGGCGGCGTCCCACACAGCACAACCAGCGGCACTCACAACTAGAATATACAACTATGTCCTGGGGGGCTTTGGGGAGAAGAAGAAAAAAAAAATTAATTAATTAGAAAAATTTTAAAAATTTAAAAGAAGATTGGCAACAGTTGTTAGCTCGGGTGCCAATCTTTTAAAAAATATTTTTCAAAAATATTTTTAAAAATACTATATTTAAAGCAACTTGAAATTATTCTTTAGGCATTTTTGACAGTAGGTAAACAATTGGGTTCATTGGTTTGTGGGTTTTGTTTTGTTTTTGTTTTGGGTGGGCACAAGAAAGTTTAGTTTACCAAAGTCAAACAATAAAAGGGAAGGTAAATTCAGAAAGGTCTAGCTTTCATCCCTGAGCCCTCCCTCTCCCTAAAGGTAAGCATGTTTTATCAAGTTTTGGTTTATGTTTCCATTATTTCTTTTTGAAAATATAACCTAATACCTATCCTATGTATAGTTACATTTCCCCTCCTTCTACACAGAAGAGAATATACTAAACACACTGTTTTTCACTGAATAAATCCTGGATGTCATTCTATAGTAGTAGATTTTCCTCCCCTTTTTTTTCAAATAGTGTGGTACTCCATTGGGTGGCTGGCTCTCCCATGGTTTTCTCATCCAGTCTCCCCACAGAAAGATATTCTTGGTGTTTTCTATCTTTTGCTATTTTAAATAATACTTTTAATAGCCTTGTGTATACGTCACTTACTGTTTTAGCCATTGTAACTTTGAGATCGATTCCTAGTAGGAGTGCCAAATTTAGAGGGTAAACATATGTATAATTTTGCTAAATGTTGCCAAATTCCCCTCCATAGGGGTTGTATCATGTTGCATTTCTTTAAAAATTGAATGAGAGTGCCTGTTTCCCCAGTATAGTATTTTGTAATTTTGCCAGTCTATAGATGTGAAATGGTATCTTACTGCAGTTTTAATTTGCATTTCTCTTATTTTGAGTTCAACTGGACATTTTCCATTTAAAGGGCCATTTTAATTTCTTTTCTGTGAACTATCTATTCGTAGTTTCTTGCCCATATTTCTATCTGATTGTTGGTCTTTTTTTTTTTTTTTTTTTTGAAAGATTTTATTTTTCGTTTTTCTCCCAAAGCCCCCCGGTACATAGTTTGTATTTTTAGTTGTAGGTCCTTCTAGTTGTGGCATGTGGGATGCCACCTCAGCATGGCTTGACGAGTTGTGCCATGTCTGTGCCCAGGATTTGAACCGGCAAAACCCTGGGCTGCTGAAGCACAGCGCGGGAACTCAATCTCCCAGCCACGGGGCTGGCCCCTGGTCTTTTCTTAATTTTTAGGAAACATGTAGTTTTTGTCTGATTCTTTTTTTTTTAATGACAGAAGACAAATTATTTATTTCATTCAACTCTCCAGTGCAGCATGCTTTCAGCCTGAAAAGCCTTGACCTAGCTTTATATGTTAGACATGATCTGTTTTCTTCATTCCACAGGACCCAAAGCTAAAAGGTAGTCCAACAAATACACAGAGACTCTGGGTCAACCCTCTCAAGTCAGTGACTCAGTCTTTTAGTCACTACCCTTTCTTTGTTAAAGCTCTTCACAACAGTTCCCCAAACATGTTCAAAGTCAAACGAAATAGTCTTAAAACTTTTCATTGTTTGATTCATATATTTTCCAAATAGTTTGGACTCTGAATAAGAATTTGTGGATTCTGAAGTATTTAAATTTATTTTAAAACCATAAATTCCCCTTTATAAAACTACATCATTTCCAGTTTTGATCCATCACATCCATGCTCCAGCCCATCAGTAGTCCTCTGGATCAGAGAAGGGAAAATGGACCATGCCTGGGGGTGCTCTTTATGCAGGAGCACTCTATTTCTTCAGTTGGGAAGACACTGGGCAATTTTAAACCATGGACTCCACCATTCAGTTATCTGTTACTGTCCAAAGTTCTCAACAGAGAAATTTAATAACTGCCCCCCTTCAAAAGGACAGATAGATTCAGTCAGTTCCACCTACTTCAGGGCAGAATACCATTTTGACAGTTACCTGTGGTGGAGAAAGTAGGAGTGTAGCTAACATTTACTAAGTATTTACTATTTGCCAAGTACAATGTTAATGCCTGGGATGTAATCTCACCTCATCTGACTTACAGATATTCAACTATTGGACCTCAGCAAAGAGAATAAAGAGAAACTTCACCAGCTCATGCTTGTCAATGAACAGACTCTCCCAGATGGGAGACCCAGTTCCTGCATATTTCTCTCTCTCTTTTTTTAAATTAAGATATAAGTGACATAGAACAGTTTCACGTGTATTACACAATGACTCAATATTTGTATATATTGTGAAATGATCACCACAGTAAGTCTGGTTAACACCCATCACCATGCATAGTTACAAAATTTTTTTCTTATGATGAGAACTTTGAGGATCTACTCTCAGCAACTTTCAGATATGTTATACAGTATTAACTATAGCTACCATGCTGTACATTACATCTCTATGACTTACTCATTTTATAACTGGAAGTTTGACCTTTTTGATGTCCTTCGCCCATTTTGCCTACTCCCCACCTCCCACTTCTGGCAACCACCAATCTGTTCTCTGTATCATTGAGCTCAGTTTTTGTTTTGTTTTAGATTCCACATATAAGTGAGAGAAGTTAGTAGTTGTCTTTCTCTGACTTATTTCATTTAGCATAATGCCCTCAAGGTCCATCCATGTTGTTGCAAATGGCAAGATTTCCTTTTTTATGGCTGAATAATATTCCACTGTGTGTGTGGAATACCACATACCACATCTTCTTTATCCATTCATCTGTCATTGGACACTTAGGTTGTTTCCGTGTCTTGGCTGTTGTTAATACTGCTATGACCATGGGGGTGCAGATATCTTTTCCAGTTAGTCTTTTTGTTTCCTTTGGGTAAATACCCAGAAGTGGAATTGCTGGGTCATATGGTATTCCTATCTTTGATTTTTTGAGGAACCTCCATACTGTTTTCCATAGTGGCTGCACAAATTTACATTTCCACCAACAGTGCACAAAGGTTCCCTTTTCTCCACATCCTTGCCAACACTTAGTTCTTATGTTTTTAATGACAGCCATTGTAACAGGTGTGAGGGGATATCTCATTGTGGTTTTGAATTATATTTCCCTGATTATTAGTGATGACATTACTTATCCTGAGATTAGTGTGACAGGCACCTTTTCATGTTGGCCATCTGTATGTCTTTGGAAAACTGTCTATTCAGCTCCTCTGCCCATTTTTTAATCATATTGTTTGTTTTCTTGCTGTTGAGTTATATGATCCTTCTGATTCTTAACACTTTAAGTCACTTGAATTTTATTGAGACAAAAAACAAAACATGCAAGGTCATCTTATTCCTCTGACGTCTTTACCACATTACAGTGCCGCCATCTTGCAAATTATTTTAAACATGCAAGAAGCAAGAATAATACAGTGATACTCATATAACTACCACAAATCTTAACTCTAGGCCATAATTGCTTAAACGTACACATACAATGGAGGCACCCAGGGTGCTCTCTCCCCATTCCCTTTCTATTCTCTTTCTCCCCAGAGGTAATTACTCTAATGAATTCAATGTGTTTTATACCCATGCAAGTGTATGTTTGTGGTTTTACTACATATTTGTTTCCATAAAAATTCCACAGTATTCTGCAGGCTTAAAATTTTTATTTTTATAAATAGCATTCTATAGCTGTTGGTCACACTTTTTGTGTGTGTGCTTAACATTGTTTTTGAGAGTTAATCACTTTAGTAGATGTGTTATGGTTCATTTTTAATAGCTATATAGTATCCCATCACAAAAACATGCCACAGTTTATTTCCTGTGGATGATTCTTTAATTTTTTGATTTATAACTTTTATGTGTCTTTGGCAGGTGTTTACCAAGGTTACATGCAACCTTGCAAAGCTGTTCTATTTTAAAGACTAAGGAATATTCTAAATTTTTAGAGGTTTTTATTGAATATTAGTATTCTTATTTTTGCCCCCACCCTTTTAGAAGAGAAAATGAGGCACAAAGAGTTTGAATGACTGTCCCAAGAAATACATGCTAGTGAAAAGTATAGTTTTTTCCCCCCCCAAAGATTGGCACCTGAGCCAGCATCTGTAACTTTCTTCTTCTTCTTCTTTTCCCCAAAGCCCCCCAGTACATAGTTGTATATTTTAGTTGTGGGTCCTTCTAGTGTGGCGTGTGGCATGCCGCCTAAGCATGGCCTGATGAGCGGTGCCATGTCTGCTCCTGGGATCTGAACCGGTGAAACTGTGGGCTACCAAAGCAGAGCGCAGGAACTGAACTTAACCACTTGGCCATGGGGCTGGCCCCAAAAGTATAGTTCTTAAGATTAATGAAATCTTAGTCTGCTTCTCCATGATGTTATTATTTTATGGTGGGTTCATTTATCTGAAAGATTTTACCCTAATCATAATTTTATGCTCAGAGAAAGAGAATTGGAAAAGTCAATGTCAATTGAACCGTGATGTGGTGGTAGAAATTTTGATTTCTGAACCATATCATCTCCAATTGTAACAGCTGAAAAAACATACTTTTTAGAATCAGCAAGTTCTTCTTTTTCAGTTTTCATTACTGAAAGATAGCATCAAGTTAGAGCTTATATCTTATTGTATTTTTCAGGTACCAAAAGAGCATCTTTTAGTCTCTATTCCTCTCTTAATTAATCATCTTCAAGCTGAAAGTATAGTTGTTCATACTTACGCAGCACATGCTCTTGAGAGGCTGTTCACCATGAGAGGGCCTAACAACGCCACTCTGTAAGTATTTGATCCTAAGTGATTTATGCTCCAGCTTGGGGTGGGGACTGATCTATATTAGAGAGATCTCTGAAAGTATTTGTAATATCATTAGTAGTTAGAAAAATAAATGTGTACCTTTTGCCCATTTATGCTATGTCTCATTCCAAAAGAATTTGAGGCAGCATGCCGAAATACATTGTGACAATAAAGTTAAATAGAGGAAATTGGAGCAAAGGAAAATAACTGGAGTGAGATTAATAAATAGAAATGTGTGTCAGAGGATCCTGTATAGTAGTTAAAGAAACTCTTGAATTTTATGTTTAGAGTCTCCTAGCAACCAAGGCAAAGAGGGAAAGTTGGTAAGTTAAAATTTTCACAATGCCCATGAGATTAAGATTAAAACAGTTACTCAGAAGGCATCTCAGTAGTGGGCCCTCATTAAGGAAATACTGTTTTGTAGCAGTATTCTTAGCAACATCATGCAACAGTTATTTTCACCTGGCTGTTTTTGTAATCTTACCCAATGCTGAGATATGACACAGCTGAGAGAAAGTAATTCCCTAGGGTCCAAGAGTGTGGCTCTTCTGGCCTGATCCGAGGATAAAGTGCGGGACGGGGGGTGGTCTGCGTGTCTCTCAGGCCGTTCTTCAACAGTTATTTCTTGAAACTGAGCTCAGGGTAAGAGATGGAAAACAGTTGTAGGTTCGTTCTTCTTCAAGTACAGACACTCAGTGGCCAATTAAGGCTTAAAAGGACACATCCTTTGAAGTGAGTCAAGCCCGTACCTGTCTTCAGTCCCAGAACTGATGCAGAAAAACGGTTCCGAATCTGCTGCACCTCCAGGAACGGTAGATGACTGAGGGCTCTGAGAGGTCGAGGTCTGTTCTTGATGGTGACAGACATGAACCTTCACAGCTGTAGGTGATGTTGGCTTTGCCTGGTCTTTGGTTTGTTTAATTGTGTTTGGTTCCAGATGTACCTTTTTAGGAACTTAACATGAACGCGTATAAAAATTTATTTTCCCTGAGATGTCTGCTGATTGTCAGTGGTGGGAGATGGCTCACTTTCATGCTAAGACGTGTGATTTAGGAGTTGCCAAGGGTATTCCAAAGTGACCACCTCAAGAGTTGGTAGTGACTGAAAGCTGTTTTTTCATCTATAGCTTTACAGCTGCAGAAATCGCACCATTTGTTGAGATTCTGCTGACAAACCTTTTCAAAGCTCTCACACTTCCTGGCTCTTCAGAAAATGAATATATTATGAAAGGTAGGCCGCTTCCTTGGTGTTCAGACTATAAGTATCTAATCTCAGTTTACAAGGGTAAGCACTCTGAGTTGTACTTCAGGTTACGTAGTTTATGAACCAAATACTGTTTGTCAAGAATGAGGTAGGTTCAGATGTTTTAAAATGAGAAATATTGTTTTGTTTAGTATTCATGGTGTTTTCAGAAAAAGAATTTTACCCTAACTTGATATAGAACTCCTCTTATTAAAGAAACGGTAGCACTTCTTTTTCCTTCCCTAGATTGGATTTCTTAAGGGCAAAGATCAGATGAGACCACACTTATTGCTGGCCTGTAATGCTGTGTCTTGTGAACCCTGGGGGCACTTGACAGACCACACAGACCCTGCCTTCAGAGACGTACTGCCAGGGACACAGAAGCTGTAGCCATCTGCCAGGCTGTATACATTAGGAGAGTGTCTTGGTGACAGCTCTGACTTCAGGGACAATCTTAATCTTCTTTGCTGTTGCATTCCAAGAGCCTAGCACAGTGACTGACTCGTAGGAAATGCTTTTCAAAGAAATGATCCCTGATGCCTCTGGCCTGGGTCAGGACCCCTGGGGTGTCTGTGTGTGTGTACATGTGTTTATATCTGTGTGTAAGTGTGTATTGGTGTGTATTTATGTGTGTTCTCAGCATTAGACTTCTCCCAACAGTGATGTGTAATTAGTTATTTCATGTCCATTTCTACGAGGCAGCTAACTGGTCCGTGGTGGTGGTTGCTGCGTTCCTAGGGTACGCAGGAGTGCCCAGTGTGTGCTCCCTTCTCAAGAAATACTGCTGTATGAGTGAGTGAAAGGATTCTGTGCCAGCCCAGAGGTGGGGCACTGATCCATCCTCTAACTCTCTGAGCCCAGCTCAGGGAAGGACTCTCTAGGAAGTGATGTCTGAGCTGAGGGGAGGGATAGGTAGTAGTTAGCTAGGTGGAGGGAGAGTGTTTGGCACAGGTAGAGGAACCATCATTGTAAAGTTTAGGAGGCGCGAGGGAGGATAACTCTCCCCTGTGCCTGGCGGGTAATAGGTGCTCTGCTTAGTAAACATCTATTCTGTTTGTGCAAAAACAGCCTTCATGCATTTTTAGCTTCATGTTTTATTTATCTCCCATGCCAGATGTTTTTAGGCATCTGTTAATGAGCAGTAGTTTTGAAATATGGATCCTCCATAACTTTATATGTATTTTGGATTTTTCTTCGGCTCCTGACCTCTCTTTGGGGGGCAGGTGGCCCTCTCTTTCAGTTTCCAGTAGGCTACAATCCTGTTGTTAATAGACTAGGGCTAAACATTTCCTGCCACTGATTTCTAAGTGAAATTGAAACTAGTAGTCCCTTCTGCCTCCTGCTCCCCCATGTTAGTCCACCACTTCTTCCTCCTCCTTGTCTGCCTCTTTAGTCACTTTATTATTTTTTATTCTCTTTTTTAATTCCTTAAGCCTTAGGCATTCTGGAAATGCTCAATATTTCCCAGCTAAATTTTCTTGCCAATCCCCAGGCTAATTTTAAAAGAAAGGGGAATTTAAATTATTTCTAGATGTAGGGAGCTATCTGGGGATTGCTTAAGGGCCTTAAAATTTTGGTTGATGAATCAGTGGGCTTTTTCCCCCAATCACTGTTTTGTTCTGAAATTTAACTATTTGTTTTTCTATTTTACAGCTATCATGAGAAGTTTTTCCCTCCTCCAAGAAGCCATAATCCCCTACATCCCTACTCTCATCACTCAGCTCACACAGAAGCTGTTAGCTGTTAGTAAGGTAACAGCCAGTTTTCACCGTGAACTTGTTTTGTAACTTATGCTCCAAGCTGTCTGAGCCTCAGAGCTCCCTGGCAGTAGGTCAGACTTGGGAAAAGGTCTGTGAATTCTTCCTGACGAACAGTTAACATACGTTTCTGAAAATGTGGGCATGACGTTCGATTGGACACGTAGCAGCACTCACTTTTAAGTGTAGGCACCAAAACTTTAAAACACTTTATTCTTCTTAAAAAAGTAACAGGTTCCTGAGAAACTACAGATGATCTGAAATTATCTTAGAGGGAGGAGAGCAGGCTTTGCACCAAATTGACACAAAAGAGGCTGTTCAGACTTCTATAAAATGAAGATTAACTGTTCTTCCTTATTCTTATTTCCCAAAAATAAAGTTCACTCCTTCTTTAATCAATAATTTTACAAGTATTTTGATTCACACTTAAGTACTAAGTTTTAGAAAATAAATCAGCTTAAGGCTGACAAAATTCCTTTTTAGATGTTTATTCCTAATTAGTCGATGAAAGGAGATAAATTCAAAGGAAGCTTTAGAGGGACTTTGGAGAAATGACCATTTTTCCACTGAGTTCTGGATAAGGGTCTTGGACTCCTTTGGGCTGCGGGGGATTGAAAGAGAAGAGAAGCAGGTCCCACCCCACTGCCCTGTGTATACAGACCTCATAAGCTGAGTTCCTCAGCTTTCCGTGATAGCGTTCAAGAAGGATTTTGTTGGAAAGAAAATAAGGTTCTGTTGCTTACAATGGAAATTGAAGACCACTGCATGAAGGATTGTCGCTCTGGAGACATAGGCATTGGGGCCTCCAGAGGTTAAAGTTTGCCTGAGGTCCCACACAAGGCTGGTGAGAACCAGGACTTGGGTCCCCACTCCTTTCTTCCATCACTGCTTACGGTGACGGCTCCAGGAGAGCACGCAAGTTTAAGACAAGGTTCTCTATAGCCCTGGGGGCTGAGCTTTGTGTCGTTACCTCCCTGTGACTCACATATTTTCTCACAGTAGATTTTGCCCATTAAAAAAAATTCCAAACAAACAGGCATTAGTATTTTCTGAATTTTAAAGTTAATATAAAAGTTTAACATGTGTAGGCTTTTTGGTATTATTAGTGTTTTTTCTTAATACTGATTTAAAAAAAGATGGAATGTCTTAATGTTTTAGAAAGGTTAGATGTGTTTTATGTCAGATAATATTTAATATAGTCACTTGGCTTATTAGAGTAATAAGCTTTTTTTAAAATTTCAGAACCCAAGCAAACCTCACTTTAATCACTACATGTTTGAAGCAATATGTTTATCCATAAGAATAACTTGCAAAGCTAACCCTGCTGCTGTTGTGAATTTTGAGGAGGCTTTGTTTCTGGTGTTTACTGAAATTTTACAAAATGATGTACAGGGTAAGTTAAAGGAAGTTATTTTTTTCTAATTGAATAAAATTATTAAAGTGGTTATAAAGTACAGCCTGCTTAAAAGATATGTGCCTTTTGTGTCAGAACCATTAATTCTGAAGCTGACAGCTCTGTTTTCACTTTTATCAACAGAATTTATTCCGTATGTCTTTCAAGTGATGTCTTTGCTTCTGGAAACACACAAAAACGATATCCCGTCTTCCTATATGGCCTTATTTCCGCATCTCCTTCAGCCAGTGCTTTGGGAAAGAACAGGCAACATCCCTGCCCTCGTGAGGCTTCTGCAGGCGTTCCTGGAGCGGGGCTCGAACACGATAGCGAGCGCTGCCGCGGACAAAATTGTGAGTCAGGTTTATTTTGATGTAACTCATCTTCCTAAGGTACTGAGAGAAACTAGGGATGGCAGGTTTGTAAAAATTCTTTATTTAAAGTAAATTTAATAAAAAGGGAAGTAATTAGTATAAAGTGTTAATGTATATTTTATTAGAATTAGGTATCCTTTAGTTCTTTATCTCCATGGTGGAAAATAAAAATGTAAGAGCCAAATAGGTAACTTTAAGAACATAACTTTTGGGGCTTATTGTGGTGGAATTTTTTTCTCTACACTTCAGATGTAACAACTTAAAGAGAAAGTGCTAGTTAGATTATTACAGCACGCACCTTCTTCCAAGATATATCACCTGTTTAACTTTTGGAACAACTAATCTTTGCCTCTTTAACTGATTATTATTTGATCTGATTTGTTGTAGCCTGGGTTATTAGGTGTCTTCCAGAAGCTGATTGCATCCAAAGCCAATGACCACCAAGGTTTTTATCTTCTCAACAGTATAATTGAGCACATGCCTCCGTGAGTATGAATCTAACCTCCCCGTGCGTGTGATCAGAGGCCCTGTCAGGCGCTCACAGGGCGCTGCGTTTACACTTTGCTCGTTCCTGCAGGGAGTCCGTCGACCAGTACAGGAAGCAGATCTTCATCCTCCTCTTCCAGAGGCTCCAGAGCTCCAGAACAACCAAGTTCCTCAAGAGTAAGTCGAGTCCCACGGAAACGATGAAGGGAGGCAGCTGAGGCCCGTAGACTTTACGGTTACATACAAACCTTTTATCGGTTATAAACTTTATGTATAAAATATTTTAAGATGTATGTATTCTCAAAACACCAAATCATTCTCAAGTATACTGTGTTCCAAAGGTTAGTTTCTAAGTTTAGATATCAAAACATTTTTAGTAGAAATAATATAAGGAAATATCAGAAAGAGACTGCATGTCAAGACTTTATGTCTGTACTAAAAAGGCAGAAATTCTCTATGTTAAATGGTATTTAAAAGGCAAGTATTGATGCCAGCGTTAGTCACTGCGCTGTAAGGAGTGTGACTGTTTCACTTGACTGACGTCACGGAATCGCTTGTGTATGCAGAGTCCTCTGTATTGAAATTCTGCATCTCCTTTCCACAGGTTTCTTAGTCTTTATTAATTTGTATTGCATAAAATACGGGGCACTGGCACTACAAGAAATATTTGATGGTATACAACCAAAGTAAGTTTGTTTTTATTACATTTTATTTTTAAAAGCAAAAACTGTGACCCTCTTTTAAGTGCAAACCAGTATCTCTGTTTTATAGATGATTTCATAGTTCCTGGTACAGTGTTAGTATCTTTGTGGTTTTCAAAATACTCTCGGAGTGTTGCATTGTAAAGAAGAAAGTCCCTGCAGACATGTTCCTGATTCCCAAAGCGACTCCCTGCTCCGGCGTTCTCCACAGCCGTGTTCTGTGTTCCGTTAGAGGGTCAGTGTTGTCTCCAGGAGCCTGCCTTTGTTCAGGCCAACAGTATGAGTTTTCAAATGAGAAAAGTTTGGACCAATAAAACTTTGCTTTTGACTTAGTTTATATACAGAGATTGTAGTTAGGTGGCATTCCCCATGCAGCAGGGACAGGAAGGATATAGAGGAATAATGGAGAGCAGCTCTTGAGAGAAAAAACTCAAGTTAAATCCCTCTATCTGTATCATATCAAAAAAATTCCAGATTGACTGAAATGTAAAAAATGAATTAACTTGAAAAGTAGTACCAGAAAATAAGCTTCCCAGCAATAGAGGATTTTGAAGAAGTCAGCAATGTCCCATAGTGCTAGTGGGTGCCTAAATTGGCATCTTTCTATAGAGCAAAAAATACGCACTTTTTATCCAGAGCATTAAAATGTTCATATTCTTTGAATACCCACTATTTCCACTTCAAAGAATTTATTTTATTAATAAAAGTGTAAACTAAGAATTTTGCAACATTTAGAATCATGAAAAACTACTTCTAGGATGTTTCATGAACATAGAATGATTGGCCAAATCATTTTTTTAATATACCCATTAACATTTACATACACATAGGTATGTAAGCATAGAAAGTTGGGAAGTTTCTAATTCAAAAATGTTAAAACTAGTTATTGTTGGATTGTGGGATGATGGTGATTCTTTTTTATTCTTGTTCTTGCTTATCTCTGTTTTCTAATTTTTCAATGATTTCTTGAGTAATTTTTTAAAAAAACACACAAGACTAAAAAATGGCTAAGATTCTACTTGAGCATAGGCTTAAGCAGTGTTACAAAAGATGGTGACAGTTGGCCTCAGGGTGGAGGTTTAATGTCGTCTTGTCATTTCTAGGTCTCTTCATTCAGATGACCAAAAACAGCAGCTTTCTTATTTTGTGTTTTATTATATTCATAAGGAGTCACTGAATATAAATAACATCTAAGCATTTTACTCTTTAATTATAGTGGTAGTTTAATTTAATATTGAGTAAATTTATTTTGCTTTGATTCATAGAATGTTTGGAATGGTTTTGGAAAAAATCATTATTCCTGAAATTCAGAAAGTATCCGGATATGTAGAGAAAAAGATTTGTGCAGTTGGCATAACCAAATTATTAACAGAATGTCCCCCAATGATGGACACGGAGTATACCAAGCTATGGTAAGTACTCCATTCTAAAATTTTGGGAAATTACAGCTTCCTTCCCTTTTGACTGCAAAATTAACCAAGCTTACTCTCTTGAGGACCAAGAGAATTGGGTTCTGATTTTGGCTTCTCCATTAGCAACCATCAGATCCAAGAGATGACTTGTGGATCCTTCTGGGCTTAGAAAGACCTGGTTCTTGACTTTTTTGAGTGGGGAATTCATGGGCCCCTTTGAGAGTCTGGTGATCTCTAGGACTGTTTTATGACAGATGCCCAACTAAAGTGGCTGACGTCTTTCAGAGGAGAAACTGGAGAGGCTTAAGAGAAGATCCTGTGTGCTTGTGCTCAACGTCTGACAGACCCTGCTTCCCTCACCCACTTGCCTCTCCTTTCCTTATTATGGCTTCAGGCAGGCAGCCTCTTTCACAAAATGGTCTGACAGCTCGAGGCTTATTTCTGCTAACGTCTAGCATTGAATCTCCTTGGTTTGGCTTGAGTCGCATGGCCTTCTGATTAGCCAGGGCTGGGTCCCACAGCCAGCTTGACAGGAGCTGTGGGGATGCAGTAGTTTCCGAGACAGAGATTGGGGTACTGTGGCCAGAGTAATGGAAGAATGGTTTCTGGGTTAGCAGGAGCACTGATGTCTGTCTGTCTGTCTTTCCGAGGCCCCTTTCTACTCTTGAGACTGTGAGTCTATACTTTTGTTTCTCTCAGGAATTGCTGCTTATTGTTTAAATTTTCAAAGTATTTACTGAATCTTTTATCTTGATCCTTTCTTCCAATCCAGGACTCCTTTATTACAGTCTCTGATTGGCCTTTTTGAGTTACCTGAAGATGACACCATTCCTGATGAAGAACATTTTATTGACATAGAAGATACACCAGGATACCAGACCGCCTTCTCACAGCTGGCATTTGCTGGGAAAAAAGAGCATGACCCTGTAGGTCAAATGGTGAACAACCCCAAAGTGCACCTGGCACAGTCACTTCACAAACTGTCCACTGCCTGTCCAGGGAGGGTGAGTGTCTGCTGTCAGAGCTCCACAAGGAATGTGGGCTTTCTGGGAAGGCTGGGTGGTAACAGTTATGGTGCTTGTTTTCACTGGTCAGCGTAATCAAACAACATCCCATGGGTTAGAGTCAAGGCTTATTTTTCTTGAGTTAAAATGATGGGACTTTTCCTTTTTCTTCTATGATGTGCTACAAATGTATTTTAAGTGAATGATTTCTGGAGTAAAGACAAAGCAGAGGATAAAACCCTTTGAATAAAAATGTATTTATTTCCGAGATTGAAATAATCCTTCTATCATTAAAATGCAGGCATTTATTTTCTTTTGTTAACTGCAGCATACTCAGAAATTAAATAATGGATCATGGAGTAAACCTAACAATGGCTATATAGCATTAGTTGGCACCTTTCACAGAGTCTTATGTTTTATATGGTAAAATTTATATTTTTTATTATTTCATTGTGGGAAATTTCCAGTACACATGGAAACAGCATAATGAATGCCCATGTGCAGACCCCTCACTAATTACCAGTATTCTGCCAACCTTGTTTGATCTGTTTGTCCTCCTTTCTCCTTTGCTAGACGACTTTAGAGCAAGCCGCCTTAGGCATCATGTCATTCCACTCTGTACTTCATTATGCATCACCAACCAATAAGGACTTTTTTTTTTAGCATAACCACAATGCCATTATCACACTGAACAATAGTGATTCCTTTGGATCCACTTTTCAGACGTGTCCATTTTTGAAGGCATAAAAGCAGTTACTTGGGAATCCCTTTAACAGTTACTGGTGACAGACTTCCCTTCCCAGAGCTGTGGCAGCGCTCTCATAGATGATGGGGTTTGTGTTGGTGTGTTAGGATCTCCCACAGCCAGTATGTGTGTTTCCCATCTCTTGCAGGTTCCATCAATGGTGAGCACCAGCCTCAACGCAGAAGCACTCCAGTATCTCCAAGGATACCTTCAGGAAGCCAGTGTGACGCTGCTTTGAACTGCAATTTTATTGGCTAAGCCCAGGATGGTTTCTGAGGAAATCACGTAGACTTCTGAGCACGGCTGCAGTGAAACAAAGCAAGTTTTCCTTTTGAACTTGTCACAAATTCCATCTTGTAAAGAATATTAAATGTTGCTTTAAGCTGAACCTTGAGCAGATTAGGTGGTTTGTGTGGTCATAAACAATAAGTGGGTGGCTTTTCCAGTTTGCAGCTTCAAGGAACACGTATTAATAGTTAGTGGATGACATTGATTTGAGTGGCGCATTCGCCCCCTTTGGATGATTTTAAAATTCTGACGGACACTGACTGTGGAGACTTTTTTTCTGTTACTTATTCCTTTGTTTGAGGCTGCTGGCGTTCGTGTTTCTCCGTCCTTTGTATTTTTGTCTGTTTCCTCAAGCTTTTATTGGAAATGTGAATAAGTAGAGAATCATTTGTGTAACTTGCCAAGAAATGCACATTTCATAGTTTTAAATCTGTGATCAGCAATAAAAAAAAGCCCTAAGATACGTATATAAGAACATCTTAAGGACAGGTTTTTGGTGCTCTGATACTTTTATAATGAATTTCTTTAAATTTTTCCTTTCCCTTCCTGGACTCCATAAAATCCTTACTTCTAAATAATTCAAACTCAGATTACTTAGTCTTTTCTACAAGGGAAAAGGGACATTTAATACAAGTTTGCCTCTTATCTATTAGAACTTTCTAGAGCAGCTCCTAGGCGGCAGCGTGAACTTTGGGTAGATGGTTCCCTCTGTGGATTGAAGAGAAATGCTCTGCCTGGCTTCACGAGGCTGTTGGGAGGGCTTTAGATGGGGCGGATATTTGCTCTTTTTCAGTGTCTTTCTTCTCTGTAGACCAGAGGTTTCTTGGAACTTTTCACACTGTGGCATCTCAGAACCTGAGGTCTAGGAAGAGCCAGAGGAGTGGGTACCTCCTAGCAGAGGCTGCCTGCGGAGCCAGGCTGCAGCAGCTCCCTCCCTTGGCCCGGCCTCAGGCGTGCTGGGGCAGTCGTCTTACAGAATAAACGATCAGGCTATCTAAGGTTTGAGAGGCGTGGTTGGTTTTCTTAGGCTGGAATTGTTAGTTGTCCATTTAATGCAGTTAAACTGGAATTTCATTATGCACAGATGTATTTATTTTTGAAATTCAGGCACCCAACTTGGATGCCCTGTTTCCTTCATATGTTGTTTTTGTAGTGTTGCTTGAGAAATTTCCAGCTTAATGTAAGTGTTCTTGTACCAATCTAAACATTTCATTTTTTAGGTCTTTTTGTTAGCTTTTTTTCCCCTTCTCCTTTTTCCAAAAGCCCCCCAGTACATAGTTGTATATTGTAGCTGTATGTCCTTCTGGTTGTGGCATGTGGGACGCCTCAGCCACAGGGCCAGCCCCTTGTTAGCTTTGACATAGTAAGGGGAGCATTACATCATAGATTACTACTTGGCTTAAATGGTCATTGGCAGAAAGATATGCAGATACTATTGGGATCCATTTTGCAACTACAAACATATATATGTATATATATATATATTTTTTTTACAGACTGGCACCTGAGCTAACAACTCAAACTAAAGTTGCCAGTCTTTTTCTTCCCCTGCTTTTTTCTCCCGAAATCCCCCCAGTACATAGTTGCACATTTTTAGTTGTGGGTCCTTCTAGTTGTGGCATTTGGGATGCCACCTCAGTATGGCCTGATGAGCAGCGCCACGTCCACGCCCAGGATCCGAACCAGCGAAACCCTGGGCCGCCGAAGCGGAGCGCGTGACCTGAATCCCTGGGGCCGGCCCCTGAGACGGCTTTTACACCTCGCTTTTAAAGGCTTTCGAGAGGATGGGCTGAAGCTGCTGTAGCGAGTGACAAATGCTAGTGACTGTTCCTCAGAGGTGATTGCTCATTCTTTGTGGGCATGAAAAGCTGGGTTCATACTTTGGGACCAGGCCAACCTGGGTTTGGATTACAACTGTGCCACTCACAGTGACCTTGAGCAAATGACTTGACCTCTCCTTTTATTTCCTCTTCTGAAAAATGAGAATATTCACCTTCAGGATGATTGTAAGACTAAAATGATATAACACATGTACTTAAGCAGAGAACATATACAGAGTGAGTACTAATAAATAAAAGCTGCTATAGTTGTTTAAGTTGCGGGGGGGGGCAGGCAGGGCTGTTGGCTGGGAGAAGTGTTTGTTACCACGAACACTGCCCTGACGCCAATAATGTAGCGGCCTTGGTCAGTGGGAAGACTTTGGGGAGGAGTCCTGGACTGGGCAAGGCCCTTTAGACACAGGGGAAATGTCACTGCAGAGTCCCTCATGAGTGCCCCCTGCTGTGGGATTGTGTCTCCTCTTATAGCGACCTGATTTTTAAAATGACATCTGATTATAAATGTATTTTCTCTATAGGAAACTTGGAAAATACAGAAAAATATTTAAAAACTAAAAGTCATCCATATTCCTACCTTCTTTAAACATTTTGGTCCATTTTTCCCCCCCTAAACAAAGTTGAGATCATTCTGTATATATAATTTTATATACTTTTTAAAAACCTTTTAAACAACATTTACTTGGTGAACATTTTTAGTGGTTATATATGGTTTATCACTTGGATATATCATTACCAAATTATAATATATAATTATAATCGTTGTTGGACATGTGGAGACTTTATTTTATAAACAACGTTTTATTTTATAAAGAACTCTTGAAGTGAACATCCTTATACATCAACCTTTGTTTCTTTGTTTCCTGAAGGTGGAAATACTGGGCCAGTCACCCTGTGGAAGGTTGTACCAATTTCTGTGGGACACCCCTACCCACACTAGGCATTATTTCTTTTGCTACTTTGAGGGGGTGAAAATGGTATTTCATTTCTCGCCTAGAGGAGCATAAGCAGTCTGGTGTTCAGTCAAACTATTATGTGCATGGGGTAAAATTCTAATAGTAAAGAGGGCTTATATAACTGAGCGACAAGTTTCTATCACCCTATTACAACTTCCACTCTTGGAAGCAACAACTGGCAACTGGTGCTGCCTTTAGTTCTTCTGAATTTTTCATCTTCTTAATATATCAAACTTTAAGACATCTGTTAACTCCCTGCTATGAAAAATAAGAATTTAGTTCACATTACTACTTCTACCCTCCTAGGTTTTTTTTTAAGTAATAACATTGTATAGTTTTCTTTCTTTAATAATCTTAACTCTCATCCCACCAGCTTTGGCCAGTCTCTGGACTCCTTGGTCGTGATGGAGGAGGCAGTCTCCCCACACTCCACCTCTACCTTGTCAGCTCTGCCTTCGCTTTCACCCATCACAGTAGCTGGAGTTTCAGTCCGCGCAGTAGTCAGTAGTTTTCTGTACTTTATCTGTAGGTCTCTCTTAAAAGGAAAACCAATAAACAGTACTTGAGTTGTTAGGATAGTGTAAATAGTGTTCAGGGCTGGGCCCAGCAGTGTGTAAAGATTACATTTCCTCTTCCCTTGGTCCAATGTTTTGACTTCTGTACCCCGCAAAATAGAATGCTCCTAGAATCGAGGTCAAATGGATTGGTTTTTTCCTCATACTCCATCAGTTGCTCAAAGTCATGCCCCATTTTAGATGATTGTTCCATTTGGATCCCGACTTGTTTTTTCCTGGAGTTTTATTAGCTTTCTTTTTCATTCTGAGTGTTGCATGGCATCCATTCCACTCTTCTCTGAGATGTTCTTTTTACAGTTTGCCGGCTTTTGTGGGCCGCAGTGGTTTTCAGGCAGATTGAGCCCCCTCTTCGACAGTGTTCCATGGAGACTTGAGAACTAGATGTGAGTGAGTCTTTCTGCTCTGAGAAAGTGACAGGCCCACAAGTCTCCCTCCTGAGTGGTGTGGGAACTTAGCTGGTCACACAGCTGGATGGAGCTGGGATTCATACCCAGGCAGCATGGCCTCCAGAGCACTGGGCATGACTTGGCAAAAGTTAGAAACAGGTTGATCAGCCAGTTAACAAGGGCATGATCATGAGGCATTTTGCTGATAACTTTTTAAAATATAAACACTGTGGGTGTTTTTGGCTGTGTGACAGACAGCACCTTGTCCCTTCTTGCAGGAGCCCACATACAACCCTCTATCCAGCCCGTTGGATGTGACCTCTTGTTCCATTTCAGAAAAGCTGACCATTTGGTCTGCATCCCAATCTTGCTTTGTCCTTGCTCTTGTTCCTTGTCTGAGAAGCTTGAGGTGTGACTACAAGGTAAGATTGCTCTTGGGTCCCCCTGAGGTATTCTTAGTAGGACTGCTCTCTGACAGGGCAAAGGAGTTGCATGGCCCCATTGAAAATAAGTGATTTCCAGTGGATTCTCTGAACAAGCTAAGAGCACTTGATAATCGAGGAACGCTCTTCCCCTCACCCCCCAACCCTTCCCTGGGGTTGCTGTGTGATAGGTGGGAAAGGCTGTTTTTAAAATGCTCATGTGTGTTTGGAGGCAGCGGCCACGAACTATATGAAGTCATTATCTATTTGTTTCCTCCCTTAGAAGTTGGATGATGTGAGAGAACTCGGCAATGTGGAAGCACTGTCCACGGGAGGAAAGAGACACAATAGACAGGTCAGGGAAAGTTTCAGACCCAACACAAAAGGAGACGTATGAGGGCGGGGGGACTGAACGAGAGAAGAGGTTACCTTGCACCGGAAAAATGGTCCATTTCCTTGCAAGCAGTTAGAGTCAACATTTTGACTCTAAAAGGGAAAATAATTGCTGCTCCCAGGGACCTGGGTTCTGCAGTGAACAGCTGAGAAGACAGATCCTAATCTGTCTCTAAGAGCCTAGCACCCACCATGCCCTGCCACTCCCAGATATCTGGCTTAGTGTCCTAGGAAGGCTGGACAGTCCCACTCCTGAGGTCCTAAGTGGAGCTGGAGCCAGCCCTTGGAGAGCCTCCTCTGTCGTGATGCAGATCTCAGGCTAGGACGGGGGAAGAACCCCTATGATGGTGCCTGCTGAGCATCCTGGCCTGTCAATCACGGAAGCTGCAAAACCTCCCAGAGGAGAAGCAGGGTGGGGCAGTGAATTAAGCTGACTGCCACAGGCGGCATTCCAAAACCCCAGCCATACAAACATCCCTCTCTCAGCTCTGACCCTCCTGTCGCAGGCCAGCAGGCCAGTCCCTCCCAATGTCCTAACAGGCTGCTTAGGAAACCACCTTCAGTCCTGAGGACAGACTGCCTCTGCGCTTGGACAGCAGTCTCTGGAGCCAGTTGGGATGTGTCTGAAACAGTGTGGCCAAAGCTGCCCTCCTTTTAGTCAAACGCAGCATTTCTCAGCACAGTTCACAGGATTTGCAGTGCCATCCAAAGGAACATCTATCATTTATAGTTATTTTATATTAGAAAAAAAAAATCACTAGCAATTTGCTGGATGTTATTGCTTAGGAAAGTGGTTCTCAGAGTCAGTCTGAAGCCCCACACCTACTGCATCAGACATCTGAGAATGGGACCCAGCCGCCTCTGAACAGCACTCCCTCCAGCTGATCTGATGCTCAAGCTGGTGCGTGCTGACTCAGGATGAAGCTGAGGAAGAGTGAATCTATCAAAGAGACACATGGACAGGGCAGAAGCTGTGAACACTGTTGGGGAACAGTGGTCTAAGGCTTCACGGCCTCAAAAAGGACAATGGATCCCCTCTGAAAGATGTGAACTTAGCTGTGGTTTTGCACAGAGTGGCTGCCGGAAGACGGCTATGGCAGGTGGGGCCTGTCGGGCTCAGGAGGCCTCTGCCGGAACTCACGTACTCCGTCCAACTACAGCTGAGACAGACGGGTTCTTGCTCTCGTGGAATCTGTCTCCACGCTTTTTCTTAGGAGAGACTGGGAAGTGAACTGGGATCTGTGTCTCCATGAGGAGAGCCCCAGAACTAGACAGGAAGACAGAACGAGGAAGAGCGCCTAAGGGAGGAGTCAGACTTAAAACACCTACCGCAGGGAGATGGGCAAAGCCTCTCCATCAGCCACCCCAAGTGATGGGGCTCCCAAGGCAAACTGGGAGCACCTGGCTTCTACGGGTGTCTCAGGGCCGTGAGAACAAGAGAATGTTCACTGAGCACTCTGGGAAGCTACTTATATGTATTGTCTCAACCTTGTGAGATGAGTTATCTTCTAATTTACAGATAGGAAACCAGAGGCACAGAGAGGTGAAATAATTTGTCTGAGGTCTCAGTGAAGAGGTGACCGCAGTCAGGATCATCTGCTGGCCGGCCCACCTGGCTCCGGAGCTGTGCTTCCTTCCAGCACGCTGCGTTGCTCTTAGGTGGCCTCCACCCACCTTGGTCTTCATTCCTCCTCTGCCAGATGTAAATATTCACCCCCCTACATTACAGCATCTTGGCACTTCACAGGGTGGTCTGCACATGCTCTTCACAGCACAGAAGCCGCATCCACGTGGAATCCACCGTCTGCCATGCCGCTTCTCATGCAGGACCTTGGGAAAATGTTACCTGGCCGAGGGGAGCAATGACAAAGGTGGTCAAACCACCTCAGAAAGACTTAGGCCAGGTCTGGGGCCACTCAGACTCTGGGGCTTTCAGGGGACAGACCAGTTGCCAACAAACAAACACTCTAAGCCTAACTCCCAAACATAGCCATACAACATGGCCAGAAATCAGCGGGGTCCCTGGGCTAGGGGAGGTCTGAGCATTTGCGGTTTTCTTAGCTGGAGTCTGATTCCGCCTTTAGCCACATTTACAGTGTTCTTGTCCATGAAGCCGAGGAGTCTGTGAGCAGGAACGTAACTTGCCCAGGGCCCCCAGGAGAATTTTCAGGCATATGTTCCCAAATCGCCAGCACATTTCTAACAACTGACCAGGTGAGCATGTGTTCACCATATAGGACAGAGACGCCAACCAGACAGACCCCCCCCCCCACCCCAGGGCATATTTGCACAGAAAAACAAAGGCCCAAGGGGCCTTCCTACAGAGAATCTCTGGCCATTTCCTGAGGCCTTTGGGAGATACAGCAAAAGCACAGTCTGAAGAAGTGACAGGATTCAGATAGATCCTCACTCCATAGTGGCACCCACTGCCCACTGATCCCTCCAAGCTCAGCAGTGTCAAAGGTCAGAGAGAGAGACGCTCCACCGCTACTTCTGCAGCCTCAGGACGGGAGGACATCCCCAATGAGCAGAAGGCTGGAGCCAGCGCGACTGCAGCAGGCAGGCTTCCAGGGGAGGTGGGGGCCGGGGGCGTGCCTGAGCCTGCCTGCACCCCACCAAGCTCCAGGCTGTTGAGAGCATACCTCAGAGCTCAGCTTTACAATGGAGAGCACCACTGTGTGCACCGCAGACACAGCTGTGGAGAACTGCGTGTGAAAGGGGTGGGGAAAATGAGATTTGTGTCTGGACAGAGGGCTGGGGGGTAACTTGCAAATTTTTCACAATTTACTTTTATTTATTTTTAAAGATTGGCACCTGAGCTAACATCTGTTGCCAATCTTCTTTTGTTGTTGTTTTCCCAAAGCCCCCCAGGACATAGTTGTGGATTCTAGTTGTGAGTGCCCCTGGTTGTGCTATGTGGGACGCCACCTCAGCATGGCCTGATGAGCAGTGCCATGTCCGCGCCCAGGATCCGGACCACCGAAACCCGGGGCCACCGAAACCCGGGGCCGCCGAAGCGGAGCGTGTGAACTTAACCACTCGGCCATGGGGCCGGCCCCTCACAGCTTACTTTTAAATTTAAAAATCACTTTTAAAATTAGCACTGCACAAAGCCTACTTTACTGTTGTCACTGCAGGCCGAGTGGGTGTTTCCATCAAAGTAGATTTTGACAAACATGAAAGAATGTACAAAGGAAACATTTTAAAAATGTCACACTTGGGTTATTAAGCACCTATTAAGCAAAGCAACACAAACTGCCTAAATTATATATGACACTTGCTAGTAAAAATTGGGATGCCACTTAAATTACAAAAAAGTCTAATTAGAAAATGTCTTAAAATTCTATTTTCACATATATATTCCATATTTACACACTGTGTATATGTGCATTAATCAGAGCACTGCAAGTACACATGACAAAGGAATTCCAGGAAAATCACTGCTGCTCTCACGCCCTGAAACCTCACTCCCTCCTCTTTGAGTTCGCCACTGCCTCTTCAAAGGACGAACATTTCTTTAAAAGCTGATTCAAGAAAATTGGCTAACTCCTTCCTGCCAACCCAGCAATGCTGAAGTGCGTGGCAAATTCATTATTTATGGATTTGGGAATTCCGTGTTAAGTTCTTCTTGTCTGTTTCTAAGGGTGCACTTAAGCACTTCAACCAGACATGGTAGACACGTTTCTGAAGGTGATTACATGCAAACAAAAAGCTACACACCTCCATCCTCAGGTTTATTTCCTGGATGGGCATCTACTGCGCTCGGCTTAGCTCCTGGGCAGCAGGCAGCAGCACACTCCTCCTAAGCCCTGGCCCACTTCTTGTCCTGTTGCTCACAGCGATCCCAGACTCCCTCCTGTCCCTAAGAAGCCTTGGATCCAGGCCAAGGCCAAGGCGGCCGTATTGGGCATTTGCACCACAAAGCCATGCACGTTAGTTCACTGAGCCACGGAAAAAAACCTAGATTCGGAAGTGACTCTTTTCTAAGAGCTGTAGTTCACATTTCTCAGGCTCAAGGCGGCCTTTAAAAAGAAAACAAAAACTCCAGTTAAGAGGAAATCATCTTTACTCATAAAAATCTCTTTGTGATAAGAGTAACTTGACAAAGGCATGACATATTGTCAACACACTCACTGTGGGGTGACTGAGCCCCAAGCTTGTCTATCCCAAGGACCACAGGAGTCTCTGCCTTTGAGGATCGATGCTCCACAAATCCTAACACCCACAGTCTTATGGTGGCTGACTTACAGCACCTTTATTTCAGATCTGCCTCTCAGGTGCCTTCCTGTCTGCTTTTCTGCCTACAGTCTGGACACCAGGAGTGCATACACTGTCCCAAGGGCAGAAGTACCTAGTTGTGGCTCAAAGGTTCTTGCAATTTTTTTTTTTGCTGAGGAAGATTCACCCTGAGCTAACATCTGTTACCAATCTTCCTCTAGTTTGCATGGGAACTGCCACCACAGCATGGGCACTGATAAGTCAGTGGTGTAGGTATGCGCCCAGGAACCAAAGCCCTGGCCGTGGAAGTGAGCACACCAAACTTAACCACTAGGCCACTGGGGCTGGCCCTCTTGCAATTCTTAAAGACAGATCGTGTTGGGATAAAATTGCAAACTCTTGATTCTCAGGCAGCTCTCAAAGCCCATTGAGATGGCTAAGAGGTACTGCTGTCAGCGAGTCCTCAGCAGGGAAGGACAGCTACAGGGTCTTCCCAGGGCCAAGGGTGGTTTGAGAGGTTGCAAAGAACATTCAAGGACATGCCATCTGGGCGTCTTTCCAAAGCAGTCAGAGATGTGTCACCTTCAAAAACCGTTTGTCAGAGGAACCTGGAAATCCTTCCTAACAACATCCCTGATATGAAGGGGAAATTTCCCCTTTTTGGAGTGCTGTCAATGAGGGCCAAGTGGAGACAGCCAACTAGAAGTTGTGGCTGACGCCTAAGACTACCGTCCCACCCTGCCCCTCTCCCCCACAGCATGGAGGGCCAGGCGGACAGCCCGTGAGGCAGCGCATCCCCAACAGACACCTAGTGGAGGGCAGAAGTGGCAGGTGGCAGGGGAAGAAGGTGGCCGGCAAGGCTGCAAGGTTGGCTGTAATCTCAACATTGGAGAAAGTACTAAACACAGAAGGGGGAAGGCTGTGAAGAACCCTGAGGGGCCGGCGTATCGGTGTAAGAGCATGGCTTTAAAAAATACATACAATACATGTGTGTATGTACATATGCACACATACGTCCAGACACACAGACATACTTCCTAGCTGGCTGCTCAGAGCGCCCAGAAACAACACCCCTGCAGCAGTGGGTGCTCAGAGCACCCAGGTCTTGCTTTCTAAATGTTGTCACTAAAATGGACCAGGGCTCCGTGGAGAAATGCGGGGGTCCAGGACTGGGGAAGCGCAACTGTCCGCTCTGCCGCCCGCTGCATTTATCCCGGCAGGGTTGAATCCCCTTCTGCCCCTAGCATTTCCGCGTGACCTTCTGATCACTTTTGGTTATTCTGCAAGTTCAATCCATAGGCTGGTTTTACAGTGAACAACCTTTACGAGCATCTTCTAAAGTTAGGAAACAGAAAACCACCAGCCCAGTCCTCAGCCAGGCTAAGCCAGGCTCACCTTTACTGCTCTGAGGGCGAGCACGCCCGAGCGCAGTGGGAGCCTCACGGTGTCAGAAGTCTCTCCCTAGGTCGCTTCTTTGGGCAACAATGTCAGCTTCAGGTGAGGCACCTCCCTGCACCCAGCACCCACAAGCCTCTCTGGCAGCGACCCCCCCCATGCCTCCGTGCCCTCACTTCTTCCCTGACCTCTTTAGTTACTGCTCAACAGGACCAAAAATTCATTAGTAGCTGTTTATTGATCAATGGTTTGATATAAAGTTATTTCAGATCTTCAGAATTTGCCCAAATGGAATCACAAGCATTACAAAGTTCTTTTTCTTAAAAATAAAAAAAAGGGTAAGGGGTAGGTTGGGAGGGCACCAACCTAGCAGTAGTGGCATTTGAGAATAAATTAACAAAAAAAATTTAGTATTACCATTTATTGGTGACAAACACTAAGTTTTACTTACATTCCATGGGGAGAAAAAATTCCAGCGTAAACAACGAATCGAAGCCGTACTGAGCTCGCAAGGCCACCGCGCTTTCACCAGGCCGGAGGCAGGACCTTGCTGCACACACTTCCGTGCGCAGTAACACAACATCAAAAGCAACAAAGTTTGAGAGATAAACAGGCCATTCTTTTCAGCCCTGCATGGAGATGTAACCAACAGTATAAAGCACTCAAGGAAACCCACCTGCAGCCTGATATGTGCTACGTGGAGATCATATCCTGCAGTGTAGTGACCGCCATGTCCTCAAGAGCCATAAGGATAGAGACACAATTTTTTTTTAATCTTTAAAACAAAGATCAAAGTTCATTTTTTATGTCTTGTTGCATTTAACAAAAATAAAATAGAAAAGGAACCAAATGATCATTTACAGTTTAAAATTCCTAAATTGTCCAATTTATACAACTGTGGGAGACCTCATCAAGATTTCTGAGAAGTCCAGGACTGTTTCAGCTAAACCAGAGGGCACACAATTTGCATCACTGAAATGGTCCTGGGTTAGTCTTCAATAACATAAAAATGTATAACCACATACACATGGATATGATCTTTGCCGGTTAGATTACTGATAAAGTCAGTCTCAGACAAGTTTCTAAACTGTGCTATGTAACTAGATACAATTGAGAAACTCTCAAATGAAAATTGATATAGTGTCATTTCAATCAAAAGAAAATAATGAAACTAAGAATACATATCTCTTTTGGGAGAGAAAGCAGTGGTGACGGTGTGGGGACCACGGGGTGAGGGGCCGTAGCACGCCTGAAAGGGAGCTGGCTCCAAGCAGGAAGCATCTCACTTCCCCTCGTGCTGTCAGCTCCGGGGCCGGTCGAAGGCGCCTCTCCAGCGTGGGTGTCCAGGGTTTGTCCCAAAGTGTTTGAGTAAGCCAGTTTGAGAAGGGGTCGTGCTTTCTGTTTTCTGCTTCTTCTTTCACACAGCAAAGAAAAGCCCCAAGACGAAACAAAAAACCAAACCAAGCAATGAGGTGCCCAGGGCATGGACCTGCTGGTTTCCCAATGGAGCCGGGGCTGATTGGCAGGCCCCGCCTTCCCCCAGGAGCTGCGGCGGTGTGGGGACAAACCAGAGCTCATGCGAGCACAGCCACAGCAGCCTCCTCGTGTTCCCGCCTTCATCACCACTGCTGTCTCCAGTTCTTTACCCATCATGTCTCTCGGCCCACTGGAGGTATCAGAAATTCCAAATTTTCAAAGCAGTTTCAGTATTTTCAGTATATATGTTGGGATTTTATAATGGTTCGTGGCCAGAAAAGGTTCAGCACCTCCCACACCTTTAAGGAAGAAAAAAATGAAAATGACACCAGTTTTGAAATTTAAGACAATTAAGCCCATGTTAAAAATTAAAAGAAATCAGCAGACAGGGAGAATGCAATAGCACAGGCCCCAGTTTATGGTAACTGGCTGACAGCACAGTTTTCCAGGAGATACTGTCAAGTGAGAAAAGCGAGGAGGACAATGTGTGTAGTATGTTATCTCTGGGGGGGAAGGAAGAAAATGAGGGAGGAAATACACGAGTACACTTGCGTAAAGAAGCACGTAGGAAGGACATGTAAGAAACAGAAACGCGATGTCTGGACGGGCGTGGGGAGAGCGAGATGCGCGGGGCCTGCGTGAGGGGAGGGCCTGCCACGCGCACCTCTGCAAAGATTTCTCATTTCTGAACTATGTGACTGCCAGTCACAATCAAATGAAGACAAAGGCACAGCCCTCTGCCCAAAGCTTGGGGACCTTCCGGGGAAAGGGGCAGAAAGTGACCCAGGCAAGCGCTCACTACTGGCTGAGCAGACGGTTTTAATCTAATGCAAAGGAGGAACAGAAGTGCCTCTCCACGTCAGTCAGCTCACTCACACAGACATTGGTCCATTTCCTGTCCTCGGCATCTCTGTATTTTGTTGGTCCAACTCAGAGAGCAACTTTAAAATGTTCAGTGCAGCCTAGTGGGGATGAAAAGAAGAGTCAAACCACGGCCACCGCTTGGGACCAGAGCATCAGACACAACAGGGCGTTGAAGGATTCTATTGCCCAACAAGACAGGTGGTCCCACTAAATAACCCTTTTCTTTAATATCTGAATTTTTAATTTAAAATACAAATTAAAAAAATAAATTATCCAAGGTTACCTCACTGACTCACAACCTGTGAACTTTACTATATATTCCCTCTAGTATTTTTAACCTTGTGGTAACCAGACTATACAAATTTTATATCCTGCTTTAATAAAAACCTATCACGTTTCCTTGTTCGAGCACATTAGCTTCAGAGACATTAATCTGATGGATGCATTATATTCCATCAGGTAAATGCACTACAGTTTACACAGATTAATTTAATAAATTCCTTTTCTGCTTTAGTGTTTCTTACAACAATAAGTTCATCTCAACACAATACTGAGATAAGGGGCTTTCTGTGGCTGCGTGAACCTGGGCCTACATTCCTTGTTCTGGTGAGAGATGAACGGAATACCGTCTCTCGAGGGTTCCGGGATCCGAGTCCACTCCCAGTCAGCAGGGGAAGGGAAGGGCTGGCTAACACAACTGAGTTCTGAGAAACGGACTGAGAAATCAATCCGGCAAACTAAGGAAAATAAAGTCTTCAAAAATACGAAATCTATACAACAATGACCTGTCCTCAAAGTCTGGGGGAGAGTCCTTTCCCTGTCTTCCCGAGGCAGCCACAAGGCGAGGCAGGCCCGCACCATGGGGACGTACCATATCGTGGCAAGACTCCACATCCTTTCCGATGCCGTGGCTGATCAGAGGCGGCTGAGAGGAGCAATTGATAAGAGAGACAAATTCGTTCTTGTTGTTTTTGGGGAAGTCTTTGTATTCAACCTAAGGGGGAAAAGACAACTGAGGCCGGGGTCGGGAAGCAGTGACATCAACGGGGCAGGACTATGGCTCTGGGCCCAGCAGACGGGGAGATGACATCCCTCTCCTGGTCTCGGCCTGACACGGCTACACCAACTCCTGCTCAGTCAGCATAAGAGACTGTCAGAGAGGCCTTCTGCTGACGGGCACTGAGGGCTGTAGGCAGGAGAGCAAGGCCCCAAGGTTCCAGAATCTCCCAGGAACCTAGACATCTACTTAAAAACTCTGGTCTGGGGCTGGCCCCGTGGCCGAGTGGTTAAGTCGCGCGCTCTGCTGCAGGTGGCCCAGTGTTTCGTTGGTTCGAATCCTGGGCGCGGACATGGCACTGCTCATCAAGCCACGCTGAGGCAGCGTCCCACATGCCACAACTAGAAGGACCCACAACGAAGGATATACAACTATGTACCAGGGGGCTTTGGGGAGAAAAAGGAAAAAAATAAAATCTTAAACAACAACAACAAAAAAAACTCTGCTCTGAATGAAAGAAGCCATGTCCTACCAGGCAGACAGGGCCAGCACAATGAATCTGTTCTCGCTGAAATTTGTAACTCCCACTAGATTAGAGGCTGTGTTATTTTGGTTGGCTTGGATTTTTAAAGTGTTATTAGCAAAGGTCAGGATTTTCTCGTACCATACAGGCTTGTAACGCTCCCCACACGCCCCCCCTCGTAAGGCCCCTTACTATGCTTCCCTCACCCATTCCCCTAGACAAAGAACGTGATTTAAAAAGCAAGGTGCAAAGCTCCTTCAGAGGGAAACTGAGGTACAGACAACACAGCTCAGGCCTAAGAGTTACCTGGAATCCTTGGACTCTGGAAAGATAATCCAGCTGCTCAGAGGGTCTTGTGAGAGGTCCATGGGGTACGTGGCCTGAAGGGATGTTATTCTTTAAAATGGTCTCGGCTGTGGGCGAGGTGCCCCCATACAACAATTCACGGGCTATCATGGCAGTTACCGTGGCCTTGGCAGGATTCGGAGCTGCCCTAGTGAAATCTTTGGTGTGATGTCCTTGACTGACTCCTACGGCCTGGGCGACCTCGGGCACCATGGGAAGAATTCCAGCAGGCAGCTGCTGATGACTAAGATAAGGCATCCTAAACTCATCCTCTTTATTGCCTAGGGAGGGACAGGCGGACAAATCAACATGAGGCCACGCGCACTGCCTGGAAAGACCCTATCAAACCCCACGCTGGCTCTTCCTCGGCGCGAATGACTGCACCGGGGTGACGCAGAGCCGAACGCTGCACTCGACTATAGTTACCGCACGGAATTCAGTCACTCAGCTCTGCCATCACCAGGAACCACTCAAATCCCACAGTCACATTCAGATCAAGACGATAGTAACATCACACTTACTAGTCCCATTTTCATCCCCAGAGCCAGGTTCAAAAAAAGTTACTTTTCTTCCATCCCCTGGTTTCTTTATGGGTGTCTTAAAAAAAAAAAAAAAGGCCATGAGCATAAATCAAACTGTTGAAGAATTACTTCCTGCTGTCTAAAACAACACAAACTCCAACCAGCATTAATCTTTGGTTTTAAACACGAAGAGGCAGTCAGCAGAGAAGCCCACTCGAAGCCTGACAACTGCTTTGCTTGTGCTGCCCCTGGTGCCCAGCGGCAGGGCCTCCCACCTCCTCCCAGTGGACGCGCTCGCCCACGTCAACCTGTCCACAAAGAACTTCACATGAAGTGCACCGAAGTGAATGCTGAGCCTCTGCTCTGACTCACGGGAAGAGAGGGGCACATTCAACCGGAAGGAGGCGGGAGAGCCGCGACTGGGAGAGCCCGAGCGGGGGAAGGAAGCTTTTAGATTCAAGCTGAACAACAAACATTCTCTGGAGCTAATATCCAATTAAAAGGTAGGTGACCTTTCCAAAGCTAACAAACTTAGAGGGAAAATGCTACTAGATAAAAATTTTGTCAAACACAGGTCTCCTTTCTGAGAAGGTAAGGATGCCTATGAATGCTCTAGAAGATCTTGAATGAAAAACCCAAAAGCCAAGTCCAGGATCTACGCAAATCCTCCGATGAGTGTTTGGGGCTCATCATCATGGTTATTAACTATGTGGCCACTGCTGATACAACTGGCAGGTATCTGGGAGTGAGCTGCTGGTATTTTCAGGTTTATGCCAGCAGGGCCACTCAGTGGCTAGAAAAAAGGCCAGTTAAGGATTTCGTTGAGGGTACTGTTTACCAGTCTTGGCAGAGGAAACACTGTCAATATAGGATCATTTTCATCTAGTGTTCAATTCATAAAGAAAAAAGAAACTTCAAATCTAAACTATGGATTTGGCCCTGACTCTAAATCGCACGGTCTCAGTGCCCCAGGAACACCACGGCCTGCTTCACCACTGAGGAAGCCTGAGGCTGAGGAATCTCTCAGGCAGGCCTCCTCTCAGAGCACGAATGACAGAACCACACACTCGCTGACTTCCAGCCCAATCCCGTCATCCTCCAGATGGAGAGGAGCACGCTGCCCTCCAGCAAAGCACCCTGGACCACAGAGATGCTGAAACACGACCGTCAACCCGGAGCCAGGCTTGGAGCCACGGCAGCCAACTCCCCTTCTGACCACAGTGTAGCGGTCCAGGCCGGGGGGCTGCTCGGCAGGGCTGCATCACTGCCAGCAGGACGACACCCGGCTCTGAACTGGGCCCTGCAGGTGCCAGAGTCCCCTACGATGAGGGGAGGATGTCATCTTGCAATTAGAGAGCAAGGACACAGAGCCCCGAGCAGTCACCTTCTCCTCTGATTTGAGGGCTGGTTTGGCGGGCTGAGCCTGTGGGACTTTGAAACCAAGGATCTCCAGCATGTTCTCGGCCGCGTTCCGTTTAGCCACCTTCTTATTGGTGCCCGCTCCTTCTGCGGTATGGTTTCCCACCTTCACCTGCATAAAGAAGTCAGGACTCAGATCAGTGCTTAAAGCTTCAGAGTGAAGACTGCTCAGGAACTGGTGTGCTGGCGAAAGAGCCCAGCACTGGTCAGGAGCTGGAGACGGCTTACCTGGGGCCCTGGAGCTGGGCTGCACCAGCCTGCGAGAGCCTATTATTAAATATTCAGGAATTGGAAAAGCTGGTTGTTAAAGGCAGCCATTATTAAACGTTAAATTATGTTAGCTTATAATTAAATGAATTATTTTAACAATAATGAATACTTAAAACTTATCAGGGGCCGGCCCAGTGGCACAGTGGTTAAGTGCGCATGTTCCGCTTCAGCGGCCCGGGGTTCACTGGTTCAGATCCCGGGTGCAGACATGGCACTGCTTGGCACACCACGCTGTGGCAGGCGTCCCACATATAAAGTAGAGAAACATGGGCACAGATGTTAGCTCAGGGCCAGCCTTCCTCAGCAAAAAGAGGAGGACTGGCAGCAGATGTTAGCTCAGGGCTAATCTTCCTCAAAAATAAATATACAAATAAATAGAAATAAAACCCATGCTGTCTTTAAAAACAAAAACAAAAACAAAAAATCTCATCGCTTCCTAATTGAACCACATTTTACAATCCTCTATGCTTTTGCAGCTCTTCCGTCTGCTCTGTTTGGTGACCATTACATGACAGTGTGCTGCTGCCCATCTCTTCCCAACTCCATGGCCCGTGTCACTGTCCTTGAAAACAGCCGTGGTGGGAGCACTTACACCACAGAAATCTGCAAGTACTGCAAATCAAGGATTCAGTTGTTGTGCTGACTGTCTATTCGAGACTTAAGTGATGGAGAAAAGATCAATGCAGGTTAAGCTTCAAAAGCATGTCAAGTCTGCAGCTGTGACACTTTAACTAGTGTAAGAAACTGAAACATTCCTTCAGTCTTCAAAAATTATCTGATTCAGCAGAGAAGTCACTCATATTGTTTACAAATGTGTGAAGTTCTGACATATCTTCACTGTTTTACTTTCATCTTACATGTTAGTGTAAACAAAAATATCAACCAATACTCGTGCTAGAACTACACTCATTTGTCAATGACACAAGCAACTTCTTTGCTGAACTGGATGGTAATACAGCATTTATGTGTAGTTTGATTTTATAACTCTATTGTTGGTGACAGTCACAATGAAGCTGTAGATGTATGAAATTTACAATAAAGAGGTATTCCATATGTATTATATAGCATTTGTAAATTGTGTGCTACACATCCCTCCCATCAGTGAAATTTATCATACACATATATGTAGGTATGTATATGTGTATAGGTCTCCCCACAAACACCCCTGCCACCACACTACCCTCCACTTAAGAGTTAAACATATTCCAGCACATAACACTATTTACAATCCCCTTCACAGACCAAAACCAAAAGCCCCATGTCACACAACTGAGAGAGAGTCATGGAAAACCTTCCTTGGCCTGTGAAGAGGGGCCTGGGGTCGAATCTCCCAGCCATTTGATCTCGGGCAAATTACTGACCCTCTCGGTAAGCTGCCGCCTCCTCTTGTCGAATGGAAGCATCACTACTTCTCTCGCCTTCTGACTGGGCAGGCGAAACACACCACGCTAAGTTTTGGTGCTTTAAGTTATAACCCACTACACAAGAGTTAAGTATGCTGTTTTTCACCAGAAAACACTATTAAATTCAACTCACAATTAAATTAAGCTGCCCATGTGAATAACTGTTTAGTAAGCTAAGTCCAAGGAGAAATAGTCTGTACTAATCCAAAGGGTCCTCCCAACCTAAGGAAGAGCCAAACTGGACTCCAGGTTCTACAGAAGGATTAGGAGGAGCAGGAATAGATCCTTTGATATAACTTAAAAATTTATCTTCGGAAAAGAACAATATAAACCTCTAGGGGGTTAATGAAGAAAACAATTCACCCGCAATCCCACCACCCAGCACTCTTCTAAACTGGCGCAGTGCGTCCAGGCGGCTGCCTCTGATACAGCAGCACCTGTGAGGTGCACACAAGCACATTTTAAGGCATCAAATTATTGCAAACAAGATGGTCTTAGTATCGATAATGTTTGATGGCAGGGCGTGGCCCTCTAGCCCGACGTGCTGGACCTGGCCTCCTCAGGCCCTGAGATGGGCCGAGGTCAGAGAAGGGCCGCCCATAGCCGTGCCGACCCACCTGCATGACAAACTCCCTGCGGCGCGGGAGGCCTCGCTCCGTGAGGAGCATGTACTCCGGCTCCTTCTCCTTCTTCGCCTGCTGGATCTGGGCCAGTCTGCTAATTGGGTTCATCCCCTGGCCATATTCTGGGCTGCTCTGTAGCTGAGGAACAATTAATGCAGAAACCGTGTGCCATGTTAGTCACAGAAACAACCTTGTCAATTCAGAGATCAGGACAAGACAGGACTTACTTTCATATTGACCTAATGACTCAGAATTTATCAGATCTTTTTTAAACCCTTTTAACTGAAAGATGCTGAGTGAGTTTCTCTGATTGCTCTAGGGTGATTTTAAGGTCTTCTTAGCAAACCAACATCGACATTTCACTGTGAGTAGGCAAGTGTCACTGTAACGTCTACTTTTTAACAATAAATTTCAACATATGACAATAAAGGAAGAGGGAGAAAAAATATAGAACGCATTCTTAAACCTCCCTAAAGTCTGTACTATAAGATGGGTTCCCAGTTCTCTTAACAATGACTCAAAATCCAGAAACCATTAAAAAAAAAAATACTCAAGCTGATGCCACGTGGAAAGAAGAACCTAAGAAGCCCGCAGTTACTTCCCAGTGGCCACTTTCAGCACCAGTGAATCTGTACCCACTGATAGGAGTGACTTTCCAAGATACATTAAGCAAAAAAAGGAAACTGCAAAAGCATGCTAACTTCGCACGTACAGTATGCTAACTTGTGTGTGAGACAAAGGTGGCTCTCGATACAGCCTGAAGCTATCCTGACAATCAGAACAGATCCCAGCACTCACAAATGTCCCCACATGGACTCCTGTCCCTTCTTTGGTGGGGGTGGTGGTATTTTTTTTTCTGGTGAGAAAGATTGTCACTGAGCTAAAATCTGTGCCAATCTTCCTCTATTTTGTACGTGGGATGCTGCCACAGCACGGATGATGAGCGTTGTGTAGGTCTGCACCCAGGATCCAATCCCCCAAACCCTGGGCCGCCGAAGTAGAGTGCATGAACCTAACCACTATACCACTGGGCCAGCCCCTGTGGTGTAATTTTTGATAGGTCCATTAGCATGATTAAAAAATCCAAAAGAGGAAGAAGGTGTACAGTGAAATGTCTCACTTGTACATCCGCCCTGGGACATCGGTCCTCCCACGAATCTCCTCTGCGTTCAGAACAGCACAGCGGCCAGTGAGACGGAGGAAGCACGGTTTACCCACTCTCCCCACCCGGGCTCTGCACTGTGATCACGGGGGTGCGAAGACGCCCTCCTCCATGGTCACGTGTGCACGCCAGCAGGTGCCTCCCCCTGAAGCCGGCTCAGTCCCGCTTGCCTAACCGGGCCCTGTAAGGGTCTACCAGGCCTGGCGCGTGCATGTTCGCTCCCAGCCCTTTGCCTAAGGTCAGCAACCAGCCGTCTCAATCGCCCCGCCATCTCTGGGCAGTGACAACACCCTCTTGATTCAGAAAGGTTCTTACCCTGACTATGGATTTTGTTTTCTTTTTGATTCTGGGCTTCACTCGCTCAGCTGTAGGCAGGGGCGGTAACTTCTTCAGCTCCTCGAGAACAGCTATAGCAGCATTTTTCTTTGAAATCTTCTTGCTCTTCCCTTCACCTTCCCCCACAAACTCCCCAACCGACACCTTGGTCACGAAGCTCTTCATGTGGGGTGGGCCACTCTCCCGGGCGACCTGTTTCAGAGGGAAAGACTGAGTGAAAGCGTGACAGACACTTATCACAAGCTGTCAGGCACACTGGTTACCACATTAGGGCACATGAAGCACGGGGGAGGGGAACCGAGGAGCAGATCCGAGAAAAGGAGGCAGCAGAAAGGTCAGCAGAGGAAACTGTGATGCTGCTGCATGCTTGCTTTCTTCTCTTCTTACTTTTCAACCTTAACGTTCTTGGGTCTGATGAGTCCAATGCACTGAGGCATGGAAGAGGGAAATATGCCCTACCACTCCCTCCCATCAGAATGGCTCACGCCTCCCCAAGGCCACAGACTACCCTGAGTTTAGCGTGATCCACTGTAAGTGGCAAAAAGGAAGCTGGCCCGGCAAAGCCCAGAAAGAATTGCTGCAAAAGAGTTCAAGTTTAATATTTGCTCTGAGCCTCCAGCCAAGACTGAAGTGGTTAAATACTGGCTGCTGTGCAGCTGTAAAAGAGAATGAGAAAATCTTCTCTAAGACCGATAGTGACTTCCAGGACACAGTAAGTAAAAAAGCAAACTGTAGAAGTGTATCTATGATACCCGAACTTTTGTGTAAAAAAAAAGCGTTTTATATATATGTATACATACATATATGTATATATAGAGACATACACTTGTGTACATACGCTTATTTTTGCAAAAAGAAGCACAAGAAGGAGAGAGCAGAAACCCGTGGAATTAATTCCTTACAGCAGGTGGAAGAGATTGTGGTAGAGGGGACAAGATGACACTTCTGAATGTATGTTTCTGTACAGCTTTGACTTCTGGAACCATTTAGTGTTTTACATATTAAAAATATAAAAAGTCGACAGAGAAAAACACTAAAATGGAATATGAACAGAAACCTAACTGTATATGACAGTGGCTACATAATCACACAGAAGGAAAATAAAAATCAGATCCAACCTACACCAGCCAAGACCCCCTTGAAAAGAACAACTAAGGTAGAGGCTTACACTACCAGATTTCAAGACGTCCTATAAAGTCACAGCAATTACGACATCATGGGATTGTTTAAGGATAAACAAACAGGTGAATAAAACATAAGAGAAGGCAGAAACAGACCTGCACATATATGATCTCTTGATTTTTGGCAAACACACCAAAGCAAATCCAAAGTCCATTTTTTTTAAAAACGGTATTGGAGCAACTAGATATCCACATGGGAAAAAACTGAACTACAATCTTGAACTCGACCACAGACAAAACTTACCTGGAGCTGGAACACAGACCCAAATGTGAAAGCTAAGACTATAAAGCCTATAGGAGAAAACTTCATGAGCAAGAGTTGGCAGAGTTCTTAAACACAAAAGTCACCATCCATACAGAAAATAAAACTGCAGCTCCTCAAAACCAAAAACTGCTTTTTAAAAGACAGCACTTAAAAAGTAAAATAGGGGGGCCAGCCCTGGTGGCCTAGTGGTTAAGTTCAGTGCACTCTGCTTCGGCAGCCCAGGTTTGGTTCCTGGGCGTGGACCTACACGACTCATCTGTCACTGGCCATGCCATCACAGCAGCTCTCATACAAAAAAGAGGAAGATTGGCAACAGATGTTAGCTCAGGGTGAAACTTCTTCAACAAAAAAGCCCCAGATAAAATAAAATAAAAAAATAAATAAAAAGTAAAAGAGGGAACCCATAGAATGTGAGAGAATATTTGCAATATATATATCTGACAAGGGATTTATATCCAGAATATAAAGAACTCCCACAAGTCAATAATACAAAGACAAACTACTCAGTTAAAAAAAAACATTTGAACAGATACTTTACAAAATAAGATCTCTAAATGGCCAATAAGCATATGAAAAAGTGCTCATCATTAGTCATCAGGGAACTGGAAACTGAAACCACAGTGAAATACTACCCCCCCACACACACACACATCCCAATTTGGTTAAAATTAAAAAGTGACGATATCAAGTACTGACAAGGATGTATAGCAACTGGTGAGAGTGTAAGCTGGTACAATCAATTTAGGAAATAGTCTGACAATTTTTATAAACACCTACCCTTTGACTTAATTCTGAGTGCCCGTGTACAGAAGACGACTTAGCAGCCTTATTCACGATAGCTTCCCAGGCGAACACAACTCACATGTCCAGCAACAGGAGAACAGGTAAATTCCAGTTTTATATTCAAACAGTGGAATACACCTCAGCAATAAACTAAACTACTGATATGCATGGATGAGACTCAAACACATTCTACTGAGGATAAGAAACTCAACACCAAACAATGCACACTATCATTCTTTTTATATGAAGCCTAAGAACAAAGAAAAGAGATCTATACTGATGACAGAAAGCAGCGTCTTCTGGGCGGGTTTTAACTGGAGAGGGACCCAGAGACTTCTGGAGGTTATGGAAATGTTCTCTATCTTGATCTGGGTGGTGAATCACAGGTTTGTACCTATGTTAAAATGCAATGGGCTGTGCATGTAAGATATGTACACTTTATGGTGTATGAAGCACACTTCAACAGACTGTTAGTGTAGGGGAAAAACAATCCAAGTAACTTTGGAGCACAATTCGCTAACGATACACCTTCAGTATAAAGATAAAAAGAACCGCAAGGGCATCTTAAACTTTACTTAGTAGGTTTGTTGTTGATCGTGTTGGGTAAATATATTGATGCTGTTGGGACCAGATTCTCATAATGGGAAAAAGGAGATCCAAATACGGAATAAGGAAGAGAGAGGAAGAATCCTGTGATGGTAGATTGAAAACAGAGGTAGAACCTTGTGATTTTAAAAACACACGTATTTCCTAGCACTATCTGCCAGTAGGGCCTGGAAGCGATGGCTCCCCAGCAGCAGTCAGCACACCCAGCACCCTCATCTTGGGCTCCACACTCCACTCTGCGTAAAGGGAACTGGGGCTCCTGGGAGGAACAGCTGAGGCCATTTCTATTAGAATTTCCATTTCCACTGGGGCCAAAGCTAGAGCAGAGAAAGTGCAAAGTAAGGCTAAAACATCTGGTTGTATCACAAAGTAAGGAAGTTCTCAAGATCTGAAGAGGGGAGGTGAGAGCATAGGGGCAGGGACAATTAGACATCCAAATACAAAAGAAAGAAAAAAGACCCCTGACTCTTACCTCACAGTATATATAAAAATTATAACTCAAAATGAATCATAAACCTAAATTTAAGAGCTAAAACTATAAAACTTATGGAAGAAAGCAAAAGAGAATAACCTTAGGTTAGGCAAAGGTATCTTAGATAGGACACAACCACCACGAGCCATAAAAGAAAAATTTAGCAAACCAGACCTCTCCAAAATTAAATATTTCTGCTGTTTGGACCTCACTGTTAAAAAAACCAAAGACAAGCCACTGGGAGAAAATATTTGGAAAATACATATCTGATAAAAGAACTGTATTCAGAATATATAAGGAACCCTCAAAACTCAATAACAATATGACAACTCAATAAAAAAATTGGCAAAAGATCTGAACAGACACTTCTCCAAAGAAGATATTCAGGTGGGAAATAAGCAAACGAAAACATGCTCACTATCACTAGTCTTCATGGAAATACAAATTAAAACCATGAGTTACTACTACACACTTACTAGAATGACTAAAATTTTAAAACCTGACAATACCAAATGCTGGAGAGGACGCAGAGCAACTAAAACTCTCATGCACTGCTGTGGGAAGCTACAATGATACACCCAATTTGGAAAACAGTTTGGCAGCTTCTTATAAAGTCAAAAAGTTATAAAGTTAAAGATATACTTAGCATGCAACCCAGCAAATCCACTCCCAAGTATTTCCAAGAAAAATGAAAACATGTCCCTACAAATGTATGCACATATTTATGGTAGCTTTATTCATAATCACCAACAACTAGAAACAACCCAAATGTTCTTCACCTGGTAAAGAGATGCCTAAGTTTTGGTACGTCCATACAATGGACTACTATGCAGCAACAAAAAGAAATGAACTACTGACACACGCAACACAGATGACTCAAAATCTGCATTATATTCAGTTAAAAAAGCCACATGACAGGCAATATACTCTCTAATTCCAGTTATGTAACATTCTGAAAAAGCAAAGCTGTAGGGACAGAATCAGATCAGCGGTTGCCCAAGGCTGAGGATGGAGGGAAGGGCCTGACCACAAAGGGTAACGAAGGGAACTTCATGGGGTGAAAGATGTTCTACTCTACTCTAACTACAGTGACGGTTATGCAACTACATACCGTCATCAAATTGTATAAACGGCGAACTGTCTATCTAAATAAGGTGAACTTTACTGTATGTAAATTCTGCCTCAAGAAACCTGAGCCCCCGCCCCCCTCACAAAACAAACTGATGAGGGCATATCAAAGGACACAGGAGTCAGCTTGAATGGCAATTTGAACATCAAAATCAACAATGATAATAACGGAGCGACACTCTGAAAAAGAAAGCCGCAATGCACCTGCACTGACATAAATGAATGTAACTCGGGGTGCGGGGGATATTCTTTACAGTACAATGCCAGCTTGGAAACGCAGAAAAGCCACTTTTGACACCCAGCACAGCAGTAACCGACGCCGGGAAGAACTGTCGATGATGCCAGAACACCTGGGGCACGGTCAGGGCACAGCCTCCCAGCGTTGTCCCACAGGCCAGGGATTAACTACAAGGGGAAAGAAGTCTCCTTAGAGCGGAGCTCATCTGGTGTAGACCAGGGAAGCCAACATCACCAACACTGGGAGAAAATAACATTAGGTGATGCTGAGAAAAATCGATACCACCTCTGTGGTGTTCCGGCCAAAAAATGCACAACCTGAAACTAATCATGAGGAAAGAATCAGGCGAATCCAAACTGAGGGCCATTCTACAAAATAACTGACTTTTTAAAATGTCAATGTCATGAAGGACAAAAACTGGCTGAGGAAGTGTGACAGATTAGAGACTAACAAGATGCACACGTCTCGTTAAAAACAACACGTGATCCTGTTCTGGACACTGGAACAAGAAAATACTTTCTATAAAGGACATCACGAGGACAACTGGCAAAACGTGCCTACAGGGTGTATATTAGATAACAGTCTCACAGCAATGCTAAATGTCCCGTATTTGATAATTAGATTGTGGTTATTTAAGATAAGGTCCTTGTTCTTAAGAGATACTTGCTGAAATATTAGGAGTTAAGGGCACGTCTGCCACTTGCTCTCAAATGATTCAGCAAAAGTAAAAAATAGAAAATAAAATATATACATTTACAGAGAAAGAAGTGAATGTGGTAAAACGTTAACCACTGGTGAATCTCAGTGAAGGATATAGTCACTGTCCTATTCTTGCAACTTTTCCATAGATTTGAAATTTTTCAAAATAAAAAGTTGGAAAAATGGCTAGGAAAACTATGTGAGCCCAAGAAACGGTCGTGCTCCCGAGGTGAGAGCGAGAGGCACCTCAGAAAGAGGCCCGCACTGCTCGAAAAGGAAGAGGGGTGCGGGGAAGGGCCCAGCGTGAAAGGCACCTGCAGACGGATTCTAGAGAGCTCCCCCAGGTCGCCCTCACACCCCACCTCCACACTGATGCCTAGATTCCGAAATGCTCCCTCCCTGAACAGTGCTTTCCGCGTCCTCAGATCAGAGCAGCCACGCCCACGGCTCACTCCAGGTTCACAGCTCCACCCGGCGCCTGAGAACCATCTGCACTGCCCATTCACGTCACCAGCCCCCCGATCGACAACTCGAGTCTGACCCGGAAAGGATTTAGCGACCAAGTCACAACTGCCTTCCAGTGACCACATCAATCAGCAGCACCAGGTTTTCTAACTAAAACTAGACATTTTATCAAAAATCAAGCTGTAAATATTTTTCTAAAGAACTGTACAAATGGCTCCTGTTTTCTCCTATTAAACATTTAACCCAGCTTCCTATGTGACAGATTTTGCTACCAAAAACTTAGTCAAAAAAAAAAAAAAACTATTCTGTCCATTTATTTAGTAAATATTTCCTAAGCATCCAATATATGCCAGGCAGTCTTCCAGGTGCAAGAGACAGAACTGTAGAAAAATAAAGTCCTTGCTCAAGCTAATAATGGAAGCTAAGACGAACCTTTGACCTAAGTACTCATATTAACAAACTCAACACCACCTCCGACACAAAAACTGTAATGTTCTCAATTATTACTTTAAAAGATATTCACCACCAGAGGGCACTTCCACAATTCCTTTCACGTGCCTACTTGACAATTCCCTGCTATGTGTTACATATTCCTGAACACAAGTTTGAAAGCCAAACCTGAAACTTAAATAAAAGTGGAGGTGAGATGAAAGCAATCTGGTCCCCAAACCCCATAGAGCAAAAGCAAACTGGCAAGCCCTCACTAAGGTTCCAGAAAGTTTTGCGACTCTCAGGCAGGGTAGCAACTAGTGTGAGCAGGTGACAAGCTTCATAGCTGGCCCCAGCAGTCACCTCTGTGACCCTGAGGTGACCCAGGAAGCCAGGCATTTCCCACTCTCACAATCTTGGTACCCCTCCCTTCAATCTTTAAAAATCCATTCTCATGCCATACTAATCCCTCAGGAGGAGAAAAGGAGCATTTCTTCCCTTTCCTGCAATAGGTGTCCAAAGAGACCTTGTGGCTTCTGAGGGTGAAGCTCCCACCTAGTTCCCACCCAGCAACTAGTCCTAACTGTTGTTCTGCATGTCCCCTGTCTCATTACCTCCCCAATCCCCACCCCCTCTCCCCAACAGAGGGAGAAAGGCTGTAAAGGATGTAGGGCCAGGGAAGAAGACATCAGCCCTAGATCCACCTGGTGCTCTGCAAGCCAGAAGATGGACAATATCAACCTGCTCGCCTGCTGGGGTAGGGCAGGGTTGGTGTGGGGGATACGGGGCGGCCCTGCGACCCAAGTGCGACTCCCCATCCCACCTGCGGCCCATGGTAGGCAGGTAAGCACAGCCAGGTTGTAGGTCAGAAATCATCACCACTCAGCTGATGGATTAAGGTCTGAACTCAGGAGTCTGTTTAGGGCGCTAACTTATAATAGAAGGTATATATTTTATGAAAGTCAGGCATGAAATTTGGGGATTGCCTGTAACTGCAAAATGCTACAAAATTAAAGTATTTTACGGATAATAAACTTCAGGTAGGTTTTTAAAAAATAAATACACCAAAAGAAGTTTATGAAAAACTTAAAATTGTTTTAAGGGGCTGGCCCTATGGCCGAGTGGTTAAGTTCGAGCCCTCCGCTTAGGGGGTCCTGGATTTTGCTAGTTCGGATCCTGGGTGCGGACATGGCACTGCTCATCAGGCCATGCTGAGGCAGCGTCCCACATGCCACAGCTAGAAGGACCTACAACTAGAAGAAACAACTATGTACTTGGGGGGCTTTGGGGAGAAGAAGAAGAAAAAAATCATTTTAAGCAGATGTCCCAATTCAAATTACATTTGCCTGAAGTAACAATGCACGAGTTTGGAAGACTAAAATAGATATTCTTCATAACTTTGAAAGACCAAAGAATTGATAAGGAAATCTGCATTGTATATTAAAATAGAACCTTGCATAACCAAGCATGGAAATCAAAAGAAAGAATTTGCCATGTGTCAGACCATTAAAGGAAACTTTTAAAGAATTCTCTCTTACCTGCCCAGTCTATTTGGACTCACTGTGTCTTTGAAAGAAACACACACTAAATGTACCTTATTTTCTATTTTGAACTAACCACCCGTGAATTATTGTTTTTAGACCATAAAGTCTCCAACAAACGAAGTTATTAAATGGGTGAAGTGGGGGGCAGATGCTGGACAATGACAAAACCTATGTCCTTTTAACAATTATTCTGACAAGATTTTTAGGGACAGGTTGAGATTCTTAATATTTTGAGAGTAACAGATGCTTGAGTCTGATGGAAACAATGGACCCTCTCTCCAGAAGAACACACATGAGAACATAAACCAAGCTTCTTCAGACCATTTTAGGAGGTTCACAGACCACTGAGGCCACCCATGCTCTGTCGAGAGCCCCACAGCTGGCCGAAGTTGACAACTCCTAGAAGAGAATCAATACGGCTTTTGCTAAATAGAAAATCTGAATCTTAAATTTGAAGGTTCACATAAATGTGATTATTATTCCAATATTATTTAGGAAAAATCTAATTCCGACGATGAATGCCAACAGTATTTTCTAATACAGAGGCCTACATGTAAAATAAGCTTACCTCAAAATTCACAGGCAAGTTCCGTTTAAGTGCAATCTCAAACACTTGACTTATTTCAGACTTATTGAGATTTTCTTCTTCTGATTCTCTTCCATTCACCTAAAGGAAGAATAGATGTTTAGTAGTCAACTCTTATTAAAACCGTCCACACAACAGCTGTGAGGATACGCCTTAAAGGCACTGTGCCTTGGCTGTACGGACTGGGCACTAACCCAGGGAGCAAGGCCGCATGCGTAGCATGTGTCAGGGAACGTCAAAGCTTAAAAAAAAGGGTCCTATCAAACTTGGGGCAGTTTGCACCTCATAAATCCACCATACAATCCACACATAAGAGACCTGTGGGTATGAATCAGCCTCATCGCGGTGCGGCGAGGGGCCACACTGCTCAGGAAGGCTGACTTCCAGGAGCCCGCCTCGAGGACCAGTAAGCCACATTTTAGAAAAAGTCAGACAGACAGATCTATGTGGGGCGTGGCAAGTTCAAATCTAAGTCTCTCCACTTAGGTATGTAGGCTTCTTATCTGGACATAAAGCCCTTGGAAACCACTTTATTAAAAAGTATGCAGTGGAACAAATTACAAAACTGCTCTGTATCTCACACGTACTGCTGCACAGAGCAAACTCATAAAGTCTCCCAGACAAAGGCTGAGACTATCTTCGCAGAAGGTTCACTCACAGCCCTCAGCCAGGGCTGGGACTAAAGAGGGGCAGAGATCTTCTCCGTCCATGCTGACAACACAGATGTCCATGTTGCAGTGATGACAGGAGAAAGCAGACACGCTCAGTTATAGCAAAGTGCCCCCAAAACACAGCAAGAGAACTGTGTTTTTCTTTATATTATTGGGACTCTTTTGTCAAAGAATTTGTAAAACCCTATTTCCAAGATGAGAACTATCTGACAGGAACCCGTGGCTGACACTGCTGAGTAGGCAAGGTGCAGGACATCCAGGATTTTATCTGCTGTGCACTTCCTTACGCTTATCAGGTGGATCCTGTACCTACACTGCACCAATGTTTCAAGCTGTAATTAAAAGAAATAAAACTCCATATTTAAAAAAAAACATTCATACAATAAAGAATATAACAGTGTACAAGTACATTTATCCCAAACACTATTTATAATCCCTTGTCTCCTTCCATGATGATAATGTTTCTTTCCAATCAGTTTCACTTCACTCTCTGCCTGGTCAAAACTATTTGCATAGCATTTCTTGTGGCTTAATTAAGCTAAATGAACTTTTATTCTTGTTGCTTAAATCCTAAGGAAAAAGAAGCCTCGTAGTGAGTCCTTAAAGCCAGAAATCTTCAAGCAAGGTGCCTTAGAAGGCTGGGGCTCCAGAAGTTTGGTTTGAAATTTATTTTTAAATAGGTTTTAAACTAAAAAAAATACTGGGGCCAGCCCAGGGGGTGCAGTGGTTAAGTGTGCACGTTCCACTTCGGTGGTCTGGGGTACGTCGGTTTGGATGCTGGGTGCAGACATGACACCGCTTGGCATGCCATGCTGTGGTAGGCGTCCCACATATAAAGTAGAGGAAGATGGGCACGGATGTTAGCTCAGGGCCAGTCTTCCTCAGCAAAAAGAGGCGGATTGGCAGCAGATGTTAGCTCAAGGCTAATCCTCCTCAAAACAAAAGCAAAAACAAAAAAACCCCTGTACTTTAACAAGTAAGTCAGTCCAACAAATGGTGCTGGGAAAACCAGATGTCCACAGGTGAAAAAATGAAGCTGGATCCTTACCTTACACCATATACAAAAATTAACTCAAAATGGATCAAAGACATAAACATAAGGGCTAAAATTATAAAACTCTTAGGAGAAAACATTAGGGAAAAGCTTCATGACACTGGATTTGGCAATGATTTCTTGGATATGACACCAAAAGCACAGGTAACAAAAGAAAAAACAAGATATATTGGACTTCATCGAAATTAAAAACTTTGTGCATGAAAAGACACTATCAAGAGAGTAAAGAGAACCCACAGAATGGGAGAAAATATTTGCAAATCATCTATCTGATAAAGAATTTAATATTCAGAATACATAAAGAACTCCTACAACTCAACAACAATAAACAACCCAAATCAAAAATGGTAAAGGACTTGAATAGATATTTCTCCAAAGAAGATATACAAATGGCCAACAAGCTCATGAAATGACGCCCAAGATCATTAATCGTTAGGGAATGCAAATCAAAACTACAATGAGATACTTCACACCTATGAGAATGGCCACAGAAAAGAGCAAGCGTTAGTGAGGACGTGGAGAAACTGGAACCCTTGTACACTGCTGGTGAACATGTAAAATAGCATAGCCTCTGTGGAAAACAGTTCAGTGGTTCCTCAAAAAGTTAAACATAGAATTACAATGTGATCCAGCAATTCCACTTCTAGATACATACTCAAAAGAATCGAAAACAGGGACTCAGATACTTGTACACCAGTGTTCACAGCAGCACTATTCACAATAGCAAAAAAGTGAAAACAACCCAAACATCCACCAACAGATGAAAAGATCAACAAAATGTGGGCTATTCACCTAATGGAATATTATTCACCCTTTAAAAAGAATATAGGGGCTGGCCCCATGGCATAGTGGTGAAGTTCAGCGCACTCTACTTTGGCAGCCTGGTTCGGATCCTGGGTGCAGACCTACACCACTCATCAGCCATGCTGTGGTGGCAACCCACATAAAAAGCGGAGGAAGACTGAAACAGATGTTGGCTCAGGGTTAATCTTCCTCAGCAAAAAAAAAGCACTATAATTCTGAAACATGCTGTAACATGGATGAACCTTGAAAACATTATGATAAATGAAATAAGCCAGACACAAAAGACAAATATCCACTTATATGAGGTATCCAGAATAGGCAAATGGAGACAGAAGTAAAAGAGTGTCTACCAGGGGAAGGGGTGGGGGAGGGGGAGTTACTGTTCAATGTGTACAAAGTTTCTATATGCGATGATAAAGTTCTGGAAATGGATAGTGGTGATAGTTGCACAACACTGAGAATATATTTAATGCCACAGTACTTTAAAAATGGTTAAAATGGTAACCTTTATGTTATGTATATTTTGTCTTAATTTTTTTCAAAGCAACAAAAAAAGGTACGTTTCATACCAAATATTAACACACCAGAGATCATCAATATATTAACCTGTGCTAAAAGATTAGCTCATTTTTGTGTACAAACTTTTCTGACAGCTGTTTATTTGAAGAGTATCCAAAGATACTTTAAATAGATGAGCTATTTAAAAAAATGGTCCACTCTCATGCTAAGTAATTGTGTCGATGACAATATTCTCCTTATGTGCAACCAGAACAAAATCTGGAAACAAACTGGGGACTGAGGCTGATACAAGATGTCAATTGCCATGCATATATCCCAATTTTCAAAATTTTTGCTCATTATACCAGTCCAATTAGTTTTAACTTTTACTTTTAATTATGACCTATTCCAAACATATAGAGAGGTATAGACTACGTAACAGGCAATTGTACCGGATTTAATAAATGTCAACATTAAGAACTACTGACACCAAATATTTTTTCTTTTTCAAGGAAAATGAAGAAGCCATTCTCACTCTCCTTTCCACAGCAGAGTGAACCACTACTCTAAAACAGGACTGTAGCTTTCCCAGCATGTTTTTTAATGGACAAAAACAATACATAGTTATAATTTTGTGTTGTGAAAACTCACAGAAGTCAATCTGATTGCCTTTATAAATATTATAAAATGCAAACTTATAAGTTTATACTAAGGAAATGCTACTTCTCTATTTATATATCAAGGGTCCACGTAAGTCTGGTAGAAAACAGTGGCCTACTGCTAAATTATAAACTCTGTGCCAGTGGTTCGTAACCTCAGCAGCATTAGAATCACTTGGGAGCTTTACAAAGACAGACGCCAGATCCTCACTCCAGAAAAAAGAACTCAAGTTTTCGCAGGTAGGGCCTGGATATCCATTTTATTTATAGTATTTGTTTATTTTTGCTAGCAACCAGATTGAGATTCACCTCTCTAAGCCACTGCTTCCAAAAGAATTTCAATAGGGAGAAAGCAGCCAGTGAAATAAAATGCAAAACAGGAAATGAAGACATACATTTATTTGGAAGTGAGAGTGTGTTGTTCTTTTACATAAACAATTTTGATATTATCCGGATTGACAAAATGTTGCAATGCAGGAAGCAGTGAATGAGTCAAAACCAACCCACAAATACCATTCCCAGCAAGACGGGGAAAGTGGAGCGGGCCCTCAGTCTTGCCTGCATGAAGTGGGAACTACTGTTAACATCAATCCCATAGAGCATGGTTCAGCAATAAAATCCAGGCAACATTAGGAAGAGAAAAAACACTCTGAACCATTCCTTAACCCTCAGTATGCCAGGAGAAAAACAGTCATCACCGTTAACCACCTGGCTCCAACAGACTCATTTTATTTTTCTACATTTAAAATCGTTTTACAGGGGCCAGCCCCCTGACCGAGCAGTTAAGTTTGCACGCTCTGCTTTGGCAGCCCAGGGTTTCACTGGTTCAAATCTTGGGCATGGACACTGCACCGCTCATCAGGCCACTCTGAGGCGGTGTTCCACACGCCACAACTAGAAGGACTCGCAACTAAAATATGCAGCTATGTACTGGGGGGATTTGGGGAGAAAAAGCAGGAAAAAAAAAAAAAGATTGGCAACAGCTGTTAGCTCAGGTGACCAATCTTTAAAAAAAATAAAAAATAAAATCATTTTACAAATAATACACAGAATAAACAGACAACAAAAATCATTTCCTTAGAGGTTTTACTAAGAATTTAAAATAGCAAACCCAAGTTTTTACTCCAGGTTTGTAGTTTAGAAGTTATATGTACCGGAACTGGGCAAGGTCCTTTAAATGTCACTAACTGCTCATCAGCTGGCACGCCTGAACCTAGAGCACAGCCCACTTGCCAGTAACAGTGCCAGATTTCAAATCCATCTCCAACAGGTTCTAGCTTATCATGATTCTGATTCTTCTTGTACTGGTATTGTCAAAACACACTACTTTTGAAATGGACTCATAATTTTGTTGAAGAGACAACAGCGATCTTCTTTGCACTGTAACTACACAATGCTTTTTCACTTTTAGATTTATAAACCCCCAAAGAAGGATCTAACGATGTTTTTCATTGTTACATCATCTATTTTCTTCCAATCACCTTTGTACACACACCTTCTTTTGCAAACGTCCACTTATTTTGTGGACAACAAGTGGTAAGAAATAAATTCTGGTGGCCAAACATTATAAAAGATGAAAGAATGTTGTCACATTAGTTTTTTTAAAAATCAGAACAGGACAGTCCGGGTTCTTGCGTGATGAAGTCCTTCCCATTGGCTGACCAGAAGAGAATACACATTTCCTTTTTGTACACCATAGAAATATCATTTACTTGCTGATTCTTGAGTTTGGGAAAACTTATCTAAGACATCTTCTGAAGACTCACAGTCTGCTGTTTCCCTTAGACACTCAATCTCACCGCCATCATCAGAGGCCGCAGTACCGCTGTCTCTCTGCATTCATCTTCTGATTGTTCTAACAACGGAAATGTCTTCCTCGGTCAATTTTCTTCTCTTTGCCATTATGCATGGAAAAAGGAAAATTCTGAATTCTCACCTGAGTTGAATGAAAGCTAAAAGTAGAGTGAAAAGATGGTGCTTCCAGTATTCTTCTGCATCTTCTTGAAAGACGATGCAAGACCTTAGTCAATGCAATAAGAACATTAAAGGATGATGCAATAATGGCAATTATTTCACTACCATATCACCCACCTAGGGATTTCATCATTCTTCCATTTTCTTATTAGTTTAGTCTAGCTTAGCAGATCTGGGAACATATGATGAATAGTGCTGAAATGATATGCAGGATGACAAACAGCAAAATGTTTCAAAATGTACAAAAATTAAGATTCCATAATGTAAAGATTTATGAAAGGGTCCAAAGGATCCACATGATCATTGTAATATTCTATTTTTAAAAATAAGTATGCTTTTCTTTGCTCTTTGTAAGATCTCTAAAAAAGAAGAATAAAAGTCATGCAATATCAATCCTTACAGAGCTTAGAAAAGAAACTAAAAAATGTAAAGAGGGTCCAATGGACCCTGACAGGAAGATTAAGGTCTCCAATTCCAGTTGCAGCCCTACCTAAAAATGTTTCTGGCCCAAGGGAATTAAGGACTCAAGACCAGGAAGAGCTGCATTTATTTATTTTTACAAAAGTAGCACATAAAAAAAAACTTCAAATAGTACAATTTTTTAGAAAAAGTCTGGGCTGGCCCCGTGGCCTACTGGTTAAGTTTGTTCGGCACGCTCTGGCCCAGGTTCAGTTCTCGGGAGCAGATCTACACCACTCATCTGCAGCCATGCTGTGGCGGCGAGCCACATACAAAAAATAGAGGAAGACTGGCACAGATGTTAGCTCAAGGCAAATCTTCCTCAGCAATAAAGAAAGAAAGAAAGAAAGAAAAAGAAAAAATTTTGTTAAAGTCTGTCTTCTACCACTATCATAAAGAGAAAAACCACTTTTAAAGTTTGATATAACATTCAAGATAGAAACTATGCACATCCAAACCCATATATACACATAGACACACAGTTGGCTCTATTTACTTAAACACAAAGAAGATCACACTATACATATAACAACAGCCCGGAATTTTTATTCCTCCCCACTCAATAGACTATGGGCCTCCTTTCATGTTCATGTATAAAGATCTACCACACTCTGGTACTCCTGGGATAATGCATCCATTTATTTAACCATTTCCCTACTAACGAACATTGAAGCTGGCTCCTTTTTCTCCGTAACAGATGATGCAGCTATGACCGCCTCACTCCTAACAGCTCAGACACTGAAGAAGTCATCCTTTATCACCACAAGCCTTCGATTTAAAAGTAAGTAAAATAAACTAAAAGCGCTTTCCCAACTCAGGATCTTTGCACAAGCTGCTCCCTCTGCTGAGAACGTACTTGCCCCTGCTCTTTCGCTCATCGTTGGTCTCAGCTTAAATGACCCTTCCTCAGAGAGGAATTCTCTGAATGCACCACCATTACTCCAATCTAAACGAGACATTTTTTGCTCTCAGAATACTTGCTACTTTTCCATCCTAGTACACACTGCACTTTTTTAATGATACTAATGTTAACGTCTGTCAACTCCATTCAACTACACCCCACAGCAGGAGGGGCAGTACTGCTGAGACACTGTCTGTCATCAAGGGACCAGCCCATGCCTGCCTGTCAGACAGAGACCGCTGGCTTTATTGGCTCTGTTCTGGAGAAGACGAACTGCTCTACCACACAATCACATGCTCTAACATTTTCAACGGCAAAACAGACAATTTGTTTCAAATGATCATTTCCAATGCTGGCAGGACGTCGGCAAAGAGGCTGCTCAGGCCCTGCTGGCTCAGGCCCTGCTGGCGGAGGAACTGGGCCATACGCGTTACTGTGCAATTCCACTTCTAGGACTGTGGCTCACAAAATCATCTCGGACACACGCAAAGATTTAATGACAACAATGTTCTTCACTACCTATTTTATAACAGGAAAACTGCACACAACCTAAATAACCAAGCCTCTGTTGTTGAAAAACTAAACTGTCATGTTCACACAACAGAACACTTTGCAGCCATTAAAAGTGCTCAGATGAATGCTGAATTTGAGTCCTCCATGGAAATATAAGTAAATGGCATGACAACATATCCATGATACATACTTCAGTGAAAAAAGGTGGTTACTGTACATCATCATCCCATTTTTGTGAAACACATAGGTGCATGTATTTACTTGTATATGCACTGATATCCACCAAAATGGGTATGGTGATTATCTTCAATTGGTAAATTTACGAATCATTTGTTTTTCCTTTTCTTTTTGGATTTTTATAGTTCACATGCATTACTTGTAAAAAAATTTAAAGTTACCCTTTAAAATATCTCTCTTTACCCCCTATGACCCACCTACCAAGGGGCCTGGTAAATCCCGGGGCAGCTCAGTTAGAGGAAGGCCAGTGTTTCAATTATCACTTCAAAGAAAAAGTCTTATCCTAGTTAATGATTTTCGATTCTGGAGCAATGCTTAAGGCCAGCCAGTCTTTGAGCCCCTTCTGAAGGGCTCTGTCTCTACTCCAAACCATAAAGAACTAGAAAAGGGGCAAGGGGGCTCAGGCAGATAGGAATATTACTCCCAGCAAAGCTCCTCATAGACGTCCATGAGCCTAGGGGAGCCCAGGGGAGCGTGGCTCCTACAGTCTCTGGGCCTGAGCCAAACAGCGCTGTTCTAGTGAGCGATGGGGTAGGCTCAGGCTCAAGACATCAACACTTTCCCTTTGCAGCAATACTGAGTCTTTCCAAGGAGGATTCGAAGGGAGGAAAACTGCCTAGGAAGCACCGATAATTCCAAGGACCTGTGTGGTTCCCAAACCCTGACAGTGGGTACACTAAAAAAGAAAAAAAGGAAAAGCCAGACACTCCTGGGTCTTACCCTGGCCCTACTGTGTTAGAATTGTGTGGGTTTGACCAAGGAATTTTTTTTTAACTTCTCAAGTGACTCCAGAGCAGACAACCCACACGCCAGTGTTCACGATCGTTTAACAACTGCTGGCTGGAAGGAATCAAGAAATACCTTCTCCATCGGACTCCAATTAGACAAGCACGAAAGTCAGGCCAAAAAATGAAAAGCCGCCAAAATGACTCAGATTACACTACCTTCTGCTCTTTTCACAAACCCCACCACTGAACAGCTCATCTTTTTACCTTCACCATATCCTCCTAAGTTACAGTCCATTCTCTTCTACGGGGTCCTCAGTGGACCCAGGAAACAGATCATCTCTGTTAAAGTGTTTGGTTACACTGGAAGATGGAAATGCACTGTATCAAAAGCAAAACAGAACGCTCCTGTGCAGCCAGCCATGAAGCCACAGAGCACCATCCTGAGCTGGGTGACCCTGGACACACGGACCTCAGCAAGCACCCTATCAAAGGTCCACTCGGGTTCCTATCTATCATCATATATTTAGCTCAATGTTCTGTGCAAGATCTCCTTCTTCTTTGGGAACTTATTTCTTGGGGAGGAAAAGTCAGTCAAACACTTCCCAGGGATGTTTTCAGGTGGCATTTTGTGCTGTGATTAAACAGCACTGTGAAATCTTGATGTTTCTACTCGGGGAGTTTCTTCCGGCCTTTGGTGAGAAGACTGCCTTTCCAGAGATATTCATTATGCCTTGGCCCTTCAATGGCATGGAGTCACTGATTTTCTAAGACCCATATTCCCATCACAAAGTCACAAAGAGTTAAAATCATTTTCTTATTGTGATAGTTTTAAAACACAGCCCCCAAATTCTTTGACACTCCTCTCATCCAGAAGTGAGGTTCTCAATACTTGAATGTACCAAAAGCCACTGAACTGTACACTCAAAACGGTTAAAACTGTGAATTTATATTACGTGAACCTTGCCTCAATAAAAAAAAAGTGAGACTGTATCTCGTCCTTTTGAATGTGGGCTCTGTGCCTGCTTAATCCGTAGAATACGGCAGAAGCGACGTTGTGCTGATTTCTGGGCCCAAGCCTTAAGAAACTGGCAGCTGCTTCCATGTTCTGTCTTCTAGGACACTCACTCTCGGAACCCCACCACCACATGGTGAGGATGTACAGGCAGTCTGTGTGGAGGTTAACTAAGAGAGGAACTGAGGACCTCAGGCCCGGGCCCCTGCTTAGTTCCCAGGCAACGGCCAGCAGCACCTTACAGGCCATGTGAGAGAGCCATCTTGAAAGTGGGGTCTCCAGCCCCCGCAGAGCTGCCTCAGCCAAAGCTGCATGGAGCAGAGACAAGCTCCCCCTGCCAGGCCTGCCTAAACTGCAGATGTGTGAGCAACACAAATGCCTGCAGGTGTTTAAGCCACTAAGCTTTGTGCTGGTTTGTTACGCAGCAAGACAGAACTGGCACTTTGATACCATAAAGAGTGGCTAGTGAAAATGGCTTCAGAAAACTCTCCAGCCTGGTACCATAAACCACCGCAGATTCTGACAAGCACAATCTTTATCACTGAAGAATTCATCCATGCCTGTTCTTCACAACTCAAGTCACAAGCTTTCTAAGATGGTCACTCAAAACTATGCCACAGAGTTGAAAAAGAAAGCATCTGACATCCTTGCTAAGAAATTTTTTGAAAAGGGGGCAAAAGGCAAGAAACCTTTAGAGTACAAAATCTTATAAGCTATCAAATAAAAATTATGGACAGCTCTCAATGCATCTTCATAGAAAAAGAAGCTTGAGCCATGGTCTTCCGCGCCGCCCTCCTGCTCCACCCAAGTGTCAGGAGCCCACTCTGCCCCGCCTCACCTCCAGCCTCTCAGGCGGGGGCTCGCTCTGCAGGATCCTCAGGGCTTTTGCAGCAGCATCGTGTTTCGCAGCCTGTCTCGTCTTTCCTTTCCCATTAAATTGTTGTCCTCCCACAGAAAGTTCAACTTGATAAAGTAAAGGTGGTACTGGAAATGGGTAAAAGTACCTAAAAATGAAAGGGGGTTAGGAAAATCACAGTCTCACATTGATAAGGCACCCATACATTCTCTGACAAATTCCAGTATTTCCTTCATCACGGGTCCTAATCACATTAATGTTTACTTGCCGGCAATGATTCCTCATCAGTATATCCAGAGATTTCATAAGTTTACACTGGATTAGAATTGTCACACAGTATGAGCAAATACTGTTTAGCAATTCAAACTTATTTGCACAAAATACACTGGCTGACAAATTACCTGAGTTCAATTTATAAAGCTAATCCATGTTGACAAAATCTGAAATGAATTAGGCTTTCGCTGAGACAAAAAACTTAACTTGCTCTACTTTCTCATATCTGAGATTCACACTTGTGTGTCTCCAGAAAAGGCTGGGAATTTTTAAACAGAAGCCGTTTAGAAAGGATCCTCACTTCTAGAAATCCCAACAGCCTATAGCATAGCAGACGCTATTTCTTCCATTTCAGAGTTTGGGTTTTTTTTCTTTTTTGTTGTTGTTGAGGAAGATTGGCCCTGAGCTAACATCTGTGTCAATCTTCCTCTATTTTATCTGGGTCGCTGCCACAGCACAGCCACTGACGAGTGGTGGAGGTCCATGCCTGGGAAGCGAACCTGGGCCACCGATATGGAGTATGCCGAACTTAACCACTAGGCCATGGGGCCGGCCCCTGAGAGTTTTTTTGTTTTTTTGGTTTTTTTTTTTTTTTGAGGAAGATTAGCCCTGAGCTAACATCCACCACCAATCCTCCTCTAATTAGCTGAGGAAGACTGGCCCTGAGCTAACATCTGTGCCCATCCTCCTCTACTTTATATGTGGGACGCCACCACAGCATGGCTTGATAAGTGGTGCGTAGGTCCATGCCCACAATCCGAACCAGCGAACCCTGGGCCACCGAAGCAGAGCACACGAATTTAACTGCTATGCCACCCGGCCAGCCCCTGAGAGTTTGTATTTTTAAAACTAGCTTTGGTCCTCCCCAAGTAGGGCAGAGAAATGAAGACTTCATTTTGATCATCAGTCTATCCACTGTCTTATGACTGTGAGCAGGAGGTTTTTTTTTTTTTTTTTAGATTTTATTTTTCCTTTTTCTCCCCAAAGCCCCCCAGTACATAGTTGTATATTCTTCGTTGTGGGTCCTAGTTGTGGCATGTGGGACGCTGCCTCAGCGTGGTTTGATGAGCAGTGCCATGTCCGCGCCCAGGATTCGAACCAATGAAACACTGGCCGCCTGCAGCGGAGCGCGCGAACTTAACCACTCGGCCTCAGGGCCAGCCCCAAGCAGGAGGTTTTTAACACACAGCAGTTTCAGGTTTCAATTAATATTTTACTGCACCTGTGTATCAAGGCTACTTACAAAGCCCTTTAAGTTCAAAAGTCAGAAAGTACCCAATAACAATAATCAGGCAATCTCAGAATGCTGAGAATCCATGGTGCTGCAGGAATCATGCTCAAGTATCACTCAAAGCAGTCACAGGGGCGATCTTTAGCCAGACTGCGTGGGGACAGGAGCCACACTGCTAGTGAGGAATATGCTCAGGCCCTTTCCAACAACAGGAGTTAAAAGGGCGTTAATCACAGTTCCAAAGACAATTCAGACTGAAACCAACATCTGGCACGCCCAAAGACCAAATCACTTCACGCTGCACTATCTACAGATTTTATTATTCCACGTACAAGATCAGATATATTTTCACCTGTATTTAAAAGACACACACACAGGGGCCGGCCCAGTGGCGCAGCAGTTAAGTGTGCACGTTCCGCTTCTCAGCGGCCCAGGGTTCACTGGTTTGGATCCCAGGTGCGGACATGGCACCTCATGGCAAGCCACACTGTGGTAGGCATCCCACATATAAAGTAGAGGAAGATGGGCACGGATGCTAGCTCAGGGCCAGGCTTCCTCAGCAAAAAGAGGAGGACTGGCAGTAGTTAGCTCAGGGTTAATCTTCCTCAAAAAACCAAAAATAAAACACACACATACATACCTTGGGGGATAAGCACCTCCTCTCATGTTGTAGTTATAGGTGGACTGCATCCGAGAGTAAGGGTCAACAGGCTTATACATTGGTTTTTTTCCAAGTTTCATGCACAGTGCATTTAGCTCTACAGTAGGGGTTATGCTTTCTGCAACACAAAATCAACACAAAGAATTGTTTTTTTCTGACATGAGAATCACGGTCACTAAAATCAAAAAGAATAGCATGCTTTCTACTCATTGATTCATGACGCGTTTCAAGAAAGGGTCTAAGTACCTCACTGCTAGGCATCAGGTTAGGAAATCCAAGAATCTGCTATGATTTCGAGATATTAATATGCAGACAACAGCACAAAATATATTGTAAGGGCTATTAGAGGCGACAAGAACTTCACACAAGAAGTTATCAGTGAAAGCTATACATCCCAGTTGTCAGAAACAAGTTCCAACACATATCAAGTTCCATGATTAAAAACACCATGTGACTGTCTAAATTGTTTTACTGTTTGGGAATACTTAACCAATACAACTTTGGTTGTACTGACTTGCTGGGTTATTGGCTTATACTTAGAAGTATGTTTGTAAACACTACTTCATAGAACAATGCATTTATTAAGTACTAACTGGATGCAAAGCACTGTGCTAAGCTTGAGGGCCACCATTCTTGCCCCAGAGGAGTTCAAAGAACACAAAGGCCCTCAAGAACTCCACCAGGCTGTGGGCTCCAGGGACAGGGGCAGAGCCACTGAGGAGGCGGCAAGTAGGTGCTGTGTGGAGAAGTCAGACGAAACCTACAAAATATTCAGATATTTCCATTCTCGATGTTTACAGTGGGATTTGACCTGTGGTAATATTTGTTAGGAGAATGAGTTCTGTTTCCATATACAACAGGAGCAAGTATATCTCAGCTTATCTCAGAATTATCAACTTTAGAAAATACATACATTTTCCAATTTTTTCCCCTCAGTTCATCCAATTCATAAACCTTTAAAAATCATTTAAAAAGCAAACCAGCCCTGAAAGATTAGTGTCAGAGTACAATCACATTTAAAAACAACGCTTTCATAGCAAACACAGAACAACACTAGCAATGGCAAAGTTCAATTTAAGTGCACACAAAAACCCACTTTAAAACGCCTTTGTAGAATGTATGTAGGGGAAAATAAAAATGCCTTGATTCTGTACTATAACTGGTTTGACTAAATTTAGTGCATGAATCAAACTTATAAGAGCATCTTTGGGTTTGCAAAATCAGAGGGTCACATAAGTAACCAACCTCTCTTCCTAACATCAGAATTACATTTTTTACATAATTCATATAGTTGCATTTTAAGTATAACCTGAATTTCTTTTTGGTGAGGAAGATTCAGACTGAGCTAACATCCTTTGCCAGTCTGCCTCTTTTTTTTTTTTTTTTTGCTTAAGGAAGATTAGCCCTGAATTAACATCTGTGCCAATCTTCCTCTATTTTTTATGCCAGATGCCTCTATAACGTAGCTGATGAGTGGAGTAGGTCCGTGCCTGGGGATCCAAACCTGCGAACCTGGGCGACCAAAGCAGAGTGCGCTGAACTTTAACAACTCGGCCATGGGGCGGCCCCTAACCTGCATCATTTTATTTTATTTTTATTTTATTTATTTTTTGGAGGTAGATTAGCCCTGAGCTAACTGCTGCCAATCCTCCTCCTTTGCTGAGGAAGACTGGCCCTGAGCTAACATCCATGCCCATCTTCCTCTACTTTCTATGTGGGACGCCTCCCACAGTGTGGCTTGCCAAGCGGTGCCATGTCCGCACCCAGGATCCGAAACGGCAAACCCCGAGCCACCGAGAAGCAGAACATGTGAACTTAACTGCTGCGCCACCGGGCCAGCCCATGAATTATTTTAAAAGCAGCTGATTCATAAAATTTATCTGCAGTAGAGAATGAATTTCAAGAAAGAATACCACAAAGAAATCAAAAGCACAAGAAAGGTGTAACCAAGATCTTCCCGGATTCATTCCTGCACACAGAAGGCCTGGGGTGACTTCAGGTACTTGAGGGGTAACTGCTACAACAGCCAGTCCTCCTCTCAGCTGCCAGGTCAGTGGTTCCCAAGCTTTCAGCAGACACTCGGCTTTATTAGTGTTGTCCCAGCATGGGTCCCTTGTTTGAAGAGATATTATCTACTGATTTGTATTTAAGTTATCTTCTCATTCTTTTTAACGATCAGGGGACACTCTGACAATCAGCTTTCTGATCAACACATTATAATCAGTATCACCATACCGAGTTAAAGTGATTCTAGCTAAAGCCTACATTCTTGGCAATCTGTATATAATCTTATCAAGGAAAAAAAAACGTATTATCATTAAGCTTTCCTGAAATCTTAGAAATCGTTTGGTGACACGCCCCATCTCCCATGACCACTTCTCCAGATCAGTCAGGAGTCCAGGACTGTAGATTGGGTACCACTGCTTTAGAATAAGGTTAAGGACTATGAAAAGGTAAGCTTTTGCCACTGGTAGTGCAGAATCTGTGCTTTGAAAACCAACAAGTTAGTTAAGAAATAATTCATATACATATACTCAAAGGGTACCTCTAGACACACTTTTGAAAGGAACCTGTCTTGGCCCACGCATAATACCTGGATTCCTTCCTTCGCTACGAAAAGGGCGGACTATAGGTTTAGGAAATTTTGTTCCTTCCAAAGCTGTGGCAGCAGCTGTGTGCTGGGCTTTTTTAATACTAGTTCCTTCAGCTTTCCAGTGCTGATCTCCAAGTGTTAGCTGTACTGTAAACACCTACAAATGAAAATTGTGAGCTCTCAATTCATGAAACCTGATGTTGACTGTAATATGTCACTCGGACCTTGAACATTTTTTATGATCATGATTTAAAAGGCCAGGTTATTAAAAAGATCCCCCTTTCTGTTGTTTTTATAAACACAAAAAGAGATATATATCATTGATTAGCATTGTATACACTGCATGAAAAAACTATGCTTTGAAAGATGGGGGTAAGTACAGAGATTAAAAAATGTTTTCTTACACGTTAAAATATTAGATGCTGATTATTTAGAAGCCATCCAAAAAGAAATTGTCTTCAATTACTTCTCATGGAAGAAATTTAGCAAACTCAATTTAGACACACAGTAGTATCTCATACAAATTAAAGACAACATTTGTTTTGATGTTGTAAAGTGTTTTTGGACTCTTGTCTGAAAACACAACCCCATTAGGACAAAAACTTGAACAAGTCTGGGAATGTCAGGTTCTAAAATGTTGCCTTTTATTTTCCTAAGACTGCACTATTCAGATGTTGCCTCTACTTTCAGAAGAAAATCAGACCCAAGCAAAGATCTAAAAACGTTTCTGAACTCAATTCTAAAGAGGCATCCAAAACAGCTAATTTTGTCCTCAACAAATGCTAACGATGGCAAGACTATTTTCTCCTTTTTAAGTATAAAGGTAACCCAAGCACACGCTCCATTCTTAAAATTAGGTTATGTTAATCCTAGTAGTATTGAATTACTACTTTGTCAAAAAACTATGACCCATCATAGCACAGTTCTTTAACTCGGGTATGCATCTGAAGAATAACCTGGGAAGCCTGGGGAAATATACATGCCCAGGGATTTCGATGGAAAAGCAGGAGGGGAGATCCTAGCCATGGGTATTTTTAATAAGCTCCCAAAGTGATTCTGACTCACTACCTTTGTAGCTTTTATTTTTCTGATTTTCTTTATCACTGAATATCACTTCGTTTATTTATAAATAATTTACATGAGAAATGTTGGTTTGAGTATGTCAAGGTCATTTAACCTAGGTGCCAGAAGCAATGGGAGTGACTTCCCTTCACAGCTGATTTTTCTTGTAGGTCTTAACTTCAGGATTCCCTCAGTGCACAGCTTCCACTAAAGGGGAAAAATGAAAGAACGCTTCATCCCCTTGAAACATTAGGATTCTCCTGTATTTATGCTGCCGTTTACAAGGTTACTCATGTAAGCACCAATAGTCAACTCAAAACCCTGGCTGGCCTGAGAAGTCAAAAAGCAGAAGCCCGCAACACTGTGCGATCCCAGGGGCATTTCTGTGATCCTTTCATGGAAAGATACTGAAGGGGAAAATGCTAAAAAACAAAAAAAGAGTTAATTTCATGAACAGTCTTGCCTTTCTCCAGGACCTTCTCCATCCGGCATGTTACCACTCTGCTGTCTTCTGTGTGGAGGGTTGGTAGCAAGGTTAGAATTTTGGTTTTGATAGAATTAAAAGTACACCACACCTCTGACTTTTTAAATAGTCTATCAGTCATCTAGGAGGGAATAACTTTTCCTTTTTGAACAACTTGTAGGTAAAAAAAAAAAAAAAATGCAAAATGCGGTTATAGATTGAACATATAGCCAAATTACCTAAAGCACTAAAGTTCAAGTGAGAAAGTACATGTTTTAAAAAATACCAAACACAGTTATAATAAAGGGAATCCCAAAGTTAAGGTCTGCAAAAAAAATCCTGTAGAAGAAACAGAACAGTTATAGAAAATGACTAATTGCCTTCCGAAAGTAAAGAAACATTTCAAATATAATTATGCTTTAGAATAATGTTAAAATTAGCTTCATATGAGTGGGAAACTTCTGGTTTTCTTAAACACATAATTGCTTAATAATAATAGCTACCATTTCTCAAGCATTTACTAAGTGCCAGGCATTGTGCTCCACACTTTAACACATAGTCTCTAATTCTCACAATAGACCTATTTGGTAGGTATTATTATACCCATTTTACAGATGAGGAAACTGAGGTTCAAAAAAAATAGTAACTTGGCCAAGGTCGCACAGCTGGTAAGAAGCTAGGATTCAAACCCTGATCTGTCTGACTCCAAAGGCAACTCACCTAACCATGCTACCCTATGGCGCCTATTTACGACCCCAGCTGATGTTACTGTTAATCAAATGAAAAGAGAAACTTGGTATCATTCAAGGCTTGACTGAGGTTGGCATGTCAAGAAAAATGAGGCATAAAGAGACAACTCATCCTTAATTATATTATCTTACTGCAAGGCTAAGATCAGAAATAGGAGGCCCAATTCCTTATCTCTCATACTGTGTCCTCTCATATTACAGCTACAAAAGATAAAGCCAGATATGCAAACATTTAAGTTCCAAGATGTACATCAGCACAGATATCAAACAAGCATAAAAGACTGAATTCCTGAATAACAAATAGCACAAATTCAAATTACAGTCAGTCTTTCATTCTTTAAGATAAGGGGAATGACAAGAATAACTGAAATCAGAGATAATCCAAAATACTCACTTTGAGACTAATTTCTACCCCTCATCTTCAAACCTTTTACCTGGATTGCCAACAAGTAGCAAAACTGATTCCCCGTTCACCTCCTCTCCCTGCCCAGTCTAAGGGTCTAAGGGACACGTGCAAACAAGCAGGAAAGGAGCCAGAGGCAGGCTGCAGCCAAGAGGCCCAGAGCCTGGAAAATTCACAGGAAATCATTCACAAGTGCTTGAGAACTGCCTGTATCCAGAGTCCTAAACAAACACACACTAAATGGAGTTTTAAAAGCCAAGTATCCCAAAAAGAAGCATATCTTTTTTTTTACCCATTCTGCAAGGAGGAAAAAAGCAACTCGCCAAAAATCTATACTTTTGCAACTCTTTATGACAACCTCAGCAGTTTGAAAATACGTATTTTGAATTATAGCACCACTTGCAACAGTATAAAAAGAAAACATTCCTGGTGGGTTATAAACGCACAAGCAGTAAGGACAATATTTACCTTACAGTGAGCTGGACCTTGCTCACGCAAAAGCTTATACTCAGGCTGAATCTTGTTGAAACGGGCTAACTCATTCACAAGACACATTGGGGTTTTCTCTTTGGGGTGTGCCATGTTAGAAGGAACTGAAAAATAACGTAAGAGCATTGAAGTCAACTAGCAGTATATAAGACTGCTGCTCTCCCAGGGATACGAAAAAAGAGGGCAATCACACTGAAGGTCTAAGGATGCAGAGCAGCAGTGACGCAAAACGGCAAACCACACGGGGGGCGCAAGCCTGAACACACAGCTGGGATCGTTTCTGAACCAGGTGAAGCCAGGTAACCTAGGAGAGGGTGTGTCTTCAAAAGAGAGAAAATAGAAGTCAGGGGAACAACTAAACTAAGACAGGCAAGCAAGAGCTGCCATCAGATGAAGCACTGCTACCATAGCCAGCCAAGGGAATCACAAGGAGCTCTACTGAGCAGAGACACGCTGGGCACCGCAACAGCTGTCACTGTACCCTGCCCGTTATTTCACAAAACTCAACATGTCAATACCAGTTCTCAAACAATGACTGTTGTTTTCCACACAGTTAACATCTCATCCCTGGGGTGTCCCTCAGTCTTATCTTCAGAGGCTGCTATCCTCAGACCTTAACTATGATCTATTTCTGACAATTATATAAGTAAAATAAACTGGCCTAGGTGGGCGGGAGTTTTACAAAGTCAGTAGGATGTGGCTACAAGAACACATTAGAAGAAAAAGCAATAAATCCCAGAGGACTGAAATAGTCTGTGCCATTTCCTTTTAAGACAGTCTCAAATGGCAAATGTGGGGAACACTGAATCTCTGGGTACTGTGACAAGCACAAGTCAAGGAAGCTGGCTGGTGAGCCAGTCCAAGGAAGTCTAGAGGTGGAGTGATGGATGCCATGCAGCTGAGAGCAGGACGAGCTTACACTCTAAGAACAGATTTACAAAGTAAAGGAAATGAGAGGATGGAGGAGGAAATGCAAGGGAAATTGTCAGGCATAAGGGGTTGAAAAGAATTTGTTATAAAGTGACTCTGGTATGGAGACACACATGCTGACACCTCCCTTAAATTGGTTTTGCCACTTTGGGCGGGGGCTGGGGAGAAGAATATTGTTTTTAATTTTTTTTTCAGATGTTTCAAGTCTTTTCTAATCAATGAGCACATCTAATTCACTTTTATTTTCCTAATAATCATATTTGAATGCTTCTAAACTTATGTCCGTTCTAAAAAATCTTTGCTTCTTTGTTCAATTTCAAATTGGTCCACACTATGATTTCTGAAATCTCTGGAATCTCAACTTAAACTTACTTGTTCAAAATAAAAATTAACAAATGCCAGTGCACTCTTCTGCTTTCCAGTAAATCTGGCTGCCCCCTGCTTGGGATAAAATCTTATTGACGTATAGAAAGGGGGCTTACACATACAAGAGTTCTTTGTCAGTACTGGGAAATAATTTTACAAGTAGAATTTTTCCACATAACAATGAATATGCAAAGTGGTATTGCTGAATTTTTTTCTGCCAGCCACCACTCTATAGTAGACTAGGCTTTATAGTTTAGTTTTCAATTCTCTTTCTTTCTTTCTTTTTTGTGAGGAAGAGTGGCCCTGAGCTAACATCTGTTGCCAATCTTCTTTTTTTGCTTGAGGAAGATTGTCTCTGAGCTAACATCTGTGCCAATCTTCCTCTATGTTATGTGGGATGCTGCCACAGTGTGGCCTGACAAGTGGTGTGAGGTCCATGCCCGGGATCTGAACCCGTGAACCCCAGGCTGCCAAAGCAGAGTGCACAAACTAAACCACTATGCCACCTGGCCAGCCCCCTCAATTCTCTTTCTTACACTTTGAAACGGTCAGTCAACTCAGGCCTCCATCAACCCAAAGCACAACCAAGTGTTGCGTATCTGGGATAAAGAAGTGTGAGCAGTAATACTTTCTTCTGTTTCTTGAAGGTAAATGTGAGAGCTCCCTACATCTGCAGTCTCTTATCAGATCCGAAAACAGGCTAGGAAAACATTTTAAACAGAAGACACTTGGATTTGTACGCTTACCTGCAGCTGCACTGGTGGATGTAATAGATGCAGAGGGTAAAGCAGAGTTTTGAATAGGTCTACCTGCATTTTCAGAGGGCAGAGAGCTAGTAGTAGAAGGAATACTCATCAAAGGCTGTGAGAGAAGAGACTGGTTCTTGTTCAGTATTTGGCTCCCTGAGAGAGCGGCAGATGGGTTCTGAACTTGAACTTGAACTTGAGACATGGTCACTTTCAACAAAAGTGAACAACTGCAGGTAAACAGCTTTCAGTGCAGGTTAATTCAGTGCTATGAAGTCTAAAGTTCTACCTAAAAGTTGTAAGGGAAAGAAAATAAAAAGGTAAATTATAGAGGAGATATGTAATTGCCAATATTCAGTCAAAATTGGTGTCACCTACTCAAGTATGAAAATAGCCCCATTTAGCATGTAGCTATGTTGATGTATTAGAAATGTGTTTCTCCTTGGCATACAGTAAGGTTCCTGGCCTTGTGACTTTTTCAGTGTTTTTAAATGACTTAGAAAACCCACATGCTCATTTTACAAATGAGAATCAGTAGGGTATGATATTTATTGCTGAATATTGAGAATTATAAACTACAGCTTATATTCAAAAATGCAAATTTAAAAATATGGAGAGGTTTTCCATACTATACGGGATATGATAAAGGTTTCTGGTTTCAAAATTATAAGAAGCTGAAAGCAACCCAGGTTCATAAAACCATTAACAGGTGACTGTAAATACTGCTTCCACATTAAGGGCCATGTACCAGATTGGCACCTTAGAGTTTCCTTGAAGTTGACTGAAGAAAGGGGAATTTCTTCTGCTGTTTCTTTTTCCTTATGATGATAAAAGATCTATTTGTTTTCCTAAGAGGTTTGTTTGAGATGGTCTCATTTACAGACCCCAAACAAGAAAACGGTTGCACCCATATCAGTGCGCACAATCCTGAGAATTATTTGAACAGCAAAGAACATTCTATAGTGTTTGTACTGTTAAAAGCAAAAGTAGAGATGAAGAAGAGAGGAACAGATTTCAGATCGGCAATCTTACTGGTGTGGGTGGGCGGAGCCTGAGTAGAGGAGATTGTTTACTTCATCTTCTGAGTTCCAAAGGTTTTATTTCTAAATACATTTAAATTTTTCATGAGTCAAAATAAGAGCAGTTGTGCTCATTTTCACGGCCATCCTTCAAAAGCTGAAAATGTTTAAGCAAGTCCAAAGTACTTCAAAATAACCAGTGGCAACAAAGAGCAGAAAAAGCCAGCCAAAGCAGGAACCAGCAAACTAACAAATTGGAAGTTCTCTTACAGACTAATTGTTCGCTACTTTAATTTTTTTAAAAGGCTCAGAATGATTTTTAATTAAAGCTGGACCTCTGGAAAGAGATAAATGACCGGAGCAATTAAGTTACTTGAGGAGTCCTGGCACATTCTCTCTTGCCAAGAGCAAAAAGCACTGTAAAACTCAAAACAACAACAACATCCTCAGCTGAAGCATAACTTGGATAGCAGAGGCATAAACATTACCTTATTCAACAAAATTTCCCAATATTGCAGTTGTTTCTTGTTCGCTTTTGAAATCAAAACAAAATAAGAGAGGAGATCCACTGAAGATCTGGATAATGGTCTTAGCAGACAAGCTGCCAGTGTCAAGAAACAAGTCCAGAACCGTTTAGAAGTCAGCTATGACCTTGTTTCTCTGTTTTTATTTCCTTCAGCTGCCAAAATAAAAATATTTCTCTCTCAATCTTCCCTATCCTCCTCTATTCACTTCTTCTTCCTCCCTCTCTTTATAAACTCTGTCTGGAAGGCACTTTTCTATCAAAAAAAAAAAAAATCATAAGAAGCGTACTCACAACTTCACAACACCAACCACAGGTCACAGTCAAAAAATAAGCCAAAAGCAAAGTGTTTGCTCCGTAGTCTACCCGTATCCCGGAAGAAACAACCCAACTCTGCTCTGGGTGGCTCTGAGAATCTGAGACTGAATGAACTAAATTTAGAAAAGGTGGGGCCCAAAGGGATCCTTTTTGTCTAATGCTGTCTATAACAGGCCTACTGCCAGCAGTTGCAGTCACAGACATAAATACATAGGTTTTCTAGAAGTTGAGAAAGAGAACAAACAGGCTTTTACTTACAATTGTCTCAAAAATGTTGGCCTGAAGTTCACCTGGAGGAGTTATGTCTTTATAAAAATTGGTTGAAACAAGCAGTTCAAAACTGCAAATAAAAATTTTTTAAACTCTCCTAATAAGATTGTCTACTTTGCAAATCATTAATTTCCAACATGAACAATACTAAAATTCAACAAATAGTACTCATTTGCTAAAAAGTTTTAGTTATTTGCTAATTCAACACTTCTATGTGTCTTTAAGCCTGAAAAGAGAATCTAAAGCAGTGATTCTAAAGAGGGGGTAATTTTGTTCCCCAAGGACATCTGACAATGTCTGCAGACATCATCTGGTTGTCACAACTGGAGGATGGGAGGACCTACTGGTATCTAGTGGGCAGAGGGGCCAAGGATGCTGTTTCAAGTACACATACACTAACCCACAAAATAAAATCTTATAATGTAATAAGTAACTTACATTCTTAAACAGGAAAAGAAAATCCCCTTTTCATCTCAAAAGGCTCTAAAAAGTTGATGCTAATATTTTGCCCAAACAGACGCTCCTCTCTCAATGAGAAGTCATGCAGCTATCAAAGTTATGAATGGGGGAAAATAAATTCTTTACCCACATAATTCATAGAACAAAGCTTTTCACTACTGCCATTTATATAGTTCATAGCCACTTTCAGGGACTCATGGAATTTTGGAGATGATTATTTCTGTATGAATTTAGAACTTGTTGCTCAACAGTACTCTGTCCTGAAGATTAAATCCTTACATCAAAACTTGTCTTTTCCTTTAAACCTGTTTTAAAGAATTGCTATCCACCAAATAAATTAGGGATTCAAGAGAGATTAAAATGCTTTGTTAGAATCATCTTACAGAAGAACAATATTACACAGTAAAATTAGGCTGAAAAGTTTGAAACACAAAGACTCTTCAGTGTCCCCAGTGCTGGAAACACCTCTGCTAAGCCTGTGCCATGCTGCCATTTCCCTGCCTCCAGCACAGAGGCGGGCCTTTCATCTCCTGGGCTTCTCCTGTTGGAAGAGCTTTAGACACCAACTCAGGAAAACAGGATCATCCTATTCTCGAATCCTAACTTTACGGAGCGTATATAAGCACTCTAACACTAAGAGGGGTGATAGGATAGAGTCATGGGTACCTCTTTTTAAAAGATTCCTAATTTCAAGTCCCTCCAGGGTCTAACTTTGGCTTGGTGACACAAAAATTTTCTCGTAAAAATAGTCTCTCCTTGGCTGGCAGCTTCCATTTTACAAGTGTCAAGTACTCTTTAACAGGTTGTGGGGAAGGGGAACATGGACACATCAAGTCTACGACAGCATTTTTTAAAATCATACACGATGTGCTAAAAAGCAATCAGGCGCAAAGTGCATATTGCTCACTCAGCGGCAAATCCACCTAGGCCACACTGAGCGCGCAGTCTGAGTGATGTATTTAAGCACAAGAAGGCAGATTCTTCTAGAAATAGGTTACAGAACGATGTGCAATAGTACTTAGCCTTATTCACTTTCAGCCACAGACTGTTAAATTGTTGTAGTATGAAATAACTACTTCAGCAGTTATGGAAAAACATCACTGTTAATATTCAATTTTTTAACTGGATTAATACATGACTTATAATGAAGTATCTATACTTTTGTGTAATCAACACATCATTTCTTGCAACTAAGATATACAATTATGTACCGGGGGGATCTGGGGAGATAAAGCAGGAAAAAAAAAAAAGACTGGCAACAGTTGTTAGCTCAGGTGCCAATCTTAAAAAAAAAAAAATTTCCTTTTGTAATAAGTGATGTTTCCAAACAAGATTTTTTTTTAAAAAAAAAAAGAAAAAGAAAGAAAAGAAACATACAAACAAAAGAAAGCAGTCATCCCAATTCTGGACAAGCTTTAAGATAGCCACAAACATTTCACTAAATATCCCCACTTCAAAGTCCTTCATTAAATCTTGTGTAGCATGGGCAGAGGTACACAGGAGTACTCTAGTTCCTTGCCCTGAGAAAGCACTGGCAGTATCAATAGCAATTTTAGGATATATTCATTCAATATCCAACAAAAATGTTTTAAGCATCTACAACATGTGAACCCTTATTTGGCAGACTGTACATTCTTAAGTGCTAGAAAGAACCTATTTGTTAAACTTTTCCTCAAAGACACAAGAAGAGATCTTTAATTAACTAAATCTATTTATCTGTCCTGGTTTGGTGTTTTTTTTTTAATTTTTTTTTCTTTTTCTCCCAAAGTCCCCCAGGACATAGTTGTGTATTTCTAGTTGTGGGTCCTTCTAGTTGTGGCATGTGGGACGCCACCTCAGCGTGGCCTGACAAGCAGTTCTACGTCTGCGCCCGGGATTCAAACCTCCGAAACCCTGGGCCACCGAAGCGGAGTGCACGAACTTAACCACTCAGCCACAGGGCTGGCCCCTCTCTTTAGTTTTTGAAAGGCTCCACTCTTAGAGACATTTGTCAACAACTACAAAAAGCTAAGGAATAAACCACTTTCCCTACAATACCCTGGAAATACACACCTAAAATACCCATATCATTCCCTCACATCCAACAGTTATTTCCAAGATCCTTTTTTGACACACTTTTCTAGTTGCAATGTGATTACATGTTTTCTGCAAGTAAACTTACCCCACCCACCCACCATATCTCCCCACCTTCACCCCCAACCAGCACTTGCCATCCTCTGCCCCCAGGAAACAGCAATTCATTGACTCTAAACATCCAAACACCTATAGGCAAGACAGCCACACATAGAGAAACACAGCAATCATTATCATCCTACATAATCATTTCCAAAAAGACAAAGTCAATGTCAAGCAAATAATGTCCAATAGCAGGCCGATATATCAAATCACACAGTAAGAAAAGATACTTTAAAAGAAGTATGACAAACCTACTCAAAAGGAAAAAAAGAAAAAAGACCACTGTGTACTTGGTACTCAAGAGAAAGACGCAGGAGAAGTAGCCCTGAGGAGGCACAATCACTCGCAAGACAATAAAAGCGGCCAACAATAATGCCTGGAAACAGCCCAGGCTGCTCGAGACCTTTGCATCGGATACAAGTGACTGACTGCGGCCCCATCTCGCACCTGGCCCAATGCCAAAGAGGCAACGGAGGATTTTCTTTCCACTCAAATGGAACCATTGGGTGGTCCATTTAAAGAAACGTTTCCTAAAAAAGAATTAATTATTAATTGTTCATCCTAGAAAAACCATCACACAATAGTCTGTACTAAAGTGAAAAAAAAATTTAGCCCTGCAGCCTAACAAACTGCAAACCTTATTTTCTTTTCCAGCTTTGAAAGCTTAGCCCTTCCCTAGAAGAAATTCTTAAAAATAAATTCGAATACTTACCATTTTTGTAAATATGAAAGTGTTTTTAAAATTTAAACTTATAAAAACATATAAAAATGTTTTAAACCAATCAAAATGAATATCTGTGCATGATTTGCTGCCTATTTTTAAGAGTAGCACTGACATATTCTTGAGTAAGAAAGGGCTCGGTTCAACATAACAGTTAACTGGCTTTTCCTTTCAGAAAAGGGAATTTGTAGTCCGTAACCATGTGGCATCTACCCAGAAACACAACCGCACTTACCATCATCTTCATGCAAAACAGATCAGTGCCAAGACCCAGTTTCTAAGAAACCAGCCTCGCTGCTAAGTAGTAACCAACGATGTTAAAACTGACCAAACTTCTGAGTGGTGGCTTTCAGTTCTATTCCAACTCAGAGAGCAATTACATGTCCAACTCTTGGCAATCCACTGTCGGGTACCTCAGTTTCTCCAAAGCACTTTGTAACAGGATATTTGACAAAGCTTCAGTTGTAGCAATGTGAGAGCTAAACCACTGAAGGAATCCTGAGGCATGGTAACAGTTATTCAGTTCTTTGACAAACAAAGCATTTTACAAATTCAGCGTGATGAGTCAGCGTGATGAGCGTAAATCCATTCACTAAACTTTGTGCAACTTCTATAATTTCCTTGTGCTTCAATTTCCTCATCCCCAAAGAAAGTTGGGTTAACTTGTCCACTAATTACCACCCCCAGAGACATGGCATGACAATGTGCTTTCAGCTCCTGGAGGGGAAGTGCTAAAAAACACAAAGCGTTGCTAGTTTGCGTAGTGGACTCTGCAGTGCCCTGACAAAAGTCTGTAAAATCCTGAACACTCGCAGGAAACTTGTTTGGTCTAGATCATAAGCGGCCAGTGGTGAACAGAACTTGATTCATAACCTAATCTCACAGGAGACAACAACGCTGGATTATTTCCACAAATTTGAAAACCAGATTTAACATAATCCGAAAAGTCAAAGCAAACTACAAAAGTTTCTATGATCAAGAGACTTATTGAGGGAGTTACGTTTAATGACAACTTCGGTGGTCAATTTTCCTGTCTACATTTAAAGTACATGGCAGTGCTGGCTAGAGGGTTTTACATTCTTGCCAACAACTTTCCCTGCATTTACTTTCTAATTAAATCTCAAGTGTAAAAGGAAATTCAAACTGCATAAAATTTCTTCTGTTTCTCTAATAGTACACCCAGAAGTAAAAGTCATTTTCCACACAAGTCACTGAAGAGTGCAAAAATATTACAGATTATGAACAGGCCTGAAATTACAGAGCCAAATTACGTGTACCTTAAAAAGAGGTGCTCCACGAACAATGTTGTTTTGGTTCAGTTCTGAGAGGTTATGTGGTTAGGAAACTCCTGGAAAATAAGAAACAGTAATAATTCACTAAAGCAAATTTTTTTCTGAAAATGAAGATATATAATGCTAAAGTTTTAGGGAAACCTAAAATTTACAAGTAGGCAAGTTTCTGAAAGGATGATGTCATGGCTTGAAGCAACACACTAGAGTCTACAAAAGACAAGACTGCCTGGGAACTGGGTAGAGAGTGCTTCGCACAGACACAAAGATAAGAACCAGCAGAAATTCCCTTTTTCAGTCTCAATTACTTCCTGATAAGGGAGCTGTGAATACCTCAGAATTAATTTTTAAAAAAGAAACTGGACAATCACACAAGCCTAACTTTTAAACTTATGGGGTTCCCTTGCCCTTTAACTACTGGCTAAGTATTTTATTCATAGATGTCCTGACCATATGTTTGGTGATACAAATGCAACTACACGGGAAAATTTACAAAAAGGCACCACTTTGTACATAAATATTCCTCCATTAAATTGCAAATATGAAAAAACACATTACCTCTAGTAAGTCCAAATCATAATCATTCTTTAGAATTGGATTTTAGGTGACATAAGAATTTAAGTTTCAAACCCTTGGGTCAGATTTATCTAGAGGTTCCCTTCTTTTTAAATGGTAGTAGTCAGTAACAAATAGAATTTCTTACCTTGAGATGCTTTTTGAATTTTTACAACATAAACTAATTTTGCTCATTTCAATTGCTCACTGCTACTGTGCCTTAACAGACAATAAAAAGTAGCTGTTCACTGTCCAGATGATTTCAGATATAAAATCATGAGCTCTAATTTGTCCTACAGTGTTTTAACAACTCAAGCTCTTCTTTCTGTAAACAGGAAACTATACTAACAACTTTCCAATCTAGAACCCTGTTGTTCCATAATCTTACCCATTCAAGAGACTAGCATGAATGAGAACTGAAAAAGGCCTCTGAGCAGCCCAAACAGATGTCTAAGACCACCTAATAGAGCCCATGCCTTTTCAATGGAACTTCCCTCAATTCAAGCCCACCTATGCTGACCAACAATGGCAGGTTTGGTATCTAGTTTTCTAGCCCAAACCAGAAATTAAAACATTAGAATGGAAAAAGGGAACTGCCAGTGTCAGACATAATGACAAGAGTAAGAAACAACTGCCAACAACTTAACAGCAAAAAAAAAAGGAAGGCGGGAGAAATACAGCAGTCTGCAACCACTAGGTTTCAAACATCTTGACACAACACAAATAAATAATAGCTGAGATTCATATACACATTCACACCTCCGTGAGCAAACATTTTTTAAATCCCCCAACCATTTTCAAATGATAATCCAAAGCCATTATGTTTATTACCAGTATATTTATATAGCACTTACTTACTGCAAGCAGTGGCAGAGAAGAAAGACTGGTAAGCCCAATTCCCTTTCTTTCCCACTCAAGAAAGCATACTAGAATGCAAGAGGGTGAATTAAATTCATTGCTTTATTCACGGAACAAATAATTATTGAACACCTACTATTTGCAGGCACTATTCTAGACACCGGGAAGAGAACAGTGCACAAATAAGATGTAGCCCTCATCCTGGTGGAATTCACAATTGTATAGGAACAACCTTAAACCCAACACAAATTTAAATAAATAATTCACAGTGGTATTTTAATTAGTAGTAACAAATCACTTATAATACACATCATCTCACAACTAAAGGAGACACAAAAGAACATAAAAGACCTCTTGGCTGCAAAATGCTGACACAGGATAAGGGCAAACCAGCTAGCAAATAGCTGTTTGGCTAGGGTGCAGAAAATTCTTGAAAAGGGATCCAAGTTTGGGTCCCAACTCTGGCACTCAGCTAAATAACCCTGAGCAAGTTACACCTCTTGGCTTCAACCTTTTAATTTACTAAATAAGGTTACCACCACCAATTTAATATGTTAATAAAACAATAATCGTGTGATTCCTGGGTGGGTTACCTGGTAATGTACGTGAAATGCTTATAATCTATGACATGCCATACCAAAGACGGCGGTTAAACATTTTTTTCTTAGGGTACATGGTAACTGATATTATAAAATAACATTAATAAATCATGTTCAAAACATACTATTTAAGAAAAAAAATGTAGCAAACTTAGAAAGAACCTCATCCAAAAAAAATTTGGTCTTTTTTTACTATTCCTTTTTAAGTTTAGTGCTTAAATGATAAATTCTTGGTTAACAAGGAAATTAGTACCTAGCAGTACTCAAACTAAAGGTTCATTCTACTACAAACCAAAAGGAAACATTTACCTAACCATGTTTGACCGTCATCTAGGTAAAGTGTCATGGAGTCCCACTGAGCAAGTTGGTTCAAATTGTGCAACATAAGCTTCCACGCATAACCAAACTTATTACATATAAATCATCTTTCTGACAGGGAAAGGACTGCCTAGCATTTTGTACAAAATCATAACGGCATCAGCACACAATGGCCCTATTTGTGTCAGGGTGGAATCTGCAAGAGTAGAAAATTCATGCCTCAGTTAATTTTAATCTATAGAAAGCACGGACTCCAAAAAAGAAAAAGTGTGCGAGAATCAGACAAGATCCAGTTAGATCATAACTCTCATGAGTTAGCTCATGAGAGGGGAGCTAATATCGTAACAATTTAAGAAGCGTTATCTGCTCATTTCACCCCTAGAAAAGACACATTTCCAACACCTTTTCATGATTAATGAGACACACGTATGTCATTACAGACTACACGGCCACCTCAATTGAGGTTTAACGCAGAATGGAAACTCATACACCCCTCACTAAAACCCCAATCCAAAGCACATTTCATTTCAGTCACCTAGGCTTTTAAGTCTAGCCGTAAGAGATGACCACTGCCTGAGTGGAGGACCAGAGAGGCTTCTTATTCAGGAGATCATCAATTCAAAGAAACCGAAAAGAAAAAACTGTTCAGGAGGCAGTTCAATACGTAACGGAAAGTTACATTAAATATTCCCATTACCAGCAGCCAGAAAATGGATGTTAGAAATGGCTGGGAATCAGGGCCGCCCGGTGGCAGAGCGGTTAAGTTCACACGTTCCGCTTTGGCGGTCCGGGGTTCACCAGTTCAGATCCCAGGTGCGGACCTAAGCACTGCTTGGCAAGCCATGCTGTGCCAGGCGTCCCACGTATAAAGTAGAGGAAGATGGGCACAGATGTTAGCTCAGGGCTAATCTTCCTCAAAAAAGAAAGAAAGAAAGAAACGGCTGGGAATCAAAGAGGGCAACAACCCCATAAAGTTAACTGGAAGTGCTGTTAACTCATTGCCAATAAAACAGAACATTATAATTTGAAAGAAACCAATTTTCTTAGCAATAACCTTGTCTATAGTTAATAAATCATTTTTAACAAACTTCATGAAGGATTATAGCAATAATTTAGGGGAGAGCCTTCTTCAACACAAAGGTTAATGAAACATCTTCCTCTCCATTTACTTGTACGGACCCCACCTCCCAACCGGGCAACAACCCTATCAGCTTAAAAATTTTACTTTAATTTGACTGCAGCAATCCATCACAACAAACAAAAGCAAATTGTGAATCTTCAAACTATTTCTAGGGAATGATGAATAGGGTTCATTTAAAAAACTGAGTATCACTGCACCAGACTTTTTTCCAAATTCGTCTAAAGTTCTAGTGAACAAAATTTACCCTAACTGTAGTGGGTGGAGAGTGGGGGAAGCACTGGTGACAAGCAGAATAAATTATCCTGAACAAAAAGCACCTGAGCATAATTGGAGCTGAAGTGTGGTTCAGTGGAAAGAGCTCAGGACCCCGCTCCAGTTAGCTGGCCTCCCACATGGGCCTGGGTATCCTCAGCTATTAGGACACTTCACGTGCAAAGACGTTTGTGAGTATGTTGTGAAATACAACATGAAGCATCTACTTCAACCTTTGGCACAAAGGAACAGCTCAATAAACAGCAGCTTTTATTTTATTAGATAAATTCAACCTGCTCTTTCAGATTCCTTTCCTGCATCAAATAACCCTCACCCTGTAATCCTAACCTGGCACATGGTAAGAGCTCAATAAATAGTAGCAAATATTATCATCCAGCAAATTCACTAGTCCTGGCCTCAGTGACATAAACATCTATAAATATAAACTTATAGCTACACACCACTTGTAAAAAAAAAAAACATTTTAAATAGGAATAGAGAACATGCTGACTAAAATCAACCCACTCACTGGGCAACCAGTTCTAAAGCTCCATCAAATAGAGAGACAATCTGATGAGCACTCATTTTCACTTAGGGCAAAGACCCCACGGCACTTGGATAGATTTTTCTGAGACTTTGCACCTGGGTAGACATGATAAAAAATTCCAGGACGATTCTGAACTCTGCATCATATTATAATACAATGGCCTGTTTTGCTTCCATTACTGTTAGAAACTCACAAAGTCATCGCACTTCTTTCCCAAATTAGATTCCAGATTAAACAGAAGCAGATGGGCCACAGATTTAATATTTAGAAGACTAATTTTTAATCGAAAGCAAATACTTTCTTGGATAGATTTTTCTACTTTTGCTTTCAGTAAATACACTTGGAGGGAGCCCCCTGAATATACTCCTTTAACAAAGAAATGAACATGCGTAATTCCAGAAAATATAATTAAGCCGAGAATTTGTTTCTACCATCACTTATTTGGTGACATAAATCACTTTTACATCAATCTTATTCACTACTATGGGAACCTAAATACTTAAAAATAAATTAAGCTATTTGCAGCAAGTTCCCCATTTTACCATTTTCAAATAGTAAATAACTTTCTTTGGTAAGGTTTTTTAGTTCAAAGCATTAAGTTGTCGGAAAAACAGATATCCAAGCCATCCATCTGGTGGCATTTGTTAAGATCAACTAGCTATATAGGTATAATCCTATTATCTCCTTACTAGGTGAGAACAAAGGATTTGGTCAACATTATTCAAGCTTCTAATACTTGATTTACAGATAAGCATTCCTTGGTGCAAAAATTCATTAAACAATTTCCTTTAAAAAGCAAGAGTTCTGAAGTCAAAGCAAAATTGGAAACAAAAATCAACAAAGCTCTTGGTTTTTAAAGATCTAGGAAAACCTTATAAAGATGTCTCAATTTAAAATTAACTGTAGATATGCATGCTGAAGTATCTAGTGTGCTGACGCTGCAATTTACTTTGAAAGGTATCGAAAAATAAAATAGATGAATGAATTAAGAAATGGACAGATGGAACAAACATGTGACAAAGCAAGCATACTAAAAAGTTAATGGCGGAAAGTAGGTGACAGATACAGAGGTGTACACTAAAATTCTTTAAACTTTATCTGTTTGAAATTTTTCATAATAAAATGTTGGAGAAAAATAATCAGTAACTAACATGTTTTCTCAAAGTTCAATCTCTAACATGTAAATTATACATTTCTAGAACAGCATAAATGCTATAGCCTTGATTTTGATGAGGTGTTGTTTAAAGAAAAGCTCATGTAGAATATTACACCAGAAGCACTTTAACCAGAAATGTCTCTGTCACCAGAAATTAATTTAAAACAACCTGTTGCAGGTCTAGTGTGAAACAACATCTGCTATAAAATTCTCTGAACATTTCTGAAGGCTCCAAAATCCCGTTCTGAGAGAAAGAAAGCAACCCGGAAAGCTCTCACTTGTGGGGGAGGATTTACATTTCCCCAAACTGAGCAATTCTGTGTCTCTGAGTCTGACGCCAAATAAGATGATCCAGTTTGGAGGCTCATAAAAATAAGGCCCCTGAAACCAAGTGATGACATCCCACACAAAAACACCTTTTCTTTCATGAAAGTTCAATGTTTATCCTGGAGAATTTCACTCACTCCATCCAGCAAAAGGGCACCAGAGGAAGGTGCCCTACAAGCTTGAGGCCCCCTCTGTGCCTCCCACACCTAACATCGTCCTGGTCCTACTGGGGAGACTGGGTGAGCAGCACAGGATAGCTCCATACTCAACGATTACATCCAGAGTAATGCTAACGGGCTGGACTTCCAAAGTGGGGGGAAGTTCTGGGAGTCATGCTCATTTCTAAACCTAAAATAATCTCTATATAAATGGGCTTTCTGGCTGAATCTTAAAAGAGAGCAATTTAGTCTGAACAAATTGTATTTATGGTAACAATTTCAAATACTTAAAAAGTTTTACTTTAAGCCTACTGGGAAACACTAAGCATTTTTTTTTTTAAGTAAAGTACATTTTGTGTCCTTTCTTAGATATCCAACTGGTTCTTTTTTTTCCCTAAGTTAATTTTAAGAGGTATGCATATCCCTCCCCATCTCCCAGGTTGTAATAACTAAAACATAACATATATTTTCAGTGTACCTGATCAAGCTCAAAAGCAAACTTACACAACTGAAATAACGATGTTATAGGTCTAAAAGCTGCAAATCGTTCATGACCAGAAATTTGAAAATTAAGTAACAACAACAAACATAATATTCCTGTCAACTTCTATTCAAGAAGAGATCTCTTTTTAAGACATGAAAGAAAAACATGAACATCTATGCTGTGAATGCATTCATACTTACTAAATTTGTTTGTAAATACAGCAGATGGTGGTGGGTGGTCTTTGGAAAATAATTCTACAACACAGAGTTTTGAAATCAGATATCCTCTGCTTAATTCTTAAATCTTAAGGTGATAACAGCATATTTACACAACTAACGTAAAAAAATTTTGAAAGTTTCATTATGAGTTATTAACTGTAGTTTAACTCTGACACAAAATTATTCTCCATTAAAGGCGGTTTAACAGGTAGGCCTCCACCAAAGCAGGATTAGGGCTATCTGTATTTCTGATAGCTTTTCAAACATAGTCATGAACAGCTCAAGACTTGTTGCTTTTGTACACAAAGAAGCAAGGCAACATTCTGGCTATGACTCTGAGAGGGGTGAGCACTGAACCAAGAGCTAATTCGGCTGTTCACCTTTTTCTGCTGTATAGTAATCATATGCGCCCAACAAAAAGATGAGAACTATGATTCTACTAAAAGTAAATTTTGTGACAGATTAACAGTGTGGAGCAATCTGGTAAAATTACATGATGTTTAGGATTTGTTTCAAAATAACCCAGTTTGGGGGTGGGGGTACTACACGAAACAAGCTTGACCTTCGCCACGAGTTAACTGTCAAAGCTGAGCGACCACTACATGGTGGTTCTCTATAGTGTTCAACTTTCGTATGTTTTCCATGATAAAAAGTTTTAAAACTTAGGTTATCTACTGCAATATTAAAATATCATTTCTCTAAAACCACAATTTTCAATATGGCAGAAGACCCACTTTGTATTGTTTGTATAGTTGTTTGCTTAGGTGTTTTTAAAAAGTCATCCAAACAAAGATTTTAAACTAGAAACGATGGTAAGACTCAGTGTCAGAAAATTCTAGGAAAGTGTCAAAAACAGAGAGGCCACTTTGCATCATGTGTGTTACTGAGAGAGAGGTGTACATTAAAATCAAAGTTCAGGAAAGAACTTTACGACGGGCCCCAGTCCTATGATAGAGGAGGATCACCGAGTACAGCAAACATTCCATACTCTTGTAAATTTGAACCTCCGTGAGCTGCATTTCCTCAACGAAGGGTACACCTATACTACAGCTAAGTACAAAACTACAAGAAACTCAGTATCCTTAAATAACGCTGCTGTTGTAAAAATCCCACCTGTCCCCAGAATCTAAAACTGCTCCGTCTCCAATCCAACGGTGTTTTTCATTTTCACTTCAAGCAGCAGCATTGCAATTTACATTTGGTAAGCACACTGATTCCTGAAAACCCAAAATCAACCCGAAATCTGGTTTAACTCTCCTTCCCCACCACCCTCTAAACAACTCAAGCTACGAGCAGAAGGGAAGAGTGACCTTAATAACGTCCCCACAGCCAGAGAACAGAGGCAGACCAGACCGAAGCACACATCTTCGCCGGAACGGAAGAAAACTTCCACATAAGCAATCCTGCAACTCGGAGGTGGGGCAAGGGCATAAAAGGAAAGCCAGCCAACAGGCACGAAGGGAAAACAAGCGGAGCTGCAGCGAGAAAAGTTAGAAGCGAGAGATGGAGCGCCAGGAAGGACAGACATTGCTCCAGCTTCGGACACCACCCCCCACCACCGCGGAGCCTGACACCCAGCAAGTGCTCCATCAAGGCCTGCTGAACTCAGGGAAAGCTTCTGCCAGCAACTTTCCCAGAAACGGAATGACCACAAGAAGCCGACGACGGCAGGAAAAAACAGACAGGTCGCTCCTCCCGAGGGAGGTGGAGAAAGTCTCGGAGCTCTCGGCGGAGCTGGAAACGACAGCACCCCTCTTTCAGACGGCCTGCTCGCAGTGTGTCCCAATTAAACGGACGCCCCTCTCAGATGTGACCCCAAAACAACGCCCCGGCGCTGGCGGCGGGCACGCAGGACCCTTCTGCCTCCAAGGAAACCCAAACGGGAAGCTAGGTCAACTTCTGTCCACTCTACCCATTAAGTTACCCCTTAATATCACGCTAATAAATTATGCAGACGGTTTATTGGGACACGCTGTGGGTCTGGCACTCTGATAAGCGCCTTACACGCCCCATTTCACTGAACCTTAACAGCCTTTAAGAGGCAGGAACGGCGTTAGCCCCTCTCGCCAACCAAAACACAAAGAGTTTAGGCGACTTGCCGAAGGAGGCAGAGCTGGGATTTGTGCCCGCGCTGGACACCGGGGCCGTATAGTGGCCACTACGCTACAAACCCGCCTGGGGCGATTCCGATGCTCCGGATCCCAGGGACGTGAAGCGGGGACCCCCGCCCCGCGCCCCGGGAATAACTTCGGCATCCCCGCGCGCGAGGAGGAATGAGGGAAGGCGGCGTGGCACCTGTTTCTGCCCCAGCGAGGGCTGGAGGGGCCGGGGCGCCGGGGTCCAGGCCGCCCGGCGCCCGGAGGCGGGGGGCGCGGGAGGACCCGCCTCCTCCGGGAAGGCCCCGCGGGCGGGAGCGAGGCCCGGGGAGCAGGCCGGGCGCGCGGGCCCGCAGAGGCCTAGGCCCCACCCGCCGCCTACCGCCCCCCGCCCCCCGCCCCGTGGCCGCGGCGCCCGCGCGGCCCCTCCAGGCCCGGCCCGGCCCGGCCGCCTCACCTGGCTGCTGCCCGGAGCTCGTCCCCCGGCCGGCGGTCCTGGGTGGCGGCGGCGGCGACGAGGAGGGGAAGGAGGAAGGAAGAAGGGAGAGGAGGAAGGGACGGCGGGAGGGAAGAGGCGGAGTGGCCGCGGAGGAGGCGGGCGCCGCCGGGCCGGGGGTCAGAGGAAGGGAGAGCCAAGCCAGACGCGGCGGCCGCCGGCGCAAACGCTGAAGAGCCGCTCCGGCGCCCGCAGCCCGGCAGGAAGTGACGGGGCCCCGCCCGCCTCCATGCCCGGCCCCACCCCCACCCGCCGCCCGGACCACAAGTCCCGGCGGGCGCTGCGGCGGCGCCTGAGCTCGCGAGGCACGCCGGAAACCGGGCGGGCTGAGGCTCGGTCCTGCCCGGGCCGCTGCGGAGGGCCCTGGGTCCCGGGGCCTGCTGGGAGTTGTAGTTCTGCTGGGAGGCGCGGGCTGCCGGCTAGACCCGAAGCAGGGTTGGGCCTGCCTTCTTTTCTGCATCCTCACCTCGTTTTTCCCCTTTTCCTCTCCGTTCTTCTGCTCTGGCCTCCCTTCCTCCTTTCTCTCCTTCCCTCAATTCCTCCTTCCATAAATGTTTATTAAACGCCTGCTATATGCAAGGCACTGCTCTAAGAGCTGAGAATATAGTGGTGAACAGACAGTATCCCTGCCCTCATGGAGCTTACGGTCTAGTGGGAGTGAAACACATAATAAATAAAATCAGTAACTTTTATAGCGAGTTAAAAGGCAAGACGTGCCAGGGTGCACTTTGTTTCACCCAGCTCCAGATACACTAAGTGCTTTTCGGCCGCCCTCTTATAAGGGAGGTTGGGGTTTGGGGGTGGGAAACTTCGGACCTCTAGAATCATGCTCAGGAAAGAATAAGGCTCGCCTTGTGAGAGTTCCAGGAAACAGAGTGAGCGAAGGAACTGCAGACGTCCAGGCCTCCTGTCTCCTGCTTTCTCTGAGACTGCTTCCCCGCTATTTAAAAAGTTTATTTTTCTCTCTCTCTCAATACTCTCAATCTAACTATTGCTCGATCTGTCCTGCCAAGGCAATATAGTCTAATTTGCATATATATAGTTTAACTATACATAATATACTTTAAGTTCATAACATGAGATGCTGTGGCTGAAAGGGCCTCTCCAAACAATGCTTTGGGACCTTGCCCCAGCACCCACAGAGGACTCCTTTCTCTGGACCAGGCCTCCTTAGTTTGCTGCTTGTAAAATCCAATGAGACTGAATTTCAGGACACCAAAAACAGTCAAAGGGCGTTCACGGTCCCTTTAGGGCCCATCCAAGACAGTACTCAGCAACATTCAGATATTGTCCTGCCCTGTGTTGAAGGAGAATTTTTTTTTCTTTCTAACTTCCTAGCAGTCTGGATCCCAGAGCTCATTTGGGTGAAAGAGCAAACACACAAGGGGGTTCCACTAAACCCAAAGCTGGGGTCTGTGAGCACAGACAATCTCTTCAAAGCTGTAAAGGTGAAAAGGAGGGGGGAGGGTTCTGATTCATTTTACTATCACCCATGGAGACCCAAGTGAGGGGCCTATAACTTCCAATCTCAACTTTATTCCCCTCTTCCATACATTCAGAGAGAGATCCCTCTATTTTTTTCCTTCTAATCAAGACTTTAAATTTTCTTCTATGACTTGGACCTCAGTACAGCTGGGCCTCAGTTTCCCCCTTAGTCAAACAGGAACAACAATTTCCTATCTTACTCAGAGGTCATGAGAATTAGTAGGGCTTGATATTCTGTCTCATCTTCTCCATCTGAAGAGTGATGGGACTCTCCTTAGCCAAGGCTGCTATCTGCTCTTGTTAGTGACTGATCACCTGTCACTCCAAGGCTCAAGGCTCGCAGGTTCTTAGGGTATTCCCTCCCCTCAGTCCCTCACAACCACTGATCTTTTAACTATCTGCATAGTTTTGCATTTTCCAGAATGTCATATAGTTGGAATCATGCAGTCTGAAGCCTTTTCAGATTGGCTTCTGTCACTCAATAATATGCATTTAAGTTTCTTCCGTGTCTTTTCATGGCTTGAGAGCTTATTTCTTTTTTCTACTTTTTAATAGATACATTAAATAACAAGAAGTTTAATTTTTAGATAAAAATCAACTTCTCACAGGGCTTTTATGAGCCTTGCATGTTCCCATTCCTTATTGCAAATATGTATGGTTTATCTTCTGGGAAGGCAAACACAGAATTTAGTGTAACTTACTTAATGGTCACAGTTTATTACTTCCATCTTCTTCCTAAAGAAAAATAAATAATTCCTTTATTATTTAGCAAGAGTCAAAAAGTCTTCAGGCCCTTAGCAGAGAATCTGACTGACAGTTTCTAGGTACAAATAGAGAAAAACAAATCTAAGTGACCCACTTCTGAACCCCAGCCAGCCCCGCGGCTCACCTCTGCCTCAGTTAAATACAATTCCTTGGTTACACAAAGTGTGAGTTCAGACTCCTTCTCAAAAATCAAGGAGTATTAAATCTTCAGGTTTTCCTCTCTCTTTTTCTTTCTTCTCTGTTTTTCGTTTTAGTTAGTCGCTGTCATCCCAACACTTACATAATAATCTGGGTTGGTATCGTCTCTTTAAAAATGAGGCAGATTTGGCTGCACAGAGCCTTCTAAGTGGAGCTGCGCTGTGTTGATGGGCATGTTCTTTCCATTTCACCACAGTCCCCACCCTGCCCACATCTCTCATTTATGTTACTTTCCTGTTCCTGTTGACATTTGAGTTTGCAATGCCTGGCCTACTGTGTAACTATGGAGCCGAGGACTCATCAGAAAGACAGTCAAAGAATCTCCAAATGCCCCTGTGATAAGTACAGTACAGGAAGGAAAGGCATGTGGTTTTCTGAGGTCATTATGAAACCCTAGTTCCAGGGTTTAGGGGCAGAGCATTCCAAAGATTGTAGCTTTATCAAAGATCTGAAGGACACGTGGATGGTAACTAAGCTAAAGAGGTGCAGGAAATGTTCCAGGTAGGGGAAAGCATGTACAAAACCCTGTGGTAGGACACATGTGGCCCACGTTCCAGTTACTATTGCCACAAAATACATTACTCCCAAGTTTAGTGGCTTAAAAGAATAGCAATCATTTTATTATCTTGCGGAGATCTGTGTGTCAGGAATTCGGAAAGAGCTCGGGTAGGTTCTTCTAACTTGAGGTGTCTAATGTGGAGCAGGAGCACTGGGGGATAGAGTGCCTGGGGGCTGGCTAGGCCTCTCTCTCTCTCTCCCGGAAGCCGAAGGACCTAACCATGTGGTCTCTGTGTGGCCTACTTTGAACTTCCTCACAGCGTGGCAGCCGCAGGGTCGTCACACTGTTTACATGGCAGCTGGAGGCTTCAGGAGTGAGCATCCCTGTGAGCAAGGCGCAGCCGCGTTGCCTTACATGACCTCGCTTCGGATGCCACGCAGAGCCACATCTATTGTAGTTTATTGGCTACAAGGGAGACAGAAGCCTGTCCAGATCCAAGGGTAGGGGAATTAGAGTCTACTTCCTGATGCGAGGAGGGAAAATGGCAGGTCTGGAGCTCAGAGGAAAGTCAGGGCTGGAGACACAATGCGTGAATGAGTAGCATTTGAGAGGTAATTGAAGCCTTGGGTGTGGATGCTAATGGATGTTAACACCTGAAGAATTCTCTCTGCTTGGCTCTCACAGCCCCTTGGCAGAACTCTGCATCCTTATATAATTATCTAATTTTATAATCCTTATTATAATTATTTTCTGAGTTTGTTCTGTTTTGCTAGGACTATGTGGTCACCTTCCATGAGGGCAGGGACTAAGGCTGTCTTGGCCATGGTGTCCCTGGCCTCTAACACAGTGCCTGGTACACAAAAATTTCCCTCAACTGCTGAAGAGCCACAGCCAGTCTTATCTCTGCTGGAGTCCCTAAAAACAAGGAACACCTGTAGGAACACAAAAGTACCAGAATAATCCCTGGAGAATTCTTTTATGACCCTGAAGTGGAGAAGACCCTTTTAACTATGACACAAAATTCAAGAGCCTTAAAGGAAAAGGTCAGTACATTTGACTTCATGAAAAGAAAAGATATAATCATGGGAAGTAAAAAGACAAATGATAAACTGAAAAAAAATTTCATCTCAACGACAGAAAAGGCAAATTTCATAACACGTAAAGAAGTCCTACGAATAACAAAAAGATTAACAGCCCAATAGAAAAATGGATAAAAGCTAGCAACAGATAGTTCATGGGAAAGGAAAAACAAATGGTCCTTAGCAATAACAACATGAATTCAAGGATGTTAATGGAGGCACAGTTTGTAACAGCAAGAGTCTGGAAATAATGTCAATGTCCACCAACCTAAGAATGGCTAAATAAATTATGGCAAATTCATTCAATGGAAAAATAGTGGTTTAAAAAAAAAAGAATAAAGAAAGACACTGTAAAGAGAATGAAAAAACAAGCCACAGACTTGGAGAAAGTATTTTCAATCATACATCTGATAAAGGATTTGTATCCAGAATACATAAAGAACTCTTAAAACTTAACAATAAGAAAAAAAAGAACCAAAGGAAAAAATGGGCACTGAATGGACACTTCATTGTGCAACTTATAGGGATATATAGGTGTCAAATAAACGTATGAAAAGATGTCATTAGGGAAATGCAAACAAAACGCACACACCCAGTGAGATATGATTACGCACCTATTAGAATAGCTAAAATAAAAATAATAAAAATACACTTACAACACCAAATAGAAGAACGCAGAGCAACAGGAACACTTTTTCATTGCTGATGGAAATGCAAAACCATACAGCCACTTGGAAAGACAGTTTGGCAGTTACTTATAAAGTTAAACATACGCTTGCCACACAACCCAGCAATCCTAGTCCTTGGTATTTACACAAGTGAATTGAAAACTATGGTCAACCTTAAAAACCTTGCACTAATGTTTATAGTAGCTTTATTCATAACAGCCAAATCTGGGAACAACCAAGACGCCCTTCAACAGGTGAATGGATACACAAACAGTGGTACACTCATGCAATGAAACACTACTCAGCAATAGCAAGGAACAGGAACTATGTTCATGGAACAACATGGATGAGTCTTAATTGCATCTCTCTAGGTGAAAAAAACGAAACCCAAAAGCCCACATATTGTTTGCTTCCATTTATATGACATTCTGAAAAAAGGCAAAATTATAGGGACAGAAAACAGATCAGTGGTTGTCAGGGGTTGGAGGAGGGGGAGGTAGTTGACTAAAAGACTACAGAATTTTTAGGTGTTAGGTGACTGAACTGTTCTGTATGCTATTGACATGGACACGTGACTCTGCATTTTCCACAACTTTACTGTATGCAAATGTTTAAAAATCATTAAAGATGTCTTAGGATCTCAAAATGGAATGAAGATCATGACAAATGAATGTCATTGATGGGGATGGGGAAAAAAGGAGCTGACCTAATTAACTTTGGAAAGTGGTATTTTGACTGGAAACTGTAAAGCTAAGGGCAAAAAAAAGCTGCACATAAACTCTGTACTCTACTTGGCAATTTTTTTTCCTCACAGGATGAGAAATTTAAAAGTATTGTGAACTGAATGAAGACAAAATTACAATATATCAAAAACTTGGGGATGCAGTCAAAGCAATACTTAGAGGGAAATTTGTAGTACTAAAACGCTTATATTAGAAAAGCAGAGAAGTCTTAAATCAATAATCTAAGTCTCTACCTTAAGAAACCAGAAAAAGAAGATCAAATGAAACTCAAAGCAAGCAGAAGGAATGAAATAATAAAGATAAGAGCAGATGTCAATCAAATTGAAAGCAGTAAAATAATTGAGAAAATCCATCAAACCAAAAGCTAGTTCTTTGGGGGAAGAAAATCAATAAAACTGATAAACCTCTAGGGACCAGCCCCATGGCCGAGTAGTTAAGTTCGCACCCTCTGCTTCAGTGGCCCAGGGTTTTGCCGGTTCAAATCCTGGGCTCAGATATGGCACCACTCATCAAGCCATGCTAAGGCAGCATCCCACATGCCACAACTAGAAGGACCCACAACTAAAAATACACAACTGTGTATCAGGGGGCATTGGGGAAAAAAAGGAAAAATTAAAATCTTTAAAAAAAAAATTGATAAACCTCTAGCCAGACTGATCAAGGAAAAGAAGACAGAAAATCTGTAGCAGATACAGAACTCAGTTTTTGTTAATGAATAGACCACCTCTGGATTCCAGAGGCCTGGAATAAGATAAGGAAGTGATAACAGTATTTGCCTCTGGAGAGAAGGATTGCGTAGCTGGGATGAGGTGGGAAAACAGACTTTTCATTGAAATACCTTCTAGTGTTCTTTTGAATGTGCATATATATTCACCTATTCAAAAGCAAATAAAATGCTTTATATTTTAAAGAAAATGTCTTCATTTGAGAGCTGGTAGTTTTGGGTTTTTATCTCCTCAAAGCACCCATACATAGTTGTGTATCCTAGTTGAAAGTCCTTCTAGTTCTTCTGTGTGGGATGCCTGTCACAGCATGGCTGTGCCTAGATGAGCAGTGCCATGGTCTGTGCCCAGGATGGGAACCAGCGAACCCTAGGCCACCAAAGTAGAACACGTGAACTTAACCACTACACCACCGGGTGGGCCCCAAGAGCTTGTAGTTTTAAAAAGCATATTCATTCATTCATTCATTCAATATTTGGTGCTAATTATTTCCATGCATGTTTACACTTATACTACAAATGAAGGCTTCCTAAAACAATATTGTTTTGTGTATTGTAAAACTTTATATAAATGGTATCACACTATTTGAATTCTTCTATGATTTGTGTTTTTTCCCTCAACATTACATTTTTGGGTGGCTCATCTATATTTATTTATGTAGCTCAGCTTTTTTCATTTTCACTGCTATTTAGCATGCCATCAAATGGGTATCATAATTCTTGATTCAATCGATATGTAATATTGATATTATTCAGACTACACGAGTGGTATTCACCACTGAGCCATGTAGAGTACTATGGTTACATTTCATTTCTTATATAACTCCCCCCCGCCCGGTTATTAATTGCCTTGGTTTTTCACTTTCTTGTGTAACAGGATGTTAATAGGGAGCCAGTTCAGCCTCAGTTTCAGCAGATACTTCCCCATTGCACAGCAATGTAGTCCTGCCACTGAGGCAGGACTTGTAAAAGAGGCGATTAAAAACTGGTTATAGCAGGTTGATTCATAACTGCCAAAACTTGGAAGCAACCAGGATGTCCTTCCGTAGGTGAAAGCATAAATAAACTGTGGTCCATCCAGACAATGGAACATTATTCAGCATTAAAAAGAAATGAGCCATCAAGCCATGAAAAGACATGGAGGAAACTTAAATGCATATTACTAAGTGAAAGAAACCAATCTGAAAAGGCTACATAATGTGTGATTCAACTGTATGACATTCTGGAAAAGGCAAAACTATGGAGACAATTAAAAGATGAGTGGTCATCAGGGGCTGGGGGGAGGGAGGGATGAAGAGGTGGAGCACAGAGGATTTTTAGGGCAGTGAAACTACTCTGTATGATGCTATAATGGTGAATACACGTCATTAAACCTTTGTCCAAACCCATAAAATATACACCACAAAGAATGAACTCTAGTGTAAACTGTGGACTCTGGGTGATAATGATGTGTCAATGTGGGTTCTTTTTTTTTTTTTTTTTGAGGAAGATCAGCCCTGAGCTAACATCCGCTGCCATTCCTCCTCTTTTTGCTGAGGAAGCCTGGACCTGAGCTAACATCTGTGCCCATCCTCCTCTACTTTATATGTGTGACGCCTACCACAGCATGGCTTGCCAAGTGGTGCCATGTCTGCATCCGGGATCCGAACCCGAGAACCCCAGGCCACCAAAGCGGAACATTCGGACTTAACCACTGTGTCACCAGGCCGACCCTTCAATGTGGGTTCTTGATTGTAACAAACGTATCACTCTGGTGGGGGATGTTGATGGTCGCAGAGGCACTGCATGTGTGGGAGCAGCGGGGATATGGGAAATCTCTGCACCTTCTGCTCAATTTTGCTGTGAACCTAAAACTGCGCTAAAAAATAAACTCTATTAAATTAAAAAAACAAAAATTTCCAGAGATTAAAGGAGGTGTTTAGAGGGAGCTGGTGATGAGCGGTGACTACACCTCTGCCGATTTGTGGGAAGGGAGGGAGAAGGATGCTTTTCCTTCACCTCAAGCCTAAAGGAGGGTGCTACAGTCAGACCTCTTGAAGAGCTTGACATGTGTCTCCTGAAGCTCAGGTGACACAGTAGGTGGTGTTTGACCCACACTTGAGACGTATAACTGAAAGGGACTCTGGCTGGCTAGCTGCTCTGATGATGGCAGAGAGGAGGGGAGGTGGTGTTCAAGGGTGCATGACAGTGTCCTGAGGACCAGACTGGGCCATGCTGGGCAAACACCAGCTTGGATCTTGTCTAAGAGTTTTGCCCAGAGGTGTGAGGTGATCGCAGCCAAAAGAGGCTGAATGCCTGGGGGCTGAGGGCAGAATTGCAAGTGGCCATCAAATCAAGGGGTCTTCAGGTTGAATGAGGCCCCTCCCATGAAGCAGAGGGCAGGGGTCGGGGAGGGGGGTGGATTGTGTCTCCTAAGTATCACAAAAGCCGAAAGCACCCTGGAGAGGAATCCACTGTACACACCTGCCAAGGTCAGAGAGTGCCCACATGGCCTCTTCTCTCCTGCCTCCACAGCCTTCTATCCTGCAGGAACCAGAGACAGACTCCTGAGTGGAGGAGGGTGGCAGAAGGCCCGGGTAGGAAAATGGAGAAGCCCACCAGGCCCCACTGTCCCACCTCAGGTGGCCAATCCAAAGAAGGCCTAAGTGGCAGATGATTTAACTTTAAATGAACTTGGAGATTTTAACTCTTATTAGAGGCGAATCAAATGAAACTGCCAATATTCAACCATTTATGACTCACAAAAATGGCAATTTCGTATGATTCAGTTTAATGCACGAGAGTGGATTTTTTTAACTACGGAACTGAGACTGTTTGGGGGTTTTAAGTGACTGAGAGAATTTTATTACCTGACTAAAAAAGCCATGAGATTTGCCCTATACTTCCTTCAAGGGTGCCAGGGAAGCACTGGTTTCGCAGAGACAATTTGAACAGGAAAAGAAGGAACTTCACATCCAAGAATAAGCTTGTTTTCTGCCTACACCCCATAGGTCCCATCTGTTCAACAAATTGGCTACACTCAGTTTTCTATGTATTTATCACCAGTGGATCCACAAAATCTCGAGCAGAAATAGAAATCTCCTCTCAATAAATTCAGACACATCAGGCAACCTATAAATTTCTTTTTCTTTTTCTTCTTGGAGACATTCCCTCGTTCTCTGCTCTCCTGCTCTGATTGAGATGGATTCCTCTCCAGACCTGCTGGGCAGCTGGAGCACTGGCACCTCCTTCTGCCTCTTTCCTGGGCTGGATCTCCTGTTTCTTGGATTCTGTGAGTTCCTTTTTCATGGTTTGCTTTCTCACGATCCACTCTTTCTAAGAAAGGGGCATAGAAGAGACATTTTTTTTTTTTTTAAAGATTTTATTTTTTCCTTTTTCTCCCCAAAGCCCCCCGGTACATAGTTGTATATTCTCAGTTGTGTGTCCTTCTAGTTGTGGTATGTGGGACGCTGCCTCAGCGTGGCTTGATGAGCAGTGCCATGTCCGCGCCCAGGATTCGAACCAACGAAACACTGGGCCACCTGCAGTGGAGCGCGCGAACTTAACCACTCGGCCACGGGGCCAGCCCCATAGAAGAGACATTTTTGAGACCTTGCATATCTGGAAACATATTTATTCCATCCTCACACTTCATGGATAATTTGGCTGGGTATGGAATTCTAGGTTAGAAATCATTGTCCTTCAGAACACAGAAGGTTTCTTTCTCATACCAGGGGAAAAATCAGTTTCTTAGGATTTTACATTTAGATGGGAAACCAACTTTTTTCTTTTTCTTTTCTTTTCTTTTTTTTTTTGAGGAAGATTAACCCTGAGCTAACTACTGCCAGTCCTCCTCTTTTTTGCTGAGGAAGCCCATCTTCCTCTACTTTACATGTGGGACGCCTACCACAGCATGGCTTGCCAAGTGGTGCCATGTCCGCACCTGGGATCCAAACTGGCAAACGCTGGGCCGCCGAGAAGCAGAATGTGCGAACTTAACTGCTGCGCCACCGTGCTGACCCCCCCAATTTATTTCTTACTTTTTCCCTTCCTTTCTCTGTCTGTCCGTCTCTGTCTCTTTCTCCTCCTCCTTCTCTTTTTTCATCCTCTCCTTCTCTTCGTTCTCTTTCTCTTTCTTCTTCCTGGTGGTGGTGGGGAAAAATTCTACATCACTGGGTTTGCAAACTCTAGCGCTGTCAAACAACACAACATTGTGTTCCTAACACAGACTTGTATTTACATCGCAGGAAAGGAATTTGGCACCCATACTTTGGACTGTATGAATTACCATTAACAGTGAGAACACACTTATATAATCATGTATTGCTTTTCTTGGGTAAAAAATTTGCTTGTTGGGGCCGGCCCCACAGACGAGTGGTTAAGTTTGTGTGCTCCGCTTCAGCGGCCCAGGGTTTCACTGGTTCGCATCCTGGGCACGGACATGGCACCACTCATCAGGCCACATTGAGCTGCGTCCTACATGCTGCAACTAGAAGGACCCACAACTAAAATGTGCAACTATGTACTGGGGGGATTTGGGGAGAAAAAGAAGGAAAAAAAAAAAAACGAAGATTGGCAACAGTTGTTAGCTCAGGTACCAATCTTTAAAAAAAAAAATTGGGGGGCTGGCCCCATGGCCGAGTGGTTAAGATCGAGTGCTCCGCCGCAGGCGGCCCAGTGTTCGTCAGTTCGAATCCTGGGCGCAGACATGGCACTGCTCATCAAACCATGCTGAGGCGGCGTCCCACATGCCACAACTAGAAGGACCCACAACTAAGAATATACAACGATGTACCAGGGGGCTTTGGGGAGAAAAAGGAAAAAAATAAAATCTAATTAAAAAAAATTTATTTGTATCTTGATAAACAACTTTTCTATCATTCCTAATACTATAACCCTTCCCTTTAATTTTCTCTTTTCTTTATTGAGGTAAAATTCACATATGTAAAATTAACCATTTTACAGTGAATAATTCAGTGGCACTTAGTCCATTCAAAATGTTGACCAACCACTACCTCTATCTAGTTCCAAAACATTTTCATCACTCCAAAAGGAAATCTTGTACCCATTTAGCAGTTACTCTCCATTCTCTCCTCCCTCAAACCTCTTGCAACCACCAATGTGCTCTGTGTTTCTATGGATTTGCCTATTCCATATATTTCATAGAAATGGGATCATACAATACGTGACCTTTGGCGTTTGACTTCTTCCACTCAGCATAGTGTTTCCAAGGTTCATTCACGTTGTAGCATGTCGCCGTACTTCATTCCTTTTTATCCAAATAATACTCCATTGTAGAGATATACCACAATTTGTTTATATAGTCATCTGCTGATGGCTATTTGAGTTGTTTCTACCTTTGGCTACTGTGAATAGTGCCGATATAAACATTTGAGTACAAGGATTTGCTTGAGTACCTGTTTTCAGTTCTTTTGGGTGTATATTTAGGAGTGGAATTGCTGAATCACGTTAGTAACTCTTTGTTTGGCTCTCTGAGGAACTGCCAAGCTGTTTTCCACGGCCACTGAACCATTTTACATTCCCATCGGCAATGTACAAGTGTTCTTTCTCCACATCTTTGCCAACAATTGTTATTTTCCTTTTTTTAAAAATTATAGCCATCCTTGTGGGTGTGAAGTGGTATCTCATTATGGTTTTAATTTGCATTTCCTTAATGACTAATGATGTCGAGCATCTTTTCAGGTGTTTTGGGCCATTTGTATATGTTCTTTGGAGAAATGTCTATTCAAGTCCTTTCCCCATTTTTTAACTGGGTTGTTTTTTAAAAAATATTTAAAGAGCTCTTTATATTTTCTGGTTACTCTCTTTAATTTTTGAGGCTACCTGAATTTTCACTGTTGTATTAATCTGGTAATATGAGTATTACACTATGTGGGAGAAACATTTCTTGCCTAATGATATCCATTTTCACATTTTTTATTGCAATAGAACCCCAGCTTTCTTTCTGGGGTGACTATGTGCCCAGAACAAATGCTATATTTTCTAGTTCCTCTGCCTCGAGATGTGGCCACACTGTTAGGTTAAAGAATTAGACATCCAAGCTGTCCATATTAATTAGACAAATTAGCTGGAAATGTGAGAATGGGGTTTAGGAGAGAGGTTATTCAGCTATGTCCCTGTTGTCCCCTCCCCACTGCCTTCACGCATCACAGTTTGGCATCTGGCTCACATAATATTCCTCATCATCCTGGTGATCTCAGCATTCACAGAGACAGCCAATCCAAGATCCTGGTCATTCAGTTGTAAGACCTTTTCATTTCCAGTGACCTTCTCTTCCATCCCACCTCAGTCATCCCTCCTTATGGCGATACATTGGGTCTTGACATAAAAAATAAATATTCCAAAACGTCGTTCTACATTGCGGTCACAACCCTTCCAGCTCCCGCACTCAATGGCTCACTAAGACTGTTCTTCTGCTTCATCAGGACCCCAGGCTATTTAGCCATCTGCGTTCTCCCCTTTCATCAGCTTCCTCTATCCTTCACGCCCTTCCTTATTCAGCAAGGTCTTATGGTCCATCATTTCAAGAACACTCTTTCCAATACCCTAAACTCCTGTGACAATGTGTATTTTGATTGTACTGTTTATCAAAACCTGAGCTATCTGCTCTGTCAGTGTCTATACTGGAAAACTTACTCGTCTTCCCAAAACCAAACAATAACTCACCTGCGTCTGAACCAATCTTCTTCCTGTTGCCATAGGAGTGGTTGGTGTCTCTCCTATCCAAACCAATCCTTATCTCCTCCTCTCCTTCATACGAATCTTACACTATCAATGATTCATTTTCTTTTCTGGATTCATTTTCTCTTCTGGATTCATATTTAAACGTTAGCTCTCAACTGGATCCCTCCAATCTTTATTTACACATTTTCAAGTCTCTCTTATCTAAAAAACAAAAACAAAACAAACAAAAAATACCTTAGTCCCATTTGCTCTCCAGCTCCAGCCCATTTTCTTCCTTCTCTTCACAGCCAAACTTCTTGAAAAGTAAAACATGTCACTAAATCCACTGGGCATTTTCAGATCTCTTGTTCCCTGATCTTTCACTGGCATTTGACATAGTCCATCACTCCCTTCTAGAAATATGCTCCTCTCTGGGCTTCTGGATCCTACTCTCTTCTAGTTTTTATCCCATTTCTCTGAACACTCCTTTTCTGTCTTTTTAAGTTCTCAAAATGAGATAGGTGAAAGTGTTTTGCAAATCTGAGCATTGTAATTAGTGGAAATCATTAATTTTTTCTTGTTAATCCTATAGAGAAAGGAATGCATATGGAGCAAAGTTAAAAGGCTGACTGGAAAATTAAAGTGATGGTTTTGTTGAAATGGTAGGATATAGGTGTTATCTTTTGTCTTTCTCAAGTTTTCTTTATAGTTTAACAGTGTTTTGTACTGTATATTTTTATTTAGGTATTATTAACATGCACTAATAGTGTTTTAACAATAAATATAAATCAAGCATATTTTTTAGGAAAAAAATCAACTCATAATACTGTTCTAAGAATGTAAATGTTGAATGTAGTATGGTAAAGTTGGTGTGGCCACAGGAGGAAATAAGAACAAGGCTCTTCTTCTTCAAGGAAGAAGTTTATTACATTCATAGGCCCCAGAGAGGAGATCTCTGTGTGCCAGGCAGGGCCACAGGGGAAGCACCAGGTATCGGTCAGATGGCAGAAGACAGGAATGAGGGGAAAGCCTGAGCCAGAGCCTTTACTGGCATTTCTGAGGGAAAGACAAGACAAAGTTTAGGATTGGCTAGTTTGAATAATCTCAGCAGGCTCTGGGCTGTAGGGATGGTCTGTAGTTGTCTGCTACCTGGCCCCGGGATAATTTAGAGCAGGAGAAATATTGGCTTGCTGTGTGAGAGTTAGATAAGGAGGTTGTTGGGACTATAGACTACAGATTGGTTGGTTTGCATATGAAAGATGTGCTCCCAGCTGAGCCCTTAGCTATCTCTAAGAATTGAGTACCCTGGGACCAGCCTGGTAGTACAGCAGTTAAGTTCCCACGTTCCGCTTCTCAGCATCTCAGGGTTCGCCAGTTTGGATCCTGGGTGCAGACATGGCACTGCTTGGCAAAAGTCATGCTATGGTAAGCGTCCCACGTATAAAATAGAGGAAGATGGGCATGGATGTTAGCTCAGGACCAGTCTTCCTCAGCAAAAAGAGGAGGACTGACAGTAGTTAGCTCAGGGCTAATCTTCCTCAAAGAAAAAAAAAAAAATTGAGTACCCTGGGAAGAGCAGCATGTGCCCTACCAACAAGCTTTTTAAGATGTCAAAATATCATAAAATACAGGGGAAAAACACGATTAATACAGCACCTTTCAGAGAAGTGCATTACTCTTTTAGATGTTGACCTGATATTTTCCATCAAATATGAGAGGGAAGGATAATGCTTAGACACAAGGCATGAAGCAAGCATATTACCTCACAGCTACAGCTGTTGCATGCCTGGATCAAAGACTATGACAGGATTGTCTAGATTAAATGTCCTCTATGTTTAAAAGAATAACATTACCCAAGGCCAACAAGGTATGCCAGTGAAGGAAAAGCTTTTGAAGGGTGTGGGCATGAACTGTGCTTGTGAAGGGGACCAGCCGGCTTGACAAGTTTTTGTTTATAAGCCTTAGGAGAATGCAAAAGGAAGTAACTGCCAGTGTGGTGGGAGTCCCTTGGTTTTCATCAGCGTTTTTAGGAGGAAAGAGGAAGAATCATAGCTCAGTTAATGTGATAAAGGGTTGTCATGGTAAGGAGCTCAGAGTTTGATTTTAGATGGACTTGGGTGCAAATCCTGCATCGGCCACTCATTGGTTTCTTTGGACAAGTCAGCTAACGATAATAAATAAGATTTATGGAGCACTAACTATGTGTTGGACACTCTTTTAAATGCTTTGCATATATTAATTAATTTAACCCCCACAACAGTTTTCTGAGGTAGGTATTATAATTTCCTCCATTTTATGGACGCAGAAACTGAGGCACAGAGTAAAGCCACTTGCCCAAGATCAACGTACATTTATTAAGTGGAGGAGCTGTTTCCAACAGAACCTTCCGTATATCTCATATCCTTCCAGTAATTTCTTGTTCCTGCTTGAATTAGCTAGAGCTGGTTTCTGTCGCTTGCAATCAAAGAACGCTAAGTGAGGCAATAAATTACAGGGTTCTTTATGTATGTTATCATACGTGTATAAAAAATTTAGCGCCAAATAAACAGTAGATATTATTCATATTCAATGAGATGCAGTCATGCCTCGCTTAACAACAGGGACACGCTCTGACAAATGCATCATAAGGCAATTTTGTCATTGTGCAAACAACACAGAGTGTACTTACCTGGCATAGCCTACTACGCACCTAGGCTATACGGTACAGCCCCCCATCGCTCTTAGACTACGAGCCGATACAGCATCCTACACTGAATACTGTGGGCAACCGTAACACAATCATGAGTATTTGTGTATCTAAACATAGAAAAGGTACAGTAAAAATACAGTATAAAAGATAAAGAAATGGTAGAACATGTAGGGCACTTACCATGAAAGGAGCTTGCAGGACTGGAAGTTGCTCTGGGTGAGTCAGTGAGTGAGTGGTGGGTGGACGTGAGGCCTGGGACATTATGGGACACGACTTTAGACTTGATAAACACTGTATGCTTAGGCTACACTAAAATTCATTAAAAAATATTTTTCTTTCTTTAATAATAAATTAACCTTAGCTTACTGTAACTTTTTTACTTTATAAACTTTTAAATATTTTTAAATTTTTTGTCTCTTTTGCAATAACACTTCCCGTAAAACACAAACACGCTGTATAGCTGTACAAAAATATTTTTTTCTTTACATCCTTATTCTTTGAGTTTTTTTCTATTTAAAAGCTTTTTTTTACTTTAAAAATTCTTTTTGTTAAAAACTAAGACAAAAACACATGCATTAGCCTAGGCCCACACAGAGTCAGGGTCATCAATATCACCGTCTTCCACCTCCACACCTTGTCCCACCCGAAGGTCTTCAGGGGCAATAACACACATGCAGCCGTCATCTCCTGTGACAACAATGCCTTCTTCTGGAATAGCTCCTGAAGGACCTGCCTGAGGCTCTTCTCGAGGAGGTGTCACTCTTCAGAAATATGTCCATGGTGGTTTGCTTGGTTTGTTTCTTTTTTTTTTTTTAAAGATTTTATTTATTTATTTATTTATTTTCCTTTTTCTCCCCAACGCCCCCCGGTACATAGTTGTATATCCTTCGTTGTGGGTCCTTCTAGGTGTGGCATGTGGGACGCTGCCTCGGCGTGGTTTGATGAGCAGTGCCATGTCCGCGCCCAGGATTCAAACCAACGAAACACTGGGCCACCTGCAGCGGAGCGCTCGAACTTAACCACTCAGCCACCGGGCCAGCCGCCTGGTTTGTTTCTTTTTTTCATCATAGATGTGCTTGTAACCAGATAATGCACCATGAATGTTCCTCTCTATTAATGAAAATCTGTTGTGCTGGGGTCCACGTTTACAAACTTTTTAAGGAGCTTGTTGAGGTCTGCAAAAGCTTCTGCTAAACCCTTCACTGTGAATTTTCTTGAGGGTTCTTCTTTTTCTTCTCCTGTAGTTTCCTCTTTTCTATCCTCTTCTTCAGCTAAGCGTTCCTGTCCCAGTTCCAACAACTCCTCATCAGTAATTGCTCAGGAACCACCTCCAGGAGCTCCTCAATGTCATCCGCATCCACACCCAGGTTAAAGCTGTTGGCCATTTCAACCACAGCCTTCTTGATTTTTGCAACCTCTTCATCATCGGCAAATCCTTTCAAGTCATGGATGAACGTCTTGAGTGTCTTCTTCCAGAGGCCATTCATACACTCCTTGGTGACATCACCCCAAGCCCAAGCAAGGTTCTTGATGCAAAGATGTTGTAATCCTTCCAGAGTTGCATCGGTGTCTTCTCAGTATCTTCCTCAGTTGCAGCAATAGCCTGGGCAAAGGTCCTCCTCGGGTAGTAGGCCTTAAAAGCTGCTATAACTCCTTGATCCATTGGTTGAATCAAAGAGGTGGTGTTTGGAGGCAGAAACATCACTTTGATATTGGGATGAAGATCACTAATAAATGGAGGCTCTCTGGGAGCATTATCAACAATAAGCAAAATTTGAAAGGCACATTATTCTCCAAACAGTACTTCTCCATTTCGCTGGCACAGCGATTCAGGAGGGCATCTTGGAAGAGGAGGCAGGTCATCCATGACTTCTTACTGCTCCTGTAGTACACTGGCAGTGTGTGCTTACTGATATGTTTGAAAGCCCTGGGGTTCGCACTGTGCCAGATCACAAAGGGTTTCAATTTGTAGCCTGCAACATTGCCCCCAAGCAAGACTGTTGTCCTGTTCTCAAAAGCCTGGGAACCTGGCATTGACCTGGCCCCTTACGGACGGAAGTCCTCTCAGGCATCTGCTTTCAGAATAGGGAGGTTTCATCCATATTGAATATTTGCTCTGGCAAGTGATTTTCCTCCACAATCAGCTTATCTAGAGTTTCCAAAAATTCTCCAGCTGCCTTCACATCAGCACTCGCAGACTCACCCTCACTTTCACATTACGTAATGAGTAATGATTCCTGAACCGTTTAAACCACCCAGAGCTGGCAGTAAATTCAACATCATAGTCTGGTCCAGCCTTTTCTTTCAACATTGCAGACAAATTTTTCGCTTGGGCTACGATCATCATGGTGCTGAGACAGACACACTTCTGTGTCTGGTCTTGAATCCAGGTCATTAGAAGTTTCTCCATGTCTGGTATGGGCCCTTCTTGAATTTTTGTTAGTCTCGTTGCCTTCAATGAAGCAGATCCTTTAACAGCTTCTTTAACAAGAGCGTAGCTATGGGGGAACGGGACAAGCCTGGCTGGTGAGCAATAACCATCACTGATTTTCCACCTTCATAGTCCTTAATCACTTTTTTTTTTCAGGAAGATCAGCCCTGAGCTGACATCTGCTGCCAATCCTCCTCTTTTTGCTGAGGAAGACTGGCCCTGAGCTAACATCCATGCCCATCCTCCTCCACTTTATACGTGGGACACCTGCCACAGCATGGCTTGACAAGTGGTGGGTAAGTCCACACTTGGGATCCGAACCAGCGAACCTGGGGCCACCAAAGTGGAACGTGCGAACGTAACCGCTGCACCACTGGGCTGGCCCCTTAATCACTTTTAATTTCATTTCCAGGTCAATCACTCAACGTGGCCTCTTACTGGCAACATTAGCAGTGGATTTTGTACGCTTAGGGGCCATGACGAACAAAACAACCCAAGATTAAATCAAGCACAAGAGAAAATGATGCAATCAAGAGATGTGGTAATGTGAAATGTATGAGGCTGCTGCCAACGTAACACAGCATATACTGTTTCACAGTGAATTTTTTTTTAATAGTAGAAATGATGACGATTTTTAGGCTGCTTAATTTTAAAACGGCTTATGATGAGGATTTTTAGGCTGGTTAGTTTTAAAACTACAGATGAGATTCAGGCTCCAAGGAGTGAAATTTGTTTGCCCCTTTGTTGGGAAACATTTACATTTCCAAGGAAAACCTCTATCTGTGAAGATGCCTCCCTTCTGTGCCAGGAAGAAGGGGGATGACCTTATCTCTAGAGGCTCCTGATCAATGCCAGAGGCAAGAACTTGAGTTGTTTACTGTCTGGCAACCTCATGTAACTGCCCCCCCCCACCCCCCAACAAATCCTCCTTTGTCTTTAGCTAAGGATAATATTCAAGGGGTGACTTCTGCCATTTACTCAATCCGGTTTGATTCTTATCTAAAAGTTGTGGGACCGCCAAATGACCAGACCCCACCTGCACTGATACCATTTTAACTTTTTTTTCATGTTCTTTCCTTTGTCTTGTGAAGAGATGACTCACGTACCCATGCCTTATAAAATTAGCCCTAACCCTCAACTCGGGGCAGCAGCAGGAGCTCTGACTGCCCGTGGGTCTTGTCCCCACGCACCAGCTCTGCCTGCCCATGGGCTCTGTCCCCATGCCAGCGGGGGCAGCAGAAGCGGCGGCAGCAGAAGCTCTGACTGCCCATGGGTCCTGTCCCCATGTTACACTATTCTCTAAATAAAAGAGCACTACTGCCAGATCTTAAGAGTCTAAGAAATCTTTCTTTCGACTCCTTGGCTCACCGACCCCGCATCAGAAAGAGTACACTCTAAAATAACAGTAAAAAGTATAGTATATTAAATACATAAACCAGTAACATAGTCGTTTATTATCATTATCAAGTATTTTGTAGTGCACATAATTGTGTGTGCTCTGCTTTCGTACAACTGGCGGCGCAGTAGGTTTGTTTACTCCAGCTTCACCACAGGCTCCTGAGTCATGAGTTGCACTATGATGCCACGGTGGCTGCAACATCACTAGGTGACAGGAATTTTTCAGCTCCATTATAATATACAAGACCACTGTCATACATGTGGTCCATTGTCAGCATGCGGTGCACGACTGTCTAAGGAAGATTGTAAAATGAAGAGAAGATTAATGTTAAAGTAAGTTAATTGGAAATTGGTCTACGAATTTTTTTTAAAGAATCTCAAACTTACAAAAAAGTTGTAAATACGGTTCTGATCTTTGTTTTCGTCCTGAACCCTTTAAGTAAATGCTATCTTGATTCCTCATCGCCCCCAAATACTTTAGTGTGTATTTCCTACAACAAGGACTGTCTTCTATGTGATACAACCATCCAAATAAGAAAATTAATATGCTACAGTGCTATATCATCTAACCCTCAGACCCCTTTCAAGTTTTGCCAGTGTGTCCAATAATGTCCTTTGCAGCAAAAAGATGTTTGCATTCAGATTGTCCTGTCTCTTTAGTCTCTTTCAAGCTGGAATAGCTCTTCAGTGTTCCCTTCACCTTCTCGTCACGACGCTTTTGAAGACTGCAGGCCAATTATTTTGTAGCATGTTCCTCCATTCAGGTTAAGTGAGTATGCTTCCCTGACCACACGCCCCTATCTCTCTTATCAACCTGCCTTCTTTTCTTCATCTCACTTATCACCTGTCTGTACTGGTTGACAACCTAGAAGAGTGTGCCCTTGGGCCAGTTCCTTTACCTCCCTGTGCTTCAGTTTCCTCACCTGCAAATGGCGATACAATAGCATCAAAAGGAAGGTTACATTTCAAATTCATGAGAAAGGTTGGCTCTGGGGAGGGACGTGAAAGGGAATGAGATGGCAATGTCCCCAGTGTCTGTCTTTGTCCCAAAGCCTGGAACAAAGTATGAGCTAAATAAATATTTGTGGAATTAATGAAAATATTATGTTAGTAAGCTGATCTTGAGTTGGTGCCACTGTTTAGTAGTAGAATATTGCTCAATATTAATTATTGAGTAGGGGCCAGCCCCGAGGCCAAGTGGTTAAGTTCGTGTGCTCTGCTTCGGCGGCCCAGGGTTTTGCTGGTTTGGATCCTGGGTGCAGGCAGACACAGCACTGCTCATCAAGCCATGCTGTGGTGGCGTCCCACATACCACAACTAGAGGGGCCTACAGGTGATGAAGATCAAGGCTGCCCCAGGGAGAAAAGCCCAAGGCGTCCTGCCCTACATACCCATCTACATGTCCTCTGGGAAGGAGAGGATGTCCTGATCTGATCCCACCTGATTCTTATCTAAAGTTATAGGACCACCCAATAACCAGACCCCACCTGCACTGATACCATTTTAATGACTTTTTTACATAATCTTTCCTTTGTCTTATAAAGAGATAACTCGAATACCTATGCCTTAAATTTTTCCCTACCCTCAACCCATGCCTGCAGCTCTTACTGCCCATGAGTCCTGTCCCCATGCTATTCTCTGAATAAAGGAGCACTGCTATCAGATCTTGAGAGTCCAAGACATCTTTCGACTCCTCTCACCGAGCCTGCATCACAGATAGATTATACAACTATGTACTGGGGAGCTTTAGGGAGAAGAAGAAAAAGAAATAAAAAAAAAAGATTGGCAACAGATGTTAGCTCAGGGCCAATCTTTAAAAAAAAGGATTATTGAGTAACGTCTACTTTGACTCTCTGAGAATAAAATCAGTTGGAAACTCTCTGCTTTGAACTGGGGGCAGGGGGATACTGGGTTCTCCTAAATACAGCTAAAGTTCTGGGGCTCATGTCAGCCTCCCAAGAAGAAAAATAAGAAATCTTTCTTTCCTTTATGCCAGTCTGGTCTTCCTAGACTCTGGTTTGGGGAGGAGATAAGAAATTGGGTGAGGATGGTGAGGAGGAGGGTGGAAGTGAGGCGTGGGATTTTATAAGCATGCGCAGCAAATCTCCAAAGCTCTCAACATCTTTGACCTCCAAGGATCTCGGAGGACTTGCTCACTCTTGGGCAAGGCTGTCAAGATTTCCACATCTACCCAGATCTTGCCAATTGCAAATCATTTCGGGGAATTAAGATGTGAGGGCAGCCTGGCTTTGGCCCCATCTAATCAATATTTAATGAGGCTGCAGCCCCTGGGGCCCCATGTGTGGTGCAGGGAGATGCACAACACTCATGGAACACAGTCTAGAGGCAAGGATTGAGGCAAGTATACGTAAGTCAGTGCCAAAAACGCCTTGTGCCACGACAAGTCCACACAGATCATCGTGGTATTCTGGGGAGAACAAGATCTTATCTGTAGGAGGAGAGAGTCCTGACGGGGTTGATAAAGGAAGCTGCATTTCCAGGTCTGTTTCCTTGGGAACACTGCACAAGCCCTCCTGGAGAGCAGATGCGTTTCTTTAAAAATTGCCTCAGCTCTTGGTATGCCATTTTACCACTTCTTTTATTCATATTGTGTTTTCCCCCTCAAACTGGGAAGAGTGGCAATGCTTTTTTTTCCCCTCTAATTATAAATATCTGGTCAGTTTTTCAAAAATCTATAGAGATATATATAGAGAGACAGAGACAGGGAGAACGTGAGAGGGAGAGAGGGAAATGTCCTATAAGGAACTGGCTCATGCGACTATGGAACTGGCAAATCCAGAACCCGTAGGGCCGATGTCCTGGTTTGAGTCTAAAGGCTGGAGGGTGCTGTCGAGTCAGGAGGAGCTGATGCTCCCGTCTGTGAAGACCATCAGGCAGGAAGATTCTCTCTTCCACAGGGAAAGGTCAGTGTTTTTTTTCTACTCGGGCCCACAACTGATCGGACGAAGCTCCTTCAGCATGGAGGGCAATCTGCGCTACTCAATATAGTGATTTAAATGTTAATCTCATGCGAAAACTCTCTCACAGAAACACCCAGAATAATGTTTGACCAACATCTGGGCATCTTGTGGCCCAGTCAAGTTGACACATATGATTAACCCTCACACTGACCAATACACAACTCTCTGACTGGATTTAGTTGCTCATCTTCAACTCAAAGCAGTAGCTTCGCCCCTTCCCATGGTCGGGACTCCACAGCCCCACATAAACATTAGGCCACACCCTTCTCATAACCTTGAGGCCAACACCTCTATTGCTTTCTCCTCTGGGTCTCTTCAGTTTAAGCTTCCTTGGTGGGCCTGAAATTCAGTTTCCCCTCTTTGAGTTGGTGAGTCCACAACAGCAACAAGCACAAAATATCAATTATTTTCTTAATAACTCATCCATATTTCATACATAAAAATGGAATCATATCACACAGATTGTTTTATAATCTGTTATCTTAAGATATCTTAGATAATATCCTATGTCAGTGTAAATGGAGCTACATATATTGTAAGGGTTACGGTACTCCATTGTAGGAATATACCAGAATTGAGGGAACTATTTCTTTATTGTTACACAGTAGGGTCATTTACAAGCTTTTCACCATGAGAAATAGTTCTTTGACGGGCCTTCCCTGTGGCTGAGTGGTTAAGTTCATGTGCTCTGCTTGGGTGGCCCAGGGTTTCGCCGGTTCAGATCCTGGGCACAGACCTAGCACTGCTCATCAAGCCATGCTGAGGTGGCATCCCACATAGCACAACCACAGGGACCTACAACTAGAATATATAACTATGTACTGGGGGGCTTTGACGAGAAGAAGAAAGAAAGAAGATGATTGGCAATAGAAGTTAGCTCGGGTGCCGATCTTTGAAAAAAAAAGAAATAGTTCTTTGATGTACTGTGTGCAAATGTTTGGATATATAGTTTTTGGCTAACATATCAGTCAAAGTTCAGTTATGAGACAGAAACTATACCAGTTTTTTTAGGCAGATTAGCCCTGAGCTAACATCTGCTGCCAATCCTCCTCTTTTTGCTGAGGAAGACTGGTCCTGGGCTAACATTCGTGCCCGTCTTCCTCTACTTTATATGTGGGATGCCTGCCACAGCATGGCTTGACAAGCAGTGCCATGTCCATACCCGGGATCCGAATTGGTGAACCCCGGAGCGCCAAAGCAGAACGTGTGCACTTAACTGCTATCCTACCGGGCCGGCCCCTATACTAGTTATTTTTATTTTTATTTTTTTTGTGAGAAAGATTGGACCTGAGCTAACATCTGTTGCCAATCCTCCTCTTTTTGCTTGAGTAAGATTGTCACTGAGCTAACAGCTGTGCCAGTCTTCCTCTACTTTATGTGGGACGCCACCAGAGCGTGGCTTGACGAGTGGTGCTGGGTCTGCACCCGGATCTGAACCTGCAAACCCTGGGCTGCCAAAGCGGAGCGCACGAACTTAACCACAATACCACCAGGCTGGCCTGCTATACTAGTCATTTTAACAGAGAAAATTTAATGTAAAGAATTGGTAAGGATCCCAAATAGTCAAAGCAATCTTGAGAAGGAAGAACAAAGAAGAAGAAGAGAGACAGAAAGAAGAGCAAAGTTGGAGGCATCACACTTCCTGATTTTAAACTACATTACAAAGCTATAATAATCAACACAGTATGGTATTGGCATAAAAATAGACACACAGATCAATGGAACAGAATAGAGAGCCCAGAACTACACCCATGCATATAAGGTCAACTAATTTATGAAAAATGAGCCAAGAATACACAATGGAGAAAGGACAGTCTCTTCAATAAATGGTGTTGGGAAAACTGGACAGCCATATGCAAAAGAATGAAACTGGACCACTATCTTACGCCATACACAAAAATTAACTCAAAATGGATTAAAGACTTGAACATAAAACCTGAAACCATAAAACTCCTGGAAGAAAATACAGGCAGTAAGCTCCCTGACATTGGTCTTGGCGATGATTTTTTGGATTTGATACTAAAAGCAAAGGCAACAAAAGCAAAAATAAATAAGTGAGACTACATCAAACTTAAAAGCTTCTGCACAGCAAAGGAAACCATCAACAAAATCAAAAGGTAACCTAGCAAATGGGAGAAAACATTTGCAAATAATGTATCTGATAAGGGGTTAATATACAAAATAATAACGAACTCATAGAACTCAATAGCAAAAAAAGAACAATCTGATTTAAAAATGGGTAAAGGATATGAATAGACATTTCTCCAAAGAAGACACACAGATGGCTGACAGCTGCCTGAAAAGGTACTCAACATCACTAACATCAGGGAAATGCAAATCAAAACCACAGGAAAATAGCAGCTCATACCTGTTAGAATGGCTATCACCAAGAAGGCAAGAAATAACAACTGTTGGTGAGGACTGGAGAAAAAAGGAACCCTTGTGCACTGTTGGTGGAATGTAAATTGGTGCAGCCACGATGGAAAACAGTATGGAGGTTCCCCAAAAATTAAAAATAGGATTACCATATGATCCAGCAATCCTACTTCTGGGTATTTACCCAAAGGAAACAAAAACACTAACTGGAAAAGATATCTGAACCCCCATGTTCACTGCAGTATTAACAACAGCCAAGACAGGGAAGCAACCTAAGTGTCCACTGACAGATGAACAGATAAAGAAGATGTGATATATAGGCCAGCCCGGTGGCGTAGTGGTAAAGTTCACATGCTCATTTTGGCAGCCTGGGGTTCGCCAGTTCACATCCCAGGTGTGGACCTACCCATCACTTATCAAGTCACGCTGTGGCAGGCATCCCACATATAAAGTAGAGGAAGATGGACACAGTGTTAGCTCAGGGCCAGCCTTCCTCAGCAAAAAGAGGATAATTAGTGGCAGATGTTAGTTCAGGGATAATCTTCTTTAAAAAAGAAAATACGATATATAGACACAGTGGAATGTTATTTAGCCATTAAAAAGAAGGAAATCTTGCCATTTGCAACAATATGGATACACCCTGAGGGCATTATGCTAAGTGAAATTAGTAAGATACACACAAATACCATATGACCTCACTTATATGTGGAATCTAAAAAAAAAAAGCCACCCCCCAAAAACTGAACTCATAGAGATTGGTGGTTGCCAGAGGCAGGAGGAGTTGGAACAGAAAAATGAGTGAAGGTGGTGATAAGGTACAAACTTCTAGTTAAAAAATAAATAAGTTGGGCCAGCCCAGTGGAGTGGCATAGTGGTTATGGTCAGACACTCTGCTTTGGCAGCCTGAGGTTTGCCAGTTTGGATTGCTGATTTGGATCTTGGGCATGGACCTATACACTGCTCAGCAAGCCATGCCAAGCCGGCATCTCACACACAAAATAGAGGAAGACTGGCACAGATGTTAGCTCGGGGACAATCTTCCTTGCCAAAAAAAGAAAAAAATTTATGGGAATGTAATATACAGCATGGTGACTATAGTTAATACTACTATGTTGTATATTAGAAAGTTGCTAAGAGAGTAAATCTTAAAAGTTTTCATCACAAGAAAAGAAAATTTGTAAGCGTGTGTGGTGATGGATGTTAACTAGACTTATTGTGGTGACCATTTTGCAATATGTACAAATAACAAATCATTATGTCGTACACCTGAAACTAATATAATGTTGTATGTCGAATATATCTCAATTAAAAAAAAGAGGCCGGCCCGGTGGTGCAGTGGTTAAGTGTGAACGTTTCGGCTTTGGCAGCCTGGGGTTCACCGGTTCAGATCCCGGGTGTGGACATGGCACTGCTTGGCAAGCCATGCTGTGGTAGGCGTCCCACATATAAAGTAAAGGAAGATGGGCATGGGTGTTAGCTCAGGACCAGTCTTCCTCAGCAAAAAGAGGAGGACTGGCAGTAGTTAGCTCAGGGCTAATCTTCCTCAAAAAAAAAAAAAAGAAAAAAAAGAATTAACCAGATGAATTAGCCATTTATTTCTACATAACAAATTACCTCCAAAACTTAGTGGCTTAAAACAAATATCTATTACCTTGTAGTTTCCGTGGGTGAGGAATTCAGAAGTTGTGTGGCTGCAGGGTTCCGGCTCAGGGTTTCTCATGAAGGTGTGGTCAATATGTCAGCTGCACCCCTCTGAAGGCCTGACTGGGGCTGGAGGATCCACTTTCAGGATGGCTCCCTTACAACACAGAGGCCTCAGTTTCTTACTGGCCGTTGGCAGGAGGCCTCAGTTCCTCATGATGTGGGCCTCACTGTAGGCTGCTTGAGTGTCTCAACATATGGCAGCTGACTTCTTCCAAAGCATATGATTCAAGAAAGAGAGCAAGATGAAAGCCACTGTATTTGTTATGAACTCCACCACTGTCACCATACGCTATTCTTTAGAAGCAAGCCACTAAATACAGCCTACCCTCAAGAGGAGAATTAAGCTCCGCCTCTTGAAGAAAGGAAATCAAAGAATTTGTGGACATATTTCAAAACCACCATACCAGGTGCTGAAAACTTCAAAAGCAAAAGGGAACACTAAGTATTACGGGGGGGTGGGGGGGGGGGTAATTGCAGGAAGCAGCCCAAGAGCTGGGGGAACAAAGGGAAGAGGCTGGAATGATTAAAACTGAGAAATTTAGAGAAGGGATCCTACGCAGCTGAAGCTCAGAGCTCCACAGAGACACCAACCAACCAGATGTCTCTGAGCTCAGAGGAAGTTCCCAGGGGTCTGAGACCCGAGCTATGGTGGAGGAGGTGTTGCTCAGTGGTCGCTGGTGCTCTGAGTGGCTGCAAAGAAGCTGGTTCTGTGAGCATTAAAAAGAAAAATAAACTGCAGGGCCGGCCCGGTGGCGCAGTGGTTAAGTGTGCACATTCTGCTTTGGCGGCCTGCGGTTTACCGGTTTGGATCCCGGGTGCGGACATGGCACTGCTCATCAAGCCATGCTGTGGCAGGCGTCCCACATATAAAGTAGAGGAAGACGGGCATGGATGTCAGCTCAGGGCCAGTCTTCCTCAGCAAAAAGAGGAGGATTGGCGGCAGATTTTAGCTCAGGGCTAATCTTCCTCAAAAAAAACCCAATAAAGTAAAAAATAAACTGCAAACTAGAATCAACCACAAATTGGAATGAATGACCACTTCCAGGAAGAAGAGCTGTTGGAATGACACTCACAGGAATGTGAAGCAAAGAGCAAGTCCTTTCTACCTCCTTCTGCCCTCCAGTCTCTCACCCGCGCCCCCTACTGGCAGATCCAGCAGGGAGTTCTACAGCAAAGCATATATATCCATTTATTTAATAACTATATATATTCATTTAAAAATAATAACTGACATTATCAAGTGCTTACCACATGCCAACAGCTGTTGTAAATCACGTAATCTAACAACTCTAAGAGGTAGGTGTTATTCTATTACCATTTTACAGGTGAGAAAACTGAGGCACAGAGAAGTTAATTTGCCAAAGTCACAACTAAGAAGAGGAGGAATCAGCGTTTGAATCCAGAGAGCTGCTTGGAGAAGATGCAACTTTAACCACTCTGACAACAAATATTTATTGAACACTATCACTGTGCCAGGTGGTGGAATAAAATGTTGAGCGAAAAAGAGACCTAATCTTGGTCCTCATGGAGCTGATTACCTAGTCGGGGAGACCATTAATCCACTCGCTACAAATGAAAGTAAAACTGAAATTGTGCCTGATGCTCCAAAGGAGAATTGCATCAATCATGAAAGCCTTTTACTTAAGAAGAAAAAAAAAAAAAAAGAGGAGAAGTTTGCCTGAGTTGGGGGTTGGCAGTGGGAATGGGGCCAGACCAAGGAGGGACTTGGAGGCCCAGGAGAAGGGAGAGGTTTGTCCTTACCCCCAAAACAATGCGAAGCCACTCAAGGCTTTCCAGCGGGGTACTGAGGGTGGGAATGGTGAACCAGACTGGCTGGAGGGAAGCTGGGTACGACGCTACTGTCCAGGTGAGAGGAAAAGTTGGTACTGAAGATGGAGAGAAATAGAAGGAGTTCAGGCCTCTATTTGTAGTATATATCTAAGATGCTTAGGAGGTAATATTGACAGAATATGGTGATGAATTGGAGGTTGGGGAGGCAGGACTGAGGGAGATGGAGAAATCGAGGATGCATGACTCCTTGAACACTGTTGTCATCCATTGAGCTGGGGGATGGAGAAGGGGTCTGACTGGACCAATATTTAGGCAGTAGAATAGATAGAGCTTGGAACCTGATTGGTACCAGATGCTAAAGGAGATGGAAGCATCGAGTTTACCGAGATATAACTTGATATAACTGCATTATCAAAAGCATTTGCCACCAGCCGGCTTAAATCAATTAAAATAAAAATTGAAAACTCAGTTCCTGAACTAGCTCCCTGACAAGTGCTCCATAGGCTAGTGGCTACCAAATTGGACAGCACAGAAACAAAACATTTTCATTGCTGCAGAAAGTTCCAATGGTCAGCGTTGCTCTGACAACTGGAAATTACTATGTTTTGCATAAACAAAGCCTATTCGTCTCCAGCTTTGCCTTTAACCCCATGTAACGTTGTTGTCTGGTTTTCTAAGGGTTCAAGGCAGTGCTCTAAACACCAACGCCCCCCATGTGCTGTGCCGAGCTCTAAGGAGGCGTGACTCTAATGCAGCCTGCATCTCGGGCCCATTTGTAAACTGTTTATTACCTGCTCAGGACAACATAAGCAGAGGCGTTGAGAATAAGTTTTCATAAAGTTTTCTAGCAAACTGACATTGCCACAACATTTTTATTGTCTTTTACAAAAGTACCAGTCTGCAATGGATTGGAAATTTAAAATGCCGGTCCTTCGCTATAGACTGCGCACCTGCAGAAGTGCTCCAAGGTGCCAGGGTGAGTTGGACCGGGTTCCTGCCCTCCAGGGCTCAGGTCAGGGTGGAGGGAGCCAGGGTCGACATAAGGCCTATTGGAGTTGAGCAAACATTGACATCCGGACTTGATATACATCTGCAAACGATTCCAAAACACATAAAAACACTCACTCACTCCTTTCTTCATGTAGCATTTCCTGAACGCCTGTGATGTGCCAAGCACTGTACTAGGCACCAGGGATACGGCAGGGAGCCAGACAGACAAGGCTCTCAGCCTCTGGAGCTCACAGCTAGTGAGACAGGCTATAAACAAGTTCATCAGAGCGCCAACTGCTATGAGGAAAACCAAAGAAGGGAGGGACAGAGAGTGACTGCAAGATGGGCGCTACTGGTTCACGGGGTGGTCAGAGAAAGACTCTCCAAAGAGGTGTCATTTGAGCTAAAACCTGAGGACGGGAAAGAGCCAGTCAAGAAGTGAGTGGAGGGAACAGCAATCCAGGCAGAGGGAACAGTCAGCATCAAGCCCTTAAGGTGAGAACAAGATCAGCTCGTGTAACAGGAAGGAGGCCAGTGCAGCTGGAGTGTGCGGAACAAGAGGGAGAGTGCCTGTAGAAGCTGTGGAGGTGAGCACGGACCAGATCGTGGCGCCCACAAGAAGGGGTCAGGATTTTATCCTAAGTGCGTTGTAATGTTTAAGCAGGGGACCAAGGCAATATGATTTGGGTTTTTATTTTTATTTTTTTTCCAAGGAGGATTAGCCCTGAGCTACCATCTGCCAATCCTCCTCTTTTTGCTGAGGAAGACTGGCCCTGAGCTAACATCCGTGCCCATCTTCCTCTGCTTTATATGTGGGACGCTTGCCACAGTGTGGCTTGCCAAGCGGTGCCATGTCCGCACCTGGGATCCGAACCGGTGAACCCCGGGCCACCAAAGCAGAACATGCACACTTAACCGCTGCACCACTGGGCCAGCCCCTGATTTGGGTTTTTAAAAGATCTCTCTCTTTGGCTGGCCCGGTGGCACAACAGTTAAGTTTGCACATTCTGCTTCGGTGGCCTGGGGTTCACTGGTTCGGATCCCGGGTGCGGACATGGCACTGCTCGGCAAGCCACACTGTGGCAGGCGTCCCACATAGAAAGTAGAGGAGGATGGGCACGGATGTTAGCTCAAGGCCAGTCTTCCTCAGCAAAAAGAGGAGGATTGGCAGATGGTAGCTCAGGGCTAAACTTCCTCAAAAAAAAAAAAAAAAGATCTCTCTGTTGTGTGGAGAATGGACTGAAGGGAGCCAAGAGTGGACTCAGGGAGACCAGTGGGAGGCTGTTGCAGACATCCAGTTGAGAAAGGTGAAGAGAAGTGCATAGAAGGTGAATCAGATTGAGCCTCTGCTGTCCATTGTCTGGAATAAGGGTTCTCACTTGGGATGACTGGATGGACTTCAGGAGGCTGATGAGGCCCCTGTAATTATATTAAAAATTTTGTGTTTGTGTGCTTAGGAGAGGGTTTTTGTGTGTGTGTGTTTTTTTTTTTTTTTTTTTTTTGAGGAAGATTAGCCCTGAGCGAACATCTGCAAATCCTCCTCTTTTTGCTGAGGAAGCCTGGCCCTGAGCTAACATCAGTGCTCATCTTCCTCTACTTTATACGTGGGATGCCTACCACAGCGTGGCTTGCCAAGCGGTGCATGGGTCCACACCCGGGATCCGAACCGGCAAATCCCGGGCCGCCAATGCGGAACGTGCAAGCTTAACCTCTGCGTCACCAGACCGGCTCCCGGCTTTTTGTGTTTATGAGGGGTATCCTTCCATTATGATCTGTAGGTAAAGAAACATTGGCCTAGGAACCAACATTCAATAAAGTGGTAGGTGTTCTTCCTTCACAAAACTCTGCATCTGAAGCCAGGACATGAACCTCAGCACCATCACAACCACCACTAAAAGACATCCAAGGCTATAATAAATTTATTTTGTTTTTTATGTTTTCTTTTTGAGGAAGATTAGCCCTGAGCTAACATCTACCGCCAATCCTCCTCTTTTTGCTGAGGAAGAGTGGCCCTGAGCTAACATCTGTGCCCATCTTCCTCTAGTTTATATGTGGGACGCCTGCCACAGCATGGCTTGATGAGCAGTGCCATGTCTGCACCGGGGATCCGAACCGGTGAACCCCGGGCCGCCAAAGCAGAACGTACAAACTTAACCACTGCGCCACCCGGCCAGCCCCCAAGACTATAATAAATTTTTAAAAAAGGAAAGAAACAAGTGTTGGTGAGGAGGTGGACAGATTGGAACCCTCATAAGTTACTGGTGGAAATGTAAAATTGTGCAGCCATTATGGAAAACAGTTTGGTGGTTCCTTGAAAAGCTAAACATAGAATTATCATATGACCCAGCAATTTCACCCCTAGGTATACACGCCAAAGAATCGGAAACAGGGACTCAAACAGATCCTTGTACACCAGTGTTCACCGCAGCATTATTCACAATAGCCCAAAGGTGAAAACCACCAAATGTCCATCAACAGAGGAATGGGTAAACAAAATGTGGTACATATGCACAACAGAAAATTATTCAGCCGTAATGAAGTTCTGATACATGCTACAACATGGATGAACCTTGACAACATGTGTTAAGTATAAAAAGCCAGCCATGGGCAGGCTGGTGGCGTTAGTGGTTAAGTTTGTGCGCTCTGCTTCCCCAGCCTGGGGTTTGCCGGTTCAGATTCTGGGAACAGACCTACACACTGCTCATCAATGCCATGCTGAGGCAGTGTCCCACATAAAAGAAGTAGAAGGACTTACAACTAGGATATACAATTATGTACTGGGGCTTTGGGTAGGAAAAAAAGAAACAAACCAGACACAAAAGGACAAATATTGTATAATTTAGCTTATATGAAATATCTAGAACAGGAAAATTCATAGAAACAGAAGGTAGATTACAGGTTACCAAGAACTGGGGAGAGAGAGAATGAGGAGTTATAGCTTAATGGTTCCAGAGGTTCTGTTCCAGCTCACGAAAAAGTTTTGGAGACACACAGTAGCCATGGTTGCACAACATTGTGAATGTAATTAATGCCACTGAATTATACACTTAAAAAGGTTAAAATTGCAAAAAAAACAAAAAGACAATTGAGCCTACGTTTGTGTTACAACTACAACTCTATTGCAAATAGAAAGTGTTGCTATGGAAGGCGCAAACAGCTATGAGGGAGGATGGGTAGTCCAGGGAGAGTTCACGTAGGAGGTGGTGATTAGGGAAAGTTGCCTAGAGGTGGTAATCATGAGCTGGGTTTTGGAGTAAGATTTCCCCCAAAACAGAAAGGAGAGGAAAAGTTCCCAGTAAGCTCTGAGACCTATTTTCCTAAGGACCGTGGAGCCACTGCCTAGGTTATCATCTTGGCTCTGTTACTAACTGGCTGTGTGACCTGGGGACCTCTCTGTGCCTCAGTCTCCTCCTCTGTGAAATTGTAATAGTAATCGTACTTCCTGCTAGGGCTGCTGTGAGGATTAAATTAGTTAACACATGTACAAGTGTATTTAGATCAGGACTTGGCACATAGTAAATGTTATGTGTTAGCTATTCTTGTTTTTAATATTTTTCTTTTTTATGAAAATAAATGTTTTTTGTGGAAAAAAATCTAAGAAGAAAATAAAAATCACTCAAAATTCTACCACCCAAGAGACAATCACGGCGCACGGTTTATTGCATCTTGTTCCACAATTTTTTGTGCATAAACACACACAGTTTATCCACGCACCTCTTGAGACTTTCTCCCTCGAACCTCGCACACCCCAGCGCTCGCACTGTCCTCTGAGCCCCAAGATAATGACGTTTACTTAAGACAAAGCCCCGCCCCTTGATCTCGGACAGTGAAACCACGCCCCCGACTGCCGCGCGCGCGCTCTAAGGTTCGGCGGAGCGTGCACGGCAGGGGCTCTCTCAAAACGGAAGTGACGTATGACGCATGCGCAGTGACGACGAGGAGGTCTCGGGAAACTAAGGGCCGGCCCCGGCACCGTGCTCGTTTCCGGAAGTGGCCGCTGCGGCAGCATGCTGGAGGAGCTGGGTTTGATCCCGACCATAGGCGAGGATGACGAGGTGGCGGTGGAGCCCGAGTCTGACTCCGGAGAAGAAGAGGAGGAGGTATGAGCCGATCGGGGGTGGGGTGGGGTGGGGTGGGGTGGGGTGGGGTGAGGGGGCGCGGCGGCGGGCGGTCAAGTCTCCTTGACTGCTTCCCTTCCCCGTGATTCCTCAGGTCCCTGCTCCCAGATCCTCAGCGTCCCCTGCCAGGCCGGCAGGTCTCCCTGGAAGGGTCTCACCGGGACCCCAAGATCTTCCTCAGTTTGTTCCCCACTAGCTTTTCTTCACCTCCGCTCCTGTGCCGGTGACATTCCGTGTCGCTTTAGTGAACTCAATACCCATTCGGTGAACTGGTGTTTGATCTGGGTCTTGTGTAATAGAGATCCAGAGGTGAAGCCCGTCCTGGTTCCGGCTCAAGGAGCCATGGGTATCCATTCGTTCCTTAAGCCGGTATTTATTGAATACTTAAATTGCTACACCTAAGCATTTGGGAGACGGCAGTGAACAAGATGGGCAAGGACAGCACTCTCCTGAAGCTTATGTTGGGGGGAGGTTACAGACATTAAGCGCTATGGCGATTAAAAAGGGTGATGAAAAAGATGCCCACCCTTCAAAGATCCAGCCTGCGGAGTTTCCCCTCTGCGGCTTCCTCTGCCTACCGACACCTCCGTTTGGGTGTCCCATGGCCTCTGCAAATTCACCTTCTCCAAAGCTGAACTCTGGTCTCCCTTACCCTCTTAACCTGCTCCGTCTGGAGCCAGAAACACTGGGGTCGTCCTTGACAGCTGCTCCCTCCTATGTTCTGCAGGCTAGCTCAGGAATCTCTCTGAAGCTTCTCCCGCTCTCTCCATCCACACTGCTCCCCCTCTAGACCAGGCCTCTGCCATCTTGTGCCTGGATACCCACAATTCTAACATATCTGGTCACCTGCTGTTTCTCTTGCCCGCTTCCTCTAGTGCATTCTCCACTTAGCAGCCAGAATGATCTTTTCATTTCTTCATGGAAAACTATCATAAAAAAGGACTGAAGCAAATATGGCAAATGATAATGCAAAACTTCAGGTGTGAAGTGCTATACAACTATTGATAGTTATACTAGGTACCTGAGAAAAGATGTATGATCATTACTAATAATGAAGTTTAGCATCAGAGTTCTTGTGAGATTGTTTAACTCAAGTAAGAAGAAAAAGTCAGTACAGCACTTTTTAGTTCTTGGGGTTTTTTCTTCTCAATTTCTTTTTCCGAAGCCATAGTTCAGGCAGTTCTCCTTCCTTTCTAGTTTCCAATGTATGGGTTTTTAAAGTTATCTTTTTTTATTCATTTCTAACTTAATTGAATTGTGGTCGGAGAATAGTCTGTGTAATATTGATTCTTTGAAACTTATTGAAGATTTGCTCGAAGCCTACTGCGTGATCAGTTTTTGCAACTATTCCATGTGTGCTCAGAAAGCATGCACGTTCTCTACTAGTGGGCACAGTGTTCTCTCTGTGTTCATTGGAGTGAGGCTTATTAATTGTGCTGTTCAGATTTTATACTGACTCATTTTTTGTCTGCTTGATCTATCAGTTACTGAGAGAAGTGTGTTACAATCTCCCATGGCGATTGTAGACTGGTCAGTTTCTTGTCATCTGTCAATTTTTGCCTTGTGGGGCCGGCCTGGTAGCGCAGAGGTTAAGTGCGCACATTCCGCTTCACCCTCCTCTTCATTAACCCAATTCTGATTTGCTTAAAGAATTTATCTTGATTTGTGTTCAAGAAATATCCAGTGCTGGCCCAGTGGCGCAGCGGTTAAGTGCGCATGTTCTGCTTTGGCAGCCCGGGGTTCACAGGTTCGGATCCCGGGTGTGGACATGGCACCGCTTAGCAAAAGCCATGCTGTGGTAGGCATCCCACGTATAAAGTAGAGGAAGATGGGCATGGATGTTAGCTCAGGGCCACTCTTCCTCAGCAAAAAGAGGAGGATTGGCAGCAGATGTTAGCTCAGAACTAATCTTCCTCAAAAAAAAAGATGAGGATTGGCAATGAATGTTAGCTCAGGACGAATCTTCCTCAGCAACATAAATAAATAAATAATTTTGCCTTGTATATGTCTGTTGTCTTATTGGGTGCCCTTGTTTCTTTCGTCCTTTTCTAGTGTTCTTTCATCTCAGTCCCATAGTCACCCTGCTTCTCTCTTTTCCCAGGGGCCCATTGTGCTGGGCAGAAAGCAGAAAGCCTTGCAGAAGAACCGCAGTGCTGATTTCAACCCTGACTTCGTTTTCACCGAGAAGGAGGGGATGTATGATGGCAGCTGGGCCATGGCTGACGTCATGAGCCAGCTCAAGAAGAAGGTGAGACTGATAGTGATAGGCGGTTCCAGGCCTTGGGCTGTTAGGGTTGGACAGTCGGTTTTGGGGTCTAGCCCTGACCTTGCTGCCTTTTTCCATCTATTTACATTCAGCAGATAGTGGAACTCCTTTGGAAATACGTGTGTAGTTTTGATGGGGTGGGGAGAGGTGGTCACAAATAACCCACAGTCTTGATTAAAACCAAAGTATAATATGTTGCAAAATGGATTTATTGCAGACTTTAGTTACAAACACGTTCATTGATCTGTAGATGATATTTAAAAGTAGTAGAAATATCTTAATTCCTTCATTATAAAATGTCCATGGAGCTTTTCTGGGAGGAGGAGATGGTGAGCTCAGACTATCTTCAGCGTATGTATTAAGAGAGACCCTTATTTTTTTTTTATTTAAAGATTGGCACCTGGGCTAACAACTGTTGCCAATCTTCCTTTTTTTTTTTTTCCCCTGCTTTATCTCCGCAAACGCCCCCTGTACACAGTTGTATATCTTAGTTGCGTGTCCTTCTTCTAGTTGTGGGATGTGGGACACCGCCTCAACGTGGCCTGATGAGCGGTGCCATGTCCGCGCCCAGGATCTGAACCTTGGGCCGCCGCAGCAGGAGCACGTGAACTTAACCACTCGGTCTCGGAGCCGGCCCCAAGAGAGACCCTTTTTGATTTTGTGGATGTTAAAAAGTGTAAAAAAAGGCTCTTAGTTGGGGCTGGCCTGGTGGCGTAGCAGTTGAGTTTGTGCACTCTGTTTCAGTGGCCTGGGGTTCGCTAGATTGAATCCCAGACACAGACCTATGCACTGCTTATCAAGCTGTGCTGTGGCAGGCATCCCACATATAAAATAGAGAAAGGTGGGCACAATTATTAGCTCAGGTCCAGTCTTTCTCAGCAAAAAAGGATTGGTGGCAGATGTTAGCTCAGGGCTAATCTTCCTCAAAACAAACAAACAAACAAACAAACAAAAAAGTGTTAGAGGAAATCTGATAATACCAGTCCAATGGTTTAGGAATACCACACATTACATATAAATTACTTGACTTAAAAAAATGGACGTAGCTATGTTAAAATGGTCTGTTTTTTAGGTGTCCACTCCTTGTTTTGAATGTTAGAAAGAAACCTTTGTTACATCACTTTATGACAAAGAACAATCTAGCAGACATCCTTAGTAGTGGTCTTTTTGACAGCTAGCCTTGCCCCACAGATACTGTCATTCTCTGTCTCTTGCCAGGGGATCTCATCTGGCATCACTATTGAGGGTCCTTGGTTCCCACACAGCACAGCCAAAGCTGCTGCAAATGTCACTGTCATTTGCTTGTTTGCCAAGATCTCATGCTTTTCTTTGAATCTGGTGATCAAGCTAGAAGATGCATGAAACTTATTTCCATTTCGTGCACTTCAAAGAGCAATATTGCCTGCTCAGAGCAGTTTAATCCAGGCTGCTGGCCCTTGTTCTGATTGAAATAAAACAGCGTTTCCTTTTCAAGGTCATCTTGAGAGGATTTCTTTCTTCTTTATTTTCATATGGACCCCATGTAATTAAAGACTTGGTTTCATAAAGCTTACAGTCTGGCAGGGTAGAAAATAAGTAGACAGATGGTGACAGTTAATTGTAGTTGTGGTAAGTGCCATAGCAGTCCAGGGTGCTTTGAGCATGCATAAAGGGGGCCTGCCATTTCTAAAGTTTTAGCAATATCCAGCATTACCTGAATTTGCTTGGATTTCAACATTTTAATTAATAGGCTAAATTATGTGTGATAGGCAAGGGGAAGAGTCTTTCCAAGTAGCATTCAGATACAATGTGACATCTCTTGGTGATTGTATCATTCTGAATAGTAAACACCTTCTAAAATGTGGATGTTCCTATTGGTTCCAGGTAATTTAAAGTTTTTTCATAAGTAGACCATTTATTTAATCTTCTTTTTGCAATGAATAATATATGGATTGATTAATCTGTCCAAGGACAGACAAGCTTTTTGTATATTAGCATCTGAGACCCGACCCGCAGAGGAAGCTTGCTTTGTCTCTTTCCCATGTGTGTATTTCTTTCTCATCTCTTTATTTATATCTGCAGAGGGCAGCCACTACATTAGATGAGAAGATTGAGAAAGTCCGAAAGAAAAGGAAAACAGAGGTGAGAAAGCGAAGCAATTACTTTTCTTTGTAGCGAAGCCCTGAGCTTTACTCTCAGCACCACCCCACTGTTCCTCTTGAGGCCTGAGCTGCAGGGCTGCTGGTGCCGGCAGGCTGTGTGTGTGTTGTAAATATCCACTGGGAGCCCACATAGCGTTCTGCCCAGGCTGGAGGGCATAATGTTGCTCCTAATAGGTTTTGGATTTCCTGAAGTTTGTAGTCGCCTTGCTTTATTATAATTTTTTTCCAGGATAAAGAAGCCAAGTCTGGGAAGTCAGAGATGGAGAAAGAAGCAAAGGAGGGTTCTGAACCTGAGGAGCAGGAAGACCTTGAAGGGGAAGATGAGGCGGGCTCAGAAGATGACGACTCAGAGACCGATTACTCGTCAGCTGATGAGAACATCCTCACCAAAGCAGGTGGATGATGCAACGGCGCTGCCAGAAACAGGGACGGGAAATTGGGCGCTCCTTTGACTTTGTAGCATTTCCTGTGCTCTTCCCTATAGTTAAATTGAAGAGCTCCATGTTGAATTCCTTTCTTTTCGCTTCCCTTTTTCTGGGGATTTTGTTAGGGTTATTGTACTTTGCAGGCAGAGTTTCCTCTTTCGCCCTCTCCAGCCTCACACAGCTGCTGGCAGCTCCATGGTTCAGACTTATTTGGGGTGATAGGTTCCCCCATGTCCCAGATGGGTCCAGCCACCTAGTGGGTGCTCCATACATACTTCTTGCAGAAATGAGTGTTAAGGCATTGTAATGTAGCGTAGTGGTTGAGAGCCTGGTCTCTGGAACTTGCCGAGTTTACTTCCTGTCTGGCCTTCGGTGAGTTCCGTACCTGTACTGCTGCCCAGTGTCCTCGTCTGTGAAATAAGCCTGAGGACAGGTGGTTGTGTGGATTCAGTGAGGCAGCCACATCAAGCGCTTGGGACAGTGCCTAGCAGAGTGCGAGTGCTCAGTAAGTATGAGCCCTGATTACCAGCTGTGTTTTTCTCCATAGATACACTCAAAGTAAAGGAGCAGAAGAAGAAGAAGAAGAAAGGACAGGTGAGCATGGGCTTGGAAAACAGTGTACAGCTTGTTTTTGCAACCTGAAAGGATTCGAAGGTCAGGTAATTTTCTCGGGCCCTTTTCGCTAAATTCTCACTGTCTTTTGCTTTCCTGGTGTAGGAAGCAGGAGGATTTTTTGAAGACGCGTCTCAGTATGATGAAAGCCTCTCGTTCCAGGACATGAACCTGTCCCGCCCTCTTCTGAAGGTAGTAGCTTCTTTTGGCAACCATGGGATTATTGCACTTGCCCCCTAACTGGGCTCCTCGCCCTAACCTGGGCTCTTGGCCTCCCTAAACTCTGTTGTCCACAGAACTGCCAAAGAACCCTGTTTAGCAGGAAGTTCTATCTTGGCCTATAAGGGCCTGTCCCTTCTGGTCCCCTCTGAAGATGTCTCTTAGCACTCATTCTGCTCTGGCCACCCTGGCCTCCTTGCTGGTGCTCAAACAGGTCTGGCATCTTCTTCCTTGGGGCCTTTGCACTTGCTGTTCCCTCTGTCTGGAAGATTCTTTCAGAAACCTGCTTGCGGTGCTCCTTGCCTCTTTCAGGGTTCCACTCAGTTTCCCCTGCTCCATAAGGCCTTCCTGCCACCCCCTCTGTAAATCGTACCATTCCCTTCCACCTGCCCACTCCGCCCCCTTGACTGCTGTATTTTCTCCATAGCGTTTACCTCCATATGATGTGTGTTGGTTTGGGGGCTGTTTTTCTACCCAGTTGTAAGATTCCTGAAGGCAGGGTTTTTATTTCTTTTGTTTACTGCTGTATCCTCAGTGCCTAGAACAAGGACCCTCTCTTCTCCTCAGGCCATTACAGCCATGGGCTTCAAGCAGCCCACCCCAATCCAGAAGGCGTGCATACCTGTGGGTCTGTTGGGGAAGGACATCTGTGCCTGCGCAGCCACTGGGACAGGTAAAAAGGACAGGGAGTTGGGGAGGGGAGAGGAGGTGGAAGGAGGGTGCTCAACCTAGAAACGGCTCTAGGTCGACTTACCAGATGACCACTTTGCTAAATATGCAAATATAAATTTTATATTTATAAATATACAAATTTTAATGCAGTAACACTATATATTCTGTTTAGTAACTTCCCTTTTTAAGAAAAAGATACCCTTATAGGATTAAATAAAGATTACCTTCACCAGACTCACTGTGACTCGTGGCTATCCTAGCAGGGTATCTCTGTGACCCTGACCTTTGTCACTGCCACGATAGGCCCCCATCATAGGAGTAAAGTTTTGTAAAAGGGATGTTCATCACAACATTGTAGATTAGTGCAGTTAATTATATAGTAGAAACAGTCGTGTAATAGAATACTAAGCAACTATTTAAAAGAAGTAAAGAGTATTTAAAGAAATAGGAAAATATGTTTTTTTAAAGGGGGAAGTTACTAAGCAGAATATATAGTGTTATTGCATTAAAATTTATATTTTTATATTTCTGTCCATTTAAAAAAAATTGGTGATATAGATACCATTATGTTAATGTTTATCTCTAGTTGGCTGAATTGTAGGTGATTTTTACTATTTTCATATTTTTTTTATATTTCCCGGATTTTTTACACTGACCATGTGGTTTGAAAACAGAAAAAAGTTTTGTGAAAAATAAGTTGCTTCCTTTCCCCCTGAGCAGATACATAGTTTTCTGTGCTCAGGTGCAAACCTGAACTGTGAAGGGCCTGAAGCGCTCCTCATGGCTTCCTGCTGCCCTTCCCGCCAGGTAAAACTGCGGCTTTTGCCCTGCCGGTCTTGGAGCGTCTGATCTACAAACCCCGCCAGGCTCCAGTAACCCGCGTGCTCGTGCTGGTTCCCACCCGGGAACTGGGCATCCAGGTGCACTCCGTCACCAAGCAGCTGGCCCAGTTCTGCAGCATCACCACCTGCCTGGCTGTGGGTGAGTTTCTGGCTGAGGGCTGCCCGCCTCTGAGGGACCCGGATGCGGTGGAGGACCAGTGTGGCCCAGCATCTGAGGGTGACAGGAAAGCCTTTATATGATCGAACCCACTTAAAAACTGTATGACGTGTATTCATAGTAGATAGTGGGGGCAAGGGGAGAGGGTTTGAATGAGACTTAACCAGCCTTGAAAAATGAAACTTTGAAATTATGGGAAAAAAAATTTTCTTGGTACTTAGCAAATTTAGGATATAATTTCTGCCTCATGTGAATAGTGAGTCAGATTATTTGGGGCAGAATTTTTCTGATGATATATTGTCATTTAACCTTCATTTCACCCTCGCATGCAATGGGCAGTCAAAGGTGATGTACGAAGACATCGATTTTCTCAGCTGCTTCGCTCAATCCCTGGATGTTTGAATCTATTCTGAAGTGCCTTTGTGTCACCGTCTTTTTTGGTTTTCACACTTAGCACGATTGTGATGAAACAATCTGTTTCTCCCAACGTATTGTAAAATCCATGCGAGTGGGGCCTTTGTCAGTCTTATTCTCTGCTCTTTCCTCTGCATCTGATATGAGACCTGGCAGGTGACAGGGCTCAGTCAATACCAGTGACAGAAGTGGCCACCTTGTGGGGCTCTTCTCTTTGCAGGTGGCCTGGACGTGAAGTCTCAAGAAGCCGCTCTTCGGGCAGCGCCTGACATCCTCATTGCCACCCCGGGCCGGCTCATCGATCACCTCCACAACTGCCCTTCCTTCCACCTGAGCAGCATCGAGGTGCTCATCCTGGATGAGGCTGACAGGTACACCTGAAATGGTGGGGCCCCAGGTGCTCTGAGGTCCCAAGGGCCACACCCCTGGACAGGAACCTGCCATCCTGCATTATTTTTCCTGGCTCTCACCATCGCCATTGGTCTGCAGTGCCAATTCAGCTGCTCACGTTTGCTCTCTCCATCCTTAGCCTGGATTACCCTGCTTTCTTTCTCTCTTTCTGTAATGTGATAGTTGGGAGGGAAGGTAGGTCAAATTCTGGCTCTGCCACTTCCTGCTATTTGGAAACGTTATTTAGATTCTCAAGGCAAAACCTTTCCTTGCTTGTAAGTGGGGGATAAGACTAGTACCCACCTCACAGTGTTGAGGATTCAAGGAGTAACATCGGTGAAGTGCTGGTGCATAGTGAGGGTTCAGCAAACAGCCTCTGTTACTGGGGTAGGGGACTCCTCCTCTCCTTCCTTCCATCCCTCCTCTCTCTCTCTCTCCCTCTCTCTCTTCCTTTCTCTCACACATATCCCATCTGCTCACCTCTTTCCTTCATGACTGATCACAATAAACTCAACCAATAATGGATGTGGGAGGAGAGAAAGGAGGCCGCAAATAACCCCAAAACCTGTTGAAATTTACTCTCCAGTTGAAGCATCTCAAAACTAAGCAGGTCCTTAACCAGGCTTCTGATCCCATCTGCCCCTGCCTCTCTCTCCCCATCTCCGTGAAAGGCGATTCTGTGCTTCCAGTTGTTCAGGCCAAAGTTCTCAGCGTCATCCTTCTCTCTTTTTTTTCACACCCCTGGTACAAGGCCTCCGCTGGTAAATGCTGTCGACACTTCCCCACCTTGGGGCTTCTGTGCTTCCCTCAGCTTGGAATGACCTCTTGTACTTCCTCTGGTTTCTGCTCCAGTTGTCACTTATCTAAGGGGTGTTTGCCAGCCACTCTCTTTAACAGCTCCTGCCCTCCTCCCACATCCCCGCCTCATCCCTCCCTCCCTGCCTTTCGTTCTCTGAGGTGCTGCACGTCTCTGACTTCCCACATTGTTAGCTGAAGGCTCACGTGGTGGTTGTGTTCCTCCTTTCCTCTGGAACATCACCTTCATGCAGGGCCGGCTTTGTGTTGCTTGCTGCCACATCTCATTGTCCACGGGCATGTCTAGTATCTAGCAAGTGCTCATTAAGTATTTGTTGAATAACCGATTAGCTCCCCCAGTGCAAACAAACCATTCTTGCGGCCTGGAGGAGGTGATGGAGCTTGTTCTAAAAGCCAAGGGAACGTGATGTGATTTAGATTTTAAAGGGGAAGGGAATTGTATTCTTCAAAAATGTCAGTGTCTCAAAAGACCAAGAAAGGCTGTGGAAGTTTCAGATTAAGGAGTCCAAGGAGACACAATAATGTGATATCTGATCCTCAACTGGAGGGAGAAATACTCTAAAGGGTTGGGGCAGTTGAAAAAACTGGAGTCAGAGTAATCTCACAGATTAATATTATCTACGAAGAGAAAACGGTCCCTTTGCAGTGGAGGGAGCTGGCAGACAGACACCACTTCAACCAAGTGATCAAACTCACACCAGTGGTACCGGAACAAACTGACCATCCGTCTCCTGATGGAGCAAGAGCGATGTGCACAGCCGCGCCTCTGCACGTTCTCCCAGTGATGACAGATGAATCCGGTCCCTGGGAAATAGACAAATGCAGAGTGTGAAAAAGGGTGAGGGGACTTTTCTAGACTAAAGGAGATTATAGAGACATGACAACCAAATGCAATATAGGAACTTTCCTTCCTGGACTGAAAAAACAAAAGACAGCTGTAAAATGACATTTTTGGGACAGTTGGGGAAATCTGAATATGAGCTGTACTTTAGATATTATTCAAACACTTAAGTTTCTTGGGTGTGATAATGATATTGTGGTTATGTAGGAGAAGGTCATTGTTCTTAGGGGATGTGTGCTGAGATGTTTAGGGCTAAGGTGTTGTGATGTCTGTAACTATTCTTCAGAAAAAAGATAAAGCAAATGTGACAAAATGATAATTCTTGGTGAATCTTGATGGGTCAAATAACAATAGTAGTGATAAAATAAGTAAATAAATGATCCTGAAACATACTAATGACAACAACCAAACATTGCCTGTCTGATGTTTTCTGTCTCACTGTGACAGACGGCAGCTCAGTCCATTTCTTTTGATTCCTTCCCTTCCTTGCTTACCAGGATGCTGGACGAGTACTTTGAGGAGCAGATGAAGGAGATCATCCGAATGTGTTCCCACCACCGCCAGACCATGCTCTTCTCAGCCACCATGACGGACGAGGTGAGCCGCAGAGGTTCTCCGTGGCGGGGTGAATGGAGGGGTAGTGCATGGGACCCGGGCTGGGCTGGAGGGGGTGGCCTGGGGTGAGCACAGGCATGCCTCGCTCACTGCCTCCTGGCAGGCTGGTGAACATCCCTGTCTTTGTGCCTGGCAGGTGAAAGATCTGGCTTCTGTCTCCTTGAAGAATCCCGTCCGGATATTTGTGAACAGCAACACGGACGTGGCCCCCTTCCTGCGGCAGGAGTTCATTCGGATCCGGCCAAATCGGGAAGGAGACCGGGAAGCCATCGTAGCAGGTGAAAGCCCGGGGTGGGACCGGGCAGAGTAGGGTGGTCAGCTTCCTTGTGGGTTCCATGCTGAAGTGCTTGGGTTGTACCCCGGTATGTCCTCCATCCAGTCTCCCCTAACGCAGTGTGTGGTACTGCCGTTCGTCCACTCCTTCACTCTCGCCATCAGTCATTCCTCCCTTTCTGTATTGCCTCACCTCACTCCCACCATCCAGGCCTCTTTATGTGCTGCTGAACTCCCAGCCACTTCCCCCCAACTATCCTTCTGGCCCTTAGTCTAGGCCACTGCTGTCTGTGGCCTGAGTTGTTGCAGCAGCCTCTTACTTGGCTGTCATTCTTCCACCCTTGTCCCCTGGTAATCCATTCTCCACAGTGCAGATCATTTAAAATGCTCAGCTGTGAACGAGCATTCACTCCTGTTACTTCCCTACTTAAAGCTCTCTGGTGTCTTCCATTGTTCTTAGACTAAAATCCACACTCCCTAGCAAGTCCTGTAAGACCCTTCAGGACCTGGCCCTGCCCTCTTCAGTCCCAGCCTTGGTGCTTTCGCTCATGGCGCTGTAGCCACCCTTGCCTGCTTTTACTCTCTCAAGCCCACCAAGCTCGTCCTGCCTCAGGGCCTTTATGTTTGCTCTTTCCTCTGCCTGGAATCTTCCCCCAAATCTTGTGGATGAGCCTGCCTTGTCATTCAGCCTAATGTCACCCCTTCAGTGAGGCCAGCCTCGAAGCTGCCTCCCTGTCCTCCCTTTACTCTCACCGCATTAATCACCCTTGCAAACTGGGAATTGGCTTCTCTGCCTCTGCCGTGGAACATGAGCTCCACGAGGCCAGGACCTCGCCTGTCTCCCCCAGTGCCAGGCACAGCAGCCACTTTGCAGGCGAGGAAGGAGCAGGTGTTGGAGGTGGCTGCTGACTCAGTCCTCTCTCCCTGCCAGCTCTTTTGACAAGAACCTTCACTGACCACGTGATGCTCTTCACCCAGACCAAGAAGCAGGCCCACCGCATGCACATCCTCCTGGGGCTCATGGGGCTGCAGGTGGGCGAGCTCCACGGCAACCTGTCACAGACGCAGCGGCTGGAGGCCCTCCGGTAAAGGTCAGGGGGCTGAGGCTCCCACCCATCCTTCAGAGAGGGCTCTCCTCATGTGAAAGAGGGAAAATACCACTCAGAAGTTATGTTAGAGCAACAGCAGAGGACACAGATAGTACAGATCCCCACTTTAAAAATTTTAGTCTAGGGGCCGGCCTGGTGGTGGAGTGGTTAAGTTCGTGTGCTCCGCTTTGGCGGCCTGGGGTTCACAGGTTTGGATCCTGGGTGCGGACCTAGTACCACTTGTCAAGCCATGCTGTGGCAGCGTCCCACATAAAATAGAGGAAGATTGGCACAGATATTAGCTCAGCGACAATTTTCCTCAAGCAAAAAGACAAGGTTGGCAACAGATGTTAGCTCAGGGCCAGTCTTCCTCACCCACACACATACAGTTATAGTCTGACCACTGTAAGGTCATGTCTTAGATACATTCAGAACTCTGACTTTGTAGGCTTCTGGAAGATGATACTCGTGCACTAGGACTTGAGTGGGAGCTGCTGAGTGGGGCCACAGCAGGCACTTCTCACTTGGGAAGACCCAGCATACATTCCGTTCTCTACAGCTTTTCCAGAGTAGTCTCAACATACCTGGGTCTGATAGAACGAGATTTGGAATCAAACCAGCTGCCATTCCTTGAGCGTTCACTTTGCTAGTCCCTGTGTTTTCCATGTGACTTCTTGTTTAATTCTCAGAATAGAGTCAACCTGGTAGGGTTCCTCCTTCAAGACTCTCCACCTCTCCCAGGTTGTCATAGGCAGCTGAGAGTTGATTTTTAAAGAAAGGCTGTTTTGAATGCTGAGACATTTGCATGTGCTACTTTCTATAGTCCAGCTCTGTGGTTCCCAAACTTTCATATTTATAGGAATTGCTGCTTCAGGTGGTGTACACAAAACTGCGTTTGCTCTACGTTATGGGATGTTTAAAGGGGCGTGTAAGTGGCAGATGGCTGACTTTTAGGATCTGTCCCCACTCTGATAGTCTGTACCGTGCTGCTTGAGTCCAAAAGGATTTGTGTTCCGTCTGCTGGCTCAGGCTTTTGCAGAGCATTATTGGCGTCGGGCATCCAGATAAACATCTATTTGTGGCTATTTCCAGGCGCTTTAAGGATGAACAGATTGACATCCTTGTGGCCACAGATGTGGCAGCCCGTGGACTTGACATCGAGGGAGTCAAAACGGTAACAGGCCCCATCTTCCTTGAACCTTTGGTGGCAGTCGTTTTGCCTCCTTGTGTCCCCATTTCCCCAACTCCCAGGTCTGACTCGTGCTTAACTTTGACCTTCCAGGTAATCAACTTCACAATGCCCAACACCATCAAGCATTATGTCCACCGGGTAGGGCGAACAGCGCGTGCCGGCCGGGCTGGGCGCTCGGTCTCTCTGGTGGGAGAAGAGGAGCGGAAGATGCTGAAGGAGATCGTGAAGACCGCCAAGGCCCCTGTGAAGGCCCGGATACTTCCTCAAGGTGAGCCGGCACCGCTGCAGCTGTGCAGGGTGGGGGGTGGGGCATGGTCTTTCATCAGATCCTTTGGGATGGGGCAGGGGGCAGAGGGTCAAGAGAGCAGGTGCTTTGTACTCAGGAGCCAGATTTGAATCCAAGCTCAGCCGCTTCCTTGCTGAGTGACCCTGGGCAGGTCTGTCCTCATCTGGGCTTCAGTCTCTCTGTGTGTGAAAGGGAATAATGATAGACTTGTGCCCCAAGTGCCCCAGTCATAGGGATTTTCCAGCCTTTGGGGAAGAGAAGGCCTCTTCTTGGGGCAGAATTCCCATTAGCCACTACTGCTTCCTCTCGGTGGGGGGCAGAACGTGGGGAGGAAGTCAGCACTCATTCTTTTTGGATATCTTTCATTCTTTTTGTTCTTCTCATCCATAGGGGTCATATAAAGCACATCCTTTTTTAAAATTACAAAAGTAATACGTATTCTGGGGCCAGCCCCATGGCCGAGTGATTAAGTTCACGTGCTCCACTTCAGGGGCCCAGGGTTTTGCCATTTTGGATCCTGGGCTCAGACATCGCACCACTCATGGGGCCGTGCTGAGGCGGCATCCCACATAGCACAACCAGGGGGACCTACAACTAGAATATACAACTATGTACTGGGGGGCTTTGGGGAGAAGAAGGAAAAAAAAAGATTGGCAACAATGTTAACTCAGGTGCCAATCTTAAAAAAAAAATGTATTCAATGTTGGAAGTTAGTAAATAAAAATAAGTGCAAAACTGTAATTGTATGTGAAAGAACTCACCACTCTTAGCATTTAGGTGCATATCCTTTCAGACCTTTTTTCCATTTGTATGTGTGTTTTTCTTTCATTTAATTCATTCAGTCAGCAAACAGTTATTACGTATTGCTGTGTGCTGGTGCTGTTTATTCTGTTCTAGGTATTGGGGATACTGCAAGAAACAAACTAGCTGATAGACTGGTGGGAAAGAGACACAATAAATGAGCTAATAGTAGACGTGATCAAGAACAATAGGAGGAGAGGTACTTACTTTAGAAAAGTTCTTCAGGAAAGGCCTCTGAACAGATGGCGTTTGAGTTGAGTCCTGCATGATAAGAATGAGGCAGCCATGAGCCCTCTGGAGACAGAGTTTGCCAAGCAGAGAAAAGCAGGGCAAAGCCTCTGAGGCGGGAACAAACTTGGTGTGCAAGTAGAAGAGTAGGAAGGCCAGAGGGCCTGGGGCATGGTGAGCAAGGGGGAGGGAGAAGGTCAGAGAGGTGGGCAGGGGCCACGCTTAGGAGTTTGGAATTTATTCCAGTAGCAACAGGAAGCCTTTGAGGGGGGGTGTTAAGCAGACAAGTCACACATAAAAACTCAATTTTTTACATCGCTAAATACACATCTACATTATTTTCATCAGCTGCACAGTATTCATCTTTATTTTAGTCTTTTTTGTTCTCTTCCCTTGAGATGTCATCCTCAAATTCCGGGACAAGATTGAGAAAATGGAGAAAGATGTGTATGCAGTTCTGCAACTGGAAGCTGAGGAAAAAGAGATGCAACAGTCAGAAGCCCAGGTGAGGCTGTGAGGAGGGTTCTGGTCCACAGCGCTGCTCAGTAAGCAGACTGTAGCGGCCCTGCTGCCTCTGCCCTTCTGAAGTATTGTGTCTGCCACACATATCATCAGAGCCCCAAGCATTTGCAGGCTGTGGTTTCCTACAGCTGCCACGTTATGTATTATCTGATGTACATTTCATGACAGGCATCCTTCTGCCGTCCCCACAGATCAACACAGCAAAGCGGCTCCTAGAGAAGGGCAAGGAGGGACCAAACCATGAGCCTGAGAGGAGCTGGTTCCAGACCAAAGAAGAGAGGAAGAAGGAAAAAAGTATGTCTGGAAGGTTCCTCAAAAAGCTAAACAGACTTACCATAGGACCCAGCAATTCCACTCCTAGGTCTATACCCAAAAGAATTGAAAACAGGGACTCAAATGGATACTTGTACACCAGTGTTCACTGAAACATTATTCACAATAGCTAAAGGGTGGAAACAACCCATGTCCATCATCAGATGAATGGATCCACAAAATGTGGTGTGTACATACGATGGAATGTTATCCAGCCATAATGACATTCTGATACATGCTAAGTGAAGTAATCCAAACACAAAAGGACAGATATTTATGATTCCACATATATGAGCTACCTAGATAGGTAAATTCATAGACAGAAAGTAGAGCCATTACCAGGGTTTGGGGGAGACAGTTACTACTTAATGGTTGCAGAACTTCTGTTTGGGATGATGAAAAGTTTGAAAAGAAACAGACAATGGTGATGGTTGTACAGTATTGTGAATGTAATTAATGCTACTGAATTGTACACTTAAGAATGGGTAAAATGGCGCATTTTATTTTTTATATATATATTTTTTTGTTTTTTTAAAGATTGGTACCTCAGCTAACAATCTGTTGCCAATCTTTTTTTTCTTTTTAATTCTTCTCCCCAAAACCCCTCAGTACATAGTTGTATATTCTAGGTGTAGGTCCTTGTGGTTGTGCTATGTGGAACGCCATCTGAGCCTGGCCTGACGAGCAGTGCCATGTCCACCCCCAGGATCTGAACAGGCGAAACCCTGGGCCGCTGAAGCAGAGCGCATGAACTTAACTGCTCGGCCATGGGGCCGGCTCCAATGATATATATTTTGCAACAATTAAAAAATAGTAAGTCAGGAAGATATTTATGTATATCCCCCTCCTCCCCCCTTTTTTTTTTTTTTTAAAGATTGGCACCTGAGCTAACATCTATTGCCAGTCTTCTTTTTTTTTTCCTTCTCCCCAAAGCCCCCCAGTACATAGTTGTATGTTCTAGTTGTGGGTCCTTCTGGGTCCACGGGGTTGGCCCCCCACTCCCTTTTTTTAAACACAAATGAATTCACATTGTTCTATACTTTGCTTTCTTCAATTAATTTTATAGCTTGGAGATCATTTTGTATAGGCACATATAGCCACCTTTTCTTCCCCCCATTTTTTTTAATGGCTGCATGGTCTTCTATCATATGGGTAGCTTATCATTTATTTAATTAGTCCCCCATTGAGGGACACTGAGGTTGTTTCCTATCTTTTGCTATTATAAACAAGTGATGTGGTGAATAACTTTATACAGAAGCCCTTTCACAATTAAGCAAGTATATTTGATTTGCAGAATAAATTCCTAAAAGTGGAATTATAGGTCAGAGGGTGTGTGTGTTTCTTATTTTGTTAGGGATTGCAAATTTACCCTCCAAAGAGGTTGTACCAGCAATTTAAGAAATGCTGCCTGTATTTGATGGGACAAAAAATCAGGGTGTATGTATGTTAAGTTTCTATGTTAAAAAGAGAGTTATAACTGTATTGTGGGAAGGTGTGGGGGAGTGCAAAACTAAATTCTCATCTTTCATAAAAGGAGGTAGATAGATAATGAATGTCTCAAATTGATTAATCGAGAAGTAGTACAAGCAAGCATGTTATTTAGGGAGATAAAGGTGACCACCAGAAGAAGTGATCACTGCTTCTCGTTTTAAGTCCATATGTGCCAGTTTAAAACATGTGCACTTCTTATTGTAAGTTTAAAAAAAGATAGAAGACAGTACCTGAAATCTCATGCTCTCTTCTCATCCCAGTTGCCAAGGCTCTGCAGGAGTTTGACTTGGCCTTAAGAGGAAAGAAGAAAAGGAAGAAGTTTGTGAAGGATGCCAAGAAAAAGGGGGAGATGACAGTGAGTAGGCTTCCTTTTGGAGTTGGGTCCCAGCCTGGAGGGTGGGTGAGGGCTGCCTGGTCTGTTCCACACTCACATGCCATCCTTCTCCCAGGCAGAGGAAAGGTCCCAGTTCGAAATCCTCAAGGCACAGATGTTTGCTGAGCGGCTGGCCAAGAGGAATCGCAGAGCCAAGCGGGCGCGAGCAATGCCTGAGGAGGAGCCATCGAGAGGCCCTGGTAGGCAGATGGGGAGCCTGTAGAAACTGGTAGGAAGGTTCTCCCTCAAACCTGTGCTTGTCGTCAGGGAGAAAATTGGAGGGATGATGATAAGAGCATGTTTCTGAGTAATGAGTATGTACCAGTGTGTACAGCTGTCCTTTTATTGGCTGTAAGTGGTGAAGTGGCTCCCGTGGTTGGTGGGGAAGAGCTAGGAGTTGAACCCAGGCCTTTCTGACTCTGGAGCTAAGTCCTTACCATCTGCTACTTGGAGGAGCACGTCAGGGTAGAACAGAGCCAAGATGGTCTTCAGCGCATTTCACGTGTAAGTGGCCCCTTTCACTTTTGGACTCTGTAAGCACCCTTTGGAGTGGTTCTTTACACCTGGTACCTCTGATTCCTTATCCCTTTTCTGCCGAGATCAGATATCTTGTCTCCATGTCAATAAGTCATCAGGGCAGAGCAGCCACTGAACTTGGAACCATTAACCTGAGCTTAAGGGGATTTAGGAGCTTGGGCCAAATAGGACATGTGTAACCCATTCTCTCTGCACAGCCAAGAAGCAAAAACAGGTGAAGAGATCTGTATTTGATGAAGAACTTACCAACACGAGCAAGAAGGCCCTGAAACAGTATCGAGCTGGGTAGGGTTTTTAAGTCATCATCATTTTTGATGAAAGCTGTGAATCTTCTCCCTCCTTCCTTACTCCCAATTCTCTCACATACCTATAGCTTTATAATACATAATTTCAGGGACTCCTGTCGCCCACCTCCCCCCCCCCCGCCCAGCCCATGTGTGGAGCCCAGAATGAGAACAGGAAAAAAAAGATGTTAAGGCCCTCCTGCCTTAGAGGTGAAATAACCCATTTTAGGTTCAGAAATAGAGCTTTCTTTCAGGAGAGTGATAGAACCCAAAACAAAGGACCCTAGTTTGCTCTTGGGAATATGTGTCTCCCTAACATCCCCTGGGCCGGGGTTGGGGTGGGGACAGACTAAGCTTCCCAAGTAGTCTTATGATGTACACAAGAAGGAAGAGCCTCTTCCTGTCTTATTTTAAAGCTGGGCCCTGACTTCCACAAACCCCTATTATCAGGTGGCAACAGACACAGGCTTAGAACCTCCGGCCCTGAAAATGATGCATCCATGCTGCTGCTGCTTTGTGTAGGAGCTGGGGGGTGAGTGGGGGGTGAGACATTGCCCGTTTGTCCAACAGCTTGCCATGTCAGCATCTCATCTTCTGTCACCTACAGCCCCTCCTTTGAAGAAAGGAAACAGTTGGGCTTGCCCCGCGAGAGAAGAGGCAGTAACTTTAAATCTAAATCCAGGTAATGTTTACAGTTTGGAGGGCCAGAGGTTTTCACTGGGATTGAAAAGAAACTTCGTGGGAAAGGAGCTCCTCCTGCCTCTTTCTGGTCTTAGGGTTGGTCTTTACTTAATGTCTTAATAGGTACAAGAGGAGGAAGTAGCCGTGGTGGCCCGAAGAAGTTCATGGTGTGGCCCTTAGATCCCTTCCTTGTGAGAAGTCGTCCTGGCTTAGTCTGTCTTTTCTCTATTTGTCAAAAAAATTGTTTAAAACTCTGACAAGTCTGTGTCATTTGTACATTAAGAAAAACTAAAAATTTGGGGGTGGTGGTCTTATATAGCTATTTCCTAAGTGTCCCTGTCAGTCAGCCAAGGCTCCCTTCTTGCTGATTAGCTTTCAGATAAAGAAGATAGCAAATGGAGGATGTATTTTTTGGGAGGGGGAAGAAACCAATCTAATTGTATATTTTATTCCTGTCTCTTCCCACAATAGCACAGTCTACCCCCAGTCTACTGACTTGGCAGTGCCACATAGAGTTGGAATGCATCTTTATGCTTGTAGAGGAGCTGGGTGTGGAGTAAGGAAATTCTTGCCAGAAGTTCTTTTCTGTTGATGTCCTAGAACTGAAAGTTATTTATTGAGGACTAACTGTGTACCAGCTATTCTGTATACTGAGCACTGTCTCATTCAATTCACTACACCTCTATGAGGCAGCTGATGTTATCCCCATTTTCCAGGTAAAGAAACAGAGGCTTGGAAAGGTGGAATAACTTTCCAAAGTTGCAGTTGGGAATTCAGGTTTTTGAAACCAGGGTCTACCTGAACCCATACCCTGACTCTTAACTGTGCTGTAGAAGTGCTACTGGAGAGATGGACGCTCAAAGGGGACCGTAGGGGTCCCAGATAAATTAGCTTCTTGTTGCAAGAAATAGCTTCTACTCTGTAGAATGGTAGTTCTCATCCTTTTCTAAATCACAGGTCCCTTTGAGAATTAGATGAAAGCTAGGGGGCACCTGTTAAGAAAATTGTATTTGCAGTTTATGTCATATATAATCTCAAGGAGTACATAGACGGCCCCCCCTCACCCCGCGCCAGCTCACAAATTGTAACAATTATCCAGTAGCACATACCATTAAAATGAAAGAGTGTGTTCAAAGCTATTCATTTAGGCTGCACCTAACAGCTGCCGACAGAGGGTTCTAATTCGGTAAATAACGTCCCACCTGAATGACAGAGTGTGGTTCAGGTTCACTACATGTGCTTACAGAAAGCCCTCCAAGCTAGGTCATTAGGCTAAAAAAGCCTAGTGCAGAACTGTGTACTTTTTTCTTTTTTAAGGGGTATACGTTGCATATGCATAGATTATCTCTGGGAGGACTCATGAAGTTGTTACCAGGGTTGTCTCTGGGAAAGGAAACTTCAAGTATACCCTTTCGTACAGGTTGAAAAGAATTTTCTTTCCACCATGAGTAAAAAGATTCACCAGTTAAATAAAAACCCCATACCATGGAAACAAAATGGCCTCCTTGTAGGCAGTGCCTCCATTCCCATCCTCATCGTCTCAAGCTGCCTAAGCTGCTTCTAACAGTTGAGGACAAACATGGACCACTGATTTTCTCAATCATTGTTTTTATTAATTTGCTTTATAGGCTAAAGTGCATAGTAAAGACAAAAAAGGAAATGCATACATAAGAAAGAGACATTTTTCTTGGCAACATTAGAAAGACCTGAGATGCCTAAGTGTCTGTTCTAGGGAACACCTGACTAAGGGAATATGTATGCGGGCAGCAGGCCTGGGGGCTGGCTTCTGGCATGGGTCTGGGGCCTGCAGAAGCTGCTGGCATGCTAACCCTGCCCAGGCAAAAGCTGCAGGAAGGTGTTGGGACAAAAGGTCACACTTTGGATAGGTGCTGCTGGTACCAAATGAGTTTAGTTCCATTCTGTGTCCCAGGGAACCAGCATTGCTACTGAACCTCTCCTACTGCAGGCAAAGACCTCCACCATCCAAGGTGCAAGTCACAGGAATGGGTACGGGAATCACTCCTTAGTTAGCCTAGGCCCCTTGCATAAGGCCCCAGCTGTGGTTAGTCACACTTCTCTCACTCAGTGAATATGCAACTGGCTCACGGTTCGTGAGTGAAGTCTTTTATCATATGCCTCCGTCTCCTGGAGTGAGGGTGCCCAAGGAGAAGGGCAGGAGAGCTTGTGCTCCTTGAAAGGATAAGCAGTTCATAAACGACTCCTCTGGACCTCTGTTTATCACAATGCAAGTTAGGCCCTGGCAATTAGAATGAGTCGGCTTCACTGAGCTCATATTCTGTGCCCCTGGAGCACTGCAGCAAAAACATCTGACTGAGTCAGGACCCCAAGTCAGGACCCAGACATACCACTAGGTAGCCCTCGGTGGAAGCCCAAAGCATGCTCTGGGGAATCTGTCCACTAACTTGCAGGAGAGAAAAAGAGGAGAAATCTGTTAACTTTCCTCTCAGTTCTGGAAGTAAAGTGCTTAGTCTAGCGCAGGGGTAAATCTAGAAACAAATGTGGGTAAGCCCTAAAAGTGGACCTTTAAATAGGTACTAAGACTCAAGGACGATAATGAAAAACTTCGGTTCCTTCATAAGGGAGCCGACCCCAGCCATATGGTGGCCAGGGCAAAAGGCAGCGGTATGCCATCTTCCTACAACATCCTCTGGATCTCCTCAAAGTTCATCAGGTTATTGGCTACGTCAGACCAGGCAGCATGCTGGGCTCCATCCATTTCAGAAGCAAGCTGGTTGCTCCTTTCCAGAGTATGATTTACGCCCCCAATCACTTCCTTACACTCAGGACATGTGCCCCTCTGCATGGCTCCCCCACAATCGCCAATCACATAGATGTGGCCATTGGGGCACTTGAACCAGTGGCCACGAGGATAACCCATGGCGCTGACGATCTGCACTCGCTCTTCCTCTGAGATGCCCAGGCCAGAGCAGGGAAGGGCGGCTTTCAGAGCTTCCATCTTTTTCTGCACAAGCTGTTTATCCTCCTGGGTGAACTTAGATCTTCTCTCGAGGAGCTCCCGCACACTGTAGACCTGTTCTGCTATGCTACCTCTCACCCTGCCCTCTGCCATCTTGCAGCGGGTCAGGAGGTTCACCAGGTATGTGAGCCTCTGGATTTCACTTTGGAGGTCATCCAGTTCCTGGCTGGTGAAGCTCAACCGCTTCTTGGCTAGCCACTCATGGACCTGGTCTATTCGAGTCCTCACTTTGTCTTGTTCTGAGACATGCACCTTTTTCAGGGAATCCTGCAAGCCAGCCAAGTGGTCATAGAAACTGATGTAATTCTCAACAAGGCCCAGGTCTCTCACTGTCAGATTTTTCTGGGCTAGCTTCTCCTCCAACATCAGGAAGTCTTCAGGAAGCAACTGGTGGAGGAGGCTCTTTCTCTCCAGCAGGGCCTTAAGTCGATCCTGGCTGGTTGCAATTTCTCTTGCTGAACCCTGGATCTTTTCCTTGACAATTTCAATTTCTTCCAGTCGCTGTTTGATGCTGGTTCCATACCTCAGGTTTTTACGGATGGGCACCTGGCAGATAGGGCAAACCTTCAACCTGATGGCAACTTCGTCATCCTTCTGCTCATTCATGTAGTGGTCCAGGGCTTGTACCTCAAAGATGTGGCTGCAGTCTTCTAACTGCACAAAGCGGGCATCAGGCTCATCCTCATAGCCAAAGAAGATTTGGGTGACTTCTTCCTGGTCACAGACACGGCACTTCTTGGGGCATGGCTCCCCACACAAACCAATGCAGGGGTGGCCACAAGCCAGCTGCTTAGTACAAGGCACGTAGCATGGGGGTCGGTCACAGGGCTCAGAGCAGAGTTTGGTACATTGGTAGTGCTGGCAGCGCCAGACACAGGGTTCCACACAGGGGCTGCATAATTCCCCACACTTCTTCTTGCACTGGCTGTGGACACAGCGGTTCTGACAGGTTCGCTGGCAGGGTGGGCACTCACTGATGCATGGCTCCTGGCACTCGTGTGAGCAGATAAGCAGGCGCTTGCAGGGCTGCTGACAGCGCTCATGGAAGCGGCCTTCAAAGCAGCTGTGGCAGGAGCCAGGGCAAGGATGCCTACAGTCCAAGATAGTGCCACACTTGGTGGTGCACTTGACTGGAAAGTCATACTTGAGGTCTTCCACATTACCACACTTCACCTGTTGGCTGTGCCCACACTTGAGTTTTGCAGTGACCATTTCTGAACACACCCGCACACAGTCCTCACCACATGGGTGGCTGCATCTGTGCCCACATTTCAGGACCTTGGGGCAAGGCTCTTGGCAGCAGAAATCTGACTCAGGCATGGAACAAGGGACCATTTGTTTATGGCCGCACCGAAGAATAATTTTGGGCACCTTTACCTGACAAGGCTGACACTCCTGGAAGCAAACAAGGGGGCACCGGTGCCCATCTTGGCAGATGACCTTCTGGCATGGCTTCACGCACTGGAACTCCTTGTGTGAAGAGTCATAGGGGTGGCAGGCACGCGTACAGACATGCCCACAGCCCAGCCGGAATTCACACGGTAGGCTGCAGCCTCCTTCGGGCACTTTTTGGAAGTCAGAAGCTTTGGATACTAAAGTGTGGGTATCAGGGTGGTTCTGGCAGCACAGCCGGAGTGTGTGGCCTATTTGATTGTTCTCCCGAAGAGTATGCATGATCTTGCTCCATAAGGGCACCTTGGCAAGCATCTGCAAGTTTCCAATGCAGTACATCCCCTTCTTGGCACGGGACAAGGCCACACAGATGCGGTTGGATGTCTGAAGAAAACCCACCTTGCCTTCCTGGTTACTCCGCACTAGTGAGAGGAGGATGATGTCATTCTCTTCCCCTTGGTATTTGTCCACCACATGGACCTTGACACCAGCAAATGTTTTGGCAGGCATGAGTTTGCGCAGGCAGAAGAGCTGCCCAGTGTAGGTGGTGAGGATGGTGATCTGGGAGGGCAGGTACTCCTGGCACAGGAAGTACTTGCATAGCTCCACCACAAAGCGAGCCTCATGCTGGTTCTGGTGGCTTTTGCCTTCCTGGATTTCCTGTTCAGGAAAGTTGTGTTCCACAAAGAAAAGATTGGAAGAAACCCCCTGGAAAGGAAAGAAGTGACGTGTTAGGAGGTTCACTCATGGCAGTTTTTTTCTTCCTAGCTGCACATGTGTTGGCCACTGACCCCGTTCTAGGGAGAGACCTTGGAAGGCTTTCTGTATACTCAGTACCAAACATCTTTAATTCTGGAGTTAGTCACCATGTGCTTTGTTTTGGGGCCATGGCAAATAGTAAAATGGATACAGAATTTGTCTATTTTAGTTTTCAAGATACTTATTCGACATTAATATTTATAACAGCCATCCACAATCCAACCATTACAGTCCCGGGAACAAGCAGCAGCTATGATGATGAAGATGATGAGAGAGCAGCTAATTTATAAGAACTTCACTGTGCTTACCGGTTTACTTACATTATCTCCTTTAATACAATAATGTAATGACGCAGTAACCATTATTCTCACTGTAAGAAGACCCTGAAACTCAGAATTGATATATAATTTGCTAAAAGGTTACAAAGCTACTAAGTGGCAGAGGCACAATTAAAAAACCCAGGTCTGTATTCTCAACTTCTATACTATTCCTCTTCTTAATAACTAGTTTTTTAAAAAGCTGGTTCTATTCCCTTCTCAAAGCCCTTTTTCACCCTGAGGAAAATATAGCCTCCTAGGTTGCTGGCAGCATCAGAGAAAGATCACATAGGGCAGACTCACCTTAATCTTCTCATATTTGAGAACAGAGGGATGATTCTCAAGATCCTGGTAAATGTGGGGGGTCAAAAGTCGGGCAATTTCAGGGCGCATGCGGTGCTGAAACAAGACATGTATGTCATTAGAAACATGGGCAGAGAATAAATGGACAGTTTTCTAAAGACTAGGTTACTGGTGGAAAATCTGGGAGGTTACATTTGAAAAGAATAGGAAGAAAAGAACAGAATGTAAACAGCTCCTTCATCCAACACAAACTCAAGACAGGCTATCTTGTGGCATTTAAAAATAGACAACAAAGTAAGTCTGACACTGTCATTTCATTACTAAATCAGTTTTATTGTTATGAGCTTCTTGCTGGCAGTTGGCAGGGTCCCAGGAGCCTTTTCCTGGACATTCGGTAAGAACAGAGGCCCAGCTTCTCACCTGGTAATTCAGACGGACAAAAGGAATGTTTACTTTCACCAGCCGTTCAAAGAGGGACACCTCAAGGTTGAAATTCTTGGCCAGATCATACACGTTGGCACTGGGGCGCAGCTGAGGAGAGAAATATGGCTGAGGATTCTCTATTGAAAACATATTTTAAACATCCATCCATCCATCCACCCACCCAACAAATGTTTTTCAAGTGCCTTCTATGTGCCAGGTGTTGACAGGCTAAGGACAAAGAGTGACAAGGACCATGAAGGCAAGAAGTAAGGGTGTTATAACAGAGTGCCCAAGGGTGGGGTTCTTTAGATAGGCCTCTCTGAACAGTGACATCTGAGTTGACACAAGCATAGAAGAAACTGCCAGTCATTCGAAAAGCAAGCCATGAGAGGGAACAGAAAGGACAGGGTTGGGGGGAGGGGCCGGCCCCATGGCCAAGTGGTTAAGTTCACGCACTCCACTTCGGCAGCCTAGAGTTTCACCGGTTCGGATCCTGGGCGCAGACATGGCACTGCTCATCAGGCCATGATGAGGCGGTGTCCCACATAGCACAACCAGAGGTACTCACAACAAGAATATACAACTATGTATGGGGGCCTTTGGGGAGAAGAATGAAAAAACAAAAGAAGATTGGCAACAGTTGTTAGCTCAGGTGCCAATCTTAAAGAAAGGAAAAAACAAAAGAAAGGGGGTGGGAACACATTGGGCAAATGAGATGGTGGTATGAGGTGAAGTCAGAGAAGCAGGCTGAACCCTGAGAAAACTGGCCTTTGTAGGCCACTTTAAGAAGCTTGATTTTTATATTAAGTGTAATGGGAAACCACTAGAGGGTTTTAAATTGGGGAGTGTGTAATCTGATTTACTTTGCTTTTTTTTTCAAAATTCACTTTGGCTCCTTTATGAAGAATGGATTAGAGGGTGGTAAAAATGGAAGCAGGGAGATAGAGAACATGCTGTTGTAACGGTCCACTTAAAAGGCTATGGTGGATTACAAAAGTAGCAGAGGGAACAGATAAAATGGATGATGCTACCTCTAGGATACACCCCAAATCTATACATGCTCTTAGGTTTAATGTGGGGGGTGAGGGAAAGAGGAATCACAGAAAGCCACTAAGATTGAGGACTGGTGAAGCAGAGAAGCCAGGGTCTTCCTGTCTGATTCCACCCCCTCAGAGAACCAGCCCATCTTCCAGGGACTCCTGCTCTACCTGCTGGTGGTCCCCAATCAGAATGAGGTGCTGGCAAGCTTTGCTCAATGTGGCAATGGTGTGGGCCTCAAGGACTTCAGCAGCCTCTTCCACAATGACGATCCGAGGCTCCACCTTCTGCAGGATCTGGCGGTATTTGGCAGCACCTCAAGTCAAGACAGAAAAAGGTCCTTTGAGCTGATGCACTGGACCAACCAGGCCACTGGGCTTCTGGGTTGGTGACCCCTGAACCTGGGTCTGTGATAACTAAGTCCTCATATTCACCCAGGGCTGTAGTGACCACTGAATAAGAGAACAAGTGCTGCTGGGTAGTCTCCAGAGCGCCATACCCATGTTGTTCATTGTTGGGGTTCAAAATGCAGCAGGAGCAAGTGGGTGGATTTCACCAACGGTTCCCTAAACACAGCTTGTTTTCAATAGCTTTTCATGGTATTTTCTTCTAACCTACTAAAGAAGCTTCACTTTACCTGTCCTAGATAATCTGATAAGAGCATGGCACTAGGAGTGAATGGCTGGAGCAGGTAAATTGCCCCATGCTTTCTTACCTGTGGTTGTCATTCCTACAACCTGGGCATCTTTCAGGATGTACAGATCTTCCTGGAGTCTCAGCTCAGCCAATCTCTCTGCTGACGTGCGGTACTGACGCTCATAGCTGAGGATCTTCCGGCGGGTGTCAGCCTGGTACATCTGTAGCCACAGCCTAGAGAATGTGAAGAATCAGGGAGAGAAACCCCTTCAGCATGCCCTGTGTATGAACGGAACCTAGACCCTTAGGAGCTTATAAGCCACAGAGAAAGGGAGGAGAGACCCAGATGTGCAGGGACCCAAGAGTCCAAAAAGTCCAATAAAAAGATGTGCAGAAAGATAGATGTAAATAATCAGGAGCTAAGAAAGGGGATAGGATGAAAAACAGAGGTTAAATATTGGGAAGAGAGTAAGGGACTTCAAAAGCTTCAATAAGAATTTCTCACAAATTCTCCCTTCCCTACACCTGCCTGAGTCCGCCCCCCCGCCCCCAAATTCTCCAGAGTCTTATTTTTGCAAGAAAAATAGATCATGTCAGTACTCTGCTGTAAAACGTTCCAAAGGCTTTCCAATACTTTTCAGATAAAATCCATGCTCCTCACCTTAGCCCTATGAGGCCCTGCACAGTCCGGCCCACACCCACTTCTCTGACCTCACTTTCCATTTCTCTCTCCGAGCCACAGCCATGCTGGCTGCCTTCTTCCAGTTTCTCAAACAGATATGCTCCTTCCCATCTCAAGGCCTTTACCTACATGGTCCCCTCAATCTCAGCTGCTTCTCCTTACCCGCTGGCCTTATTAATGCCTACTCACTCATCTTTCAGATCTTGCCTCCAATGTCACTTTCCTGGATACCTCAGATCACCTCAGATCCCACGTTAATATTCTTAGCACCCCTTGCTCTTTTCTTGCTTAGTGCTTATCCCATTTATAACTTTTTAATTGTGGAATTAACTGCTAATTTGTCTCCCTAGATATACTCTAAACTCCATGAGGGTAAAGTCAAGTGTCTATTCTATCCCATGGCTGCATCCCTAGCACTCAGCTCAGTGGGGCTGCTCAAGCAATTAGTTGACATTGTTGAAGGTGTGGAAAGGGGTTATGTTCTAGGAACAGAAAAGGAACCCACTGGGGAAATTATAAGGGCTGGCTGCAGGTAGGTGGGGGGTGGACACAGTACCTATAAAGCTGCCAGCGAGAATTCAGGTCCAGCTGCCAAACATCCTGAATTTCATTGGCCTCAGCCTCAGTCATGGTATTCAGTTTGCGAAGCTCAACCTTCACTTTCTTCTTCATTTTCTTTTTCTGGCTGCGCTGGGTCTGTAGACATCAATACCAGCCAGGGTCACCATCTGAGCAGAGGTGGCCCGGTTCTAAGCCCAAAGTGGGGGCGAGAGCACATAAAAAAAGGGGCTGCCACCTCTGATGAACTTCTTTGAGTGTCTCACACTCTCCCAACAGATATTTCATTGCAGAGTAGCTAAATGAGGGCTCTGGAGCCAGTATGCCTGGCTTCAAAAGCCCCATCTACCTCTTATTAGTTGTGGGACCTAGAGTAAGTTACTGAACTTCTATGTGCCTCAGCATCCCCTTTTATAAAATAGGAATAATAATAGTACCTCTTGTAAGGTTACTGGATTGACTAAAGGAGTAAATACATTAAAAGTACTTAGAATAGTGCTGGCGCTAGTTGTTTCTGAACATCTTTTTGACCAATCTGTTTCTCATTCCTAAAACATACATATCATGAAAGAAGAGGAGGTGAATCTCTCCTGTGAAATGCTGTATAGGCTCTGCTAAGATGGTCTTAATGCCATCATATTGAGACAGTACTTTAACAAGTGGGTGAAAGGCACCATTTAGGAGAAAGCACTCTCCCCTGGCTCTGTCACTGAGTCTGAGGCCATGAGTCTTTAGAAGAATTGGCATATAAGACGGATGTCACAGTATTATGGACCTCCCCCCACTTCAAAACCAAACAAACTAGCTCCTCCTAAGGACACGTGGTACAGAGATGCCCAATCCATGCTTCCAAGTATTGGGATCATGATGCCATCCATAATATACAGCGATGCTGAACTGAACTAGGACACTGGGTTCAAAGCCAGCAGACCAGTGAAAATCACATCAAGTCAAAGTTGCCCTTAAAAGTCCCTTAATTCATCAGTGGGGTTCAAAAAACACTGAATAGCCAGTCCTCTATTGTCATAGTAATGCATGGTAAATTCTGAGGACTATTAGGTTCTACCAAAAGGAAGGAGCAGAGGAAAAGTCTGGGCATTCACGATATTCTGGCTTTAAGAGAAATATCAAATTCCAGGGTAAATGAAGGACAAGAATTCCATCCAGCCTGTATGGATTGCTTCATTCTGTTTTACCTGAATCCTCTAAAATTTTAATGCATGTTCACATACTTGTTTGTAGTCAAGAAGAAAACACTCATGGAAGCACCAAGCACTGGGACCATGTTTGATCAGACTCATATGCGCTGCATTTTTCTAAAAGTTGAGGAGAAACACTTGGCTACCTGCTTCCTGTCTTCCTAAGTCAGCATTTCTTGCCAGGGTCCCTCCAAAAGGCTATAATTTTTATACTCTTAGGAAGTGGACCCATCTTATACCACGGTTAGGTTTTAAAATGGGTAAATTAAGCTAATTGTGAGGATGAGGTGAATATACTGCAACAGAAGCGGGTGAAAATAAGAGGCTGCAGGCCTGCTCAGAACAGATGCTCTCAGGCCTGTTTCGGGAAGAGTCTAACCCCCACCCACCCAGCAGTAATAACTGAACTCCCATTTCCCATTCTGTTAGGGCTTTCAGGGGCCATGAAGAAGTGTTTACCTCCCACTCTTCCAGGGGTTGCTCCTGCCCAGCTGCTGTCCCAGGGCCATAGTTTTCTATCCTCATGGCTAGAAGTATTTTAGACAACTGCTGGACTGCCCCATTCTCTTCCTTCTTCCTCCGCCGAGGCCTCACCACCTCTTCCTCCTCAATCACTCGGTCTGCTTGAATCAGGTCAGCCTCCTCTGCGATCTCAATCAGCGAGCCCTCCTCTTCCCCTTCTTCCTCCTCCTCCCCTTCTGCCTGGGCTAAGAGAGGAAAGCAGGCAGGACAGGGATGGAGACTCTTGAAGCCAAAGGATGGAAGAGGGTACCTACAAGAGCTTAGATGCATGAAGACATTCTCAAGGAGTTTAAGTGGTTACCTCTTAGGGGGGAAACTGGGAAGAATGAAAGTTAGGGGATGGAGACAGAGGTTTCCTTATATACTTTTTTGTTATATTTAAAAAATCATATGCATGTATGTCTTTTTAAGAAAGATTCTACTTATGTCAAACACACATACAAAGGAGAGTATACTATATAAACGAGCAATTTGAAAGATGGCAAAAATATATAAAATGAATATCCAGATACCTTCCACCCAATTTAAGAAGCAGAAAATTACCAATTTCTTTAAAGACTCTCGTGGGTCCTTCTAACCTGAACTTTATATCATTCATTCCTCCCTTTAAAAAAAAATAACCACATATATAATGCATATACATTTCTAAACAATATATTGCCTAGTTTTGACTTTTTTGAGCTCTATATAAATGGAATCATACATATATATCTTTCTATAACTTCCCTTTTTCATTCAGCATGTTTTTGAGATTCATATATGTTGCCGTATATGCTACAATTCATTCCTTTTCACTGTTGTACAGTATTTCATTATGTGAATAGACTGTAATTGGCCTATCTGTTGTACAAATGTTGATGGACATTTGAGTTCTTTCTGTTTTTCTATCATCATAAAGTCATTGTGCCAATTAACATCCCCACTAGCAGTGTATCAGAGTTCCCACTGCTCCACATTCTTATCAATGCAGGGTTATATCAAACTTTTAAATTTTTGCCAATCTGGTATGTGTGTAATAGTGTATCATTATGGTTTTAATTCCTCTTGTTTCTAATGAGCTCTTTTCATATGTTTATTGACCATTAGGATTTCCTATTTTGTGATGTACTTGGCAAAAGTCTTTTATCTGTTTTCCTATTAAGCTATTATTTGTTTTTCCCTGATTGACTGTAGCTCTTTATATATCCTGGGTACTACTTTTAAGTCCTGTTCTTCTGGTCTTTACCATATTCCACCTTAAGATGTGATTCTATGTGATTCTAGATAGGCACTTCTTACCTGTATTTTCAGGTCCTGCTGGAGCAACACTTTGGGTGAAAGAACTGATACCAAGACCCAGCCACTCCAGCATCATGGAATGCTTCCAACCCTGGAAGCAAACCCATTCGCTATCCTAAGAAAGGAAAAATTATCAGCTATGAGAATTCTGTGATACCAGTGTGAAGGAAAGGTCTCCTTGAAGAATCAAAAGTAATTCCCTTAAAATTTAGAGGCTGCAAATTGGCAACCCCTGGGCAACTGGATCATTTAATATGACTTGCATAGAATTTTGAAAATAAAAATTTCCTGCCTCTCTTGACAAAATCAGGAGCTATGGCAGCAATGAGCCTGCATTTCTGAATGGTAACAAATGGCTGGAAGGGGGTTGCTGCCACCCCTTTTCCAGTTTGCCACAGTCCTCTTTACTTCCCAATGTCTCACATATAGCTTGCTTCAGTCATTTACAGGACCTGACTGACCCCTTTAGGCTTTTGGGTTTGTAATCCTGGAAATCACTAACCCATTGACAACAGAGCCACCATGTCACTGGATTCCTGGGCAGCCACTTTACTGAGATTGTATCAATTACTTCTTATAATATCCTTTGAAGGCAGACATTATTATTATCCCTATTTGACTGCTGAGGGACCTGAAGATCACATTGGCTTAAGTCACACATGCAAGCTCTGTGACTTAGGTCTGTTGACTCTCAGGCTCTCTGTATGTGCTAGGTTGCCATGTTATGATTTTGTTTCGTTTAACAAGCACTTATAGCACACTTATTAAGTTAAGAAGTTTACAAATATTAACTTGTTTATCCAAATAACAATTCTATAAGAATTAAGTTGATCTGTAAGAAACTGCCATTTTTGCAAGTCAAATTTACAAATATTGGCTATTTCATATGGTTCAACTTAATGTTATTATTATCCCTACTTTATAAAAGAGGAAACAAGGGCTGATCCCATGGCCGAGTGATTAAGTTCTCACGCTCCGCCCAGGGTTTTGCTGGTTTGGATCCTGGGTGTGGACATGGCACCGCTCATCAAGCCATGCTGAGGCGGCGTCCCACATGCCACAACTAGAAGGATACACAACTAAAATATACAACTATGTACTGGGGGCTTTGGGGAGAAAAAGGAAAAATAAAATCTTAAAAATAAATAAATAAACAAAAGAGGGAACAGGTACAGAAAAATTAGGTAACTTTCCTGGGGAGAAAAACTAGGATTCAAATCCAGCAGGCTGGCTCCAGAGTCTTGTTCCTGACTAGTATACTCAACTGCCTCTCCTCATAAAAAGAAACTTTTTACATTATGGCAGCATCAGATTGCCAAACAGCTAATGCTTTGGAACACTGCTTCTGCTGGAGGCTCCCTCCAGGTACAAGAGATATGCTTATGCCCCCCAGGATGACCCCTACCTGTATCGGTCCATTCATCAGGCTTTTCCAGTGCTGGGGTGAGATGTACTTCTCCAGGTGCTGTTCCCGTAGTACGCCGCGCGTGGTACACTCCAGGGTCTGAGCCCCTTCATGCAGCTCTTGCTCTGACTCCTTCATTTGTGTCACAATCTGCCAGGAGGAGAGGGAAAGAAATGATGAGGAAGTATTATCATCCCCCAAACTCAGTCCCTGCCTTGAGGGAAAACAAAGCTAAGACAGGAATAGTAAGAAGGGAGAATAAATAAATAGACCAGTCAGCAAACCAATTTCCCAAAGCACCTTATTGTAGTCTTAAGACCAAAGGATTAGTATCTAAAACGTCTGAAAGGCTCCTACCAACCAGTAAGAAAAAGAAACATATAATACAACAGAAAAAGAGGCCAAGGATACTGTGGCGGAAACTTCTTTTTTTCCTTAGTAATAAGAACTCAAGAGTTTTGGTTGGGCACACTACTGCCCAGCTAGAAGATGACACTTCCCTGGTCAGTGGGCTATAAGTAGAAGTTTGTGGGTGGTTTGGGAGAAGTAGCCCAAGCTCCCGGCAGAAGTTAGGAGGGGCAGTGTGCCTTTTTTTGTCCTTTCTCCATCTTGGATTATGAGAGTAAAGGTCATACCATGGGATTAGCAGGAGCCTGGGTCCTTCACAGCTTTTCGGACCTCCCTATCTCCCCTGGACTGCCTACCCAGAAAGCCACTGCTATCTTGTTTAGTTCCCCCTTGAGCTACCTCAGATATTCAAAGCGGGGACTTACACTCATGTAGGCCCTTCGGAGGTGCATGGGGAGGTTGCGGCGGAATTCCCGCTTGTTCCTCAGCTCCCTCAGGGTAAACTGCTTCAGGATTTCACTGTTGCTCCTTCCACCTACTCGCACGATGCTAGTCTTTTGACACTTGTAGATGCCTATGGAACAAAGTGGAGCACAGCAGAGTTGAGAGGAGCTATGCTGGCTTCTCTCATGTGTGAGCTGCATGTGTCTGGGATGTTGTCTCAGCTGGTCCCTTAGGGAACAAACTGATGCTTACAGGAAATCTACCCCATTAATGAGCAAGAAGGCTCCACAGATGACATGACCTGTGGAGCAGTAAGTGGTACTTAAGAGCACAGGCTTTAGAATCAGACAATTGAGGACCCAAATCCTGGCTCCATCACTTATTGGTATGTAACCTGAGGCAAGATACATAACTTGAGCCTCAGTTTCTTCATCTGTGATTTGAAGACAATAATACTTTCCTTATAGAGCTACTGTCTGGATAAATGAGAGAGTATCTTCATAGCTCCTAGGTAGGGCCTGGCATGAAGTAAGCACTTAGCAAATGTTTTCTATTATTCACTCTGCAGATATTTACTGATTGCTTATTATGTGCCAGGTATGTGCTAGGTTCTGAAGATACAGCCGTCAAAACACAGACTCAGTTCCTAACTCGTTCTCATGTCTCACAGTCCGGCAGACAAGACATGCATTAAACAACTTATCATAATAGTGCTAAGTGCAGTAAGTACTGTAAGTACACGATGCTATAAGTATATGACAGGGGATCTTATCTAATTTGGGTGGGGTAGGGATCTAATTCTTGAGGATCTAATATTTAAACTGAGACTCCAAGAATAAGGAAGATTTAATCTAGGTGAAAGGAGGATTTAGAAGGATGGGAAATAATATTCTAAGCAAAAAAGATATATGTATACTTATTAATACAACTAGTTCTTTTTTTAAAAGATTTTATTTTTCCTTTTTCTCCCCAAAGTGCCCCCAGTACATAGTTGTATATTTTTAGTTGTGGGTCCTTCTAGTTGTGGCATATGGGACGCCGCCTCAGCATGGCTTGATGAGCAGTGCCATGTCCGCGCCCAAGATCCAAACCTGCAAAACCCTGGGCCACTGAAGTGGAGCGTGCAAACTTAACCACTCGGCCACAGGCCCAGCCCCACAATTAATATTTTTTAAGTGCCTAGTACGTGCCAGGATCTGTGAACAAAGCAAGAAACAGAACCAACCCTCACAGTGTTTATAGCCTAGGTTAGAGACACATGCAAATAAATTGTTACATATGCGCTAAGTCTCTGAAGAAAAAATATAAAGAGACTTAACCTCATCTGTGGGCAATAGGGAAAGTCCACCTGAAGAGAGATTTAAAGTGAGACTTGAAGAAAGAGTCAGAGCCCAGCCAGGCAGGATGGGGTCAAGATGGAGAGAGAAGGAGAGAGCAAAAGTGCATTGCAGGCAAAGGGAAGAGCATGGGCCAAGGGAGAAGCTGAAGGAATTCAAGGAAGTGAAGACAATCAGTGTTGCTGGAGTTAGGGAAAAAGGTTCAGAGTTAGGCTGGAGCAGACCACACACAGCCTTGCAGGTCACAGTAAGGACTGTGAACTTTACTCAAAGAGCAATAGAAAGCTACTGAAGTTGCTGATGGTTCAACTAAATGTCTTGATAGAGAACAATTTTGCCTACAGACATTACCTTCCAGAAACTGATCCAAAGCATGATTAGTATAACATACAACCAAGATGGGGAACCTCTGGATGCTAATTTGCCAAACAGGCTCGTTGGTTAGAAGGGCCTGAACAATTTTTAGACCCACATAGGTTTTGCCTAGAAAACAAGGAAAAAGGAGAGTTAAAAAACTTGGAGACTTTCTAAAAGTAGTAATTACTTACTTATAGCAAATTATTATTATTTAAAAAAATTTTAAGGTAACACATTGAGATGGTTTAAAATCCAAGAAGCACAAATGGGTAGACAGTCATGTGCTGAATAATGATGTTTTGGTCAACGATAGACTGCATATATGACAGTCGTCCCATAAGATTAGTACCATACAGTGCATGTGTGTAGTAGGCTAGAACACGTAGGTTTGTGTAAGTATACTCTGTTTGCATTTCTCAGAATGTATCCCTGTTGTTAAGTGACGCATAACTGTATTATGAAAAGCCCCCTCACTCTTCCGTCCCCCAGTCACCCAGTTTCTCTCTTGGAAGCAATCAATGTTAACAGTATTTTGTGTAACTTTACAGAGAGTCATTCTATCCATATACAAACAAATACAAATATATACTCTTTTTCTAGCCTTCTCCCTTTCTTTTTTTAAATACAAATAGCAGACTATTTTCAGTGTTTTACATCTTGCTTTTTTCACTTAATGGATCTTGAAGGTGGTTCTCTATCAATACAAAAAAAGAATCCCCTCCCTTTTTGTTTTCACAGCTGTAAGGTATTTTTTCTCCAAGTTTCCTATTGATGGACATATACATTGATTCCAATCTCACGTGGCAAATTATTTAGAAATGCTTTTAATATACCAAAGTAGACTTGCCTTTGTGATAGCAGGGAAAAACTCACAGAAATCAACACTGGAGTTAGAGTTATGGGCTCATTAGTAAATGGCCAATAATTAAGTCTGCAAATAGCTAAATTCTTACACTGTGTCAGGCTGAGAAGGTAGCCACTGTCATCAAAAAAACTCAAAGTTGAGTGAGGGAGTGATAAAAGAAAACCAAAGATTTCAGTATATAATGATAAATAACAATTTCTTCCTTGTTTTTTTTGTCTTCAAGTGATACGTACTGGGTGCCTAATAGGTTTCAGGCACTGGGTTAGGTGCACAAAATACAGTACTGAGCAAAACAGCCATCGTTCTTATCTTCCTGGACTTTATAGACTTATAGAAGAGAAAGATAATTAATCACATAAACAAATGTAAAATCATAAATGTGGGAAAGGAGAAATACATGGTACCAAGAAAACATGTAATTGGGATTCCAGCCTAGTCAATGAGGTTAGAAGAGGATTCCCTCGGGAAGTGACAATTGGGTAAGAGTGGACAAGACAGAATAGGGATGCACTGGTTCAGAGGTTCCTGCCACCTTCTAGATGAGTGAAGACTGAAGCCTGGCTCCAGCAGTAGAGATGAGATAAGCAGGCAGACTGAAGTTTCAGAAGTAAAATTGATTGGAACTTGATAATAGTTTGGCTAGGGTAGGGAGCAGAAAAGGATAACTCCTAGGTTTCTAGTTTGCAGGACTAGATGGATAAGGATACCTCAGGAGAAAAGAAAATCTTTATAATTCAATATTTACTCTATCCCTTCCCACTGCTTCCTTCCCCTCAGAATGGATACTTTTTGGGATTTCCACCTCAAAAGTGACCCCTTTCACTACTTCCCCCTTGTACTCATAGGTTCTTTCCTAGTAGCTCTGTGTGTGTGTGCGCGTGCGTGCGTTTGTGTGCGTATGGCTTAAGCTAGCCTGAAATGATTACTATACTTAGAACTAAAGAATCCTAACTCAAGTGATAACATTAGGGGAAATTATTTGCAACATGAATATTTTTAATATATAAATAGCTCCTACAAATCAATAAAAAAAAAGAAGCCACTCGAAAGAAATACGGGCAAATACAAAAAGGCAATCCACAGAAGCAGTAATATAAACAGTTAATAAAAACAAGAAAGGATATTTAATCTCATTCTTAATTAAATAAGTACAAGTTAACCACTGTGATATACATTTCAACAGGGCAATTTGGGAATATCTATTAAAATTACAAATTCACATATTCTTCGATCCAGTTAGGAATTTCTCTTTTGGATAAATTCTGTTTGTGTGTGAAATGCCTCAAAAAAGGGCTATTCACTGAAATATTATTTATATTAGCAAATCTTTCCACAGGGAACTGGTTAAAGAGATTATGAGCTAGCCATACAATGGAATATCATGCAGTCATAAACAAGAGTGAGACGCTACTTATGTACCAATCTGAAAGGATCATCAAGATATTTTATTTTTATTTTTTTGCTGAGGAAATATTTGCCCTGACCTAATATCCACTGCCAATCTTCCTCTTTCTGTATATGAGCCTCCACCACAGCATGGGCACCAACAGAAGAGTAGTGTAGGTCCATGCCTGGGAACTGAACCTGGGCCTCTGAAATGGAGCGCACTAAACTTAACCACTAGGCCCCTGGGGCTGGCCCACACCGAGATATTTTATAAGTGGGGAAAGCAACATGCAGAAGAGTGTTTCTAGCACAGTGGGTCAAAAGAAAGTCAGGGGAAATAAATATAAGTATGCATTTGCTTGAATATTCATAGAGCATCTCTGGAAGGATAAACAAGAAGGTAGTAACGTTATTTGCTTTAGGGAAGGGAAGTGAGTAGGATGGTGGGAGGAGGGAGACAAGGACTTTTTAAAACTTTTGAACCATTTTTTATTGAAACATAAAATTAAAATTAGTAATGAGCCAAAAATTTTAATCTCTCAGATCAGCAAAAACTGCTAATCAGCAAAAAAGATTGATAACATACAACAATGCTAGAAAGAATGTAAGGAAATGGGAACACTACTTCATTCCCAGTGGGAGTACAAACTGACACAGCCCTTTTTTTAAGCCCTGAAAGCAGCCCTTTCATTATGCATATTTTTCCATTATTATAGGTGTTTCTTCTCAGAAAGAACTTTCCATTCTGTTACATTAATTTTTTATCATGAGTTGTCATTACTTTATCAGTGGTTTTCAAAAACCTCTTCCTGCTTTTCTTTGGTATATCCTTCTGCGAGGATAATTCAGCAGTATCTACTTTAACTATTAATGTGAATTCCCACTTTAGCAAAAAAACTACAGAAATAATAAGTAGATAAACTCACACACAGATACAGATATATGGATACTTATTATGGTACTATGTGTAGTACCAAAACAAAATAATTATGGTACATTCATATCCTAGAGTGAATGCAGGCAGTGTAAAAAGAGTGAGGTACATATCTAAATGTGACTGTAGTGTAGCAAATGTAAAAATGCCCATAACATGTGCTAAATATATATATAAAAATTGTAGATCACTATATAGAACATGATATTTTTTTTTTCCTTTTTGCTGAGGAAGATTTGTCCTGAGCTAACATCTGTGCCAGTCTTCCTCTATTTTGTATGTGGGTCACCGCCACAGCATGGCTGACAAGTGGTGTAGGTCTGTGCCTGGGATCCAAATCTGCAAATCTGGGCCGCTGAAGTGAAGCACGCTGAACTTAACCACTATGCCATGCGGCTGGCCCCGTGATCACATTTTTGTTATTAAAAAAATAGAAAAAGTATGTGTGTGTGTATGTAAACATATACATATAGGTATGTATACATACATACACATATTGCTAACCTTGGAGAACATCTGGAAAGATAGACATCAAACTGCTAACAGTAGTTATCACCCCAGAGTAAGATGAGAGAATGGCACATGGGGAGGAGGGTGTAGGGAGGTATATTTCCATGAGAAGCAAGTACAGTGTGGTAGACAGAACCAGGACTCTAGAGCCAGACTGCCTGAGTTCAAGTCCGAGGTCTGTCACTTACCATCTGTGTGAGCTTCAACATATTATCCAACCTCTCTTTGCCTTAGTTTTTTCATCTGTAAAATGGAATGGTTTCTACCTCACAGTTAGTGTGAGGATGCAATGAGTTAACATACGTAAAGTATGTAAAACAGTACTTGGGGCATAGGACTATTATTACACACCTGATATTATTTAATTTAAAGTAATATAAAATCAAACAAATTAATACAGGCTTTGATGAAGCAGATGGTAATGCATCTTCCTAAGTTGGACCCCTTAGCAGTCTCTTCTAACCTTGTGATTTTGGTCTATTACTGTGCAAACCATGGGTCCCCTCTGGAAAATCACTATGAACAGCTACTTTATAAATAAGTTTAATGCTCATTTCAGGTGAATGTTTCCAATTGAGACATTCTAGAAACCTAGAGTCAAGCCTCCCTTGCCTATCTCACCAGGCAGATGTCATGTGCTCTGAAAAATTCTCTCTTACCTGTTCCAGGAGGTCCTTGAATAATAGCCAGTTCCCTTGTGAGAGCAAACTGCAAGGCTTCCATCTGGGAGTCATCCAGCTTCAGGGCTTCTTTTGAGGGCCACTGGCTCGGGTCTAAGACATTAACTCTCAGATGTTTCAAGTCCTCAGTGTTCCTCAGAGATTCTCCAGTGGCTGAGGGATTCTTTATTAAGGGAGTAAAATCATATCTGCCCCCCATTAGCAAATACCTTGGCTCTTTCACATAAGAGTCACACTCTACGATGTTCCTCTGGAAGGGTATGTCTTCCTCCTGGATCTCCTGGAGCCCTTCCAGAACATGCCTATAGGCCTCAAAGTATGCAGTTGTCTCCACCATGAGGAAAGAGTCAGAGGGCTGGACCTCTGCTAGCAGATGTTGGCTCTGCTCATTGAAGCAGAGCTGGACAATTCCTCGGCAGAGATCTTCCTGCTCCCGGTTAGACACAGTGGCAAAAAGAAATGTCTCAAAGTTGTCCTTGGACATGCACACCAAGGACCCATAGAGCAATCGTTTGGAATTCTGCCAGCGAACAAACTTCAGTGGTTTTGTGTCAAACTGCACCTTGTAGACAATGCCTGATGATGAACATACGGGAGTAATAATCCTGGTATCAAAGTAGATTCGGATGTCATCAAACTTTCTTTTCCTCAGGCCTTGGTCTTCAAAGCTTTGGAGAAGTTCCAAAATGCCTTCTCGTAGGGGTCTGACAAAATCTTCTCGCAGAAGTCGGAAATGTGTATCCAGATAGACAGCAGTGCTGTCATATTTTCCAGAAATGATGTTGGGGCGGAGGAATGGCCTCTCATCCAAGTGCACTTCATTGTAAGTAGGGTAAATGGGCATGGTTCGGTAGCTCTCAACATGGTCTTCTGACTTAGGCTGCACTAGTGTATAGGTGTCCACTCTTAAAGTGCCCTCTCGCCTCTTTTCCTGCAGATGTTCAATGATGGTCTGCACCTTTTCCAGGTTCTTCTCTGTCTCCTCTTCTATGTTAACACCAGAGGCCCTCAAAGCATTAAGAGAAGCTGGCAGGAGGGAAATGAGCATGGAAGTTTCCTGCACAGAGCTGGCAGGGAAGACGCTTACGAGGTCCTGGAGGAGGGAGATGATGTTGCTAATATGTTCTGGATACTGATTTCGGATGTCAGGGGTGGGTTCAGTGGTCATTCCTACCACATAAGACGGCAGGCAGACCTTGAGGAATTTGGAGTTCTTCAATATGCCTAAGACATGGAGAACGCTCTGGCGGTCCATTTTGGAACTGCAAGCCTTGCGAAGAACCCGGCAGATGAGCTCAAGGAAGTTGGATTTCATAACAGATTGAGACAGGAGCTCCTTCAGCCCTGAACTTGTGGCAAGGGTGATAACTACCTCAGAGGGGTCTTTCTGCAGAAGACTTTCTAGGAACTTATAGCCCAGTTTTTTCACCTGCTGTGGCTGTTCTGCAGGTTTCTGGTGGGGGGTCCGCCACTGCTGGAAGTTTTCATCAGACCATGGTGGTCTGCGGTTCCTTCCCTCCTGGGTGCCATTTCTCTGCCTGGTGTCATTCTCCTGACCATGTCTTTGGCCTCTAGGTTCATCATTGGTGTGCCCCTCACGGTTTCTTCTTCCCTGATGTAGGTTCCTGCCTATGGCCCTAAACCTCTCTTCTCTTTGCTGGTAAGGAACAGGATGGTTGTTGGCCCTTGGATGCCTTCCCGGCTGGTTGGCTCCTCCTCTGAGAGCATTGGCTGGTAGGTTATTGGCCTGATTTCTAGCTCTTGGTGGTAACTCTCCATCCAGAGGCCCTAAACACAACGGGAATATTGGTTAAGCACAAAAATCAAGGTGCAAGGAAATCCAACAGGACAACAATGAACATGCTCTCATTTTCCAAAACAACTAAGGAGCTTAGGTATTATTTGGAGGGAAAAAAGGTTCCTACCAAGCTGCGTAATAAATGTAAAATAGATTGCTGTGGTTGCTGTATGTATTAATAAAAACATTGTTTCTGCAGAGAGTACAAAAGGGAAAAGGAATAAACATTTGTTGAGTGCCTAATACATGCTAGAGAATAAATACTTGCAGTATCTCATTTAATCCTCAAAAGCTGGGATTGTTTCAGGGGGTCAAAAAGATCAGCCTATTGTTTCTAGTCTCTTGCCAGTACCAAACAACAGTCAGAGCATGAGTTTCAGAGCCAAATAGACCTGGTTCAAATCCTGGCTTGGGCACTTCCTCACTGTATAACCTCGGCCAAGTTGTATAATTTCTCTAAGTCTCAGTATCTGGGTTGTTGTGAAGATTAAATGTTTATAAGATGCTTAGTATAGTACCTGACACATAAAAAGCTCTCATTAATTTAGTTACTAGTAATAGCACTAGTAATAATTTTCTACTGGGAATACCCTATTGATTTCTCGGGCCAGTGGTTCTGCCACTAAACAATTAAACACATGTCATAGGCAACAGAGGCCTCAAGTGGAATAAAACTATAAAGTGAAGTGCTTCTTAAGCTTTACCCAGCATCAGATGGCAAAAGGGAAGGTGGAATTTCCTTTACCGAGATGTTTTTCAGTTAATTAATAGACTGAAGAAAACTTAAAAACAAAACTTAAGTTCTGTTTCAGGAAACTGAAAAATGAAACTAAAACTCTGATTCAGGAAACTGAAAAATGAAACTTAAGTTTTCCTCCTTTCTGCAGCACAAGTTCATCCACATGATACTTATCTATTACCAACCCTCAGACAAGAAGGTATGGGGAGAGGGAGGAGACATCCAGGACACACAGGAAAGCTAACATCATCCTGTGGATGAAGCCAAACTTGTCTTCCTTGATCTCCCACACATTTCATAAGTGACCTTGGCCAACATACCCAAGTCCAGTTTTTTCCACTTTCCTTTCCTCTAAAACTGATTCTGGAGCTGACCCAACTTACCACAACGACTTGGAGATATTAAAAACAAACAAACAATATAAGACTGTATACAATGAAGTGATGATAAAAAATACTGTGAAAGTTTCAAATGCACATCATATGCAAGATAATGACACCATTTCATGATATCACATGCTAAATTCATTTATGTACATTTTTCCTTGTTTTGCACTTTGTAGAGAAAATTTTAATGACAACAGAAGGGATATTTGGTAAAATATAAATACTGTGCTACTGAACTCTAAATTTTTATAATTGTTACTTGTGTATTTACTTTTCAAACTCCCAAGATATCAAAAGAAAATTCTACTTTTAATATTTTGATTTGATTAGAAGATTCAATGTTCTGGAAGAACAGAAAATTGTATAGTTTCTCATTCTTTCAACATTCACATAGCTCATAAAATAAAAGTCTACAGTTCTTCATTTGTTCCACAGCTAAAACTCGGACAACATGTTGCAAACTTAGGGAAAAGCAAGTATCTATTTGGTTGTTTTATTTTAGAAGGTTCTCAGCAAACAGAACAATGACGACAGTAGAGTGATGCTTTTGGAACTAACTTTGCTTAGGTGACTAGGACTCCACACATGAGGTATCAAATACGTAGCCACCAGCTATGCGTGGCTATTAAGCATCTTAAAAGGGCTAGTCTGAATTAATGTGTAAAATAACATACCGAATTTTGAACACTTAATACCAAAAAAGTTAAATACTCATTATAATATTTTTTTATATTGATAACATCTTAAAATAATATTTGAGTATCTGGGGTGTAAATAAAAATATTAAAATTATTAAAGTACTATAATAAAATATATTCAATTATTATAATAAAATGATATTTGATATATTGGCTTAAACAGGACAACTATTACATTTTATTAAATTAGTATTAAATTTTTAAAATGGATTTCGCCTGTTTCTTCTGCTTTTTTTAATGATGCTACTAGAAAATTAAAAATTATGTTTTTGGCTTGCATTATATTTCTATTGGATAGTGCTGCTCTAAACCATAGAGTTATTTTCATTTCTGATACCTCATCACTACCTTTGCTAAAGTGAACTGCATTCATTCATTCATCAGCTCTCTTAGGGAAAGGGAAGGGCTGTCTGTTTTCAGAGTCATTTATGCTGTAGCTAAGGAATAAGCCATTCTATACTTAAGAGATGCAGCCAATCTTAGGTGGGCCTGCTAATCCACAGGGAACTCAATTTCTTTCCCCTTAGGTAGAAAACCTTACTTACCTCTGTGGTTGGTATGGGGATTCCTGGGCCTGGCCTCTGGACAAGGTCTTCTGTCCTCCATGTCCGAGTCACCTGAATTCCTCCACGTTCCTATTACTTTCAGTTATCTGGAAATCTGCACAGATGGAGAGTTATCAGTGCCCTTGAAACACAGCATCTAGCAGAAAAAAACCCAAACAGCATCAAGCCAATCCTTTTGCCTCATATGTTAATGATTTGTTAACTAACACTAAAAACAGATTTTAAACATGGTCACAAGTGTTCAACTCCGTGAACGCCCAATTATGATATAAAACATTAAATTCACAACTTAGGTGATTTCAATGGATCAAATTCCCCCTTCCCTTTATCCTTGCACTTTCTTGAGGAAGAGGGAGTGTCATCTATTCCTATTCAAAACTACTGTTTGGTTTACGCCTTTAGCCAAGTTACTTAATCAGTTGCTAGGTTTCATTTTCCTCCCCAGTAAAGCAGGCAAATATTGTTGCCAGGATAGAAAGTACATTTTTGTTAATCCAAAAACCATGTATTTACCACCCCATCCAGCACTTTTCTTATATAGTATTCTACAACTTACAGCACTCTATAGTTTGGAAATAATTAGCGAGCAGTTATCCCTTATCCTGCTCTTTGGAATGCAGCCAACCTGATTAAGCCCTTCGCTCCACTGAATCAAGAGAAAGAAATTACATGTTTCAATAACCAGGAGACTTAGCACCTATGGGATGCTGTTTCCTCAGGACCAGCTAGAAATCTGCAGTTCTTTCCTCTTCTTTCTTCTACCGTGATGATTTTTGACAGTGGTCTTGTAAGAGGAAGAGGAAGTCCCTTTAAGGGAACTTCTCAGTCCACTCACACACATCATGTGGGCTACGGAAAGAGTAGGTGACTGCGAGTCCTCAGCAAAGGGACTTTTGAGACCGTCCTTCTCACTGGGTTTTAAAATATTCACAGCTGGAAACTGTGAAGAGACTTGGCGTTATATGAGGAGTAGCTTGTGTGCCCTCATCAGAAAAAGGAGTCCCTTTCCTTCCTGCGGGGAATATTTTTGGTGACTCCCTTCCCTCATCTTATCGCACTCGGCTCTCGTGGTGCAGGTTTAATATTTAGACTTTTTTTCACATAAAAAAAATTCTCTGAGGGGGAAGTCTCTTCTTCCTGTTGTTGAAAAACACTAAAACAGAAACGCAGATATTTTCTGAGATAAAAAGAGGGGGAAGAAAAAAGAAAGAAGAGGCCAGAGAAGAGCAGAGAGGAACAGGAAATGCTATGAGAAAGGCAGACCACAGTGGGTTTCTTGGGGAATCCAGGCCTAAAGGGCAGGAGAAAGAAAAGGAGTGACGGTCACGCCGGCAGAGGGGCCACCTCCGAGGAGAACGGGGCATCGCAGGCGGGAGGGCAGAGGCGGCCGCGGGAGGCCGGAGCTCGGGCTCGGGGAAGTCTCCAGGGTCCTGAGAGCGGCGAGCGAGGCCGGAGGCGCGGCCGGCACCAGCAGCCCGGCAGGTCCTGACGGGCACAGGACGGGGTCGCGGGGGGCCGGGCGCGCGGGGGCTGAGGGGAACGCGGCCTCGGGCGGAAGGGGGCTGACGGGAGGGGGGCCCGGGAAACGGGGACGGGGAGCCCGGGCGCTGAGGGTGCTTCTAGAAGATGGGGGACAGACGAGGGGAGGGGAGGACAGAGGGAGATGGGGGGAGGCTGTGGAGAGAGTGAGGCTTCCGACGGGGGCGCTGGGGCAGAGGCGGGGACGGGGGCGCTGAGGGGCGCTGGGGTGGGAGGTGGGCGCTGAGGAGAGGGGACAGGGACTCTGAGAAGGGTGATGGGGGCGCTAAGTGATGTGGGCTCTGAGGGGAGATGCGGCGCTGAGGTGGGTGACGGGGGCGCCGGGCTGAGGCGGGTGACGGGGGCGCCGGGCTGAGGCGGGTGACGGGGACGCGGGGCTGAGGCGGGTGACGGGGACGCGGGGCTGAGGCGGGCGCCGGGGCAGAAGCGGCGGCAGAGGCAGTAGCGGGGCGGCGCGCGCCGGGGGCCAGGCGGCGGGAGCAGGTGCGGGGCCGGGGCGCGGGGCGGCGGTCACTCACCGGCTCCAGCGCGTCCTGTCGCCACCGCCGCCGCCGCGGACTGGCGCTCGGGCTCGGGCCCAGGCAGGTCCCGGCCCCGCCCGGCGCCGCGCACTTTCGGTTTCCCTTCCCCGCAGAAACGGGGCGGAGCGAGAGGCTGGGCGGGCGGACCGGAGGAGGCGGAGGCGGAGGAGGAGGAGCGCGCCCCGGGCGGCGAGCGAGGGGCCGGACCCCTGGGCTCGGCGGGGCGGCCGACCGGGGGGCGTCGCTTCAGCGCCCCCCGGCGGCGGGGCCCGCGGGCGCAGGCGGGCGCGGCTGAGGGGAGGGGCCTGCGGGGGCCGAGTTAACAGCACCCGAGGCCTTCGCGGACGTCAGCCATCTCCAAAGGAGGGGGAAGCCGGCGGGCGGCTTGGTGTGTGTGAAGCGCGACATGGCGGCGAGGCCGACGAGCCCGGCTGGCCCCGTGCGTACGGGAAAGGGGCAGGCTAGAGCTTCCTTGACGACCATTAGGTACCTTCGGAGACTACATTTCCCAGATGGCCCCGCGCGGCGCGGGGCTGATGGGGAAGCGCCGAGGGCCCAGTGCGCAGACGCGAGAGCCCCCTCTGGTTATATAAGGGAGGGCCGCCACGCTTATAGTCCTTTTGCGTTTGCGGCACCTTACTTGGTAGTCTTCCGCTGGTGCTTCCTAGTCCGACGGCGTCCTACTCTGGGAACCCGGGTTGACTGCTGTGTGTGGTGAGTGGAGACCCCGCTGTTTTCGCTTCGAGATCTCTGTTCCTCCTTTTCCCTCTGCCATCGCCCTTGCCGGTGGCTGCCTGTGCTCTCAGCGTAAATAGGCCGTAGGGCGGTGGGGGAGGTCAGTTAGAGCTGGAACAACCCTCGCCATATGTACGGACCCGACGAGTCCTTGGCTGGTGTAAAGGATGACTTCACTTTTTTCCCCATCAGATCGACAGTGTTGATGTCGTTGAACACTTGCCAGTTAGTTCTGATGCACCAGCCTTACAAGGCCCGGCTATGTTCTTTCGACCGTGGAAAGATGGCGATCGATGCCCTTTCTTTGTTAGTTCGCAGGTTAGCGTGGTCAGAGGGTACGGAATGGATCTTGGAGGAGGGGGTCGCTGCTGGGCCTCGACGAGAACGCCGTGTAGACATCTACAGCCTTCAGTCTCCTGATCTCTGGGGTAAGCATTTGTCTCCTGGGCTGTTGTAGGAAACGTGTGCTCTGAGGAGCCTCTGAGTTCGCTAGGCGAATTTGGGAATAAATTGGCTAATGGTAGCTAATTTCTGTTAAGCATCTTTCAGGTGCTAGGTGTTCTTTAAGGTTTTCTGGATGCTTCATTTTATTATAATTCTCAAAAATGGACCTAAATGTTATTGGTGAAGAAACAGGCTTAAGAGAAAGAATTCTCCAAGATGGAGTTATCTTTCTAAAGTGAATAGGTGTTATTATTTGTTTTTGCACCTAGGGGTCTAGGTGTTAAAGACTTAGGAGTCTTTTTAATACTCTGTTAATACCTGGTTTAATACCTCTAGAAGCACACCTTGAGATGCTGTTCCTTATTGTGTTCTTGATAAACAGCTTTCTCGTGCCCTTAAATTTCCAAGTGGATGGATAATGTGGCTTTTTCCCCCCTTTTCTCCCCAGAGCCCCCTGGTACATAGTTGTGTGTTTTTAGTTGTGGGTCCTAGTTGTGGCACCAGAGACACCGCTTTGGCATGGCCTGATGAGCTATGCCATGTCCCCGCCCAGGATTCGAACTGGCAAAACCCTGGGCTGCCGCAGCAGAGCGCTCGAACTTAACCACTCGGCCACGTGGCCGGCCCCTAATGGGGCATTTTCTAAAGGAAAGCCAAATGTGTGTTTCTGTTGACTTAGCCACTCAAACTAATTACCAGCTGCCTAGCATTTAATTAAATTCGCTTGAGTCCGGGAATGACGCCTTATGGCTGGCAGACTTGAGGGACACATTTTTTTGTAAACTTTGTGTCCCAGAGTGTTCCTTTTAGTCAGGTTTTCAGTGATGACCTCTCACATTAAAATGTAACATCCTGACACTTGGTCACAACCCTGCAGTCACGTCTCCCATTAGAAAAAGCTGACCATTTCCCCACAGCTCTTGCCCGTCACTCTGGCTTCTATCACGTACCCTCAGAAGGCAGGGATGTTTTTCTTAGATGGTAGTTTCATATTTCTAACAATAGGACACAGAAGTGCTCAAGTATTGAAAGATTCTGCTCGTATGAAAGTGGACCACCAAAATCTTAGTCCTGATTCAGAGCTCTTTTTGTAGAGGCCAAGAGCTTCCTACTGGCATATATGATGACCGAACTTTTTTCCCCGACAGATCGACCATGTTGATCTAACTTCTCTAAGCCAGTTTCTGTCTGATATGCCAGCTTGAGCAGCTCCTCTGTCCGCTACTCTCTTGGGCATCTAGCTGATCAGAGCTCACATTTTGGTGTTTTCATCTCAGGTTTGCTGTTGGCAGAAAGCACACTTGGAATGGGCCAGGATGAATCTGGGAGTGGGAAAGGATTGGTAAGTGACGTCCACATGTCTCCTAAGTGCCCATGCCCACGTGGCTGAGTAGACAGGAGCTGGAGAACGGAGGAGGTAGTAACTGCTTTTCTCTGAAAAGATGGGCATACCCACCTTGTGTTCTACTTTCTAATTCCAATTTGGCCACTGCAGGTGATGACATAACTTTTTTCCCCATCAGATCGACCCTGTTGATCTCACTGAACTATTAGCCAGTTTTGTCTGATGCATTGGCCCCAGTGATAATTTCTGTCCTCATTTTCTGCTTGCCACTAGCAGACTGCTTTCTCTCTCAGGTTTTTTGGTGGGATTGGGTTTTACCCCCCAGCGTTCAAGTCATTCATCTTGGCTTCATCTGTTAACTTCCTGCAGGTCAGGAGCCATGTGTGCCACAGGGCAGGAAGAAGGTTGGCTGCAGCCTGATCTTCCTCTCGACTTGATTCAGTATGTCCTGTAACAGGTGAGGTAAATGGTGTTACCCAAGTGTCAGTCCCCTAATAAAATGATTATTAAATGTGCCCAGAATAGGGGCCACCTAGGATGTAGTGGTTAAAATTCGCATGCTCCATTTTGGCAGCCTGGGGTTCACAGGTTCAGATCATGGGCACAGACATAACTGCTCTAGTCATGCTTTGGTGGCGTCCCACATAGAAAACAGAGGAGGATGGGAACGGATGTTAGCTCAGGGCCAATCTTCCTCAGGAAAAAAGAGCAGCCCCCAGGATAGGTGTTCGCCCACTTGTGAATAACCCCCAAGGCGGGTATATAAAACAGGAGGGGAGAATTAAGTCCTTAGCAGGACTGTTGAGCTATTGGTACTGTTAGATCTTGCAAGGAAGGAAAAATAAACAGTTAATTTCTGCTTTGGCAGGTGTATTACAAGATAAGGAAATCTAGTCATTTTCCAATTGGGATTCAAATGGATTGTAATTTTTGAAAGATTGAGTTCCTAGCTATTGGCTGGAGGCCACCGTCACTTCCGTGCTGCCTGGGCTGCCTCACTATGGCAGCTTGCTTCATCAAAGTCAGCAAGTCAAGGAGATAGGCTATTTAAGCCTACGTTTCCTGCCCCCATCTTTTAAAATGGAAACTAACAGCCCCTTTCTGTATCCTTTGGGTACTAGGCAGTGTGCACCTCCATGGCTGATGGTTAGTGACTGGAACTTATTTCCCCAGATAGCCTTGCTGATTAAGGGAACCGTTTAAGGCAGACCTGTCTGATTGAATCAGGCAGGCCTTGGTTGTATGCCTTTAAGCTGTACAGCCCTTAATTCTGTTAACTTAGTGGCTGCTTTTGCCGAAATGGTCCCTGAGTTACACTGTTCCCTGCCATGCCTAGTATCCTTAATTGATGGAGGGGGAAATGAGCAACACCAGTCAGCTTTCCTCCAGCCCTTGAGTATAGGGTGGGTGATTGCTATAATAGATGTGCTTCCTAATTCCCCAATTTATGAAAAAATCTCAAACATGCAGAAGAGTTGGAATTAATGTCAATGATTGCTTGTTACTTTAAATTTAAAGTTTTTTCTTTGTCTGCTTATAAATGCATAGTTTTTGCTATTTGAAAGCAAGTTGTTTGTTTTATAATCCTTAATCCCCAGATTGTTCATTTGAATTTCTCTAAATTAATCTAGAAATTAGACTGTTCTCCAAACTGATCCTTGATAATATGTTACTAGTTCCCTAATATCTGTTTACCCACTCTGTATTCACATGTCCCATTTGTCCCTAAAGTGTCTCTTGTGTATGCATTCCTTTGTATCATGTCCCTCTAGAGTCAACTAAAAACCTTTTGGTGTGGTCGTTGATTTGTCTCTACCTGTATTTCCTGTGATAGAAAGCGTTTAGATTGAGAATGAAAAGTTTGACATCAGGTACAACACAGGCTTCAAGGAGGGGCTGAAGAGACAGGTTGACTCCTGAGACGGGAAGTCTCCTTGGTCTGGTACTTGATTATGCACCTGAAGTCTTAACCAGTTGCTTCCACATCCCAAACAAGTAGCCCTTTACATCAGAATGAAGTACTGATTGTAATCTGTCTGTCTTTTAAGGTGTTTCTCAACTGGAGTTGGAATACAAGGACTCTTGAAAAAGATTGACCCTGTGTTTACCTGAGAAAGGTGGTTGAATCTGTCCACAAGGTTATTGTGTAACTTGAGAACTGTCTACAAAGTTGAAAACTGCCCATTTTGAAGAATCAAGGATTATTATTAAACTTTTTTTTTATTAAAGATTGGTACCTGAGCTAACATCTGTCGTCAGTCTTTTTCTTCTCCCTGTAGCACCCCTACACACAGTTGGTAGGTTCTTCTGGCTCTGTTATGTGACATTCCCCCCCAGCATGGCTCAGTGAGTGGTGCTAGGTCCGCATCTAGGATCCGAGCCAGCAAAACCCTGCGCCACCAAAGCAGAGCACTCAAACTTAACCCCACAGCCACGGGGGGCTCCTAAACTTTTTAAATTACTAAAGTTTCTGTTTTATTTTTTTCTTTGAGGAAGATTAGCCCTGAGCTAACTGTTGCCATTCCTCCTCTTTTTGCTGAGGAAGACTGGCCCTGAGCTAACATCTGTGCCCATCTTCCTCCGCTTTGTATGTGGGACGCCTGCCACAGCATAGCTTGCCACGCGGTGCCGTGTCCACACCCGGAATCACGGAGAAGCGGAACGTGCGAACTTAACTGCTGCACCAACGCTCAGCCCCTCAATTATTAAAATTTCTAACTTTGTAGCCTTCCTATCTGGAGAAAGAAGAAAAAATCTTTAAATCAAAGTCCTGTTGTATTTGGTCATTGGAAATAAAGAAGCAGCGAGAATGGTTCTCTATAAACCAAGTGTCTACAGAGGTCAGCAGGGGTAAAGAATAGGTGGAGGGCAGATCTCACACTTGTACATTTATGCAGGTGTTTAATGTTTAACGATGGAAAATCCCAGACAGGTTTAATGCCTCATGGTCAGTTTGGTTTCATTTAACTCCTGTCCCCCTTCCCCACCACAGTTTTGAGGTATGTTGTCTGAGAGTCTTAACTTGAGAAAGTTGGGGTTCCAGTGTTCTGCATCCTCCCGCCCCAACTGGCCGTTTGTATTGTGCATTCTAAAATGGCTCCTGGTATTGACGTGATCCTTCGTCTTGAGTGTGCTGGGCCTAGTGCTTCCTGTGAATAGAAAGCTGCAGAAGAGAGGCTGTCACTCCTGAGATGGGTTATAACAGATGTCTGCCTTGCTAGTTCCCATCCTGTGTTTCCCCATTCCTTGGCCTGCTCGCTTTGATGAAGCAAGCTTCTGTGTTGATGTCCACAGCAAGAAACAGTGGCCTCCAGCTGACAGTGTGCAGGGAACTGAGTTCTGCCCCAACTTGAGTTTGTAAGCAGATACTTCCCCAGTCAATCCTTGGGGACTAGAATCCTTCCTGACACCTTGATGTCTGAGACCTTGAGATGCCCCACCTAAACCATGCCTGGATTCCCAATTTACAGAAAAGGAGATTAAATATCTTTCAAGGCACTAAGTTTGGGGGATAATTCACCCAACAGTAAATACAGAGCTCCATAATCAAACACCCTCTCTGTAATGGGCTTGACCTCTTGCACGTCATTAACTGCATCAGCCAACTCACTTCCTCAGCTCCTTGTCAGGACATTCAATGCTCTATGTGTGGCCCCAACCTACATTTCCAGGTTTGTCTTGTGTTTCCCTTCTTGCACTCAACTTGAACTTAACATTTCCAAGACTGATCTCTCGCCACCAAGGCCGCACCTCCCACAATCATTTTTATCCCCAGTGTTGGCAACACTGTCAGTATAGTTGCTCAGGCCAACAATTTTGGAGTTTGACATTTTGCTCTCTCATTCCCCTTGTGAAGCCATCAGCAAATCCTATTGGTTCTCCCTTCAAGATTCATCTGAAATTCACCCGTCTTGCTACCTCCTGATCCAAGCCACCACCACCCAAGCTTTGATAACTGGTCTACTTCCACCATTGCCTGCTATAGTCTATTCTTACGCACCCAGAGGGATCTTGAAAACCAAAGATCAAGCCCCTTTCCTGATCAAAACTCTCCAAGGTCTCCAGACCTCATGCAGGGTAAAAGCCAGAGTCAATATCCTGCACCTCCTCTCCCTTACAGTCTGACCTCGTCTCCCTTCTCTTAACTTAAAAAGCCAATTAGCCTCTTATTTTATCCTCAAAACAAGTTTATTCAGGAATAGCCAAAAGAAACTTGGGATGTGCATGCTATGGTGAACCATAGGCAAATTCAGAAAACAAAGGTGAGCTGCTGATATAGAGAAGAAGGGGGAGTAGGGAGGCGCTGTTCTAAAGGAAAGTCCATTGGGGGAAAGTAACAGTTCAGGGAGGCATCTGCATCTCTGGCTGGGCTGTGTCTAGGTGGGGAGAGAAATCTCCCTTCAGTAAAGTAGTTGTACTTCCTGTTGAAGATGTAGGCTTCCATCTCTTTTCCTCTTTGGTGTAGTGGACCATGTATGATAGGGCATGAGAGCTCCCCCTATAGGTCTTCCTGACTCTGATTTAGTTAAGGTTTCTTTTTTTTTTTTTTTTGAGGAAGATTAGCCCTGAGCTAACATCTGCTGCCAATCCTCCTCTTTTTGCTGAGGAAGACTGGCCCTGAGCTAACATCCATGCCCATCCTCCTCTACTTTTTATATGTGGAACGCCTGCCACAGCATGGCTTGCCAAGCGATGCCATGTCTGCACCCAGGATCCCAACCAGTGAACCCCAGGATGCCAAAATGGAACGTGCACACTTAACTGCTGTGCCACCGGGCAGCCCCTCTTTTATTAATTTCCACACTTCTCTTTCAATCTTTCAGTCTCCTGACTCCTCCTCCATCACTTTAGGATCACTCTTACCTCAGGATCCTCGCACTTGCTGTTCCCTCTGCCTGGAATGACCAGCCCTAGGCACTCTAGATCTTTGCATGGTTTCCTTCCTTGTCTCTTAGGTGTTTACTCAAATGTCCCCTTCTCTGGGGACCTATCTAGAATAATCTTCCCTGCCACTTTCTATTCCCTTACCTTGTATTTTTCTTTGTATTACTGATCACTGCCTAATAAATAGTGCCTATGCATATATAGTACGTATGCATTGTATGTGTAGTAATATAGCATATTTGTTTATGGTGTGTCTCCCCCTCATTAATCCAGGACTCCACGTAGGTAGCATCTCTGCCTCCTTTGTGGCCCCTCCGCAGCTCGTGGCACAGTGCATATCGCATGTGGTAGGCCACTCAATCAATATTTGTTAAGTGAAAGAGTGAATCAGACGCCTGCCTTGTGTCTGGACTCTGCTAAGTCACTTGACGTGCACACTGCATTACTCACCAGACAGCCCTGTGAGGACAGAACCGGCGTGATTCTTATCCCAATTGCACAGATGAGGAATTAGGGCTCAAAGAGCCACGGTTCCCCAGCTCTCCATGAGAGCAAGCATTTGGGAAGCTCTTTCTGTGTTCCAAGCAGAGTTATAAGTGTTCCTTTACTCCTCAAGATTCTGCCCTGTTTGACTCCAAAGCCCCCCCTTTTCTCTCTCCAACTCACTGCCTTCTACTAGAACAAGGAGTGTTTTCTGTTCTTTACGTCCCCTGTGGTTTCTAGACCTATTCCTTGCACATAGTAGGTGCTCCATAAGGCGAAAATGACTAAATGATTCTTCGAATCATCGTTCACAAGCTGGCAGCCCAAACACCCATTTTGGGGCCCACAGAATGTTTCTTAAAGAAAGAATGGGAGCCAGCCCCGTGGCCGAGTGGTTAAGTTTGTGTGCTCCACTTCGGCAGCCCAGGGCTTCGCTGGTTCGGATCCTGGGCACGGATCTAGCACCACTCATCAAGCCATGCTGAGGTGGCGTCCCACATAGCAGAGCCAGAAGGACCTACAACTGGAATATACAACTGTGTACTAGGGGGTTTTGGGGAGAAGAAGAAGAAAAAAAAAAAGATTGGCAACAGATGTTAGCTCAAGTGCCAATCTTTAAAAAAAAAGAAAGGAAGAAAGAATGTATTCACATAATTCATCCCATAAATATTTATTGAGTACCTACCATGTACCAGGCCCTGTTCTAGGTGCTGAAGATATGATAGTAAAAAAAAAAAAAAATTATTGCCCACATGGGAGATGATTGCTAGTGGAGGGAAAAACAATAATAAATAATAGTATGCTATTTAATTGTAAATGCAATGGAGAAAACTAAAGGGGGTGGAAGGCATAGATGTGGACGTGTAAAGGTGAACATTTGAGTATGGAGCGGAAAGAGATCAGGGAGTGAGTGGTGTGAATATCAGCAGGATGGAATGCTCCAGGCCAGTGGAGGCAAAAACATGCCAGTTGGATGTTGTGTTTGGAGAGTTGAAAGGACGCCAGTGCGGCTTCTCATGGAAAACTGGAAGATCTGGCCGTAGTGGACCCGTTTTCCTGCCTGGTTATAATTGGCTGTGACTGAATAATGCCCATCCCTTTGGGCAGGTACTGGGCTTTCCAGATCCCACGGTCTCCACCATTCCACTTCCCTCTTTACATCCCTGCCCCTGTAGTAGTGATAATAGTAAGAATAGCCAACATTTATTGAACAACAGTTCTTTCCATGTAATAAAACATTATTCTTCCAACAATCCTCTGAGACAGGTTGCATTCTTAACTTCATTTGACAGTTGAAGGAACAGTCTCCGGGGTGAAATGACTTGCCTAAGGTCAACACAGCTCGTAAGTGGCAGAGCCAGGACTTGAACCCTGTCAGTGTGGCTCTTGGGGCTGGCCCTGGGCACAGTGGTTGAGTGCTCACGTTCTGCTTCTCAGCAGCCCGGGATTCGCCGGTTCGGATTCCGGGTGCAGACATGGCACTGCTTGGCACACCGTGCTGTGGTAGGCGTCCCACATATAAAGTAGAGGAAGATGGGCACGGATGTTAGCTCAGGGCCAGTCTTCCTCGGCAAAAAGAGGAGGATTGGCAGTAGTTAGCTCAGGGCTAATCTTCTTCTTCAAAAAAATCTGGTTCTTGAGTTTGTAACCCTTGGCTTAATTGCAACCAATTACTTAAATACAGTCTAAGGATACAGGGAGGAGTCAATCTCTGGCTCTTAAAAGTTCAAATGCTTTTGTGGGACTTCCTTGTTGGTGAGACACCTCTGAGGTCAGAAGTGGCCCCAAATGCCTACAGCCAGGGGCCAGAGAAGCTCCCTAGAGAGCGTCCACTCACCTCAAGTCTCTTGGCTTTGCTGTCACTGCTTCCCTGAGCTCCAGGGGCAACGGTGGGCCTTAAATGTTCAAACTCTTTGCATCCTGTCTCCCTACCTTCAGTCCCACCAAACGTTTGATCCTTCAGTCTCATCCTACTTCTTTGTCCTCTTAGCTGGGGGATCTTGGGCAAATTACTTCACCTCTTTAAGCCTCAGTTTCCTCATCTGTGAAATGGGGTTCGTAATAATTCCTACTTTAGAGAGTTGTAAGGTTCAATAAAATTATGTCTGTAAAGTGCTTAGCCCAGGGTCTGGCACATAGTAGGGACACAATTCTTAGTGACTAAAGAAATCTTCCTGCCACTTTCAGGTAGGATAAAGTCTGTGTTGGAGAAATAGAAGAAGAAGAAGAAATGTGTTCATGGAGTACTTACCATGTGCAATATTGCATTAATTATTTATCTCCTTTAATCTATAGCCCAACCCTGTTCCTTTTTGTTTTTTTTAGGAAGATTAGCCCTGAGCTAACATCTGCCAATCCTCCTCTTTTTTCCGAGGAAGACTGGCCTTGAGCTAACATCTGTGCCCATCTTCCTCTGCTTGATACGTAGGACGCCTACCACAGCATGGCTTGCCACGCGGTGCCATGTCCGCACCCAGGATCCGAACCGGTGAACCCTGGGCCGCCGAAGAGGAACATGTGCTCTTAACCACTGCGCCACCGGGCCAGCCTCCCAACCCTGTTCCTTACTATCCTATTTTATAGATAGGAAAACTGAGGCTCAGAAAGGTTTAGTGACTTACTTGAGGTCACACACCTTGGAAGCGACAGCTGGGATTTGAACTCCATCCTGGGCCCCTAATTTCTATGCTCTGCTGCCTTGCAAAGGCTTTGGCTTCAGACCATGAATGAAATCACAGGCATTCCCAACAGGCTGTGGAGAAAGACAAGGGATTCACAGACCATCTTCCAGAATTCCAGCTGGGAGGTGATGTTGTCGCCCCTGCACCTCGCTCCTTGTTGGCTGGGAGCAGAGCAATTTCACAAATGCTTCTGAGCCTGTGATTAGTCCTAGCTCCTGGCAGACAGCTTGTGACTTCTACCTGCTCTTAGCTTTAGATTGCCCATCTATAAAATGGCCATAACAACATTACCTTCCTCTTGGGATCCGGTGAGGATCAAACGAGATATGTCAAAATGCTTAGTGTAGCACTTGGCACAGAGTAAGTGTTGAATTAGGAATAGCTGTTCTGGCCACCCGCTGCTGCTGCCTGGAGCAGCTGGGATGATCACCTCCCCCCCACCCCCCACCGGCCTCACTGCCCCCCCCCCCCCAGCCTCCTGCACCTCGGAATAAATGAGACAGGCATCTTGGTGGGCTAGGTGGGGCCCTAGGTGACACAAGTCTGCACATAAAGGAAGCCACACCCGCCTGAAGTCCGCCACACATCCTGTAACATAGAGCAAGTCAGCAGCCCGTCCACGCCTGCTGGAAACCACTCGGTTTGCAGCGGGACCACAAACTGAGCATACAGTTCCAGAACCAATCAGCCAGCTGATCACGCATCCTGGGGTCCCATCCCCAGCTGCTGCATCCACTTCCTTTTAAAGTCCCATAAAAAATCCCCTTCAACCCAGCTCAAAGCTGTCTCTCTGCTTTCCGACACAGCACAGGCTCTCTGCGGCCTCTCCCTTTCCTTTACCTAAGTCTTGCTTACTAAAACTGTTTTGTACTTTATTCTGTGGCTCTCGCTTGAATTCTTTCCTGAGGGGGCCCAAGGACCCACTTCCTCCGGCCTGGGGCCCCAGGTGGGGTACCCCGCCCGGCGACACAAAGAGTAGAAAATGTCCGACTTATCCGAGAGCAGCATCCTACCAAAATCCCAGCGATAACAGAACGATACAAGGGTGAGAAGCAGCTTCCTGTCCTGGATAAAACCAAGTTCCTTGTGCCTGATCACATCAACAGGAGTGAGCTCATCAAGATAATTAGAAGGCGCTTACAGCTCAACGCTAATCAAGTCTTCTTCCTGGTAGTGAATGGACACAGCATGGTGCGCGTGTCCACACCCACTTCTGAAGTGTATGAAAGTGACAAGGATGAAGATGGATTCCGGTATATGATATGTGCCTCTCAGGAGACATTTGAGATGAAATTGTCAGAGTAAGACTAGACAAATGCGTCTGTTCTAGAATTTTTTAAACCCTTACCAAGGAAAAACAAAGGGATGTTAGCAACTGAGAGCGATCAGTTCATCTAACGACAGAGCATCAAAACAGCAAAACCAGGAGTTCTAGGAAGTTGCTTTTGTACTTAAAGCAGAAAGACTGAGCTCCAAATGAGCACATTCCGCTTTGGAAAACTATTATTATTTTACCTAGGCTGTCTTGTTTTCAAATTTAGAAGTTTAAAAATAAAATACTTTGCATTCTGAGTTGCCAATAAAATAGACCTTCAAGTTATTTTAATGTTCTTTCCCCAATAGGAACTAGCAATTTGAGCATTCAGAGACATTGTTTCCTCTCTAGGTTCAGAGAACCTGCCGACTTTTTATGGAAGGGTTTCTACTCAACTAGAGAAATCTCTGCAAGAGGATCTGCGAGCATAAGCTGTCGAGCACAGGGCCCTCAAAAGGCCTTTGCCATAATAGTTGGCAAAAATCGGGATAAATGGGTGTATGAGAAAACTCTGAACTCTGTATGAGGTTCCCGATTCCTGATAAGCGTACCCCACGTTGATGCTCTTGCACTAAGTTCTTCTTTGATTTGTTCTCTAGCTAGATACATCCAGAAAAGCACCACTGCTTAGTAGGAAGCTTGAATAATTTATAATTTTGGTCTAGTTTCTCAAAAGGCCCAGGGAAAAAAAGAATGACATTTCTTCTGTTTTGGTTATCGCTTAAGAGCTCATACTAGAGCCTGCTTGAGTAAATAAAAAGCAGCGGTATCAGTTTCATTCTTAAGGACAGTGGTGGAAACTATAGAATTCTGAAACTGAAAGCCTTGACATTCAGATGCACTTCCTCTCCCTGTTGGCTAAAAGCTGCAGATGACCCATGTTTTATGTTAAGTGTGTGATGAAAATGTATTATTAAAAAGTCACCACATTTTTAAGAGTGTTTCAGTTGTCACTATTAGGTCGAGCAACCATCAGAATTCCCCACTAAGAGCGTGTCAGTTGTGAAGAAAACATAGCAAGAGGAGACATATGCTGTTCCAGATGTTAACGGCAAGAATTAAACATTTCCAAGTCCAACTAGAATAAATGGACAATGCTTCCTACTACTTGCATGGGGTTCATATTTCCTGTTTTCGTGGGCATATCACGGACCACTTAGAGTCTATATGCAGCAGGTCACGATTTGCTTTTGTGTATTTAGATGTGTGGAATAGCTGTATCTGTTAGTGGAAGTTATTGTCGGTAATGGAGGGGAAAAGCAATATTACTGCATCTGGGCCCTCAGCCCCCAACCTCCCATCAACCACTCTTCCCGCTGCATGCCTCTGTCCACGTGGCTAACTTTTAATATGTATGTGTTTACATTATGTAAATTCTTAATCAGCCTGTCTTGTTTCAACTGTACATATCATTATATCGGACATTCTTGTAACTATTGTGTGACCAATAATATTCCTGTAAGAAATTCTGCTTTTTAAAAAAACAAAAATACCATGCTGGGGAGGGGGCTCCATCCCACATTAGTGGGTAATCACTCTATTTATAGCATCTTTAAAGCAAGTACATTTTTAACGAACTAAAGTGAATAAAGGCACAACTAAAAACTGTCAAAAAAAAAAAAAGGAATATTCTTCATCTGACTGGTGGTCTAGTGGTTAAGATTCAGCACTCTCACTGCCAAGGCCCGGGTTCGTTTCCCAGTCAGGGAACCACACCACCCGTCTGTGGGGTGTCACACTGTGGCAGCTGTGTGTTGCTGTGATGCTGGAAGCTATGCTACCTGTAATTCAAATACCAGCGGGGTCCCCCATGGCAGACAGGTTTCAGCAGAGCTTCCAGACTAGACAGACTAGGAAGAAGGATCTGGCCACCCACTTCCAAAAAAATTGGCCATGAAAACCCTAGGAATAGCAGCAGAGCATTGTCTGATACAGCGCCAGAAGGTGGCGAGGGGATGGTGGAAAAAGAATGGGCCTGCTGCACACAGGGTCACTAGGAGTCAGAGTCGACTTGACAGGACACTAGCAACAAACAGAGATCTTCCTCTGAGTAATGATGAACTAGCACAAGGACTTGCACGAAGATAACACGCTAAGTGAGGGAAGGGAAGCCAGTCTCAAATAGCTGCATACTGTATGATTCCATTTATTTGACATTCTCGAAAAGACAAAACTATAGTGATGGGGAACAGATGATCAGTTGCCAGAAGTTCACATGGGTAGGGAGTCTGAATATAAAAGACCATCACAAGGAAGTTTGTGGTATCCTTATTGTGGTGGTGGCTACGTGAATTTATACGTATGTTAAAATTCATAGAACCATACACCAAAAGGAAGGACAAAGTCAATTTTGTACCATAATTTTTAAAAATATTAAAAACAAGCATGGCCTCCGGAGTTGGATTTCTTAGGTTTGAATCCTGGCTCTGCCCTTTATTAGCCGTTTGACTTTGAGCATGTGATTCATGTCTCTGAGCCTCAATTTCTTCATCTGAAAAATAGGGATATAATGGTACCCACCTTAGGGGGATATTTGGAGGAGTAAAGGAACACATAACCCTACGTGGAACATAGAAAGAGCTTCCCAAATGCTTGCTATTTTCTCGTTTCTTTTAATCTTCCGTTTTTCCTTTTCTCTCCTCCTCCTCCCAGATTTTGCCTGCCTCCCTCCAAACTGAGGCCGCACAATTGACAGGGAAGATGGAGCGGGGCTCCTTCCAGGACTTGCAGCTCCGGCCTGTGGCTGTAGGAGGCGCTGTGGGCACACATTTCTCCAGCCTGTGGAGCAAAGTCTCCGCCCGCGGGCAGTCACGGGGAGGTGGGCCCGGCAGAGGCGTCGCGTGTAGGCGAGCTTTTCAGATCCTGCAGCCAGCAGTTCGGAGTCGACTGCAGCAGCCGAGCTTGAGAAAGGGCAAGTGCACCAGGTCTGAATGGTGCGCTGCTGACCTGCCACAGATAGACTCATCATGTTCGCTGGTTCGGATCCCCGGTGCGGACATAGGACCGCTTGGCAAGCCATGCTGTGGTAGGCGTCCCACGTATAAAGTAGAGGAAGATGGGCACGGATGTTAGCTCAGGGCCAGTCTTCCTCAGCAAAAAAGAGGAGGATTGGCAGCAGATGTTAGCTCAGGGCTAATCTTCTTCTTCAAAAAAAGGAGCAAACCAACCAAAAACGAATTTACCCACAATCCCTTCCATCTAACATAATTGGTAATCAGTTTTCACTTTCCCATGTTCCCTCCTGTCTCCATTATGTTATCATAGTGGGGCGGCTACTACCAGCATAGTTGGAGCTTCCCATTTTTAAGGGAAGCCAGATGTTGGCAACTGATTCCAATGATATAACCTGTGAAGACTGAGCAACGCGTATGTGTGGCCTCCATGTGGCCTTTGTCGTTCCTGGGCCGGATAAAAGCCGCAATGCCCAGATAAATTTGAATTCAGATAAATAAATAAGTTTTAGTGTATGTCCCGTGCAATATTTGGGACATAGTTAAAATTCTTTGTTGCTTATCTGAAATTCAAATTTAATTAGGCATAATGTATTTTTATTTGCTAAATCTGGCAACCTCATTCCTGGGAGTGCCTGGCCTGTGACGATGGCATCTGTTCTTTAGGATGAAGCCTCGGTGGACAATGTACCTTCTGAGTAACTTTCATATTCCCTGTACACTTGGATTTTTCCTCCAAGATGGTCTGGGGAGAAATTGGGGTTTGTGGGGTTTCCTGATGGTCAGTTTCCAAATTGGCTTCAAAGCCAGGGTGGGTGGAGTTGGCAGGTTCTGTGGCCCACCGATTGGGCTGGTCCCTAATCAATTCCTCCTGAGGTCCCAGTGTTAATTAATTGCAAGTCTGTTTAGAAGGCGACTGTCTTTTCTTTCATCTGTTAGTCATGGCAGAAACAGACCATCTTGGGCTTATTTATATCTGTGGCTTTTTTAAAAAGAAAAGGAGACATCTGGAGCCTCTCACTTGGCAGGCTCGCTTAAACAAATGGTCCTTTTTGCCAAAACAGACTGGCGCCACAAGGCCACAGTTTGCAGGTGGGAAGGCTTGGGTTGGGGGTGGTCCTAGTGAGTGAGAGCATTTTTTTTTTTGGCTCTGATATTAAAATGGCGTCATGTGCAGTCTGGGACTTTGACGTCACTTTTGGCTCTGCCCAGGTGGACCCGATGTTTTTATAGCTAAAGGAGCTACCTTCTGAGTGGTCTGGCCTTTATCCTAGTATGTGCTAGGCTGCCTCAAACATTTCACTGTCCCACCATTTAGTCAAGACCAAACATACCTCTCTAAGCCCCATTTCTCATCATCATCGTCATCATCATCATCATCATCATCTCAACAACAGCCACTTTTATTGAAATTTCCTACCAGACTCCATTCCAGGTACTTTACATGTTATAAATAATTTATTCCTCACCTCCACTCTACAAGAGAGGTAATATTATTTTCTCTACAGACGGAGAAACTGAGGTTCAGAGAGGGGAAACGACGTACCTAAGCCACACAGTGAATGGCTCTGCCAGCATCTTCCTGTGGTTGTCCAGATCCCCTCCTCACCCTAGTCCACCTTGCTCAGTGCTCCTGGAGTGTGGACTGCTTCCACAGCTCTGAGCCCTGCAGTGGGAGCTTCAGCAGGAGGTGGGAGGAGGCATGGAGAGTGGGGCCGAGCTATGCTTCCCCTTGGTCCCAGCCTGCAGGGTGCTTCTCCAGGAGTTCCTTCACAGACTCTCCTTCTGGACTCTGGTGGCTTCAGGTATAGGGGGTCCCTCCTTCTATTTCCAGCTCCAGGGTTCCTCACTAGCCCTGTGGTTTCATTATATCCCGTGCGCATCCTGTGTTATTCTCGAATTATACTCTGCTAGCGTTATTCTGTTTCCAGTGGGCTATGACTGGTACAGAGGCAGAGCTGGAATTTGAACCCAAGAACTCCCAAATAGCCTCTTTGCCGATGGCCTCCCAGAGCTGCTTCCTGGTTGCTCCTGCCAGGCATGGTGTCTCAGTTCTGGCATGGACCACGATCTGCTCTCCTTTCTATCACTTTTCCACAACAATTGCAGGAAATGTTGCTAAATGCATTTTCTGTGCCTGCCAGTGTAGTGACCCTGCTAAAAATTAAGAACAACCACCACCACAACAAAAAAAGATGCTAGTTTTGCATGACTTATTCTTAGGAGCAAGTTCCCAGTGAATACTTGCACCCACCCCCACCCCCAAGTGCTTTATAAGAATCATTTTAAGAAGCATTTCCCGAACATTTCCTATGGGACAAAGCATTGAGCTGGGCCAAAGAGGTGACAAGATGGGTATTATCTGTGTCTCTGCCCTAAAGTACTCCACAGCCAAGTCGCCAACTACTTGATTAATTTTTCAGGCTGGAATTTCATGGGAATGAGACCAAGCTTATCTACTTGTGGTTTCCAAACTCTAACCTCACATTTGGAAATAGAGAGATATATGTGTATTTTTTTTTCAATTAAAAACATATATATTAAAATTCAGGTGGGATATATACTCAAATATATATATTTATTAAAAATAACCTTTTATTATTATGAATGAACCATGGGTAACATGCAACAACCTAGATTGACCTCAAGGTCATTATGTTTATTGACAAAAGCCAATTTCAAAAAGTTGCATATATATGATCATTTATATAATATTCTTGAAATGACCAAACTATAGAGGTGGAGAACAATTATTGGTTGCTTGGGTAGAGGGGTTGGGGAGAGGAGTGCAGATATAAATGGCTAGCACGAGGGAACTCCTCTGGGCCGATCACAGTTCTGTATCCTGATTGTGGTGGTGGTTACAGGAATATATGAATCTATACATGGAGAAAATTGCATAGAGTTATATGTGCACGCAAATAAACGTGTAAAAAATGACGACAACAGAATGAGGTCTGTAGTCTAGTTAACAGTGTTGTACCAAAGTGAATTCTCTGGTTTTTAAATTGTACTACAATTATATAGGATGTCTCTCACGAGAAGACGGGCAAAGGGCCCATGACGTCCTATGTGCTATTTTGCAGCTTCCTGTGAGTCTATAACTAATTCAAAACAAAAAGTTAAAAAAAAAAACCCTTTCATTATTACCAAAATGGAATAAGTGCATTGTAGAAAGTCAGAAATATTTGCTGTTGTTGGCGCCGTGGAGTTGATTCTGATGCCTAGCGCCCCTGGGTACAGAGGAGCGGAACCCTGCTCGGTCTTTGCGCCCTCCTCTCACCCTCTGGCGCTGTACCAGACAATGCTTCGCTGCTATTCCCAGCGTTTTCCTGGCCCATTTTTTTCAGAAGTGGGTGGCCAGGTCCTTCTTCGTTAACTGTCTTAGTCTGGAAGCTCTGCTGAAACCCGTCCACCGTGGGTGGCTCTGCTGGTATTTGACGTACCAGTGGCATAGCTTTCAGCAGCACAGTAACACGCAGCTGCCGCAGTAAGATGGCACACGGGTTGTGTGGTTCCCTGACCAGACAATGAACCTGAGCTGCAGCCGTGAGAGTGCTGAATCTTAACCACTAGACCACCAGGGCTGGCTGTGAGAAATAGAGAAAAACAAAAATAAATAAAACGCTATATTCACACAACTCAGAGACTCCACTGTTAAACTTTCTAGTTTATGTTTTTCTTACATGTTTATATATACTATATGTATTATTTTTGGCTATTTTAAAAAAGACTTTATTTTTCTTAGAGCAGTTTTGAGTTTACCACAAACCGAGAGGAACATAGAGATTTCCCATATATCCCTCTCCCCTCACGTCTGTAGCCTCCCCTATGATCAACATCACTCACCAGAATGGTACATTTTTTACCAAGGATGAATCTACACTGACACAGCGTAATCACCCAAAGTCTATGGTTTACCTTAGGCCTCACTCTTGGTGTTGTACCTTCTATGGTTTTGGACAAAAGTAGGACATAGATCCATCATTATCATCATACAGAATATTTTCGCTAAAAATCCTCTGTGCGCCACCTGTTCATCTCTCCTCCCGCCTCTGACAACCGCTGATCTTCTTACTATGTGCACAGTTTCACCTTTTCCAGAATGTCGTATGATTAGAAATATACTATGTTACACACATATAGCTAGTATCACACAGTAGCCTTTTCAGATCAGCTTCTTTCACTTAGTAATATGCATTTAGAGTTCCCCATGTCTTTTCATGACTTGGTGGCTCATTTCTTTTTAGCGCTGAGTAATATCCCATTGTCTGGACGCCCCACAGTTTACTCATCCATTCATCTGCTGAAGGACATCGTGATTGCTTCCAGGTTTAGGCAGTTATGAATAAAGCTGCTATAAACATCCATGAGCAGGATTTTGTGTGGACGTGAGTTTTCAGCTCCTTTGGGTAAATACCAAGGAGTATGATTGCTGGATCATAATGACAAGAGTGTATTTAGTTTTGTAAGAGACTGTCAAAGTGTCTTCCAAAGTGGCTGTACCATTTTGCACCCCCACCAGCAGTGTATGAGAGTTCCTGTTGCACCACGCCCTTGCCAGCATTTGGTGTTGTTAGTGTTCCAGATTTGGGCCATTCTAATAGGTGTATAGTGGTGTCTCAGTATTTTAATTTGCGTTTCCCTGATGACATATGATGTGAGGCATCTCTTCATACGTTTATTTGCCATCTATGTATCTTCTGTATTTTCTAACGTTCTTCAATGTTGTCTTACTTACAATTAAAAAACAAGATGGAATAAAAGATGATTCTTAGGCAATAAAAGTAAAAATAGAGAAATTGGACTACATGAAAATCGAAAACTTCTGTGCATCAAAGGACACAGTGAACAGGGTGAAAAGACAACCTACAGAATGGGAGAGAATATTTGCAAATCGTATATCTGATAGTATCTAGAATATATTTAAAGAACTCCTATAACTCAACAACAAAACCCAAATAATCTGATTAGAAAATGGGCAAATTACTTGAATGGACATTTCTACAAAGAAGATATACAAGTGGCCAACAAGCACATGAAGAGATACTCAACATCACTAATCACTGGAGAAACGCCAATCAAAATCACAATGAGATATCACCTCACACCCATTAGGATGGCTACCAGCAAAAAAGCAGAAATAACAAGTGTTGGTGAGGATGTGGAGAAATTGGAATCCCTATATACTGTTGGTAGGAATGTGAAATGGTTTAGCTGCCCTGGAAAATGGTATGACAGTTCCTCAAAAAATTAAAATTAGACCTATCATAAGATCCAGCAATTTCACTTCTGGGTATACAGCCGAAAGAATTGAAAGCAGAGTCTGAAAGAGATAGCTATACATCCATGCTCATAGCAGCATTATTCACAATAGCCAAAAGGTGGAAGCAATCTAAAGGTCCACCAACAGATAAATGGTTTAAGCCAAACGTGGTAGATGCATATAATAGAATATTATTCAACCTTAAAAAGGAAGGAAACATGCTACAACATGGATGAACTTGAAGACATTATCCTTGAAATAAGCCAATCACAAAAAAGGTAAAAACTGCATGATTCCACTTATGTGAGGTACCTGGGGTAGTCACTCATAGAAACAGAAGGTTCAAGGATGGTAGCCAGGTGCTGAGGGAGGGGAAAATGGGGAGTTGTTTAATGGTATAGAGTTTCAGTTTTGCAAGATGAGAAAGTTCTGGAGATTGGTCATGCAACTTAACCCTACTGATCTATACACTTAACATAGTTAAAATGGTACCTTTTCTGTTATGCGTATTTTACCACAATTTAAAAAAATGTTTACGGGCAGCAATAAACTCTGCTAATATGGAAGGAGCAGTACCCGACACAGTGTTGACATGAAAGGTAACTCTCCATGACCCTCATAGGTGTAAAAGAGTTTCTCTCAAATAATTCATCTTAGAGCTGGTTCTCTCTGGATTTACTCTTATGCGTCTACTAGCTTCTGACTCTTCTGGGAAAAAAGTGTTTGCATCACCTGTTTCTTAAGGCACATTTGGCAACTTATAGCCAATGGCTGTCAGAGATGTAAGATCTGTTGGAAAGCATTTAGCCCTCCTACTCTAGCCCCATTTTATAGATGAGGAAACTGAGTCCCAGAGCGTCCCAAGGACACACAGTAAGTTTCTGATGACATCTGGCCCACAGTCCTTTCTCACTGAGGAATAGTGAAGAACTCTCTCCCAGCAATGCTGGGGATGGACTTGTCATTAGAATATATTATTTTCAGAGAAAGCTTTCATTTTAAGATAAAATGACTTTCAGGCAAAATTTGAAAGATACAAATACAACTTTTGGTATCACCCTAAAAAAAAAAAGATGATTCTTGCAGCCTGGTTAGGAAAGACATAAAGATATTCAATGTTTCAGAATATAAAAATAATATATGGCTATTATGAAAAATATGCAAAATGTAGAAGAGAAAATAGAACTAATATTAAAATACAAAATGACTATTCAGATTTCCAGCTAGGAAAAGTCACAGGAAATGCCATGGCTCCCACAGTAGCTAGAATGTTGTTACAAAGGGAAAATATGTGTGTGTTAGAATTAGTTCCCCCCACATGCAAATCCCACGTGGATTGGCGTCCCGGGATCTCTCACTTGTCAGCAGTGTAACCTTGGAAAATCAGGTAATCTTTCCTCGCCTCAGTTTCCTTGCCTGTAAAATGGAACTTGTAATGATGCCTCCCTGGGTTGCTGCAAAGATTGAGTGTGGAAGTGTCTGGCATGAAAGCTCAGTAAAGATGCTCAGTAAAGATCTGTCAGATGGACAAACTCTTAACGCCCACCAAAGACATTAGCAAAATAGGAGAGTGAATGGAGGTGGCAACTTAATGCCATGCTCGTTTAATTTAACCATAGGATGCTGCCCCTAGGCTTTTTTTTTTTTTCACCCTGAATCTGGAAAAAGTGGAAAAGTTGAGTTCTCTTTCTCTGTCTTTTTTAAGTCTGATAATTGTGGTTTTTCTTTTCCTTCCTCCCTTCCCCCTTTCAAATCATCTTCTTCAATACGCTGAGTCCCTAATTAAGCAAATGCAGACCTAGGTTGAGAAGTTCCCTTTAGTGAAAATCTCCTAATTTTCTGATTATTACTAAAAAAGCTGGCCAGTTGGTGGACTTCAGCTGAGGTTAGAGAAAAGTGCTCAGCCTGATATTTTTTTTCTGAGCAATAGCTTTTATCTGATGCCAAATCCCGCACGATGCCGAGCTCTTAAACACTCTCTTGGTGCAGAAGAAAATAGATCCTGGGTGAGATGCTCCTAACCCAAAGAAGATGCTAAAGAAAACCATCCCTACAGCAGCACTGGATTATTTAAATGATTTTTGTGATTTTTTTTTTTTTTTGAGGAAGATTAGCCCCGAGCCAACTGCTGCCAATCTCTCTCTTCCTGCCGAGGAAGACTGGCCCTGAGCCAACATCCGTGCCCATCCTCATCCACTTTACATGTGGGATGCCTACCACAGCATGGCCTGCCAAGCGGTGCCATGTCCACACCCGGGATCCGAACCGGCAAACCCTGGGCTGCCGAAGTGAAACACGAACACCCAACCGCTGTGCCGCCGGGCTGGCCCTATTTAAATGATTTTTTATCCTGGATCCCTAAATAGCAGTGCATGGTGATCTTGACAGATCAGTGCTACTGCGAGTGTAGAGTCCACCATTTTCTAGCCATGTGACTCTGGATAAGTCGCTTTACCTCTCTGAGCCTCATTTCGTCAGCTGGAAAATGGCAGAGCACCCAGAGATTGATGGGTATCACAGGCCAAGTATGGTGGAGTTCTGACAGAAATGAATTGATTTGACCTGGCTGCTTTAAACACACTGGCATTTAAGGAACATTGTCTTGTGATGGAGAAAATGTCTGTCAAATACGTAAATCTGAATAACCGTAATTTGTCTGTTAGTCATTATTTCAAGTAAAAATGGTGTTCCGTGAAAAGTCAGCTACGATAATCGTTACACTTTGATATGCAGTCGAAGTGCCTTATATATACTTTCCGTGTTGTCACACATCATTTAACAGATACTTTTCGAAGGTGGAGATTTAATAAAATTAGTAATTTTTACTGCTTCATTAAGGACATGCGTAAGTGAAACTGGCTTTTTCTTCTTCTTTATTTTTACTGTGGATGTGTAAGGGTGAAGTGTACAATGATCATGAGTGAAGTTAGTTTGAGGCCACTGCCTTGACGCATACTAAGGAGCCTGCAGTTTTACTCACCATCACTTTTGCATCATTTGTGCAAATGTTGACACAGTGAAAAGGGTAATCACATCTTACTATCGCTATGAAAATAGTTTTGACCCTGCAGACTCCCTGGAAAGGTCTTAAGCACCACACTTAAGAACCACTAATCTATTCTGTAGACCTCATGCTACTTTTGCCAATTTTCCTACTAATATCCTTTTTCTGGTCCAAGATCCAATCCAAGGTCACGTGTTGCGTTTCATTGTCCTCTTTCCTTAGACTCTCTTTAATTTGGAACAGTTCCTCAGTCTTTATTTGTCTTTCACAGCTTGACGTTTTTAAAGAGTCCTAGCCAGTTATTTTGTGAAGTGTTCCTCCGTTTAGGTTTGTCTGGTGTTTCCTCATGAATGAATTCAGGTTAAACATTTTTGGGGCAAGAATACACAGAAATAGTGTTGTGTCCTTTTCGGTACAGAATATCAGAGGCTTGTGACGTCAATTTGTCCCATGAGTGGGGATGTTAACTGGATCATTTGCAGTTTCCTTATTCTAGCTCTGGAATCAGTCATTTCTCCAAGGAGCCCTGGTTCCTTTTATTGAACAAACCAAGATCTAGGCACTAGGTGTGCTCATTGCTTCTAGACCCCTCAGCAGACAGAGCCAGGAAAAGTGTGGCATCTGATCTCACAAAGCTTTCATTCCAGCTGGGGAGACAGTCAATAAACAAGTAGTCAGAGAGAAGATAACTTCAGACAGTAGTAAGTGCTGTAAAGAAAATAAAGTAGAGGGGTGGGAAAGAAAGCTGACTGGAGGGTTACTTTGGGTACAACATTCAGGGAGGACCTATCTGATGATGTGACGTGTGAGTCAAGACCCAAAGGATGAAAAGGAGCTGGGCATGAGAAAATCTGAAAGGGAAAAGCATTTTGGGAGTAGGAACAGAAAGTGCAAAGGCTGTGAGATGGGAGCGAGCTTGGTGAAGCTACACAGAATAGCGTCCAATATTCTACTTCAGCTGCTGATAAACCTGTCCTTGATGGAACTGGGACCCCAGACACACAGAGCTAACATCAGTTGAACAAACACTTACCAGACCTGGACTCATGTTAAGGTGGAGTAAAAATTTTAAACTCCAGACATTTCTCCACAAACACTTAACATGTTTCATTTGCTTAGGAGGAATTTTCCTCATCTCTAACTCATGGGGCTCCAATTTCCCAGACTCCTTTTGCCAGGGAAGGAAACTGAGCTGGGAGGTTAATCATCAGAGACAGTCAGGCACCTGGCTCCACCCTGACCATCATGTATCAATGGAGCCAGCGAGACATTTGGCAGGAAATGGTGAAAATAACATTTTCCTGTGTGTCTAAGGGTGCTATATGTATTTTGGGTTGGGTGGTGTCCAAAATCAGCTGGGAAAATTCCAGTTTTATCAGGCATCCATCTCTTCTCTCTGCCTGTGGCTAGCCATACAGGAAGCCACATAGATAACTATTGCCCACTGAGTTGGCTCTGTCCTTAAAAGACATATTCTTTGAACTATAAACACACCCAGGGCCGGCCCCGTGGCCAAGTGGTTAAGTTCGTGCACTCCGCTGTGGCGGCCCAGGGTTTGGATCCTGGACGCGGACATGGCACTGCTCGTGAGGCCACGTGGAGGCGGCGTCCCATATGCCACAACTAGAAGGACCTGCAACTAAGATATACAACTATGTGCCAGGGGGGATTTGGGGAGATAAAGCAGAAAAAAAGAAAAGAAAAAAGAGATTAGCCACAGTTGTTAGCTCAGGTGACAATCTTTAAAAAAAAAAAAAAAAAACACACACACCCAAAGGGCAAGAGAAAGGCAGCTTGAGGAAGTGGCTAGATCGCTATGTCGGATATCAGGGGTTTTGGGTTCAAGGCCCATCTTAGGTATGAACTGACTCAACCAACCTCATTTATAAAAATTTATCAGTTTTCTACAAAATGGCAAGTACTTTCTAGCTACATGACCTTAGGCAAGCGACTTTACACCCCCGACTCTGTCCAACCTCTGAAAAAGGTCATTCTCATTTATTTGTGGTTGGCACTGCCGGTTCTTACCCGACAGCTATTTTTCCCACCCTCCTTGCCGGCTGAGCCTGTCTCCCACAGTGGAGGCAGATGAAGCCACATACTCCCTTTCCAGCCTCCTTGGTACTAAGGCATGCAACCTAGTTCTGACCAACGACAGGCAGGGGAAACTAGGCCAGGGGGCTTCCATACGCAGTATCCATGGCATCTTTTCATATGATTATTAATAATAACATGATTTCATGCAGCTATTAGCTGTGGGAGGCTGCCCCCAGAGAGGCCCAGAAAATCCAAAGCATATGTGCTGGTGTATAGTTTAGAGCAGTGCTTCTCAGACCTGAATGTGGGCATCTTGTCAAAACGGAGAATCTGGTTCAGGAGGTCTTCGGTGGGGCATGAGGGCCTGCACTTCTTGTGACAAAGTTCATTCGAACATCAGGGCCCACAAAACGGAGGCTGCCCCAGCGGCCCCGCCCACGTCACAAACCTAAACCTAAATCAGCCTGCACCTCCGGGAAACATCTGTCAAGGAAACCTAACATTCACCAGTCACGGTCCTCCAACTCAGCCTCAGGTAACTCACCTTACCCTCGAAAACAGGACCCGCGAGTCTTATAAGGAAATGCCGGGCCTCCTAGCCAATCATGCCCTGTTTCCACGTCGCCTCTGCTAATGCTCTATAAAACTCGCTCTTGCCTAAAATCCCTCAGGGAACAATGCGCCACTGCTTGTGAGGCTCTGTGCTTCCCCATCCACGGACTGTTTGCCCTTGAATAAAGGACATCAAACCTGTTACTAAATGGTTTTAGTTTTGTCATTTGACATTAACAAGCTTCCAGGGGATGCTGATGCTGCTGGTTCGTGGACCACACTTTGAATAGCAGGATATTACATGCTTTTGAACACAAATAAGAGAGAACCCAATTACACGTGACCTAAACAAAAAGGAAAGAAGTTCCCAAGGAGGCCATTTAGGGTGGATCCATCCAGAAGGTCAACAACTTCTTCAAGGACTCAGGTTCTCTCTCGCTTTCCTCTTCCCCATCCTGGGTGGTTGGTGTTTAATCCTCAGGCTTGTTGCCTGAAGGTCATGAGACAGCTCCAGGGGCCACACCCTGACACTACTGCACTTTCGAAGGAAGAAGAGAGCACCCCCTCCCATCATCTCTATCAGCGAGAAAATCTTTCCCAGGATCCTCTCCCCACCCCGAGGGCTGCTGATGCGCACACTTCGGGGGTGGGTACTATTTTAATAGGCTTTACTGGAATGCTTCTCCTTATGTCTCATTGGTCAGAAGTGCATCACGTGCTCAAGCCTAAGCCATTCAGTGGCAAGGGGAGTAGAAAGACTGTGATTGGCTTAGATCTGTAGTTCTCAAAGTGAGGTGCTGGACCAGCTGCATCAGCGTCACGTAGGAGACCTGTTAAACTCACAAATTCTTGGGCTCCACCCCAGACCTCCTGAATCAGCAAGTGTAGGGGTGCGGCCCAGCAATATTTTCACAAGGCCTCCAGGTCATTCTGCTCCAACACTGAGTTGGCCCTGGCTGCTCATGAGAGTCATCTGTGCAACTCTTAAAAGTACCACTAGCTGGACATCAGAATAGTGGTTCCCTCTGGAGGTGGGCTGGAGTATAGACCTTGAAGCAGTTGGACCAGCTTGTCCTGGTTTGCCCGAGTCTTTCTGAGTTTTAGTACTGAAAGTCGCATGTCCCGGAAAAACCCTCGGTCTTGGCCGAATCGGAACAGTTCATCATCCTACCTTGAAGGGCCAAGAAGGAACTTTCTGGGCTTCTGGAAATGTCCTATGTCGTTATCTGGGTCATGGTTACATGGGTGAACATGTGTGTAAAAAATACCAAGCTATCCATTTTAAGTTAGTGCACTTTACTAAACATATGTTATATCGTAAAAAATACCGGCGTCCAGATCCTGTTCCAGATCAGTGGAATCAAAATCGCAGTGGAAGCCCCGGGCATCGGTATTATTAAAACTCCCTCGGGTGCTTCTGATGTTCAGCCAGGTTTGAGAACTAATGTGTTCAAATCACCAGAGATCTTGTTCAAATGAAGATTCTGGTTCAGTAAGTCTGGGTGGGGCCTCGGATTCTGCATTTCCAACAAGCTCCCGGGTGACGCCGATGCTGGACCAGGCTCTGAGTCGTGAGGGCCAAGCCGAAGCAAGATTTGCCTTCTGGGTCCAGGGGCAGGGCGAGGCGGCCCTCCCCCGGAGCATCTGGGTGCTGTTACTGAGGAGGGAAGAAAGTTGGGGGAGAGGTGAACTAGTTGTGGGGTAGCCACCTCCTGTGGTGTTCAAGGAAAAAGGTTTAGGGTGAGTTTAGGAAAAACGGAAGCACACATATGGGCAAGCACAGAAACGCAGAAGCTCAGACGGCTGTTCCCACCCCCGACATGTCAAGGAGCCCATGTTAGCCTGAGTCCCGGCATGGCCAAGTCAAGACCGGGGTTCAGCTTCCTTGTCCTAAAGTCACCCAGGAAGCTGCCCCTCTGGAGAAGCCAAGTGCGGCGCCCAGAGGTGCCTTGTCCCTCTGCCCCGCAGACGCCGTGGAGACTGACGTGGGGCTGCCAGCTAGTTTAATCACCCAGATGGGAAGTTGGCAGGAGGAGCCCAGTCTTGGGCAGAGATTAATGACTCCATTATCTTCCTGGGCAATCATCCCGTGCGGGGCCCAGTCCGGAATGCAGATATAAGTTGTAAATAAAGTCCCTGTTCTGAGGAAGCACGGTTTTCATTGTCTCCGGATGGGAATTTGCCCCCAGAAACCCTTGGCTCAAATCCAGGAGGTGTTTTTTGTTTGGCAGAACGACCTGGTCCATTTTGGGGCATGTGACAGAGCTCCTGAGGCTTGGGGGCAAAAAATATATTGCTCTTTTTCTTAAACTTAGGATTAACATATACTTGTTGTAAACAACTTAGACTAGAAAGCTGCATGTAAGGTAACAAGTGTTAGTTCTCGGCCCCTCCCCATTCCCTGAAGGTAACTATTGTTAACTGTTTGCTGTGTATTCTTCCAAACATATGTCTTTTCTTTTGTTCTTTTTTATTCAATTTTTTCCAACTTTATTGAGGTATAATTGAAGTACACTATATGGCACATATTTAAAGTGTATAATTTGATTAGTTTACTCTCACCACCCTTAAGACAGTAAACATATCTCTCAACCCCAAATCCATCATCCATCCTTTTGCAATCACCCCCCACCTCCCCTCCACCACTGACCTACTTCCATCACTGTAAATTAGTTTGCGTTTTCTAGAATGTATATAAAGGGGGTCATACAATATGTCCACAGTTTTTGGGGGGGGGGGCTGGCTTCTTTTACTCAGCATAATGGTTCTGAGATCCATCCATGTTGTGGGTATCAATAACTCGTCCCTTTCATTGCCGAGTAGTACCCCATTGCACAGATGCACCACAACTTGTTTATCCATTCATCTTTTGATGGCTTTTTAGGTTGTTCCCAGTTTTTGATGATTACAAATAAAACTGCTCTGAACATTTGTGTACCAGTCTTTGTGTGGACAAATGTTTTAGGTTTTCGGGTAAATGTCTAGGAGGGGAATGGCTGGGTCATATCATATGGTAGGTACGTGTTTAACTTTTCAAGAAATTACCAAAGTGTTTCCTAAAGTGATTTACCACATTTTGTATTCCTCCAGCAGTGTGTGAGTTCCATGTGCTCCACATCCTCGCCAACACTTGTTACGATCAGTCTTTCTAATTTTAGACATTCTTATGGATGTATAGTGGTATCTCATTGTGATTTTTAACTTGCATTTCCCTAATGGATAATGATACTCTGTATCTTTTTATGTGTAATTATTGGTGATTCACATATATTCTTTTGTGAAGTGTCTGGGAGCAGGGGGTGAAGGTGGTGTTAGAGCTGCTCATGTTGAGGTCCCTGTGAGACATCCGAGCAGAGATGTGGAGTAGACAGTTGGAGAGCGGAGTCTAGACTTCAGAGGAGGTGCAGGCTGGAGATGTAAATTTAGGAGTTGTCAGCTTATAAGTGTCTAGAGCTAGGAGACCCGATGAGATTATTAAGGGAGGGAGGGTAGACAGAGAAGAGGCCCAGGCCTGAGTTTTGGGGCACTGGATTAATTTGAAGACAGAAAATGAGGAAGAACCACTCAAAGAGACTAAGAAGGTGAGGTAGGAGGAGAACAAAGAGAAAAAAGTGTTAAATGGCACACAATGTTGTAACAGCTGGGCCTCCAAAGATGGCCCATTAAGAACCACACACTCTGTTATTCACACTCTTGTGCAGCCCCTCCCACTTTCACTGGGGCCTGGCCCTGCGTAACCAATAGAATGTAGCAGAATTGACACGCCTGACTTCTGAGGCTAGGTCATAAGACACCGTGCAGCTTCCACCTTGGCTCTTAGAACACTGCTGTGGGATGAGCCCACTGCCATCAAAGAAGCTTAACTACTCTGAGCTGCCATGATGTGAGGGAGCCCACGCCAGCCACTTGGAAAGACCACATGGAGAGAAAAAGATGGCCAGCTGGTCCCTGGTTGTTCCGGTCATCTCAGTTGAGGCAGCAGACGAGTCAGTGAAGAGGCCATCTGGACGTCCAGCCCAGTCAAGCCTTGAGGTGACCTCAGCAGCAGCTGCTTTCTGACAGCAACTGCATGAGAGACCCAAACGAGAACCTCCCAGCTGAGCCCAATCAACACACAGCACTACGACGGATAAATTGTTTTAAGCCTCTTAGTTCTGGGGTGGTTCATTATGCAGCAGTAGATACTGGAGGCAGATGTGAACAGTGAAGGGAGACTGACCAGCCCCCCAGCCCCCACCCAGAGCACAATGTCCTGCAGCCCAGACCCATGGGGAGAGGGGTACTCCACCTCAGCTGGACAGCTGGCTGCAATCTGATAGGTCCGTCTCTCTCTGCTAAGAGGAGAATAAACTCTTTGTGACCACAGAAGTGCATCTGCCAAGGGCCCCACAGCCCCCAGGGCCCTGACAAAGGACAGCAGGGGAGATTTTCTGGGAACTGGCTCACCACACACCTGAATACTTCACATCTGGCAGGACGGAGAGAAGCCAGATCAAAGAGGCTGGCGACTCCGGGAAGCTGCTGGTCCTTGTCATGGGGGACTGCTCAGGGGCACGCCACGGTCAGGAGTGGCTGCTGGCCCCTACTGACCTTTACGTCAACAGAGACTGCCTCTCTCTCTGTCTTTATTTTCTTCTTTCTCTTTCTTGGTAGTTAAAGCATTTGTAAATTAATATTTTATATAGATGGTACATGTTACATAGATAACATACGTTTTATTATATACATGTAATTAAAAGCAACCATTCCATCCCACCCTTCTCACCCCTTACTCAGTTCTCTAGAGGCAATCACTTAAGTTTTTGTTTCAAATTTATTTGAATAGGTAATACAGGCATGAGGTAAAAATTTCAAAGGTACCACCCAGCTCCTCTCCTCAAAGGCAACCACTCTCACCAATGAATTACATCTTCCAGAGAAATGCTAGGTCTATGTCAGCATGTAATATAAAGATCCTTTAAAAATAATACAGAAACGGTAATTTGCTACAAACACTGTTACGCACCTTGCTTTTTCACCTAACGCTGTATCTCGAAGATCTTCCATATCAGGACATCAACCCCTGCTCTCTTATTTTCGGAGGCTGCACAACATTTCATCGTAGGCATGGATCATAACTGGTTTAGCCAGCTCCTACTGAGAGACATCGAGGTTGATGCCAACCTTTTGATATTTCAGTGAAGCAGCAAAGAACCTCGTCCTCACGTCTTCCCGCACATGTGTGCCTCTACCTGTAAGGATCCTGGAGTCAAAAGGTCCGTGCTTTTATCATTTTAGTAGGTACTGACAAACTGTCCTGCAAAGAGATCGTACTGATGTACGTGTCCACCAGCTTCCTACTCGTGTCCCTTTCTCCACACCCTCCTCAGTTCTCTTCCAATAAAAATCAACCATTTTGATCTTTGCTATCTAATTGGTAAGGAATGGCATTTCTGTACCGTCACGTTTGAAATGTCTTTGTGTGTGTGGAAGATTGGTCCTGAGCTAACATCTGTGCCAACCTTCCTCCATTTGCTGTGGAATGCCGCCAGAGCATGGCTTGACAAGTGGTGATAGGTCCATGCCTGGGATCCAACCTGTGAACCCCGGGGCGCCGACGCGGATCGCACAAACTTAACCACTATGCCACCAGCTGGCCCCTGAAATGTCTCATTAGGAGGCTGAAGATCTCCATATTCTTAGTTGGCATGGTAACCACCTCTAGCCTTTGTAGCTATTTCTTCTAGTTGTTATTTCCATGGAGCTAAATAATGTACTTATGTGGCCATTCGTTGATTTATCAGCTTTAGACATTATCTATTAATTTTTGCTCCAACACATGAAGATTTAGCTCACTTACAGTATTCTTGCATGTCCTCTGTCTTTCTGCCCTTCCATCCTTCTCCGTTTATTTATGAGAAATATGACTGGTTTTCCATTTATGGTAGTGATTTCTTCTTAAGTAGACTGTATTTTTTGGAGCAGTTTTAGATTCACAGTAAAAATGAGTAGAAAGCACAGAGTTCCCATATAACCGTGCCCCCTCAGACGCTCAGCCTCCCCCACTGTCAACAGCCCCCACTAGAGGGGGACATTTGTTACAATCATGAACTTACATGGACACATCATTGTCACCCAGAGCCCGTAGTTTATATTAAGTTTCACTCTTGCTGGTGTGCATTCTATGGGTTTTGACAGTGAGTAATGACATGTATCCCCCATTACAGTATCATACAGAATAGTCTCTGCCCTAAAAATCCTCTGTGCTCGGCCTATTCATCCCTCCCTCCCCCCAGCCCCTGGCAGCCACTGATCCTTTTACTGTCTCCATGGTTTTGCCTTTTCCAGAATGTCATATAGTTGGAATCATACAGTATGTAGCCTTTTCAGACAGGCTTCTTTTACTTAGCAACATGTTTAAGTTTCCGCCATGTCTCTTCATGGTTTGATAGCTCATTTCTTTTGATTTATTTATTTATTTTTGAGGAAGTTTAGCCCTGAGCTAACTGCTGCCAATCCTCCTCTTTTTTGCCGAGGAAGACTGGCCATGAGCTAACACCCGTGCCCATCTTCCTCTACTTTATATGTAGGACGCCTGCCACAACATGGCTTGTCAAGTGGTGCCACGTCCGTACCTGGGATCCGAACCAGTGAACCCCAGGCCTCCAAGAAGCAGAACGTGAGAACTTAATCGCTGTGCCACGCGGCCAGCCCCATCTCATTTCTTTTCAGCACTGAATAATATTCCATTGTCTGGAGGTACCACAGTTTATTTATTCATTCACCTACTGAAGGACATCTTGGTTGCTTTCAAGTTTTGGCAATTATAAATAAAGCTGCTAAAACATTCGTGTGCAGGCTTTTAAATGGACATTAGTTTTCAAATCCTTTGGGTAAATAACTCATTTGGGTAAATATCAAGGAGCACCATTGCTGGATCATGCGGTAAGAGTATATTCAGCTTTGTAGGAAACCACCAGACTGTCTTTCAAAGTGGCTGCACCATTTTGCATTCCCACCAGCAATGTATGAGAGTTCCTGCGGCTCCACATCCTCACCAGCATCTGGTGTTGTCAGTGTTTGGGGATTTTGGCCATTTTAGTAGGCGTGTAGTTGTATCTCATTGTTGTTTTAATTTGCAATTTCCTAATGATGTACGATGTTGAGCATCTTTTCTTATGCTTATTTGCGATCTGTATATCTTGTTCCGTGGGATGTCTGTTTAGGTCTTTTGCCCAATTTTAAATCAAGTTGTTTGTTTTCTTGGTGTTCAGTTTTAAGAATTCTTTGTAAATTTTGGATAACAGTCCTTCCACAGATGTGTCTTTTGCAAATATCTTCTCCCAGTCTGTGGCTGGTCTTCTCATCTTCTTGAGTGATACAGTTTTTAACAAATGAATTATTTTAAGTTTAAAAAGTGAGTCCATTTAAAGAAAAATATTCAGGAAATAATGGTCAAGGCGGTATGGATATAGCGAAAAATGAAGGCGTAGCCAACGGACTCAGGTTTGGGCAGTACTGATGCTGCAGCTGGAGCCTGGTACACAGCCTCGCTCCCAGGCTCCCTACATGGCCGTTATTATGGCTATTATTACTATTTTAATAACACTGGCAGCTATTGTTGGTATTATCGCTATTATAATTATGGTACAGTGGCTATTACTGATATTCTCGCTATAACAATATACTATTGTTATCTATTATAATATATCGCTTTGATGAATCTCTGTGTCGCCTCAGTGGAGACCCCTGCAAAGCTGTTGCGGTTTATTTCACTGCCACAAGCTGTGCAAAGTTTGGATGGAACGAATGCAGGTGGATATCAGTTCGTGACAGGTAGGAGGTGGGTCTGGGGCGAGGTCCGGCCAGGAGCCTCCGCCCAGCACGGGGCGGGCCGCGTGGCGTCGGTGTCCGACGGCGTCCGGTCCCCAGCCTGAGTCCGGTCATGGCCCAGCGCCGCGCGGCGCGGATCCTGCCCCTGGCGCTCGCCCTGGCCGCGGTGGCCGCGGTGTCCCGGGCCCGGGGGTCGCTAGGTGCTCTCTGGTCGGGGCAGGGCTGCGCCGCGCTGGGCCGCTGCTGCCCGGGCCGTGACCCGACCTGCGCCGCCCGCGGGCCCCCGCGCTGCTTCTGCGACCAGGCGTGCGGGGCGGGGCGGGACTGCTGCGAGGACTACGCGCGGGCCTGCCCAGGTGCGCCCCGGGAGCGCGAGGCGCCGAGGGGAGCGACGGTATGGGGGTGCGGCGGAGGGAGGAAGGAAGGAAAGAAGGAAGGAAGCCGCCCATGGAGTGGGTTCTAGGCATCGGAGGCGCGCGAGCAAGGAGGAACACGGGCGCGCAGGACACCAGGGGGAAGAGTGGGCTGTGGAGGTGCGCGCGGAGAAAGATGCGCGTGGCAGGGACAGGGGCGCGCGAGTCTCGGGGGGCGGAATGGACAGGGGCGCGTGGAGAGTTGAGGGGTGTTTGGGAGGAACAGGTGCAAGGACTGCGCGCGGGACGTGGAGGGCGGTGCGAGAGTGGGAGGGCTCGTGGAAGAGGCGCAGGAGCCAGGCCGGGGTGCGGGACGCGGGGCCCCGAACGGCAGTGGGCGCGTGCAGGCGTGGAGGGGCGCGGGAGAGGAGGGGGCGCGCCCACGCGCTAAGGAGGGAGGAGGGACGTGTGTGCGGTCAGAGGGGCCCGTGAGGCCTCGAGGGGTGCGAGGGAGGAGAGGGCGCTTGGGTTCGAGTGGGGTGCCAGATTTAGCAAATAAAAACACAGGATGCCCAGTTAAACTTGAATTTCGGATAAACGACCAATAATGTTTTTCGTAAAAGTATGTTTAAATATTGCATGGACCAAACTTACATTAAAAATCATGAATTATTTTTCTGAAATTCAAATGTAACTAGGCGTCTTGTATTTTATCTGGCAGCTCCAGCTGGGGGAAGGGCGTGGGGCCTGGAGGGGCGTGAGGGAGGCGCGGGCGCACGCGCTGCATTGTCAGCCAGGGGTTCCCAGGGCAGATGGAGAGGGAGCTGAGAAGCCGAGGGAACTCGGAGAGGAGCGACGCTGAGAGAAAGGAGAGAGGACCGGGGCTGGGTGTCCGGGAGGGGAGGGGCGGAGGAAAGTGGGGGGGGGGGGGGTAGGGGGTGGGCGGGGAGCAGGTAAAACCAGGTCAGGTGGGCGGAGGCAGCGGGGCCTGATTCGAATGCAGGCAAGGCCACCTGTGGTCCCGGTGCTGGCCGGCCGTGGCCGCCAGACCAGGGTCCAAGCCTTCCCCAGAAAGGCCCCCCGCAGAGCAGTGTCCAGCGGGCTCTGAAATTAGGGGCAGCTTTTGTTGAGTCTCTAGTGGGGAGGCCTCTGTCCTTTGTAAATGCCAGGCGTAAATTTTTCACACCCACTGGAGACGAAACTCTAAATTCTGTCACCTTGTCAAGTGGATATGATCCAACTTCCCTGGGTCAGGGAGGAGAGACGGCGGTTGGGCCCTCTGTACCCTGAGACGTCGTCAGTGGCGTTCCTCCAGGAGTTTACATTTAAAAGAGAGGGCACCTTTCAAAAGTCCACAATTGGAGAGACCCGCCGTTTATTGGGCACCGAGCTGCTCTGTGCCCAGGAGCGCTGGGGATCTGGTATATAATAACGTCCCCATTCAGCAGATGAGGAAGGCACCGCGCAGACAAGGGGGTGCTTTGGCCAGCCCAGGGGACCCAGCAGGCGTTAGACTTGGGTCTGATCCTGGGTCTTCTAGGCCCGGGCTGCTTCCCACAAGTTTGAGTGGCCACTGGCGGAAATTCAGGCAGCAGTGAGAGGAAAAAGGAATTTTGGGTGTGATGTCTTCCCAAATCGCAGCAAATGAAACTCCTCCAGGTTAGACTTGCGGAAGGACTGTCTTGGGAACACTTTCCTACTCTGCTTTCCGCACAGAGCGCCTGCGGCTGGAGTCGCTCAGAGTGTGGGGCTGCACCCGCCGGGGCTCCCCTCCCACAGCCTGGACTGGGAGCCCAGGAAGGGGCCCGGCAGAGGGATCAGGGATAGATTCCCACCGCCTGAGGTCTGACCCTCGCCCTCAGAATCTCGCGATGTTATTCAGCTCCCCAGCGTTTTGCAGGGTTGTGTAAAGAGCTTGGGCTGGTGGGCCCAGGAGCCTCAACGCCTGACCTCCCTCTTTGTTTCGCTCCTTTGGGAAGGTGTCAAAAGGCAGCAGGCCTTGGATCTGGGCTGGGCGGAGCCAAGGTCTTGTGAATAGACCGGGGAAAAGTTTACTCTTCTACCTCCCAGGGGAGCAGGGGACGTGGGGACCAGTTACCAGGGAAGAGATGGAGAGAAGTGTATGATTTTTCATGAATGATTTAGATGAAGTTGACTGACTTTACTAATTGGTTGTGGTGGAGGGAGATACTGAGGATGACTAAGAAACCCCCAGCGTTTACTGAGTGCTTACGACGTGCCGGGGAGGGACTGTTTTAAGGGCCTTACCTAAATTGTCTCCTGTAAACCTCCTAACAACCCTATGGAATGGCCAGTGTTATCCTGCCCATTTTACACTTGAGGCACTGAGGCCCAGAGGTAGTGGCCTGCTCAGAGTTGCACAGCTATTAAGCAGCGAATCTGGGATTTGCACCCCAGCAATCTGGCTCCAGACCGCAATATTGTGTGGCTGCCGAGGGTGGGAGGGACGCCTGAGCGGAAGCGGGGCGGAAGGGAATCTCTTGACACTGCCCGCCTTCCATCAAATTGCTGGCCGCCTGCTGTGCACCCAGCTGTGCATGGTGGGGGCTGGAAAGATGGGGCTCTGGGCCCCCCTCAAGCTTATAATCTGTCTTTGGGAGACGGGGTAGCTGTGAAAGAAATCAACAATTTTAATCCGAGCAAGATGGGGCTTGGAAATGGTTGGTGAGGATGGGGTGGAGGGAGGGAGAGGGTGGGGCTGGAGTGACTAGCAAGGCCTTAAAGGATGGACATTGTTACTTCACATTTTTCAAGTTCTTTACCGAACATTTTCAGATATTTTATACTCTTCTATTATTATTATTTTTTTTTTGGTGAGAAATAATGTCCTTGAGCTAACATCTGTGCCAATCTTCCTCTTTTTTTTTTTTTTTGAGGAAGATCAGCCCTGAGCTAACATCTGCTGCTAATCCTCCTCTTTTTTGCTGAGGAAGACTGGCCTTGAGCTAAGATCCATGCCCATCTTCCTCTACTTTATATGTGGGATGCCTACCACAGCATGGCTTGCCAAGCGGTGCCATGTCCACACCCGGGATCCCAACTGGGGAACCCCGGGCTGCCAAAGAGGAACATGCGCACTTAACTGCTGCGCCACCTGGCTGGCCCCCTATTTTATACTCTTTAATTCTCATTTCAGCCCTGTAAGGATCAATGTCCCCATTTATGCACTTAGATATTCATTGTACTAGTCAGTACTCTTAGGATTGTGGGACAACTTCTATTGACTTAAGCTAATAAGGGAATTTATTGGCTCAAGTAAGTGAAAAATAATCCATGGATTCTCACTTCAGGCATGGTTGGATCCAGGGACTCCAAGGATGTCATCAGGACTCTTATCTCTTTCCTCCTTTCGTCTCTGCTTGTGTTAGCTTCATTCTAAGGCATGCTGTCACCAAGTGGTGGCAAAGATAGTACCCCATAGCTCCAAACTGGCATCCTTAGTGGAATGAGAGCATCCTTTCCCAAGTTGTTCCAGTCCAAATCCAAGGGCTGGTTTTCCTGGGCCTGGTTTGGGTTACATGCTCATCCGTGATCTAGTCAGTCACTGAGCCTAGGGAGAAGGAATGTGTCAATTGGCCATGGCTGGGGCACATGCCCTAATCCCAGGAATGAGAGAGTGAGGTCAGCCCTGTGCAAACCACATGGACTGAGAGTGGGAAGATTGGATCCTCAAAAGAAAACTGAGGTGGTGTTATCAGAAGGGAGTCAGGGGCTGGGAGGGCAGAAGTGACAGTTGCCCACTTCTGAGCTGCGGGAGACCATGCATTTCAGGGAACTTGTAGTAAAAGCATGCTGAGACTTTCAACAAGAGGAGGGAGGGTGTGACTGGGGATGTTTTGCAGGAACTCTTAGATTTTTAGCCACTAGGCTTGAGGGGGTCTCTACGATCCACTATCAAAAAAGACCTTTTATGAACCACTTCAATAGGAGACAGGAACCGCAAAAGGATTTCAGCTGGCGGGCTGGAGCTGCATTCCAGGAAAATCCTTTTGGTAGACAGTGAGGATGATGGAGGGTCAGGGGGCCAGACGATGAGGTTCAGAGAGGAAGGTGGGGTTAGGATCGTGCAGAAAGGCATTTCTCGCCAAGCCGGGGCCTGTTGGCATAGGGGCAGAAGGATCCAGGGGACTGTGGGAAATTCGGTCTGGCTCCAGCAGGCTCAGCTGGCCTGATGTTATCTGGGTCTCCAGGGCTGGATGAGCAACCCTAACCGCCTGCCCCCGACCCTCCTCCCGTCGCCCCTTTTCAGCTACACTGATAAGCTGGAATTTCTCCTTTACCAGGAGAAAGGTGGGATGGCTTTTGTTTGGGGAAACACCGCCATCTGGTGGTACCTTCTGCAACGCCAACCTGTGGTCCTATTTCCTTTGTTGTTGCTGAGGCAAGATGGGCTCCCTCGGTGTTCACTGGCTCTAACCTCGCTGGGCCCCTGTGTGCCAGGTGCTTGCTTGGCGCTGGGATTCAGCAGGGAAAGGACCCTGCCTCCATGGAGCTGACTGTCTAGTGGAGCAGGCTGGCAAGATATGAATAATCCCGTGAATGCACCGAGGTCACGACCCCAGGCCTAGGTGAAGTGGGATGACAGTTCCCTGGGGGTGGCACATGCTTCCTGGTGACTTCACTCATGCCGGGTGACATGCAAAGAATATATGTGGGGTTGGCATCTGCCTAGTTTTCTGCAAAATCTCTCACCTGCCTGGCAGGGCAGGCAGGGGATCACGGTGGGACTTTGGTGCTCCCTGTCGGTCCAGCCGCCCAGGCAGTGCCCAAATCTGGTCTGCAGTCTCCCTGTCAGGTTGTCCAGCCACTCTGCAAACACTTCCAATGGCCAAAACTCATTTCTTCTCGCTCTTCCTCTACTATAGATTATCCTCTCTGGCCTGGACCACTGCAGTAGCTGTCTTGCTGGTCTCACTACTTCCCAGGGTACCGTCTCACCCCACCCAGCAGCTAGGGACATCCTTCTACAACCTTAAATATGATCATGTCACTCCTCTGCTCAGAACAATGCAGCAATGGCTTTTCTTAGAATGCTTAGAATAAAATCCAAACCCCTCACAGGAGTCCTCGAAGCCCTGGGTGCTGCCACTGTCCCCTCCCTCTCCGACGTTACCTCCTGCCACCTTCCTTCCTGCTTGTTATGCTCCAGCCACACGGGCCTTCTTGCTGTCCCTCCAGCATCCAACCTTGACCCTGCCTCAGGGCCTTTGCACTGCCTATTCCCTCTGCCTGGAACTCTTCCCTCCCAGATACATGCACAGCTCCCTTCCTTCCCTCCTCAGATGTCCTTTGACCCCTCCATCTAAAATAGTTTCTTATCATCCCACCCCTGATGCTCTTATTCTGCTTTGTTTTTTCTCAGCACGAGTCACTTGTTGAAATTACATCATATATTGTGTTGTTTTTTGTCTGTTTCCCCCATGGAACGTCAGCTCCCTGAGGGCAGAGGCCTTTTCTACTTTGCTCATCTGTGATCCTGGCTCCCGGCCCAGTGCTTGGCACACAGTAGGCCCACAGTAGTTGTGGAGTAAATGCATAAAGACCTCTGTTGTCTCGGGCATTTGAGATCTACTCAGTGCTCCGCATTTGTCATTGCTGCAATCCTGGGAGACAGCAGTTTGAATCCAGGGTTTTCTGACTCCAGCGCCTTGGCTCGCCTCCGATATTCCACCCCCTTTAGGCTCCACTTGCCTCCTCTGTGAGATGGATTTGACAATAGTGCGAATGCATATTGGAGTCGGGGCCCGGCATGTGACCGGTGGTACACCCAGAAGGGTTGAATGGAAGACGTTTGAGGAGGGCTCTATTCACAATGATGGGGGGGGGGGCGGCGCAGGAGGAAATGGCGTTATTGGAGCCTGGTGAGAGCAGGATCCATGGCTGAGGGTCCCCCACCGAGGAGACAGGCTGAGGCGGGGGTCCGGGGACAATGAACATCTGGGCTGCGCTCCCTGCGGTGCCCCCACTGGCAGAACTCACTGGCAGCCGGGGGACCAGGGAGCCTCTGGGATGCACGGGCCTCCTGAAGGGTACACGGCTCAGAGGCATCTGGAGAACGCAGCCTCCTAAGGTCGCTGTGACGGCCACATGAGCTTGTGTGTGGGACTTGCCTGGTCCAGCACCAGTGACATAACTGATCTCGTTGTTAGGTGGGTGATGGAAGCAGTCGATGATTGTTAGGCTGTCGTTCCTCGTTTCCTCCCTCCCTCCCTCCTCTGAGCATTTCAGCTCTGCTAAGAGTTGAGATCTGTGTGAGGAGCGTGTGACTTCCTGAGGTGCTGAGGCAAGGCTGGCTGTTTTTAAAACACAGTAATCTCATTTGCTCGGTTCAAGGATGCACACTTGTTCTCACATTTTCACGTAGCTGAACAGGACATGTCTCATAGCCGGTGAGTGCTTCTCCTGAGGACAGACCTTGACTTTCCTGTTCACCGCGGTGTCTCCTGGCTCACAGTAGATGCTTGGTAAACACGTGTGGAATGAGCGAACTCATTCTGACAGTAGTAGCCGCCTTGTGTGTGCATGAGCGCGTGTGTGTGTCACTGTCAAGCCTTGCTGGCACATCCACAGACATTCTCTCCCTGGGGAAGTCTACAGATTCCGTGTTTCGGCCAGACCGCCTTCCCTGTCTGGTTTGGCCCAGTCTTGGTCTGGGACTGTGGGTGGATGAAAAAGCTGAAGGTCCCAGAGGCCACATCATCAGAAAAGACATACCCATTGAGCCCCGACTGTGGCAGCACACGGAGCGTCTCAAGGACGCGGACCCCAAGCATCTTCCTTCTTTTATGTGATGAACTATTTCAGACATGCTCCAATGGAGAGAGAATAATACAACAAACTCTCCTGGGAAGCTAAGAAACCAGCCTGACCAGCGCTACTGGAGCTTCTGTATTCCCCTCCCCAGTGGCCCTCCTTCCCTCTCTCCTCAGAGGTAACCACTGTGCTGAAATTGGCATTTTAATTCCCATGCATTTATATATATCAATATACCCAGTCAGTTCTCATGATGCACAGTAGTTTTGTTCTGTAAAACACTGCGTTGATGAATGCTGAACCATTATCTCCGGGGGAAATATGGACAAAGATTATAATCTTAAATCCTAAATCAACTCATTCTGGTAGATTCTATTTTATTTATTTTACAAAAGAGAAAAATGAGGCCCAGAAGTAAGTGACCAGCATGAGGCCGCCCCACTAACAGATGCCAGAGCTGAGATTCAAACCCCGTCCCTCTGGCCCCAGAGCCAGCCCTGCTTGCACGACTCCACACGGCCACCTGCCGCCTCCATCTGAGGAGGCGGATCAGCGCCTTGGTTGACCTTGGCTGTGAAGGCGCCCTTTGCGTGACTCAAAATTTTTGCTGTTCTGTGTATGTCTGTGAATGACTACAAAGAGCTCTCAAGTATTGATTTTGGGGTTACAAATAAATTTTAGCAAATAGACAAATTCGTAAATACAGAATCAGCAAATAGTGAGGATTGACTCGTAAATATGTACTTAGTGTGTGTGTGTGTGTGTGTGTGTATATATATATATATACTTAAATATCTATAGTATCATATATTTATATAATACCTGTGTGGATTCTTAGACACAATATAGCACTGTTTTGCAGATTTTAAAACTGTGTGTAAATAGTATCACACCAGAAATAGCTTCTGCAAGAGGCTTCCTTCCACCCCCTGTTGGTGGTGGTGTAGCTGTGGTTCGTTTCACTGCTGCAGAGGAAGAGCCAGTGTTCGCGGGGCACTTGCTCTGTGCCGGGAGCAAATGCTTTATGTCACATCTGGTTGAACCCTCAAAGTCGCCCTATCAGGTGAATACTGTTCTTATTCCCATTTGACAGCAGAAGAAACTGAGGCACAGTGAGGTTAAATGAGTTGCCATTAGCACTTAGGAAGTGTTTATTGACGGAACAAGTGATGCAAACAACCTAAATGACCATTGCTAGGAGGATGGATCAATAAACCGTGGGATTCTAAGTTGAGGTCGATGTGCAAACAGTTGTCGTGGAGAAGCTTTCACCGAAGGCGTGGGCTCAGGTCTGCAAGTGTTCTGGCTCTCATTGCGGTGTTTTTGGGGGTTTGGTTCGTGGGGAAGGTGCAGCCCTGGTCGCTGGCCAGCCCAACTGCGTAGAAGTTGCCCTTGGAGATGCCGCCTTCTCTTCCAGCGGTCCCCTGCGCTGTGGCAAAGTGGAGTGGCTGGAGTCGCTGTGTCAAGCCCTGCCAGGTCTCTTACCGTGTCCGCCAGAGGCATGTCCTGCAGGAACCAAGGAACGGGGGTGCCCCCTGCCCCCCGCTGGAGGAGCGGGCTGGCTGCGTGGAGTACTGGAGCCACCCAGGAGTGGAGTGCCAACAGTCCTTGCGTGAGTAGGGGCGGCTGGGGGCGGCTGTCAGTGGGAACAGCCTGGCTGGACGGCAAGGCCCTCCACGAGTTCCTGGGGAGGGTCTGAGGTTGGGGTGGGACTCTGCCTTCCTTTGCTCTGGTCCCCCACTCCTCACCTTGTGAATGAGGTAAGAAGCTCTGACTTCCTCTGGGGATCTCAGAGGAAAGAGAGGGGATCTCTCTTTCTACTCATCTCTCAATGTGAATCAGCCGGGACTTGGTTTGAATGCAGATGATGGGAAACCCAACTTGAACTGATCAGAGCCAAAATATGTGGCTCATGTAACTAAAATTCCTGGGGCTACATTCAGGCATGGCTGGATCCAGGGCCTCAAGCAGTGTTGCTAGGAATCTCTCAGCTCTGTTTACCTCTGAGTTGGCCTCCTTCTCAGGCTGGCTCTCCCTTTGAATCTGGTGGGGGTGGGGGGAATGGTCAGCCCCATCTGAATGAGAGTAGGGGAGGGGTGTTCTCCAAAGGGAGATTGGGGAGAATGGTTGCAGGGCGGGCAAGACAAGGGAGGTCCACCACATTGCACACCCTGACAAAGGGGTTTTGTATCACTATGAAAAACAGGTGACGCTCATTTTACAGCTGAAGAAGTTCACCAACTGTGTGAAGTGGTTTTCCTGAAGGGCTAGAATGGCAGGCCGCAGGGTTAAACTGTCCCCTTCCACTCTCCCCGTGCCACCGCCTGGCGGGGAGGGTAGGTCATCCTACAACAGGAATCTTACCGTGGTGCCACCTTCCTGATTAAATTCTCCAGGGGCCACCTGGTGCTCCGGGAACCCAGTCTCCTCCTCTGGCCATGAGCGCGGGCTCTTGCCTCCTCCGGTCTCATCTGCTTCTTCCCTCTGCCTATGTTTTATTTAATTAATTAATTAATTAATTAATTTTGAGGAAGATTAGCCCTGAGCTAACTGCTGCCAATCCTCCTCTTTTTGCTGAGGAAGGCTGACCCTGAGCTAACATCCATGCCCATTTTCCTCTACTTTATATGTGGGACGGCTACCACAGCATGGCTTGCCAAGTGGTGCCATGTCCACACCCGGGATCCAAACTGACGAACCCCGGGCCGCTGAAGCAGAACATGTGCACTTAACTGCTGCGCTACCAGCCCGGCCTGTGTTTTAAAGGGTCATTCTGACCACTGTGGGGACAGCTTATGAAAGGGGTCAGAGCGCAGCAGGGGGACCAGGGAAGAGGCTACTGCAGTGGGGCAGGCGAGAGAGGACAGTGGCTGCACCAGGTGGTGGCAATGGGGTGATGAAGTGGCAGTGCCCGGAAATTGTTGCCCCTCTGCCCTGCCTCACCTTGCCTGGTTCATCATTTCCTGCATAGGTGCCACTTTTCCCCAGGAGGATTTTCCTGACTGCCCTACCATGTGCCAAGCTCTTTGCCACATTACTTGACTCTGTGAGGCCAATGTTCCTATTCTCATTTACAGAGGGGGAAACCAAGGCTCAGGAAGGCACGAAACTTGCCCAAGACACATGACTCATTGTAGATCATCTTATTTAGCTCTGACAGTAACTCTATGATGTAGGTTCTGGTATCGTCCCCGTTTTGCTGAGGAGGAGACTGAGGCTCAGAGAGGTGCAGTAACTTGACCAAGACCACTCAGAGATAGGAGAGGGAGCTGGCACTAGAACCTGGGCTTCTCTGGGCCTCTCCTCCCTGCTGTAGACTGCGCCAAAAGAAGCACCATGGGTGCTGGAAGAGCGGAGGGAAGGGAAATTGTGTGTTAAGAGTATATGGCAAAGACCAAGTCCTGTCTCTAGGGCAGCCGCAGAGAGAGGGGCCTGGGATGCTGGAATGACCTTCCTTGAGGCCACAGCATTCGTTCAACGCCCAACCTTTGATTCAGCTCCATCACTCAGGGAATAGGGACGGGGAGGGACTTCCTTTGGCTTTTTTATTTTCCTAAGGTATCACCAGCCTCTTGTGGACTGACTCTCAGTTCTCTTCCTCCGTCTGCTCTAGGAAAGAAGAGACTTGGAAGCTGGCCCAACAAAATAATTTTATTAATTTATTTATCCATCCATCCCTCTCTACTTCCTTTTTCCATCTTTATGTCTTCCCACCCATTCATTCATCCATCCATCCGCTTTTCCATTCATCTGTTTTTTTATCCATTGATCTCTCCATCCTCCTGTCATCTCTCCATCCATCCTTCCTGCCATCCATCATCTCTTCTGTCAGACATCTCTGTCTCTCTTTTCTTCTATCCTCCCATCTTCCATTTATTTACCCATCATCCATCCATTCTTCCTTTCTTTCTTTCATCATTTTGGCCGTCCATCCATCCATCCATCTATCCATCCATCCATACAGCCAACTCTTTTATCTACCCTTTTTTACTCACTCACTTATTCATTCATCAAAATCATTCATTTGAAAAACTTTTATTGAGACCCACTATGCAACCCACTGTGCTAGGCTCTGAGTCCCGGAGAGAAATACGACCCTGCCTCCAGCATTGCATTAAGGGTCCCAGTGGGGACCACTCCCCAGTTACAAGGTCCCACAGTCTCCTTAGGACTGCCATATATGAGCCCCGGCCACCAGGAGTACCTAACCCTGCTTCCCATGGTGTCTGTGCCTGGGGGTTGCTCGCCTACCTAACTCTGTTTTCTCCTGGGCCCACAGTCCCTGCTCTGATAACCACAGGCAGCTACGGGAAAGAGCGGAAAAAGCAAGGTGTCCCCAAGGAGCGGGAGACAGCAGGGTAAGTGGAAGCCAATAAACGCAAAGTCAAACTAAAGTTTGTGAATATTTTCTACAGATTAAACTTTCATCACGTCTCTCTCTCACTTCGATAGCTTCACTATCTCCTCATTTCTTGTCCTGTTACGTCTGTAAGCTCAATTAACATGGATTTTTGAAGGCCTTGATCATTGCTCTCCATTCACCTTCATTCCTTCCTCCCTTCATTCATTCACTCAACATTCACTGAGTGCTCATTATATGACAGGCACTGTGCCAGACCTTGAGGCTACAGCGAGGAACAAAAGAGACAGAAATACTTGTCCTCGTGGAGTGGACTGTCTAATCGGAGGAGACAGACTATAAAAAAAATAAATAGCGTGTCAGATGATGCCAAGTGCTGTGGAGAAAAATATATCAGGGAAGAGGGTGAGGGTGCCAGGGACGTCCTCACTTGACCTTTGAACTGAGATCTATCTTAGGAGGAGGCTATCTGGGGGAAAAGCAGGTCTGGAAGAGGGACCAGCATGTACAAAGGTCCTGAGGCAGGGCATGCCTAGTGTGTTCAAGGATTAGCAGGACCTTGTGTGGCTGGAGTGTAGGGAAAGTGAGAGAGTGGGAAATAAGGTCAGAAATATATTGGGGGGAGGGATCAGATCTCATAGTGCCTATAGGCTGTGGTGGGAATTTGGGCACCTGCGTGAAATGGGAGACACGGGAGCGTTTTGAGCAAAGGAGTGACATGATCTCCCTTAGGTTTTCACAGGATCCCTTTGGATGCCGTTTGGAGGATCGATTGCAGAGAGGCCAGGAGGGAATCAGGGAGGCCAGTAGGGGGAGGGGGGGGCTGCTGCGACTGAAAGAATAGGGTCTGAACTCAGGCAGTGGCAGTGGAGACGGGGAGGCGGGGTGTACTAGTTAGGATTCTTTTCATTGCAAGTGACAGAAACTCAGCTCAAACGGGCTCGAGTGAGAAGAATTACTGGTTTACATAACTGCAAAGGAAGTTCTGAAATAGAATTACTGTGAGCATGGCTGAAGCCAAGAGGTCACATAACGCGGTTGGTACTTGCTCTCCTCTCTCGTTCTCTCCCTCGCGCCATATATTGACTTCCTTCTCAAGCAGCCAGCCTCTCTCCTTACAGTGGCCAAGATGACCACCAGCCTTCCCACGGCCTCCCAGCGTAGCCCCTCCAGCGGAGGGTCCTTCCTCCCGGTCTCCATGTGTCATTTCGGGAGGAGACCCTGATCGGTCTGCTAGGGTCCCAGGCCCATCCCTGAAGCAGTCACCATCGTCTGGAGGATGGGCACTCTGATCGGTCACCTTCAGTCATCTGCCCACTCTGGTGGCAGGTGTGGGGAGCCAGGACCAGCTGCCTTGATGGAATGCCCCTCCGAGACCACGTAGGGGAGGGCAAGAGCTGCCCAGATGAAACACCAAACGGGGCAGAGAAGGTGTGTTGGGAAGAGAAAAGTTCCATTTTTCACAGGCTTCCGGTAAGGGACAGATTCCGGAGGAGTTCTGGGGGTGGCTCCAGGAGGAAGGGGCTGAGGACAGGTCTTGGGCCGTCCTAGAAGAAAACTGGCTTTCCTGAGGCCTCCCAGAAGCTGCTGCCACCAGAGGGCCCCAGCCCCACATGGAGTCACCCCGAGGCCTTGACAAGCTGCGTCTCCTCCAGCAGGGGGGGCCCATTTACTGTGACTTGTAGAAAAAGTTGGGTAGGAGTAAAATTTTGGCAAATTGGGTCTTATTTCAGATAGCCCGGAATGGGGAGCTTCCCTTTTAAATAATTCCCGTGGCGAATCTTTTCTACGAAACAGGATCTTTTATGAAATGCAGTGGTGTGCTTGTTGAGGCTTTTTGGGTTTAGGTGGCATCACCACTTATTAGCTTATTATTGGGCAAGTTGTCTCTCTCTCTGATCCTCAGTTTCCTATTCTGTAAACTGGGGCTACACCTACCTCGCGGGGTTTGCCCATCCCATTGGACCAAATGGTTCATTCAGCAAATTCTTATGGAACCAGGTACTGTTCTAGGAGTTGGCTACAACAGTGAACAGAACGAAACAGTTCCTGCCTTTGCAGAGGCTGACCTTGTAGGGCAGACGGATGAGAACTAACCTGTGTCGCCTTTTGGATGTGGTGCTGAGGAGAGGGCCTGACGCATGGGAACCCGCAATGAGAGTCACTTAAAGAAGCAGGAGCCGCGTCTCCTGCTGGATGCAACCCGTTGACGCAGATGGAGTTGCCCGAAAGGGCTCTGTGTCGGAGGGAAATAGTACCAAGCTGGACCTACACAGGCCTAGGTGTACAGCAGGTGCTCCATAAATGCTCACAGGTGCGCGGGGTGGTGTCTCCCTGTGTGGCTGCAGGTACTGTGTCCAGTTCCGGCTGGGGCCCATTCCCGGGAGCTGCCAACAGGTGAGGGCACCCCATGCCCGGTGGACAAGGTATCTGACCCAGGGCCACACGGTGTGTGTGAGGTGTGAGTGGCCTGCCCAGGACGCCAGGAGCCGGCGCTGCTACGGGGATGGCGGTGGGGCCGAAGGGTAAGCAGAGGGCCTGGGGCCTGGGGAGGTGTGACTGGAGAGCCTGGGGCTTCTCTGCTACCTGAGAGATGAAGGTGCTGCAGGAGCGAGATGCTGGATGCTGCTCCCTGGTCAGGCGGGGCCCAGGGAGGTCCTGAGCCCAGTGTCTGAGGAGGAGCAGCTCCTGCCGCTTCCAGCTGTGTGAACTTGGGCAATCTCATAACCTCTCTGAACCCCAGTTTCCTCATCTGAAAATGCAGATAAGAAGAGGACCTCCCCAGGGAGCGATGGTGAAGGTTAAGGAAGATCGTGCAAGTCGAGGACTTAGCATAGCTCCTGGCATCCAGAAAGAACTCAAGAAAAGGGAGCTGGTATTGTCATAAAATCCTCACAATTCCCTGAATAAGTCAAGTTTGGTTACTCTCATTTTATAGATGGGGGACCTGAGGCTCAGAGAGGCAGTGTGACTTAGTCAAGGTCACACAGCAGGATTTAACCCAGATTTGGCTTACATCGGCTCCCTAGACTCAGAAAGCACTTAGCATACTAAATGTAACAGTAGCTAACATTTATTGAGTGCTTACTATGTACCGACTATTTTAAGTTCTTTGTATTCATTCATTCAATAAATATTTGTTGAGCACATACTATTGAGCATGTGCCAGGCAATGTTTTGGGCACTGGGGAGACGCAGTGAATAAAGCAGATGTGGCCCCTGCCCTTCTGGAGATGACATTCTGCTGTGAGGAGACAGACGTTAGACAAATAAATCTGTAACTTGTCAGACGGGAGATAAATGTCAGGGAAAGAAAGCAGAATGAGAGGGAAGTTCTGGGGTTGTTATTTTTCAAGGAAAGTGACACTAAGGAGGTGACATTTGAATAGAGATCTGAAGGAAATGCGGGAGGGAGCCATGTGGATGTCTGGGGGAAGGGCATTCCAGGCAGAGGGAACAGCAAGTGCAAAGGCCCTGAGGTGGGAGCATGCCGCCATTGTGGCCGGAGTAGAGTGAGCAAGGGGGAGCGTGGAAGGAGGTGAGGACACGTTAACACACAGTATGCCGTTGAAACATTCCAAGAACCCATAGTGGATGCTTTTGGGATCTTTGCTTTCCAGATGAGGAGACTGAGATGCAGAGGTGCCCAAGGTCACACATCTAGCAAGTGACAGAAGTGGAATTTGAACCGAAACCACTCAGACCCCTGAGCCAAGCTCTGGAGACTAGACAAGACCGTTTCCCACTGACGGCGCTTTCCCAGCGCAGGGACAGTACTGGTGGAATGAGAGCTCTCTGGGGTCTCCAGTTCTTCTCTCATTTCTCAAGGTGTTGATTTCCTTCCTCTTGAAATGGAGCAGCCCCGCTCATTGCAAACCCAGGGCTGACGCCAGATGCGTGTTAGGGACACGTGTCTGAACGAGAGGCATCGGAACTGCAGAGATCCGGGTTCAAACCCCACCTATGCGCCTTCCAAGCTGTGTGACTCTGGGCAAGCCCACCCCCTGACCCTGATAGTCCCCACCACTCTGACTGTGGGGAGGATCCTGAGCCCTTTGCACAGCACCTGGCCTCTGATGGATGCTCGGAAGTGAAAGCTGCCACTGTCGTGTCTAACCTATGAAATGGGTATGATAATAGGTACTTTGTGAAAATGAGACACAGTAGATGTGAGGGACCTGGCACATAGCAGGTGTCCAATAAATAGATGGCAGACAATATTATCACACTCTAAGGAGGCCCTTGCTGCCCTCTACCCCAGTGTCTCTCCTACTTACCTGTCCTAGACCTGAGATCCTACCATTAGAGGTTCATTCTTTGGGCTAGAAGCTTACCTCTTAGAACCTCAGTTTATATATCCATTTTTGGATAAGCTTTTCTAGTTCTAAGACTCTGATTAATCCCACATTTCTCTTTTGGGATGCAAATCCTCCCAAGTGAAGACCATGGCACTTTGGTGAGGCTGAGATGAAATTCGCAGGAACCCCTGACTCCACCAGGTTTGGGCAGGAACGGAAAGCAGAGCAGGGCCGTGCCAGAGAGAGGCCTCTCCCCTGCTCCCACCCTCCCCGGGGCCAGGCTCACCGAACAGGTGGTGGAAGGGCTGATCGGGGCATGAGCTCACCAGGCAGGACTGGGCAGAGGCAGAGGATCAAAGCGAGGATGGAGATGAGCTGTCAGCTGGATTCTTTCCCCGGGCAGCTGGCGAGGGCAGTGTGCAAAGGGCCCGGCAGGGGAGGGATCGACCTGTCAGTTGTGCCAGTTGGGGATTTTCGGAGAGTTTGTTTAGCCTGAGAAGTGTCTCTGAGTTTGGGACAAGAAGAAGGAACACCTGCCATAGTCGTGCACCTACTGTGTGTTGGGCACCAAGTAGGTGCTTTACATGTGAGTTCTCATTCAGGCCTCACAAGCTTAGAACAGGGCCTGGCACATAATAGGCACTCAATCAGGGTTACTTACTATTGTTATTATTTTGTGTTTCTTAAAGATTTGAATTAGACCTACAGAGAATTGGCTAGAACACATATGAGCAGGTTAACAAATGTTTGGAAGGGAGGCATACCTGGTTAGTCACACCCAGGCAAGGAGTAGAGCCTGACTAGCTTCCTGTCCTCCCCTGGGCCCCCTCCTAACCACAGCCCACCCCCCATAAAGGAAGCCACCGTCCTGAATTCTGCGGTGACCCCTTGTCCAGTTTTCCTTCTGGATCCCTGAGCTCTATAATTTACTTTTGCTTTTTTTCAAATGTTACATAAATGAAATCACACGATGCGTGCTTTGGAATCCGACTTCTTTGGCTCGTCGTGAAGTTTGAAGGTTCGTGCGCGTGCCTGCCTTGTAGCATCAGCTGGTTCATTCTTGGTGCCGAAATGGTCAGCCATTAGTATCATGCTCATTTCTATTTTCTCTGCACACGTATCTCGTTGGACCCTCTCCTTTAGAAAGGCGCAGGTGGTGGATATTTCTGCTTCCTTTTGAGGAGAAGGCGGCTCCTAGGAGCTGGGTCATCAACTGATTTCAGAGCCTGTGCTCTTAACCATGGCACTGTGTCGCCTCCCAACAGAGGAGGCAGAGGGACACAGGGAGGTTTAGCAACTAGCCTGGTTTTCCTAGCAAGCATGTAAGAGCACTGCCTCACCAGACCCTAAGAGCTGAGCCTGGACTGCCCCATGTGGCCTCTGGGGTCGGCTCCCTGGGGCTAGCTCAGGGCCAACTTCTCCATCAGGCACATCTTCGTTTCCCTCGGTAGACGCAGGGCCCAGGGTCTACGCACTTCTAGGACCCACGAAAAATTTTAAATTTTAATTTCTTTTAAAATCAGAAGATGAAAAGATGTAATAATGAAGATTGAATAATGAATCCAGCCTGGATTATATTCGTCTCTAGACAAGGCAGTCATAAACTGGGATTTAAAATATTTTTTGCGTGGAGGAAGAGGCCCACAAAGGCCAACGGCCCTGGAGCCCAGGAGAGTCCTAATGTGACTGAGGCAGCCCCGTCTCTTGCAGGAACCAGCTGTTGCTGTGGCAGGCGGCCGGCCACCCCCGGTGCCGAGGGACCTGGGAGAGGCTGGGGCGGCCCCGGGACTGCTCCTGCCCCGAGGTCCACAGCCTCGTCTTCATCTAGGAGCCGCGGGCCCCCGCTGTGCAGACCTCCTCTCTCGGAAGCCTCCCTGGCTGGCAGTGAGAAGCGGGGTCTCAGGGTCCCGCAGGACGAGGGAGGGGAGAGGTCTGCAGATGGGAGATGGAGGGACAGCCTTGTCCTTACGGCCTTCCACCGACACTGAGAATAGCTCTGCGTTCCGCCCGGTGCCAGCTGAGTCATAGCCTTACTCACAGTCCCTCTAGCTCAGGGCACCCCGATTTCATCTCCTGAACCCCCTTGTGGCTTTTCCTCTGTTCTCCCTGTCTGCACACCTCCTTCTGTTGACTCTCCACTCTCCCCCTTTTTTCACTTAAATAAATTTATTTTAAAAGGAATCTTATTCTTAAATATTTGTGTTTAAAGAGGAAATGTTTTATAATAAATAGAAATGAAGATAAATAAAACAAATATTTATTAAGTACCTACCGCATGCCAAGTACCATCCTGGCCATTATACATGTTGACTCATCGGATCCTGAGTTGGGTGCAATTATTGTCCCCATCTTACATGTGAGGACATTGAAGCACAGAGAAGTTAAGCCATTTGCCCGAGGTCACACAGCTAGTGAGGGCAGAGTTACGTCTACTGCTGAAATTCCCTGCGCTAGTACATCAGCTCCATGAGGGCAGGATTTTGGTCTGTCTTGTTCCTTGCTGTGTCCCCTGTGCCTAGAACATGCAATAATGCTCAATAAATATTTGTTGAATGAATAAAGGAACGAAGAGATGAATGACCAGCTGCCATCATTAGAAGGCAATCAGAAAATTGAATGCGATGGAAACCAAACAAGTGTGGCTTGGGAGCTGAGCATGAAGCCCGCGCTGTCCTTGTTCAAACAAGAAATTAGCACGCGGTGGAGAGACGGTGCCTAATGGAGACTCGCTCCTTGACAGGTTAGAATTACAAGAGACTTGAAAGGGGGTGTTCTTTTCCCCTGGGAGTCAAATATTATTAATACATTTTTTAATACCTTTATCGAAATAAAATTCGCGTACACGCATTCACGCATTTAAAGTGTACCATCCAGTCCTTTCTTTATGTCCACAGGATTGTGTAACCATGCGAACGCCTAAGTTTAGACCATTTTTGTCCCCCCTAAAAGAAATCTCGTACCCGTTAGCAGTTTCTCCCCACTCGTCAGACCCCTCCAACCCTAAGCAACCACTCACAAATCTACTTTCTCGTTCTGTGGATTTTCCATCCTGGACGTTTCACAGAAATGGGATCTTACAAACGGTCTTTTGTGTCTGGCTTCTTTCACTTAGCATAATGTCTTCACGGGTCATCCATCTTGTAGCGTGTACTGGCATCAGTTATTTAATGCCACATCCTGGGTTTGTGTAAAACCGTCCCACCTATGGTCCCGCTTCGGGAAGCTCCGGTGGAACGGAGGGAGAATTCTGGGGGGAGTTGTGGCTCACCCCCGCCCCTCGATCGGAGTGTGCCGGCCCAGCTTTCCCGTGTTTGGACCCAGGCGCTCCGAGGATGGAGTGGTGGTGGGGGCGGGGGGCGGGCTGTGTCTTTCAGCTGTCCGTGGGGCTGGGCAGGAACTGGCCCACGTGTTGCTGTTACTCAGTGCTCCTTCCTAAATCAGAACTCTGGGTGCTCCGGGAAGCACTGTCTGTTCCTCCTCCCCGGGAGTGTGAATGAGTCACCGTGCAGGCATTTCAGCAGCACCTGTGTGGGGTGTGGAGCTGCGGCAGAGGAGGGGAGAGAGGGGCAGGCTGGCCAGGAGGCCAGCTCGGGGGCTGCCCCACTCTCACCCAGGCCGGCTTCCCTAGATGCCAGCTGTCCCGCTTCTGCCCCGACACTTGTTTTGGCCTTGGGAGGCTGTTTCATGTGGAAATCATTTTCTGTTTAGCTGCTGTCTTCCCAAGCAGACGTAAGTGCCTGAACTGCCCAGGCTCCGTCATATGTAGCTTTTGGAGTTCATCGTAGCTCCCACTTTTTCAGCCCCTAAGTAGTGATGCCCGTTTTGCTCGATGCCTCGAGTGACGCTTGAGGACTCTGGAAGGTAGGTGATCTTTTCCCCCTTTACAGAAGAGGAAACCGAGGCTCAGGAAAGTCAAGTGCCTTGACCAAGTTCTCATGATTAGGAAACACCGGAGCTTGGATTTGGACAGAACTCAAAGCCTGTGCCCTTGACCAAACACGAAGGCAGAGGCTGTGGGGGGAACAGCTTGGTGATGGGGACCCAGAGGGCAGGGCCGTCTCTTGGGTACCGTGAAATGGGACATTTGCCTTGGGTCCTCCCTCAGGATTGTTGCTGGAGCTTGTGCAGGGTGAGGGAATCTGCCAGGGAGCGAGAGGCATCTCCATCGAGGGAATACTTAAAAAAAAGAAAAATCAGAAATGTGTTGAGGATGGAGGTGGGATCATGCAGTGTGATGTTCCAGGAGTCTTGCCCTACACCCAAGGACTTCAAGTCAGGAGGCTTTGAGGGATGAGTGACAGACCTCAACCAATGTTAGCAAAAGAAGGAAATTCATGGATTCATGTAATTAAAATATCCAGAAAAGGTCTGCCTTCAGGTATGGCTGAATCCAGGGGTTCAAAGGTTGAAGCATGTGTATCATTTTCTTTGGGCCCTGCTCTCTTCTGTGTTGGCTTCATTCTTAGGCAGCCGTCTTGTGTGGCATAGACGCCCTACAGGACCTCCAGGCTTTCTTCCTTCCAGTTCAGCACCACCAAGAGGAAGAGAGCGTCTCATTTCCAATGGCTGTAGCCTTAGCTAAAATTCTGGGTTTGCTACTTATTGACTCATCTCACATGCTCATCCCTGAACCAATGAGGCGTTGGGGAATGGACTGCTCTGATTGGTGGGGGCTGGGCCAAGCGCGCATCCCTGGAGGTAGGGGAGGGGTCAGTCTTACTTAAGCCAAGACTGACCAAGACATGGACCAAGAGCAGGGAAGGGATGGTCCCCAAGGAAAACGCAGGGTGCTGGTGTCAGAAGCAGCAGGAATGGGAGCTGGGCAGGTCCCAGACAACAGATGTCCTCCTCATGGGAGGTAGAGTGGCTCCCATCTATCCAGCTTTGCCACCCACTTGCTGTGTGACCTTGAGCAAGCCCTTTTCCCTCTCTGAGCCTGAGTTACCCCAACTCTGCAGTGATGATCTCTATGGACTCATCTAGCTCTGAACTTCTGAGGCCAACAGACTTCATTTAGCCAATGGCCCAGCATCCTAGCTTAACAGATGCAAGCTGGGCCTTAGGAATGCACCGCCTTCACAAACCCTGAGATTGAACTTGGGGCCGGAAACCCAGCCTCCTGTTCCTGCCCTTCCCAGCCCGGCATGGCCTGCAATGGTGCGAGGGAAGAGCTCCCAGGAGGTTTCTTTGCATATCCCCAGTGTTCTCCATCTATAATTGGCTCCAAATGAGATGATCTCATTCCTGAACACTGAGGAAGATGGGGGGAGGGCGGGGACAGCTCCCTGGCAGCATCTGACATATTTGTGACTAACCCGCTTCCCTCTGGGAGAGAGAGACGGTCCACTTTCTCGAAGACGATGTAAAAGTTTGAAAAAAATGTCTTGGTAACAGATTGAGGAGACTCCAGCTTTTTGTGCTTTTGAGGGGCCCACGGTGTTTCTCCACTCTGTCCAAACCGGGTGTCTTCTGACCGTTGCTCACAAGTCCTCTTGACCACACGTCCCATCCACCTGGCCGGGGAGGAGTCCAGCAGGCCCGGTCCCTCCAGCGATTTATCTTGTCCGGACTCTCGATGGAGTCTTGTGGCTGTTGGAGCTCGTTTAAATGCCCATACATTAATTTTGAAAGATGAGCTCCTAATCAACTTTTAAAAAGCTTGTCGAAGCACCATCTGCTTGGCGTTTGTCACTATCGCATTACATAAGAGGAAAGACATTTTTAAAGAATGCGGCTGCATTTAGTAATTGGATCGCCGGAGAGGAGCCAAGCCGGGGCGGATGGCACCGCGATTCAGAAATGCCACGGGCCTTCTCTGGGGGGCGGCGGCCTCCCCAGATTCCACATGGTCTTGGCAGAGACCTGAGTGAGTGCAGCCCAGCCTGGGGGACAGGCCTGAGGGGCCTCTTTTCCTCTTGCTTTGTTCTCCCTCTTATTTTTCCCTCCCCCCATTTGTTTTTCCGCACCCGTGCCGTCTCAGATTGATTCTGTCCGGTGTTAGCAATAAGCGAGTGACTTCACTTCTCTAAGCCCCAGTTTCCTCATCTGGAAAATGGGAATGATAATCTAGCGCTGCTGTGAGATTTAAATGCGTTAACACACACAGTGCCTGCCACGGAGTGAGTGAGCATTGCACAAACTGTGTCTGATGCACGGAAGGTGCCGAATTCATGTCCATTTTCCTTCCTTTTCTCTCTCTTCCACTTGACTCCTAAGTATTTAGGAAGTGCCTGCCTTCGAGGCAGGCCACCTGGTGGCTGCATGTGGCCCCGTGCTCAGAAGGGCCCGTCCTTGGTTTAATGCTCTGCCGTCGCCGTCTTGAAATTCTTAATAATTTTTGAACAAGAGGCCCTTCATTTTGCACTGGGCCCCACAAATTATGCAGCTGGTCCCGTGTAGAGGTCTAGAAGGATGCTATGTTTTATTGGACTGCCTGATGTTTAAAATAAACTGTTGAGTCCACATTTTAAAATCAGGAGAGTTCACATACAAATCTGGCATATTTTGGAAAATTAGGACACTTGCCACAGTGGGTCTACATTCCCATGTGCTGCCAACAGTGGCTGGAGCTGGGTGGTGGCGCCCTCTTCAAAGGGCCCGCGCTGCAGCCCACACCCCAGAGGCTTGAACCGAGGCCCTTTGCCCCTTTCTAGGGCAGCTGGCGTGGGGTTGGGGCCATGGCTTTGCAGCCAGGGTGTGTTTTCAGCTTTGCCAGCCATGGGTCCTTGGGCAAGTAGCTCTTTGCCTTCGTTTTCCAGCCGTAAACTGGAGATGATGCTGATAATAGCCACCTCTCTCTTAGGGATGTGAAGATTAGACTGATTAAGACACGTGAAGCATCTAGAACAGGATGAATTATTATTGCTGTTCATTTATTCTCACCTGGTGCAGAGGCTCAGACCCCAAGTTTGGGGGCTGCTTCTTCAGGAGCGAGAAGCTGGACCTGTAGCAGTTGACTGTGAGGTCAACTCCTCCTGCCGTCTTGAGCGACATCCCTTGTCAATGCTCATTTTCTCTCCCTCCACCTGCGGTGTCAGAGTTCACACATTGCACCTGCCCTCCTGGAGGTGTGACATCATTTTGAGAAAAGGGCCTTTTGTTTCTTAACTAGGCCAAGTCATCCCTACCGTAGGGCCTTTGCACATACCACACCTTCTTCCTGGAATACTCTTTCCCTTTATCTTTGCGTGGTTATCTTCTCATTCTGCTCTAGCATAAATGTCACCTCCTCAGGGAGGCCTTCCCAAACCACCCCAAGTATAGTAGTCCCTGCCCTGTTCCCTCCAGTCATACACATTCACCTTATTACTTTCTTCCCAGAACTTGTTTTTTGTCTGTCTGCCAGAGGATCTGGTCGATCTTGGTCCCTGCTGTATCCCCAGCACCCAGACCATTGCCCAGCACATGGTAGGTTCTCAATAATTATTTCTTGAATGAATGAATGACCGAACTCATTAATGCTTGTGACCACCCTGTAAAGCAGGGACAGGAGGGGAAGGGACTTCTCAAGGTCACTTAGCCAAGGAGGGGCGGGAAGGGAGGGGGGGACCTGGTGCCCTGCTTCCAAGCTTCCTGCGGCCCCCAGGTGGGAACAGGATAGACAGTGGACCTTTGGGCCCACCCAGCCACCCAGAAGGGATCAAGGGTGGAGCAAGGCTCAATGAGAGCTTCTGGGAGTGTAGGAGTGGGCCAGCCAGGCAGCGGGAGCTGGTGGCCATCGCCATGACAACTGGACAGCCTACAGCTTCCTGCATCAACAGGGACGCAGGTTTATGCTTGGCTGGGACGCAGTGAGGACAGTGGGGGCGGAGGCTGGCAGAGCAGTGAGGACCCGGACACCCAGTCTGGGGGAAGGAGGTCTTGTTTCTGAGAGTCGCCTGAAGCCTGAGAGGGCCTGGCGATACTGCGTAAGTTTGTGGACGTGTGTGTTCGTGAATGCATGCGTGTGTGTGTATGCGCGCACGCACGTGTGTGTGCATATGTGTGTGTGTGCTGGGGGGAGTCTGGGCTGTGTGGAGCCAGGGTGCCTGGGTTTGAATCCTGGCTTTGCCACTTCCGCACTGTGACATCTTGCGCAAGTAAATTAACCTCTCGGTGCCCTAGTTTCCTCCCGTGAAGACTGGGCCTTCGAGAGCTGCTGTGAGGGTTAAGGGAGAGGCTGCTCTGACAGCACTGAGATGGACCCTGCCTTGTTACGCAGGTCTTGAATTCAGCTTACAGCTCTCTCTAGACTGCCTTCCTGCTGGGGGAGTGGGACCTTTGGTTTCAATCATTCTCAGGAATCCCCACTTCATTTTTAAACAAGTTTCATTCATTTAACAAATATTTATTTTTGTTAAATAAATATTTATTCAGCACCTACTATGTGCCAGGCAGCGTTCTAGAGGCTGGGAACACAGCAGTGAACAAAGCAGACAAATATCCCTGCCTGACATTCTAATGGGGCAGATAGACGTTAAATATGATCAAAAGGGAAATCTTTATTGTCAGATGGTTATAAGCGTTACGGAGAAAAATAAAGTAGGGGTGGAGGACACAGCTGTGAGGGGCTGTTGCAATTTTAAGCAGTGATGGGATGTGGGGGTGTCGGGGAAGGCCTCACTGAGAGAGTGACGTTTGAGCACAACTTGAGGGAGGCAGAAGACGGAACTACATGGTTATCTGGGGCAAGAACATCCCGGGCAGAGGAAACAACTAGTGCAAAGGCCCTAAGGCAGGAAGTGAACATGTATGAAACTGTCTCGTGTAGTTATATCTCTTAGCATGTCTGCTTGTGTGATGTTATGTGAACACACTTAGTGTACATGGGTGGTTATCTATCTACACGTGGATGAAGATTTGCGTACATGTTTGTTCATACACAAGACTGCTGTGTTCAGCCACAGAGGCTGTGTGTGCACGATTCAGGGAATGCCATTCATACAGATTACGATGGAATGGGACCTCCTGGAGTTGTGCAGTGCAGTGGCCCTGGGCATATTTATAAGTAAATATGTAAAACCACATCTGTGAAAATGTCCATGTGTGCATGTGTCTGTACATTTGGATACAAGTGATAATTACTGTGCGTCTATGGATATGTCTTTATTTAAAATGTTAATATTTTGTTTATCATCGACTTTTGCACTAATATTGATTTTTAAAAATATTGTTTATGTCGATTACTGAGTTTTTGGTGCCCCCTGACATTTCATGCCGAGGTGAGGGCCCCGCTCTCCTCACCCCCGCACTGGCCCTGTTTTGCCCTGGGGATGGAAAGTGGATGTCGGGGAAGCCTGGCTGAGGCGAGGGAAGCCTTCCCTTCCAGCTTCTTCCAGCATCTGTGCTCATCCGCCCGCGCCCAGAATCCAAACCCAATTTGAGCAGCTCCTGTTCCTTTAAGACAAGATTTATTGAGCGCTAACTATGTGCCAGGACTCGCAGATATTATTTCATTTTATCCTTACAACCATCATCTGGCGTAGATATTTATTCCTTTGATTGAACATCTATTTGTTTAGGGCCTACTGTGTGCCAGGAGTCTGGTCTTCCTGCTGGTCCAGCATCTCTTCCTTATTTTTCTGGTAACAGCACCCCAGTTTTCCTTTGGGGAACCTAACCTCTCCCCTTCGCAGTACAAGTGGGTCAACCTGGGTTTTCTATGCCCCTAGCTCCAGGGGTGGGCATGTGACGCGGGTGGGCATAGTCCATCCCTCTGGCTCTAGAGCTTGGTTATGAGATGAGCATATGACCCATGTTGGTCCAATCAGAGCGAATCCTGGGACTTTTGCTGCCCTGTTGGGAAAAAGAAGCTCTCTTTCAACCAAGATTTCTAGCTGTAAGAATGATACACCCCTGGAGCTCTTAGTGAGAGTTCACTACCTGGAGAGAAAGAAAAAGAAACCAAGCCCTTATGACATCTTTAGAGCCCCTAGATCCAGCCATACCTGAAGCCATTACCCTAAGACTTTCCAGTTCTAAGAGTTTGCAATTTTTTTTTATTAAACCAGTTTGAGAGGGCATCTGAAATCCTGTGCTTGGCATTTTTATACATTTTCTCCTTTAATGCAGAGATGAACTCTGTGGAAAAGGGGCTGTGATTATAGAGGAACTGAGCCTCAGGGAGGTAAATGGCTTGTCCAAGGTCACACGGCAGGGCAGTAATTGGAGCTCGGAGTGGAATCCAGGTCTCTCTGAGCCCTGAGCCTTTCTTCCAGTCCACATTGTCTGAGCTCTGGACAAGAAGGTCTGTGGCGGTAATAGACAAAAGACCTGAGTCCCAAATTAGCCACTCTTTTGCTGAATGACCTTGATCGAGTCATTTCTTCAATATGAGTCAGTCTTCCCATCTGTAAATCAGGAAAATAGAAGCGACTATCCCATCAGGCTGTCGTGAGGGTTAAATGGTTTAACCAGCGTTAAGTAGAGTGCTTACAACAGCGGGGCTCACAGCAGCAAACAGGAGCTGTCATTACCACGGCTCTTCTCTTGAGGGAAGCAAGGAGGTCTGGGGGCTTCACTCCCTGCCTGCCGCCAGTGTGCTCCCAGGGCCCCAGCAGCCCTTGGGTGGCGCCTTCATCCATCTCCTGTCAGATGCACAGCCCTGGCTCACTACCCAGGAAGCAGGCACTTAAAGAGCCGCTTCCCCAGTTTTTCTTTTAATTTTCATTACATAAATTTCACATTTCCGGGAATAGAGCTCTTGAACGGCTGGACTCGTTTGGAAACCGAGTCTTCGAGGGGCCTCATTTATATTAATGGGGCCTCGAGTCTGGCTTGCAAGGAGGCGGCGACAAGGATGGATGGCAGGGACTCCCGGGCTGAGCAACTCCAGCCTGAGCTCGGACGCTGCCGTGGACGAATAGATGCCTCTAGATTGAGGCTGGGGCCGTTCTTATTATGGGGGAGGCTCCTGGGTGCAAGGACGGCATTTCTCCCTGGCTTAAAGCCCCCGACGCCCGCCCTGCTTGACGGGCGCTGCATGATGGGCCCCCTGCTGACCTCTCCCACCTCCAACCCCCCACTCCTCTCCTCACTCATCCCTCTCCAGCCAAGCTGGCCTCCTGAGATTGTTCCTGCCTCAGGGCCTTTGCACTTGTTGTGCCCTCTGTCTGAAAGGCTGTTCTACCAGCTCTTCCCGTGGCTAGCTTCTTCCTGTCAATCAGCTTTTGTCTCACAATCATCACCTCTGGGAGGCCTTCCCTGACTGCCCTCCTCAGTCACCCTATATCACCACCTGTATAACTTTCTCCATAGCACTGAGCAGTAGCCTATGTCTTGTTGTTTACTCACTTGCTATTTATTTATTGGCTGTCTCCTCTATGAGACTATAAACCCCGTGAGAACACAGACCACATCTGTCTCATTTACATTTGTCTCCCAGGGACCTGGCACCGAGAGGGTGCTCAATAAATATTTGTGGAATGCATGCCTGGGTTCGTTCAGCAGATCTTTCTGAGTGCCTACCCCAGGCCAGGCTCGGTGCTGGGTGCTTGGAACACAGGTAAGACTAGGTCGTTGCCTGCATGGAGCTCACCGAGAGGGACAAGCTGCAGTAACTCACAGACGTTGTTGACTGTGACGAGGACTCTACAGAAGACAACACATTTAATTCTCACTATGGCCCCTGGAACCAGCTGTTCCTAGTCCCACCAGTTCACGAAGCACAGAGAGGTGAAAGTTCACGCAGCTAGAAAATAGAGGAGCCGGGATCGGAACCCAGGCCATCTGGCTCCCACATTTACTGGGTTCGCCAGCTCACTGGAAGTCACAGGAAGTCGGGGCCTGTCAGGGCTGTGATGGGGCAGGCTCAGGAGGCTGCGGGAGGCCGGAAGAAACCCCGACCCTGCCTTTGATGGCGAAGGGGTCAGCAAAGCCTCCTGGGAGATGAGGTGCCTTAGCTGTGTCTAGGATTTCTTTATTTTTAACTTTACATTATAACTTAAGAGTTTCTAGCATCTCCACATTGCGCCCAGTAAAGATGTCAAGCAACGCGCGTGATTCCAGCGAGCGGCAGTGCCATCCGTCATGGGTGGGCAGTTGGGCGCTTCATTTCTGGTGTTCTCCCTCATGCTGGTCCTCCCGAGGAGAGGCTCCCTGAACTCACACAAAGTCACAAAGGGCCTGGGAGCTCGGGCTCTCGACCTGGGTTCAAACCCCAGCTCCTCCCCTTGGGGCCAGGGATTCCATATGCCCAGGATACGGCGCATGTCTGAAGTCACCAAGGGGGTTGGATCATCCGTAACCAGAAGGCCCTGCCCCTCCACCCCCCAGGCCTTGGTGCCAGGTGAAACCCAGGCCCCCAGCCCCACGAGGGGCCGAGCGGACGTCCTCTCCTGCTCAGCAGGTCCTTGGAAATTAGGTTGGTTTAAGAAAACAAAGAGGGGCCCGCCCAGTGGCGCAGCGGTTAAGTTCACAGGTTCCACTTCTCGGCGGCCCGGGGTTCGCCGGTTCGGATCCCGGGTGCGGACATGGCACCGCTCGGCAAAAGCCATGATGTGGTAGGCGTCCCGCATATAAAGTAGAGGAAGATGGGCATAGATGTTAGCTCAGGGCCAGTCTTCCTCAGCAAAAAGAGGAGGATTGGCAGTAGTTAGCTCAGGGCTAATCTTCCTCAAAAAAAAAAAAAAGAAAGAAGGAAAAAAGAAAAGAAAGAAATGTGCTATTTCAACAAGAAACTAGTAACAGTGATTCCCTCTGGAGAGGAATCTGGGTGGCTGATGGATAGGAAAAGAGGGCGATTTTCCTCACATATTCTTTCATACCTTTCCAACTGGTGCTACACGAAGTTATTACTTAGTAAATAAATAAACATTAAAAAGAACCTAGAAGGAAGTGTATTATTTTTGCATATCTGTCTGTGGACTAAGACTTACACGATGTATTCATTTTCTTTCTTCACCTCAGCAACCCGGGAGGTAGCATTATTGCCCCTGCCTGACCACTGAGGAAACTGAGGCCCAGAGAGGGCCAGTGCTTTGTCCAAGGTCACACAGTGAATTAGTGCCAGAACTGAGACTCCAACCCAGGTCTCCTGACCTTCTGCCCAGGGAGTCTCCACCCACCAGGTGCCTCTTCCTTCACCAGTGGAAGCCGCGTCAAGGCTGGATTGAGGGGTGGTGATACTGTAGAGTGGTGACACGTTGCACTTGTGTCATGCCATCTGGGTTCAAATCCTGCATCTGTCACCTGCCTGTTGTGTGACCTTAGGTAAATAGCTAAACCTGGGGCCTCAGTTCTGTGGTCTCCAGCCTCCAAGATGGCTCCCAGTGATTCTCGCCTCCTGGTATTCACTCCCTTGTGTCGTCCCGTTCCACAATGAATGGGGCTGACCTGTGTGACTAATAGGATATTCCAGAAGTGACGGGGTGCGTGACTTTTGAGGCTGGATAATAAAAAGACATTGTGACAATGGAATATTATTCAGCCTGAAAAGGGAAGGGAATTCTGACACATGCTACAACATGGATGAACCTTGAGGACATTATGCTGAGTGAAATAAGCCATCACAAAAAGACAAATACCGTACGATTCCACTTCGACGACGGCCCTAGAGCAGTCAGATTCATAGAGACAGAAAGTGGAGTGGGGGCTGCCAGGGGCCGGAGGGAGTGCGGAGTTAGTATTCAATGGGTACGGAGTTTCAGTTTTGCAAGATGACGGTGTTGATGGTTGCACAACGGTGTGAATGTACTTAACACCACTGAAATGTCACTTAAAAATGGCTGGAGATGGTAATGTGTATGTTATGTGTATTTTGCCACAATAAAGAAAAAATGGCAGAAAAAGGAAGCTGCAGCTTCTGCCCTTCTCTTGGATCACTCACTCTGGGGCGAGCCCTCAACTGTATCGTGAGAACACTTAAGAAACCCTGTGCAGACATCCGCGTGGGGAAGAAGCAAGGCCTCCTGCTGACAGCTCTGCATCAACCTGCTGGCCACGCGAGGGAGCCATCTTGGAAGTGGATCCTCCAGCCCCAGTCAAGCCTGCAGATGAGTGCAGCCTCGGCCGGTGTCTCGAGTGCAACCTCATCAGAGAGTCTGTCCATGAACCACGCAGCTAAGCCACTCCCAAATCCCTGAGCCACAGAAACTACGTGAGATAATAAATATCTATGGTTGTTTTAAGCCTCTAAGTATTGGGGTAATTTGTTACACAGTAGTAGGTAGCTAATACAGTTCCTCATCTGTAAAATAAGGATGATGATAATTTCACAGAGTTGATGATAATTTCATGATGACACCCATGATGATAATTTCATAGGTTGTATTTCATAAGGTTGTGGCTAAGGATCAATCAGCAAAGTACATGTACAGTGCTTGGAACAGTGCCTGGCACGTAGGAGCTGCTCCATAAATGCTAACCAGTGTGATTTTATAATCTCCATAATTTCTCGTATTGTGAGGGGCTCAGCCTGGACAATAGACCTCCATTAAGGAACAGACACAGGCACTAGGCTGCCATGGGAATAATAATGATGGCAACAATGAGAGCTACCATTATTGAGCACTCACTGTATGCCAAGCCATGGGCTAAGCACTTTACATCTTTTCATTGAAGCAATCCAGCAGCCCCTCAAACTAGATGCTATTATTTTTCCATTTCATAGACTGGAAAACCAGGGCCCAGAGAGGGAAAATGACTCGCCTTAGGTCACACAGCAAGGAAGTGGTATAGGCAGAATTTGAACTCAGATACTTCAGACTCCAAATTTTCTCTTCTGAACCACTAGATTGAGTTGCAGCTTGAAAATCCCCTAAAGCTCGTCTTTCTCCTTTAGTAATTTCCTGTTTGTTAGCACAGGGTTAATTGCCAACACATCCTACAACCAAATCGTCTGTTCCCTCATCTCCCATCTGCAGAGTGTCAAACTCCCTTCCCCTTGGGAGACCCGAGAGCAGATTCCTTAGAAGTTTTGTTTTTCTGATCCCAATATCCTCTCCCAGACGCTCCTTCAATATCCAAGATTGGGGATAAGAAGAACACACACGCGTCCAGAAAAGCACAAAAGTATTTGCCTGGCCATAGTTCCTGATAAGTGTCTCATTAGAGGCAGTTTAATTAGCCCCAAACCTTTGCAGCCTGGCACTCTAGACGTGCCGCCAGCTGGCTCTTCACAAACAGCTCTCCTAATATTTGCTGTGGGGACATGTGGCCATCAGCAGGGGCATGTCCCCAGACAGGCGATGAGCTCAGGACATGGGAATCACCACACCTGCTCCTCACCCCAGGAGGGGGAAACAGCTGTGCAGCCACTGACAACATAGCCTTTTTTGAGCTTGGGTCTTGTGTGTATCCCTTGTGTGTGGGCAGGAGGGCGGAGAGGCCGAATCAAGGCTGACGGGGGCCCAGAGGGAGGAATAAGGACATTTGGATCTGCAATGTGGCAGTGACTCTGCTGGGCCTGCTTTCCCCAGTGCATGGATTCTCAGATTTTTTTTTAAAGATTTTATTTTTCCTTTTTTCTCCCCAAGTCCCCCCAGTACATAGTTGTGTATTCCAGTTGTGGGTCCTTCTAGTTGTGGCATGGGGGACATCGCCTCAGCATGGCTTGATGAGCGGTGCCATGTCTGCACCCAGGATCCGAACTGGCGAAAGTCTGGGCCACCGAAGCAGAGCGCGCGAACTTAACCACTCAGCCATGGGGCCGGCCCCTCTCAGATCTTTTTGACCATGAGTTGCAGGGAGAAGTAGTTTTGCATTATGACCCGTAGCACACACACACACACACAAACACACACACACACAAACTGAAATAAAAGTTTCATGAATCTCTACTCACCTTATTATTAGCAATGCACGCTGATCTATGTGTATTATTCTTTCATTAAAAAAGTGCTCGTCACGACTCTAATGCAGGCATTTGTGATCTGGGTCTGTGAACTTGGATAGGACAAAACCCTGTACCTTTATTTTTGCTGACCTCCAGCTGAAATGCAGCACTTATTTCAGTTATGAATATAGGCAACAAATCAGAGTAGCGTTAGCAGTACTTGTGACATTGTCGCTAATACCAAGCATAGATTATTTTGTATCCCATTATAGCTGCTGCAGATGCCTCAGAGCAGCATTTATGCCCTTCACTACCTCGAAATTCTGGTAGCTGCTAGACCCACTGCTAGATCTTGCCATTTAATTTCTTTAATAAAGAAGCACATGGATGACTATATGACATATTTTAAAATATTTTGATAATTGCATTTCAATAAGTTTCTTTTATAAACTCATGTATTTTATTTTATGCACATAAATTACTCTTCTGAGAGGAGGTCTGTGGACCCCCTCAGACTGCCCGAGAGTCCCAGCACACAAAGTTTAAGGACTCCGCTCCCGGGGGTCCCAGCTCACAGTCTGTGAAATGCTGCCCCAAGCTGTAAGCGCCAGGAGAGCCGAGTGCTGGCGTCGCTGACCCGTGCGCGCCCCCTCAGCCAGCACTGAAATCACGGGGATGACCGATGTCTGTGTAGCTCGCCATGTGCCCGATTCTGTGTGTACTAGGTACATTATAGGAATCATTTGTTTTAATCTTTACACCAACTTTGAGAGGAGGATACTATATTTTGCCCCATGTCTCTCTCTGTCTTTTTTTCCCAGCTTCATCTTTCTCCTTAGTACCAGACTTGACACACATTTTTAATCTGTTTATTGGCAGCCCTTCCCTCTGGGATGTGCGTCTCTTGAAGGCAGGGATGTGCTTTGCTCAACACCGTATCCCCCAGGGAAAGGGCTGGGTGAAGTGAGGCATTCATTTCGTGTGCAAGATTTAAGGGGGTGCCCAAAACTCAGCAATCAAGATAAAGCATACTGAAAAAAAATAAAAGTTAATGCAAAAAATCCACAATGAACAAAATATCAAAATTTCAAATAGAGACAAAATCCAGCTCTACCTTTGTACAATCCGACCTCACTCTCCCCATCCTGTTCCTGGCCCTGAGGAGCTTAACACACAACTGTTGCCAAAGTGAATGAGCCTTATTCTGCAGATGGGGACACCGAGGCACAGAGGCTAGAGACTTCCCTGATGCCATTGAACTACTAAGTGGAGGAGTCAGGACTTTGAACCCAGGCAGTCAGGTGCCAGCCGCAGCCCTCCGCACCCTGCACTGCTCTGCCTGCCGAATTGTTATGCCTGATCCTTTTGGCAGAGGCAGTAATCTTGTGAAATCAGACAGATCTGGGTTAAAATCTGGGCTTTGCCACTTCCTGGCTGGGTGGCCTTGGACAAGTCACCTTACTGCTCTTTGCTTCAATCCCCTCAGCTGCAAAATGCAGATAATAATGTCTTCCTAGCAGTGTTTCGTGAGGATTGGAGGAGATACAAAAAAAGGCTTTGTAGCAACGCACCTGAAACACGGGAGATCTCAGGCCACACCTACCTCTTGCAGGCACTCCTGATCTGGGCGGGGGGTGTGTGTGGTTTCTTTGCAGCCCCCTCGCCTATGTCCGGGGTGAATGAGTGTGGTCTCCCCCTTTGGATCATTACCTCCATCAGGGCAGAGATGCTGCCCAATTCAGCTTGGTATTCCCAGTGCCAAGCAGAGGGCCTCATACACAGCAAGTGCTCAATGGTGTGTATGGAAGGTAAGGGCATGAAGGAGGGGAGAAAATGAAGAAGAGGAAGGAAGGAAGGAGGAAGAAACAAAGAAAGGAAGGATGCCTTAACTGATCTCAGAATTGCCATGCTTATCCACAGCTGACATATAGAAGGAGCTGTGTTTGTTGAGTGAATGATTACTGTAGCTTTATGGTAAGTCTTAAAGTCAAGAAGTGTCACTTCTGCAACCTTGTTCTTCAGTACCACGTGGTCTATTCAGGATCTTTTACTTCTCCATACAAACTTTAGAATCAGTTTGTCAATATCCGCAAAATGCCTTTCTGGGATCTTGATTGGAATTGCATTGAATTTATAGATCAAGTTGGGAAGAACTAACCTCTTGACAATATCGAGTCTTCATATCTATAAGCATGGACTCTCTCTCCATTTATTTAGTTCTTTGATTTCATTCATCACACTTTTGTAGTTTTCCTTGTATAGATTTGTACATATCCTTTAGATTTATACCTATTTCATTTTTGGGGGTGTTAATGTAAATGGTATTGTGTTTTATATTGCAAATTCCACTTGTTGATTGCCAGTATGTAGGAAAGTGATTGACTTCTGTACATTTATCTTGTATCCAGAATCTTATTATAATCACTTATTCCAAGAGTTGGTTGACTCTTTCAAATTTTCTGCATAGATGATCATGTCATCCGTGACCAAAGACAGCTTTTTGTCTTCCTTTCCAAACTGTATACCTTTTATTTATTTGAATCTTAGGCTTTCTTTCTTAGTCTAGCCAACGGTATGTCAATTTTGTTTATCTTCCCAAAAAACCAGCTCTTGGTTTTGTTTATCTTTTCCGTTGTTTTTCTGGTCTCTATTTTGTTTATTTCTGCTCTGGTCCTTGTTATTTCCTTCCTTCTGCTAACTTTGGGCTTAGTTTGGTCTTCTTTTTCTGGTTTCTTGAGGTTGTTAATTTGAGGTCTTTCTTTCTTCTTAATGTAGGTGTTTATTGCTATAAACTTTACGCTTAGAACTGCTTTTGCTGCATCCTGTAAGTTTTTGGTATGTTGTTCTTCCATTTGCTTCAAGATGCTTTTTGATTTCCCTTTTTGACTCAATGTGTTGTTTCATTTCCACATATTTGTAAATTTTCCAGTTTTCTTCCTGTTATTGATTTCTAGTTTCATAACACGTGGTCAGAAAAGATACTTGGTATGATATCGATCTTTTCAGATTTGTTAAAACTTGTGTTGTGACCCAATGTATGATCTATCCTGGAGAATGTTGCATGTGCACTTGTAAAGAATGTGTATTCTGCTGCTATTGGATGGAATGTTCTGTACATGTCTGTTTGGTCCATTTGGTCTAAAGTACAGTTCAAGTCCAATGTTTCCTTGTTGATTTTCTGTCTAGATGATCTATTCATTGTTGAAAGTGGGCTACTTAAATCACCCACCATTATTGTATTTCTGTCCATTTATCTGTTCAGATCTGTTAGCATTTGCTTAATATATTTAGTTGCTCTAATGCTAGGCATATATATATTTACAGTTGTTATATCCTCTTGATGAATTGATCCTTTTGTCATTATATGATAACTTCGTTTGTCTCTTGTTACAATTTTAGACTTAAAGTCTGTTTTGTCTGATATACGTATAGTTACCTCCCTCTGCTGTCTTTTGGTTTCCGTTTGCATGGAATATCTTTCTCCATCCTTCTGCTTTCAACCTATGTGTATCCTCAAATTAAAGTGAGTCTCTTGTAGGCAGCATATAATTCGGTCTAGTTTTTTTAATCCATTCAGCCACTCTATGTGTTCTTATTGGAGAATTTAATCCATTTACATTTAAAGTAACTATCAATAGTTAAGAACTTACTATTGTCGTCTCATTGTCTTCTGTCTGTTTTGTAGTTCTTTTGTTCCTTTCTTTCTCTCTTGCTATCTTCCTTTGTGAACTGATGATTTTCTGCAGTGGTATGCTTCAATTATCTTTTGTGCATCTTCCATAGGTTTTTGCTTTGTGGTTACTATGAGGCTTACATAAAGCATCTTATAGCTTAAACAGTTGATTTTAAGCTGATAACAACTTAACTTAGATCACATATGAAAACTTTATCCTTTTACTCCCCTTCCTCATTTTATGTTTTTGATGCCACAATTTAATTGTATTATATTGTGTATCCATTAACAAATTATTGTAATTGTACAGTTATTTTTAATACTTTTGTCCTTTAACCTTTATACTAGAGTAAGAGATTTACACACCACTATTACGGTACTCGAGTATTCTCAATTTGACTATATTATTACCTTTGCCAGTGTGTTTCATGCTTTCATACATTTTCTTGTTACTAATTAGCATCCTTTCATCTCAGCTTGAAGAGCTCCTTTCAGTGTTTTTTGTAAGGCAGGTCTAGTGATGATAAACTCTCAGCTTTTGTTTGTTATAGAAAGTCATTCTCTCTCCTTCATTTCTGAAAAACAGCTCTGCTGGGTAAAATATTCTTGGTTGGCAGTTTTTTTCTTTCAGCGCTTTGAATATATCATCCCACTTTTTCCCACCCTGCAAGGTTTCTGCTGAGAAACCCACTGATAGCCTTATGAGAGTTCCTTTATATGTGATGAGATATTTTTTTTCTTTTGCTACTTTCAAAATTCTCTGTTTGTCTTCGATTTTAGAGTGTTTTATTATGATGTGTCTTGAAGAAGATCTCTTTGCCTTGACTCTGTGGGGGTCTATCAGCTTCATTAACTTGGGTTTCTAAATCTCTCCCAAGATTTGGGAAGTTCTCTGCCATTATTTCTTTAAATAAGCGTTCTGCCCCTTTCTCCCTCTCTTCTCCTTTTGGGACTCCCATAAGGCATAAATCGTTTCACTTGATGGCATACCATAATTCATGTAGGGCTTCTTCACTCTCTTTCATGCTTTTTTCTTAATTCTCCTCTGACTGGATAGTTTCAAGCGATCCTTCTTCTAGTTCAGAGAGTCTTTCTCTGGATTCTTCAAGTCTGCTGTTGATTCTCTCTATTGTACTTTCATTTCATTCATTGTATTCTTTAGCTCCAGAATTCTGTTTAGTTCTTTTTTTATGATTTCCATCTCCTTGTCAAAATTCTCATTTTGTTGATATATTTTGTTTTTCCTGCTTTCACTGAATTATCTTTCTGTGTTTTCTTAGAGCTCACTGAGATTCCTTAAAACAATTATTTTGAATTCTTTATTAGGCAAATTGTAGACCTCCATTTCTCTGGGGTCAATTACATGGAAATTATTGTGCTCCCTTGGTGGTGTCATGTTTCCTTGACTTTTTGTGTTTCTTGAGGTCTCACATTGCTGTCTTCACATTTGAAGAAGCTGTCACTTTCTCCAATCTTTATGACTGGCTCTGGGAAAGAAATATCTTTACCTGTCAGCCCTGCTATGGGTTCAGAGGCTTTCTCAGAACTTTTCTATGGATACATCTGCCCCACTCTTCTTGTTCCCTCTTTGGGGGGAATTCTTAAGGTTGTAGCCTTCTCTCAATCCTGCAAAGCCAGGCTGGGTGCTGACAGCCTCCTGTCTGCTTTCCTTAAGACAGTGCTGAGTACCTAAGTTTGTGTGCTTTCTTCCAATCCTGCAGAATTGGGCTGGCTTTGTGTGTGCTCACTAGCTGTCTGCAAAGGCTTGCACTCACTGCCTGTGGGATGTGTATGTGTGTGTGTGTCAGGGGGCACATGGAGCATTGGGTCATGTTTTTTGACTCACTGTGACAATCTCTATCTTTTAATTGTTGTGTTTAGACCACTGACATTCAAAGTGATTATCGATAGAGTTGGACTAATAGCCACCATATTTGTTACTATTTTCTATTTGTTGCCCTGATTATTTGTTCCTATTTTGTCTTCCACTCTTTTTCTGCCTTTTGAGGTTCTAACTGAGCATTTTATATGATTTCATTTTCTCTTCTTTCTTAGCATATTAGTTATACTTTTTTTTAAAGCTTTTTTTAGTGGTTGCCATAGAGTTTGCAATGTACATTTACAACTGATACAAGTCTGGTTTCAAATATCACTATATGACTTCATGAGTAGTGTGAGTACCTTACAATGACAAAATAATCCTAATTTCTCTCTCTTATCCATTGTATCACTGCTGTCATTCATTTCACTTATATGTAAGCATACATAAACATATACATACATATATATAGACACACACATATGCATACCTAATTGAATAAATTGTTGGTATTATTATTTTAGACAAACTTATTTGTTAGTTCAATCAAAAGTAAGAAAAATAAAAGTTTTTATTTTACTTTCACTTATTCCTTTTTTGATGATCTTCTTTTCTTTATGTAGATCCAAGTTTTTGACCTTTATCATTTTCTTTCTTTCTAAAGAACTTCTTTTAACATTTCTTAGAAGGCAGACCTCCTAGCAATAAATTCCTTCAATTTCTTTTGTCTGAGACAGCTGTTATTTCTCTTTCATTTTTGAAGGATAATTTTGCAGAGTACAGAATTCTAGGTTGGTGATTTTTTTCTCTCAACACTTTAAACATTTCACTCTACTCTCTTCTTGCTTGCATGGTTTCTGAGAAGTCAGACGTAATTCTTATCTTTGTTCCACTACAGGTGAGGTGTTTTTCACTTTGGCTTCTTTCAGGATTTTTCTTATCTTTGATATTCTATAGTTTGAAAATGACATGCGTAGGTGTAGTTTTTTTTACATTTATTCTGGTTGTGTTCTCTGAGCTTTCTGGATCTGCGGTTTGGTGTCTGACGTTAATTTGCAGAACTTCTCAGTCATTATTGTTTCAAGTATTTCTTTTGTTCTTCTCTCTTTCTTCTTTTTCTGTTGTTCCCATTATGGATCTATTATACCTGTTGCAGTTGTCACACAGTCCTTGGATATTCTGTTTGGCTTTTTTCAGTCTTCGTTCTCTTTGCTTTTCAGTTTTGAATTTATGTTCTACTGGAGGGAGGTAAATGATAAACACAATAAATAAAATAGAGTGTGTCAGAAGGCAGTAAGTGTTGAGAACAATAAAGCAGAGGAAGGGCTGGATTGTGAGAGAGGTGTGTGTGTGAGGGGGAGGTTGCTATAACAAATAAGGTTGTCAGAGAACAGGGTTGCAGAGAAGGTGACACCTGAAGGAAGCGAGGGGGTGAGCCACGTGGCTAGCCTAGGAAAGTCATTCCAGATAGAGGTTACAGCCAGAGCAAAGGCCCTGGGGTGGAAGAGAGCTTCGTGTATTGGAAAACTGACTGGTAGCCAATGTGTCTGAAGGGGAGGAGTGGAGGAGTTATAAGAAAGGAGGTCAGAGAGAGTAGAAGGGTCTCAGAGAGGGCCAGAAGAGAGCAGCATCACTAGGTGAGCTCACAGTGGGTATGTTTGAAGAACCACAAGGAGGCCAGTGACAATGGAGCAGAGTGCCCTCGGGGGGAGCAGGGGAGATGAAATCAGAGGCAGGCAGGGGCCAGGGGAACGTACGGCTATGCAGAATGCACCAAGGACTTCAGATTTTATTCAAAATGTGATGGGAAGCCTTTGGAAGGTTTTGGTGGCCAAGCGACATGATCAAACTGACAGTTTGACAGGATCCCTCTGGCCAGTGTGTTGAGAAGAGCCTGAAAGGGATCAAGGGCAGAAACAAGGAGCTTTGTCTGGAGGCTGCTGCAGCCGTTAGGCAAGAGACAGTGATGGCCAAGAGCTGTGGCAGCAGAGGGGCGAGAAGTGCAGCTTCCAGATCTATTTTGAAGGCTGAGCCCACAGGAACCACTGACAGGCCATTTATTTCTGCGCCGTTTGTTATAGCAAAAGTTTGGAAGCAACCTGAACGCTCAGCCTAGGAGACTAACAATTACTATGTAGCTAGAACAGGACAAGTGCTTACGAAAGAAGGAGGAAGCTCTTCATGTATTAACACAGACTGATTTTCAAGATGTATGAAATGGCAAAAGCCAAGTGCAGAGCAGCATATATGGCATGTTACTATTTGTATGGGGTAAAATAAATCAACACAAAACAAAAGCGCACACACACACACTGGTACATGGAGATCACCTCTGGAAGGACACATGAGAAACTGGTAGCAGTGACTGTCTCTGGGGTCCAGAGATGTGAGGGAAATTTCAGGTTTCACTGTACCTTTTAGATTTTAGGTTTTGTACATCTTCCAGTGGTCTCAACCAGAGGTGACCTTGTCCCCCAGGGGACTATTGGTGATATCTAGAGACATTTTCGGTTGTCATGAGTGGGGAGAGGGTGCTGTTGGTATGTAGTGGATGGAGGTCAGGGATGCTGCCAAACATCCTACAATGCCCAGGACAGCCTCCAGCACAGAGAATGATAGAGTCTCAAATGTCAATAGTGCTGAGGTTAAAAAGCCCAGATCTATTAAAAAATGGGAGAGGAATTTTGTTTTTTAAAGATGATCTTTTATTCTGAGATTATATTTTTGGGGGAGGTTTGAAATATCCTTTGTTTTACTAGGTGATGATAATAGCACATGGCAGTTACTTTTCAACATCTTTATTTGGCAAAATAAAATGCCAGAAAGGCTTACATACTTCACCAAACTGAATCGGAAATTCTGCTGGCCTATGAAATTCTAAAGTTGGAAACTACTCTTTCCGCTCAATGGGCTTTGGAATGTAGTCGTTTTAAAATAGGTTTACAAATTCTTTCATACTTTCTCTTCAACAGGTGCATTCCCACTCCTCTTGAATGTGAGCTAGAATTTGGTGGAAGAGACGATGTCTGATTTCTGAGCCTAGGTCACAAAAGGCATTATGCTTCCTCCTTGCTTTCTCTCTCAAGGGTCATTCGCAGGGGGAAGCCCGCTGTCATGCTGTAAGAACATTCAAGGAGCTCTGTGGAGAGGTCCACATGGTGAGGAACTGAGGCCTCCTGCCCTCAGCCAGCAAGGAGCTGAGGCCTCCTGAGCCATGTTGGAAGCAGGTCCTCCAGCCCCAGTCAAGCCTTCAGATGACTGCGTGTGGCTGACGTCTTGATTGCAACCTCATGGGAGACTCCTAGCCAGCATCACTCAGCTAATGATGCTCCTGAATTCCTGACCCACAAAAACTATGAGATAATCAATGTTTCAAGCTGCTAAGTTTTGGGATCATTTGTTACACAGCAATAGATAACTAATACAAGCTCTGTCAGTCAAAGCAGAGATCACAAAAGGCCAGTCTTTGGGCTGTAGCCTGCCTACAGATGTGCTTCATTTGGCCACTATGTGGCTAAAAGAAAAAAAATTAGAATTAGTTGCTAACACTTAAAAGTTGGGATATTTTCCATAAAAATCCAGATTCATGACCTCCAAAAAAGTGTGAAGACCCAACATTACTGGGCCTGCATCCCTATGTGATGGCAACCAGCCCAAGAATAATAGAGTTCATCCCTTTAGACAGGTAGTGTGCTCTCCAGTTGGCCACACTCACCACCACTCCTTTATGTCTTTTAGCTAGGTTGCTGTACTCATTTACGTCACCTGCTTTGCTCCTGTAGACATTTGCGCTTGTAAATTCTATTACAAGATGTTTTTATGAGTGAGAGATGTTAAGGCCAGGAATACACAGGCATAGTTGACATGAGAGCCAATGACCAGAATTGGGGCTTTGGTGTATGAACACATCTTGGGGTGGATTACCACTGCTTGCATATTGGGGTGACAAGCCAGTTACATTTTCATACCCTCTGTCTTTCAGGTGAAGAAAAACAGCCACTGCTACCCCTTCGATGTCCCCAGATTCGGCCTCCCCTACAAATCTTCACACCTCTGCCTCCTTGAGCCCTCCAAATAAAAGAAACTCCACAAGCTTGTTTTCTCCAGACCTTTTTATTGAACTCTGCAGATTTCATTAAGGGACCATTTGCTTAGAAATTCTTAGACATTTGGACATATTTTACAAGACAGGACAGCAGCTGGAGGTCACAATTTCATCTCGTCACATGCATAAAAAGACACTGGGATTTTTTGATGTTTGGTTCCTCGTGTGTGTGTGATGCTCATTTTCCCCTTTACAGGAAGGACTAGAGACGTCAACTGACAAGAGATGAACAGGACCCACGAACGCGACCCCGAGACAAGAGCGGCTAAGGACATTGGTCATTTATGGCTAATGTGATTGGCTTGGCCCCCAAAATGGGTGGGGTGATCAGAATGGCTTTGCTGGCAGAAAAGCCGCAACATCACACCGTGGTTCCTGGGAGAGGCAGAGGGTTTTAGCTAATGGGATCGGGGCGCATGCTACCGTGGAGGGCACTGGGGCTCAGCAAAAACAAAGACCTTTTGGCTCTACAAGCTGGAGCACAGGCTGGCCCCCTTTCCAGCTGGACTCCTACGGCTCAGGGAATGCGATCCAGTTTCCGGATGTCGGCTCCCACATTCCTGCCCCCAGCAAGTCCCAGACCAGGGGAAACCCCTACTTTGGACCCTTGGCTTAGCCCATTGGAAAACCACTTTGTGGTCTCCTATGGACTACGTGTGAGTTACGCTAGAACGTGAGGCTGAAAATTCACGGTACGAGAGTAGGACGGAGGCTGGCCTGCCCCACGGCCCCCGGAAGTATAGCTCTGGGAAGGCCACGCCCTTAAGGGTGGACAAGTGTCAGATTTGGACATCAACTTGGTCCCCAATTGAGTGAAAGGCCAGATGGCATAGGCGAGGCTTACGGGCTTTGATGGAAGGGGCTCCCAATTTCTCCTTCCTTCCCAGTTTGCAATACCTCAAGCCAGGTAAGAATTAATGAGCTTCTCTACTCACTCACACATTCACTCATCCATCCATTCACTCGAGTCGACCATGTACATGTTCACTCACTTAAAAAAAACACAGTTTGGGTGACAACTATGTGTCAAGGGCATTCGCTGGGGGATAACCCTGAGTTCCTGGTGCAGAAAATGGTGTTCCCAGCCCTTGACTTTGGATTGGAGCCAGGATGGGTCTGGGGAGCAAACAGCCAGCTGCCCAGCCCGGCGGTTGCTGACGTCCCTCTTCCCCACCCGCTGGGCGCACCGAGCTCAGACGTCAAGCTCATCTCCGAGAGAGCCCGAGGCCCTAGTGAAGACCAGGGCGCCACGAACCAAGCCGAGGAGAAGCCCGAATCTCTTGGCCATCTTCTCCTGGGCTTCCCTTCTTGTTCCCCAAACCTGGACTAGCTCAGGGAGGCAGGAAGTGTGGGGCAGTCCATGCACGACCTTGAGAGCATCCCAATGGGACAGAATTGGGAGTTTCCTTTGTTTTCCAGAATGGTCATGTCGCTGCAGCCACTCACTTGAGCCATTCCTGCAGGACAGAGCCTCAAGGGGGATCTGGGTTTTTGCTTCATTTTGGTTTTGGGGGAAGGAGGCTCAGTCTACCCATCCAAACCTCTCGCCCTGCCTCACCTCGAGATAAAACCACCTGTGATGGGCTGGATTTGGGGTCACTCTGAGGATGAAATCCCACCTCCTCCAAACCCACCAGACACAATTGGGAGGGGCTTTAAAACCTCTTTGGCCGATCGCTCTCCCTGGAGGATGCAGTGTCCAGACCCAGCTGGGAAGGGGCTGCCGACGTGGGAGCCTGGGCCTTCTGCCTGCAGGCAGCCGAAGCCTTATTTGGCTGTAAAGCTGGATTATGGCTGCCTCTCTCTTTGGGCCCTTCTAGACTTACTTCATTGGGTGCGGACTTTCAAAGGTCTTGAATGGGTTTTCCTGTTTTATTTGCCAGAAAGAAAAGCCCTTTGGTAATGGTGGCATTTGCTATTGCCCGGGTAGTTTGTTCATTAGGCAGCTGGCTAGTGAGTAAAAGAAAATTGTGTCTCTTGTACAGACAGCCTCAGACCTAGGAGGGCACAGGGTCTGGGCAGAAGGGCGGAAGCACCGTGAGAGGCCCAGCCAGATGGGGGTTCCTCCTTGGCTGGCCTGCGGGGGTGGGTAGCATGGGCCTCATCCTAGCCAGTGCGACACCTGTTAGGGCACTGGGGATGGGCTGGATGGGTGACCGACAAGGTCATTAAAATTGTCCAAGATGGGGAGCAGAGAGGAAGCATCCTGCTGCCACCTCCCTCCCTGGCAGCCCCTCAGAAAGCTCCAAATCCTAGAATTTGAGTTCCCGCTAACTGTGTTCCCTGCCTTTGCCTCAGTGGCTTGAGTCTGTGCCTAGATGTTCAAACCACACACACACACACACACACCCAAGAAAGAGAGAGAGAAAGAGAGAATTTCCCTGGTTGTTCGGTCCAGTTGCCAGGCAATGCTAGGATCCCTCCACAACACCCATTTTGTACAGCATCTAGCCTCTATTTAAACACCTGTGGTGTCAGGGAGCTCATTACCCAACACGGCATTGAGTTCCACGGTCAGGCAGCCTGGCCTGTGAGAAGAGCTTCCTTCATTTGAGCTGGAACTGATGCCCTGACCCTCTCACGCAAGTTCATGCAGCCATCCTGCAAGCTACTGGTTTCTTCTTTGGGTGAACTGCCCCCCTCCTCCCCATCCTGGCCAGCCTTCAGGAGAGCTTTTCAGGATCTTTGCAGGGAGAAATGCAGAGTAAGAGTTAGAGGTAAAGATGAGGGGCCGCTCGATTAACAGAGCCCCTTCCAAATTCATTTCTTCAGAATGGCATTTGGGGGAGTTCTGGAGAAATTCCAGGTTAAGACAACATCAGGGCCAGTGGGTAGAAACCCCAACCATACAACCTCTTTCTGGATGAGAGCAGCCTCAGGCAAGGGTATCTGCTTCTCTGGGCATCAGACCTAGCAGATAACTAGGAGATAATTTTTTCTGTTGTTCTTGAGCATAAGTTTTAAAAAATCATGTCTGTTTTATTTGGCTCTGATTCAAACCAGACGACCAGGAATTTTAGGGTTAGAAAACTCTGATTAGGGTCACAGCCCAGGATAATAACTTTGTACATGGGTTGGTTTCCTTTTGGGGTTGATCCAGTGGTGACGGTTCGCTGCCATCTGGGGGGTCCTGATCGGTCCTGATCTGGACAGGCCTGCGCCCTGGAACTAGAGTGAGGCAGGCGGGATATGAAAACCTAAATGGATGCCAGCTGCAGATCACCTGGTCTTTGTTCCTCTTCTTGCATGAGTTGATGGATGCAGAATCATTTTCTTCTGAAGATCCGGCTTCACGAGATGTCCTCTGCCCATCTGAGGCTAAAAAGTGCCTCGTGGAATTAAATATCAGGACAGTCCAGAAACTCCCCTAGGCCTGGATAGGTGAAAGCTGGAAAAATACCACTGCCTGCTTTCTGGAGCCAGGCAGCTGGAAAGGGAAGTGGAGATGAGACGGCAGATTCTGGGCACACGGCTTCTCAGAGTTTGGCTGCAAGTGTGTCTGGCCACTGTCTTTTTGGTGAGGCTGTTAGAAACGGATTGAAATGAGGAAATGATAGAAAGTTGATAAGATCTGAGGCCCAGCATGTCTTCTGAGGTCCACAAGAACCTGAAAATTTTCTGACCTTCAGGAAATTTTCTGACCCAATTGATGTCACAGGAGAGTGGGGCTCTGAACATGGCAACAGGCCAGCCGAGAGGGGCTTAGGAGTGTTCTGGACCTCAGAAATGCCAGCAGAAAGTGTGCTTGCAAGAGATTTTCAGTTTTAAGACCTCTGGGGATGAGAAAACTCAGTCCCTTCAGATCCCCGAAGCAGTGTACGGGATGAGCTAAAAACATCCACCATCCCAACCTGATTGGGACGGCCACATGTAGCTCTGCTCCCTGGTCTCACTCCTGCATCCTTGCCCTGGATTCATGATAACAATAAACAAGAGAAACATACAGACGGAATGAGGGAAGCAACAGTGTCAACAGACTCTAGACCTAGTGTCAGGAAATGCCTGCATGAGGGTCAGACCCCAGAGTCTTTCTCCACCCCCAGAAAATCAGAATCAAAAGGAAGAAAAGAAAAAACAGCCCAAGGGGCAATGGGAAGAGATGAAAAAGACCAGAAAATATCAGCTACAGTAATGACCAACAATAAAACTCCTAAGACATTCTGTATTACAAAAGAAGAATTAGACTCAATGGCCCTATTATAAATTTGCTAAAAATACATATACAATATATTTTTATCTGAACAGAAAAATAGACTACTCTGAGATGTGTGGACGTCCTATGACGCAGTCACACATCAGATACTTCTAGAGCCAGAAGAATGGCAACAGAAAATGCAGAGGTAACTCTTATTTCTGGGTGTAGCCACATCTGGTCTGGGTCGTCCCGGCCGAGTGAAAGCATTTGGATGCTGTCATATAAGGAGTGAGAGGCGGGGAGACTTCTGTTCAGGGCTGGAGATTCTTCACCGTCCTGCTGGGGGTCTTAACGGAGCCCCCTTCTTCCCACCGACTTCACAGCCACAGAGCAAGTCCTTTCCCAAAGGATCATGTCCCAGAGGCATTTCGCCATGCTGTTATTTGGTTCAAAGTTACTTGACTGGAGGCCGAAGCTCGGGGTTGTGTTACTTGAGACTAGTTGGCAGAGAAATAAGGAAAGGAGAGAGAGAGAGGCCTGGCTTTAGTGACCCTTGTCTGTGGTGAATTTTAAACTCGCCCTTCCCCACGGACTAGACACTCCAGCCACGACTTGGAGCAAGACAGAAGTATACAATAGTTACAAACATCAACGATACATTGCAGTCTTACAGAAGAGAATACTGTTTTGTGTTTTTCTCCTTAGAAATGTGAATCTTATTAGGAGAAAGGGCAAGGATGAGGCTACAGTTACGAAGACACGGTGGAGGAGAGGTCGGGAATCAGTTTGAAAAAGTTTGTATCACTCCGGGGTTCTCTGGGGAAAGCCGGGCGGGTTGAAAGGAAATGGCCTCCTCAGGACGTTGCTGTCTCCGTCGTCTTTTTTTTCCTTCTTGATCCCCAATGTTTTTAGAGAAAGGGCCTCCACGGGAACGAATGTCCTGTTCCCCGCTTTTCTTTCCCCATGAAGTGTGCTTAAGATCAAACCCCTAACGAAGGCACTGAGAAATCTACTGCATGGATGTCCTGCTGTTTTCTGTGACCCAAAGATAAAAAGGTGAATAAACGGGTCCCTCCAGGACTTGCCCAGCTTTCTCCTCTGGTGGCAGACCATTGCCCCTGGGATTGGGACACACAGCTACCTGGTCCCTAGCCCTTTCTGATAGTGGTGGAAGTTGGAACTCGAGTTCGGCTGGGTTCTTGACAAGTTTCACGGAATTCGCCAAAAGGACCAGGCGTCCATCCACTTGTAGCCCCAGCTTTGTTTCTTTGGGTTGACTTGTTTTTTTTCCCCGCTTTCGTTGGTTCAGGAATGGGTGGGACGTGGACCACCATGTCAAAGCAGCATTTGCCTCCAGACTCTTGCTTTCCTCTCATCCATCAGGACCTGTCCATCAAGGTTAGTTTCTCAGTGGAGACTCTCACGTAGATTTCCCAGTGCAGATACACGGGTACGGGTAGGGTGTACACATTAAAAATCTGGGTACGTTCCTTTTGGCAGGCAGGGGCCCAGGAAAAGTTATAATACTCTATTTTGAATCGGGCACAGGGTAAAAGCTATAGTCCCACAATACATACACAAGTAAAAGAAAAACCCAAAATGAATGCAATACTTTCTAAGCATAGTATATGCTGAGTTTCAATTATTCTGTTTCTATAAGAACTCTATAGGACTCTGGCTATTAAGCCTGAAAAGGTAGGTTCTTAATGATACTTCTGAATTCGTTCTTCAAAAGTGACTCAATAAAATGCTACTTTAAGGTCAGACAAAATACATGAGAAAGAAGGGCCAGGTGCTGCGTGACCACACAAGGCAGAGAGGGCCTTTGGTTACAAGGAGAGTTGCACCAATTGGTTATTAGTTTTAAAAAGAGAAAGAAAGAATTCATTTCCAATCTGTACACTTCTCGTCTGCTTCGACCAACAAATGAAACGCCTCGATTTGAAGAAGGGGTGGTAAGTTCCTTCTCGCTATATATGGCTATATTTAAACACGTTCACTTGCCTGATATGTAAAATAGACTATATTATTATTATTATTAATTTTTACAGATAGCATCAGCTCTAAAAATATCTGAATCGGAAATCACTATTTACTTTTATCAAAAAGCATTTGTTTGTTTTCCCTGAATTTTCACATTTGTGCTGATGGTGGACATAAATGGTCATGAAAACAAAGAAGAGACGCGTGTGATGGCCCGGGAAGGACTGGTGTGTGGCCGTTCCTCAAGACGCCCCCAGCGTGAACTGTGTGCTCGGCAGAGCGCCCCAGAAGGGCTGCTGCTTCCTGTCTGGTGTGCCCTTAGCACAGGATGGCCACACTCTCCCTGCCCCCTCAGTCCCTTTGCTTTTGCCATGAGGGTACCCTGAAGACACCTCCGGGGAGGTAAGATACTTCGGCTCTCGTTTTCTTTGTTAACACAGCAAAGAACAGGACTGCACCCTCTTGGAAGGGTCTACAGACCCTGGAGATGCTGAGAAGCAGTATGAACCAGGTGCATGTGCAGCAGAGAACACGCATTTCCAAGGGCAGTGGAATGACCCCATGTCATCATACCTGTGACAGGTGGTCCAACCTCATCCACTATACGGAGGGCAGGCAGAACAACTCCATGATATTTGTGTACCGACAGGTGGGTCATACCACTGTACCAACAGGCAGATCAACAGCACGTTGTATGAAGGACAGGCAAACCACACCGTGTTTTGTTCCATCAGGAAGACATACACCTGTCACTGTACTGAGGGTCGGCAGATTCACACTGTTGTAACTGGGACGTTATCCATCAACATTGTATTAAGAGAATGACGTCATTCCATTGTACTAAAGACAGGCAGATCAATAACGTGCCATCTTTACCGACAGATGGGCCAACAGCATGGCATCGTGCTAACCAGTGGCTCAACCCAATGTTACCGAACCGAGGAATGGCCAACAACACCATGCTGTGGGACTAAAACCAGGCAGGTCAACGCCAGGTCATCAACCTAGGACAGGAAGACCAACACCAAGAAATACACCAGACCTGCTCATGATGCACACAAATACTTATTGCTTTTGTCTGTACTGGCTGCATTGATGGCTGCAGAAAGGAGAGCTGAGCTTTTTAGTACAGACAGTGACACTGAAAACACACCAACAGCTGGTGGACAAGAAAGAGAACAGAGTAAAACACTCAATGCCCAACCATCTACTGCATTCTGAGATGTGCATGTTTTCTGCACTCGTGACTCTATGAGGAGTCCCACTCAAGGGCCAAGTACCCTTCCTGATGCAAGGGGGTTAAGAGGGAGCTTCAGAGGGGCAGGGAGGGAGCCCACAGACTTTGACATGGCAGACGGCGATACCAGCACAGTATCACCCACCGTGGCTGGACACACGCACGTAGCAACAACCCAATTCTAGTCCCAACAAGTGGCCCATGGGAAATAGTGCTTGTTTTAAAGTGCGAGATGTTGACACTGTCCCTGGTAGAACCTATTTTTGAAAAACATAAAGTGCTTTTTATTTTAACTTTTTTTTAAAACTGGAATACCACAGGAAACAAGAAAGAATTTCTATTATAGTAGATGCTTTCCCTGCCACAGCAGGAAGTATTCCAAAGTTTGAACTGGGCATTTCAACTGGGGATTTTTTTTTTCCTTTCCTTTTTGCAAGTAAAAAAAAAATCAGATTTTATTCTGTTCTTCAGTAACATGCAGTCTCTTTGAATAAGCTATTTCTTTCGCATATGTGCCACTTGCGTATGTTTTGAGTCTACACTAGTGATGCACAGAAAGCGTTTTCCTTCCACAGCCCTAAAGCAATGCTCAGAGTTCATACTGTTGGCTGAGTGCCCGCTTTCTGAACCCTTCCCAGACTGCCAGGGGGCAATTAGAATTGAGTACAAGTGGTGCAACTCACCCTGATGATATCTCAAAATAAAATCTCAGGTATTACGGAATACTGAAGTCAATGAAGACATTTGAGTAAGGGTTTTGTGCTGGGATCGTGGCTTATGGCGCAGAGATTTCTCCAAGTTGCAAGCATTCCCTGTAGCCTTCTAACAGTGGGATCCATCCAGGAGGTGATGGACAGGAGTTCCTAGAAGTGGCCAGGCAACACCCAAAACCAAATTGGTCAACCCACTCTTGCGATACCAGCCACTTGTTCCAGCATCCTCCTCCAGCTGAAGCTAGGAGGAATGGAGGTGTTGCCCTCAGAGGCTGTGATGGAGAGCGATGGGAGAAGAATGGGGAGTAGGTAGCCTTGGTTCTGTCTAGAATGTGGTAATGGTGGCCGTGAGTCCTGCTCATGTCATCTCCCAAAGAGGGCAGTGGAGTTGTGACAAGGAGATGCCATACCTATGGCTTGGCCAATTTCATTCTGGTGGACCTGTCATGGCTCTCAAAGTCTTAGGGAGATTTCTCTGGAGTCTCTCTTCTTTCTGAGGGCTTTGCAGAGCCTTTCTGTTTCAGAGTTTGTGCAGAAAAGCTCTATGGCAGGTAAGCTGGACAGCACTCCTCTTTGGACCTCGCCACAAGTCTCTCCTCCAAGCGCGGTAGTTCAGATGCTCTGATCCCGTGTGCTTCCATGGGCCCCTCCCCCCGGCAACACGCGGACATCGGGGGAGATATGGTTCTCGAGTTTGCACTTTTCCTGACCACTGGGGCCTTTTCCAGTCAATGCTTCTGTAGAGTAAATACAGTTCTGCCTTAAGAACTTAGGGGAGGTGGGTAATGGGGAGCTTTCAAAGTGGTTCTTCTCTGATCTTGCCCCGATGCTGAACTTGGGACTGGTGCTCCCATGGAGGCTCTTAGGAGGGCTAGAGTCCACACTGTAGAGAAGCTGCCCCTCATCATCTGTGTCCGCGTCAATGTACTGGTGGACACCTGCTTCGAAGTTGAATGCTATTGCTGCGTGTTTCTCAGGCGACCGGGGGGGTGTCCTAGCACTTGCTGTGGTGTAGATGGAGGATTCTGGACTCAGCACAGTCCTGTCCAAGAGGGTGGCACACTCCAGTCCAGCAACAGCAGCTGCAGCGCCCCCCCGGTTCCTAAGAGGGTCATGGTACACCCCCAGAACGGGGACTAGGGGCCCGGGATCGCCCTCCATGAAGTTGACTTTAAGCGCTCGGAGCTTCAAGGGGTTGTTGGTCTTCATGGAGCTCTTGGGGCTCTCGATGAAGAAAGAGCGATGGCTGGCATCAGGGGTGGGGTTGGCTTCCACAAACCTACCACCACTGGCACCCAGAGCTCCCCGCCAGCCCATCTCTGGGGCCATGTTGCCCCCAGTCTTGGTGGGCAGTGAAGCCAAAGGGCTGTGGGAGAATCTGGTGGCTTCAGGGAAGTCTGTGGCACAGCTAATGAAGCTATCAATGCTCGACATGCTCCGCATATCGATGACCCCTTCTGTACGAGTGGGCAGAGGGGCTATGGGGCTGGGGATGCTCTCCATTTCAAGTTCTTCCTTTGGTTTGCTCTGTGTTGTTGACTCCTTGGTATTGAGGATGGGTTGAGATTGGGTCTTGGCCATCTTATTGTACATGTCTTCCAACTGCTGGACGTTCAGATGCTGAGGACTAGAAGATGACCTGGCCTTCTCAGGGGATCCTTGCTCCTTGGTTTCAAAGGACTTACTTGAGCTGGTTTCCGACAGTGTCCTCTTTGTCCATTTCCATTTGTTGGGAGACAAGTGGTTATCTTGCACTTTATCCTTCTTACCCGTATTCTCTCCATTTTTCTCAACCACGATGTCCATCATCTCAATGCTCCGGGCAAAAGCATCCTTCATGTTCATGGATACAATACTGCCATTCCTCTTGGCTCTCTCCAGAGCCTCTCTCCGTTTGATTGCTTTCTCCTGCCTCTTCTGTTCCTTGTAGAACTCAGAGAAGTTATTGACAATGATGGGGATGGGAAGAGCAATCACCAGGACCCCTGCAATGCAGCAGAGCCCCCCAACAATTTTCCCCAGGAGAGTCTTGGGGTAGATGTCTCCATACCCAACAGTTGTCATGGTGATGGTGGCCCACCAGAAAGAGGCTGGGATGCTTTTGAACTTGGTGTCATCCTCATCCTTCTCAGCAAAGAAGACAAGGCTGGAGAAGATCATGATGCCCATGGCGAGGAAGAGGATGAGCAAGCCCAGCTCATTGTAGCTCCTCCGCAGCGTGAAGCCCAAGGACTGGAGGCCAGTGGAGTGGCGTGCAAGCTTAAGGATGCGGAGAATACGCATGATGCGGAAGATCTGGACCACACGGCGGACATTTTGGAACTGCAGCACGCTCTTGTTGGACTCAGTGAGGAAGATCGTGACATAGTACGGCAGGATGGCCAACAAGTCAATGGCGTTGAGCGGGCCCTTGAAGAACTTCCACTTCTTGGGCGAGGAGAGGAACCGCAGCAGGTACTCCATGGTGAACCAGGCGATGCACACGGCCTCCACGTGGGCCAGCTGGGGGTTATCTGTGGTCTGGCCAAACTCGTCCAGGCTCTGCAGCTCAGGCAGCGTGTTGAGTGACAGGGCAATGGTGGAGAGAACGATGAACATGATGGAAATTATGGCAAGGATCTGTGAGGAGAAAAGAGCGAGATTTAGTTATCAACCACCAACGGGATGGTCATCGTAATACTCTGCGTCTGCAGGACGCTTCTCAACATTCAAGAGCATTTTTACATCTCAGTAGTCACTAACAGCTAGATATTTGAGCTAAAGAGATCATTTATTCAAATTAATTTACTGTACAGATGTGGAAACTGAGGCCCAGAGAATTGCGATGATTTAAAGCTAATAATTCTAGCCCAGGGGTTGGCAAACTTTTTCTGTAAAGGCCAGACAGTAAATAGTTTAGACTTTGAAGCCCATAAATTCTTGTTGCAACTACTCAACTCTGCAGTTATAGCAAGAAAGTAGCCTTAGATATTACATAATCTGAATGTGTGTAGCTGTGTTTCAGTAAAACTTTATTTACAAAAACAGGCAGTGGACTGAATTTGACCTGGGGGCCATAGTTTGCTGACTTGTGATCTAGACCGGTGGTTCAGTTCATAACTATTATGGGGTGGGGTACTGCTTTCATGACATGATTCTCAGAATAATAGCAACAGTTACCCTTTATAGAGTGTGCCTTGGATGCGAGGCACCGTGCCGAGCATTTTCCACGCAATACCTTACTTCATTCTTACGAGCAACCCCATTAAGCATTGAATCTCTATTGAACAGATGAGGAAACTTAGGCTTCCAAAGCTGGAAAGTGGCAGAGCCAGGATTTTAACCTGGGTTTGTCTGGCCTCAGAGCATGAGCTCTTAAAGCTGTGTTAGAAATCAGATGAAAGCTATGGACCCTTTTGCTAGATATGCAAGATTTTGCAGGTGAATTCCAGGGAGGCATAGATATCCTGGACCCACACTATTAACTCCCAATGAGGACTTTCAATTTTTGAGGCTAAACCACAGCTTAAACACCTTGGATCCCCTGGATCAAAAAGAGGGTTTGGCCAAAGAGGTCACTGGATGTTGTTGAAATTAATGGAACCGAGGCCAGTCTGCAGCTTATGTGGAAATACAAGCAGATGTAATAGATTGCTCTGAGGGTCTTTTTTCAAAAATCCAAATCCAATCACATCACTCCCCTGCTTAATAAATTTCCAGGAGTCTTCAGGACAAACGCTAAACCCCTAAGCTTCCCAGTCAGCCCCCCACCCGCTCTGTGCTCTTCTCGGAGACTTGCCCTCCTCCTTCTGCAGCTCCTGCTGAAGCGCTGGACTGGTCACCGTGCTTTTGTCATTTGATCCTGGCTGCTGCTGATTGGGCCAGAGACGGATGGAAAATCCAAGCTGGGCTCAGCCAACCCACTGTTGAAAATCTCAGTTCACGGATCTAGAGGGTGAGTGGGTTATGGGATGGTGAGCCTCTGAATTAAATGGTCAAGTACAATCTAGCCTTGAACTCGATTTATAATAAGCCCAAGCCCCAAGCAAGAATCTCCCAAGTTGTAGGAGAACAGAGAAGCCATAAAAAATCAGGGAAAGCTGAACGTTTGAGAGAAGCCAGAGAATGAAGGGAAGGGGCAGAGAGAAGGAGCAGTGAGGACTCGGGGGTTCGAGAGCAGGTGGAAAGGGCAGCAGTTAGGAGCTTGGGCTCTGGTCTCAGGTTGTTTTTGGTTCAAGTCCCAGCTCTGCCACTTCCACAGCTTGAGCCAGTTATTTAACTCTCCAAGCCTCAGTTTTCTCATCTGCAAAATGGGATGCTAATAACAGTATCTACCCCTGAGAGCTACTGTGAAGATTAAAGGGTTTAACACGTGCAGAGCACTTAGGACGGCTTCCAGCAGCACAGAGTGAATGTCTAATAAATGCCAGCTATCGTCCTGGGGGAAATATCTCAGCCCGTGCCACCCCGTCAACACAGACCACCCAGCCTCCGAGTGGTCTGGCTAGTCTCTGCGTCCTGTTCTTGTTCTGAAAGTACCTGCTGTATCCCGTAAGTAAATGCCGTTGCTGCTTGGGCAAGTGTGAGAGGTCTCTGTCCCCTGCAGTGAATCCAGTCAGGACACATGGTTGTCAGGTCTCTCTGCATCTTGGCTCTGACCGTCTCTTTAGCCTCTCCTGACACAGGTTCCTAAACATCATGCTTCTCTAGCCACATGCTACTGTTGGCCAGTTCTGCATGTCTGTGCCCCTTCCTCTCTGTCCAGTGAACTCCAGCCCATCTTTTAAAACCCAGCCCACACGTCCCCTCCCCTCTGAAGTCACCCTCCTTTCCCCAGGCAGGCCTGGCCACTCCATCCTCTGGGCTCCCTCACCCTTTTGCCATACCTTGGGGTACTTATTACATTACAGGTGTGTATGTGTGTGTGTGCCCATCACTGCCCAGTATCTGTGAGCTTAGGCGGGACAGGGATTGGCTCTAAGATTTATCTCTGCACACCCAGCCCCCAGCCCAGGGCACAACACCAGCAGGCGCTCCCCAAGTGTTGACTGTTGCTCAAGTTTGCAGAGCCACAAGTGGAAGTGCCAGGACCAGCATTCGGTTTTCAATGTGGCAACTATTTATCGCTCAGCTACTATGCGTGGGCAGTGGGGATGCCCAGGTGGCCCGGCTCTGGTGTCTGTCTAGGCCAGCTCAGAACAGTGTTTCTCCAACCTCTGTTGTCCCACCAACTTCTTGATGTGTTTTTTGCTGTGGCTGTGTCCCACATATCCTGTGTCTTACAAAAAGGCTTTTGAGTTTTACTTTCTTGATTTACACTCATTGAAAAAGAAAAATTCTGAAATGACTTTATAAAATGACATATCTGATGCACACAAAAGTAGATCTAATTTATCCATATTTACGAACCACAATCAAACGGACACCTGCAAGGCCATCACCCAAGTTAGGAAACAGCGTGTGACAATAACACTGACCCTTCCTGTGCGTCCTTCTCTGCCCCAGAGATAAGCAGAATTTTTTCTCATCCCTTTGCTTTTCTGTAAAGTTTTAACACAAAATGTACACATCCCTAAACCAATTATTGTTGGTTTTGCTGGATTTTGTCATCATATTGCATGTGTTCTTTTGCTACTTGTACCAATCTTTCCTCAACAGTAAAAAAAACACCAGAAAACAAACAGTACTCACCTTCTTTGTTTTATTTTAGCCTCGTCCTAAGAAATAATATTTGCAAAACTGCTGATTTTGCGTGCTAGGGCTATATACATTAAATATTCATGAAAATAAATACAGGCTAATTGGAATTATTCGGAACTCCTGCGTTGAGGGTAGGAGTGTGGGCCCTGGAGAGTTCCGCTCTGCCGCTCATTGGCTGGGCAGTCTTGGGCACTGGAACTTGCCTTGTCTCAGTTTCCTTATTTATAAAATGGGGATATTCCAGCGGTTCTTAACCGGGGATGACTTTGACCCCCAGGGAACATTTGGCAAATTCTGTAGAAATTTTTGGTTGTCACAACTTGGAGGAGGTGCCACAGGCATCTAATGGGTAGAGGCCAGGGATGCTGTTAAACATCCTACAGTGCGCAGGACAGCTCCACAATGAAGAATCACCTTGCCCAAAATGCCAGTGGGACCGAGGTGGAGAAACCACAGGATACACCGACAGTCAGCCCCTCATGTGTTGTAGAGTGGGAGAAAGGAGATTCTGCACATGTAGCTTTTGCTCAGGCCAACGCACAGAGTGGGTGTGACCTTCTGGGGCAGCCAGCCAGAGCCTTGGGCTAACCCCCACCCCCTCATCCCCCGCCCCCGCACGTTGCTGGTCCAGCCTCTGACTCCTGGGCAGGAGGGAGCCTGCAGGAGAAGGGCAGATTCCGGGGGAGTCTGTTCCTTTAAGAGCTGGGAGGTCCCGTTTCCCCCGGAGGCTGGCAGGGGAAGCCTGCTCCAGTTTCTAACCCCCGACAACTCCAGGGAAGGCCCACATAATTGATGTTCTGCTGACAGATGCATGAATTATGCACCCAGCTATTGTACAGTCATTAGGGCCTGTTATACTAAGGCAGGCACCCCCTTTGTACTTGAGAATGTGCCCGCGCCTCCCCTCCTCTCAGCCTGAGGATGCCTAGGAAAGAAGAAAGAAGGGGCAGAGGCCTGACTGGATCCTGGGGGAATGGGAGGGTGGGGGGGGGGCTGCTCAGGGTTGGGTTGGGAGGGGCAGAGCGCACCAGGCCTTCTTCCCCGCAGAGCACAGGTCCAATGGCGTGTGAGCTAACGCAGTCTGAGGGTCCCCCCACCTCTCCTGGCCCTGTCCACAGGTTGTTTTCTCTTCCAGACCCACTGAAGCCACACTGCCTGGCTGGGGAACTTCCAAACGTGGAGTTAAACCCCTTGTGGCCTCAGTTTGCTCATCTGTAAGATGGGGGCAGTCACTGCAAGGCTGCAATGCTGAGTCAAAGGATTCATAAGGCCCTTACATCACTTTTATCACTCCACAGCCTTATGCTTATTTATAAGCTGGTTTGGGATTTGGGTTTGAGGCCTGGCGCTGTTATTCCCTGGCTGTGTGACCTCAGACAACTCACTTCCCCTTGCTGAGCCTCCATTTCCTTACGTCTAAAATGGAGATGAGAGTAAGTGAGCACTTGCCACACAACAGCCACTTAATAAATATTATGTTAGTAAGTTATTATTCGGGTAATTTATCGTCACCCCCACCCCCACCCAGACTGGTTGCCTCTGGTAGGTCTGTGGACCCCAGCACCTGTGGCCAAGGTGGTGGGCATCCTATAAACAGCCTTGAACCCAAATGAATAGTGTTGATCTGGTCTCTGGGATGGGCCCCAGGGGTAGGGGACCAGCCAGCACCCTGAGTCCTCCAGGCCCAGCTCAAACCCCCGACCAGGCCTCTGCGTTTCCAGCCTTACTTTCCTGGGATCTGAGCCCGATCGGGTGTGGGCAGGACTCCAGGAACCCAGGGAGCAGAGGCAGGAGCCGGGACCAGGGATTGGAGGCTGTCCCCAGATTCCTTCCCAGTGAGGAGGTTCTGCATCCTGGACCCACCTGTCTACTCCAAACGGGGGAGGGGGCTTTGGGCGTCCAAAGGAGTCCAAGTGGGAGTCCCCTGGGTGGGAGTCAGGGGTGCCGGAGCCAGGCCCTCCTCAGCCTAACTGTCGGCTCCCATGGTGGCTCACAGGATGTCCACCTTTGGCTCCAGCAGTAAACACACACTATTCATCATTTCCTCCGCACACTCCCTGCTCTTCCAGGAATGTGCACAAGGCACAGAACGTCCGTGCAGAAAAGGACCCAGGCTCCTCTCTGGAAAGACGGGGAGACTCAAGCAGAGAAGAGAAGGCACTTGCCCACGGTCACACAGCCCCCTGCAGTCAGGTCTGTACAGCGACACTGGAAGCTCCGGCAGGCTGAGAGCTGACCTAATGTTAAGGGCTTGCAAACTGCTTTTCAGACACATGCGTGCTCATAGCGGCATTGTTCATAATAGCCAAGAAGTGAAATCAAATGTCCGTCACCTGACGTCTGGATAAACTGTGGCACAGCCACAGCATGGAACATTCTTCATCCGCAATAAGGAATGAGCACTGATACCTGCTACAACGTGGGGGAACCTTGAGAACGTTATGCTAAGTGAAAGAAGACACACGTGAAAGGCCACAGATTGTGTGACTCCATTTACATGAAATGTCCAGATAAGGGAAATCTATAGAGACAGAAAGAAGGTCAGTGGTTGCCAGGGTGAGGATAGGGACGAACAGTCAACGGGTATGAGGGATCTCACTGGGATGATGAAAACGTGCTAAAACTGATTTAAGGCGATGGCTATGCAACTTGGAAAATTTACTAAAAAGTCATTGAATTGCACGTCGGAAATGGGTGTATTGCATGATATGTACAATAAGCCTCAATAAAGTATATAAAAATTTGCTGAGCCAGCCCTGATGGCCTTGTGGTTAACGTTTGGTGCTCTCACTGCTTTGGCGGCCCGGGTTCGGTTCCTGGTTGCAGAACCACACCACCTGTCTAACCACACTACCCATCTGTCAGTAGCCATGCTGTGGTGGCAGCTCACACAGAAGAACTACAAGGACTTAAACCAGGATTTACAACCACGTACTGGTGCTTTGGGGAGAAGGAAAAACAAAAAAACCCCAGAAAACAAACAAAAAAAGAAGAAGATTGGCAACAGATGTTAGCTCAGGGTGAATCCTTCCCTGACAAAAAAAAAAAAAAAAAAAAACACAACAAAAACCTTGCTTTCCACAAAGAGTATCCCATTTCTTCCAATGCTCACAGCCATGTTGATGGTCACAGGAGAGAAGCAGAACTCCAAGCAAGCCACGGCCTGCTCTAGACCCTGCGACGGCTCCCCATGCTCACAGATAAAGTCCCAATTCCTTTGCATTTAGTTGGCAAGTGTTTATTGAGCACTTACTAAGCACTATGCTAGTTGCTGGGGATGCAGCATGGATAAGAAAGAATTTCCCTGGCCTCAAGGAGCTGGTAGGGAGAGGCAGACAAAAAAAACCCATAAACCAATAAAGGAGCAAGATGATATCAGATAGTGTTAATGTGCAACATGATACTGAGAAAACCAAACCAGGCAGCTCAGCCGAGAAGCACTGGGGGTGTCCACATGAGGTTGGGTGGTCAGGACAGGCCTCTCTCAGGAAGTGCCCTGGTTGCTGAGACTTGAGGATGAGGAGTGTGTCATTCGAAGATCTGAGAATTCCAGGCAGAAGGCACAGCATGTGCAAAGGCCCTGAGGTGGGAATGAACTTGGCATATCAAGCCACAGAAAGAAGCTCAGTGTGGGTGGGGCTGAGTGAGCAAGGGAGAGAGTGGGAGGAGAGGAGGTCCCAGAGGCAGGAGGGCCTGACAAAGCATGATAAAGAGATTCGGGTTTTATATCAAGACTGCCTTTCTTCTCTCTCTCCAGACCATGTCCCACATTTCCTACTGCATATGCCACACTGATTCCTGGCAAAACCACTTACAGTTCCCAAGCCATTTGGCCAGGGTCCTCATACGTCCAGACCCTCGCCCATGCTGTTCCCTCTGCCTGGAATGCCCTTCCTTCCCCCTTCTGCTGATTCCTACTGCCCGTTCAGGCTGCAGCTCAGAGACCACTTGCTCCAGTGAGCCCTCTCTGACCCCCACGTCTGGGTTGGGTACGTCCATCCTCTGGACCCCCACTGCCCTTGACTTCCTCCCATCACAGCACCCGTCTTGCTGGGCTGGAATTTTCTCCTCTGGGTCTGGCAATAGAATGTCGGCTCCACAAGAGCCCAGGCGAGGTCTGTGTCGCACTGCCGTATCCCCAGCTCCTGAAACCGTGCTGGGCACAGAGTAGGTGCTCCCTACAGTTGATAAATTAATGAACAAGAGAATGAATGAAACGGGGGCTCAGAGAATGAAGTGACTTTTCCAGGACCACACAGCTTGTAAGCGGTAGATCTGGGACTCAGGTCTGTACGTCAACTCAAGATGTTTTCAAGGACGTAGAAGGAGGCGGCTTCTGCACCATCAAACCTTTCACTCCTTTTATGGCGCTTCCGCTTCCCCCAGCTTTAAGGGAGGATTAGGCCGGGCAGTTTTAATTAGAAGGGTCACTGGTGCAGATCCGATTAAGGGGATTGGGAGCAGGCTGACAGTTTCCCCCTCCCCTCCAGGTGGGGTCCCCTAGGGAGGTTGGTGAAATTGAGTCAGGAGCCTGCAGGGGGCACTCCTGGGCACAAAGGGACAGGAATCCAGGGACCCTGTGCTTGGACAGCAAAGCACGAGGGCAGAGGCCTTGGGGCTTCACCATGAGAGGGCAACCGAGTCACAGAGGTGGAAATGGGGCACAGCGGCCTTGCTGGGGGTGTCATAGCCATTATAAACCAGACATCTTGGGACTGAGAAATTTACTTTTACTCATGTGCCCAAGTTTCAACGTTGGGAGATTTCACATAAAAATCCAGATTTTCAGATTCCCTTGGAAAATCAGATGATGTGTCTACAGTCAACCTGTATTCCCGATGGCAACTGCTGGCTGGAGCTGAGGAGCAGCCGCCCCCTTAGACAGGGCTCGGGGTCCCCTGTTGCCACAGGCCCCTTCACTCCTTTCCTTTCTGCCAGGTCTCTGTGGGCGTTGGGTTTGAGTCCTGGACCCACTGATGCAACACGGAAGACAGGAACGGCTCACTGACCTGCTACCGTCTAGGAAGAACTTTCCAGACAAGATCTGCTTCTACTTGCACAAGCCAGGAACCTAGGGGGGTCACACTTGCCACACCCCACCCCATCCTTTGCCCCCATATCCAACCCATCACCAAGTCTTGTCGATTCCGGCTCACAAACATCTTTGGATCCACTCCATTCTCTCCACCTGCAAGACGCTATCCTCGCCCAAGCCACCATCACCTCCCATCGGACCAGTACAAATAGACTTCTTTCTTGTCTCCCAAAGCCACTCTGGCCCACTGTGGCAGAGACCACTTGTCCTCAATATCTGTTCTTCCCTTCTTCCATTGTCATAGAATTTTATGACTACAGAATAAAGACTACATTTCCCAGCTTCCCTTGCAGTTAGATGTGGCCATGTGACTAAGTCTGGCCAATGGAAGGTGAGCAAAAGTGATGCTTGGCCTTTCTCCTTTTTCTCTTTCTTCCTGCCTAGGAGGCAGGTGTGATGGCTAGAGCTGGAGCAACTATATTGGATCTGAGATGGAAGCTAGTCCCAGCCCTAGACTGGCCCTTTGCTGAAAAAGTTTGCCAGCTCCTGGCCTACCTCATAACATTTATCTTGTTTAAGCCACTGCATTTTGGGTCTTATTGTCACAGGTGCTTAGTCTATACCCTGTCTAACTCTCCAGGCTCATCTTTTTCCACACTCCCCTTTGCTCTCTCATTGCAAGCACATTAGCCTTCCTTTGGTCCCTCGTAGTCTCCATGATTCTTCTTGCCACAGGACCTTTGCACATGCTGTTCCTTAGGCCCTGGAACGCTTTTTCCTTCACTCTGCCTGGTTAACTCTTATTCATCCTTCTTATCTCAGTTCAGACATCACTTCCTCAGGGAAGACATCCCTCACCTCCTTGGCCAGGTCAAGTCCTCAATTGCAGGCTCTCACAGTACCACGTCCTTCTCTTCATAATGCTGTCCACGTTGCAATTTTACAATGATGGCTGCCTCTGTAGAATGTGGGCAACTTGAGGGCAGGGGTTTTCTCTGTCTGATTTTTCTCAATCCTAAATCCTCAGGGCACACAGTCAATACATACTTACAGAGTGAAGGACCTCATTTCATCCTGAAAACGACCTGCAGGGTGTGCCCTCCCCCTCCCCCCATTTTATAATTGGGGAATTGAGGCTCATAAAGACAACACCCAAAGTGACAATTAGGGAAGTGGCAGAGGCAGGGGTAAACCCACGTCTCCTAGACGCTGAAGCTCGTCTTTGTTTTTAACACGTTATCCCGGCACCCTTAACATACGCCCTCACTCAAACCATCTCCCCGAAGTGACCGACACTTCCCAGCCAGCTCTGGGTTGGGCACCCTCTTCCCAAAAGAGGCAATTAAGTTCCCACGAGACTTGCTAAGTGGGAATTCTGGGAGCTGGTGATATTACAACCTCCTACCCATCTGAGGACAATGCGTCTGGTTGGGGGGACTTGACTCTGGCCCCTGCAGAGAGAGGAGATGACGGAGAGAAACGTGGGGCAATGTCCTTCCTGCCTGAATGGCCGCCAATGCCCTGTATTTGCTGAGGGCACGAGGAGCTGAGGAAGGAACTGTCAGTCTTAAAATTGACAAATGGCATCGGTCCATCCCTGCTGCAGAGAGCAGTGCACTGAATAAAAAACAAGGAGCATATTCTTCAAGGCAAATGAAAACAGGATTGAAACAAAAAAACAACCCACTAACTGGGAAAAAATATTTGCAAGTCATATATCTGACAAAGGCTTAATATCCTTAATATATAAAGAACTCTCACAACTCAATCACAAAACATCAAACAACCCAATCAAAAAATGGGCAGGAGACATGAACAGACATTTCTCCAAAGAAGATATACTGATGGCCAATAGGCACATGAAAAGATGCTCATCATCGCCGATCATCAGGGAAATGCAAATCAAAACTACACTAAGATATCACCTTACACCCGTTAGAATGACAAAAATGTCTAAAACTAATAGTAACAAATGTTGGAGAGGTTGTGGAGAAAAAGGAACCCTCATACACTGCTGGTGGGAATGCAAACTGGTGCAGCCACTACGGAAAACAGTATGGAGATTCCTCAAAAAACTAAAAATAGAACTACCATACGATCCAGCCATCCCACTACTGGGTATTTATCCAAAGAGCCTGAAGTCAGCAATCCCAAAAGTCCTGTGCACCCCAATGTTTATTGCAGCACTGTTTACAATAGCCAAGATGTGGAAGCAACCTAAGTGCCCAGCAACAGACGAATGGATAAAGAAGATGTGGTACATATATACAATGGAATACTACTCAGCTGCAAAACAGAACAAAATCATTCCATTTGCAATAACATGGATGGACCTTGAGAGAATTATGTTAAGTGAAATAAGCCAGCAAGAGAAAGATAATCTGTGCATGACTCCACTCGTATGAGGAATTTAAAACTATGGACCAAGAACAGTTTAGTGGATACCAGGGGAAAGGTGGGGTGGGGGGTGGGCACAAAGGGTGAAGTGGTGCACCTACAACATGACTGACAAACATTAATGTACAACTGAAATTTCACAAGATTGTAACTTATCAATAACTCAATAAAAAAGAAAAAAAAAAAAAAAACAAGGAGCATAGATGTCAGGCAAGGACAATGTCCACAGTTTCTGCTGGGCCACAAACCTGTCCCCTTGCCCTCTGAGTCTGGCAGGATGGGGAGTAGGGAGGGTGCTCTCTGAGAGCTTGGCCAAGATGGCTGGGGTTGCTAAAGGAAGCTAAGGATGTTAGTCTGGATGCTGGGATTGGGTACCACTCTGGCTAATGTTAGAATGACGGTCCTGTGAGTGGTCATTCTTGACAGTAGCCAGATTTGCTGGTTAATCTCCAATATATGTTTAGAAAGAGGCATTTGGGTGGCTTAAAAATAAACCTTTGTCACATAGCATTTTAGTCTCTGTGGAGATCATACTGAGGTGAAATGGATGCGTGGGTGGTTGAGGGACCCACTTTCTAATTCTAGCTGGGCCTCCTTGGGCAAATGTCTTTAATCTCTGGGTTTTTTCATGCAACATCCACTGAGAGTCTGTTGAGTCTCCAGCGCAGTTCCCTTCCAAGTGGTGACTCAGGGATCAGTGGCTCCATCCTCTCCATGCGTGGCCTCCGTTCTTGCCAAGGCAGGGGAAGGCACGGCACGGAGAACTCACACTTCGTGCCCAGGAGTGGCGCACGTCATTCCTCCTCTGCCTCCCTCGTGGGGATGCGGGAAGTGTTTTGAAAGCTCTACGATGCTTCACTCAGGCGAAGGAGATGGTCTCCAGTGTGGGTGTGGCACGATATGGTGCGCTGGGTGCAGAAAGACCTTACCAGCATTGATCAGTTCTAGAGATCTGCTCAACGACACTGCACTGGAGTCAACAATACCGTATCGTACACCAAAAATTGGGTTAAGACGGTAGATCTCATCTTGTGTTCTTACCACCATAAAATAAAGACAAATTAAAAACTGGGGTAGATTTTTTAAAAATAAAAAGCATTTGAGACAGACAAAAAAAGAAAGAAATTAGTGGCATTTCTGCTTTTTAACGTTAAAAAAAGTAAGAAATCCAGTTTTGCTGACTTCTAGCCTGTGGACCAACATCAGCGTCCTGTGCACTGCGTGTGGGACGCCGTGGGGGACGGAGACGTGCCCCGGAGGAAGATGAGGGTGTCTCGGCTCGGCGGGCTGGCAAAGGAGCCTTCACATTTTTTATCACAGCAGTGCAGTGTCTGTGAGCCTGGGGTGGAAGAAACTTCTAGCCCTCACTCCCGTCCAGTTCTTGCCTTCTTCCTGGACACACGGAGCCCTCTATTTCCTCTACACAGGACGTGTGACTAGCTGTGGCCAAGGGGCTGTGCGCGGAGCTGTCCCTTTGGGCTGAGCCATTGAAGAGTGGATGGGAGTTCACACCCCCTCCTCTCCCTCAGCAAGAACGGAGGTCTCATGTTGAGACGATGGAGCTACTGGATGATGGAGTCACCACATGCAAGAGCGCTGTGCTGGCTTGTTTCTGGATCCTTAGTGGAAATTACCCGTGGGAGAAATAAACTGGGATGTGAAAAGTCACAGATTGTGTGCATGCCACTGCAGCACACTCTAGCGTATTCCGAATCCTTCATCAGGCCGAGTTGGAGAGCAAATCCTGTTCTCTGGTTTCAACCAAATGCATCGTTGCAGACAAAGGCAAATGGCTTACGAGGGTCCCTACAAAGAAACAACAGCTCAGAGCGGGTATCAGGGACGCCAGCTCAGGCGAACAGCAAGACAATTGCTAAACCGACGCTCCTCCTTCTGACAGGAGCCTTTCAACAGTGACAACACGAGGTTAAAAACACTGATGATCTCGCCAGCTGACAAGAAGTAGACCCCCCAAAAGGTCAAAATCATCAGAAACACTCTTTGTCATGTGGATTTTCACCCACACTTTTTACAGTAAAAGAGAGTAAAACACTTGTTCCGTTCCTCAAACACAGGAAGAAGGCAGAATAAATGAATTAAAAAATGAAAGAATGAACCAGATCCAGCGGGAGGGAGGCATTAGAACGTGTTGCTTAAGGACCCAGACCTGCATTCTAATCCCAGCTTCCCAGTTTTCTAGCTGTGAGACCTTGGACAAATTACTCACCCTCTCTGAGCCTCAATTTCCCCATCTGTGCGATGAGGATTGCCAGGGTCCCCACCTCATCAAGGATTCAAGGAGGAAATGCACATGGTACCTGGCACACTGAAAGGATCCGGTGAAAGTCAGCTGCCCATTTGTTTTAGAGCTGGGAGCAAGACTTCAGTCCGATATAAGACGGTCCTAACGGTGGGAGCGGTTACAACGAGCTGTTATTATTCACCGGACGGGGTCGGAGAGAAGGGCGGAGTCAGCGAGACCTGGGTTCAAATCTCGCCCCTGCACAGTGTTCCCTGTGTATGTCTCACACAGCTGCGTACATTTACACAGGGAACTTCACCTCTCTGAGCCTCAGTTTCCTCATCTGTAAAGAGGAAATAATAATACCCACATGGGCAGGTTTTTATAAGGATTCATCTCATTCATTCATTCATTCATTCAGTGATGTGCCAGGTGCCATGTTAGGCTCTGGGGGTACAGCCATGACCCAACCAGGCAGAAACGCCAGCTTGTGCGAGCTGACTGTTCCGTAGAGGGAAGGGATGCACAGGGAACAATAACAAGTCAACAGGATCATTTCGGGTGATGAAAACTGCTATGAAAAAATGAAGCAGGTCAGTGGGAAAGAGAATGACCACGTGACGGGTTTATTTAGCTCAGGCGGCCACAGTGGGCTTCTCTGTGGGGGTGACATTTGAGCTGAGACCTGAGTGATAAGGAGGAGCTGGCCATTGACCATTAGTAGGAAAGCATCCCAGGCAGAGGGAACAGCAAGTGCAAAGGCCCTGAGGTGGGAATGTGTTGGGCCAGCGTGGTTGAAGTAGGGGGAGGGAAGGGAGAGTAAGGGGAGATGAGCGGAGAGAGGCAACGGGGCAGAAGTCGGGGGTCTCCAGGACACACACACTGAGTGCAGAACCTGCTATGGTTTGATTAACATCATCAGCAGCAGTCTCCTCTGACTCCCTCTTCATGCCCCACGAAGGACCTGCTTTGGGAAATAACGACAATCTTTCTGATGTCCCACAAGAGTCCCTCAGATATTCGGCTGTCCCCCCCTGAAATCACTCAGGGCAGCAAAACACCAGCTCCTTGGTCCGATCGTTGAAGGCAGGGCTGACTCATTAAAGTGCCTGGGATCCTTTGCACTAATCGCCTAGGAAAGAAACGAGAAGGTGGCCAGGAACTCGGCCTGGAATCCTGAGCTTCGGCTCCATGCCTCTTGGGGCCTCTCCCTGTCCCCTCCCATTCTCTCAGTTCTTGGGGCTTGAGTTCCCCACGTGCCTGGGGCCACTTTGAGGAAAGCCACGTGTGCCAGAGACTGTGAGGTACCATTTTCTCCTCTCTCTCATTAACAGCATCCTGACTTTCAATGGGCTAACACGCCTTCTCAGCTTAAAGACCACATTTCCCAGCCTTCTCTGCAGATAGATGGGGTTATGTGTTGGGATCTGGGCAATAAGATGTAAGTGGAAGTGTTGTGTCAGACTTCTAGAAATCTCTTTAACACAGGGAAGGCTGCCTTCTCTTTCTAGATCTTCCTCCATCCTGCTGCTAGGGATGATCATGTGATGGCTGGAACTCTAGCAGCTATTTAGAGCCATGAGGCTGAAAGTCACACTCAGGAAAGGCAGAGTAGAAAGGTGGAACGAGCCTGGGACAATGACAACGTTGTAGAGCTACCATTCCAGTCCTGGACCATGTACATCTGGATTGATGAGAGAAACGCCTCTGGGTCTCTTCTCTCGCTCAGCCTCTCTCTGTTACAGCCTCCAGGCCTAGATCCTAATCATCATGGCAGTGGTTAGCGTAGTAATACCTCAGTATATAGAGTATTACTTACACGTTCCCACATGTCCAACTATACTCGGAGTCAGGCAAAATCTCTCTCCCCTGCCGTAAAGTCCCAGTGCAGAGGCCGCTCCACCTGTCATGATGGTCCTGAATAAGGTCTGCCTCGCCATCTTTACAAGTGTTGACGAATGTTTTTATCTTCAACACTTTCCTTCTCTGGAGCCTCTGCAGCCTCTCATTTTCCTGTGATAAAGGGCAGTCACCGAGCCCTCGGCGCCTTCTCACTTGCTGATCCCTGGGCCTCGGATCCCTTTCCCGCCCCCTCGCCCACACAGGGTCTGCTCTCTCGCTTCTCTCAGGACTCCGCAGAATGTCACCTCCTCAGAGAAGCCTTTTCGACGTTGCCCGGACTGAAGCTGGCGCCCCTCTGCTGTGTTACTCAACACTTTCACTGCCTGGCATCACTGCCTTTTTAAGGCAGAAACTAGGTTACGCCACTCCCTTCCGTAAAGCCCTCCCACGGCTCCCTAGTGTGCTCAGAATGAGGTTCAAACTCTTCTGGGACCTGCAAGGCTCTGCCCGATGTAGGCCGTGTCAGCTCTCAGATCTCTCCTCCTCTGCTCTCTCCCACATGATCACTCTTCTCTAGCCACGCTGGCCATTTATCTGCTCCTCAACAGGCTGAAATCATTCCTGCCTCAGGTCCTTTGCACTTGCTGTTCTCTCTGCCTGAAATGCCCTCCCTCCAGATTCCTCCCTGGTCACTCATTCTTGCCGTGATGTTTTACCTTCTTGGTGATTTGCCACAATCTGTAGTCATCTTGTTTATTCATTTGTTCCCTCATTTATTTTCTGCTTCCCCACCAACCCAGGTCAGCACTAGGAGGGCAGGCACTGTGTCTGTCTTACAAGGCTGCATCCCCACTGCCCAGAGCCTGGCACCGAGGTGGCACTCAGCAAATACTAGTACATTCAACGAATGAACAGACAGGTGAATGGATGGTTGGTGGGATGGATGGATGGGTTTAGAAGCCCTGGCCCCAACCGGACGACCCCAAATGCCATGTTTATTGAGTCCTTGCCCTGTGGGAGGCCCTACGGGGAAGTGCAAGCTTGAGGCAGCCTCTGAACACCTAATAATAATGACAGCTAATATTTATTGATTACTCACCACGCCAGGCACGGCGCCCCTCGCTTTCCGTGGCCAGTCTCATTTACTCCTCACGTCAGCCCGAAGAAGTAACTCACTCATAATCCCTTTTCTGCAGTTGGGAAACTGAGGCACAGAAAGGTGAGGCCCCGTGGAGGAGGACTCTCCCAGGCTGGGCTTGAAGGCTCCAGATGGATTCTGCGGGCAGAGCCCACAGCACGTGCCAAGGCTTGGAAGTGAGCAACAACACGCAGCCCAGTGTGGCTGGGGCAGGGGTGCAGAGAGAGAGGCCGCCTCTGAGCACCCGCTTCGTGCCGCGTCCGCGGCATTCACTCACCACCGCCCCGGAAGGAGGGTCCTCCATCACCTCCATTTGTCAGAGGACCAACCTGAGGCCTGGAGCAGAGAAGGAACCGCCCAGAGTCACCGGCAGGGTTAGGGCTGACCGTGGGCTGCCCGGCTCCGGGGTGGGCACGCCGCGCGGAGGGATATTTAGGGGCGGGAGGGAGAGGCGAAGGCGAGGCCCCCCGAGCGTGGATAAGAACTAGGCACAGCGTCTTCTCCCATTTCATCCTCGCGAGCACCCAGGAGCTGGGCGCTATTGTCCGTTTTTGGACTGCTCAGAGTTCTTTCGGAGAACCAGCCCTCTTCCACTGCACCCTCACGTTTTGAGCGCAGTCGACCCCTTCCCCAGCTCCGGGGGTAAGAGTGAGACCCAAGCTCACCAATCAGGAAAATCCGTCTTCCTGGCCATAGTGATCGGTGTAGTAGTGTGGACATGACTCAAACTGGCCCATCAAGTTTTGTCCTGGGACTTTTTCTGGAACGACTGGGAAGGAAGGGTTCTCTCTCATCAGGGCTGCTGAGCCCTCGTCAGGCTGTCATCAGGATGTCAACCTGCAGGGGCCAGAGAGTAATCTTTGGCCCTCTGGAGAGAGAATATAGCCAACGCGGAGGGACGCCGTGCCAAGAGACAAAGGCGGGTTTCTGATGACACTATTTGAGCACCTGGATACAGCCATTCTTGAAGCCAGTGTCTCCGGACTTTGCAACAACATGAACTGATCAATGCCCTTTTTTGATTAGGCCAGTTTGGGTTGGGTTTCTGACTCTTGCAAATAAAAAGTGACCTGGCTAAGAAAAGTCTCCTCTTCACTGAGCAACTAAGATTCCTAAGGTGAAATGATTTGCTCAGGATCACACAGCCAGGAAGTAGCTGAATCACACTGAGATATCGCATAGCAGGTGCCTGGCATCCACTATGTCCTCAACAAAGGCCAGTTCCCTTCCTCACGGATCAAGAGACGGTGGAGCAGACGACCAGAAGAGATACACCACGTGGGAGCCCCCTGAGCTCTACTGCTGGTCGGATTCTGGAACCCTCCGTGCTGCAGCGGGTCTGGCAGGAGCAGGAAGCAAGGCCCAGGAGGCGGCAAACAGTGAGCCAGCTGCCAGGATGTCAGCGTCTGAACAAAACTCCTGAGGCTTCCGCTCCAGCCAAAAAATGCCATCTGAGGGTCCTGGCTGCAACCGAGGGTTTCCAGGGAAGGGCCCGAGGTCCGGGCACGTCTTAGAGATTTAAACTTAGTAGGAACTTGCGCAGAGAAGGGTTTCAGTGCTGCTAAGGATTCTGCAGTCCTTTGAGCTTTCCAGCACTCCTTCATGTTGGAGCCCGATGGAGGAACGGTGTAGCCTGCAAACTTGGACGCAGGACTCGCATCAGGTTGCACTCCTGGTTCTTGCCAGCTGGGTGACTGCTGGTACATTACTTAACCTCTCTGAGGCTTGGTTTCCCCTTGTGTGAAATGGGCAGATTTGGCAGGAGAAATCAGACAAAGCAAGTAGAAGCTCTTCGGGCAGAGTTTGGAACGTCTGGCTTCTGGGCTGCGCAGGTGAGCTCTCCGTACGGCTGAGCCCTGGCGTGGAGAATCGTGTCATCGCTCTGAGCCTCAGTTTTCTCCTCTATAAAATGGGGGTCAGAACAGTCCCCACTGCACAGGTGTTGGTGAGGTTGTGGTGAAATCATGGGGGGAAAATACATACCCCAGGGCCTGCCACTGGGTGCCCATGAAGGGCCGTGACAAGCGTGAACCGAGGCCGCCCTGCCAGCTGGGGGCCTCCACCTACCTGTGGGCGGGTTGTTTTGGCCCACGTGGTAAATTATTCATCAACATTTATCTCCCCTACACATCCAGATTTCCAGCTTCCTCCCCAAAAGTCTGAACTACCCCGGGCCGGCGTTTCTCTGCGGCACCCCCGGCGGGAGCCGTGCGCCGACCAGGCCAGGCCTGCGCCTTTAAAGTCCTGCGTGCGGCCCGCACAAGCTGTTTGTGAGGCTGCTTGGCCTCTGCAGGATCTCGGTTCGTCAGCCGGGGAATAAATCATTAGTGGTACGGCCAGCGACGAGGGTGAGGATTAAACAGCGCCAGGGAGCCAGCCCTGGGCTCCCGAGGGCACGCGGCTCCCCAGGCTGCTCTGCATCAGGGCTGGCAGCCCTGCCCGCTCCGGTCTCACCCAGCCCTGTTCTGGCCCGCTCCTCCCTGTCTGCAGAGAAGCCACGTCGTTGCTTGCTCGGAGCCCCCGGCTGCGTTTCCTCCCTGTCTCTCCCGCTCCCACCCCCCCCCGAAGCCCTTCCTGTTCTCCACCACCCCCTCCGCCAATGAAACAGAGATGGGATAAAAAACAATAGGGTGGGGAGGGGAGACGACTTCAGCTCGAGCGGCCTGGGAGGGCCCCCCTGAGGAGGCCTCATCTGAGTGGGCATCTGAGGGATGCACAGGAGCCGGGCATGGGAAGGTCCGGGGACAGGGTGTTCCAGGAGGAGCTAACAATAAGTGCAAAGGCCCTGAGGCAGAGAAGAGATTGACATTAAGAGGAAGAGAAAGGATAGCAGTGACCCAGAGCTGGGAGGAAGGCAAGGGGTGTCAGAGATGAGGCTGAAGAGAGAAATGAGAAAGGCCTTAAAGACCTGATAAGACGTTTTTATTCTGAGAAACACAGGAGCCCCAGAGGGCTTCTCAGCAGGCCAGAGACACGGCCTAACATAGGATTTAAGAGCCTGCACTGCATTTGGTAACAGCCTGCAGGGGGACTGGAACAGAAGCAGGAATCTAAGTGAGGAGGCTGGCAGGTGTCCAAGCGAGCGACGGCAGCTGTCGAGAAGAGAGAAGACAGATTCAAGGCATATTTGGGAAGTGAAACTAACCAAACTGCTGTTGGCTCAGATGTGTGGGGTGAGGGAAAGAAGAGTCAAGGAGGAATCCCACGTTCTGTTCTGAGCACACAGGAGGATGGTGGTGGCATTTCCTTGGGAGGACTGGGAGGAACACGCTGGAAAGGCCAGAGGAGCACCTGGGGCCAGATTGTGACAGCTGTGAATGCTGGCAGAGGCATCTGGATGAGACACTGCAGGCAATGGGGAGCTATGGAAGGCTTTTGAGCAATAGCAGTATATTCATTCAGTCATTCAACAAACGTTTACAGGGCGAGGTGGTCCACACTCTGCTTTCTAACAGAGAGCTCCAGCAAAGCTCCCCAGACCAGCCATGCCAGGTAGAAAGTGTGGGGCTCCACGGCTGGGACACAGTAGGCATTCAAAACACGGTAATAGAAATGCACAGAAAATATAGCCACCCTGCTGCCATCCTGGCCCAGGGTCTGGTGGGTCTTGAGGCTTTCCCAGGGCAGGAGGGGCCTGAAGCAGGGGGACAGAGAGGTGGCCAGTGACCCACCCTCCTGGGCCGCTGTCTTGGGCCTGGACAGGAGAGGTGTGGTGTCTCCACTAATCCCAGCTAAGCAGCTGGATGTGTAATCCGAGGCCCGAGCGACCTGCCGGCTTTAGCCTGACCTTGGCTGGGACGACCCCAGTCAAGGTGGACGCCCGGCCCGCCAAGGCCCCTGAGAGATGAGACCCTCCACACGGCCAGGGACGGAGACCAAAGGGAACCCTTCTCTGAGGGCAGGGGTGGCAAGCTCACCCAGCCCCCCTCCCATGTCAATTTGGAGAGGGCATCTCTGCGCCCCTGCCCCACTCCTGCATCTCTGTCCCAGAGTCCTCCCCGTCGGGGACACTGCTGAACAGAAACACTGTCAGGGAAGAAAAGGGGGATTCATTCATTCAGTCATTCGGCAAACATTTATGGAGCCCAAACTATGTCCCAGGCCCTGTTCTAGACACTCGGGACACAGCAGTGACCAAGACACACCTTGTCTTCAGGTCACTGACATTTGGGTGGGGGACGCAGGCGTTAAAAGAGGAAACAGAAATTAACAAGGTCGCTAACGAAGACAAGAAAACGGGCTAATGGGATAGAGAGGGACTGACTGTGGGGGTAACCGCCAGCTATGGTGGTCACGGAGGGCTTCTCTGAGGAGGTGACATCTGAGCAGAGACCTGAAAGAGGAAGACACAGCAGTCTGAAGATCTGAGGGAGGAGGGTCAGGCAGAGGGACAAGATTTCCATCCTCACACATCGTACGAGTTGGCCCCCCTACCTCCATTTGTCGAGCACGTGCCACGTGCCAGGCCCTGTTCTAAGCATCAAGTTGTTTAATGCAGCCATGTGTCGCTTAACGATGGGGATACGTTCTGAGAAAGGCGTTGTTAGAGGATTTCGTCGTTGTGTGAACATCACAGACAGCAGTTACGCAAACCTCGATGGCGGGGCCTGCGACACACCCAGGCTAGATGGGACCACCGTCCTATACGCGGTCCATCATTGACCAGAACATCGTTATGCAGCGCATGACTGTACCCAGAACAATCCATAGTTGCTGTCCCATCTTACAGATGAGGAAACTGAGCCACAGAGAAGCTAAGTACTTTGCCCAAGGTCACACAGCTAGCAAGTAGCAGAGCTGAGACTTGAACCCAGGTCTGCTCTATCCTCCAACTTCTTTGGGTTGTTCCTTATCCTCAAAGCACAGGGAGGAGAAAAATTAACTGTTGAGCACCAACCAAGTACCAGGCGGTTTGACCTCTGTCACCTTTACCCGGCTCTAGCTCTGAAGGCCACCTACCAGTCCCCTGCCATGCATATCTCTTTCCTCCTCTGTCACCACCCTGCCCACCTCCACCTCCAGGAGTGGCCCTGTGACCCAGGCTGGTCCAGTGAGCATACGCCAACCTTGCTAGCCACAGTGATTGGCTGAGGGATGAGCATGACACATGATGGGCCAATGAGAGCGAATCCTGGGACTCTGGCTGTAATTACCTGGGAGGAGGCGCTCTCTTTGGAGGGGACTGTCTAGCTGGGAGATGGGGATCCCGGAAGCCTGAGAGCTTGTGTGAGAGTGAAGCTCACCCGGGGGAAGGCAGAGACGAGAGACGGAGCGACTGAGCCGCAGTGACAAGTCCTGACGCTATGGTTCCAGGGCCTGCGTCTCTGGGCCAGAAGTCAGAGCTACCTCTGGACTTCCCAGCCGCATGAGCCAATAAATCACCCTTCCCTTGCTTTTCTAGCTTAAGCCAGTTCCACTTGGATTTCTGTCACTTGCAACTGAAATCAGAACATTTTTTTCCGCTTAGAATGCCCTCCCTTTTCTTCTCTCCTGCTACCAACGGTATTATTCTTACCGCCACCGTGAATATAACCGTCACTGCCATGACCAATACAATTAGTGCTTTCGCTAATACTTCTAGCACCACTGCCAGTAACAGCAGCAGCATCGCCGCCGTGAACATAATGACTGCCGGGGCCGTGACCGCTCCTACGACTGATCCTGGTGCTATTACTCTTACTTCTATTAATGTCACACTCTCCATCTGTAAATTTCTCCCCCGTTTACAAAGCACTTTCACGATCCAGGCTGGGTATTGTTAGTTCCATTGCAGAGGCAAGGAAAAGGAGGTTTGTGAAGGTGATGGAATCTGCTTACAGCCATAGGTGATGCTACTCAGACTTTCATTCATTCAGTCATTCATTCATTCACTCCCTCACCTACTCATTCAGTTATTGAAGGGATGCCATTGGCTGCCTTCTGTGGGAGGATCGGCTCCACTCGGGACGCTGGGATGCAGCAGTGAACACAGGCCTGCCTCCTGCCCTCACTGAGCTGCCAGTCGGGTGGGCTCCAGGACATTCCAAGGAGCCTGTCACAGGCCACATGGGAAGCCTGGCCAGGGTCATTCCCTCCTCCCCAGCGTTCTGAGACTATCCTGGAGGAGCCCAGTTTGTAGGCAGAAGGCAAGGACTGCTGTGGATTTTCCCTCTTCCCTGAGCTGCCTTCGGCCATGGACTCAGCCTCTGAACCTAACCCCCTGCGCACGTGTGGGGTGGCAGTGGGGGAAGGGGTCCTGACTTGACTTCTCTGTCTCTGCACACTGCCTAGCATGGGGCTGGGCACACAGCAGGAACTCAGTAAATGCTTATGAATGGACTGTTTCTCAGAGGCGGAGCTAGGTCTCCTTCCTTCCGTCTTTCCATCCATCCACCGAACTTTCCATCCATCCATTTATCTAACATCCATCCAATTCCTTCCTTTCACCTATCCTCCATTCTTGCATTCACCATCCATCCATCCATCCATTCATGCGTCCATCCACTCGTCCATCTTCCTCCCTCTCTCTCTCCTTCCTCCCTCCCATCCATCCATCCATCCACACAACTTTCCATCTGTCCATTCTTCCACTTTCCTTCTCTCTTTCCTTCTCTTCCCTTCCTCCCTTCATTCTTTCCTCCTTGCACTCATTCCCTGTATTTTAATTCATCCATCTTCCATCCACTTATCCAGCATCCAACATCCTTTAGTCTTCTATCACCATCCATCCATTCATCCTTTCGTCTCTCCCTCCATTTCCTGTATTTGTCTTTATTTCCATCTTTCTTTTAATCAATTATTTATTCATCACTCGAGCATGACAGGCCCTGTGTCAGCTGCCATGGATAAAGTGCCCACCACTTGATCCCTTTCTCAGAGAGAGCACGTTGGAACCAGACCAGCGGCTGCTCAGGACCAGGTCGCCTTTCCCTGTCCCTATAGTCTGTCCCCCGGGCCCTGTAAAGGACCCCAGCTCTCATCCAGGCATTTTTCTCCTGCCTGTGTTTGGAATCGTCTCTAAAGTTCTAGCCCACAGACCAGGCGGGAACTACAAACACAACCACTTTCTCCAGCTGTTCCTGGAGCTGTTCTCAACGCCCGCCTTCAGAGAACGCAGCCCTGGGCGGGACCCAATTGCTGCACAGCTCTGTGCAAAAACAGCATGGCACTGCTTGAGCACCTACTGTGTACTGGCATAAGGCGGGTATGAGAAAAAGATGACCCAAAGTTTCTGGGCCCAGGCCCCTTCCTGGTTCAACCCTCCCCTTTCATCCATTCTGGGCTAGGAGGCTGGGAAACAGCCCAGGGAGGACAGTGACTGACCAAGGTGGCCAGGCCAGTCTGTGGCAGAACCGGGACTGGGTTTGGGGTCCCCTGACCGGGCGCACTGTCCCTTCCCTGACTGTCTCCCAGCGCCCCAAGTCCTCCTTGGGCAGCGAAGGACGAATCCAGCCTCCAGTTTTCCCTCCTGCTCTGCTTCTCCCCAGGCTCCCTCCCCAGGAGGTACCATCTTCCTGGCTCTTAGCAATCTGAAAGGGAGTGTTCGAGGCTGAACAAACAAACGAAAGAAAACCCAGATTCCCTCAGCCACTTTTGAGGCACTCTGAATTCCTGCAGGACTTCGTGTCTCCCCTGACAGCCCACCCCAAGCCTGTGCTTCCTTCTAAGACTCTTCCTTCCCGGTTCCTGAGGAGCGCTCTCTCCCTCCCGCTTACAGCCAGCCAGATTGAAATCTCGCCATCCACGGGGTGGGGGGCCAGGTAGGGGGGTGGGGCAGCGCTGACAACCGCAGCTGGATGTAAAATTCCAGGAGGGGCCCTAGGGCCACCGCTTACCAGCTCCAGGAGGGAACAGAGACAGCCCAAGGGTGGCCTAATTTTCCAATTTCTCAAGAGAAACAAACAAAATCTTTTGTGTGTGCGTGAAATCTCCAAAATCGTTAATGCTTGCAACAAATAAAAATATGTAAATACAGTTCCGTTCGAACAATACACATTAACAGGCTAGATGTGCTTCTCCTCTTTTCACAGTCTCATCTGGTAGCTGGCTCCCTCCTCCCCCACAAATTGCCACCAGAGAGCTGGGCTCCAAGAAGAGCTTCTTGCTTTGAATACAAATAACATAATAAGGACAGCAGCAGCTACCATGAATTGCATATCCAAACACTCAAAGGCTCAAATGACCCCTATGAGATACTGTTATTGGCACTTTACAAATGAAGAAAATGAGAGGCTCAGAGAGGTTAAGGAATTTGCCCAAGGTCACACAGCTAAGTGACAACCTGGATCTGAGCCTAGGTTTGTGTGACTCCAAGAGTGTGATCTAGCCCAGTGGTGGTGGCACCGCCCCCTAGGAGGCATTTTGGAAATGTGAGGCTGGGCAGGCATTTCTGATTGTCACAGTGATGGGATGGGGGTGCTACTGGTGTTCAGGGGGAGCCAGAGATGGGAGATGTCCTGTGATGCACAAACAGTCCTGCATCACAATGTCTTGTCTGGCCCCCAATGCCAATATTGCCCCAGTCCTCTCTCTTCCGCCACAATGGCAGCCATTATTGAGTGCCAGCTGTATGCCAGGGACTTCAGATCCAGCAGCGCATGAGGGAGGTCCTGCTAGTGCCCCCATTTTATAGATGGGAAAACCGCAGCCTTGGGTAGGGAGGTGACTCAACAAAGATTACAGGAAGTGGCAGCAGGGCCGGGACTAGGGTGAAACAATTTAAGGGGGCAAAATTTAAGGGAGTCCCAAAAAACTCAGTCATCACAATAAGTAATATTTTAATGCAATATTTTAGAAAATCAGACTTCATGCTGTGGGGGCCTGGAATTGGCCACCCCAAGATACGTCTCTTTGGCATGAGGATTGTTTGGGGCTGGTTACTTTTAATAAACTGCAGGAGCCCTGAAAAGCAGAGTTTACTTACCCTTTGTTAAGAAACATTTACATGGTAAGGGAAATCTCCATCTGTAAAGGTGTCTCCCGCTCTGTACCTCGAAGAAGGGGGATGACCTTATCACTAGAAACTCTTTGTCAATGCCAAAGGCAAGGACTTCAATCTGCATCTTGTTTACTGTACTTGTGTGGTAACCTCCCAAGATCGGCTCCTCCTCCATCCCCAACATCCTCCTCTGTCTTTAGCTGAAGATGATATTTAAGGTGGGGGCTTCAGCCATTTGGTTGAGTTGCTCAGCTTGTCTGAGCCTCTCCCATGTACACATGTTATAAAGCTGTGTTTAATTTTCTCCTGCTATTCTGTCTCACGCGAATTTAATCCATTTTCTGGCCAGATGAACCCAGAGAGGATAGAGGAAATGTCTTCCTCCCCTACAATGCAAAATATCTGTAATGAGCAAAATATCGAAATCTCATGTAAAGACAGGGTCTGCCATGTTGAGCCCTACTGGAGTCTGAGGGAAAAGGAAAAATCGATAATACTGATGCCAGAGTCCCAGCCCTCGGCAGCGAGTCAGGGTTGGAACCCAAGGCCAACGTGATGGTGCCCTGCGTCTCTGTCACCAGCCTCAGTAAGTGGGGAGTGGGGAGCCCTGTCTTCCCCCCAACCTCGTCAGGCCTCGAGTGCGCCGGGTTAAATTATAGGCCCCAGAGAGCCGTGATTTGTAAAGCTGGAGACAGACAGACGGGCCTCTAATTAGAGCCAGGCAGGTGGGTGGCTGGCTAATACTAAGCTCCGTAATAAGAGCTATATTCTTGAATGTGCTGGCTCGCTCGCACACATCCTGGAGGTCTCTTTGGAAACCTGTTCATAGAAAATAGGGTAAACAGCTATTTCTACCCTGAGAGAAGGAAAATGACTTTGCAGCAGGGCGACTGTAACAAGCGTGGGCAGTTGATCTGGGACAAACCCCAGCCCTGCCACAGACCTGCTGTGTGGCCTTGGGCAAGTTATAGCCCTCTCTGAGCTTCTGTTCCCTCATTTGCAACGTGGGGATGAGGGGCCTGACCCTGTAGGTGGTGAGGAAGATTAGAAACAATACACAGTAGGCTCACACCTCTCATGGGTTTGGTTACAAGGATAACCACACAAGATGGATATTTGTCATTTAGTCTCAAAAATCCCTACCTTTAAACTATGAGGACCTGAAACCTGGAAGTTCAAAAGGCAAGAAGTAGCGTACTTTATTAAGATGTGGCTGCCCTCTTTGAGGCCGGGAGGTACTTGTCCAATGAGGGGGCAGTTAGGGAAAGGTGAACAGGTGAAGGAGCAAATAAAGAATTTTTCTCTTTCTGTCGCTCTTTCTTCTCAAGTGAGAAGAATTCAATTCTCAGGAATTAGATACCTGGATAAGAAAGTCTTCCAGCTTTCCGGAGTCCTTGGCACGGAGAAGAGCTCATTATGGTGCTGGTTCTGAGACACAATCGGCAGTGGTTCGGGACCTCAAGAGCCACCTGGACTGGTTGTAGCCGCACGTGGGAGCTGGCTAACGGCCACAGAGCAAGTCTGGAGCGGCTGGGAATTCGCAGTGGATCCAGCCCAGGGCTGCTGACTGCTGGGAGTCCTTAGCAAGCCTGGCTCGGACTACCCGGGAGATAACTCACGCTGGTGTCGCCTCCTTTACTCCAAGGATAATTAGCAAGGACGCGCACAAATTGGAGAAAAAGACAAGCCCCTCTCAGCGTGCAAGGACTCGGATAAAAGCGGTGGAAATAAACCAGACGCTAGAGAATGGAAGGATGACAGCAAACGTGGTCCTCTCCTCAGAGCCCGGCTGGTAGCTAGAGGCTGGGTCCAGCGACTCTCAGTGCGGGGGTGCTGTCCGCGAGGGCACGTGCTGGAAATTTGTGAGGATGTCCCGATGACAGGAGAGGACACCTCAGGCGACCGGTAACGAGGGGACAGTGCCACTTATATCTCCTGAGCCTAGACTCCAACTCCATTTTACATGTACACACACCGAATACCTTCTGCCAAGGTTTTAATATACTCTGAATTTCCCAGAAATGCAAGCACTGGATAAAGCAGGGGAAGAGTTGTGCTTTCTTCTGTTTGGAACTTCACCAAGAGTTACTCACCACGTCGGAAAAATCAGGTAGCTGATGGCAATCGCGCTCGTGGTGTCTGAGCTGCCAACACACCTGTAGCCCTGTTTCTGTCGCCGTCACGATCACGGTGCTTCTATGTATAGTGTGACCACCTGGCACCTGCATGGTGTTTTCTGGTGTCATTGTCGTGACCAGGCATTTGCATATTGAAATAAATACAAGTTTAATATAAATTGCTTTCCTTTTAATTCTCCTTTCTATTAAAGTTAAGGCATTATATTAATTTGGGGGGGAGTTATGTATATAATTAACACATATGAACCACCAATTTCATGGAGAAGCATTGCCCTGAATGTGTGTGTATTTATGTATCCCCCCTACTCAGGGCTGACGTCCCGGACCCTCTGCTACCTCCCTGATTAGGCCACATCTCTCTACTTATGCTTTCAGAGCATCTGCACTTTTTCTTTGCAAAACTTGTTAGAACCAAAAGGCAGAGCCGGGCGGAGGATGAGGGGTGCACTTGCCCGACCCTGAGAGTGGACACTTCCTTAAATTTTGCACCCTGGGCACTTCGCTCCCTCACCCTCCTTCTGGCCCTGCCGACACGATTTTAGATATTAGTACAATTAGCTATCATGCCTGTCTCTGCCACTGTGTTGGGAGCTCCAGTCTGCTGCCTTCATTGGTGCACCTGCAACACCCAGCACGGGGCCCGGATGCGTTGTGGTCACTGGTTGAATGAATGAAGGGCTGTATGTTTCATATATATGTAAATAAAAATTAATACATTTCAACTTCATGGCAAAGCTAAAACTGCTCAGCTCTGGGCCAGGTGCCTGATCTGCAAAAGCGAGTAGCAGAGACAGACATGCAAATTATTGCAAAGCAGAAGGAGGGGATAAAGGGCGAGGGGCCGGCCCACTGCCGGGGAGAAACCAAGTGTATGGGTGGGGGAGGGAAGACCACCTGCAGGAAGCCTTGAGTCTGCCAGGCAGCCCCTCACCCTCCAGTCTAATCCCTTATTATACAGCTAGGGAAACTGAGTCTGGTTCTAGCTCCAGCTCTGTGAACCTTATGTGACCTTGGCCAAGTCTTTCCCTTTCTTTGGGGAACAGTCTCTCCATCTGTACAATGAATGACCCCTAGGTCCGCCTGACCTTCCAGGACAGAGGTCTCACCCCAGCGACTCTAGGATTGAATGCCACCTGCTGATGACCACCATCTGCCTCATGCCAGGACATATGTGAGCTGACCACCCGTGTCTGATGGCTGTCACCTGTCTGATGCCAGGACATATTTGAGCTGATCACTTATGTCTGAGGCCTGCCTGAGAGCTGAGAATTTTGTAAATCAGAATGCCAATATTTTAGATTACACCTAAAAGCACTGGTTCTCAACCAGGCACGATCTTACCCCCCAGGGGACATTGGCAATGTTCCCCCGGGAGAAAGTTTTGGTTGTCACACTGGGCATGGGGTGGGGGTGGGGACCTGCTACTAGCATCTAGTGGGTGGAGGTCAGAGATGCTGCTAAGCACCCTACAACGCACAGGACGGCCCCATAACAAAGAACTCAGCCTCAAATGTCAGTCGTGCTGAGGTTGAGATGTCCTCCCTAAAAATCAACCCTCTTTCTGGGCCACACCAGCTCCTGGGAAGGTCCCGCAAGATCCTGTTGTCTTTCTACTTGGTGATTAATCACCGGCCTTTCCACCATGGTCTGGAATTGTTCTCTGACTGTTTTGCCAACATGCTTTCTGCCCCCAGGCCTGGGCTCCCCACTGGCCCCCAGCTGCCGGGAGCAGGGCCTGCCTCTCCAGCTTCGACTTCTCTGGTTCAGACCTCAAGGTCCCCTGGGCATAGCTGCCTGCCTGTTGAGACCCCTCTTTTCCACACGGGCACAGAGTGTCACTGGCTTGACGGAAGTCCCACGGAGAAGGAAGCAGGGCTGAGATTTGAACTCGGGCACCCTGACCCCCAGCTGAAGCTTTGTTCTGAGAACTGACCCTCTTTGGGGTTCAGGTTTTCCACGACCTCCACTCACCACTCTTGATGCCTTTCTGGTTAGAACTGAGCCCTGAAGGCACACTGGGAACGGAAGCTGAAGCCATCTTTGAACCCTCTCCCGTGGTGACATGCTGAGGCTTTGAGTTAGATCTCAGCAGGACTTTCTGACAACACATGAGTGCTGGGGACAGAGGTGACAGCACAGCACGGGGGCTGAGGAAACAGGCTCTGGAGTCAGAACCGGGCTCTGGAGTTTGTGTTTCACCCCAGACGGAGGACAAACTCCCCCACCTCTCCACGTCTCGGTCTCCCCGTCTGGGAAGTGCGGGTGGGGATTCTTCCTCAACCATTGAGTTGCTGGGTGGATCTGACAAGATTACCCACGTGGAAGGCTGGCCCAGGGCTTGCTCAAGAAGGGGAGCTGGGGTGGCCCTTAGCCCCAGGGTCTGTGATGACAGAGAGATGCTCTGGAGAATTCTAGAAGGTGACAGTGTGTCCTCCTCTCCAGAGAGTAGAGGACGGAAAAGGACCCTCCAACTGCCTTGTTTTCTCTCTCTTTTTGGGAGGGTGAGGAAGATTGTCGCTGAGCTAACATCCGTGCCCACCTTCTTCCACTTTATCAGTGGGACGCCGCCACAGCATGGCCTGATGGGCGGTGTGTAGGTCCACGCCTGGGATCTGAACCCACAAACCCCGGGCCACCGAAGCAGAATGTGTGAACTTACCACTATGCCACCGGGCCAGCCCCTTTGTTTTCTCTGTTAAGAATTCTCCCTACCACACCTCTCTGCCCACATTCATGCCACAACATTATCATCCCAAACCCTTACCCAGTAGCCCCCTGGGCACCAAGTGCTCAACCATGAGGGAGCCCAGAAGCCTGGCTCAGCCCTTCTCTGGCCTGGGCGTGGTTCACATTTTATGCCCATTCAGTCACCACGTTCTGAGTACTTTCTGTGCCAGGTACTGTGCTGGGCTCCTGGGCAGAGCAGTGACTGAGGCAGGATGACACTGCCCTCAGGAAGAGGAGGAGCCAACAAAGGCATAAAAAATGGCAGGGAGGGAGATAACGGGCGACGGGGAGAGAGTGCCTGTGGGAGGGAGGTAGCTGGTCAAGAGAGGCCTCTCTGAGGATGCCTGTTAAACTGAGGTCTGAGGATGAGCATGGCAAGTTAGGGGGAATAGCAAGTGCAAAGGCCCTGGGGCAGGCATGAGGTGTGTCTAAGGGCCAGAAAGGAGGCCAGTGTGGAAGAAGCAAGGGAAAGAGAAGTCAGAGATGATGATGGAGAGGCAAGGAGGAGCCAGATCACATGGTTTTGAAGGCCAGAGTGAAGACTTTCTAATTTATTCTACAAACCCCAAGAGAGAGGGGGCTCTGGGCCTTGAGTGGAAGAGCTGCCTTATCTCTTTGGAGCGCCAAGGCTCATGGGAGAACCTGACCATCCCCCCAACCCTGGCAACCTGGCTGGCTTGTATGTAGCCTGCCCCTGGGTACGACGCCTCACTGCACGTGCCGGCCTTGTTTCTGCCTCCCCACCTCTGCTCAGGCAAGACCCCTGCCTGCAATGCCCTTCCTTCCCTTAACCGGCCCAGCTTCTCGTCAGCCTGGCCTTCCTCAGCAAGGCCTCCCTGACACCTGTAGCCCATAGGGACCTCTTCTTCCCCTGACCACCCCTCTGACACTGAAATCCCCTGGGGGATTCTGCTAGCAATGTCAATTCCTGGTCCTCCCCGAGAGACGGATTCAGGAGGTCTGTGGGAGGATGCAAGAATCTGCTTTTTTTTTTTTTTTGGTGAGGAAGATTCGCCCTGAGCTAACATCCATTGCCAATCTTCCTCTCTCTCTTTTTTTTTTTTTGCTTGAGGAAGATTCGCCCTGAGCTAACATCTGTGCCAATCTTTCCTCTACTTCGTATGTGGGACGCCTCCACAGCATGGCTGATGAGTGGAGTAGGGCTGCACCCAGGATCTGAACCTGTGAACCCAGGCTGCCGAGGTGGAGCACCTGGGACTTTAACCACCAGGCCACGGGGCAGCCCCAAGAAACTGCATTTTTAACAGACTCTTTAGGGCAATTCCGTTATTGGGCCTCAGAGAGACAGAGCTGCTGGCGTTTTCCCAGAGCCACCTCGGGCAGCAGGGCACGTGGTGTGTGTGTGGAGTGGGAGCAGGGAGGGGGCAGTTGGTGGAACCAGAAGACCCCGGATTCAAATCTCAGCTCTGTCACTGACCCAGCTGGGTAATCGTGGGCAAGTCCCATCACCTCCTCGAGCCTCAGTTTCTTCAGCTGTAAAATGGGGATCGTCACACCCAACTGGAAGTGTTCCGAAATGTCGAATATAATGCACCCGGCCCAGGGCCTGCCCACAATCGGTGCTTAATAAATGCAGTCTGGTCCCCAGCCTGCAGCTGCTTCCCAAGGACGTGAGTAGGAACAGTTAACACACACTGGGGCTTGTCATGGACCGGGCAGTGCTCTCCAGACCAGGGGTCAGCAGACTTCCTGCACTGGGCCCGACAGCAAATATTTTAGACTTTGTGGGCCACATAGTCTGTCGCAACCAGTCCACTCTGCACCAGAGCACAAACGTAGCCAGAGACAAACAGGGACAAACGGCGGGGCTGTGTTCCAAGAACCCTTTATGGACACTGAAACGGGAATTTTATATAATTTTCATGTGTCATGAAATAGTCGTCTTCTTTTGATATTTTCCAATGACTTGAAAATGTAAAAACCGCCTTCAGCTTGCAGGTCATTCATAAACAAAGTGGTGGGCTAGATCCGGCTCGGGGGCCCTGGTTTGCTGACCTCTGCTCCGGACACTTTGCATGGATTCACTCCCGGGACGCGTCTGAGATAAGCATGTTATTACTTAACCTTATTTTCAGATGAGGAAATGGGGGCTCGGAGAGACTAAGATGCAATGTCCATGGCCTCTGTCAAGAGAGACGGCGATGAGATTTGGACTCAGGCAGAGCTGGGTTCAGAGCCCATGCTGGTAACCACTGTGCTCTCCTGCCTTGTTGAGGCCACACGAGCACACACCACACGTCAAGAACCAATGACACCTCCTTATCGAGAGAGAAAGAGAGAAGAAACAACTTAGATATTGCGCAAGCCCCTGCTATTCGAGTCTCTATCACAACAGCCAAATCTGTATCCTAAGTGAGTCTGGGAATGACTGGGGGCACACAAAGTGGGGAGATCAATCACGGCCTTTCTGAGAGCAGATGTTGGAATGAAGATCTGACTGTGAGAAGGAGCTGACCATGAGAAAAGCCTGAGGCAGAGCCCCATGCAGAGGCCAGCAAGTGCAAGGGTCCTGGGGTGGGAGAACCCCTCAGGGCTACCATGGGTTCCCATGAACATCCCACCAAGAGGCTGTGTTATGATCCTCGTTCCTATGGCAAGTGGCTTGATTTCTCTGAGCCTTAGTGTTCTCATCTGAGAAATGGGATGAGAACAGTATGCTCCCCATAGGGCTTTCGTGAGGATTGACCGAGTTAATGTATACAAGGTTCTTAGGATGGTGCCTGGTGCAAAATGGGTGCTCAATAAATGGTGGAACTGTTCCCCATCTTCTCTGAAGAGTCGGCCTCCTAACTACACGCTTCCCAAGGTCAGAGGGGAGCCTCAACAAAGACTTCATGTGCAAGAGCAGCTTTCTCAGGTGGAAATTCTTTCTCTCTCACATCTGTCTTATTTCGCTTTTCCTACTCCACCCATCCATCTGTCCATCCATCCATCCATGTACTTATCACCATCTATCTATCCATCCATCCATACATCCACTTGTCCATCTATCATTCATCCACCCATCCACACATTCACCCACTCATCCACCTATCTACCCATCTACCTGTCTATCCATCCACCTGTCCATCCACCCATCCATCTGGCAAGCATTTATGGAGAGCCTGTGCCAGATTCTGGGGATGCAGAACTAAATAAATCAATCTATGTCCTTGACGACCCTTAAGTCCCTTAGGTGGGATAAGTACCTAAGTTGCCTTATAAAACATGACAGAGACAGGCCGGCCCCATGGGTGAGTGGTTGAGTTCATGTGCTCTGCTTAGGCCCAGGGTTTCACCAGTTGGGATCCTGGGAGCAGACATGGCACCGCTCATCAGGCCATGCTGAGGTGGCGCCCCACATGCCACAACCAGAGGGACCTACAACTAGAATATACCACTATGTACTTGGGGCATTTGGGGAGAAAAAGCAGAAAAAAAAAGTTTGACAACTGTTGTTAGCTCAGGTGCCATTCTAAAAAAAAAAACCATGACAGAGAGTCTAGAGGTTGAACCCCAACTCTGCCACTTGCCTCATGTGACCCCAAGATGGTGATTTCTCCTCCCTCAGCCTTAACTCCCTCAGCAGTAAGAGAGAGGCAATAGTCTCTATCTCCAAAGATCCGATGAGATCAGAAATATCAACTAGAGCCTGGCCCACAGGAGGGCATTCAAGATACGGTCCCTGTCATTCTAGTGGAAGCCAGGGAAGTTTTCTTGGAGCCTTCCAGGCTCGACAAAAAAGGCCGGGATGAATTTGATGTGAGAGTGGAAGAGGCGGAGGGGATTCCAGGGGGAGGGCACACGAAGTGTGCAGACAGAGGACAGGAAATCAGGGCCCACAGAGGCCAGGCAAGAGGAACGCTCTGCTCTCTGCCCCCCACGTTCTCGGGGCAGCAGGGGGGGAGAGGACTGAGAAGAACCGGCTGGTGTGCATGGGCTCGGAGAGTCGAGGACCTGTGGTCCAGGCGACCCAGATAGCCACAGGCAGACAGAACTGGGTCATAGGAATTAATCTCTGCCACAAGGCGGGCTCCCTCCGCCCCCATCCGGGCTGGTGGGGCCTGTCTGCGTGGGAGGAGGTTTGTTCTGACACTCGGACGTCCCATGGGCTTCTCCAACTTAACGAGGCCAAGCCATGCTCTTGCCCTTTACCACCTGCTCCTGACTGGGTGTTTCCTGTTTTGGCGAATGGCACCTCCATCCTCCCAGGTCCTCAGGCCAGAAACCCGACAGCCCCCTCCTCGCCTGCTCCCTGTCCATCAGCAGTGTCTGTGCGCTCCACCTTCAAAACAGCGCCAGAGCCTGACCGCCTCTCCCCACCTCCACCGCCACCACCCTGGTCCAAGCCACGGACACATCCCGTAGGGACGACTGCAGTGGCCTCCTCCCTGGTGTCCCTGCGTCCTCCCCCTCCCCTACTGTCCATTCTCCGCCCTGGCTGCCGGGTTAGCCCTCGCCCTCCTGCAGGTTCTTGATGGGAGGCGAGGCGGTGCTCAGGTGGGGTCAGGCCGGGGTCGCAGCTCAGCCTGGTCTAGGGGCCTCAGGCAGCCTCTTTCTCTGAGCCTCAGCCTCCCTGTGTGTAAAACAGGGCAAAACCACCGACATTGCTGGGAAATCGACAGGAACTCTTTTCTTGCTTCTGCCATCACAGTCTGAGCCCCTTCTGTATGAACTTTTCTAAATGCTTTAATTGCAGCTTTCAAGCCTTCTAGAAGGGAAGCCAGAGAAAGAGATACATTTACAAAATCCGGAGAAATAACCGCTCCTGCCCACAACACATATCCTTATTATGATAATGCATTCTGGCATTTTTTGTTCTTGTCTTTTCATTGGTGGTTGTGACCCAGTAAATTGCCTTTATGACCCTCCGTTTGAAAAGCACTGTGTTAACTCATTTAAACCTCACAAAACCCTACAAGAGAAGAACTATGAATACCCTTGTTTTGTAGATCAGGAAAGCACTCCAGAGAGTAACTCAGGCCCAGGCGAGAGTGATGCGCCTCGGAGGCCGAGCCAGACCCCAGAGCCTTACCGGCCGCCCTCTAAGGGCCGGGCAGGGCCCCTTCCTGGGATGGGGCGGTGGAAACTGTCCCACAGCCCCCTGGCAACCTCCCTGCCTTGGCCACAGGCAACTCCTCTCCTAGTTTCCCTAAGCAAGATGTCAGGTTAGTAAACAGATCCCAGAGTTTAATTAAAATAATGAGCTGTGCCAGAGGAAGGGCGCCAGGGCCAGCCAGAGTGGGGAAGAGGAATTACAAATTTTGTTGTGGGGGGGGGGAAGAGGTGGGGAGGGAGGGAGAGAAGGAGAGAGAGGGGGAGAGAGAAGGTGAATGCGAGAGAGATTATGATAGGAGAGAAGAGAAAAGAAGAAAAAAGAGAAAGAGGAGAGAGAAGAGGAAAAAGAGAAGGGAGGGAGAGAGAGCTGGAGAAAGAAGAGGAGGAGGAAGAGGAAGAGGGGAGCGAGGAAGAGAAAGGGCGAGGGAGGGAGACAGAGTCTGTCTGACAGGAGAAGGCAGTAACGCTTAGATCTGGCTCTGCACCAACTCCTGCCTCCTCTAACCCCTTCTCCCAGAGAATCCCAAAGATGTTCCTACAAGATCTGATCTTGTCACTCCTCTGCTTTAGAGCCTTCTGTGGCTCCCCAGTGCCTTCAGGATAAATCCAGCCTGCTTACTGCAGCTCTCAAGGGCCAAGGATCTGGCTCCTACCCCTCCTGCTCCCTCTCTCCCCACAGTCCTCGCCTCCCCCCGCCCACACTGAACCCTGCCCTGGGCACTAGGCTGTTCCCAGGGGCCGCGCATGCTCTGCTCTCGCCCCACTCCTCTTGTCTGACTCCAGCTCCTCCTTCAAGGTCTCTTTAATTATCACTTGGGGGCACAGGGCTGAACCCGACTAGCAACACTTGCTTCCTGAGCTCATGGTTCAGAGAGGGAGAAGGACAGCACACAGGAATGAACAGAAGGATGGAGGGTTTAAGACAGGGAGGGGCACCCACGGAGGGTGGAAAAGCACACACTGGCCTTGAGCACCTCTTTGCTCAGAACGCCCTGCGTGCATTTTCTCGTTGCATCCAACTCCAGCCCTGAGAGAGGGTTCCCCCGTCTGAGCAGTGACGCAGGCTGCCCACGGATTATGGGGGCAGCGCCAGTTCCAGCGGGCAGGCTGGCTCTGAAATCGCCAGGCTCCAAACAGTGGGGAGATGGGCGAGGTGGGCAGGTGGGTGGGGGGTGGAGGGGGAGCCAACTTGATATTTGGTGGCCTGAGAAGATGGTCTTTGAACTGAGACAGAGGGGCCAGCCATGCAAGGGTGGAGGAAAGAGCGTTCCAGGGCGGCTGACGCGGAGGGATGCTCTGAGCCCAGCCCCACCCCAGCCCCCGAGTTCCCATCCTTCCTCAAACATGCTCGGCCAGGCCAGCATGGCACTCGGAGAGGCCCAGGCCAAGTCTGCTGAAGGCCTTGGTGGGCTCCCGCCCTGTGACAGGTCACTGGGCTCCTTCCTCTCTGTGGGTGACCTTGGGGAAAGGTCTAGGGGACCCAAGAGGGGAGGGGCCACCAGTCTTTTCAGCAACCAGAGGTCGGGGGAGGGCCGTGCCTCCTGGAACATAATGTCTTTCCAGTTGTCAGTTGTCACAGATGTGGCTTCATTCATTCACCCCCTCCCGCCTCACTGTGGCCCACGTGCCCCCAGAAGGCCTCTCCAACCTCATCTCCTGCCATTCTCCCTGCGCCCGCTCCACTCCAGCCACAGTGACCTTCTTGCTGTTCTCCCAAAATACAGAGCTCATTTCTGCCTCAGGACCTTTGCATTGCAGTCCCCTCTGCCTGGAATGTTCTTCCCTCATCCTGTGATGCTGTCCTTAATCAAGCCTCAGCTTCGAGGAAGTGGTTGGGGGTGGGCAAAAGAGGGGTCATTCTGCCCTAAGGGTCATAATCCCTAAAGGTCTTAAAGACAAGTTTTCATGATATAGGCATACGGTAATTCATTGCACCATTGTTTATTCGATCAACAACCTCAGTGCCCATCAACAGGGGAACATTAAGTCAACAGTGGGCTGCCCACACAAGGGAATACTACGCAACTGTGAAAAAGAACAAGGTAGCTCAATACGTACTCCCAGGGCATAATCCGCGAGGTGCGCTCTCAGAACAAAGCAAGATGAGACCAACACGCGCACCCAGCTGCCACTTCAACAAAACAAAGGAAGAAACTAGACACAAATACGGATTCGGATTTTCTTATATATGGATGAATTATTTCGGGAAGGGATCCGAAGAAATTGGTAACAGCGGCTGCCTCTGGGGAGGAGGGCTGAGGACAGAGGCGGGAGAAGATTTTTCGCTGTGTGCCTTTTTGGATGCTTTGACTTTCATACAAGGAAAATGTATTACTTATTCAAAAACCTGACATTCCAATATTTTTAGAATTTTGACCTTATCTCTAAATGGGTTATGTACACAAACAGGGACGCGGCGACAGTGATGGGGAAAGACTGCGTTCATCGAACCATGCTACCCTCGTGCCCATGACAGCCTCACTCCTAGAGAACACCAGGAAATTCAAACACAAATACCTCAAGGACCAAAACAAATCCTGTGCTTATCTCGTGAGCCTCACACTTGTGTTGTGTTGTAATTTCGTGCAGCTGGGTTAAAAGCAGGAATTTGTTAGATTTACTATTTTAAACATACCATCATTTTAGGGATGTCTTCATTTTTGGGGTTAAGAAAATAAATTAATATTCCAGGAGTCTCAAAAAATAGAAGCCATCCAGGTTCCTCTTGGCCTGAGGGGACCCTGGCCCAGTTGTCCTCGGGGAGAGGCCAGGGAGGCTGAGAGGAGAGGCACGGGAAGCCCACATCCCACATTCAGCTGCTCCCCGGGGAGCGCGACGAGGTCACCAGGGCGCAGAGGCAGGACAGGCCTGCCCCTGGGAACGTGGCTCCCGGCGAACGTGGGCAGAGGGAATTCGCAGCCTCCAAGGCTGGTCTTGCCACGAACTGGGGGACCATCTATTGTATTTCTGCTGCCTCTTCTGGAAACAGCCCCTGAGCACCAAGCTGGAGGCTCCACTTGGTTCTGTCTGACTCCAGAGCCCGGGCTCTTGAGCCACTACGTCGAAGGAAGAGATGCTGACTGAGCCGTGCCCAGGGCCTGACCTGAACCAAGGTCGAAATCTCCCAGGAGCCCGCATGATGGGAGAGAGGACCAAAGGGACGACCGACAATGTGGGTGAATTTCACTCGTTCATGAAGGTCACCCTTCACTGTCTACAGAGCTCGTCCCCAGCCCGCATCGCCCTTGATTCTCATGACTACTGTGGCGAGAACTTGCCAGCCACATGAGTCTTCAAACGTCGCCCCCACATTCTTCAGCGCTTCTCCGGCAGGAGGCGAGGTTTACGTCCCTTCCTCCTGAACTTGTGCTCTGCATCTGCTCGTTCAGGAGACTGTAGCAGAAGTGGTCATGGAGGTAGCAGGGTGTGCTTCATAATTCCCATTTTACAGACAGGGAAGCTGAGATTCAGAGTGGGGAAGACGCTTGTCTGGGGTCACACATCTGGGGAGTGTCATCATGGTAAGGGTCTCCAGTCTAGAGCTCTCTCTGAGACAGTCCCTGGGGGAAAGCAGGTGGTCTTTGTCCCTGGGGCATGGATGGGAGAGGCCCCTGCTCGCCAGGTGGGCAGAGAGCTAGGCTGAGGCCAGAGGACTCTAGTCGAGACCGTCCTGCTGAGCCTGGTGATGGGGGAGGTACACTGAGCCACCAGCGACGGGAATCTCAGAACATCTAATGGGTCAGCAAGACGTGTCAGACCTGCCGTCAAGACGTATCTGGAACGTGCCCACCTCTCATGACCCCACAGGCATCCCCTGGACCAGGCCATCATCCCCTTTTTCCTGGACAACTGCAGTCGCCTCCTCACTATCTTCCTGCTTCTGTCCTGGTCCCTACAATAAAACACAGTCCATTCTCCACATCCATCCACGTGGATCCTGCTGGAACCCGAGCCACGTCGTTTCACTCTTCTTTGCTCAAACCATCGCTGCGTCTCCCAATACACTCGGAACAAAAGCCAAGGACCTAACAACGGCCCACAAGGCCCTGTGTGGCCTCGCCTCCCCTCACCTCTCTGACCTCTCTGCTCTTTCCCTCACTCACTCTGCCCCAGCCGCGCTGGCCCTCTGGCTGCTCCTGGAACACACAGGCACTCTCCAACCTCAGGGCCTTTGCACTTGCTGTGCCCTCTGCCTCCCACGTATGTGCCCATCTCCTTTCTTCACTTCTTTCAGGTCTCTGCTCAAGAGTCGCATCCCCAGAATGGCTTTCCCTGAGCCCTCTATTTCAAATGGCACCCACCCCCCCATCAATACCTGTCCCCTCACTCCTGACATATGACATCTATGGATAGATACTGTAGATTCAGTTCTGTCTTATTGTTTGTTTATTGTTCTCCTCTCCCTTCTAGAACCAAAGCTTCATGAGCTGTGGGGTCTTGGTCCTTTTTCTTGACTGCTGTGTCCTCAGTGCCTAGCAAGGGGCTGGTATACAGTAGATACTAAGTACGGATTTGTTGGAAGAACAAACAAATGAATTCCAGGTCTCCAGACAGATTCCGCAGGACTCTGACGGGGCCAATGGGCTCTGAAATGCCTTGCGGGTCTTTCTCTCCCAGAGATGCAAACCCAGCTTCCCAGTGGGGTCGGGCAGTTGACCTGGGGCCACACGTCCAAGTCCCCGCAGCCACAGGACCCAGTCAGCTGGTTTTTGTGGCTGAAGGTGAAGCACACTCTGTTTCCTCAAGGCAGTCGAACAAACACAACAGGAACTTTTTGGAGCTCGACGTAAAATTTGTGGAGTGAAATCTTGCTCCAAATGCATGATTTACAAGGACGCAGAGAGGATGCATGGACTATTTAGTCATAAATAGCAAATGAGATCTTATGCAAAGTCCGCATTCCTTGGGGTTGGCTCCTATTTCTCAAAAACCATTATTATGCAGAAAATAATCATTCAAAAGGATAGTTATCAGGGCTGGTCCCGTGGCCGAGTGGTTAAGTTTGCGTGCTCCGCTGCAGGCGGCCCAGTGTTTTGTTGGTTCGAGTCCTGGGTGTGGACACGGCACTGCTCATCAAGCCACGCTGAGGTGGTGTCCCGCATGCCACAACTAGAAGGACCCACAATGAAGAATATACAACTATGTACCAGGGGGCTTTGGGGAGAAAAAGGAAAAAAATAAAATCTTTAAAAAAAAAAAAGTAGTTAGCATCTACTGAGCATCTATTATGGGTGAGGCACTGTGCAGAGTACATTAGGTACATTGTCTATTTAATCCTCACGATATCCTTGAATCGTATCTCTGCCTGCCAGAAAAGGAAACCAAGGCTCAGAGAAGTAATATGCCTTGCCTGATGTCATACAGCCACTAAGAGGAGAAGTCAGAACTCAAACCCTGGTCTTCTCACCCCAAATCCAAGAAAAGATCCTCAAAGAACACTGGTGGTGGCCATTTGCTGCTAAGACAGCCATGCAGATAAGCACAGGCCTGCTGGCCAGGGCCTGAAAAAAATAAGGCTTCTAGGTCACCCGAACGGCAACGGTGGCCAGTCATGCAGCACCTGAGTTCAGGCTGGAGTTACGACTCGTTGTTCGCATGCTCCTGGAAGACACCCAGACCTCTGGCCATTTTCTCCTGAAAGCCTTGGTGAAAAAGCGAGGGAAGATGCATTTGGAAAATCTCTGGATTCCATCACAGCAGGTGCTTAGGAGCCTAGAGTGCCACGTGCGCATTGTCCTGCCGGCTCACTTGTGGGTCTCCCAGTTCTGAGAACACATTGTGACCCAAGGCTGGGCAAGAAGGCCTGGACTTCCAAGTACGCAGCCCCTCGGGGATGGGGCAGGAATAATGGCCTGGGGGCACAGAACAGACAGGCTAGGGAACGGCTTCATACTTCGCCCATGATGCAAAATGAAATTTGACCAAAACCCACTTTGGCCAACATGAAGTGGTAAGGACTGTCTTGTCCTGGGACGGGCTCTGATGGTTTAATAGTCCGATGGAGCACTTTCCTCTAAAACCTCCTGACCCGCTGACACGCCATGACCTTGCCAGCCACATAAGTCTTCAAATGTCACCCCCAGGGGCCAGCCCCATGGCCAAGTGGTTAAGTTCATGAGCTCTGCTTTGGCGGCCCAGGGTTTCTCTGGTTTGTAATCCTGGGTAGGGACCTTGTACTACTCATCAGGCCATGCTGAGGCGGCGTCCCACACAGCACAACCAGAAGGACCCACAACTAGAATATACAGCTATGTACTGGGGGGCTTTGTGGAGAAGAAGAAGAAGAAAAAATCCAAACAAAAGATTGGCAACAGATGTTAGCTCAGGGCCAATCTTTAAAAAAAAGAGTCACCCCCACATTGTTCACCACTCCTCTGTCAAGAGGTGAAGTCTATGCCCCTTCCTCTGGAATTGGGGATCCACAATTTCTTGTTCAGGAGACTATGGCAGAAATGATGTGGTGCCAGCTTCAGGACCCAAACCCTAGGAAACTGGTATCTTTCACTTCCTGTTTTTGGTGCGATCACCCTCGGAACGCAGTCACCTGCAGTGAGGAAGCCCAGGCTACTCCACGGAGACGGACGGACAGCCAGGAACAACTGCGGCTGGGCGAGCGATCCCAGCTCAGTGCCCCAGCGGACGCCATGTGTTGAGCAGAAATGACCCAGCCCACCCACCCCTGCACATGCTGCAGATTCATGAACAAATCAATGATTGACTGCGTTTCAAGCCACCGAGTCCTTGGGGTGGCTTGTTACACAGCAACAGACAAGCAGACACCTGCCCAACTTAGAAGGAACTTGCTTGTCTTACAGGAGCCTCACATCCAGATGCAGGACTTGAATAATCACAGAGAGTCCTGGTCACTTGAAAGAGGGCTAATAAATCAGGCCAGAAACCCCACCTGCTGACTCCCCCGCCCTCCGGTCTCCTCAACTGGAATAGCTAAGAATAGTCCGAGACTCCTCCCTATTTGAGAGAGAATCCTCTGTAACCGAACACCAGATGCTCTGTGGTCAGGGCAGAGGGTGGAAAAGGCGGAGAATAGATGTTTTCCCTTAACGCAGGGTTTTAGATGTTTTCGTGGACATGGAATTATCTGGTAGCTATAGTCCTATTTGAAATATTAAAGGAAATAAGGCCGATGTACAGAAAGCACCAGAAACCTCTCCTTCTGCTCTTCTTTTATTGATTGTGTGGGGCTGCCGTGCAGGTGGAGCCTATAAAATCTTCATGAAAGCCTCTTTTTCTAGGGCTTGGACTGGCTCCATGGAAGTGGATTTGCCTGCTTTTTCATGGAAGTGGGTTTGTTGTGTGATTTTAAAAGTCTCTCAAACTCCGTCTGCCAAACCATCCCTCTCTCTTATTTCAAGTTAGCTAGAACTCCCAAAGGACCACGACGACAGAACAAGTCCAAGGACTGCCAAAAGAGGGACCTGAGCAAGAATAGCCCGTACCCACTCCACAATGGACGGCGCCCAAAAGCTCCCATCAGTGTTATCTCAGAAAATTCTCTCAGGAACCTGGTGAAGACTTGACAGAAGCTGTGATCCACCCAAACAAAGGAATACTACTCAGCAATAAAAAGGAATGAGTTGCAGATAAATGCTACGCCATGGGTGAACCTCCAAAACGCTACGCCAGGTGAAAGAAGCCAGACACAAAAGGGCATATGGTGCGTGATTTCATTTCTGTAAAATGTCCAGAAAAGGCAAATGCAGAAACGGAAAGTAGATTAGTGGTTGCTCGGGCCTGGGGGTGGGAACGGGGAGCGAATGCAAGTGGGCAAGAGGTTTCTTTTGGAGATGTCCTGAAATTAGATTATAGCGATGGCTCCACATCTCCGTAAATGTACTATAAATTATTAAATTGTACACTTAAAATGAATGAATTTTATGGTATATAAATTATTCCCCAATAAAGCCATTCTGAAAAAAGAACACAGGGACGCCCAATGGAGGACGTGGGGTGGGGTGGGGGTTGCTAAGCTTCGTGGAGCGTGGGAGATAAGGGGGTAGGTACGGGGCAGAGCGGCTAGAGGCTCTGATTGTCTTAGTCACCTAACTGGGGAAATCATGGGGCAGAAGGCCTCTGACTTCCTGTTGGTCAAGAAGAGATTATATTATGAAAGGGATAAAAGCCGAGAATAGCAATGATAACTGCGAACACGTATTACGTGCTTCCTCTACGTCAGGCAAGTGCGAAGCATCTTACCCGTGTGAGCTCCTTTGCTCCCCCCAGCAGCCCGACGGAGAGGTGTTGGGAGATGATTCCCCATGCGTCTCTCGAGGCTTGCACATCTTCTGAGCAAGAGACACCAAGAACTTTGCTCTGGACTATCGGCTCAAGGATGTCTGTACAGCAAACAGCCTCGGAAGACAGAAACGGTATCTCCCTCCGGGGCAGAGGGCAGAGTTGTTTCCTGACCAGTATAATAAAGATAATGTCTCCCTCTGGTGCAAAGGCTGGGCAGGTTTGCCAGTAGCCCCCTTAAAGATTGGGGGCTTCTTAAGCTTGAGGATCCTCAGTTGTATCAAATTCAGGTGGTGCCGCATCCAGCTGGCTCGCTTTGCAGTGCTCCCATGGAACTCAGGGTCAAAGAGAACTGACGCAAACGTGAAGCTCATCCCGCCTGCTGTGCTGTGAGCAACAAAGCCCTTTGTCTCTGACTCGGGGGACTCATGTCTTCTGCCAGCATCCATGAAACTGTGGCAGATGCACTTGTTAGCTTGCAAGCAAAGTAAAATCTCAGACCCTCCACAGTTCTTGACAGTCGGCACTCACATCATCCCCATTTTACAGATGATGACTCTGAGGCCCAGAGAATTGAAGCTTCTTGTTCAGGGTCACACAGCTAGCAAGTGACAGAGCTGGGATCGAAACCCAGACAGATGGGTAAAGGCGTGAGATCCGAGCAGGGAATTGGCAAAGGTAACAGCTGGGAGTGAGGGGAGCTGAAGCCCCAAAGACACACAGAAGGTTGTGCCTCTCAGCCTCCCAACCCCACACACCCCCAGATGCTGCCTGTCCCCACATCCGGCTGCTGGCGCTGAGCAGCCAGTTTGGGACGGCCGTGATATATTTAACGGTGAGTCACGCTCTCCCCCAGCAATCAGCAGTGGCAGGCTCCGGAGGATGCAGGGAGCATCTCTGGGAATCCATGCCCAAGGGTCGCCATGGCAACCCCACCCAACTTGCTTGCCAGCATCAGGGATGTCAGCTCCTGAATCAAGGCAGAAAATAGTCTCATAGGCTGAGTGCGGCCAAGGACAGGAGCAGGCCTGCCACGCGCTGTCGCCAGTGGGTTCACCACGGTTGCTGCGTGGTCGTGAGGACTTGGTGATAAGGAGGTCTCACGGGCACGCTGGTGAACTCAGAGTCCCCCATGGAGGCCTGGTGTCCCTGGCTTGCCAGGACGAGGGTACTTGACTTGGTGGGTGTTTTGGCGAGCACCATCTCTTTCTGCCTTGGTTCCTCTGCTGTGTCTCTCTCATACATACACACACTCACGAAGTCCCCTCTCCTTCTGAGGCTTCTAACCAAGGACCATTGTCACAGCTAAAGACCGCTGGCAACTTGAGGATGCTACCCACAGACCCATCTTCCAGGATCATTCTGAAGACTTCAGCAGCTAGGACAAATCAGCCACACCCACAGCAAACATGACTATTCTGGCGAAAGCAGTTGGGAATGCTTTCATGCATCAATTTGTCCCCTCAATTGCTCATTCTGAGTTAAATTCAGGGTCCGCAGGCCCCGTATAGATCTGGAAGTGGTTATTTCTCTAGCCTCATCTCTTTCCACTCTCCCCCTCTCCACCTACGCTCTGGCCCACTAGCCTTGCTGCCGTTCCTGCTTTCCTGCCCTTCCATCTGCCTGGAAAGTTCTTCCCGCAGACAGCCACAGCCTGACCCCCTCACTTCCTTTAGGTCCCTGCACAAATCTCATCTCCTCAGAGAGATATTGCCAAGACCACCCTGGAGAAAGCAGCCTCAGGGAGAAGGCCAAATATGTATACATTGTGTAAGCACAGATGGTGGCTCCGTTTCTTCTGTTTGTAACAATGAGAGGGAAAGTGAAAATCGGTGGCCTGTAAAGTGAATTTGGCCCCAGGTAAGTTTTGTTTGGTCTAAACAGTGTTTTGAAAAAATTGAATTAGTTGCTAACACTTATAAAGTTTGGGAGATTTCATTTTAAAATCCCAAATTTCAACTTTTCTTGAAAGACGGGAAGATCAAGCTACACATTCCTGCATACGTAACAGCCGTAACAGCCGCCGCTGGGGCTGAGCAGACGGGCATTCCGGTCTGCCAGGGCCGCCCCTGGCCCTCTTCATTCGTTCACGCCGCCCCGGGAGTCTTGGTGCTTGTAGCTCCTCCCGATCTCAGGTCTCTAAGAGCCTTTGGGAGTCTTGGTGCTTGTAACTCCTCCCGATCTCAGGTCTCTAAGAGCCTTTGGTTGGGGTGGAGGGGGTGGAGGACAGTGGTTAAGAGCCAGGAAGATGGAGTTCGATTCTGCGCTCGTTTCCCTGATTTCAGCCCAGTTTCCTCAAGTGGAATATCATAGAATCTCCGAGAGCTGACGTGCAAATTGTACAAAATAATGTACCTAGTAAAGTCTTAATGCAGAGCCGAGAGAATAGGGCACCCTCGATGTGTGGAGCTGAGAAAGGAAACAACATTCTCCGGCCTTTGGTTTCTGTCCACCATCGACCTCTTCTCTTCTCTCAGAAACTGGCAGACAAGGAAGGTTGTTTCCCTGAAATTCATTTTATGTCAAAGCAGGAAGGACCTTAGTCATGTCCAACATTTCTATTTCTTAGGCGCGTAAACTAGGACCCAGGGAGGGGCTAAGTCTTGCCCAGAAGAGTTTCTAACCATCCTTCCTCCAAATGTTTGTATGCCAATGCAATTTGCTTAAAGCTGGAATCAGCTGAGTGTAGACACGGCTGTGGGAATTGTGTGGACACAGGTGGGTTCTAACTGCTCAGATCTCCCCACACTTTATCTGGAACAGTCCCTGGTGTTCCTGTGGGAACCAAACCTGCCTGGCCCCCAGGACACAGTTTAGGTGTGGTCAAGTGCCCCAGACCTGGCTGACTGGAGCTTCCATTCACGACCACACTGATGGGTTCAGGGGCGGTCATATGGCACAATTAGGCCAATGTGTGTCGACCCCAGGGCTCTTTAGAACTACGGGTGCCACTGGAGTTGCTGTGCTGACTGGATCCCAGCCTGGGGCTACTGACAGCCATCTGTGCCACCACTTGGGGAAGCTGCCTGAGAGTGAAGCCAACACAAAGGAAAAAAGGACCACAGATGGAAGAAAACTGAAATCTCACAACATAGTTTGAACACCTGGATTCAGCCATGCCTGCAGCCACGTACCTCTGGACTTTTCAGTCACATGAGCTAATCAATTCCCTCCGTCCCCCTGCCCTCCCCATTTTTTGGCTTCAGTCTCTTAGAACTGATTTTCTGGACTGATCCAGGCTTCTAGGTGAAGACACTGGGTAAGCAAAGGCCCAGAGGCATGAAAACGTAGGGCAGTTTCTAGGGCTGCCAATGAGTGGTCTGGAGTGGGAAGAGGCCAGCAAAGTCATTTGGGGCCAGGGCCTGGAGGGCCTTGAATGCCTTGCTAAGTCACTTCAACTTATCCTGAGGGTAATGGGTGCCATGAAGACTCTGGAGCAAGGAAAGGGACACAATCAGAGTTGGCAGTGGTGTGGGGCAGGGGGAGTGAGAATCACTCCTGGTATCAAGTCCGGCTGAGGGTTCTCTTGGGGCCAAACCCAGCCCAGAGTGCGCACAGGGGTGAAGGCTGGTGTCCTCCCCAGAGCCCCGGCTCCTGCTCCCCCTCTGGCTGTCTTATAATCACAGCGTTTTCAACACAGACGTTCTGGGTCCCCTGCAGCGGATCACTCAGCCACCCTTCCAGGGAGAAAACAAAAGGCGGTGTTTTTCCGTGTCTATTTTAGGCTGCTGCCTACATCTTTGTTCTTCGTGAGGAGCACACACTCCCGGGGGACCCTTTTCTCAGCTGCAGCCCAGCAGCCAGGTCTGGACCACCAGGCTGGGCTCCATTATGGGAAAGAACCCACAGATGTAACGGAATCGTGCCAACTAGGCCGGGAGCTGCCTGGGGATAATGGCATCGTCAAGGCCCAGGGACCTGAGGGGGAAGATGGCTCATTCCAGCCCACACGCGCATCCCAGACGGACCTTCATGACTCCTCTGAGCAGCGACGGAGAGCCCATCCTTGTTGCCCCTGAGGATGCTGCCTGGAGACTGGAAGTCCGTGTTGTGTGGTCCATTTGTGCTCATTTTACTGAGGAGCTGAGAGGAGATGTGGGGACTCTACTGTGCCTGGATGGATCCAGCCCACCCATTTCCCAGGTGGTGAAACTGAGGCCTGAAAGGAAGCACGGTTTGCTCAGGATTACAGAGCAGCCGGCCACAATCTGTGATTGAAAAGACCAGAGTGTAAAGTCTCAGAGGGCGTGACTTTGTCTGCCTTGGTCACAACTCCATCCGACACATAACATAGTAGCTGGCAAATAACAGGCCCTCGATAAATATACTTTGGATGGATAAACAACATCTCTACAGCTGTTTCCAGCTTTTACAAAGAATTGTTACACACATTCCCTCATTTTGATGGTCAACATTGTCTTTCAAGCCAGGAATGGTGTTTGTCCTCATTTTCCAGGTGAAGAAATGGAAGTTCAGAGAGGTTTAGTTGCCTACTTGAGATCACACAGCCTGGAAGTGGCCGAGGCAGGATTTGAATCCGCAACATCTTACTGTGGGCTGAGCATCCCTTGGACTCTTCGGGGAGAGGAAGAGACCTTGGAAATGCCCAGCTATGAGGTAAAAGCTTTGATCCACAAGGACGGTTCTGACCTTTGACTTGAATTATACTATACAATCTGGGGGAAGAGCGAAACCAAGAGAGCAGTCCCTCAAAATGTCAAACAGAGCTGCCGTATGAGCCAGCCATTCCATTCCCAAGAGAACTGAAAATCTATAATATCCACACAAAAACCTGCACATGAATGTTCACAGCAGCATTATTCACACCAAAAAGTAGAAATAACCAAATATCCATGAACTGACGAAGGGTAAATAAAACGTGACATATCCACACAACGGTGTCTCATTCAGCCATAAACAGGAAGGAAGTCCCGACACCTGCTACAACACGGGTGAACCTTGAACACATCATGCTAAGTGACAGAAGTCGGACACAAAAGGTCACACAGCATATGATTCCATTTACATGAAATATCCAGAACAGGCAAATCCACAGAGACAGACAGCAGATAAGCGGGTGCCAGGGCCAGAAGGGGTGTGGATGGAGAGTGACTACTGACACTCTTTTTAGGGGTGATGAAAGCGTTCTAAAGTTAGATTGTGGCGATGGCTGCACGACTCTGTGAATCTACTAAAAACTATTGAAGTATACATTTTAAATGGGTGAATTTCATGCCATGTGAATTATATCCCAACCAAACCATTTTTTAAAAAGACCAAGAGAAGCATTTCCATGACAACGAAGTTTTAGAAGGGGAACACAAATGAGGAAGCATCCCCAGCATGGACAGCCCCAAGCTGTCTTCCTGAATGTCTCAGGAAAGATTTCAACATTAAGTTCCAAGGAAGCACCTGAGAGATTGTTTCTGGAGAGCTGAGAATCTGCAGGACACCTCCTCCAGGCAGCTCTCCCAGACGTCTCAACTAGAAATGAGAAAAGGAAGCCAGCATGACGACTGGGCACCACTCGGTGTCCGGGTGCTCTGTTTGTGATTGCTCTCTGAAGCTATGCAACAGCCTTGCTGAGTGTGAGGTAGCATAACCACCTCTATTATCCAGATGAAGACGTGGAGGTTCAGAGAGGTGAAATGACTTGCCTAAGGTCACACGGCCAGTGTGTGGCATTCTCAGCTACATCATAGTACATGACACTTGCCCAGACCAGGACCTGTGGCCACTTGCTGGGGGACCCCAGGAAAGTTCCTTGCCTTCTGTGGGCCTTAGTTTCTCTGAACCATGAGATCTCAGCTCACCCCTCACTGTCCTGGTGGAAACTTCAGCCAGAGCAGCCTCACCTGCCTCTGATGTAATCATGCCCCACATTTCATCAGATTTCATGTGAACAAAGCCACCTGCCCAGGGATTCTAGGCCAGATCTGTGCTGTTTTTCTCAACGCCATCCTTCCAGTACCTGGTGCTGCTTTTTGTGCTGTGGGCTGTGTAACCACTGCTCAAATAGCCCTGATGTTGGGGTTCAAGGAAGAAGACAGGGTTGCTGCTTGTGACGCGTTTGCATGATGCTATCTCATAGGCTTTCTTCCCTCAGGGCTAAATGAGATGCTTTTGGTGTGCCTTTCCTTTACTTCCGCAGCTTGAGATTCAGCTTTGGAATCTGCAGGCCTGCAGAGAATTTCCTGTCAAAGTGCACAGGCAGAGCTGCAAACACACACTCTTTTGTGTATCTATCCATCCATATACTCATTCACTCATCCATCCATCCATCCATCCATCCAACCAACCACCCATCCATCCATCCATCCATCCAACCATATACTCATTCACTCATGCATCCATCCATATACTCATTTACTCATCCATCCATCCATCCATTCATCCATCCAACCATATACTCATTCACTCATCCATCCATCCATCCATATACTCATTCACTCATCTGTCCATCCATCCATTCATCCATCCATCCAACCATATACTCATTCACTCATCCATTCATCCATCCATCCAACCATATACTCATTCACTCATCCATCCATCCATCCAACCATCCATCCATCCATCCATCCATCCATATTCTCGTTTACTCATCCATCCATCTGTCCATCCATTCATCCATCCATCCATCCTTCCATCCATCCATTCATTTCCCCAATTACTTAATTCATTCACTCATCCATCCATCCACCCATTCATTTCCCTATTTACTCAATTCATTAATTAATTCAACAAATATTTATTGAGGGCCTACTATGTGCCAGGCATGGTGTTAGTCACTGGGTAGAGTGGAAGAAAACATAAAACAAGCTCCTTGCCCTCATGGAGCTCACAGTCTAGAGGAGGAAGACAGGTCTTAGGGGACACACAAAATATCCGCATAAATTGGAAGGAATGCCACCAAGGAAAAGGTCAGAATAATAAGAGGGACTTAGTTGCTATGGGGTGGGGCAGGAGGAAGTTGACATTTAAGATAAGGTCTGAAGTATGATTTATGCTTTATCAGTGAGGAATGCTCTTGGTTCAAGAAGTGAAAAATGCTGACTAAAAGAGGCCGAAACAAGCAGGGGATCTACTATTCCACATAACAAAGTGCCCGAGACAGGATTACCTCATCACTGAGGGACTCAACCACATCAAGGATCCAGGTTCTCTACCATCTGCTCTTCCACCCTCAGAGGACTGACTCCATTTCCAGGCTGGCTCACCTCATGGACCCAAGATGGCTGCCACTGCACTAGCCATCATGTGGAGACATGACCTCATCCAAGGACAGGAAAAAAGATCCTCCTATCATTTTCTAAGATGGAGAAAACTTCCCAGAAACTCCCCAGCTGACTTGATGGGTGGCATCACATGTCCACACCTAAACCATCACTGGCAAAAGGAATGGGGCCACCATGACAGATTCAACCAGCAGTTCTCACCCAGGGGTGATTTTTCCCTCCAGGGGACATTTGGAGATGTTTTTGCTTGTCATAATGCTGCGTGTATATGGGGGTGCTATTGGCATCAAGTTGGTAGAGACGATGAAAGCTGCTACCTATAGTGCACAGGACAGCCCCACAACAGAGGATTATTCAGGTGTCAATAGTGTTGAGTTTGAGAAACCCTGCCTTAGACCAATCAGAAGCAAACCCCGAGTCACGTGGCGCCAGGTGGAAGGGGCAAGGGAATCGCCGAGGGAAGGTTTCCTGGAGGCTGTAACAGTCCGCCTGAGCCTAGAAAATGGATGCTGGCTCACCCAATCCAGGAAACGAGTCCAGCCGACCATCCGGCCATGTGGATGAGCAGAAATGCGGACGACCCCCTCCATCCTTCCTGCCTCTTCCAGTGGAATGGGAGCCCATGTGGGCAGGGACCTCACTTGTCCTACTCAGTGCTTTATTCCCATTCCCAGTTCAGTGCCTGTCACAGTGGTTCAACATGTCGCTCTTAAAAAACAAGTGAACGGAGTGGAGAAGGAGACCCACTCGACACTGGAGCCCCAACTCTGGAAATTCCTGGGTGTCACACAGAGGGAATGCTGTGGACAACGTTCTGGAACAAGCACGGGAGAGGCAGTCAGTCGGCATTAGCAAGACCCCAGAAAATGGCTCAATGCCATCATTGTACAGACAGGGAGACCAAGGCACAGAGAAGGGAAGATCATAGTCCAAGGTCACTCAGCAAGTTGGGGGCCGATGCAGGCCAGAATCCACGTGCCCCGTTCCTAACCCAGGATCAACACCACTGGCAGATCTGGAACACTCGTTCAGAGACACACGATGTGGCCCCTCACAGTCTCTCTTCCTAAACCCGTCTATTTTGGGAATCTGGGCACACCCCACCTCCCATCTCCTTACAAAGCTGTCTTCCCGGATTCACTCACCCCACGACCCTAAAAGGATGCTCAGAGCGGGGCCATTTCGTCAGTGACATGTCTGCTCAGATTGCAAAATGGCCACCAAATGGGCCAACCAACATGGCTGGTCCATGCACATGTTTTGTTTGGCCCACACAGTTCTGAAAAAAAAAATGTATTATTTGCCTTCTTTGCCAACAATAAAAATAATTGGGACACTGTTCCTGTAATCCAAATTTCCCACTTCTCTGAGATAATCAGAAGGATTGGCGGCTCCGTGCCCAGTGTTCTGCACGGCAGACATTTACTGGAGCTGGGTGGTGGCTGTCCCTTTAGTCGGGGGACCAGGGCTCCCTTCCACCCCAGCGTCCTCCTGGCACGTCACCCACGTACAGGCCTGCCTGGCCCCAGAGGCACCCTGAGACTGCAGCCCAGGCCCAGTTGACCGGGCAGGAGCCTGAGCAGGCGAGGCCACGTGGGGACCCCCGGGTAGCAACCCTCCCCTCTCCCGGAAGGATGCGCCCAGTGACCATGGCAACACGCTGCCGGTTTGTAACACACCTTCCAGCTGAAACGCAGAGATGACAAGTACATCTCTCTTCTCGGCTCAGGCAACATCAGCTCCCGGTGCCCCCAAAACTTCAGAACCTGGAGGGGGAGGGGTGTGATCTGTCTTCTCCAATCTGGGCCCTGGATGCAGATGCCCCAAACATCCCCATTTGCTCAACCAACCCAGAGACGGGGTGTTGGGAGGGGCTGACTTAGATTCCGTCTTATATAAAAAGACCAGAAAATGTTTGATGAGAGAGAGGAAGGCGTGGGTGTCTGAGCCGGGGCTCTGTTTCTGGGCAAATGTACACATCGCCTGCTCCACCCTCCCCTCCGCTTCCTCCGGGCAGAAGCACAGACCCTCCTTGCGGCTCTAGGCAAGGACTCCAGCCCTCTGCCAATGCCCTGGGGCCCCCAAGGCGCCTGGCGTGTTTCTAGGCTGCTTACAGACTCAGAAGGAAATAAGGGAAGGAAATGAGAGAATCAGCCAGAAATAAGGAAATGCCCCACGCGATATTTCCCTTTGAAACTAAGAGGCTGAAATCTGGAACAGCAGCGGAAATCAGAAGCCACATTGAGAAAAGAAGCACAGAGAGGAGTGCCAATTAGCACCCAGGTCCCTCCTGGGAGTGTCAACCATAAATATTAATGGCTGTAATCATCTGGTATTAGTCACAATGCCTTGCAAATTAAGGTCATTTTACTGGGAGTAAATAGTCACGTTAATAGCAGCCAAAGGTGATAGCGCCACTGGCTGCATGGCAGCTGTGGCCACCAAGGTCATGGCACGAACAGGTCTGATCTGGGAAGCGGGGCAGGGGCCACCCCCATCCTCCTTTTCCTTTTCCTTCGTGCCCTCTTTCTCCCCTCTCCATCTCCCCCCTCCCCCACTAACCGTGGGATCCTAAGCAGTCAGCATGGCCTTATGGAGTCTGTTTCATCCTGTGCAAAAGGATCTAATAATAATAATTCATAATAATGATGATTAAGCGAAACAGCATCATGGGAAGCTTTCGACACAAAGTGGTGCTCAGCAGCCTTCCTTCCCTTCCTTTCCAGGAGTTTCTGGGATCCTGGGAATCAGAGATGTGATTTATTTGAAAATCTCAGTGGACAGAGTCCCTGGTAATGCACTCTTCCCGCCCTCCCCCGCGCTAAATGCACCATCAGGCCTTCTCTCTCTCTCTCTCTCTCCCTCCCTCCCTCCCGGGCCCTCCTGTGCCTCTAAAGGGTGAATGCTTTTCTTGACCTTCTGAGAAAACTCACCAGGCACTCGATTAAACTAGATAGATCAAATAATGCCTCTAAATTCGGACGGAAAGCAAGCATCCATTATGGCTGGCTCCAGCAAGGGAGGGGGGCCGCCCAGCTCCTCCTCGGCCAGGACTGGATACATAATTCATAGAATCCAGTGCAAAGTGAAAATGCCGGGCCCCTGGTTCAGAAATTATTATGAATTTCAAGACAGTGACAGGAGAACATTAAACAAAGTGGGGGGCCCTTCGGAGCGTGGAGCCCAGTGCTGCCGTGCAAGTGGTGGCCCCGACGACACCCATTCACTCGCTCATCCTCTTAGCGTTGGGCCTCCAGTGTCCCGTGAGACCTGTCCCTGCGGGGGGGAGGCTGGAGCTCGGGGGGGGGGGGGGGGGGGCCAGGCTCGCTGCCTGCTGGGTGGGCTGATGCGCCCTTCCGCCAGGGGCTGCGCCCTGGACCCTCTGCCCCCTCCCTCCTCCAACTTGTCCGACAGAAGAAGCCCCGCCTCCAAGGTATGCTGGCCATGGGCACCCTCGGTCCTGCCAATCGAGGACATCACACAGGCCAGGAGTATAGATAAAATGAAATCCTAATTGTCAAACTATAAAAGCCGAAATTTATGAAGCACTCACTGGTGCGGTTCTAAGCACTGGATACATCTCAACCTGTTTTAATTCTCACAACCACCTGGTGAGGTGGGTCCATCTGGCAGAGGAGGGAACTGAGTCATTTACCCAAGGCCACACCACCGGGAGGCGGCCGAGCTGCGCTTCAGTGAAGGCTTACGTTGGACCAGAACAAGGAAGGGAAATGAGGCATCCTGCTGCCTGGTCCCAGCCACTGGGCAGGAGGCCCACAGACCCCTAGGAGATGCCTTCTCCTGGGAGTAGGGAGAGAGCCCGGAGGACAGAAGAGAAGAGCGTGGCCCCTACAGAGCACTGGGCTGTGAGTCCTGAGACCTGTGTTAAAACCTGGGTTCTACCACTGTGTCAACCTGCAGGGTCACCCACCCTGATTGCACCACCCCCCACCTTTGCTGACCTCACCTCCTACACCCTCCCTTTACTCACTCCACGCCAATACGTGGCCTCCCCACTGTTCCTAGAATCTACAAAATGCATTCCCACGCCAGGACCTTTGCACTTGCTGCTTTCACCTCTGGAGCACCCTCATGCAGCACACGGCTCCTTATTTTTGTTTTCAATTCAAGGACCAAGAAGCCTGTGTGTGGGGAGAGCATAAGCTGTCTTCTCTATGACAAAAGGGCCTTCTTTGACTGCCTCACCTGCTAACTCGTGTAAAATGCTTGGAACAGCACCTGACACGTGGTGGATACCACAGAAGGGTCTGCCAGTTTTATCATCATTTAAGCTTACAGCCCCTCTACTTGTCACTCAGCTCCCCTTCCCTTCTCTATTTGTCTTCTCTGCACTTACCCCGTCCTGAGGTTGTCCCACGTGTTTGTCCACTTGGCTGCCCCGTGTCTCTCTCACAAGAGGGTGCGCCCCATTGGGCTGGGGCTTTGTCTCGGTCACTCTGGACCCCCAGAGTCAGCACAGGGCTCAGCTGGTGTCCCGGGGCTGGGAATCACCTCTCTGAGCCTCCCCTTCCTCCTCTGTATAAGGGGGGTCCCATGACAGCCCCTGCAAAGGGGCAGACGGAAGGAGGGGACACCCTGCCAGGGCTCTGTGATGCTGGTGAGGCCACTACAGTGACATCACAGTTCCTGGAGCTTAGCTCAAAGAGCTGGCCACAACTGCCGGGCAGCCCAGACTCGGCCCGGGGTGTCAGGACTTGGCGCCCACCAGAGATTCCCACACCCAGCTGGCCACCGGCCGCCTGAGTCAGCACAGAGGGCTGGCCCAGCCATCTGCCTGACCCAAGGGGCTGCCCAGCCTCAGACAGTATCCTGGGTGTCACCTGGGCTCCAGATCTCAGCCTGCCCTGGCCTGGAGGGCAGCTGAAGGGGTGGGCTGCACACACCCTGTATGGACCCTCGGCTCGCAGCATGCAATTCACTCCTTCAAGAAAGAGTCATGGTTAGCCATCAGGGAAACGCAAATCAAAGCCACTGGGAAACCCCACATCATGTCCACTAGGATGGCTAGAATAAAAATACAGACAACAACAAGTGTTGGCAAGGATGTCAAGAAACTGGAACACTTAAGTATTGGTGGTGGGAACACAGAGGGGTGAAGCCACTTTGCAAGACAGTCTGGCAGTTCCTCAAAAGGCTAAACAGAGAATTAGTGTACAACCCAGCAATTCCACTCCTAGAATGAAAACACTCTTCCACACAAAAACCTGTACACAAGTGCTCATAGCAGCATTATTTATAATAACCCAAAGTGGAAACAACCCAAATATCCATCACCCGATGAAGGACGAACACAATGTGGTCTATCCATACAATGGAATATTATTCAGCCCTAAAAAGGAATGAAGTCCTGGCTCATGCTACAACATGGGTGAACCCCGAAACATATGCTCAGCGAGAGACGCCAGTCATGGGAGGCCACATATTACATGATTCTATTTATATGAAATATCCAGAATAGGCAAATCTATAGAGACAGAAATTAGGTTCATGGTTGCCTGGGCTGGGCTGGGCTGGGAGTGGGGAGTGACTGCTTATGGGTATGAGATTTATTTTTGGGGTGATGAAAATATTCTAAAATTGATTAGGGTGACGGTTGCATGACTCTGGGTATATACTAAAAGCCAGTGAATGGTACCCTTTAAATGGGTGAATTGTACATCCCAATAATAACTCAATAATGTTGTTATATGTAGATGTGGATGTGCGTTATATATCTATATAGACATGATATAATTGATGAGGTATCTCCTATGAGCCAGGTGAGCAAAACAAAGTCCCCGCCCTCTCAGGAAGCTAACAAGGAGGAGACAAGGGAACAAATAAAAGTGTGATTTGACCTGTGGTGATAAGATGAAGCAGGAAGGGACTGGATGATGGATGGGGCTGGAGCTGCTGCAGATGCGGGGGGAGAGGCACCGTGGTCCAGGAAGGCCACTCTGAGGAGGTGACATTTGAACAGAGACATTTTGAGTGAAAAGATAAAGGAAGTCACAGACAGCTGGTGGAAGGGCATCAGGAGAAGCAGCAAGTGCAAAGGCCCTGAGGTGGGAGCAGTGAGCCAGTGGGGCTGGAGCATAAGGAGCCAGAGGGACGGTGGAGGAGGTAAGGTAGGAGAATTGATGGGGGCTGGATCATGGAGGCCGTGGCGGGCCATGGTGAGAACTGTGCTTTTATTCTGAGTGAAGTGGGAGTGGTGGGAGGGTGCTGAGCAGAGGGCAGATGTATTCTGACCAAGGTTTTCCCAGGATCCCTCTGGCCGTGAATGGCCTGCGGGGTGGAGGTGGGCAGGATGGAAGACAGGAGACCAGGGAGGAGGCCACTGCAACAGACTGGATGACAGAGGATGGGGGCTCAGCCCCGGGAGGTGGAGGTGGAGATGTGAAGCGGTCAGGGGCTGGGTGTGCAGCCTACAGTCCCAGCTGTGGTCTTGCCGGGGCCTCTCCACAGCCCTGACGTTTGCAGGGACCTTTATTGCCATTGAACTTGACCCACCTGTCAGCCGGGAAAGGGGGCTTCCTCCCTATTGAACAGTCTAATCTCCTCACAGTCTCCCAGGTCAAGATCCCCTGCACAGGCCTGATCCCAAACTCTGAAAACTCCCATGGGTTTGCAGACTCAGGGTCCTTGCCTCTTCTGCCCCTTGTGTCCACGTGTCCTGACCCCATCTGGGCCCCGCTGCCAACTTCCATGAGAAATGCAGCCCCACCCAACAGTTTATCATGTGGCAGCCTTAACTGAAGACTCAGTTTCTTCGTCTATCAAATGGGAATCAAGACAGCAGACCCTGAAATGGCTGTTGTCAGGTTAGATGCATTAAGGAGCAAAGAGCACAGTGTGGGCACACAGCTGGCACTCAGTAAATGCTGGTTGTCGCTATTACTGCGTGGCTGTGTTGTGATGAGTGGAAGAGGAAGCTGGGAGGTCACCGCATGCGGGTATATGTGGCGTCCTAGCCAACCCCAAGCTGGTTCTCTCCCTCACTCACTCCCACCAGCAAATTCCTCTTCGTCGTGTAATCTCACTCTTTCTGGGAGGCACTGGCCTCACCCACCACACCCCGCAGGGGCTCATTCACTTCAAGTGGCCTTAGGAAGCCATCTCCCCAACAGCACTGGGCCCCTGGGAGGAATTCTCCTGCCAGCCGCTAAAAGAACATGTTTATCTGTATCTCATTACGCATTTAGGCAGAAATGGAGCACAGAAGATGGAGAAATACGTCCAAGGTCACAAAACTTAGATGTGGCAGGCTGGGAATTTAATCCACTTCTGATGCTAAGCCAAGTGATTAAGGAAGGGAAGCTGGTTTTTATTGAGTGCCTATTATGGTCCAGGCTTTGTGTGTACATTGCCTTTTTAAAAATTGTATTTTTACAAAAATTATGTTTTTTTTTTTTAAAAAAAGGGAGTACCTGCATACAGTTTGAAAACCAAAATGGTACAAAAGGATACACAATTAAAAGGGGGACCTCCCTTCTGTCCCCATCCCTTGCCATTCAGCTCCCCTCCCTGGAGCCAGCCAGTGTTCCCAGTTTCTTATGGATCTTTCCAGTGATGGGCTATGAATAACAGACACTGCGTGTCTCCCCAGTATCCACCCTCCGCCTTACTAACAGAACCCCAATTTTGTTTGGGTGGCAATCTGCCTCGATAAAAACACCCATGTTCCCAGACTCCCTTGCAAGTAGGAGCAGCCACGTGACCCAGTTCTGTGCAATGAGATGCAGGTGGAAGTCTCTGGGGAGAGCATTCTTTTCTGCTCCCCGCAAAAGACAAAGCACCGGAAGAGAGGACTTTTGTCTTTTTATTTTCCTTTGCCCTTTTTCTTTCTGCCTAGAATGTGGTCTCTATACCTAGAGGTGATGCAGCCATCTTGAGACCATGAGGTCCAAAGCCACATGCTCAGAATGGGGGAGCAGGAAGAGGGAAGACGCCTGAGTCCTTGAGCAGCTGTGCCAGCGCTGGGTCACTCAGCTCTGGACTTCTTCTTGTGTTTTTCCATGCCATTGTCTGTTGAACTTTCTCTTCCTTTCAGCCGCATCCCTTCCTGACTGATATAATGGTAGCCCACACTACATCCACCCTTCAGGATCTTACTTCTTCACTTGAAATATCTTGAAGGTTGTTACAAATCACTGCACAAAGAGCTTCCCCAAACTTTTCAATAAATGTGTCAAAGACTTTGTGTAGATGTCCCATAGAGTCAAGCAGTCCCCTCTTGGTCCACACGTGGATTGTTCTCAACTTTTTGCTATTGCCAACAATCCTGCAAGATTAGCCAGGGCGTGCTTCATTCCCACGTGTGAGGGTGCGTCTACGGGAGGAGATTGCTCAACAAATTCAGGTGCCTTTTAAGTCTTCCTAGATGTCACATTGCCCTGCGAAGAGGTCTGGCTAGTTTGCGTTCCCCCGCAACGTGCTGGCATCCCCCCACCTCGTCTCTAATCCTGCAACAACACAATATGATAATGCCCGCTTTGCTGAGGCTCAGGGAATTGCGTGTGGTCTGCCCAAGGTCATGGCAGGGGACTGGTGGAACCGGGATTCGAACCAGCGTCTGGCTGATGTCAAAGCCGGGCTTGTAAACACTGACATGACACTGCTTCCCAGGGAGGCTGGATTCCAGAGACTCAGCAAAGAGGGAAGAGTGACAATGGCCAAGGTGCTGTCTGTGCCTGAGAAGGGCCTTTGGACGGAGCTGCGGAGTGTGTCCTGGGCTGGATTCCAGCTCAGATCTGCCACTGCCTTACTGTGTGAGCAAGTCCTGCCCCTCTCTGGGCCTCAGTTTCCCCATCTGTAAAATGGACGGCTTCGAATTGTTGGTCTCTAAGACCCTTTAGTGCTCAGCATCCGTGTCTGAGGGTCTCCCGGGAGCTGCTTTTCAGCCCCCAAAATGGAAACAGTCTTCTGAGCAATTTCCCCTCCATTCCTGACCACGCAGAGGTCGGCAGCATCCAGGGGTTCTATTTCTATCTGTGGGCTGTGCTCACACTCCCTCGGGGAGGTTGTGCCGCGGGAGCAGGAATGGCCTGGCTGCCCGCTTTTCTCTGCAGAGCACATCTTCTTCCAGCTCTCTCTGACACCCAGATTCTCAGGGCAGTGATTCCAATTATGGTTTCACATACGGGCGGCTTACCATAGGTCAGGCACTTCCCAGGGTGCTTTACAAACAGAATCTGGAAGAGAGGGGCTATTCTTATTCCCGTTTCACAGATAAGGACACAGAGGCACAGAAGGTTAAACAACTTTCCCAAGGTCACTCAGCCAGTAAGTGGCAGGTCAGGGTTTGGTCCCAGGAAGTCTGGTGCCAGAGTCTGTGCCCTTAACTCAGGGTTTCTCTCCCTGTGGACATTTTAAGCTGGATCATTCCTTGTTATGGGGGGCTGTGGTGTGCATTGTAGGATGTTTAGCAGCATCCCTGGCCTCCGCCCACCAGATGACAGTAGCACCCATCCCGCTGGGTGTGACTACCAAAAATGTCTCTGACATTGCCAAGTGTCTCGTGGGGTCAAAACTGCCTCTGGCTGAGAACTGCCACCTTGACCACAGCTCTAGAGGAATGGATCCTGGGTCCCTCTAGGAACTCTTACCCTCCTGAGCCTACCGCAGGCTCCCCGGAGGCACTGCCAACGGCCAGGAGAAGCTTGCCAGAGGGCCACATCCCGTGCAGGTGGTAGAAGTTCTCTGAGGCTGGTGATGGGAAGACCCAGAGAGGAGCACAGGTGGGCAGCAGAGGAAGCGCTTGGGTGGTGAAGGGGGCTTGGAGGTCAGCTGTGTGACCTTGGGCAAGTGCCTTAACCTCTCTGAGACGCAGCCTCCTCAGCCGAGATCAGAGATATCTGCTCGCAGAGTTGAGATGTGAAGCTTAAGTAAGGTATCATTATGATGGGTGAGGAGAAACAAAAAGCAGAAAGTAGCTCAATGCAGGGTCTAGTTAAACAAATTATGGTACATCCGTGGTACGGAAGATTATGTGGCCATTGAAACAAGCGAGGTAAATGTATGTTTGCCGATGTGGAAAGATCTCTAAGATTTATTAATTTATTAATAGTTAAAAAGCAAGGTCCAGAAGGGTATGTATGATATGATCCTATTGGTATTAGGAAAAACCCCTGAACTTTCGATATATCCTTATTGAAAACCTACCACCCACCAGGCGCTCTTCTAAGCTGCGGGAATGCGGCAGTGGACGAAACACAAAAGGCCCTGTTCCCCCGGAGCCACTGGAATGTGACTAGAAATGTACAAACACATGAGCATTTTACAAGGATGTACAGGAAAATGGTTCCTCCTGCTCCTGGAGACGCAGGGAGGAGATTCCATCCTGCTACTGCATACCCTGAAGTATTGTTTGAACCAGTCTTTACTGTGTGTATGTATTCATTTTAATTATCAGTTTTTAAAAGCCTGGATCAAAAAATGAGAGAGAAGGCAAAGTGCAGTGCTTGGCCCCCTGGCGATGGCTGCTTCTATGATGATCACGTAGTCAGTAACTGTTTCTTGTGCACCTATTGTGTGCCGGTACTGTGCTGAGTGCTGAGGACACAGTTGTGAGCAAGAAAGACAAGAGACCAGCTCTCAGGGAGCGGACACTCTGCTTGGGGCAACACGGACTTTAGAGAAGTAATTGCAAGAGTCATTAGTGTTACAACGGTGACATCTGGGGGGTTATGGAGGCCAGAGAACCAACCAGGGGGGTGGCCGACAGATCTGGGGAGCTGGCCAGGGGCCCAGGCCTGCGCTCCAGGCCTCTCTCCCTGGACCTGACTTCCACCTCAGGCTGTTCACAGTGTGTGGCCCCTCTGTGGCTCTGGAGCTCATAAGAACAGCTAAAATTGATTGAGCACTTACAACCAACCAGGCATTCTGTAAGCACCGTACAGGTATTAACTTCCTTAATCCTTACTAAAATCCTACGAAGTAGATACTATTTTTATCCTCATTCTACAGATAAGAAAGCCAAGGCACAGAGAGGATGAGTACCTTGCCCAAGGTCACACAGCTAGGAAGTGGCAGAACCAGAACTGAAACCCAGGCAGTCTGCTCCAGACCCCACACTTATCGCTCCCTCCTTCCATGATTTTCTTCTCCTTTTCCTCCTCGTCCCTGCTCATCAGGGGCAGTCCTCTGCCTCCATGCCCTTGCCCAGATGTGAGGATGGCCCTCTGGTCCCACCTCCACCCTCCCCCTCCATCCTCCACCCTCGCCTGTCCCAGGGGCTCACAAGGCGTCCTGGCTTTGCCCTCAGTGCCTCAGTGGAAGAGGGATAAGGATGGGCAGGAACCGCCAGGAGCACACTGGTCCCTTCGCCCGCCTGTCTTTTAGGGACAAGGACCTGAGTTAACTCTTAATGCCCAAGGTTCCAGACTGAATCTAATCCCAGCCCCTGAGTGAACCCTGACCTGGGTCACAAACTGAGTCCTAATTCTGGTCACACTGAATCCTGACTCTGGCCACAGATTCCTTCATGACCCCGGTCCTAGTCCAAGCTCTGACTCTGTCACAAAGGAGTCTTGCCCTTGGTCACAGACTGAGCCCTGGTCCTGGCCACAGAGCCAACCATGACTCGATCCTAGGGGGAGCCATGAACTTGGTCACACACTGATCCCTGACCCCGGTCACAGACTGAGTCCTGACCCCAGTCACGTACTGATCCCTGACCCCGGTCACAGACTGAGTCCTGACCCCAGTCACGTACTGATCCCTGATCCCGGTCACAGACTGAGTCCTGACCCTGGTCACACACTGAGGTTTACCTTGACCTCAGGTGCACAGCCATCTCTAGACGCTGCGTCTCCTGTCCAGAGGTCTGAAGAACTCCCAGAATGCCCCTTCCCACCTCCCCCCGGGCTTGGACCAGCCATTCCCTCCACCTGTGCAAGGATCGTCCAGCCTGCCATCTCCCAGGACCAATCTGGGGGGATCTAGGGAACCCCAAAAAAGACAAGGAAGGTGGCATTTAGACAGAGCTAAGTTCTTGGGAGCCCCCTTTCCATCCAGAGGCTCCCAAACTCCTCCTATTTCTCCCTCCCCAACTCCTTCTCCCCGTTCATCACATCTTTATCCTGAAATAAAATTCACCAGCCGAATTCTGTCTTGAAGGAAGGGAGGTCAGACAGCAGCGCGCCCAGCAGCTGGGTAGAATTCTATTACCAGGAGGAAGTGCCGCCAGCAGGAAAGGGCTGTGCCCGCTCCCCCCGCAGAGCATTACTCACTCTCCGGGCCCGGCTTCCTTCGGAGGGGCCGTGGCGCTCCTGACAGGGGAGGCGCGCTGACAGGAGCCGTCCTCCCAGCGGTGGCTGTCTGCCCCTCGGGATCTGCCCTTGGGCCTGGGCAGCAGCCCCAGGCTCTCAGCAGTAAGGGTGTCAAGATTTGAAAGGAGTCCCCTCAGGTGCTTCCGAGGGTGGCAGGACCCGACAGGGCGAGACACGTTGGGAGAATGTCCTTGTGGCCTCCTTGAAGAACGATGTTTCCTCCTTAAGACCCCAGGGGTTCCCTGAGCATGGGTGTGGGGATGAGGTGAGGAACAGAGGACTCATCATGCCTTCCCCACCCCCCTGAGGCAACTCTGGAATCAAGGAGCCGGAGCAGATGCTGAGGTTTTCCTCCCGGGTCCCTTCCCTTCTCTGGGAGGGAGAGGACTTTAGCTCCTTGGGGCCGGGGGGCCTGGCGAGAAGGAGAGAAGCACGGCTGCTGAGGCGGGGTGGGGGTGTTCCAGCTGGGCGTCCTTCTAGCCCTGCCACGGCCTCAGACAGCCTGTGCATGGTGTCCTAGCTGGGTGTCTAGGGTCAAATATCCAGCGTGCCAGTCAGCGGGACGTGCAGGTGGAAAAACAGTGGGTCAGCGCATCAACCATCACGTCAGTCAGACACAGAGGCCAGTGGTCAGTCAGTCACTCACTTATTTGATCAGGCACGTGGTCAGACAACCAGGCAGACAGACAGACAATCAGTCAGCAGCTGGACAAGGAGATGGACACACAGACCTTTGGTCGTAATCTGTTGGTCAGATACAACAGACACCCAGCAGACAGAAAGACAGACAAACAGACTGTCTTCACCATCTTGTCAGTCAGACATGGAGCCAGCTAGCCAGCCCGTCAGTCAGACCAGGAGCTGGAGCGACAGGCTCAGTCATTCACCTGATTACAGCCAGCTGAACATCCCGGAATACAGACAGCCAGACTGTCAGCCAGTCAGACAGACATGGAGACAGGCAGACCATCAGTCAGTCACTCAGCCACTGGGTCAGACACCCAGGCAGACAGACAGACGGTCAGTAGTCAGACACTCAGAAAGACGTTCAAATAAGGAGACAGACGGAAAGCCAATTTGTTTTGCATTTAATTAGTTTGATAACAGCCAGTCAGACAGACAATCAGTCAGTCGTCCATTTAGTTAGAGCCCAACAACGTCGTCAGACTGGCCAGTCAGTTACGCTTCCAGGCAGTCAGACGCACGGCAGTGGGTCAGACACCCAGTGCTCAGTCTGACACGGAAACAGACAGACAGACAGACAACCAATCACCCATTCAGCTAGACACATGGTAGTCAGACGAGTCAGTCAGACATCCAGGCACACACACAGACACAGTCAGCCATTCGTCCAATCAGTTAACCATCCAGTTGGTCAGACAGGCAGGAGGACAGACAGACTGACAGTGAGCTAGGCATGTGGTGAATTTGTTAGTCGGACATCGGATCACCACAAAGGCCAGCAGCCACCTAGCCAGTCATTCAGACACTCCGCCTGTTGGTCAGTCACGTGGTAGATGAATCAGACAGTCAGACACTGCCAGTGACCCAGCTGGTCATTATGATGACATACAGGCTGGGCAGAGTCGTAAGTGGACTCTGAGGGATGTTGGAAAATGGGACAGATGAACTCACAGAATAACCAGGGGTCTGACCCTGACACAGCCCCCTAAGCAGTCAGGGAAAGCTTCCTGGAAGAGGAAGGCTCAGGACTTGGCTCAAACAAAGCATTCTGGGTAGGCTAGCTGCCCATCTCCCCGCGGGATGTGAGCCCTGCTAGTCCCCTTTCCCTAACCCCCGTCTTCTTTCAGCTATGGGGATGGGGTCCGCACACCTGCCCCAACCTCGTTATCCCCACCAGGCCTGCACCCCGCCCCGTTCCCGGAGCCATCCTCCTTCTCCACCTGAATCACGTCAAACACGTTGCCAGGCCTGGGAACACCCCAGGGCTTACTATTTTTACAGGCCACAGGGCTAGAGAAGGGGCCTTGTGTGTGCGTGTGTGTGTGTGTGTGTGTGTGTGTGTGTGTTGGCGGGTGGAGTCAATTGTTGGGCCCCTCCTTTCTCCCAGCTCTGCCAAGCTCTGCCTCCCTCCTTCCTTCACTGGAGTTGGGGGTTGGGAGGTCCTCCCAGGCCACTTCCCATTTTGGGAATTGGGCTGAGAACTATGCAAGGAGACAGAAATAATTCCTTTTTCGAGCCTGGCCAGGGCCATAGTAGCCCAAACATTGGCACAAAATCAGTGCTGGGGGGGCCCTCGGAGGGGGCAGCTGGGGCGGGGCTGATCTCTGGGGCCCAGAGAGACAAAGGCCCCAGAGTCTGCAGAAAAACCTCTTCACCCAGCCCCAGGGCTGGGTACCAAGAACCCAGAGACTCAGAAACTCCCAGTGGGGAGCGCCAGGCCAGAAAAGATTGGGAGAGCGGGGTGCGGGGAGCAGGATACAGAAAGAAAGAGCAAGAAAGAAGTCACAGTGGCCCCACTGGCAAACATGACTTGAAAAATAGACCATTTCTGGAAGCCAAGAAGGAACCTCTGATATCTCCAGAGAATGTGGCCCTTCCCGCCGGCACACAGGACTTCTGCAACATGGGGGCAGACCCACTGATCACTCTAGTAAGAGATAGTGGCTGGGAAAGCACCTAGCACACAGTAGGAGTGCACTAAATGCAAGTGTCCTTCTGATGGAAATTCAAACAGAGCCAGCTTTGCCGCCCTGCCTCTCTGCCTCCTGCACGTGACCCTGGGCCAGCCACTCAGTTCGCTCAGCCTCACCTTTCGCATCTGTAAAGTGGGAGCAATGACAGAACCTACCTTCCAGAGTGGCTACAAGGATTCACTGACGTGATGAGTGTAGAAAACCCAGTATGGAGCAGGTGTGCAATGCACTTTCGTCCTTTCTCCTTTCTTTCCTCCTTTCTTTTTCTTCTCAAAACATATTATTGTTTCAATGGGGTCTTACAGCAACTCAACTAAAGGCAGATCTCAGTTCACGTTTTCCAGGCAACACCCACCTGAAACCAGCCTCTTCTCTCTGTGCCTCAGTTTCCCCCTTCTGTACAATGATAGTGAAGGATGAGAGGAGACGTCCCTAAGCGCCCTTCTATCATTGTCACCACCAGAGCCTCTGGTGATGTTAAACATCTGATCGCATCATTTCCAGCATGCATTTTCCCCTTCCAGCCACTCCTGGTCTACTCGGGATCCGTAGGGTCATGAGGAAGCTGACTCCACCCCCTGCCCAGGGATAAGCCAATCAGCACATCACATTCTCCAGAGAAGCACATCGTATTTTCTCACCAGAGAGATTGCTCAGAGTGGGGCATGTGGCTTCAGCTAGCCCAATGGGACTGACTTCTGCGACTTTCTCTCGGATGCTGGGCGGCCTCCTGTCTTCTTACGGCATCGTGTGCAAACATGAAGGCCTAAGTGCCTCTGATACTCCCAGGAGGGGAGCCAGCCCAGAGCAAAACCCCCTCACTGAGAAGGGCCAAGCAGAGTAAACCACAGACCTTGTAAAACATCGTGATCCCTCCGCCCCCCCACCAACTCACCAAGACTTTTCAGCTATCACCATCCCATAAACGCCCTGCACTGTTTATACCAGCTGGATCTGCCTTTCTGTTTCTTGCATGCAAATGCACCTTACAGACATATCTCCATTATCGAAGACTGTTTGCCAGTTTTAATCCTCATCAAGACCTTTCTAAATAGATACTACAGTCCTTCCCATTTAGAGAGAAAGAAACTGAGGCTCAGAGAAGTGAAGTAACTTGCCCGGAAATCACAAGAGCCAGAAAGGGTCAGCCTGGTATTTGAACCTAGAAGAGTCCTATGTTCCTTTCATCATGCTCCGTGACCTCCTCTGTTCTCATCTATCTCCCAGCAAGGGAGACGGAGAAAAACGGCAGCCACCAGCAACCTCCGTCAATAATAGTCCCAGGGAAGACAAGTCTCATCACGTCAAAGCCTGGAAGATGCTTAGAGATCCTTCAGCTTAACCTCACTCAACCCCTTCATTGTATGGAGGGGGAGACTGAGGCCCAGAGAGAGGATAGGACACAGGGAGCAGGAGGCAGATGGGAGCCAGGGTCTGAGACAGAAGGAGGAGACTGTTCTCGCGAGGGTGGAAGGGTATCAAGGGTGGAAGCGTCGTCTGACGTTTCCTGTCTGCCCTGGGGGGGCTTCCTTCCGGTAGCAAAGCCTCACCAGTCCAAGGCCACGTGGCTTGGGCGAGGCTGACCCCACCTCTAGCTCCAGGCCTGGCCAATCAGAACTGAGCATTCCCCGGGCAGCCACGATTGGCTCCGTTTGGGCACGGTGACCAAATCAAGCCAATCAGAGGGAATCCTGAGACTCCCGCTGGGACTAACAGGAAAGAGATGCTCCCAGGTCCCAACCAAGCTCTGTGTTTGTGGCAGAGAACAGGCTCCAGAGTCAGAGCCTGTGGCGAGCCCTGGCGGCCAGTTAGAGTTTAATAAGCCGGTTCATTTTCACGGTGTTCATTTTTAAATTTGTCTTCCATTTAGGGTGACCAACTCCACCTGGTTTGCCGGGACCATCCCAATTTTAAAACTGAAGAGTTCCATGTCCAAGGCACCCCCTCACTCCCAAGCAGATGGAGACAGAGACAGTGGTCACCCTACTTCAATTTGCGGATATCAGATATTGGCTTTCCATGAATGACAGGTTCCTTTTAAAATAAACTTACTTATATTTAAAAGATGAGCTGTCTAAGGGAAAAATACGAAGAAAATAATAGTACCTTTAGTGAAGGGAAATGGTAAAAAAATCAGGAAAGCTGCACGTTAATGCAAGATGGTATTGGGAGACACAAGGCTTGCAAGTCTGGAAACCCAAGCTCAATCCTGAGGTCCATGGCCTACTGGCTGTTTGACCTTGGACAAGTTGCTCACCCTCTCTGAGCCTCCAGTTCCTCCTCAGCTCACAGGCGGGTGGAGAAGACAGAGGAGAGGATGGTGTGGGCAGGCAGGCTCTGTTCACACCCTTAAAGTGTGGGCTCCCCTCAGGGCAAAACCTGCAGCCAAGAGCAGCTCACAAATCCTCAGGGAGGCCTGTCATCCCCCTGCTGCTCTTGGCTGGTGGGGCCATGTCTGCAAATTAACCACTATTCAGCTGCGAGGCCCTTTAGGGATGCTAATTGCCTGGTGCCCATGAGTCCCGTCCCTCCCTGGCACAGGCGGCTGGCTGTCGATCCCCTGCCATTATTGTCTGATAACAGCACTTGATTGCCTACACAGACTGGCCCGGGTACACCATTAGCATCCAACCACGGCACAGTGTGTGCAGGGCAGTTCACCGACACTTGTGCATGCAGCGCCCAGGTGCCGGCAGACATCTGTTCCCGTGGACTGAGCTGTGGATGCACGTGCACCCTCATGCATGTCTGCTTAGGCCCTCAAGGGTGGGATGAATTAGTGTCCATGTGTGCATGCGAGCTCTGTGAACCATTCACAAGCCTGCACAGAAAGAGCCGCACACAGGTACACAAAGCCATGCTGTGCGGGGTTGCTGCGAGGACTGAATGACATACGCCTGTAGGGCACCTACGACAGTGCCTCACACGTGGTTAGTTAGCCGCCATAAATGAGATCTCTTACAGATCGTTTTCTCCCCAATGCTCTCTTATTTCTTGAGGTATAATTTACACATGATAAAATGCACAAGTTTTAAGCATTCAGTGCAATGCCCTTGGATAAATGGATACACCTGTGTAACCATCACCCCGATTAAAGTCCAGAACATTTCCATCACCCAGAAAGTTCCCTTGGGCCCCCTTCCGGTCAGTATCCCAAAAGCAATCGCTGTTCTGATCTCTCTCACCAGAGTTTAGTCTTGTGTGTTCTTGAAGCTCAAATAAATGGAGTCATACGGCATGGCTGTCTTGATGATGACTATTATGCTCAGACGTGTGCAAGCCAGCACGCACAGCCACATACACCTGCACACATGTCTATGGAAGCGCATGGACACGCCCCGTACACACTCAGAAATGGGCGCGTCCAAGCGGCGAGTGCCTCAGCCTTCATCTGCAGCTCGGCTTGGCCTCTCCAGGTCCAGGCGGCTGGGGGTGGTGGGGAGCTCCCGGCACGGGGTTCAGACCATGGGGAGGCTCCTTCAACGCCTCCTTCATCTCCCCCTCGCTGGATGACCTCAGGCAAGTGCTTAAAATCTCAATTTTCTCCTCGGTAAAACGGGATGAATCACACGTACTTCATAATAACTCCCCTGGACTGACCACTCACTGTGAGCTGGGCACTGTTCTAAGGGCTATACAAGTCTTAACCTGCTCCACCCTTGAAACAACCTTAGGATCTAGATACAGTTATGACCCTTCTCTTATGGGTAAAGAACCCAAGGCACAGAGAGGTCCAGCAGTCTGTCCAGCATCACACAACTAGAAAGTGGCAGAGTTGGATTTGAACCCAGTATGGCTCCAGAACCTTCACTCACCATTGTTACAGTACCCCTCCTCATGGAGAGACTATGTGGGTTATTGTCTATGTCCATGCCCTGGAAAACAGTAGGTGTGTAATAAATGGTAGATGTGGCTACTACCACGAACGCTGGCATCACTATCTCAGATGCGTCAGAATAACCCCATTTTTCAGAGGAGGAGACTATGGCTCAGAGAAGTCAGTGGCAAAACACCCAGGTCTTCTGACTCTAAATCCCACATTCTTTCCATTCTCCCCAGTAGGGAAAGCCTGTCCCGCGAGGGAGGGACTTGGTCTGCTCTGATTTCTACTATGTTACCAGCACCTCGAAGAGTGCCTGGCACATACTCAGCACTCAATAAATGTTTTTCCAATGAATGGATACTGTAGGGAGCTGGGAGCAATCACTCAGCCCAATGCCCTCCTTCATGCGGGGGACCTGAGACCCAGAGAGGGGGTGTGACTTGTCCAAGGTCACACTGCGCCTTAGCACCACTGAATCTGTCATTTTCTCCCTGCCTGGCTCACCCTCTCTACTTCCCGACCCGAGCAGGCCAAAAGATTGGGGAGCCCCTGAGGCACTCTCAAAGGCCACGTTAGCGGGGAGTTGGCGTGGAGCCTCTCCCGACTTCATTACGACGTCCAAGGTCGGCGCGGAAGGCTGCCAAGCTAAACCTCAGAAAACGCCGGCCAAAGAGAAACAAGGGCCAGCTTGCCAGAGCTTTCGTGCTGGGGACGGGGAGCATTCCTGGCAGAGAGGGCAAGGGGGAGGACCGGCCAGCCTTTAAAAGCCCTTTGCGAACAAATGCTTAGACTGCAGCCCACTCTGGCCATCGTCCCCACCAAGTCAGCAGAAGAAGCAAAATTATTTAGCCCAGCGGGACAATGGGGAGCGGCCTGGGGTCCGTGCTTGTGGGGACGGCTCCATGAGAGCCCATCCTGAAGATGGAGGGCAACTGGGAGGAAGGTGGGGATGCTGGGGAGAGGGCAGACTGCCCTGGACGGGGGTCCCTATTAGTTGTCAATCCCTAGCCCTTGTGTAAGGATGTAAGTTTTAAACACACTGATCGCTTCCCCTCATGACTGGTAGGTGGGGGTCCCTAGAAGCAGAGCCTGAGACGAGGATTCTGATGCGGTGATCCAGTGAGGAAGTGCCTCTAGGAGACAGCGGGTGGGGCAAGCAGGGCCTGGCAGGGCGGGAGCTTCCTAGGACGTGTGTGGTCTCGGCAGGAAGCTAGCTTCCTTGGCCTGATCCCACCGGGAGCTCAGGAGCGTGAATTGCACCCGGAGTTGATCTCACCTTAAAGAAAGAAGGCTGAGCGTTGTACCCCTGACTCGGGGAGTCCTCGGCTACAGGTTGCCTGGCGGGAGGGGGGTCTGCGGTGGGCCGTAGTGCCCCAGGCAGGTGATTCCCACCAGCCGAGGGCAGTTGTCAGAGGGGCACTTGCAGCTGGTGCTGTCAGCAGCTGGTGCTCACAGCTCACAGTCAGGTGGGGTGCGCCAGCCTCGAGAGGGGGTGTGGGTGAGGCACCCACAGCATCCAGCACCCCAACTGCCCCCTTAAGCATTAATTCATCACTACCTGAACCGCCCCAAGTTAGGACCACCCCCAGAGGAAAGATGAGGAAAAGACTGCATTGAACTGAGGTTAAGTTTCCAGCAGCCTCCATGGCAGGCCATTGAATCCAGCGTTTGAAAAACAAAGCAAACAGAACGGCCACTGTGGCACATCTGGGCCAAGGGAGAGCAAGTGAGCCCTGTTCCACATGTCAGACTCCACAGTCTGCGAAGCACGGGGGGCGGCACGTCACAACTGGAGTCTTGAGGGTCCCTGAGCTGATCTGCCCGCTGGGGAGGCCTCGCCAACAGAGGACAGGGAGGGGCTCAGCTTGAGGACCAGGCCGGGCAGATAGGTTACAGGGGGAAGAAAGACAAAGTGGCCTGGCCAGGCCTCAGAGGAGGCCCCGGGATGGGCCCCAGGGGGATGGTGAGATCCAATGTCGTGAGAAGTGGTGTGGCGGAGCAGGTGACAGGGCGCAGAGGGTCCTTGGGGGTGAGGGCCTGGCCTGCAGCCCCCACCCCAGCTGTGAGAGGCACCAGGTCCTTCAGCCCCGAGCAGGACCAAGGGCAGGGCCACTCCTCTCTTGCACCCAGGCCAAGCTAAACTGCCCTCACCTGGGCACAGCACTCTACAGTGAGCAAAACCCCTATCAGCTCGGCATTTTGAGGGGGTGAGTCAAGGGCTAAACTCCACACATGGGGAAACTGAGGCTTAGAGAGGCGCAGCGACTTCATTCATTACCAGACGTTGATTAAGCACCTACTGTGTACTGGGTACTAATTCAGGAGATGGAGGTACTTTAGTAAACAAGACAGCAGCACCTGCTCACACGGAGCGAGGATTCACGCGGGCAGGAGGGGGTGGGGAGAAGGTACTAACTGCTATGAAGAAAATCAGAGAGCAGAGAGAAGGAACGCAGGCGTGGAAGCTGCCGTTTAAAAATGGACGGCGAGAGACAAGAGAACACCGGCAAAGCCTTAGGAAAAGACCCGGCCCCCCTGCGCCTCAGTTTCCTCACCTGTAAAAAGGAGGCTGTGTGAGGAGGGCATGGCTCGTACGGGCTGGATCCCTGGCTAAGTGGCTTTGATGCTGAACCCTAAGGCGGAGGCAGCATGCTTTTAAAGAGCCCGTCGAGGACCACCTGCGTCAGAGTCATCGGAGAGCCTTGTTAGAATGCAGATCCTGGCCTGCCCCTAGAGACTCTGTGGTCTGGGGGACAGACCTGGGAATCTGCATTCCACACACCACCAGCACTAGATGTGTTGAAATCTGGATTTCTCAACCTCGTTGCACAGTGGAATCACCTCGGGCGCTTTGAAAAGTACCAGTCCCTGGGTCCCACCCCTGACATTCTGATTTAATTGGTCTGGGGGGTGGCTTGGCATTCGGATTTTTCAAAGATGATTCTCATGGGCAGCCGAGACTGGCTTAGCTGCACAGGGACCTCAAAGCACGTTGACTCAGGGTGAGAAGGCGCCAGCCTTTCCCATGCTCCTTCAGACCTTAGACTGTCCTACGGGGAAGGTCCCCGTGTGAAGCTAACGGGACTTTCACACCTCTCCATCACACAGCTGTCTCCCCTTTTAACCCAGACAGCAGGTGTCAGGCTCCAGCGCCTGGCTAGAATTTCATAACATGATTTATGGCAAATGGTACCAATTCTTCATGATACCACATTTCCTCTTAAAACAACTTGATTTAAGGAAAATAATTGAATTAATTTCAAGAAAAATATTAAGCAAATCCTATTTCAGGTGTTTCCCCTGGACCCAGTGATGGTCTATGACCCAAGCTGGTCCACTCATATATGTCCTCCTCTGGCCGCAGGCATTGGTTCAGAGATGAGCACGTGACCCAAGTGTGTCCCAAAGAGCCCACTCTGGGACTTTTGCTGGAATGGCCAGGGAAGAGGGTCTGTCTTTCTACTGGCCTGGGTGCTTGGAGGATGGAGTTTGGAGACAATTTCAGCTCGGGGAGAGGAAGTGACCTGTCCGAGGCCACAGACACTAGTGGTGACGCTGGGATCTGACCCATGTCCACCCGCCCCCAAGGGTAGTGCACCTTCCAAGTAAATCACATTTCTGGTGAATTTGCCGAGATCCTTCATTTAAAAACCTCCCTCAGAACTTCTGTTTCCTGGGTTTCGAGTCTTCATATGTGGCGTTTGCTTAAGGAAAATTCAACAGCACCCTATAAAATATCACCCAAGTGGGTACCTTTGAAAAGCTGGTAGAAGATGCTGTAATTGTCATTCAACACGTTCTGAGCACCAGAGAAGAGATTCAGCTGATTATAAAGAACTTGGTGCCCTCATTCCTTTCAGTTTCGGATAAGAACCTTCTGGTTGGAGTTCCAGCTGCACATTTCAGATTACCCCACTCCCCACTCGAAGGAGCGTGATGTTGCTTTCTGCCAACTTTGGCTAACTTCTGAATTCACTCATCCATCCATTCATTCAACACGGTTTGATGGAGTGCTCACGCAGAGGTAGGCACAGCGCTGGGTGCAGGAGACTGATGAACACAGAGAGAAGTCCTGCCCTCGGGGAGCTCCCAGTCCACACGGGTGGAAGGCAAGCAGTAATCAGATAATCGCTTAAACGGATGTGAAATTACAGTGAGAACAAGGACCATCCGAGAGAGGCACACAGAGCTTTGAAAACCATCCCTGGGAGATTTGACCCATTCAGAGATCAGGGAAGGCTTCCAGAGGAGGTGACATTTGATCTGGCAGCTTCGGGATGAGCAGGCAATAACTGGGTGAAGAAGAGAGGAAAAGCATTCCAGAGGGAACAGCATGTGCAAAGGCCTGAGGCAGGAAGGAATTTAGTAAGTATGAGATCCGTGTGGCTGGACACAGGAAGCCAGGAGACCGTGGTGGGAGATGAGTCGGAGAAGTTGGGGGCCTGGCCGCATGGAGCCCATAGGCTGCTGGGAGGAGATTTACCCTCCCCCACCCCGTTCTCCAGCAAGTCAAATGGAAACCTCCCACCCCTCCGCCTGCCGCCCTACCTGACATCATAAAGATGCGGGAAAACCCACTGCCCTCTGGTTTCTAGAATTGGAAAAACACAACAAAACATCCACACAGTTGGGATTGTTCAATAACTTGGGGAGTTTGAGTCACTTAAGAGAAAAAGGAGAGGAGCCAGAAGAGAAAGACGAGAAAACTAAGAACAAAAGGAAGAAGCAAGTGAGGGGACGGAGAGAAGGAGAGGAGAGCGCGGTGTGGCTCCGTGCTGGGCTCCGGGGCTTCAGGCGCCACCTCTTGGCTGCATCCTCGCACGTGGTACTCAGCCTCTCTGGCCTCAGTTTCCTCCTCTGTGAAATGGGGATAACAATAGTCCGTCCTCACGGGGTGCTGTGAGGGCCAAATGGACGAGCACCCATAAGACCGCTATGTGAGTGATGGCTTTGTCACTGTTGTCAGGGAAACAGGCTGGCCTGTGCCCTGGGAACTCCTCAGAGTCCACAGTAAGGCCCTGGGCTCGGCCCAGACAGCTGGAGGGTGGGAAGGAACTGAGGGACGGAGGGCCCCCAGTGAAGGGCTGGCTTGGGACAGGCTTTGGGGGCAGCTAATGAATTTCTCTGGGAAACCAAACGCCTCCTCCTCTGTGCGAGAATGTCTCCCATCTGGGAGGAGGGCCAGGTTCTGCACTTTTCTGAGCGCAGGGAATGGGGTCCAGCCACCTCTCTTATAGGGAGCCTCCAGCTCAGGGAGATTCTCCTCACAGCAATGAACTTTGGAATCCAAAAGCGGTGACCAAGGGCCTAATGATTAATTCTCAGAAGAGATGCCAAGGCCCTTCATGGAGCCTGGAATGACATCAAGTTTAGGGAGTCAAAAGAAGGGTGTTTAAGCAGAGTCGTAAAGGACGAGTTAAGGAGGCCAAAGGGGCCAGGGTAGAGGCTAGAAGATTGTTCTTGTCAGCACAGCATGTGCAAAGGCCCCGAGGTGAGACCCAGAATGTTGTCCTGAGGATCTGAGAAAGGAGATAGGGAGCCATATGATGTATGTGCCATGTGACAGCGGGTGGTAGTCCTTACAGGCCCTGAGTGGCCAGATAAGGATTTGGGAAGTTATCTTGAAAGCAATGAGAAGCCATGGCAGGGTTACAGGTCCTCCCTACTGGCACATCCCTGACCCCCACCCAAACACTGTGCAGATGGAGTGGGTGAGATTGGAGGTGGGCTCCGCACGGAATGATTCGAGAGCCTGGAAAACTCTCTAAGACCGTATCTGAAGGTGCGATATTCATTCATTCATTCAACAACTATTTACTTAGGAGCTGCTATATGCCAGACACAGTTTTTGCACTGGGAAGAGAGAAGGAAAAGCTGACCAAGCCCCTCTCTGATGGAGCTTCTAATGTAGTGGGATGAGACAGACAAAGCCAGAGGCGCATGCAACACACGAGGTGGTGAACAGGGCGGTGAAAAACTAAAGGGAGAGGAGGGGGGGGTCAAGGTCGTGCGAGGGTGTGCTGGTACCATTTCCCAGGGGCCGTGACCCAGCGAATCGTGCCCGCCAACCCCCTTCCGCTGAGTGCCGTTATGCGCACCATGGAAAGCAGAGTTTAAGACGATTTCCGAGCGCCTCTCCACCCCACGATCAATGACGCTCCCCGTCCAGCTGGCACCGACAGAGCCTTTGTGGTGACCACAGCGACCAGCACACTGTTCCGCTTCCTCACCTGTCTGTTGCCAGCTGTGCATCTCCCGGGCCAGGGAGCCACAAGCCCCTGGCGCTCCCCTCTGCCCCTTGACTGACGCCTTCCTCTGGACAATAGGGCCCTGAGATCAAGCAAGTGCCCCCGGGCGTGTGGGGGGTGGTGACAGGGCTGCTTCCCACCCCCCCCCCGCCCCCCCGCCCCCCCCCCCGCCCACTCCAGGTCAGCCAGCAAGAAGGAGTGGATTTAAGCAGAGTTGACTACAGGCTCAAGGGGCTTTTGGCCTCCCTGAGGATCAAGTCACTTCTACCGGCACCGCCTGAGTGGACGGCATCAGAAACAGTAAGAGAAAGAGGCACAAGTGACAGAACCCCGCTGGCTGACTGGAGGCTTGGGGACCTTCTGTGGTTTGCGTTTCTTCAGGAACTGCTGCCAGGAGGGTGACGAGGCTGCATTAGTGACACACAAAAGGGACGAGACCCACAGAAGAACGAGTTGGGAACAAGAGTTCCCACTCCAAACGCCAGCGTTCCGGATGTGCTTGCCAGAATTCCGGTCACGAGCCACGGACGTGTCCTCACCTTGACCCTCAGAATTCCGACTCTGGACACGAGTTCCAGCCTGGGACGTCAGCATTCCATCCTTGCCCGCTAGAGTTTCGACCCCGCGTAGAGACGCTCCGGCCGTGTGCTCCTTGGGTCCAATTACAGATTTGAGGATTCTGCCTGCTAGTTGCAGCCTTCCGACCTTGAATTCCACAGCGGTGACCTTGAACGGCGGTGCTCCAACACTGGACTCGGCAACAGTTGTCTCGAGCGGCAGAATTCCAACCTCGAATGCAAAATCCCAACCCCCGGCCCCCAATCTCCACCGAAAATTTCTGAATGCCCAAGCTTTCCAGCCCGAATTTGCAGAGCCGACATTCCTCCGCCAGGAAGTAAAGTCCGATTCTACACAATAAACTCTTCCGCAGGCCACCGGGCCCTAGAAATAAGCCCAGTGCTCAGAGGACGAGGGCGAGGAGGAGGAAAACAACAATACACATAACACGGGCTTGCGGTGGTTGCACGTCCGCCACTTTGCTGAGCACTTTACACGCTTTATCTCACTCAGTCCTCTGGACCACCCTGGGGAATTTATTCAGATGAGGAAGCTGAGGCTCAGAGCCAGGCCAGTGTGCTCACTCAATATGCCGCGCTTTTTCTAACCACCACAGCAGCTTTTCTTCCGGGGTCCTTGGAGGTTGGGTGTGGGGACACTGGATCCTATGAGCTGATAAGTTTAGTTAGGGTTCACCCATGAATTTCTCTGACTTGTGCTGCGTCCCCCAGGGACGAGCTGTCTAGGGTTTTAGAGCCAACTCCCAGCTGGGTGGGACAGGCATTCATTCAGCAAACACTTGCCACCCCTGGCTGTGCTTGATGCCAGGCGTAAGGAGAGGGGAGAGGGAACTGTTGCGTCTGTGAAGCAAGCTGTACCCCCACCGCCTCCCCCTCTTCCAGGCTGGGGGGCCTCAGAGGCAAAAAATGATGCCCCCTCCCATTTCTAGTCACCTGAACGTTCCGTGATGCAAGAGTCAAAAAGGGGAGCCCCAGAGGCTGCAAGTGGCCCCCAGACGTGTTCTGTTTGGCCCACTCGACTGTTTTTAATTTTTTAAAATTATTTGCCAACGTTGAAAATTGGGATATCTCGCATGAAAATGAAAATTTCTGGCTGGGCCCGGAACCCAGCCTGGAGCTGACTAGCAGCTGCCTCCTCATTCAGGATCATCTGCTCTGGGGCACCGCAGTCCCCGCCACTCCCTGAAGCCTCCTTGACACCGGGGCCGAGTGTTACCCAGCTTCCCGTTGAGCTCGCCCTACTGCAGTCCTCCCGGCCACCTGCTCCACTTGTTAACATACCTCCTCGGCCCCCGTGACCGTCTGAGTCGGAGGTCCCTGCTCTGGCCTCCGTGTCCCCAGGCAGGCAGCTTCAGGAGGCACTTGTCCCTTGACAAATTATCTGGGACTGAGGGCCTTCTGCTCCCCATCCCTAAGGCCTTCTACGTCATTCTCCCCGTGGGCAGGGCCGGCTTTGGAGGCTGCAACCCGCACAGTCGCACGCAGCTCTGTGACTAGAAGGGCCCCAAGCTTGGCTTAATGCTCCACTGTCACCATCTTGAAATTCTCATGAATTTTTGAACCAAGGGGCTGCATTTTCACTTTGCACTGCATCCCCACAAATTCTGTAGCTGGCCCTGCCAGTGGATCCCTCAGTAATTAGGGGCACCCAGCATCCCCCACCCCCACACACACATCCATTTGTCTTCTCCTAATCTGTCTGGAAAACCACCTCTGTGGATTGGCTTATTCTCCCAGTCATGAGGCCGGCAAGGGTCTAACATTTTTACACAGGGGTGGGGGGCCTGGGGGCAGCACCCTGGAGGGAGGGGGAGGGGGACCAGGGGACTTGCCTTGGGTTGCATTTGCATAGAGCTTTCTGTGAAAGGATGTGGGGTGTGACAGAGCCAGGCGAGAGGGTCTGGGGAGTGTCTAGGCCCCCTCCCCTCCAGCCACTCCTTGGCATGGTCACTGCATGAAGAGTGCCAGCGGGCAAGGTGTCATCAGAGGCTGGACTAAGGCAAGGTTTGGGGCAGACTCGCTTTCCTCTCTCCCTCTTGAGAAAAGGAAGGGAGAAGGAAGACCCCCAGCATGATCACAGACCCTGTGCTCGGCCCGCGATGCTGGCCTCCCTGGCACAGGGGTGCACCTGTCTTTCCTGCTTGGCAAAGTTACCACGCCCATTCTCCAGCTGAGGAAACTGAGGCCCAGGGAGATGAAGGGTCTCTCTGTCCAGGGTCTCATAGCTCACATGTGGCAGAGTTCTTTCCAGGGCGATGGCATATGAGAGGAGGGAAAACACCAGTGAACAGGAAGGGACGGATACCTGCCCCCGCGGGCCTAACCTCAAATAAACCAGAGAGACGTCTTACCACGGAAACAGCGTAAGTGCCACCAGGTCTAAACTGGTCGTTCAAGGTCAAGGGGGGTCCTTTCTGAAGAGGTGACATATGAGCTGAGATCTGATGAATGCAAAGCATCAGCTGGCATTGCAAGATATGGAGTCAGAGGCCCAGAGAGGTTAAGCGATTTGCTCAAGGTCACACAGCTAGCTTGTGCCATCCCTCCCTCCCTCCCACCCTCCAGCAAACCCCCTCTGACAGAGCCCCTCCTCTGGATCAGGCCCTCAGGTGACTTTAGAACACACGTGGGCAAACTTTTCCGGTAAATGCTGCTGTCACCAAAAGCAGCCTTAGATAGCAGGTAAACGAATGTGGCGGTGTTCCAGGAAAACTTTATTTAAAAAACGGGCCGCCCACCCTGCTTTGGAACACGGAAATGCATAAGCTACAGGCCTGGACTTCGAGAACATCCTGCTTTGGTCGGGGAGAGAAGTCCAGAGGAAAAGAGAATACAAGCCGGAGCACGTTAAATGGCGCAGGGGACGTAGAAACAGAGATCTGGTAGCAGAAAGGTCCCTTCTGCAGCTCGGGGAGCAGAAAAGTCAGGTCCAAGTTCCCAGGAAGGGCCACGTGGGCTCAGAGGCTCAGAGGCCGTGCCCGCTTATTCTCTATCCAAACAACCGCTTTCTTTCCTTCACAGCACATGTATTACACTACGTGATTATTCTCTCATTTAACTTTTTGTTTGGTTAATGCCCATCTCCCTCCAGGAGGCTACAAGCTCCACGATGGCTGTGGACTCTTTTTGCCAGTTTACATTTATTCTCCCCTCTCTTGGTAACAGCACTTCAGTTTTTCTTTGGGGAACCACCTCTTCCCCATTCTCAGTCTCATCCCAGCTCCAGCCATCAACATGTGACCCAGACCCAGCTACATGATTTGCTCAGAGATGGGCCAATGAAAATCAGCCCTGGGATTTTGCTGGAACTATGGGGAAACAGACCTGCTTTTTCCTCAGGATGGAAGCCTGGAGTTGCTGGAGGCTTTCTGTCCAGCCATGTTGGTGCAGCCTGCTGAGAAGCCCACAAGACCAGAAGAGAGCTTAGAGAGATTGGAGACCACGTCTTGATGACATATTTAAGGCCCTGGATCCAGCCCTGCCTGAAGCCTTACCTAACCCAGGACTTTTCCATGACATTTTTTGCTTAAGTCCATTTGAGTTGCATTTCTGTCACCTGCAACCAAAAGAATCCTAACTAATGGATACAGGAGTGCTTCTCAAGCACCCAGCATGGTTCCCGAGACATAGTAAGATACAATGAATGTTTGTCACACAAGCAACTGGTGGCATTGAAGCAGGACCTCAAAACATGCACGTACACCCACATAAAGGTATAAGGACCAGAGAAGCCTAGAAAGGAGGCTGACTTTGAAACCAAAAGGATCGTCTCAGGAACAGGGAGGAACGACTGAATCAAACTGCCATCAGTATTTCAAGGAACAATAAAGTACGTGTGGACATACCCACGGCACAGGAGATGAAAGAAAATCGGTCCATTCAGACAGTGGGAGTTCCAGACACAAAAAGCCAGTGGAAGGCTGGCTCAGTCTCAGCCCGCCCTTCCTTTCTCTTCTCACACGGCCCTGGCAGGGCCATCCTGGGCCCGCCTCTTTGTACGGTCGAGTCTACAAGGACCCTGAGAGGCAGGGGGGCCGAAGTCAAGGGCCCCAAGCACCACACAGGCCTTGGGAACACTCAGGGATGGGCCCTCGGTAGCAATTAGGGAGATAGGGTGGTCTATTTTTAGAAGCCGTCTGGTTCCAGGTCCATTACCTGGCGGATGTGCGCGCTGGGGTGGAACTGGCAAACGTAACGTCATTCTCTGTCATTCTCTCCAAGACGGTGTCCCCAGGCGGGCCACAGTGGGCAGTTCCGCGGAGACCAGCCTCCCGCAGGGCACAGACGGAGCCCTCAGGGCCTGGGGAACGCCTCTAGGTCTGTTTAATCCTGTCTCCGTGCTGTGAGTGGAAGCCAGGAGGTCACTTCTTCCTGGCCCAGGAAGGGTGGGGTGGTAGCGGGCAGGGGGAGACAAGGAAGGTGGGAGGAGATGGGGGTCTACTGGGGAGACCCCTGCCTTGTAAGGGAGACCCCTCCGATCAGTCGTCACAGGATCATGCAGGTTTGCTCATTCATTCATTCAACAAGCGTTTACTAACATTTAACTGCAATAATAGTAATAGTTAACTGGTTCTGAACACTTGCTGCGTCCCAGGCACTGCTCTGACTGCTTCATACAGAATGGACACAACAACCTTGGTCCTCAAATTTTATGGATCAGGAAATTGATCAGAGACGTTGTCATTCCCCTAAGGGCACACAGCTCAAAAGTGACTGAGCTGGGATTTGAACACGGGCAGTCGCGCTGCAGAGCCTGCTCTCTCAAGCATTTCCATGTCTCCGCGGGCCGGGCCTGGCACCCACAGAACAACCCACAAGCTAGTCTCTGTGCTAGTCTCCTCAGTGTTTCGTGCGAGGAAGGTGTGAACGTCAGGTTTCCGGAGCACAGAGGAAGGAGCAGTCAGGGCTGTCTGACGGGAGGTGTGGATGGCGGAGGGAGGGAGAAGCTGGGCCTTGAAGGCGGGGGAGAGAGGCTGCAGGCAGACAAGAGGAAGAAGGGCGCTTGGGCAAAGGGGTGGAGCAGGACTAGGGAGGGACAGAGTGCGTGGGGAATGCAGAAAGGCGGTGTAGGGGGAGCAGAGGGACCGTGGAGAGGAGACGGGAGCAGAGGAAGGTGGAGCGGTCGGCCAGGGTCTCGAAGGTCCAGCAGAGGAGTTGGGACTTACTCTGGGGGCAGTGGGAACCGGGCAAGGGGTTTTGGAAGGAGATGATTTACACGAACAGATTACACTCTAGAAAGATGCTCTGGCTTCCTGCAGAGGAGGGACTGGAGGAGGAAACCTGGAGGTAGGGAGGCCAGCGCTGAGGCTCAGGGGCTCAGAGGAGAGGCCGAAGTCCAACCGTGACAGACAAGGTCACCTCTCTGATCTCCTCTCCCTAACTCCCCCACTGGCGCACTCTGCTCTGGCCATACTGGCCACCTAGCTGTTCCTTGTCTGCCTGAGACATGCTTCTGCCACAGGGCCTTAGCACATGCTGTTTTCTCCACTAGGAACACTCTTCCCCCAGCAGTCCCCATGCTCCCCTTTTTCCCTCCTGCAGGTCTCTGCCTGATGGGCACCTTCCAGGTGAGGCCCTTCCCCAGCACCCTGGTTAACCCCTCACCTGAGCACTCCGTCCCCCTTCCCTGCCGGCCTTCTTCACGGCACCCCCCGCCAACCTAACATTACATGTGTGTTCGATCTTGTCATTTCGTCCATAAATACCTCAGTGTGTATATCTAAAAGATAAAGATTTTTAAACATAATCACAATAGCATGATCACACCTAAAAGGTAGCATTAATCCCTCAATGACATCGAATATCCAGCTAGTGTCCATCCTCTCCACCTGTCGCACGATCTTTTGCACAGTGGCCTTGCTGCAGTCAGTGTCTGTGTGTGTTTTGTGGATGGTCTCACTCTCTCCCCTGCTGGGACATCAGTGCTACTTTCTGTTGGGGGGGTCAGGGACTACCCCGCTGAGAAGGTGACATCTCAGCTGAGATCTGAACAATGTGGGCAGTGAGTCTTGTGGTTGTCTGCAGGAAGACTGTACCACTCAGAAGAACAGCACGTGCAAAGGCCCTGAGGTGGGAGAGTGCCTGGTGTGTCTGAGGAACAGCAAGGAGGCCACTGTGGGTGGATCAGAGTGACAGAGGGGGAGGGTGGTAGGGAAGGAGGTTGGAAGGGTGTTGGGAGAGAGAGGAAAGATGCCAGATCATGAGCCCTGTGGGCGTGGGTGAGGACTTCGGCTTTTTCTCTGAGTGAGACGGGAGCCATGGCAGGATTCTGAGCAGGGAGTGAGCTGATCTGACTTACAGAGGCTCCTCCTGGCTGCACATGGAGGACAGATCACGAGGGCCGATGGGCCACTTGCACTGGCCCAGGTGGGAAGGGATGGGGCCTGGGCCAGGGAGGCAGCAGTAGGGTGGTGAGCAGTGGTCACATTCTGGACACGTGTCACTCACACTCGTGTCTCAGTCTCTCTCACTTGCAGTCCACAAAGGCTTCCTGAGTGGAAGGGGAAGGGTGGAGCCACGCTGGGTGTGTCGGGGACTGTCTGTTATCCCAGCCAACAACCCTAATAGCAGTTGACCCAGACGGCGCCTCCCCGTGTCCCCAGCACTGTGCACAGAGCTCCATGCCTGTTAGGGCTTCTGACCCCCATCACCCCCGGGCCCTCCTCCGTGATGGGCTTCTGGGCCCTCCCTGTGAGTCAGTCATCAGGGCAGTAGACGGTGCTGTGAAAACTGGATGTCCCCATGCAGAAGAATGAAGTTGGTCCCTTACCTCACACCACATACAAAATTAACTCAAAATGGACCAGAGACCTAAAAATAAGACCTAAAAGTATAAAACTCTTAGAAGAAAACATAGGGAAAAGCATCATGACACTGGATTTGTCAATGATTTCTTGGATATGACACCAAAAGCACAGGCAACAGAAGAAAAAATAGACAAATTGGACTTCATCGAAATTAAAAACCTCTGCCTCAAAAGACACAATCAACAGAGTGAAAAGGCCACCTATGGAATGGGAGAAAATATTTGCAAATCATATATCTGATAAGGGGTTAATATCCAAAATATATAAAGAACTCCAAAACTCAACAATAAAAAACAAACAACCTGATTAGAAAGTGGGCATATTGCTTGACTGTATATTGCTCCAAAAAAGATATACAAATGGTCAACAAGCGCATGAAAAGATGCTCAACATCACTGATCACTAGGGAAATGCAAATCAAAACCACAGTGAGACACCACTTCACCCCCATTAGGATGGCTACTATTAAAAAAAACAAACCAGAAAACAACGAGTGTTGGTGAGGACGTGGAAAAGTTGGAGCCCTTGCGCGCTGCTGATGGAATGTAGAACGGCGCAGCCACTACGGAAAACACTATGGCAGTTCCTCAAAAAATTAAAAATAGAAACACCACATGATTCAGCAACTCCGGTGCTGGATATATACCCCACAGAACAGAAAGCAGGGTCTCAAAAAGACACCCATGTTCCTAGCAGGATTAGTCACAAAAGGTCGAGGCAGCCCAAGGGTCCAGCGACAGTTGAACGGATAAACAAGATGGGGTGTAGACACACAATGGAATACTCTTCAGCCTTAAGGAGAGGGAAATTCTGACACACGCTGCCACACAGGTGAACCTTGATGATATCATGCTAATATTACGCTTGATGATATTTTGTGACTTATTTCAGTCACAAAAAGACAAATACTGCACCTCGAGTGGCCCAATTCAGAGAGACAGAAAGCAGAAGGCGGCTGCCAGGGGCTGGGGGGAGGGGAATGGGGAGTTATTGTTTAATAGGCATAGAGTTTCAGTTTTGCAAGATGAGAAAGTTCTGGAGATTAGTTGTACAGCAATGTAAATATATTACCACTACTAAACTATGCACTTAAAAACGACTAAGATGATAAGTTTTATGTTAAGTGTATTTTACCGCAAATAAAAAACGTCACCCAGGGGCTGCATTTCCACTGTGGGGCCCGGGCCTGGGTGCCCTTCAGATCTCAGGAGGCCCAAACGTGCAGCCAGGGTTGACACCACGCTCTGTGAAGGACGCCCTTTTATTACGCGCCCTTTCCAGCCTCACAGAGGTGAGGCGCCCTCTGAGTTCCTACAGCCAGGAAGCACTGGAGGTGGGATTTGAACCCAGGTCTGCAGGAAGATGTCCCACATGGTCACCAGGAAAACATTTTAAGGAGAATTGGTGCCCTCTATATTAACATGTGAGTTCTGGCTCCCACCCTACGTGCCTCCAATTTGGGGGCTGGGGTGTTCCTCCTGTCCCTGGTCTCACCTGGTCAGGCCCACCTCTACCAGAGGCGCCCAAATCAAGACTAGCCCACCTCAGGGAGAAGGAAGGGCCTCAGCTATCAAAATAATGCCCAAGGCTGACCCTGCGTCTCCAGTAGTCCCATCCAGTAGCCTTTGGGGGCAAGGTCATTATGGACCGGGAGGTATGAGCACTCCCAGGTCAGGTGGAGATGCTGAACACATCGCTCACCTCACAGCACTTCAGCTTCCCCCAAGGTGAAAGGGAGAGCTGGTGGCATCCTGGAGCTCGCTTCTCACTTCCTGAAGGTCATGCACACAGCACGGAGGCCGGACCACGGGCCTGCAGTCAGGGAGTCCTCCCACCGCTATTGTTTTTATTTCCTCCAGGAGATGGAGACGATGAGGCTGAGTGAGCCCAGCCAGCCCTGGAGTTTCTTCTTTGAAGACGGTCCCCAGTATGGGGTTGAATGTGTGATGCTTTCCTGGTGCATAACACAACACCAGGACGCTCTGACTACATGAGGTCCCCGAGGTCATTCGTTGGTTTCCCCAGAATCAGATCTGAAGGCCGGGACGGGAGTACAAGTGGCTTACGCGGGAGGTAATCCCAGAAACCACTAGTCGGGGGAGGGGCCGTGAGATGCGGAAAAGAGGCCAGGCAGGGTGTGTCATCAAGCAAGGAGCCACTGGAGACACCTGGGGCTTAGTTCTGCAAGGAACTCCGGGGCCAGTGTAGACCATGCACCTCCGAGTTACATCCCCATCTAGGGCAAGGGAGCTGCAGTGTCTCTACGCCTTTCCCATCAGTTGGCAGAGTGAGCTGCCCTGGGTGGGGCATTAGCTCCCTGTCTTTACTAGGCCCCACTGGCCAGAGGAAGCTTCTAGGCAAAGCACAGGTGCTGGCCGCTGGGAGCTGAGCTAGCTGCCCTGAAGTGGGAAGATCTGAGAGGGTACGGTGGGACACTGGCCGCATCTCCTCTATCAGGGTCGGGTCGCTGTTCTGCCCCAACTGCTTGTGAGACATCAAGTGAGTTACGTAGCCTCGCCTTACAACAGGCAGGTACCGTTTTATAAGAAGAAGAATATTTTGAAAAGGAGCTATTTATCTGGCAGGATTGTCAGAAGGATGAAATGAGACAATGACAATTAAAAACGAAAAAACCCTAACGGTTATTGAGGGCTTTCGACGTGACAAACTCTATGTGAAGCGCTTTGCCTGCGTCAACTCATTTAACCCTGGTGGCGTCTCAACGCGGCAGGCACTGCTATGCCCCAATTTCATGAGCGAAGGACCCGAGGCACAGGAAGGCACAGTAGTTTATCCAAAATCACGTGGTCAGCGAGCAGAGGAGCCAAACTCTGAACTTGGGCGACCAGCTCTAAAGGCAGAGCCACCATCCACGATGCTCACCAGGATAGGAAGCACCTGACGAGGTCGGGATGGAGCTGGTGCTTAAGGCATGCGTGTCCCTTTCCGTTAATGAAGCTTTCCCCAAACTGCTCACTCGGTGAGCACGTTTCCTTCCTAAGCATTTCCACGTTCTCCAGCCTATTACAGACTTTCAAACCCCTCCTGGTCACGCATCCTGGATGAATGGAAAGCTCCCTAAGCCTCCATGAGGGCAACGGTGAGGGCAGAAAAGCCTGGAAGTTGTCCCTGATCTTCCACCAGCTCGAGTGACCTAGTCAAGTCGTTGAAGCATTCCCCGTGTTTCCCTGTATCCAACGGGGTTGCTGGATTCACGAAGCGCGGCTTCAACACTTCACACGCACCATCATACTTACTCCTCCCGGCAACCCTGGGAGGTGGCCTGTGTTGTCATCTGCCTTTACAGATTAGGAAATGGGAACTATGGGAGGTGAAGTGATTTGCCCAAAGCCCACAGCTTGGAAATGTCCGGGCTGGGATTCCAGCCCAGGTCTGTGTGGCCCCACAGCTGAGATTCTGAAACTCTGGCGTATTGTCTCCTGGGAATAAATACAAGCATCCTGGATGACCGAGCTGGGACCAGCAGGAGCCTCAGCAGGAGCCTCAGCCGGATGACTCGCAGCACGGAAGTGGCCCCACAGACTCTGAGTTGGTTTCCCTCGTGTTTCTTGGTGATAATACATGAATCCCCCTGGCTCAGGCCAAGGAAGTAGACGCATCGCCACACTGGAGGCGTGAAACCCCAAGGGGGCGGGCAGCGATCCTACAGTCAACACCACGCAACAGACGTTGCCAAGCAGGGGTGTAGCTAGAACAGAGCAATTCAGTGACGACACGAATAGTCTCCGTTGTCACCTACTGGATGCTTACCGCCTGCCGGGCACTGAGTTAGGCTCTTTTATGCAGATTATGTCCTGACGGCCCCGGGAGGTGGCCTCCATTACATCCCCCATTTCCTAGATGAGGAAACTGAGTCTCAGAGAAGGAGAGCAACTTGCCCAAGGCCGTGTTCCTGGTGAGCGATGGAGCTGAGAAATGAACCACATCTCTCGGGCTCCCGAGCTGATTCTTAATCAAATCTGTGGTGGGCAAACTACTGACCAATGTCCCTAAGTAAAGACTCCTCCCACTTTTGAATATTTTAATAATAATAATAGTAACGTACATTTATAAAGTATTTCTATTTGCAAATTACATTCACATCTGAAATCTCATCGAATCATCAAAAACAGCCCTGAGAGGTGGACACCGCTGTTATCACCACTGGCAGACGAGCTCCCTGAAGCTCAAGGAGCTTGAGCAATCTGCCGGAGATCCCAGGATTAACAAACACAGGCTTGGGAAGCAGACCAACCCGCGTCCAGAACCCGTGGTTCTGTGGTTTTCAACCCTCGACAAACAGTTACCTAACACTTAGCTGTGTGAGCTGCAGCATGTGACCTCACCTCAGAGCCCCCACTTCCTCTTTGTAAAAGAGTATTCATACGGCTCATTAAAGCTATCCCCCCACCCCCTGCCCCCGCAGCTGAAAACGCTGACACTTGCTTTCCCAGGCTCCCCTGCGGCTGGAGCGCGAGCATGTGACCTGATCCCAGCCAACGGGATTTAGAAAGAAATCTGTCCGTTGGGCTCCTGGGAAAGGCTTGGCTCTCTGGGAAAAGAATTGCTCATACGGGGCCGGCCGTGGCCGAGTGGTAGAGTTCGCACGCTCCACTTCGGCAGCCCAGGGTTTCACCAGTTCGGATCCTGGGCAAGGACATGGTACTGCTCATCAAGCCATGCTGAGGCGGCATCCCACATAGCACAACCAGAGGCGCTCACAACTAGAATACACAACTATGTACTCGGGGGGGGCTTTGGGGAGAAGAAGAAGAAGGAAAAAAAAAAAGCAGATTGGCAACCGTTGTTAGCTCAGGTGCCAATCTTTAAAAAAAAATTGCTCATAGGAGGAAATGCCCCTCTTCACTGGTTGGCCATCATGTGTCTACATTTGAAGGCTGGAACTGGGTAGCCATCTTGTGACATGAGGCATCAAGCATGAGGACCAAGCCACCTGCAGGAATTGAAGGAACAGAAAGATTCCTCCGGAAAGAATGTAGAACCTAGAATCTAGAATCCTGACGGCGTGATGGAGCCATAACCCGAAACCAGCTACCTTGGAACTTCCTGTTATGTGAAATGATGCAACTTCTTCCTGACAGAAGCCACTTTGAGTTTTCTATTCTATTACTTGCAGCCCAAACTGGCAGACTACTGAGGGGATCTCAACGAGACAGTGCTTATAAAGTGTCGCTAATCAGTGCCCGGCACAATAAACAAAAGCCACTCTGGACATTAGGAAATTATCTTAGGGCCTTAACCCTGTGCACAGACTCTCCCAGACGGCAATTTAGTTCCCCCTCTCTCCCACTGAGAAAAGCCTGTAGATTTTCTGAGAAAGCGGAAACCCAGCGGTGGCCCGGTCAGCAGCCCTGTCCCACGGATGGGGCTGACTCCAGCTTCCACACAAGAGCCAATCCCACAGCCTTTTGCCTAATGGATTCTGATTTTAACTCCACTGATGGCGAAGGCTGGGGCCTGCGCTTTGGCTTGTCTTCATGTTGCCAGAACATCCCATCAATTATTAACAGCGTCAGCTCAGCCTCCCGGTTCTGTTGTCAGAAGGAAAGGGTCTGCCACGACTCAGCCCACCCAGCCACAGGGGAAGGACTCTGCTCTTTATTATTTATAACAATAAGCCCCACCTACTATGTGCTAGGCACCACGCTGAAGTTCGACAAACCCGACTGTGTGATGGCCTCTTACCTACATTTTACAGGTGAGAGGCTGGGGCCTGGGGAGGTGAAGAATGTGCCTAAGGCCAGAAACTGGGGAGGTGGTGGAAGCGGGCCTGGAACCGGGTCTGTCCTGGCTCTTATATACATGAGCGATGGCCATTTCCATATCTCATGGCCAACCAGAAATGATCCTCCGTTTGACTGTCTCATCCTATGGTCTCTGAGAAATTTCCACAGGCCTCGCTGTTGTGATGAGCAAAGCGTCCAGGCTGGGGGATGGAGCGTGGGTGAAGTGCAGACCATTGAAGGAGGGACACAGGGACCTGGGTTGCAGGTGGGCAGTGAGGAAGGAGTGACAGATCCCCAGGCCCTGAGACACAGCAGCTGACTGATGGCTCGCTCCATGCGTTCATTCCACACATAATCAGTCAGCGCTCCTCCAGGCCTGCACCACGGTGGGTGCTGGGAACAGAGCAGAGAACACAACTTATGACGCTTGTATTTTTGTGGGGGAGAGACAGAGACACACAGGGAAGCAAATATAATTTCAGATGGCACTTACAACCTATGTGGGACAGACCGTGCAATGCGATGGAGAGGAGGGGAGAGCAGCTGTTTTAGACAGGGTCGGGGAAAGTCTCTCTGGGGAGGGGACATCTGGGCAGGGGCCTGCTCAAATGAGGAATGAGGAGGAGCGGCCGGCCATGGGACAAACTGAGGACGAGCATTCCAGGCAGCAGAAACAGCAAGTGCAAAGGTCCTGCAGTGGCTTACAGCCTGACCTGTTTCAAGAATAGCAAGGAGGTCGGTGGAGCTGGAGCCAGGTGAACCAGAGGAGAGCAGAAGAGATGAGCTCAGAGAGGTCACGGAGGCCGGGTTCAGTGGGGTCTGGCATGCCGTGTGAAGGGTTTGGATTTTATTCTGAGCGCGATGGGAAACCTCTGGAGGATTTTAAGCAGATGAAAAATGTGATCCAATTTACATTTTGAAAAGCTCACTCTGGCTGCTGTGTGGGGAATGGATTGCAGGGGAAAAAGCAGAAGCAGGGAGACTGTGGCACTTAATCATACAGAAAGAATAGGGTCTTCAAAATCACACTTGGGCTTGAATTTCTGGCTACTTCTGTTTGCCTGCTGTGTGATCTTAGGCAGATCACTTAACCGCTCTGAGTTTCCCTATTAGTGAAAGGTGGGATAATAATACAGAGTTGACATGAGGACTAATTGTGTTGTTACACTTTGTACACAGTAGATACTTGGTCAATGGCAGTCAGAATGTCTCTCCTCAGGGCAAATGAGCCTGCCTGCCTGTCTCCCCATGTCAGCTCTGGCTGCAGAATATCCTAGACCGTCCATCTGCCAGGAATGTGAGCTGGCAGCCTGAGCCTGGGATCACAGAGAGGTCACGAAGCTTGTCCCTGCAAGCGGATTAACCCGAGGGAGAAATGAGGCTGTTTATTTCCAAACACCACTTTTTGCAAGCCTGGGCCCCCCTGCCTTGCTGCCAGTGCCAGCCTGCTTCTTCGGAAGGGCCACCCTCCCCTCCCCTGCCCCTCACTCGTGTTTTAGGGACACAGCGGGGAGGAGGGAGAGTCGTGTCTGGGCCCAACTGGGGTGTGGAGGGGAGGAACTCATGTCAGGCCTGGAAATAGCAAAATAAGTCTGTTGATCCTAAGCCGGTTAAGGGCGAGTGACTCTGTAAGAGGGAGGCTCCGTAGACATGAACCTGGGGCAGGATTACGGCCAGAGGCAGCCCGCAGCCTCAGAAGAGGAAACCAGGCCGAGCGACCTCTAGGTCCTCTTCAGGGTCCACAGGGAAGAGAGAAAACCAACGGGTTTCCCTCCACCCTGGCGCCAGCACCCCCTCCTGCATCCACTCTCAGAGGCCTCTCCTGGGGAAAGGGCCCTTCAGACCCGGCCCTGCAGGTGGGCCTTCAGTGAGGGCCAGCTGAGCCAGGGGCATCCCACAATGAGAGGCCAGGCTGGACACAAGGCAGCCCTAGCTGACGCATCGTGGCGGTACGCAGACCTCCTCCTCCCCCTTTCTTCCATCACAGACACATTTACCTGCCCCCCCCCCTCCATTTTTGGCCCCCGTCTCAGAGAGAGAACATGTCTTTCCCAAATCGGTCTTCCTAGATTTTGACATCAACACCTTTCTTTTCCAGGCTCCCCTAGGGCCGCACATCACATCTTTTACATCGCTGAACACACTGTGTTGGCATTTACTCCCGACACCCAGCATGTTGGCCACATCAAGTCAGGCCCCCATGGCTCCGAGGCATCCCTGAATCCCGGCCCCTTACAGAGAAGTGGCTCAACCGACGACCTCCAGTCCTGGCCTGGCCCCCACCCAGGTCTCTCAGTCCCTTCCAGCCTGTGCCTTTACCCGGCAGCACACAGGACTCCCTGGCTCACCCGGTGGGATCGAACTCATTCCTGCCTCCTTCTCCTGCCTTATTTTTCACATTGTCTCATTTTTCTCCCCTATTTTGAAATTTACATCCTCTTCTCACAGCCAAAGCATCTCTACAAGCTGCATCAAACCCTTCTTGGAATAAACTCACCAAATAAAGAAAGAAAGAACAAACCAGGGGTGACTGTTCGCCCACAAGCACCCAGGGCCAGCTGCAGGCGTCACGCACACCCACGCCCACCCCTCCAGAGCCCCTCTGCCTCATTTTTCTTACTTTTCTTTCTTACAACTGCCTATATCTCGATGTCCTCCAAGCATGTCTGTAAGCTGCTCTCTTTCCTTTCTTGGGGCAAAGTGGGGTTATAAATATAGGGATAAGTAACAAAATTGCAGGGCGACCCCTCCAGCCTGGGTCTGGGACTTCACAAGGGGGCATTAGGTAAAACAGACCAAACTCAACTCTGCTCCGTGCCAGCAAGGCTTTACTGTCCCTCTCTGCTCTCTTTCTTAATTGTAGTGTTCATCCTCTTGCTGTGGGTTCTTATGTCTCTGCAAATCCTTTTCTCCAACAGAGTTGGGGTATAAAGTATTGAATAATAAAAGGATGGGGTGACCAATGCCACTTAGGAACAGTCTGAAGGAGCTGGTCCTCACCTCTGAGGTCTTGGCCATAGCCCCTCTCCCTTTGTGGTCTCCACATTTGGGAACTAAACCAGAGTCCCCCAGCTGTGGTCCTCACTGTGGGGACGCAGGCAGAGCCCCAAGCCCAGCAGCCCCCAGATGCTGTACTCACCTTGGCAGCCACAGAGGAATTGGGCTTCTCCAGCAGGTCCCAGAGCTTTTTCCTCTTCTCGGCGCAGCACGTGTTGTCGAACTCCTCGCCCTCCCGCTCCCGCAGGGTCTCAGCCTCTCGCTTGAGCTCCTCGTTCATCTGCTCCTTCTTTTGGTGGTAGCGGGCCTGGCAGCAGGACTCCAGGTAGATCTCGTCGATGCCCCAGTAGTCCAGCTCTTGGCTGAAGCTGAGCGCGCACATCTCCTCCATCATGTGCAGCCGCCCTGTGCGGTAGAAGTTGAGGATGGAGGTGAAGGCGCCCGGATGGCGGTCGAAGAAGTACTCGTTGTCGTCGAGGCTGTAGTCGTCGCACACCTCGAGCAGCGAGTCGTGCGTGTTGCAGTCGCGGAGCTTGCCCAGCCGCGTGCGGGGCAGGCGGTCCAGGGTGCGCCAGAGCACCTCGTGCGCCAGCCCCCCGACGTTGAGGCGGACGCGCCGCGAGCACGCCTTGCTGCGCACGATCTCCATGGGCTCGGGCGGCAGCGAGCTGGTGGAGCGGGAGCCATGCTTCGTCATGCCCGCCGGCATCGCTGGTCCGGCCGCCCCCGCCCCCCCTGCCCCCCCAGGCCGCTGTCACTGGACGGCAAGGCCGGCTGCTGCGGGGGAGGGGGGCAGGGAGCGCTGTGGGCTGCTGGGGGTGCAGGGGGCCTCGCAGGCACGCGTCACGGCCGTCTTCTCACCTCCATCCCGACGGCTGCGAGGCAGAAAGCGGACGCATGTCAGCAAACAGGGCGCGGCCCCTCCCCACCTCTCCGCCGGGGCCCCAGCCCGCCTTGACCTTCCCAGCGCTTAAGCGGCTCAGGGGGCAGAATGGCCGGGTGCTGTCCCTCCAGCAGGTGCTGAAGTCCGCCCTACCCGGTGTTTGGAGGGAGGGGCCGCCCTTCCGGGCGGGGAGAGAGCCCCCAAGAGGCTCCCCGGGGGCCCGGGAGGCCCCACCCGGGCTCCTGCGGCCCCGACCCGACCCACCGCCCAGGGAGCTGTCCGCCCCCTCGAGTGCTGAAACTCGCTGCTCTCTGGGTCGAGTCCCTAACCTGGCCCCGCAATGGGAAGAAAGGGGCGCTGCACGAGAAACTTTTTTTTTTTTTTTTGAGACTTCTTATCTTTTCCTTCCCCCGCTCTGAGATAATTAGGGTTTGAGAGCTGGGGGGAGGGGGGGCGGCAGCGGGTTTGCTTTTTCTAAATCTTAAAAGATTTGGGGGAATTCTTGGGGGTTTCAGGAGGCCACTTGTCAGAGGTCACATTGGACGAGGTGGTCACTACAGCCCCGCTGTCCCGGAGCGACCCTTCTCCCCAAGCCACGGGAACATCTTTGAGGTCGCTCTGGCGACGAGCTGTGCCCTGAAGACGCAAAGTCAAGCTCTGCGCGGGGTCCCGCCCCTCCCTCTGCGCCCCCTACCCCAGCGCAGGAGGGGCGTGCAGAGCCCTGGGGATCCACCTGCTCCGTCCTCCCCTCGCTCCTTCCCCGCCCCCTTCTCCTCCCTTCTCCTCCTCCTCGTCCTCCTCCTCCTCGCTCCTCTCCTGCGATGGCTTTTTATAACTCCGGGTTCTGCGCCTTTCCCGGGGCTTGGAAGGGAAGGGGTGGGGGAGGTGGGAGGCGGGGAAACGAGCTGAATTTTCTGGCCTTTTCAAAATGCGCCCTCCTCCCGCCGCGCACTGGTGATTTCGGGGGCTCCTCTGAGCCCCTCGGCAAATGAAGCTCACGCCCTCTCCCCTCGCCCCGGAATGGAGATCGCGCGCCTCTCCAGGCCCCAGCCCTTGCCCGCCCCCCAAGCCTGGATCCGCGGAGCCCGGGTAGACCAACAGGCCGAGCTGCAGCAGGCGAGTCCCCTGCTCGTGTTCCCCTGCGCACCCGCCGCGAGCCGCGCGCCGCAACACTCACCCCCAGGGCGGCCGCCTCCCGGGGCCAGGGACCGCGCATCGCCGCGGCCGCCCGGGCGCCCCCGCCCGCGGGCAGCGGCGGACCCGGGGCCGGGCTGGGCCCGGCCTACGCCGGCCGGGCAGGCGACGCGCCGGGGCTGCAGGCGCCGCGGGGCCGGGGCGCGCTCTCCGAGGCTAGGGGCGCGGGCGGGCGCCGGGGGAGCGGGTGGCAGGACAGCGATCGGGCGGCTCCTCCCGCTCCACCTCCTCCTCCTCCTGCTCCCGCGGCGGCGGCGGCGGCTGCTTGAGCGAGATCAACAAGTCGGGACTGAGCTTCAGCTCCGCGCTCGCTGCGATTCTGTCCCGCACTTCGGAGCGCCCGGAGTCGGGCACCGAGGCGGGACGGCGCCACCTGCGGGTCGGAAGCGCGCGCGCCGCTTAACTCCTGCCTGCCCGGCGCAGCCTGCTCGTGAGGCTGGGGGCGGGCTGGGGGTCTGGGCGAAGTAGATGCGCCCGGCCGTCCGCCCCTTCCCACCTGGGCTCCCTCCCTTGACTGCCTTGCAATCTCGCCTTCCTTGGTCCGGTCAACAACGTGAGTTGAGCGCCTACTGTGCGCAGGGCACTAGGATAAGCCTCTGAGATACAGCTGTAAACCAAACATAAACGTCTGGCCTCGTGCAGCCGGCTAGAGACAGACCCAAACCAAGAAAGTCAAAGAATATGTCGGACGGTGATAAGCGCTGTGGGGATAATGAAGCAGAGAAGAAGGATAGAGGCGGGGTGGGGGCGGGGGCAGGCTGCAATTTTAAACAGCCCTTGCTTTCAGGAGCTTCCATTCTAGATTCTAAAATCTAATTTGAGAATGGAATTCTGGATTCTAGTGGAGGAAGGTGGACAGTGAATACATCAACAAATAAATAGGCAAAGTGGCAGCTGGTGACAACTGCTAAGAGGAAAAACACAAGGTGAGGGGAAGAAAGGGTGAGGTGAGCTGGTTTGTATAGCCTGGTGATTCATTCATTCATTCATTCACGTTACCTTGGACAGCTGGTTATGGAAAGCTTCCTGTGTGCCAGGCCTTGTGCCAGGCTCAGTGAAGGAACTAAAGCTCCTGTCTTCTCCTGGAGCTCCCTGTCCAGTGGGGGAGACAGAATCCGTCACATAATCCCCAGCAATGAATATAGAACCCTTTAAAGGGCTTACCCGGAGAATGAGCAGGCTTCCCTAAGGATGCCATATTGGGCCCCACGGTTACTCATTTATTCTTTCAGACACATGTTTGCTGCGTGATAGGTAAACAGGTGCTGGGGATGCACAGGGAGCCCCCGCTCTGCAGGAGAAACGCTGTGAACAAGCCACAGGGCCCCAAGGCAAGGTCTTCCCCTCTCTAGCTCCCTTCTTCATTTCTAAAATTAAGGGATTCATTTCCTTTGAGTTGCACATGATATTATTATATATATTTAACCTGTTCACTTCTCATCACCTCCATCACCATGACCCTTGTCCAAGGTGCCGTCATCTCATGGGAAGAGGCCAGGGATGCGGCTAAGCATCCTCCAAAGCACAGGACAGAGCCCTCAATAGAGAATTCTCCAGCCCTGAATGTCAATAGTGCCAAGGTTGAGAAACCCTAGATTAATTTACTAGAAAGTGAAGGTATTTCCCGGTCTCAAAATGCTCAATTCTCAACCAATAATATGTGCCAGGCACTACTCAAGACATTGGAGAAACAGTGAGGATAAAACAGGCAGGCCCTGTGCTCATGGCCTTATAGTCTGGTGGGGGATACAGTTAATAAACAAGTAAATAAATAAACCAGATCATTCGGATTATGACAAACGCCATGAAGAAAAGTAAACAAGAGAGAGGGATGGAGCATGCCTGAGAGAGGCAGCAGCCACTTCAGACAGGATGGTCAGGCAGGCAAGGCTTCCTGGGGGAGGTGAGATGTCTAAGCTGGGAACCTGCGGGCAGGGAGAAGACAGACGTGTGAAGTTCGCAGGAAGGAGGTACAGGCAGGGGAAACGGAAAGAACAAAAGCCCTACGGTGCAAACGAAAAGAGGAAAACCCTAATAAGGGAAGGTAGCAAGGCAGACAGGACCAAGCCACGAGGGGCCTTGCTGGGATTTCATACTCAGGGTTAAGGAACGAGTGTGACTTTTTCCAACCGTGATGGGAAGCCACGGTAGCTTTAAGCAGAGAAGTCCCATGTGCTGGTACATGTTTTGAAGTGATCCCTCCAACGGCTGTGTGCATGACGGAGAGTTGGGGACAAAGGGTGGCAGCAGGAAGACCCATGATGAGGCTTCTGCAGTTGTCCAGACCGGAGGTCATAGGGCTGACACTGGGGTCACAGTGGGGGGGATGGCTGGACGATCTCACGGCCAGTGCCGGATAGTCCACGTCATTCAGAGTCTTCCCTCTGAGGCTCTGATTCCTGCAAAGTCTAGCTCCAGGCTCAACTAAAGAACATCCGGCTACTCGTGGATCTTGGACAGTGGGAACAGCTCTGTCGCTTTTCAGCACACAGCTCTCTTGCTACTACTTGTCCATTCATTCACTCAACACGGATTCAGTGCAAACGTATTCGGGAAGGCAGTGTCGCCCAGTGGCTCAGAGAGCACGTTCTAGAGTCAGAATGACTGGTGCCAATACTCACTTGCAGAGTGACCTTGGGCAAGTGGGTCTAACCTTCCTGGGTTTCAATTTCTCTCTGTAAAATGGGGATGGGAACAGAGAGTATCTGCTTTATAGGGTTATCATGAGGAATTTATAGAAAGCACTTACTCATTGGTAGCTCCCATTATCTGATAAATTGTGGGTTACCCACGGGGAGGAGCTTGAGGTCTTGCTCATCTCAGGTAACAGAATACTTAACTAACGTGCTTACAGAATAAGGATATTTAGTCACCTCAGATAAAAAATCAGGAGGAGGGTCATATGAGAGTTGATTTAGCAGCTCAGCGAAGTTATTAAGGACCCAGATTTCTTCCATCCTTTTGCTCGGCCTTCTTCATTGCATTGGCTCTTTGTCCCAGGCTTGTTGCCTCATAGTCACAAAATAGCTGCCTCCACTCTAGACATCAGTTTCCAAAAAACCATATTCAAAGGCAGAAAAAGGAGATGGCCAAGGTGGCCAAAAATAATCCTCCTCTCATGCTTCGCTCTTTTTTTCATAATCTCCCCACCCACTGCCAAATTCCCTACCACGGGTCACACGGCCACTCTTAGACCAATCACTGGCGAAGGGAACAGGGTTCACCCCATATGGCTGGTTCGTTACTGACCTTACAAAATTGAAGTTTAACAAGGAAGAAGTGGAGACTGAGGTGGGTAGGCAGCTAACAGTGTCTGCCACACTGTTCCCATGGTACCCAGCACAATGCCAGACACAGAGTGACTGCTCAATAAAGATTTGTTGAATGAATAAATAAATCCTCTTCTATGAAGGCATATAAGAAACTTATGAGTAAGACACATCTCTGACGTCAGGGCCATTCAGTCCTGTTATGAGGGTGGGGCAGGTGTGCACGAATACCCCCTGAGGTCATTCACAGTCTCGAGTCAGATAAACTGATATTTGTGTATATCTTTTCAAAAGAAATGCCTAGGATGTAGGCGGTGTTCCAGCCCTCTGGGCAATCCCTTATGCCAAATGGCAAAGGTCGTGAGCCGATAATCTGTGGACTTGTGTTGTTTGGCTATTACAGTATTTTTTTTTAATTTGAGTTAATATTTAAACATCAAAAGAGTTTACATAAAAATCTAGTTTTCTGGCTTCTCTTGGAAAGTTACAGGAGATGCTTAACACTGGGCCCATATTCCTGTGTAACACGGCAGTTACGGCTGGCACAGAGTAGTGGCTGCCCTCGAGTCCCGGCTGCCCTCTTTAGGCAAGATGTGCTCTCTACTTTATTCTAGTCTCCACTTCTCCCTAATGTCCCTCACTCAAGCCACTGTTCTCGTTTATGTCACTTGTCTGATCTTGGCATAAATTTAAGTCTGTGCTCCTTGCATACAAAGGCCAAGAAAGTCCAAAGAGGTTGTCTTGCTTCTCTCAATTTCCCCAGACTCTGCACAGTGCCTGTTTTAGAATTTTTATTTTCTGAATGAAAAGACTATACATTATTTGAAAGCATCTGGCCTTCATTTCTCAGAATTTTCTGCCATCATAAGAGAGACTACCTAGAAATAAAGCCAATACAGGGGAAAGTAGAGCCCAGAGATTGAGATACTAAGTCCTGACAAAGTCATCAGAGCTCCTGGATCCAGCCATGCCTGAAGGCAGTACCCCTGGATTTTCCAGTTATGTGAGCTAGTAAATACCCTTGTTTATCCAGCCAGACTGAACTGTGATTTTATCATTTATGTCCCCAAAAATCCCAAATGATACAATTCTCTCTCCACTAATAAGAAGTTTACCCTTTCCTTATAATGCACTTAAAAGAAACAGGGCAAAAAGAAAATGTACTTATAGGAAACAGGACAAAAAGAGTAATAAAATTCAGAATGTCCTATAGAGAAGGGGCCCTGCAATAAGAACTCAAGTATAACCACCTCATTTTACAGACGGGAAAATGAGAAAGCTCATCGAGGGGAACAGCATCCCAATGGTTAACCAGTGAGTGGGCCAGGTCACCTGACTCCCAGGCCAGTGCTCTCTCTAAATGTCTTCTGCTCAGTGCCCCTCGGCAAACTTCCCGGTGAGAGGTGTTGAGATTTTTCCCTGAGGCTGAGTGAGGTCAAGTTGGACCAATTCATCCATGTAAGCACAGCTGAGTCCCCTCTACACTGTGCTGGCAAGAGACGGGTCCATTGGAAGTCAGATTTTTTTCTTGGAATCCATAATACCAGCCATCATTTATTTATAATCCCACTGAGTGTCCTGCTCGGGTTTCTCGGCACTTCTGGGCACTGAGCGAGACCAATTACTCCCCTCCCCCTCTCTCCCACGGACCCCTGGGGAGGAATAATTGCTTTACGAGGGTGGTTACAGGGGTCCCGGAAGGCTCAAGGGAAATCATCAGATCTCTGAGTGGATGTCATTCAGGACAACTGCTCTTTGCCCTGGTCTCGCCCGGACAAACCTCCAGCTCCCTCCGAAACCAGGGATTTTTCCATCAGCTTGGATTCCATTCTTCTCACCCATTCCTTTTTTGTCACACCCAATAATAATAATCACGATCATGAGTAAAACAGGGTTAATGATAGAATCTACCTCCCAGAGTCGCTGGGGGAAATAATGAGATCATGCATACGAGGACTGAGCACCCTACCTTGCACTCGGAAGTACTCATTAATACAACAGTAGTGGCCATACTAACAGCCGCGATAACAGCAGCTAACGTCGACTGAGCAGTTACCGTATACCAGACGCAGTACTAAATGCTTTGCATGTGTCTGGCCTCATTCAAAATTCTTTCAGGTCTCTCATCCTTAGGTTGACTACTCTAATATAAACAAGACCTATGAACTGTTGGATGATCCTTGAGTGACCAGATGTCTGATTCTACTGCCTGTCCTATGCTAGCCTGATGGGCTTCATTAAGCCCTGGGTTTCTGGGCTCAGGTTCCTGGTTTTCTGACCAACCGAAACATTTATCCGTTCCTCTATCCATCTTTTGCCCATCACCTACCCATCAACCCAACCGTCCACTCATCCACCCATATACTGAGCCACCAAACCATCCAACTAAACACTCACGGGTTTACCCACTCCCCTGTCCATCCATGCACTCACCCACTCACTCATTCATCTTTCTTTCTATTCATTCACACTTTCTACCCACTATCCATCTTTCCACCCACTCATTTATCCACCTACCCATTTATCCATCCATCCACCCGTGCATACACCATCTGTCTTTCCACTCACCCATCTATCTACCCACTCACCCACTCATCTATCCACCCATATCCCCAGTCACTTACCCAACTAATCACTCTTCCACCTATCCATCCATCCCCCCCGCCAGTCACTCATCCAGCTCAAATATTCATGCATTTATCCACCACTCACCTACCCACTCACCTATCCATCCACCCATCCACCCACCCACTCACCCCCTCATCAAGCTACTCACTATTTGGCCACCCCTACCCATCTGTGACTAACATTTTGGAGTGTTTACTACATGTAATGCTCTGTGCTAAGCCCTGGCATGGTGTCTTGGGCTCCCTCCCTGGGAGGAAATGCGGGTGTCACCAGAGGGTCCCCACAGAGGGAGACACTTAAGCCTGCGTGTGGTCCAGTCAGCCCTTTTGTGGCCTGAACTTTGCCAAAGCCATTGACTCCCAGGATCGGTCAAGCAACGATGAAATGCAGAGCGAGGGTGGACGCAGGCACAGGCTTCCAGCAGAGCAATTAGAGGCAAACTAAGGTCTTCCCCACCCACCCCCCCACCCCCCCCCCCGCCCCGAGGAGCCTGGGACTCCAAGATGTAACAGAAAAGCGCGAGTCAGCAAAAGGAGGGAATCAAAGCCACAGAGATCAAGAGCTAATTAACCGATTCCCCTAACATTTCATTGTAATCCAGCTCTCCTGCCTTTTGGGGACTGATGTCTCTCCCACCTCCCCTCCATCGGCCGTGTCCACCCCTTCCTGATCTCGTCTGCCTCCTCTCTGGCCTCCCTCCCTCAGTTTTATCCTTCCTCTAATCTCACCTCCCCAGCTGCCAGGGTAGCCTGTTCAAGGCACAAGTCTGACCATGTCACTCCCCCGCTTATAATCCTTCACTACTCTCACTGTTCAGGTAAAGGACAGACTCTCCCGAGATGAGGAAAAGGCCATTTGGTCACTTCACACATCCTTCCTGAGCACCCACTAGGTGCCAAGCTGGGGTTGCATGCTGGGGATGCAGGAGTGGTGATGCCAACGCACCCTCCTGGAGCTCACACTCAAATGGGAGAAGTAAGCAGAGACATTTAGGAATAATCTAATATCAATAATCGTGAAGGAAATAAGCAAAAGCATGAGCAAGACTAATGGGGAGGAGGGGCAGCAACTTCAGATCAAGAACTCCCTGAGACAGAGATCACGCAGGTGAGTGTTAAACCAGAGTAATCGGCAAGCCATAAAAGGGTGTGGGGAAGAACTTTCCAAGCTAAAGGGAGAGCAGGTGCAAAGGCCCTGGGGCCGGAGTGAGGGTTGAAGGAGATGGAAGATGGCAGGTGTGGCCAGGGCAGAGCATGTGAGGGCAAAAGCAGGCCAAGAAGAGGAGAGAAAACAGGGGAAGAGAGAAAATCCTGTAGGCGAGGGCTGTGGGGAGGAGAGAAAACAGGGGAAGAGAAAATCCTGTAGGCGACGGCTGTGGGGAGGTGTTTGGATTTTATGTCGAAGGCATTGAAGGGTTTCAAGCAAGGGAGCAGCTGACTTGAGTTTTATCTTCAGGACGTAAAAGGCTGTTTTAGAGGCTCCTGAGGTCTCAGTTTCTGCTGTGGCCTCTGAGCCTCCAAACAGGACAACACCTGCCAAGCGCCCTCCTTCGAGGGAGAGTGCCGGCCCCTCTGGCACAGGGCTTGCTGGGAGCTGGTCCTCGATGCGCTTTGAAGTCCCTGCCCACCACCCGCCTCTGGGGAGACAGACAACTGATGGCATTTCTGGGTTTCAAAGAGAGTTGCCAGAATTCTGAGTGTTCCCTCTTTTCCAGAAAGAGGGGTGCATCTCCTCCCCCACGAGCTTGCAGATTGCTGGGCATGGAAACATGGGTCTGACCTTTCCCCTGTCTGCTTTTCTGCCTCATCACCCACCAGAAAATCCCTACATTTCAGGGAAAGACTTTCCAACCTCTGGCCCAATGGTAGCTGGTTCCCAAAGATGGCCCCCAGTGAACCCCCTCCCTGGTCTTCACGTCCTGGCACAGTCCCCTTCCGCCCTGACTCTGAGCTGCACCTTGCGACTCACATTTATCAGCAGAAGGTGGCAGGAGTGATGCCAATTCCAGGCCCAAGCCTCTAGAGGGTGGGCAGTGTCCGCTTCTGCACTTTTGGGAGCCCTGAGCCACATGCAGACAGCCCTGCCACCCTGCAGGAGATAAGATGTGGAGGTGCCACGTGGAGGCTCTAAAGCCCTGAAGTTACATGGAGAGAGAGCGGCTCAGCCGTCCCCATGTCCCAGCCAAGCACAGCCTGTCAGTCATCCCTGCCAAGGCACCATCTTCAATGTTGCAGCCCTACCTGACATCTGACTGCACCACACGAGAGCCCCAAGGAAGACGAGCAGAAGAACCATCCAGCTGAGCCCCTGCCCACCCACAAAGCTGTGAGAAATAATACAATTGCATTTCAAACCACCACATTTGGGGGTTGTTTGTTACACAGCAACAGGTAGCTGACACAGGGCCTTTGTTCATGCTGCTTGCGCTGCTTGGACCGCTTCTCCAACTCCAGCCATCATTTTTCCTGCATGATGGACTCCTTCCCGCCATTCAATGCCCAGGTCCAGTGTCCCTTTCTCTGCCTCCTCATGGTCTGGGCTAGTTTCTCCTTCCTCCAGGAAACTCTATGATGAAGCTCACTCGGTATGCATTCTTCCATCTCTTCCATTGGTTGTGAATGAAAGTATTAACTCATTTAATGCTCACAAAAACCCTATGAGGGAGATGTTATTATTATCCATTAACCCTACTTTACAAATGAAGAAGCTGGGCCACAGAGGGATGCCCCAGATCACCCTGGTATCAAGTAGCTCAGCAGAGATTGAGACTGAGGCAGAGCCTTAGCCACTGTGGTATATGGCTTCTAAGTAGAGTCCAAACAGTAATGACATTTATTATCTCATTTAACACAAAATCTCAAAGTAGGCGATGCCAGGGTGTGTCACAGAAGCAGCTCAGAGGTCTCAGTGTTCTTGGTGGGTTTCTCTGAGATTCTCTTGTCCTCATGATCACAATATGGCTGCCATGGCCATGTTCTCACATGACAGCTCCAAGAGACGGAGGAAGGAGGAACTTCTCTCATATTTCTGAAGCTCCCCACAGATTTCCCTGACCATCTCATTGTCCTGTACTGGGTCATATGACAACCACTAGCCCAACTGCTGGCTAGAGAGGACTGACACCTACATTGGGCTAGCCCTCAGGTCTTGATTTGGAGATTGGGCCCATTTTCTCTGAGCATACGGCTCCCTGATATCTGAAGGAAACCAGGGTTCTTCCAGCAAGGAGGCTGGGGTTTGGCTCTTGGCCAGCAACCAGCATTTCTCCCACAGTGGTCAGCCCTCAGAACACCTGAAATAGTGTCACCCAGAGACCCTGATCCTTGCAAGGATCCAGATGCCCCAAGGGCCACTTTCATAGGTTTGCATAATGGGGGTCCGTCTGCCTGGTCTCTCCCAGGCCACTCAGGCCTCTCTGAGGTCCAAGGGGAGGTCCCAGGGCGAGAGGGTATCACGCTGCCGACTCTCCCCATCCATCCCCCTCTTTCCCGCAGACACGTGCCTTGGCTCATGTCTTAAATGGCCACGATTCCCCAACACCAGTGCACTAAAGGAGCTTGAGTTTTCACTGGTCCACTGTGGAACGAGAAAAATAAGGATGATGGGACAAGATTTTTCTAAAGCTAAATTGATTCTATTTAAAGGAAGGCTATTGCTGACTGTCCTGCTTAAACTCTCTAATGGCATCGAGGGGCACCTTTAGAATAAAGACCAGACTCCTGGCCGTGGCTGCCAGGTGTGCTCCAGGAGCGTCTCCTGCCAGCTTTCACCTGCCCAGCCTCCCTGGCATGTTCCTGTGTCTCCAACACACTGAGCCCTTTGCCCCTTTAGGGCCTCTGCATTTGCTGCTGCATCTTTCTGGAACATTCTTCCCTTGGATCCTCGCATGGTTTGCTCCTCTGGCTTCCTTCTGGTCTCTGTTCGAAGGTCACCTTGGAGAGCACTGCCTGGCTCACCCTACTTAAAATAGCACTTCCCTGTCCCCTTTCCCTCCTTTATTCTTCTCTATAGCACTTATCATCTGCCAGACTTTTTATTTTACCCATTTACCTAGTCTATTGCTGTCTCCCCCATGAGAATGTGGCTCCATGACGACAGGCATTTTTTTTTTTGGTCTGTTTTACTCACTGCTGGGTCCTCATTGCCTAGAACGATACCTGGGACATGCCAGGTGCTCAAAATATTTACTTTTAAAAATATACACATCAATTTTATTGAGATATAAATAACACACCATAAAATTCACTCATTTAAAGTGTACAAGTCAATGGTTTTTAGTAAATTCAGTGTGGTGCAACCATCACCACCATCATTTTTAGAACATTTCATCACCCCCAAAAGAAACCCCATCCCCATTGCTCCCCAGCCCCAGCCCAACCCCTGGCAACCACCAACCTACCTTCCATCTCTGTCGATTGGTCATCCTGGACATTTCACATAAATGGAGTCATGCAACTTGTGGCTTTGGTGACTGACTTCTTTCACTTAGCATAACGTTTTCAAGCTTCATCCATCTTGTAGCATCAGTACTCCATCCCTTTCATTGACAAATAGCATTCCATCGTATGAACATGCTGTACCACGTTTTGTTTATCCATTCGTCAGTTGATGGGCATTTGCATGGTTCCCACTTTTGTGCTATTCAATATCAATTTTTGAGTGAATGGTTGTATTAATTCTGATATGGAACCGACCTTTCTGCTTTAGGGGTATTAAAGCTCCTTTCATAGATTGATGGTGGAAGTAAACAACACATGTATTTCTTAATGTCCTTACCTGGAGTCTTTCTTTCGACTTCAAAGGTACAGAGGTATCAATGGCTGAAATGCTGAAGCTGCAGACCCCTGATATAAAGTCAGTGGCTCAAGGAGACCAAGCGTTGCCTCTCTGGCCCTGTATGTGGCTCAGATGATGACTGGTAAACAGGAGAGGATAACGCAACACTTCTCTAGCTGGGGTATGGTCCCCTCTGGGGGCACATATTTGTCTCCTGGAGAGAAAGACTACATTTCCCAGCTTCCTAGGCAGCAAGGAGCGTTATATAACTAAGTTCTGACAAATGGGATGGAAGCAGGAGATTTTTCTCTTCTTGGCTCCTCCTTGCTTTCTAATAGCTGGAATGTGAACCAAATGGCTGGAGCAAAAGCAGCCATACTGGACCCTGAGGTGGAAACCACCAGTTACAGATGCTGGAGGGACAGAAGGAAGGGGCTTGGTGATTGTGGAGATGCCATACCACCTCTGGTCTCCTGTACCTGCATGAGAAAGACAGGGCTGGTGTGTGTGTGTGATGCAACGTTTTAATGTGCAAAATGTTGCAGTGTTCCTCTGAGATGTCTGTCACTCACAGGCAAACCCAATCCCACCGAACGCACTTCCATGACCCCCTTGCAGATGAGGAAGCAGCTGTGGGGGACGTTTGCCTCTGCACGTTATTTTTACTCAAAGATTTCTTTTTTAACTTGTTATATTCTTTTCTTTTCTTTTTTTTAAAGACTGGCACCTGAGCTAACAACTATTGCCAATCTTCTTTTTTTTTTTCTTCTTCTTCTCCCCAAAGCCCCCCAGTACACAGTTGCATATTCTACTTGTGGACCCTTCTGGCTGTGCTATGTGGGACACGGTCTCAGCATGGCCTGACAAGCGGTGCTAGGTCCATGCCCAATATCTGAACTGCCGAAACCCTGGGCCGCTGAATCGGAGCACGCGAGCTCCACCACTTGGCCACAGGGCTGGCCCCCTTACTCAAAGATTTGAGAGAAAAAATAATTTTCCCTTTTTAAATTTTTCCCAAAGCTAATTTAACTTATTTCACCCCTTCTTTTCTATATTAAAACAAATGCATACATTGTGGGGAAGGATAGAGAATGTCCAGTGAATTCTGAAGAGACCTTTCTGCTTGTCTTCCTTCGGGCTGTGAGCCTCCACCCCAAGGTCCTCTAGGGGGCCCGGTCTCTCTTCTGCCATCAGGAGGGTCGATGGACAGAGTCCCCGGAGGGAGAGAGGCATGCACTTGAATCCTGCATCCGCTACTCCTTAACCACATGACCCTGGGCAAGCCACTTCCCCTCTCTGACCCTCAGTTCCTTCCTCTGTCAAAACGGACACAATAATAGATGCCTTGGTGGGTGGCTGGAGGTGGGACTTGATTCTGTCGATGAAAGGCCCGCCCCAGAGCTGGACACACAGCAGGTGCTCTGGGCTCCCTGCACGGGCTCTAACCTTGTCGCTCTAGACACAGCCGAGTCTCGGTCTGAATCACTCAGAGCCAGCTCCACAAACAGGGATACTTTAATGCACTTCGGCACGTTTCCACTCAACAATATCATATGAAAATAGAACTCTTTATTAAAACAGCGAGGCATGACAACCACGGCTCCTCACGAAACACTCTGTTCATAAAAAAAATCGCTAAAATCAGTGACTTTGGGTAAGACACTTCAGCTCTCAGAGCCTGTTTCTCCATCTGGAGAATGAGCAGGTGGGACATCACCAACCCACGGTGGGTGGGGCCCACTGGTGGCAGGAGGCGACCCCAGGTGGCACGGGGACCAGGTGTAACGCACGGTTGACCCTGCAGTGAGCAGCTCACTCCTTCTCGTCCCTTCAGCCCCGTGGTCGTCAAGGAGGAAGTCTCAGGGTGGGGCTGGCGTGGCTTTAGCGCTCTCGAACACTGGCTCGTCTCATTTTGTAACAGAGCAGAGACAGACCTCAGGCCTTGGCGACACCCGCGTGGAGGCGCCCTGCCCAGCGGATTTATTTTTCAGTCACTTTCTATTTTGGGCAGTGAGGGACACATGTTGTCCATTACCACAACGATCGAAAAAAGCTCCCTTTTTAAACAAACTTAAGTTTAAAAACAAGAGTCAGTTTAAAGGAAAACGTCTGGGAAACAACAATACAAAAAACAGTAAAAAAATAATAATAATGAAGATGGCAAGGAAACGCTTCTTTAGGGCACCCCAGGAGCATTTCTCACATATGTCCCGCAATTTTGTGATTCTAAAGCAAGGTCCGAAGAAATACAATGACATCCAGGTCCTTTCATAACTAACCTACCAAACAGCTAAGCCACTCATCTCTCTTTCTTTTCCCTATTGCTTATATTTTTTAAAAGAAGAAGAAAGAAGAAAAATAATAAAGATTAAAATAAGGAGGGTTTGCATCATTGTCTCCCAAGCTGTCCTTCAATATCTCCCGCACCAGCTGGAGCCGCCCGGTGGGAGAATCGTCTCTTCCCACGATTGTGGCTCCAGGGAGGTGCCACCTTTAAAGGAAATTGGCCCATTTTTGAACACAGGTGAGAATCTAGTCTCGGTGGCAAAGTGGCCCTGATCTGGAAGAAGGGAATCATAAGGGTTTTTCCCTAGCACGCCAGGGCAGCAGCCACGCACAAGAGATTTCCTGCAGCTATGTCTGCTGCCTTCTTCCTCCCCTTCCCAGCCAGGCCGAGGCAGCTGAGGGTTGCCATGGCAACCGGCTCCGTCCTCCCACAGGAGGCTGCCAGCCCTGATTTCCTGCAGAGTTAAGCAGCAGGCGGCAGCGGGGGTCACCCAGGCGTGAAGATGGGTTTCCCTGGGGATATCCTGCCTCCTGCCAATCCCAGTGTCTGTCCGGGAATCCTGGGGGTGCCTGGAGGCTGAGGGCCAGGGAAGCCCCCAGGCCCTGGCACTGCTCCCAGAAGAGACTAGCCCCTGAGACATTCAGAGATCTCAGGCTCTCTTTTCTCCCTCCCGCTAAAGCTACAGGGACTTAACTATGTGTGTGTCTGTGGTGTCTCATGAGATACAACCACCCATGGCTGCCTCTGGCTCTGTCAGCTCTCCAACGCCACACACAACTGCCCCTCCGCCATCCCCTTGAGCCCAAGGAATGCAGAGCTGCCCATCCAGCATTTGCTACTGGGACAATAAGTCTTTGTGGAATTCTGCCAGCTTACAAGCTGTGTGACTCTGGACAGGTCACTTCACCTCTCTGAGCCCGTTTCCTTATCCATAAAGAGGACATAACCATCCTGTCTTCACAGACATGCTGTGAGAAGCAGAAAAACTATGTCTACTGTGCCTGTCACACGCATTTAGCAGGTCCTCAATAAACAGGACCTAATATTAATGATAATACTACCATCATAATAAATGTTTCTGGGCAATTTTTCACTTTGAGCTGTTTTGTTGTGTTTCTGTCTTTGTTTTTGTTTTCTAAAGCTGATGAAAAAACTAGTTTTCATCATTGATTTGTCTGTTCAAAGGGTGGCACACCCAGGAGATGATGGACCCTCGGTCTGAAGACCGATTAGCAGGTTCCCACCACTTCCGACAATATCACCTCTCAGAGTCAGAACCGAGTTTTCAAGCTCGAACGCCTTCAGGGGACAGGAGGTAGTGTGAATGGAGAAGCAGACCAAGCAGGAACCCTGGGGAGCCAGAAGGCACAGGCCCTGGATGAGAGAGGCGGCTTCTTCTCCGCTCTGGCCAATGGCTGCCCTTGGAAATAGGGGCCCCGAGTGGCCAGATCTCCTACGTTTTCAAGAGAAACTGGACATTTTGAATCAACTCTCCCAAAGATGATAGGGTAACAACTAATGTGTTTTTTTTAAGTGTAGGCCAAACAAATGACATCTGCGGACTGGGTTGTGCCTCCAGCAGTAGCTTCTGAGCGAGAATGGAGGAGACCAACACTTATTTTTGGCTTGACCCGTCTAAGGAGGCCCGGCTGCTCCCCTTCCATCAGGGCTGTGTCCTTCTCATTCCCGCCCTGAGTCTCGGTGCCGGGAGAGCACTCACCTGGAGCCCGCGGCTCTGGAGCAGAGAACTCTCCTCCTCAGAGCCCAGTGTCTTTAGGGTGCTCACCATCTGCGCCCTGGAGGCACCAGCCTCAGGCGAACCTTCCTGCATTTTCTCACATATCAGCGTGAACGCAGGGACGAAGCGGCCAGTGCACAGGGCACCCAGGAAAGCAGGTACCTAAGGGACTCCTTTGGCTTTAGGTAGCTTAATAGTAATTTGGGGACAGAGCTTATTTCAAGGGACACTGCTGGATCGTGGTTGGCCTTTTTATGGCCAGCATCTGCTTCGCTTGGTTACAGCCTGGACCACACCATGGTCACGGACTTGTACAGTGGCCCCTCCGGGAGGTGGGGGCCCAGCAGTGAGGTCTCCTACTTCTGCTCTGTCTGCCGCGGCTTTTGTGGATATCATGAGAGGAGCAAGGGGAGCTGGGGGCAGAAAGAGTCTCATTTTGGCACCAAGCCTCTGCAGCAGAGGCTCCATAGAGATCTGGGGTCTTGCTTAGTTCGCCTTCTCTCTGCTTCCTTTCCCTCCCCTCCCCCGGACACAGCCTTCTGGGGAAAAAGCAGGAGAGTAGTAATGCAGGCCGTGTTCCTTCACAGCTCTGCAACCAGGCCGAATGCGGACACGGGAAGCCGGCGATGCGATGCGGGGCGGGCTGGGCGAGGCGAGTGAGCAGGGCCGCGGGCCTCACGGGCGGAGGCGGTAGCGGATGGGCACGTCGCGCTCAGGCTGCATCAGACCGAAGCCGTACCTGCTGAGGTCGAACTCGGGGATCTCGGCGTCGGGGCTCGTCAGCTCCAGGTCACAGCGCGTCAGCACAAGGAACACGAATCTGCAGAGAGATGGCGGTGAAAGTGGGAGGGAGAGCCGGGGCTTGTCCAGAGTCAGGCAGGAAAGTGACGGCTCCCTCCTGAGTCCAGCTCCAACTCCGACTTTGGGAAAAGGAGAGTGAGAGAGCAGAGTGGGAAGTCCACCAGCCCCTCCACATCGGCTGCCCCTCAGGGTGAGGCAGGCCCACTGGCCGGTTCTGGCTGACGGTCATGGGCAGAAGTGACGAGGGTCACTGCCACCCCAAAGCATTTCAGAGCCAGTGAAATGGCTCCAGCTTTCTCTCCTGCCTGACAGATGTGTGGGCCTCATGTGGAGGTGGCAGAGCCGGAAGGTGGAAAGAGCCTGGGCCAGGAGTCTCTTCACGGAGAGGAGGAGCCCCCAGAACCCACAGCCGACTTCGTGAGTGGGAATTGTTCCTTTGTCTTACAAGCCACTGAGACTGGGGGTCATTTGTTACAGCAGCATAGCCTCCCTGCTCCTAATTAACATGGACAGTGACCCTTCCTGACTCCCCGGACCATATGCATCCCCCACCCCGACCCCAGCCTCCTGGAACACTTACTGTCTGCCCTGGTCAGGGCTGCCGGACCACAGGCTGCCTATGCGAGATGAGAAGCAGGCACCACCCCCACCCCCAAGACATTTTACTGCCCTCTGTGGGGGAAAACTGTTATAATATGCAGACTTTGCCAGAACAAGCACTCTTCACTGCCATCTTCTGGAAAGCTGATCTAATAAGCGTGCAAACCACGTGCATGACGTGGTCAGTGTGCCTGTAAGTGCAGTGGCAGCCTCCCTGACGTTGACTGGTGCCTGCCCAGCTTCCTGGTCTTACGTGCCACCACCTGTGTCAATAAGGGTCAGGGCTGCATCTTCTGCTGTGTCCCACCAGCCTCCCCCGCCGTGAACCAGGTGCCCAACGCGGGACCGACCCAGGGCAGGGCGTCTTTGATCTCACCAAAGGAGTGAAGAAGAGGCAAGACAGGATGGATGGAAGCCCGCGCCCAGGACAGGAGAGCTGGGCGCACAGTGGGGCTCTGCCTCTTAAGGGCGTGGCACCCTCGTCAAGTTTCTTTCCCAGTCTGGGCCTCAGTTTCCCCATCTAGTCAAACAGGGTCAAAGAGGTGGGATGGATCCCTTCCAGCTCTGAAGCTGTAGGATACTGGAGGGTGGGTTTCTGTAGGTGGGGGTTGTGTGCCCACTCCTGGATTTGGATCCTGGCACGTCCGTTACCGGTGCACGACCATGGCAACGACCGACCTCTCTGGAGTCAGGGTTAGACCGACACTCGCCTAGCAGGGTTGCCGTGACGATCAAGTGAGATGAAAATAATCACAAATGAGCTAACTTATTGAGTGTGCCAGACACTGCGCTAAGCCTTTAGGGTCCACTATCTCTTTATCTGTCCCCAGACTTCACGAGGCAGGAAGTGCAGTTGGTTCTGCTGTAACCCCAGTTTTGGACATGTGAGTCTGTCCCAACGTGATTGAAACACCAGGGCACAAACGAAGCGTAAAGCAAATTTCACATTAGCTTGTATGTCGTTTCATCTGCAAGAACAGGAGGAGAATGCCAACACCTGCACCCAGCGCAGCCAAGCTGAGCGGGAATTCACGGGACGCATGCGCGGACACTAACTATCCACCGGCGACCTCAGCTCGTAGGGGAGGCCGGGGGGACCCGGGTTTCAGACAACTGTGCTTCCAGCTTCACAGGACCTCGCCGCTGCAGCCCATCCGCGGCCCACTGCCATGCGCTAACTTCAGGTCCTTCTCAAAGTGAAGCCCCACGTTGACTGCAGCACTTAGGGATTTCGTAACCATGTAGTGTGCGTACACCTGTTAAATATTCTTTCCACAAAGGGCTGGCCCCGTGGCCGAGTGGTTAAGTTCGCGCGCTCCGCTGCAGGCGGCCCAGTGTTTCGTTAGTTCGAATCCTGGGCGTGGACATGGCACTGCTCATCAAGCCACGCTGAGGCAGCGTCCCACATGCCACAACTAGAAGGACCCACAACGAAGAATACACAACTATGTATCGGGGGGCTTTGGGGAGAAAAAGGAAAAAATAAAATCTTTAAAAAAAAAAATATTCTTTCCATAAGTTCTTCTCCTTTTTTATGTCACTGATGAGGTTTTTGACTGTGAGGCCCCAGCCGCACTCTTCCCACCATCCCTGTGGTTTTTACCGTGTGATTTTGCAAGGCCGGTGATTTTCAGGGGCGCACAGGAGGCGTCAGAGCAGAACCGACTGCGTTCTCAGCTCCATTTACTGCTGAGAACTCGAGGCCAGAAGGTTAAGGTCATGCGCCCACTCACGTAGCACGATGGCTGACATTAACGATGGTGATATCGGTAATGACGAGAGTCACCAACATGGATGAAGTGCCTCCAACGAGCCAGGCTCTGGGTGAAGCACTTAGATCCGGTTCCTCTGTCCCGACCCCCCTGGGATGTAGAACGATCAGAACCCCCACTTTACAGTTGGAGAAACAGAAGCACAGAAGGCCATGCAGCTTATGATCACACAAGGGCCGGACAGGACACAGCAGATGCCATAATCCCTGGTCCAATCTGTTTGTCATCTGGGGCCAAGTCTCTGAGGGTCCAGGGAACAGGATTTATGCCCACGGGCGTTAAAATAACCAGGAGGGAACAACGACCCTTGGCCGGTCCCTGCCGAGGGGTTCTGAGCCTGCGGGCAGCCACAGACAGCCACGGCCAGCTGCTCGCGCGTCCAGTGTTCGGTATCTGAGTGTCTGGTTGTCGGGACACCAGGCTTGCAGCGAAAACTTGTTGCTGGATCTGATTATTTCAAAAGCGATCAGAAATCTGGCTTTTCAAGGGAGCTCTTCTGAGTCTTAAAAGTTAGCACACATTTTTAAAAACACAAATAAATAGATGTGTGGGCAGGAGACAGCTCACCGGCTATTCGTCTGGAGCCTCTGTCCTAAACCATTCTCCTGGAGAGGAGGACGGGAGCCAGCCAGCTGGAGCAGAAGCGCCCCCCACCCCGCCCCACACTCACTGTTTGATGCTGCTGGTGGCGTAGGCCCTGCCCAGGCACTGGTTGTGCCCCGCCCCCCACGGCACGCTGTAATTCTTCAGTCGCTTCCCGTCCTTGTAAAAGTCCTTCTTCTCGGTTCCATCAGGGTTCAGGAATCGGTTGTACTGAAATACCTGAAACAGGAAGAAGGCCCTTTTCTGACTCCGTCTCCACAAACGCGTGCACCAAGGAAGACGCACGAGGATGTCCGTCACAGTCTCGTTTATCAGAGGGAAGAACTGGAAACACTGTAAAGGCCAACTGAGAGGGGACGGGTTACAAGATTGTGTCAGCTAATTAAAAGGCTGAGCTTGGTCTCTGTGTGCTGACATGGAAAGAATTTTTAGCACTGGTTGTTGAGTGGAAAAAGCAAGTTTTGGAATAGCATGTATTGTATGATCCTATACACACACGTATGTGTGTGAGCATGTTGTGTGTGTCTGTAAAGGTGTAAAAATAATTTAAAGGATGTACTCCAAACCATTGTTAGGGAACTGGAAAGGAAGGGAAATGAAGAAAACTTTTTGGTTTTAAATATGTCCATATATTTCTATTTTACAAGTATATATTACTTTTGAAATTTAGAATAAAAGAAATTAAAATTACTTTCAAAAAAGAGAATGTCAATTTCCTTTGGTTCCATCATAGAGCGGTCATGTAAGGATTGTAGCTGAGCACAGGGCTGGGCAAGGAGTAGGTGCTGAATGAAAGATGGGCGGAAAGGTAGGTGAATGGACCAGTGAATAGAACAGTGAATAAATTAATAGGTGGAAGGGTGATCTGATGGATTGATGGATAGACTGATGGATAGATAGGTGGGTGGATGGGTGGATGGATAGGTGGATGGGTGGATGGATGGGTGGATGGACAAGTGGACGGGTGGGTGCATGGGTGGGTGGCTGGATGGACAGGTGGATGGATGGATGGGTGGATGAGTGGATGTGTGGATAGGTGGACGGATGGGTGGATGGATGAGTGGATGGGTACATGGGTGGGTGGATGTATGGATTAATGGATGTGTGGATGGATGAATAGATAAATACGTAGATGGATGGATGGGTGGGTGGGTGGGTGGATGGATGGATGGATGGATGGATGAGCGTATGGCACAGGGCCTGGCACACAGTAAGCAGCCAAATCTGTTAGCAATTGTGAAAGTCTGTCCCAACTTGAAGCCCAGGGAAAGGAAAAAGTGTTGAGAAACTGACATTATAACATTCCAAAAAAAGGAAACTCACTCAGGTATCACTTAACAAAGCACTCAGTGTGTGCCAGGCAGTGCAAAAGCCTTTCTTCCATGATCTCATTTAATGCTCCTGACAACCCTGTGAGGCAGGTGCTATTATGAGGTCCATTTCACAGGCGAAGAAACAGTGACACAGAGAGGTGAAGAAATCTGGGCAAGGTCACACAGCAAACAAAGGGCAGAATTGGGCTGCCACTCAGATCTCACTGATCCCAAAACCACTGATCTTCTCCCACGGTCCTTGGTATGCCATTTACCTCTGGGTCTGTGTAGACTTCCGGGTCCTTCTGCGGACTCAGGAAAGGAAAGAGGAGGAGGCGGTCACCACGTCGCAGGGTGAATTCCCGCCCGTCCGCCATGGGCAGGGCCAGGTCCACCATGACCTCGCGAGTGATGAAGGGTGCAGCTGTGAGCCTGAGGGTCTCGCTCAGCACGCTGTCTGCAAGGGACAGCAACAGTGAAGGGTCAGCAGCTGTCCTCTCACTCACTCGAATGCCACCCCAGCCGTCAGTTTGCAGAGAAAGGTGGGGAAGCTCAGACACGGTGCACGACTTGCCCACTGTCACACAGTGAAGTCAAAAAAGGCCAAGTGATAAGATGTGATTGCTACAGTCCTTCAGAGACCTCGGACATGAGGCTTTGCGTCTGACCCCCAAGAAGAGCTGTCAGGGAAGGTGGGAGCTAGGGAGATACCAGAGAAGGCTAGGGAGAGAGCAGGGCCATCAATACTGGTTGTTTCTGCCTGCCCAGCCTACATTCCCCTTCTGGAAACAGCTCCCTGATTTTTCTCTGGGGACCAGTACTCTCCCACTTTCAGGGGTTGGGCTGTTGATTCCACTCCCAACTCCTGGGATTGGCCAATCAGACATCCCAACTCTCTGAATCCCATGATTGGTTCAAGATGGACATATGACCCAAAAGAGCCAATGAGACACATTCCTGGGACTTCGGGTAGGAATGTTGCAGAGAAGCACACCCTCACAGGGCCAAGAACACATCAGCCTGGGGCCATCTTGTCAGCCTGAGACTGGAGCCAACCCAGCAAAAAATGGGGCTGAGAGATGGAGAGAGACTGAGTCCTAATGACATTGCTAAAGCACCTGGATCCATCCATGCCTGAAGCCAGATACCTTTGGAATTTTCAGTTACATGCTCCAAATAAAGTCCCTTTTCTGCTTCAGCCAGTTTAAGTTTTCTGGCACTTGTAACCAGAAATCTCCTACTGAGACCATGAGCCTCAGGCAGCTGAGACCAGGGCATGGAGATGCCACATCTAAGATAGGAGGCCCAGAGGGACCCTAGGTCAGAGGACACTGATGGACCCCGGGTGATGGGAGCCCATGCTGGGGAGGGCTTAGGGGGCCCATGATGACCCAGTCTTTGGGGCTATCCTGGAGGGTCTGGCCATCTCACCAAGCACAGGCATGCTGTCTAAAACCTTCTGTGGGAGGGTGGTCATCTGCGAGACAGGCTGCTCTGCTTGCAAGAGGATCTGTTCAAGCTCTCCACGGACGGCAGCCAGGGCCTCAGGATTCTTGAGAAGGAAGAGCAGGAGCCAGAAGGCAGCAGGACCCATGTTCCCCTGCAACGAGAAGGAGTCCCCGTGGTACCATCAGGAGAGCACACCTGGGGGGAGGGCGGGCCGGTCTGTGCCACAGACACAGTCCTGGCCAAGGCACAGGGGTCAGTAGGTTCTCACCCCTGCCAGGCATCGAGGCATGACTCACGTCCATCTTCAGCCTCAGGACATGGCCAAAATATGCTGCATGGCTTTGGTGCAGCCCAGTGCCTACTTCAAGGTCATTCTTGGCATCCCTGACCTTGAGCAAAATCACTGATCTGAGATCACATAGGTGATCTTCATAGCCAATCAGCAAAAAAGTGTCAGTAATAGGAATGAAGCGTGTCAATTCAGATTACAGTTAACATCTGAGGATGACTGCCCTCCCCCAAATCCTGCTCCCACGCCCCTCGCCGCGTGACTGCGCTTCTTCCTCCCATTAAAGAGGCAGAGGGTATTTCTCTGGCCCCTGAATTTGGGCTCAGCCATGTGACTTGCTTTGGCCAACAGCACGAGGCAGAACTGACAGAACAGAACGGCGGTTCCAAGTCTAGGCCTTGAGAGACCGTGTGTATTTCTGCTCACCGGCTCGCCTGCTGGTCCCCAGAGGAGGAACAGAGACACAGAGCAGAGCTGGCTGTCCAGCTGAGCCCAGCGAGACCAGGGGACTCCCAGTGGACCCACAGACACGTGAGTTAGGTAAACGCTCATCAGTGGACGGCACTGGGTTTTTGTGGTTGTTTGTTACACAACAATAGCGAACTGATACAGTATCTGAATATTTGCTTTCAAATCTTTGAGGATTGTCTACGTATAAAGAAAGCAGCAACAGTCGATGATGACCGTGAAAGCTGTGGATTTCTTGAAGAAAAATTATTTAAAACTTCCCAATAGTTAAATAATTAGGAAAATTGATGGAATGTCTTGCTCCAAGACGTCAGCCTTAGCTGAACAATTAACAGTCAGGGATCCAGCATGTGGCTACAATGCGCACAGGGCAGCCTTAAACGAGACGTGGGCAAATACCACCTCACCTCAGTTTGGAGAAGATTCGTGTCTACCATAAATGACCATCCTACCCAATCATAATACTGAAATAGTAAATAGTCATAAATACCATGTTTCCCTAGTAATTCTATTCCAGACATAATTGCACAGAGAAAAACACATTTGCCCAACGATACTTACAGCAGTGCTGATCTAACAGTGACAGATGGGAAGCATCCTCAATGTCTATCAATAGGAGATCAATGAGATCAATGACGATCCAGCCATCAGGAGACGGTACAGGAAGTCATTACAAAGCAGCTGGCTCTGTGCGCACTGACGTGAGACTATAGCCAAGACACAAGGGAGCACGCAGACGGCAAGATGCAGAATGGGGGCTCAGCGTGCTTCCACGGTGCGGATGTTCAAGGAGGGACAGAGATGAAGAAGCAGAGACGACCTCTAGGAGACACAAGAAACCGGCGACCGAGGCTGCCTCTGAGACAGAAGCTGCGAGGATGGGAGGACAGGGCGGGGAGACTGGCTTTTCACTGCATATGTCCTTTTAAAGTGTTTGAATTTTCTAAATCAATGCACTACTTTTAAGTGGAATGAAAGTGAATGATTTTTAGAGGGTTCTGCAATGACACAGAGAAATGCTGATGATACAATATTAAGTAAAATTAAAGTTGGATTTAAAAAAAACTGCATGATCTTAACCACAGAAGAAAAACATATGGAAAAAGGCAGTAAAGAAATGCCCCAAAGCCTCAAGGATGGTGAAACGGGTTTTCCCTCTTTCTTTTTCTTTTGCTACCGTGATGAAGTCAGAGCTAAGGAGGTGCCACGGTCGCCGGCTCAGTCTTCCTGTGGAGCAGGCACCACTGCCACGCCCGTCACTGAAAAGGGGCACTCAGCACTCCCTGGTCCCTCCCCACCGCCCAGCACACAGCGGGAGCTCAGTGGTGTGTGTCAGGTGGGCCAGGGCCTCCAAGGCAGCCTGGGAGGTGGGCTGGGACCAGGCAGAGCTGGGCTCAAATCCCAGCTCCCCGCACCCTGTGACTCTGGACAATCACCCCCAACTCTGGGTCTCAGAACCTCCCTCTTGGTAAAATGAGGATAACAATATGCCCACTCCAGGGGCCGCCACACGGTCGCTGAGACTGAATGCAGGTGACCCCCACGGTGGGCACAGAGTGGGTGCTCAGAAGTGGTTTCCTCCTCCCACCGGCCCCTCCCCAGGGTTTGAGAACAAGTGGGGGCCTCGGATGCTCTCTGAGATTTCCTCCGTCACCCCAGGTCCGGCCGAGACCAGCAAGGTCACTTGTTGTCTATCACTTAAATAGCCAGGGGAATGTAGGCGATAGATAACACAGCTTTGGGTTAACTCAGCGCCAAGGCCATTGTATCTTGCCGGGAGAGTCAGGTGGGGGCCCCCGCTCACTAATTACAAAGCAGGAGTGGAACACGAGGCTGCTTGCTTAGCCCCTCTTTCAGAAAAAAGCTGTGGCAAGTTAGGGAGGTGACAAAGACCACCTTCCACTCACAGATGTGTGAGTGTGTGTGCGTGTGCGTGTGCACGTGCACGTGTGCTCACACAACCATAAGAGATTCTGAATTCGCTATCCTGGAAGTCGAGCTTTCTCCCATGGGGTCTTGCCTCAGTTTACCCAGGAGGACATTTCCGATCTAACCTCATTTTCTCCCACTGCAGTGAAGCCAGTCGCCTGGTCCACCACCCGAGTGCAGCGCCCATCCTGTGCATGGCGCAGCTGACCTCCAGGGGCGCTCTGTGCCAGGCGCTGCGCTGGGCGACTCCCGCGCGCCCTCATGTGGCCTCCTCGCGGCACTGTCAGTCGGGGGAGCCGGGGACACCTGCCGCCCTGCCGGCCCACATCCGCTCCTTCGCCCTGTCTGCCTTCGGAGAGTCACCTTCCTTCACTCCAAGTCCGCGTAGATCATCGGGGCTGACCCGCCCCCGCCAGACCGCAGGGGTGGCCACGTGCCCCAGGCCGGCCACTCCGCCAGCGATGGACTCAGGGGACGCGGGGCCCTGGGCTGGGCCAATGAGTGTCAGACTCAGCGTTTGTCCTAGAATTCATGGGAAACAGAAGCCCTCCTCCAAGGGGACTGCCAGATGGCCAGGGGCAGCTGGTGGCAGTCACTGCCGCCACGTGGGGGAGCCCATCCGAGGCTGGGGCCACCAGAGAAGAGAGCGGAGCGAGGGACAGGAGATCACGGATTATATTTCTTTTCATTTTCTTGTGATTAAAAAATACATTTTTAAGGGGATTAAAAAAATCCCTGTGTGCCTTGTGATATCCGGGATTGGATCCTGGAAGAGAAAAAGGACACTAGTGGAAAAACTGGGAAAATCTGAATGGAGTAGGCCTGTGAGTTAAGGGCAACGCGCCAAGGCTAATTTCTTGGTTTTGAAAAATGCATCGCCGTTCAGTAAGATGTTCACGGCAGAGGAAGCGGTGAAGGGTCCAGGGGGCTCTCTGTGCCATGTGTGCAACTGTTCAAGAATCCCGGATTGCCTCCGAATAAAACTGCTGAGGGAAAAACCCCAGGCCTGTGCACAGTGATTATTCTTATCACCCCCTCTTCAGGATGGTGACACAAAGCCCAGAGAAGCCAAGTGAGCTGTCCAAGGTCACACAGCTAGTTAGCGGCAGAGCTGGGATTCCACCCGAGTCTGCCCGACCGGAAACTCCGCTCTTGCTTTTCGCCGCCAGGGCGCAGGGCCTCAGGGGGTCTCAGCGTCTGTGGTCACTGGCTCAGCTGAACTGTCTCTGCCCTGGTGGCTCCCACAGCTCCCCCAGTCCCCTCTCTCCCCACCCCTGCAGGACCACCCAGGAGTTCCTGGGGCCCTGGGGCCATGGCTGTTGAGGATACGACCAGGGCTGAAGGCCGAGCCAGCGGTGGGGAATGAAGAGAAGAATGAAAGTTGACTGATGGGGCCAAGGGAGTCCCCGTCTGGCCAGGGTCACCAGGGCCATGCACTGCCCAAGAGCTCAGAGCTGGGAGGGAAGCCCGGGCTGGGATGGGCGTGCCAGGGCAGGCCTCGGTGAACTCTTCTCCCTCTGCCCGCCCCAAGCCCCGTCCCCTGAGAGCCGGCCTCACCCGCTGCCTGGACCTTAGAGCTCAGCCCACTGGGTCCTTCTCGAGGCCCCCGGATGCTGGAGCCTCCATCAGCCTCGACCCCAGGCTCTGGGGTTCTGGATTCATGGAGCCTTTGCGAGGCTCCTGCGAGATGTTTGTAAAGCACTCAACAGGATGACTGGCACATGGTAGGCACCTGATATCTTTTGAAATTATTTTTCCTGACTCGACTCTGATCAGATAAAAACAATCACAGCCACCATTTCTCAACCTCTTGGAACACTTTCCGCACCGGCTTCTGGGCTGCTCGCTTGGTCCATCCCCTCATCCCCACCTCAGGGCCTTTGCACCTGCTGCCCCCTGCCTGGATGCCCTCATCCTGTATATCCACATGGCTCATTCCCTCACTTCCTTCAAGTTTCTGCTCGGATGTCACCTTCTTGGTGAGGCCTTCCTTGACTCGCCTCCGTACAGCAGCACTCTGCTAGTCCCTTCCCCTGCTTTCTCCACTCTCCATAGAACTTATTACCTCTAATATATTGTATATACTTACTTGTTGATTGTCTGTCTTCTCCCAGCAGAATGTCAGCTCCCTAAGGGCAGCATCTTTGCTCTGCTCACTGCTCTATCCCCTGCTTCTAGAACGGTGCCCGGCTCACGGTGGGCCCTCACTAATATTTGTCACTGTTCACTGAGCTCCAGTTAGTTATCTGCCAAGCACGGTTACAGGACTTCATGTGTCCCCTCCTTTCATCATCATCACAACACCTTGAGGAAGCGGCTGCCACCTCCATTTTCCAGATGAGTAAACTGAGGCACTGAGAAGGTAAGTGGCTGACTTGTCAGGAAGCGGCGAAGTCAAGACTCAGATCCAGGCAGGCGGGTCACAGAGCCTATGCCTGAAGTTCTGGATGCTACCACAACTCAGCCCCAGAGGACGTCCTGTCCCCACCTCCCCAGTTCTCCCCCCCGCCAAGGGCCGTGCCCTGGGCTTTCTCCACTCAAGCCCCCCCGCCAGCGTCCAGTTCTGCTGACAGAGGTCACTTCTGCAAGGGATTCTGGGCACAGTTTGGAGCTCCAACTCTCTGCCCATAAATATGTTATTAGGCATTAACGGGTCCCCAACTGCTGATTAAACCCAGCCCCACCCGCCGCCAGTCTTTGCCTGCAAGGACCGTTAATGGCTTAAGAGAAAACTAAAAATAAGTCGCAAGTCGATGGGAGAGGAATTACCCAGAAATGTCAGCTTGTGCAACTGTCACTGCAGAGAGGACGCCAAGACAAGGCGTGGGGCTCCGAGGTCAGGCGGAGGCAGCAGCCAGGCCCCGCCTTCTCTCACCCCAGTAGCCGGCCCATCACCAAATCCACTGGTGCTGTCTTCCCTGTTTCCAGAATCCGTCCACTTCCTCATCATCTCCATGGCTACCACCTGGTCCTGCCACCACTGTCTCCTCATTGGTGTCCCTGCTCTGCCCTTACTCCTCACATCCTGTCCCTCCTCTGCTCAGAATTCCCAGGGCTCCTACCTCACCCAGAGAAAATCCACAAGGCTCTCCATGATCAGTTCTCTCAGTCCCACTTCCCCTCCTCACTCTGCTTCAGCCACACTCAACTCTTTGCTATTGCCCAAACACCCAGCATGATCCAACCCCAGGACCTTTGCACTTGCTGTTTCCCCTGCCTAAAATATTCTATCCTCACATCTTCCCCAAGTCTCCAAATCCAGCTCTTATCATCCAGGCTCAGCTCAAACATCTCCCCTTCAGAGACCTCCCTCACCACCCGGCTAGAGCAGACCCCCAGGGTCTCTCTATCGACGACCCAGTTTTCTAGCCTGCATATCAGCTCCTAAAGTCACCCTGAATGGGTCTCCTTGCCTGTGCCCCACCCCCACCGCAGCTGAAACATAAGCAACACAAAGCAGGAACTTTTACATGATTCTTCAAATTAACTGGTCTGCACTTTGATAATGTCAAGGTCATGAAGAGCAATGAGAGGCACAGAAATTGTTCCATATTAAAGAAATCTAAAACGGCAGAAGGACTAAATGTACCGTGTAGTCTGGACTGGATGCTCGACCGAGATGAGCCACAAAGGACATTACTGGAACAACCGGCAAAATTGGAAAACGGACGGTGTATTAGATAATGAGCCTGTATCTGGGTCAATCGTCCGGAATTTGATCATTGCCCTGCCGTTGTGTGAGAGGATGTTCTTGCTCCTGGGAGAGGCACGCTGAAGTAATCAGGGGTAAACAGTCAGGACGTCTGCAACTTATTTGCGAATGAATCAATACAATAAGCTCGGTGGGAGAGAGAGGAGGCAAATGGGTGGAGTGGAGCGTGAAAACTGAAGCAGCGAAGTGAAATGCAGGCAAGGGCTCCTCCTACTCATACAGCTTCTCTGTACGTCTAACATTTTTCCAAATAAAAAATAAATAAATATGGAATGAACGATCCTGTTCTTGATACTGTGTCACAGTTATGAGAGTCAGGGAGCTGGGCAGACAGCTGGGCGTGCGTGTGCACACCCACCTGCACACTCACATTGGCACACACTCACAAATACACCCCTCACTGCACACTCCTGTGCAGGCATTCGTGTATGCACACTCACCCCGATGCCGGCGTGTGCCTGGCAGCACACACACACCCACAGTCACACACACACACACACACGCCGCCCCCCCCCCCCCCCCCCCCGCTGGAACCGCTCGCACGCCCTCGCCCACCTGCGTGGCCCACAGCTGCAGCGCCAGAGCCCGCGCCTGCATCTCCTCCGACGCGCCCATCTCCTCCAGGTGCTGCAGGTAGCTGTCCAGCCAGCTGCTCCTGTGGGCCCGGCAGGCCAGCCTGGCTGGGGACAGCAGCTTCCACAGGTGACCTTTGACCTTGCACACCTGGTCCTTATCCCCTGTAGGGACAGAGCACAGAGAGTGGGGGTTACAGATCCACCCCCAGTCCAGGCTGCCCAGCCCTGACCTCCATGAGGACGAGGGTCTGGTGGGTGTCACTCCACGGCGGCTGGGAGCTCCTGGGAAGGAGGCCACAGAGAAGACCTTTAAGCGTTGACTCACTTATTACCCGTCTCAGCCCCATTGGACGGGAGCAAGGGCCTTTGTTGTAGTCACCTGTGTCCCCAGCACTCGGCCCATAGTAAGTGCTCAATAAATATGCATCAAATGAATGGCGTTTCTTTACACAGCAGGGGAAGGAACAGGAAACGCTGAGCAGCAGTCTCCCTTCCCAGGGTCCGGCCCGAGAGCAATGTCCGGCCACGTGCAGGTGGAGGTCACACGAGCAGACTCAGCATAGCTTCGTTCAGGAGACATGAGAACGACCCAACGGACCGTCAACAGGGAACACATTGGTCTGGGGTCTCCAGCTCAGCTGCCCCAGGGAAGGCAGGTGAAGCGAATGAGGCAGGAGGGTCAGGAAGCGCCGCGGGGAACGGAGCCCCCCTGACCAGCCCTCGGCCTGACAGAGAAGCGCAGCCCATCGCGGCCAGGGAGCCCCCCTGACCAGCCCTCGGCCTGACAGAGAAGCGCAGCCCATCGCGGCCAGGGAGCCCGAGCTTTCAGAAGAAGCTGAAAGTCCAGATGCTCACGTGGAATCTTCTGGTATTTTTCAAGGTTAGCGTCTAAGTAAGAGATTCTCAGTCAGTGTGCAGGCCACACAAGCAACTCTGAAGGCCGGCTTTGGCCCACAGATCACCAGTTTGCAATCACCATTAAATAAACAGTGGTGTGTTATTTCTGGAAAACCAAACAGCAATGGAAACAAATGAGAAAGTTCTTTACGTACAGACCTAGACGTCCCACGAGGGCAGACTGTTGAGGGTATAAATTTAGCCAGCTGCTGATTATTTATATACTGTGTTAAGGCTATAAGCTGTGCTATATTTATATACAGACACGCAAACGTAAGATTTGGTTTCTTCAAAATCACTGCTTGGAAAAGTGGAAGTCACTTTGGGTTGCTACGAAATTCCAAAGTACTGGAACCCATTTCATGGGCTTTTCTGAACCAGAAAGCAGTGTTAATAGGAAGACCCATCCACCCAATGCTTCTAAGCTGGGCTGCATGTTACAGGGTGTTTGAAAGAGTGGAAAATGTAGGCTAAGCTTATTTTTTTAAGTATGTTACATTTTCAAATAATATGCTCCATGTGCTTTTCCACAATCTCTGGACACCTTTTCAGGTGACGTACTTCTCAATTTAACGTAGTGAGACCAAATATTCATCTGAAATACATTATTTTCCTGCATTTCCCAGCTTTTGGGGGTCTGGAGAATCACCCAGGAGCTTCCAAATCTCTGGAGGCCCAGGCCCCACTTGAGACCAGTCTCGTGGGCATCTCTGGGGTGGGGGGTGGGCCCGGGCAGGTGGGGACTTCAAGCAGGCGAGTGCAGGACGCAGGAAGTGCTGGAGCCACCTCGGCAGATGCTCATTCTGGATGCTGACAGGAGGCATCTGATGGACTAGCTAACAAAGAGGGCCGGGAAATTTCCCAGCGCAGATTTAGAGTGACCGGCATTCTCCGAGGCCGGACAGCACAGCTGCAGAGCTGGAACACCACTGTAAACACAGCTTTTACGGACGACTTCAAAAAGCAGTGCGGTATGAAAACACAACCGCCAGCATGGCAGAAAATATTTGCAAACCACGTGTTTGCTGAAGGCCTACTACCCAGAATATATAAAGAACTCCTACAACTCAACAACAACAAAAACCCACAAAAATCCAACTCAAAAAATGGGCAAAGGACTTAGACCTTTCTCCAAAGGAGATATACGAATGGCCAATAAGCACAGGAAAAGATGCTCAGCATCACCAATCAATCGAACGCCAATCAAACCCCCAATGCAAAACCACCTCATACCCATTAGGGTGGATGGTATCAAAAAAAGTAAAATAACAAGCTAAGATGTGCAAAATCAGAACCCTGTGCATCGCTGGTGGGAGTATAAAAGGGTGCAGCCACTGTGGAAAGGCCGGCACGTCCTCAAAAGGTTAAACACAGAATTACCATTTGATCCAGCAATTCCACTTCTGGATATTCGCTCAAAAGAACCGAAAGCAGGAACTCAAATAGACACTTGTATACCCATGTTCACAGCAGCATTATTCACAATAGTGAAAAGGTGGAAACAACCCAAGTGCCATCAGCAGAGGAATGGAGGAACAAAATGTGTAGACATACAATGGAGCACTATTTGGCCTTAAAAAAGAAGGAAATCTGACACCTGCTACAACATGGATGAATCTTGGAAACATTACACTAAGTGAAATAAGCCGGACACAAAAGGAGAAATATTGTCTGCCTCACTTATCTGAAGCACCTGGAACAGGCAAATTCACAGAGACAGGAAGCAGAAGAAAGGTAACAAGCAGCCGAGAGGAGGGCGACGGGCAGTTACTGTTTAATGGATACAGAGCTTCTGTTGGGCGGGATGAAGAATTTCCTGAAATAGATAACGGCATGGTTACACAACATCGCGAATGGACTTACTGCCACTGAACTGCACACTCAAAAATGGTTAAAATGGTAAAATTTATGTTATGTATATTTTACCACCATTAAAAAAAAGAGGAAAGTATGTGAATGTGATCTGGCAAATGAGCCAAAGATGGTGTTGTATAATAAAAAAAAAATAGACTAAAAAAAGTTTAAAAAATTAAAGCAGTGCTTTGATCCATGGATCAAATTACAGTACCTCTGCAGAGTCCTTAGAACAGCACAGGGCACGCACTACACCTCACACAAGATATGCCTGTTGCTGCTGTATATTGTTAGAAAAAAAGCAAAGCGCCCATAACAGTGTGTGCGGCATGCATTTGTGGAAAAAAGAGAAAAATAAGAATTTAGTCATATTTGCTTGTATTTGCATAAAAGAACTCTGGAAGATCCACGTGAAACTAAGGAAACCAGCCAACTGGGGAGAGTGGGGATCGAGTGGAAGGGGGGCACAAGAAAGGGAGGGAGATTTTCAGCTACTATTTTATATCCCAATGTGTGAACCACGTGAAACATACTCAAAACCCGCACTCCCCCCAACAAGCAAGTCCCAGTGAAAGATCCTAGAGTCATAGTTTACGGAGTCGAAAAGTTCGGTCCGTATCTCAAACAGCTGATAAGGGAGTGAAGAAGGGGGGGTTCTGGAAAACGGAGTCTGGCGACTCCACCTGGCACCCGGCTGATGGGCAGGATGCTGACGTCACAGGCACAGTCTGAATAAAACCACGTCCCAGAGTGACATTTCTCAACGGGTGGTCGATGCCAGACATGAGCTTAACTTCAGGAGTTCAGCCACCTTGAGAGGAGAAGTTGATTTCATTTCCATCCCTAATTACTTCTTTTCTTTTCTCTTTCTTTTTATTATTATTTTTTTAATGGTTTTTTTTTTTTTTTTGAGGAAGACTGGCTCTGAGCTAACATCCGTGCCCATCTTCCTCCACTTTATATGTGGGACGCCTACCACAGCATGGCTTGATGAGCAGTGCCATGTCCACACCTGGGATCTGAACTGGTGAACCCTGGGCCGCTGAAGTGGAATGTGCGCACTTAACCCCTGCACCACCGGGCAGGCCCCTTCCCCCTAAAGATTTCTAAGTTTAGGTTGACCAAAAACCCAAAACAAGACAAAACAAAAAAACTTGCCACGGAGAAGAGAGGGGCTTGCTGTACATATTTGGGATAACGGTATAATGTGGGCTCATGCTGTATTTTAACGTGTGGAGAAAGGTCTAGAACCCTTCTGTCTCGTAGGGAAGCCACAGCCGTATGTGACCGTCGAGCTCTTGAAATGTGGCCCGAAGTGAGGTGTGCTGAGTGAAACATGACATGGATTTCAAAGTCTGAGTGTGAGAAACAAATGTGAAGTATCTCTTCAATAATTTTCATGTTGATTGCATGCTATAGGGTTAATATTTTAGACAGACTGGGTTGAAGAAAATATATTATTAAAATTGATGTCACCTCTTTCGTTTTTAAATGTGTCTAATAGAAAATTTTAAATTACATAGGTGGCTCACATTTGATTTCTGCAGGCCGATACTGTTCTCGAAGGGTACCATCAAATTGATAACAATGGTGACCTTGGGGACAGAGTTAGAGAGAGTGTGGTCAAAAGAGAATTTCTCTTTTGTGTAATATTAGATTTTTTTTTTATGACAGGCAGAGGAGCGCAGCAAGGAGCCCACGTCCCCTCGCCTCCCAACGCCTCAGTTTTCTCACCTGTAAATTGGGATAATGAGGACCCACCATGCAGGGGCTGAATTCGTTAACATAAGCATGAAGAGGGATGCCTGGCACAGGCCGCGTAAGCATTAGCTACATTATTAAATTAAACAATGGCTGTTAGCATTATTAGTCCCAGGAGAATGTATTCACGTATTATTTCTATAATTAAGAAATAATAATAAACTGTGAAAGAAAGAGCATACAGTTTGCAGCCAGAGAGACCCAGGTTGAAATCCCAGCTCTGCTTCATCCTAGGAGGATGATCTTGGGCAAATCACTTTGTATCTCTGAGCCTCAGTTTCCCCTCTATAAAATGGGAGCAACCTGGCTCGTAGGATTCGAAAAGATGACACACAGAACACACTTGGTACTGGTAGGGGTTTGGTAAATCGTACCTGCTACATTCTTGCCATTAGCATAAGGTATTATTGACCAGCCCCAGTGTAATGACTCAATGCTGGGAGTCAGAACTGCCAGGGCCACTGGTAACGCAGCTGGAGGCAGGAGAAGCAGGTTCCAACTCCAGGCCTCCCATGCTGTGTGGGCTTGACTGAGGCCCTGTCCATCTCTGGGCCCCAGGCTTGAGTACCTCTCCAATTTTTCCTTGGAAACCCTGCTATCTCCTGGAGACCTGAGGGCACAGTCCAAAAAGGCCCCCAGTGGGGACGCGTCTTTAAAGTCTTGTGTTTTACCTTTAAAACGCATTAGATTTTTGCACTAGACTCTGAGATTCTTTCATATAAGAATGCCCTTTCTCCCAAAACAATATTCAAATAAAACAGCCCCCTCCCCGATAATCCAGGGAAATGACTGTTCTAGAAAGAAGCAGGATGCTCAGCTTGGGGCTCTAGTTAATTCTCTACTGTCCCCAACTCCCTACTGTCTGAGAAGCACCAGACTCAATGGTCTAAAGGTCTCCAAAAGGGTCGGTTTTCTTTTAAAATGTTTATATTTTTAAAAGCAGAGGAGGAATAATGCATACAAATGGTAAAAAATAATAATAATAAAAGAAAAAGAAACTCTGGCAGTTCAGATGGGCATATCATAAAACGTAAGCTTCTCTCCATCCCATTCAGCCCTCCCAGAGGCAGGAATCTACACACGTTCCCACATTGAAAAAGAACCACAACGAAGCCGCCGTTCCGCCCCCTGTTCGCGCAGTAACAGTAGATGCCGTCTCGCAGCAGCCCGTCCTGTTCTGTCTCCCTGTTGCGTGGTTTCCCTTACAGGAGTGCATGATTCATTCCATCGGTCCCTACAGTGGTTTCTAGGGTTCGCTGTTACAAGCAACGTGGCAAGGAGTACCCCTGTGTATCTGTAGACACGTGCAAGCATTTCTGCAGGATAATTCCTAGAGCGTAAGTACAGGATCAAAGGAACGCGCATTTTATGTTTCCATAGGTTCTGCCAAATCGCTCTTACAAGGAGGCTGCGCGGCTCCCCCGCGGCCCGCGGCGAGCGCTGAGGGCCGCCCTGCCCGCCGGCCTCCGGCCCCAGAGGAGAAACCTTCCCCAACATCGCCGCCTGCTGCCCGCACTGGGAAATGCAGCCGTCCTATACGCCCAGGGCTGCGCCCAGAATGCCCGAGGGTCCCCTTCTGCATCTACCCAGACAACCCAGGAGCATCTGTATGGGGAAATCACTCTTTCCTGGAGAAGCAATCGGTTCTGGGATGTGTCAGGTGATTTTTGCACGCGACTTTATCAGACCAAGTTTCCATTTTGCTGCTCTGCCACCTACGACAAGTGACTTCACCTCTCTGAGCCTCAGCCTTATCTGCAAAATGGGCATAATACCAATCTTCCAGCATTAATGGCAGGATTCAACCAGATAAGGAATTGCCTCTAAAAGGATGATAAGAGACATGAATAGGGGCCAGCCCCGTGGCCGAGTGGTTAAGTTCTCGCACTCTGCTTCGGCGGCCCAGGGTTTCGCCAGTTTGGATCCTGGGCGCAGACGTGGCACCGCTCATCAGGCCATGCTGAGGCGGCATCCCACATGCCACAACTAGAAGGACCCACAACTGGAATATATAACTACGTACTGGGGAGCTTTGAGGAGAAAAAGGAAAAATAAAATCTTTAAAAAATAAACACTCCAGTGTGTTAAAGTTTGGTAGGAAATATATATATAAATAAAGGAACTCAGTTGATGAGTTGGAGGGAGCCTGAATGAGACAATGATTAATCTGCTGTCTGGCACATAGAAAGTGCCCCTCAGGGGCCGGCCCGGTGACACAGCCATTAAGTTCACACGTTCCGCTTCGGCGGCCCGAGGTTTGCTGGTTTGGATCCCGGGTGCGGACACGGCACCGCTTGGCAAGCCATGCTGTGGTAGGCGTCCCACATATAAAGTAGAGGAAGATGGGCACAGACGTTAGCTCAGGGCCAGTCTTCCTCAGCAAAAAGAGGAGGATTGGAGAGAGAGGGAGAAAGAGGGAGGGAGAGAGGGAGAAAGTGCTTGACAAAGAGGATTTTTCCTGCTGCCTCAGCCGGTCCTAACAGTCACCCTCTGAGAGGATCCTACTGTTCTTCCCGCTTTACAAGGGAGGTCACTGAGGCACAGAGAGACCACCTCGGGGCCAGTCAACCACCTCAAGCTGTCTGAGCCCAGAGTCTGTCCTAACCATTCCCCTCTAGAGAAAGGACCTGGGGCGAAAGAAGTCAAGTAACGTTCCCAAACCCCCAGCAAGGGAGCAGCAGGACAGGCATTCGAATCCAGGCCTTGTGACAAGTGTCTGAGACCAGGACACACGGTTTTCCTCAGCCTTCTCGGGGCACTTGTCAAACCTGCAGTTTCGCAGCCTCCCTGGAGATTCGGATGCAAATGGACCAAGATGGGGCTTGCAGACTTGTATCATTAACAAAGGCCCCAGAAGATTCTTCTCGCTGGGGACAGTGGCCAGGGGACAGCACGCCCAGTGGTCCCCATGGCCTCCGCACACTGCATCTGGCAGGAAGCTCTTTACTGATCCTGAGAGCCGTCTGCAGCCGCGAAAATGGATGAGGTGCGTTTTTACAAACTGACGTGGAAACACTCTTAACGTGCAGTTCGGTGACAACCCTAATTGACAGAACAATCGTCCAGGGTGCAGTGTCTATGTTATCAAAGCACAGGGCCGATAACTAGGAGCAACGAGGGCGTGTGAGCATCGAGAGACACGGACGAGAATGGTCCCCAGACCCCACTCCAGATGGGTTGCATCAGAATTTCCACAGGAACCCCAGCTCTGGTCCGAGCCCTGCCTCCCCCACTGTGCTCTTGCATACTCCCAGTGACAGGGGTCTTACTGCCTTTCAGGGCATTAGATGTCCCTCCTCCTATGTTGCCCATGACCCTTCAGCTCAAGTGTGGACTCCCCCTCTGGGTGCCTCTGCCACCCCACCCACCAGGGCCCCCGAGGTGCTTACCCACTGACAAGGAGCCACGTGCCAGCTTGGGGAGCAGCAGGTCGAGCTGGCGGAAGGTGTGGAAGACGTCGGCTGAGTGGATGCGGTCCTGGGCCTGGCTCTCAGGGGTGCGTGGCAGTGCCTCGACTCCGTACAGAGTCAGATAGCCGGCTCTGGGGGCAGCAAACAGCAGGTCAGGGGGTCATCCTCAGACACTCCTGGCCAAACCCTCCCACGGCGCCTCCAAGCTCTGCTTCATTCATTCACCTAACGAGCACCTACTTTCCCTGCTCTACGCCTGGACCGCTCTGGGCCAGGGAGCTGGCAGTGAAAAAACAAAATGCTCAAGGTCCTTGCGGAGCAGACACGCTAGTGTGGGGACAGACAACAGACAAGAGAGACAGGAGAAGGAGTACACGTCAGCTGGCGCTCGGAGGGACGACAAACAAAGCTGGCATGCGGCTCACAGGTTAGGCTGGAAGCTGCAGGATGAGAAAGAGCCAGCGTGGGAAGAGCAGGGGGACGGGGACGAGGCAGAAGGAGCCGCCAGTGCCAACATCCTGAGCCGGGAAGGAAAGAGTGTTGAAGCGCAGCAAGGAGGCGATGAGGCTGGAGCAGAGCGAGTGAGGGGGACAGCGGGGCGAGAGGGGGCCACGGATCAGGAGAGGAGGCTCCGGGTGCTGCAGAGGGAGGCAGGGCGGGCTCCTCAGAGGAGGCAGGGTCTGGGCTGAGACCTGCAGGATGAGCAGGGGAAGCGGTAGGGGAACGGGTTAGGGCAGAGGGCACAGCCTGGGCAGAGGCCTGGAGCCAAGGGAGCAACCATGACCTGGCCAGAGAGCAGCCAGCACTGCTAGTCCAGGTGCTGGGGCTGGAGGGTGAGTGGACGGGGGCCGGAGCAGCCTGGGAGCTGGCAGGGCCAGCCACAGGGCAGGGCAGCAGGCTAGGCTGCAACGGTCAGGAGGTTGGGCTTGACCTGAAGGCCCTGGGGGTCTGAGCATGAGAGGGACAGGGCCTGGTGGGTAGGGACAGAGGGTGAGACCCGGGAGCCAGTGTGAGGCACGCCGCCCACAGGAATGCTCTCAGAGGAAGCGTTCTCACCACCAGCCACTTTGGAAGGCTCCAGAAGCCCAGCCCCACTGGCCTCAGTCCTGGGAGGGAAACCACAGACTTTCACATTTTCCACTTGGTGGGAGGGACTGGGGCCTCTGCAGGGACACCACTGAAGCCCAGATCCAGCCCCGTCCCCAGCTTCTCCTAGTCCCTGGATCTCCCAGGAAAGAGATTTTCCCAGGCAGAGGGTGGAAGCAGGAACGAGGGAGGGTGGCGGCCTGGGGGGGGGCCTGTCTAGCGCCCACTCTGTCCCTCATCCGCACAGTGCAGGCACGTGGCAGATCTCCAATAAGGCGGACAGATGGAGAGTTAGAACTTAAACCTGAGAACACTGATCTTGCGGGGAAATACGGGGACATCACGATTCCAAGCTCAGCCATCCGGGCTGCCGTCCCACCTCTCAGCACCCCACTCCCCTCCCCGCATCCAGCCTTGGATTCCCCGCCCCCCGGGGATGGAGCGCTCACAACCCGCCCGTCCACTGGGCTCGCAGGGAGCCATCCTTCCATCAGAACAGCTGAAATGAGGTCTTCCCAGCGTCTCACCCGCCGGCCCTATTGGGGCCTCGGCATCAGCCCAGAAGGAGGTCTCTCCCCTTCTCCTCGGCGTGTGAGGCCCCGGGTCCCGCTCCTCCACACTAACGCCCTCAGTTTCCCGGCAGCAGAAGCCGTAAAGGTGCAGCCCACGGGCGGCATTCAGCCCACAGACGTGTTTTGTTTGGTCAATAGAGTTCTCGTCAAAACAAACTGAACACGTATTTAAACATCTGGGGAAATTCACGCAAAATCTGGATTTCCCCCTTATCTCATGTTGAAAAAGGAGAGAATCTGGCCACCAGGAGCCCAGTCCCGCCTGGCAGCCCCGGGCGGGAGTGGAGTCACGGCCGCCCCTCCTAGAGGGGACGAGCTGGCAGGATCTGACGTCCTCCCCTCCCCTCCCCCACTGCGGTCCCCCTGACACTGCAGCTGAACACCTGTCCCCATCAGTCATCCCACTCGCGCTGGCTTCATTCTTAAAGCAGAAAACCATTTTCTAGTACATATATTTCTACCAAAGACAGGCAATGAAAAGAAAACCAAAAAGGCCACGCGGTTTCACACTGTGGCAGTGAAGGCCCTTCCCACGGCACCTCCTCATCAAAGCAACACGGCACACGGCTGGGGACAGACGTGAATAACTACATGTGTAAATACACGCGTGACCTATAGGTGGCGACAGGAGCCATAAGGGAACATAAAGCTGGACCCAGGCTGGGTAAGCAGAGAGGTCCGTCATAGTAAATGGGGGGTCAGGAAGGCCTCCCTGAGGAGTGACACTCGAGATGAGACTTGAATAAAGTGAGGCAGGAGCCACAAGACATGTAGGGAACAGCATTCTCAGGTAAGGGAACAGAAACTGCAAAGGCCTCAAGGTGGGGGCACACCTGGCCTGTTCAAGGGACAGCCAGGAGGCCGCTGAGATGGCGGGGAGAGAGCAAGGGGAACACTGGGAGGGATGAGGGCAGGAGGGGCGGGGGCAGATCGTGCAGGATGCTGTAAGCCAGGGTTAGAACTTCGGACGTGACTCTGAGTGACGCAGGGGCCCGCATAGCACAGGTGGCAGGTTTAAGCGGTGGCATCTCACAGTCTGGGGCCGTGTGAAGCTGCACCTCCACGTCAGTGTCCCTGTCATCCACCTCGCCCGTTCCCTTCCTATTAGAGGGTCTGCGGATGGTGACGACAAGGCCCAAGCCTGCTGATCCAGGAGGCAGGAGCTCCAGCCGAGGCCTCGGGCCCTGAGGACACGGGGTCCAATTACATCTGACCCTGAACTGCGCCTGCCGTTACCGTGGGCCTACACAGACCCAGCTGCCACCACGTTGTCCCCACCTCCCCTGGTGCCACAGCTTCCTCCCTGACTTCTTGGCCCGCACAAGGACACGGGGCGGCAGGAGCCAGGAGCCCTGGAGGTGGCCTGCTGGGAACCTGCTGGGAGGTCTCTCCCTGGACCTCGGTCTCCCCATCATACAATGACGGTGCACCAGGCCACCATCGCCCAGACCACCAACAGCCTTGATGGTGTCTGCACCGCTCCAGGCGAAATGGGGAAAAGGTGGCCCTGGTACACAGCGAGGGTCGGCACACAGCCATCCCTGCCACGCCCCCAGCTCCGGGACTCCGGGCGATGACCCGGACTCTCCTGGCCTCAGTTTTCTCCTCTGTCAAATGGGGTTTGTAAATTTCCAGCCCCCCAGAGCTGTTGTGAGGATGGAATGCATTAACACACATTGAGCCTGCATGCGCGCACATGCGCATGTGTCATAAATGTACATGTGGGCCCATACGTGTCGGTGAATGCCTGTCCTTTATGCTGGAACTCTGTCCCTCCAAATTCTTGGAGCGGTTGAAACGGCCTTTCCTTTACGGGATGCTGGTCAGTTAACGGCACCACCAAAAGTCACTGAGCTGTCCCGGCTCCTGCTCCCCCTGGCCCCATCACCCAGTCAATCCTGCAGCAGGTCCTGTCAACTCTGGCCCCAAAGCTACCCCAATTCTCGCCATCTCCCATGTCATCCCCCGGGTCCAGGCCACCGTCCTCTCTGACCTGGGCAACTACAACCACCTCCACCGAGTCCTCTGGCTTCTCCCTCATTGCCACACACCGACCTTCTGGCAGCCAAAGAGACCTCTTAAAACTCTGAGTTCAACCATGCCACAGGCTTGTTAAACGGCCAAAGTCACTTGTCTTACTTAGAAAAAATTCCAAAGGCTTCCTTGGCCTTGCAGCTCTGTGAGACCTGGTTCGCCAATTTCTCTGCCCTCATCTCCTCCCTACCCGGCCTTGGTCATCAGGCTCCAGCCACACTGGCCTCTTGCCAAGCTTCTTCCTACCTCCGGGCCTTTGCACTTGCTGTTCCCTTTGCCCAGAATCTTGGCATGGTGGGCATCTTATGGTCAGGTCTGCACTCTGAGGCCAGAACCTCCGAGAGGCCCCCCTTTTCAGTCGGCTAAAAGAGCCCCCAGTGCTGTCACCCCATCTACGGATCTCCGTCATCGCATTTGTCACTCTCTGACAGAATCGGCTTTATTTCTCGGTTTATTATCTGTCTCCCCCAGTAGTGTCAGCTCTGTGAGTTTGGGGACTTCATCTGTCTTGTCCCTGCTGTGTTCCCAGTGCCTGGGACAGTGTCCGGCACTGCTGAAGGAGGGAACATCGGTAGTGCAGTTTTAACAGATGTTTACAAGGGCTGATAAAAAGCTCAAGTCCTGGGCTGGTCTCCCACACAGTCTGTCTTCCTGGGCTGTGCAGTTCCGAGGGCTGGAGGCCACAGGACAAGACGGTCTCTGAGGCCCTACTCTCCTACTCCCTCCCTGGGTGACTGGACAGGCCCCTTTCTTGGCCGGAGTCTCCTTTATAACTCAGAGGCTGAGCCAGCTGAACACCTGGGGCCCCAGATGCAAAATGTCATCTTACAGTCTTGGCTTTCAGTGTCCCAAACTGCTTCCCCCCAGAGCTCCCCTGGTTCCTCTGCCACTATCAGTGGCTGACCCAGGTCCGGAGGCCGGGCTCCATGCAGGAGAGGGGGAGCCGCACACGCTCACCTGAGCATGAAGCTGTAGGAGAAATCGAGGAGCCCCATCTCCTGCCAGCCACTGCCCGCTTCTGTGGTGTCGCCCAGCAGGACGGTGCAGAGGTTGGTATACATGGCTTCCGTGAGCGCCTGGAGGTCTCTGTGGAGGAGAGTCCTGGGGCGAGGAGCACAGGAGTGAGAGAGCAGCCTCCCCAGGGAAACAGACGCACACAGGCCAGGGGCCTCCCTCCCGAACCCCAGGCTCCCAGGGCTCCAGTTCCTCAGGGCAATGGGGGCCTTTGGAAGACCAGCTTAAACAAAATGATATTATTATTACTAGCATCGTTAACAACGACGATAGTTACCATTTATTGTCCTGAGTGCAATAATCTCTTTCATCTTTTGACAATCGTTACTATTATGATACCTATTTTAAGGATGGAAAAACTCAGAGACAGACAGAAAAGTGACTTTCCCAAGGTCACCCAGCCAGTAAGTGATACAGCTGGGACAGAAACGCTGACCTGCCTCACTCCAGAGTCTGAACTCTTCACCCTCATAGTCTGTCCCTCCTCGGGGCACACAAGCTTGGACAAGGAGCCCCCAGACTTCTAGAAGAGAGGAACCAAGAGACCAACCCTTTCTCCTGGAGATCCAAACTTAGGGAGACCTGTTTGGAGAGTTAAAGTGTCCCCTGACCGAAGACTGCTACTAAGACACGACCCCAAGTGAGCGGGATGTGAGGAATAAGGGATTCTGGCCTGTGACCTGGTCGCATCGTGTGCCCAGGAGTCTGAGAAAACCAGACCCGGGAGAACGTGGCTGAAAGGAGAAGCCCCCTCTGTGCTGAGCCTCCGCAACACAGAATCAACGTTGAGCCATGGCTGAGGGCACGATTAGAAGCCCAGAAGGTGGGACCTTGTATCAAAGGTTAAGGCCCCTCCGCACCCTGCCAGGGATCTAGACCAGAAGGGGCCACTGCAGCCGGCGCGCAGAGTCCGCGGGGCGGGCAGAGCCGGCGCTCCACAGCGACGCCGTGTGGCAGCAGGTGTACGGAACAGGTGCTCCTGCTCTCTGCCGCCGCCTGCTGTTTGCAAGGAGGATGGGCCCCTCCGGACTGAGCGAGCGCCCGGGTTCTTGGATAATTCAAGAGGGGAAAGCGTCCAGAGCGGTTCCGTGAACTCCCAGGGAATAAAAGCGGTCGGATGTTCAAGCTGGAACATCGTTGGAAACACAACAGACAGGACCCATGGGAGATCACGTGTGTAAAGGGCTTATTAGGCACCCGGCACATTGTAAATCCTCGATAAATGGGAGCAGACCTAGAGATTGACTGCGATCCAGCTGTTCCCCTGACCCCACTCCAAGCGCTAGTCCTTGATGGAGACAGGAGTCCTCAACAGATGTGGCAGCCATGCCCAGAAGACATCATGCCGGCTTCTGAGAAATTCCCAGAAACCCTTAGGGTAGACCCGGAGGAAACTGGCGTCCTCTCTGGGTGGGGCATAGGATGCAGTGAACTGTGGAGTCTTGTTGCTAATGGGACCCAGGACATCAGGCTCAGAAGCACTCCTAGCAGCCGTCCCACAAAGCCAAGGTCAGACGGGGCCCCACGTCATCAATGTCCACCTCACACTTGGGCTTTCCTAGCGCTGGCCGTCCTGTGGAACCTGCCTCTAGATGCTTTTCCTGACCGCAGGAGGTGACTTCCTGGAGACAGATCCAGAGAATTAGCTGTGGAGGCTGCAGACCTGGGTTCAAATCCCAGCTCTGCCACTTACTAGCGGTCGGCCTTGGGTAAGCCACCTCACTTCCCTGAGCCTGTTTCCTCATCTGTGAAATAGGGGTAAAAATGCCTACCTCCTGAGACTACTGCACACATATGGAAGTGTGCCTATCAAACCCCTGGCATGGGGTAGGTGTCTTCAATGGTGGCTGGCATCATTCTGCACCCCAGCCTCTAGGACGGTGGCCAGTGTGAATAGGTCATCTGATGTTTGCTGAATTCACGCAGAGTAAGTGTGCTCATATGTCCTCTGGTTGACGTGATTATTCCTCATGTTTCAGGACCTGCACCACTTCCTAGCTGTGTGACCTAAGACAAGTCACTGCTCTTCTCTGAGCCCGTGTCCTCATCTATAAAGTGGGGCTATAACTTACTGGCCCTCCAGCACCGTCGTGAAGACTAATGAGATCATGCATGATGCCTGGAACAGAGTATGGACTCGAAAATGATAATCACCCCACTCAGCTCTCTTCATTTTATAGACGTGGAACAGAGGCTCAGGAGGGGGAGTGACTCGTCCAAAGCCACAAAGCTGAGAAGTGGTGGAGCCGGGATTTGAAGCCAGATCAGGCTGACCCAAACCCTGGTCTCTTTCTACGAAAATCAAAGCTTCCTCCTCAGAAGGCTAGAGTTCTTCTTCGGCCCATTCCTTTAGGTTGTTTTTTGTTTTGTTTTTGTTTGTTTATTCAAAACAAATGTCTTTACTGGACACCTGTTGTAGAGAGAAGCCCGACCCACACAGGACTCGGGCTATGCAGGTAGACTCAGGCCCCCGACCCTGGCCCACCCACAGGTACCGTCTCCAGCCACTCACGGTTTCATCTTGGCCTTTTCGTCGCTGGGGTTGTAATGCGGAAGCTGCACGTCGAAAATCCTCTCCATGAGGAAGACAGCATAGGCGTGGAAGTCCAGCTTGCTGCGAGGCTCCCACACCACCGTCTCGTAGGAATGTGGGTCCAGGAGGACAGTGACGTACCTGCCCCCGACCAGCACCTGGGGGAGGCGGGGATGCAGCGAGGAGGAGCGTCAGGAATAACAGTAGACCTCAGTGTCAAGGGCTTACCCCGTGCCAGGCACTGGCCCCACCAGCACTCAACGGACAATGTTCTCCATACCCCTCACGACTACCCCGTGAGGTAGGGACCATCATCCACCCATTTATAGCTGCACAGTGAGGCTTAGAGAAGGTACCTAATGTGCCCCAGATCACACAGCTGAGAAGTGGCAGAGCTAGGACTGGAATTCAGCACGTCACTCTTAAGCACCTGCCATGGTTATCTTGGTTACTGTCATATATTCAGCAGCCAGGAGAGAGTCTGCCCGCAGTAGGCAGCAGGTGGATGTTGTGTGCATCACAGGTGGATGGACTGGATGATTGGATGGATGGATGGATGGATGGAAGGATGGATGGAAGGATAGATGGAAGGATGTTGGTAGATAACTGCTGCTGGATAGATTATAGATGGGTGGGTGGGTGGATGGATGGATAAGTGGATGGAAGGAAGGACGGATGAATGGACAGATGGACGGATAGATGGATGGACTGATAAACAATGGGTGTTGCTGGGTAAATGCTAGTGGACGTGCAAGCGATGCCCACTTCTCTGGGAGGCTGAGCTCGGTATGTAACATGCTCCCCAAGAAGGGAAGGCAGCGGCTCTGGAGAGCTGCAATCCTGCGGTTAACAAGGGTAAGGGTGTCTGCCCTCAAATGTCTGTGGAAGGGGCCACATAATTCTACCCACCGCCTTGGCCTTATTTTCAAAGTGTGGTCTATGAGTCACATAAATCAAACTCTCTTATAAAATAGAAGCCAATATTCAAGGAAAAAATGCTTTTGGATGGATTGTTAGATGGTTGGATAAATGGAAGGATAGATCAGTGAAGGTATGTTGGATGGAGAGATGAATGGATGGGCAGCTAGAGGTTGGCTGGAAACTAAATGTTTGGATGAATGTTGGGTACATGGATGGCAGGATGCTGAGTGGATATTGGGTAAATAGATTGGAGGATTAATGTTGGGTGGAAGGAAGTTGGAAGGATACGTGGAAGATGGATGGATGGGTGGTGGTTTGAATAGATGTTGAAAGGATAGATGGCTGGAGATATAAATAGATGTATATCAAGTGGATAGACACCAGATACTGAATGGATAGATAACTGAACATTGGGTGGATAGTGGCAGATGGATGGAAAGGTGAGTAGGTAAACAGAAGAACAGAAGTCGGTGAAAATTGAATATATGTCAAAACCAGAAGGACCTACAACTTGAATATACAACTATGTACTGGGGGGCTTTGGGGAGAAGAAGAAGAAGAAAAAAAGATTGGCAACAGATGTTAGCTCAGGTGCCAATCTTTAAAAAAATTTTGAATATATGGATGAAAGTTGGATGGATGTTAGGTACATGCAAAGAAGAATTCTGGATAAATTTGGCTAGACAGAGAGATAGATACTGGATAAATGGCTAGATAGACAGATGTTGGATAGGTAGATGAAAAGATGGATGAATGAGCGGATAGATGGAAGTTTGATGGAATGGAATATATGAATGAATGTTGTGTAGATATTAGGATGGAAGGATGCTGCTTAGATATTGGGTAGATAGGCAGAAAGATAGATGTTAGATGGATGGATGTTGGATAGATGGAAGTTAAGTGAATGGATAGGGGTCAGCTGGATGGATGTACAAATATTGGATAGATATTGAATGACGGCACAGTTCAATGTTGGGAAGATGCTAGAGGGATAATGAAGAGGCGGATGTTAGATAAGCGTTGGGTGTATAGTGGGATAGACATATGGATGGACCACTGGATGTTGCATGGGCAGGTTAGCGTATAGAAGAACGTAGAAGGAATCAGTATGACAGGCCCAGCTGCTCATTCCTTCCCTCCCAAGAGGCACAAGAGGCACTTACAGTAAAGATATCACCATGCTTCTCCTTCATCCTAGTGAGGAAGCTGGCAGCATCTTTTCCAAACTCCAAGGCATAGCCCAACCAGGGGATACTGCCCAGGTCCAGGGGAGGCTCGCCAGGTCGCCTGCAGAAGCCACAGCACGGATCACACTTGAGGAAGCAGGGAAGAGGAGAAGGGTGCAGGGCATGGGGTGTGGTTTTAAATGGAGCGGGCAGGGCTGGCTTCCCTGAGGAGACATTTGAGCAAAGACCTGAAGGTAGTGAGGGACGGAGCCACATGGAGATCTGGAAGAAGAGCCTCTGGGCAGAGGAACACAAGTGCAAAGGCCCTGAGGTTGGAACATGCCTGGTGTGTTCAAAGAACAGTAAGGAGGCCAGCGTGGCTGGACTGGAGGGAGCAAGAAGTAGTGGAAGTTGAGGCCAGAGCAGTAATGGGAGCCAGACCGTGAAGGGCCTTGTGGGCAGCTGCGAGGACTTGAGCTTTTTCTCTGAGTGAGGTGGGAGCCAGGGGAGAGTTTGGAGCAGAGAATGGGCATGATTTGGCTTAGGGGCTTCCAGGATCAATGGATTATAGGGGGTTGAGAGCAGAAGCTTGGGGACCAGTTGATGTTGGTACATATTCCAGAGTCTAATCGAGATGGTCATCTCTCTGTGGGCGAGAGAGCCTTCCAGAATCCAGTAGTATAGACAGAGTTCTCTGTCTGAACCAAGCTGGACCAGGGTTTTGGTCGTCTCGCCCTCCCTGTCGTGCCCACGGAGAAAAGATGAGACTGGAGAGCAGGGCTGAGTGGCAGAAGGTGGAGGAAGGACTGGCCTTGTTCCTGACCCCTGACCGCCCCTCTCCAGCTCAGAATCTGACGTATCTCAGGGGACCAGAGGCCAGGCCCATGGCCTGTGGGGATGTCCCAGGGGTACATGCCAGTTCACCAGGGGGTGAAGGTTGCATGTGTGATATTCAAGCTCAGAATCATCTGTGAGAGCAGAGGGATGTCTCTGAGAACATCGTAACTATTTATAGCTCACCGCGGTAGACATAATTCTACGATGACCCACATTCTTATATAATCCCCTCCCACTGAGTCGGGGATAAATGGTACAGTTGACTTTAAGAAAGAATGATTGGGGCCGGCTTGGTGGTGCAGTGGTTAAGTTCGCACGTTCCGCTTTGGTGGTCTGGGGTTCACTGGTTCGGATCCCGGGTGGGGACATGGCACCACTTAGCACACCATGCTGTGGTAGGCATCCCACATATGATGCAGAGGAAGATGGGCATGGATGTTAGCTCAGGGCCAGTCTTCCTCAGCAAAAAAGAGGAGGATTGGCAGCAGTTAGCTCAGGGTTAATCTTCCTCAAAAAAAAAAAAGAAAGAATGATTTTCCTTAGTGGGCCTGACCTAATCAGGTGGGGACAGGGCTTACAAGAGACAAGGCAAAAGAGACTGAAAGCATGAGAAAGATTTGACATAAGGGAAATTCTCTGTTGCTGGCTTTGAAGATGGAAGGGGCCACATGGCAAGGAATGCAGACGGCCTCTGGGAGCTACAAGTGGACCTTGACTGACAGCAAGCAAGCAAACAGGGACCACAGTCCTACAATCCCAAGGAGCTGTCTTCAGCCAGATTCTTCCCCGGAGGCTCCTGATAGGAAGGCAGTCTGGCTGGGACCTTGATTTCAGCCTTATAAGACTGAACAGGGAACCCGGCCGCACTGTGCTGGACTTCGGACCTACCAAACTGTAGGCCAATAAGTGGGTGCTTTTCTAAGCTGCTAAGTGTGTGGTAATTTGTTACACAAGAAGTAGCTAACACACTCAGGCTTACACTGCACTTACCCCAGGCCCTGCCCTTGGCCAAGCGCCGAAGATATGAATGTCTCATCGCATCCTCTGAGGGAGGGATGGTCACTAAGGAGAGCTACAGCACGTGCACAAAGTGGGCCTCACAACACTGAAGAGCCGGTGCTCGTGGTGGACCCCGTGGAGGGCCCGAAACCCAGGCTAGGACCCCTGTTTCAGTCTTAGAATTATCAGAACCACAGGGATGCAGGAAGCTCGCTGTCTGCCGAATGCGTGAGTGAGTGACTCGTTGCCTCTCTCCTCACTGCGGACTCAGTCACTCCTTCACCAGATATTAACTCTGAAGAGGTCAGCTCTGGGCGCTGGAGAGACAGCACCACGCAGGACAGCAAGGCGCCCGACCGCGTGGGCCTTCCCTGCTAATAAGGGCAGAAGGTCAAGAAACAAAAAAGCAAAATCACTGCCGAGAGTGAGAAGCGTGAGGAAGAAAGTCAAGGAGATACAACTCGACAACGAAAAGACAAGTAACCCGATTCAAAAACTCAGGAAGGATTCGAAGGGACAGTCCTCCAAAGAAGAAATACAAATGGCCAGTAGGAACATGAAAAGATGCTCAACATCATTAGCCACGGGGGGAGGTGCAAATCAAAACGACAATGCCCTACGGCGTCACACCGCCTGAGACGGCCGCAGTGAAAAAAGCAAAAGAAGTGCTGGTGAGGGCGTGGGGAAACTGGAATCCTCGTGCGTGTCTGCTGCGAACGTAAAACGGTGCAGCTGCCGTGGGAACTGGTCTGGCAGGCCCCTGAAAGGTTAAAGAGTTACCACACAGCCCAGCGATATGCCCCAAAACACTGCAAACATATGTTCATATGTTCATGCATAAACTCGTACGCTATTGTTTACGGTCATATTATTATCCATAACAGCCAAAAAGTGGAACCAACCCAAATGTGCATTGGCTGAGGAACGGACAGACAAATGTGGCAGGTCCACGGCCTGGAACATTACTCAGCCATAAAAAGGCACGCAGCACTGATTCACGCTATGGTGTGGAAGAATCTCAGGACCGTTACGCTACGGGAAAGAAGCGGACACAAAAGCCACATATTGCATGATTCCATTTCTGTGGAATGTCCAGAAAAGGCGAGTCCACAGAGACACACAGGAGATTAGTCGTTTCCAGGGGCTGAGGGGAGGGGCAATGGAGAGAGACTGCTGACGGGCACGGGGTTTACTTTGGGGGTGATGAGAACATTCTGGAGTTGGATGGTGCTGATGGCACACAACCCTGTGAATATACGAAAACCCACCGAATTGTATACTTTAAAAGAGTGAATTTTATAGTATGTGAATTACATTTCAGTAAAGAAAAAAAGAAGGGTGATAGGAGAGAGCGAGGCGCCTAGTTTAGAGAAGGCGGTCAGCGAGGGCCTCCCCGCAGAGCTGCCATGTGAGCGAAGACCGGAGGATGAGAAGGGAGTACAGTGGAAGAGTGTTACAGACAGAGGGAACAGCAGGTGCAAAGGCCCCAGAGAGGGAGCACATCTGATGAGGTTTTCAAGACAGCAGGAGCATACGTGGTCAGAGTGCAGAGTGTGGGGGTGAGGGGTAGGAGATGACCCCTGGACCTCGAGGGTCTGAAGGCCAAGGAGAGAGTCTGGCTTTGACGCCAAGTGCAACGTGGGTCCTCTGGAAGGTTAGGAGCCGGAGGAGGGAAGCGATGCAATCACGCTTTTGAAGGCTGCAACAGAGAAGGAGACGGGGGAGGTGTGTCAGGAGACTTCCAGTACCTTCCGGAGAACCGCAGTGGTGGGAGCGGAGGCGCGTCCCCAGTGAGCCAGGCTTGGCATCTGACCCCTCCACTTCCAGGACGGGGGGCTATGGTGCCAGCCCCTGTAGTCCAGGGGACTGCTTCCCCTCCCCCTCCACCCCCCTCCACCACAGCCTCCTGCTCCCTCCGTCTGGCTGTCCCCAACATAGCCCAAAGGGTGGAACAGGTGGTGGACAGAAAGACTGACCAGATTTACGGGCTGGGGTTTGAGAAAGATGGGAGCAGAACCAGAGATGAGGTTTGAGGGCATCGGGAGGCGCCTTCCCAACCACCCCCCACCCCGCTCTCTGCCCGCCCTCCCCTGCCTCTGGGCCCGTCATGGCGGAGAACCGCGAAGTGGCAGCTCTGGGGCACCAGGGGGGCGCCAGGGCCCTTCCTCTCCCCTCATCTCTTTGTGAGCCGCTGGCCGGAGGCAGCTCCTCCTGAAGGCTCCATTTAAAGGAAATGTGTCCAGAGACGGAGGTTGGATCGGTGGGTACCAGAGGGGAAGGGGGCAGGGAGCAGGGCGGAAGGGGAGCCTGGGCACGTGTGTGGCGATGGAGTGTAGCCAATCTTTGGGTGGTGAACATGATGCAGTCTCCAGAGAAACCGAATACAGCGATGTACTCCTGACATTTATATCATGTTATAAAGCAGTTACCTCATAAAAAATAAATCAATTAAAAAATAAAGGAAACGTGGCATGCTGGCAGAGCACGGGGTTGGAGTACCCTGTTAGCGTGGTGCGCACCAGCCCTCTCCCGGCCCAGGTCCACCCAGAGAGACAGGACACGGGCGCAGTGACTTCTGCACAGGAGGCAGGAGGCCGTGGTGGTTATGGGCCCCAGTTCAGCCCCACACTTCCTGGCTTCAAATCCCAGCCCAGCTTCTTACTGGATGTGTGACTTTGCTTCTCCGTGCCTCAGTTTCCCCATCTGTAAAACGGGAGTGACAACACTACTGATCACACCAGGCTGTGATGAAGATGAAGGGAGGTCTGGCCAGCACCTGGCACCTGGTAGCTGGGGTGGGTCTGAGCAGCAGGACCAATAAGACTCGGGGTGCCACTTATTGAGCAGCAAGCGTACGTCAGGCCCTGTGCATTTTCCAGTGTTTCCTCGCTTGGTAATAATGCTGATACTTAATGAGCCCTGACTGTGTGATCCTATGAGGAAGGAACTATTACCATCAAGCCCATTTTACAGCAGACGAAACTGAGGCCCAGAGGGGCTGACTCACTTGCCCGAGGGCCCACCCTGGAGGAGCTGGGTTTCTAACCCATGCAGGACTGGCCGCAGAGCCCACGCTCTTGATGCTACCCTGGCCCCAAGTCACCCCAGGCGGACGTCTGCCTCCCCACTCTGCAGACGCAGAAACTGAGACACAGAGAGGTTGCAGCGACTGCACAGATGCCGGCCCGAGATTCTCCCCTCAGACATCTGTGAGCGGCTGGGTGGGGCCAGGGCTTCCTTTCCCTGCCCTTTCTCCCTGCCGAAGCTGGGGAAGCTCCCCAGCGAGCCAGGTGTTATTTCTGGCAGCCTTTTATCTGTCCCCAGAAAAGTCCTGAGGAGGCGCAGACAAAGGCAGGAAGCTGGGAGCCCAGGCGTCTGACCCGTGATGTGGTGGCTCCTCCAGCCGGGGGCCTGAAGCCCAGGCGGGCTCAGCTCACACTCCAGGGTGACTCAGCCTGCGGCCAGGAGGAGGGAGCTCTATTTTGGGGTCTGCGGTCTCCGGCCTCTCCTACGGACACTCTCACTGTTCTGAGGCACCGCCAGGCCCTGGTGGGCAGGGCTGGAGGGCTTGACCCCCTCTCCCCCAGCTCCCGCCCACACAGCTGACTGTCGCCTGCCCTTCTGCCCTTCCTGGTTCAGACATCGAGGCACCTTTGCTGATCCCCCCCTGGAGCTTTGATTCCCCTCAAGCGGGTTCCTCCAGAAACTGCCCATTCCTCGCTCACAGACACCCCCACCCCCGCCAGCTGTCCAGTCTCTCTCTCACTGGACCCTTCCCGACTCAGGGCAGAGGGTCAAGGATGGATAACAGTCCGCCTTTGGTCCTTTGAAGGGTCATGCCTTCACTGGACGGCAGTTCCATGGGGGCGGGCACTTCTTGACCCCAGCACTTAGAACAGGGCCTGGCACATGGCAGGTGCTTCACATATATGTGTCAGATGAATGAATCATGTACATACTTGGTGCTCAGTGAGTGGCACCTGCCTCCTAATGTTGCTAAAAGCATTAAGGGAGCTAACACAAATTAAGAGCCTGGCACACAGTCCACGTTCTGGATTGCCCAGAGCAGAGGCTGCATCATTTAGCTGTGCAACGTTGGTGGATTGCCCGACCTCTCTGTCCAGTGGTTTCAACTCAATTCGGGGCCTCAGGCGCCAGAAGGATTTAATCGGGGAACAGAAGGAGGTTAACCCCTTCTTTCCCCAGGGCTCACCCACAGGCTGTCTGCCATGAATGAGCATCTCCCTGATCCGCCCCTACTCCTCCCCTTTGCCTCCCGCTGTGTAGAAAAAGCAGGTGGCCAACTTGCTCTAGTTTTGTTTTCCTGTTTTTCTAGTAGACAGTTTCAGAGGATTGTCTCTCAACGTAAGAAAAATAGTAGAGCTCGTATGGTGATAAATAGAACAGCTGTGTGTTGGAGAGCAACAGGGAGTGGTGGGGACTGTGCCAAGGTTTAGAGCGGGCTCTACTACGGAGTCCCAAGCAAGTGTTGCTACATCTTCCAATCTTTCACGCGAAGCTGGGAATCTGGAGTTTTGTGTGTGGACTCCCCCAGTTCTCTCCCCTTGTACTGTGTGGTACACACCAGATCCATCGGGGGCTGAATCCAGCCACGGACCATCATTTGGTGACCTCTGGTCAGTGCACGTTGGAGTGAGACAGATTTATTTGCGCCTAGCAATTTCGTATCCTGCAAGGGACCAGATCAGCCCTTGAGCCACCAGGAACCCTAACCTAATGCCACTGTGGCCTCTGGTCCCCCCGAAAAGGGGCTTCCCTCCCAGAAGACCTCTCCCAATGCTCCCTACAGCAGCCACACAAACCCAAAGATGAAGAGAGATGCACTCAGCCTGGCGAAGTGGCTGGGGCGTGAGAGCCCGGCCGCATGAACCATCCCAGAGCAGAAAGGGAGAGAACAAGGCCAGGAAGGCGAGAAGGCTTCTGACAGCCACATGGCAGGTCATCAGCCTCGATGGCCACAGGAGTCAGACCCCTAATTCTAGCCCCAGGCCTCACCACCTCTCCCAGAAGAAAACACGCACAGCTATCAAGCTGGGCCTAAAAGTTCCTGCCCTAATTCCAGAAATTTGAATTTGGACTGGGAGCTAGAGAATGTTAAGATTTATTGTCTATAGTCTCAGGCAGGATAACAGAATTGCTATTGTCATTGTTTTCTGAAACGCATGCTGAAATGCTTCGTGGTGAGATAGTCTATCCGTAATTAAAAAAAAATGTTAACAACTGTCAATCAAGATGATGGGTACCTGGGGGCTCTCCCATTCTTTTTATTTTTCCATATCGTTGAAATTTTTCATAAGTAAAAAATTTTTAATTAAAAAAAAAACAAAAATGAAGCCAGAGGTAAAGACAGACTAAAAAGGTGGGTTTTTTGGTTTTTTTTTTTTACTGGGAAAAGCATGAATTTTGGAACCAGCTAGATGAGGAATACAATTCCTGTGTGGCTTTAAGGAGGTACGCAGGCTTTCTAAGCCCCGGCTGTAAGATGGGGGGAGGCACGTGACCTCGTCACCTCCAGCGGGGGCCGGTCAGGAGAAAGGAATGAGCTGAGGGTTTGAATCATGGTGACACGGCGTCAGCATCACCAGCTCTTTCTCTAACACCGGGTATTTGTTCTTCCTTAGGAACCTTCTGGTTGCAGCCACATCTCTCACTATCTTAACATCATGTGATCGTAAGACTTTTGAGCATTCAGATCACAAATATAATGTATGGAAAGAGTGAAAATTCACTTTTCCTGGGAATTAAAAATTCTTGCAGCCCCGATTTTTAATCCAGGCAGATCTGGGCAAGTTGCTTGGCCTCTCTGAGCCTCGGTTTTCCTCCTCTGTAAAAAGCGGGTAACAAAGTGCCCCCTGACTGAGATGAGAGAAGAAGATGAGACTAGAGCCTATACTGGGGTCCCTTTTGGGTCTCCCCAGGGTCCACGCAACTGCCCCCCAGTTGCCAGTGACCTCCACGCCCACACTTCTCCCCAGTACCCACTTGTTGACCCTCCTGAGCCACCCACAGGTATAAAAATCAACGGCTCACCCTCAAAGATAAATTAGCTCTCTGGACTGACAGCAAAAATTAGCTAAAATAATGTGCAATTGGCATTTCTTCTAACCCAGCAATTCCACTGTTACCTACGATTATCATCATCATCCCCATTTTAAAGATTGGGAAACTGAGGCAGAGAGCAGTGACTCAACTTTTTTTTTTTTTTGAGGAAGATGAGCCCCGAGCTAACTACTGCCAATCCTCCTCTTTTTGCTGAGGAAGACTGGCCCTGAGCTAACTCCATGCCCATCTTCCTCTACTTTATACGTGGGACGCCTACCACAGCATGGCTTTTCAAGCAGTGCCATGTCCGCACCCAGGATCCAAACCAGCGAACCCCCGGCCCAGGGAGAAGTGAAACGTGTGAACTTAACCACCGAGCCACCAGGCCAGCCCCTCGACTTGTTCTTATTCCCAGAGGCTGGGAATTTCTATATGCTGAGCACCCAGGTACCCCAGCCCCCAGAATCCATGTATTTTATGGCTCCCCTCACCTCCCGCAGAGAAAAGCACAGACCAGGGGGCCCCCAGGAAGACCACAGCACACTGTCTGAAACAGCAAAAACACAGAAACAACCTAAACGTCCATCCACAGGGACAGGAATAAAAGGGAGAAAAGAAACCATTTATTCATACTACGGAATACTACACAGAAGATGAAAAAGAGCCAGATCTCTATGGAGCAACATAGACGGACGTCACAACCCAAATCCGGAGTGAAAAAAGCAAATGAGCAGTCTGGAAACATCTCTGCACCGAGCTTCCAGAAAGCCCGACGACGTAGGAAGACGAATTCATTTCTTCACAGGGAAACTTACTTGTTGCCCTTCTCATTTGCTTTTTCCTTTTTTCCAGGCAAATGATTGAATTCATGGTTTTAAATTTCACCTGAGAAGGTGTCTAGTCGTTGAAGAAAAATATCATGAGCTTACTGTTTGGAAATTTAACTAAGATGTTGTTTGAAAATAAAAAGTTTCCAATAAATTTCTGGAATTTTCAGACACTCTGCTTTAAACACACACACACACATACACACACACACACACACACACACAGCCCTGTATTATCTATGTAAGAGCAATTTTAAAAACAGCTGGGGAAACTGAGGAAATATGTCAACTAAAGGCAGCGTGGCACGCTCGATTGGATTCTGGCACAGAAATAGGACATTAATGGAAAAACTGATGAAATTCAAACAAAGCCTGGAGTTTCGTTAATCCTAACAGACCAGTGCTGGTGCTTTAGTTTTGACAAACGGCCTTGATAATGCACAGTGGGTTACAGTAGATAATTAACAGTAGGGGAAACTGGCCAAGGTATCGGGAAGTCTTTGTACGACGGTTGAACTTTTCTATAAATATAAAACTAGTCTAAAATAAGAAGTGTACTTTAAAAAAATCTGGAAGGTTCCTCCCATGCTTATCAACAGGAGAGGTCCCGAATTGTCGGAAGGGTGGCTAAAAGGGCGTCAGTCTTATCTAAAACGGGATAAATATTTGTTTCAAGCCAAACGTATTCGGCTACTCCTTGTGCAATTCAAATTAATGGAAAACACGTTTCATAAAGAGAAAAAGGCCTCCTCCCTGATCGGAGGTGTATGAGTTTTACTTTTTCTCCTAAATCGCAGGTTCTCAATGGAGCAGGAAGCCGAGATGCACCCCGCGCGGGCTGTGGGGGCTCAGGGGAGTGGAGACCCCTTTGGGCCCGAGCTTCTCCACAGGCAGAGGGACAGAGCCAGCCTCCCCAGCCCCCTCACCCAGGTCAGGGATCCAGTGGAAGGCGGTTCCAGGGCTGGGAGGACGACATCCCCAGAGCGTCTGCCCTCCCCGGCCTCAACGCTCCCGTCTGCGAGACGGGGTGAGGAGCAAGGCTCCCCGCAGGGCTGCTGCGAGCAAGCAGGGCTTGCGCCCCCAGTAGCTGCCGGATCCAGGCAGAGGCCGCTTCCACCCGGGTCACAGCGAGCCTGTCCACGCACCCACTCCCCACCCGCAGACCCTCGGCCTCCCTGGAACCCCCCGCAAGTCCAGCCCTCGCGCTCCGGGCCCAGCGATGGGTGATCAGCCCCCCGGGACCTACCCAGGGGGTCCTCGCCCCTTCCCGCGCCGCCCCTCTCCACTTGGAGCCCTCTTTGCGGGGTCGGGGGCTGGCGGGCCGGGGCGGGGGCGGCGGCCGGGGACACTCACCGCGCGCGCCGACGGCTCAGCAGCAGCAGCAGCAGCAGCAGCGCGGCCAGGAGCCCGAGGAGCACAGCCCAGGACATGGCACGGCCGGCGGCGAGGATGCGGCGGCCGAGCGCGGGACTCCGCGGGGCTGGCTCCGGGGCCCACCCAGGTGCTCCCTCCGCCCCGCGGCCGCCCCTCCCCGGTCCCTCCCCGCCGGCCGGCCCGCCGAGGGCGGGGGGCGGGCCGCGGAGCCGTCCCTGGTCGGCAGAGCCCCCTCCCCTCCTCTCGGGCGGGGACAGGCCCCCACCCCCTGGGCCAGGGGGCGGGGGGGGGGGCGCGGGGAGGGGCGTTGTGGGATGGAGGCGGAGAAGGATGTAGGGGGACGGGACGGGAGATGTAGGGGAAAGGCGGGGTATGTGCAGGGAGGGAGGGATTGGGGGGGGGAGGGAGGGGGAGGGAATATCAGGGAAGAAAGGATGATGGGGAAGGAACCGGAGTATGAGGAGGGCAGGGTGACCTGGCGGGAGAGGAGAGAATGTGGTGGGAGAGCAAGAGGGGCCTTTCCACCACTTTCCACCTAAATAGTCTCCCCCGCCGAGGGCCCCTGCTCATCCCGCCCCAGACCAGTTAGAGGCCTTGAGATTCCTAGCCTGTTGGACCCGGCTGGGTTGGGGGGCTGGGCTGTACCGCACCGTGTATTACCTTCAATAACTGTAACGAAGGGGTAAGAGCCACTGGGGCCTGGGCTCCGAGTGCCCGTGTCGTCAGCTGCTGTGAGGGACAGACAAATGAGTGTAAAGCGCACATCCCTGTACCTGGAGCATAGTAGGCTCAGGGTACGGTGGCCGTTGTCGAGATTGCCTGGTGCCTAGGGTGCCAGCCTCCTGTGCAGGTGCCTCTGCAAGAGAGCACCCTTGGGTGCTGGGGGAGAACCTGGGCTCCCAGCTGGAAGGCCTGGGCCTCACTCCAGGCTCACCACTCCCTACACCCGCCCCCACCTGCCCCCATTTATACCCTGGAAAGCGGGCGCAGGTAACTTACCCTGTCTGAGACCACTTCCTTACCTGGGGACAGACAGGGCCCAGCTGTACTCCCCCCGGGGTTAAGAGGAGTGGATGAGAGCTGGTCAGTAAGAGGAGGCTGCAGACGATGGAGCGCTTGGCACCTGTAAGTGTGGTGAGACAGCGGGCAGAGCGTGGATGTGGAACCCAGAAGGTCTGGTTCTGATCTTGTCTCTGGCTCGCTGCTGGGCGGGCCTAGGCAGCTTTCATTTCGTCTTCCCAACAGCCCTCTCAAGGAGCCCCATTTCTTCCTGGTCTCCTGGCTTCTGCCCTCATCCCACTACAGTCCATTCTCCCCACGGCAGTTGGAAGGATCCTGCTGGAACCTAAGTCAGATCCTGTAACTGAACCCTGCTCAGTACCCTCCATGGCTCCACCTCACTCAGAGCACAGCCCAAGTCCTTGCAAGGCCCTACAAGGACCAGCATGGTCTACCCCCTCCTGCTTTACCTCTCTGACCTCGTGTCCCCCTACTCTCTCCCTCACCCACTCTGCTCCAGCCACACTCATCTCCCATCCTTCCCTAAATGTGCCAACCATCCTCCTACCTCAGGGCTTTTGCACTTGCTATTCCCTCTGCCTGGAATACTCTTTTATTGGAGACTTGCACAGCTGGCTCTTTTTGTCACTTCCCTTGTCCTTCTGTCTCTGCTCAACGGTCGCCTCCTCAGAGAAGCCCTCCCTGACCGCCTGGTCTAAAGCAGTCACTTTAGTCACTCTCTAGTGCCTTAACTTGGTTGTTTGTTTGTTTTTGATAGTACTTAACATTTCCTGCTATCATATTAGAGATTCATTTATCTGCCTGTTTAATGTCAGCTGTCAAGGCAGCTGGATGGCCTCGTGTGGCCTCAGCAGATTGAGAACATTAAGAGGCAAGAAGAGCTTCCTGAACCTCTTGTTTATTTATCCAGCTTATTCCCCGGCAGAGCCAACAATCCCAAAAAGGCCAGAGGACAGGCCTGGAGGATTTTCTCCAAATTTGGGGAGCCCCAGGGGGCAGCCTTCCGTCAGCAGGAATGGGGCTGAGTTGAGGAGTCAGTGACCTAATCCGGGTGACACTCAGCTCCGGGTACCTGACACACAGTGAGCGCTGGGGACAGTTCTCTGCCGTTAGCGCTTGTTCCAGTGTGGCCTCTCACCGCGTGTGCGATCCGGGCTTGGTCTTGGTTTTCTCATCTGAAAAATGGGAAAACCAGTTCCTCCCTCACAGGAGTGTCATGAGGACGGAATCACATGATGAGAGGGTGAAGTCACCCAGCACGGGGCCCGGCACACAGCAGGTGCTCAATAAATGTTAACTCTTCGACCCCACACCCCTGGCTTGAGTTCACAGTGGTGTCACCTCAGTTCAAATCTCTCCCTAAGAGCATGTCCCTCTTCCCCCACCAACCCAGGGGCAAAATCCCCCAGGGAAGGAGACCAGCTGTCCACACACCCAAGAGACAAGAATGTGTTGGGGCCCCTGGCTCCCCCCTTGCTGACAGAACCCGATTTTGTTCAGGAATCGAGCAGGTGTTTTGGAAGACGGTCCCTCTCTGCTCCTCGGAAACCAGGGAATGAGCCGCTCCTGGTCTGAGCCAGCCTGGGAAGTCCCTCTTTGCCAGAGATTGGTCTGAGGGTGGCCGTGGGGGTGCCTTCTGGACATCTGTTTGGGCCTTCTGGGACATTTTGTCCTCCCTCTTGCCTCCTTTTCTTTGGGGACCATTGCGTGAGGACGTGATGGTGGGAGTGACGTGAGGGGAGGCCAGGAAAGTCGCAGAGCCCCAGACCAGAGCTGCAGAGTAACCGTCCCTGAACCGCCTACCTCTGGACTCCCTGCTCAATGAGATAATCAAATGTCTATGTTGCTCAGAACCGTGAGTCAGACTTTCTCTTACTTGCGGCCAAAAACATTCCTAAGACGACCTTCCAGTTACGTCCATGGTAAGGGCTGTATGAGCTAACACTGCATCTGGAGCACCTTTCCCAGCGCCAGCCGTGGCGAGCATCCAGAAGGGTCCGTTCGTCTTATTATTCTTAGTTTTCTTACAACTCAGCTTTTCGACATTTATCAGGCTGACTGGACGTCCAGCCCTGGCTGCGGCATCTTGCAGAAACAGGAAGGGCTCTGACAAGGCAGAGATTTCAAACTCCCCCGACCCACGTGGACCGACGGGGTCCTGCTGAGGGCGCGGACGGTATGGCCTCAGGAAGGAAGCTGAGGGAAGACGACCCTGGGGGTGACCCCTGCAGCCCCTGCTGAAAGGGCTGGAACACACAAGGGCTTGAGTCACTGTGTGACCCTGAGCAGGTCGTTTGCCTCTCTGAGCCTCAGCTGCCTGATCTGTGCAGCGGGCGTGTTGCTGGGAGCGGTGATGGCAGGGGGTCGCCTGGCAGGGTTCAAAGCCTTCATCTGGGAGGTGCGGACTCTCAGGAAGTTCCTCCTTCCGTCCAGCTCTGCTGGGGGCTGCCACCCAGAGACAAGAGTCCGGACATTGTCCTGTAGGAGTCTCAGTGTGTCCAGATGTCCGCTGTCCAGCAGAGACAAGACATCTGGGCCACTCTCCAGTCCCGCCCAACCTCCGCTCTCTTATCTGGCTGCTGTGGAGTCATGAGGATAATGTCAAGACCCGACTCCCTCAGAAAATGGGGGACTTTGTCTGGGAAAGCGCAGCCCTTTCCAGCCAGCACCCGCACTCTCTCTCCCCAGGGACTGGGTCTGGCTCATGTCTGTATCTGAAAGGCCACAACAAATTGTGTCAGGAAAGGAAACCGCAAAGTGTGTTTTCCTCTTCAAAGCTGAAAGGCAGCCCCATCAGAGAGGGGCAGTTTTAAACATTTTTGTTATTATAGTTCTATCTTTAGTTGGTAATTTATGCCATTTCAAATGCTTTTTCCTATTAACTCATCTAATCCCCACAAGATCCTATAAAATGGGTACTATTGTTATTACTGATTCGCAGATGGTGAAACCAAGGCCCAGAGAGGTTCAGTAGCGCACCCAAAGTCACACAGTACTTCTTTTGATAGGTTAGAGCATGGGAATCTGATGCTCTTAGAACAGGCTAGTTCTCTCCCGCTCCCCCCACCCCCCGTGTGGTGTGAACGCACCCCAAGCTTTCCCACCTCCACACCTTTACTCTCGCTCTTTACCTGCCTGCAAGCCCCCTCTTTCTCTTCCTTTTGGTTGATCCAAATCTGTTATGGGGAGGTGTCTTAGTCCAAGTCCTCTGAGAGAGCCAAGATGAGATGAGACATACAGGAGATTTGTGGAGGAAAATGCCGGGGTGGGAAGTGAGCAGGGAGCCAGAGGAGGCTGGAGAAAGGGAAGGAAGGAAGGATTGGTTGGTTGTAGACTACAGTGCAGTTCTGAGAAAGCTCGGCAAGGCTGCCAGGAAGTCCTCAGCCTCCAGAGGGGTCCTGTCTCTCTGGGGACTGGGCCTGCTCAGGATCCCTGCGCCCTCTGTGATCAACCGGGAGCAGCCCCTGGGAAGCGCGGCCTCCCCTCAGCTGTGAGGTTGACGCCATGGTCAGTCTGTCAGTTAGGCTCCAGGCAGGAGGCCTGAGAAGCGCATTCTCACAGCCGCTGAAGTAGGGAAGGACAGATGCTATCTACAACCACCAAAAAAACAACAGCGCTGACTATATGCACCGCCATAGGCACAAACCTTATCAGTGCAGGAGTAAATTCTTCCACTTAGAGAGGGGGGAGGGGGAGGAGAGACCAAAGCTGCAAAATTTCTGTATTTTCTGTGCTGCTAAAGAGAGGGCGGCAAACTCCAGTCTTCAAGCAAGTCCGATAAGTGAATGAAGGGAGCTATCATGTCAGGGAGGCAATAGGGAGGAGTGAGGACAGTGGAAAACTGGAGAATGCTGCTCCATCTGAAAGGCAGCTGCCTCCACTCAGTTTGAGCCAACTGTGGCCATGTAGAAACATATGCCCAGTGTGGCCAGGGCTTCTGATTCAAAAGAAGCTGGCAGTAATGGCTCCCATTACTTTAAAACACTGTGTAGGCCAACAACACACTTCTGCCACCTGCTTTCGGCCCTGGAGTCCAGTTGTGCCAAAGCCCAGTGGCTTAGCCATTTTGGGGGAAGGCAAAATACGTCTGGAGTTGGCATGTTGAACTAAATTGCCCTGTCGAATTAAGGAAGGATAATAGCTTTAGGGGGAAGCCTGAGAGAGAAGATGTGACATGAGGCTGACATGAGGGCAGGTTGGGGACCTGTGTAGAAAATCTGCCAAATGAAATTCCCCATTGAGTTGGGAGCGACCAAACGCCCATCATGATTGGAGACGTGTAATAAAGAGTGTTTAGTTGTTTGCTGTGTTGGGCTGTGGATTAACAACTTACACATACACACATTCACACACTCAGACATGTCACCCCCAGTCACCCCCAAATGTTGAGGAACAGTCTGCTACACACACAGTGTCACCAACTCTTCCTGACTTACCCAGACTTTCCTGGTTTTAGTCCTGAAAGTCACAGATCCTGGGAAGTCCCTCGGTCCCGGGCAACCAGGAAGTTGGTCACACTATCAACACACATCTGCCGTGAGCCAGTGGGTGAGGCTGACCAGAGAGGGAGTCAGAGCTGTGGCTGCCAACTTTTTTTTTTTCTTTTGAGGAAGATTAGCCCCGAGCTAAGGGCTGCCAATCCTCCTCTTTTTGCTGAGGAAGACTGGCCCTGAGCTAACATCCATGCCCATCTTCCTCCACTTTGTACACGGGATGCCTGCCACAGCATGGCTTTTGCCAAGCGGTGCCATGTCTGGACCTGGGATCCAAACCGGCGAACCCCAGGCCTCCGAGAAGCAGAACGTGCGCATTTAACCACTGTGCCCAGGGCCGGTCCCTGTGGTCGCCGTCTTGAAGCCTGAGGAGAGTCTTTGCTGAGTCACACAATGAATTAACCCACCTGGAGCTGTCCTGTGCCAGATTAGAGCATAGTCCCCAGTTCTTACACTCTCCTCGTATTGGAGCTAGACATGCACACCCTTTGCCACGTGACGGCAATGCCTCCCATCAAGGGCAGAGAATATCTCCCTGGCCGGTGATGGGGGCTCAGGCTGCGGCTTGTTCTGACAGCAGGGGAAGCAGTGATGGTGCGCCTGCTCTGAGCAGAGATTCCCAGAAGAATCCTCTATCCCCACGTGCCCCTCCTGGTGTGTGCCCTTAGCTGTGCACACGGCGAAAACCCACACTCGACCTGCAGCTGAGCAGAGACTTCCCACTGACCTGAAGGCCTATAAGTAAGAAAAATGATTTGCTTTCTAAGTCACGGAGATTTTGAGGGTTTTGTTACGCAGCAAAAACTGACTAACGCATGCCTTATCTCCGAACGTCTTTGAGTCAATTTGATGAGATGTTCTTGGAATCGTTAGATACAGAATAGGCTACTTTTTATGCTTTGAAACTTGCTTTTCTCATCTGTACAAGGGGACAATGGCAGGGCCTCCCTCCCATGGTGGTCGGAAGGACTCAAGAAGGTTGTGTGTCTAATGCATACAGTAGGCACTTAATTAAAGGAATGAAGTATAATTCTTCCAGCACACACTTGCTGAGTGTTTATTTCCCAGGACTGTGCTAGCCTCTTTATCAGGAATTTTAGAGGAGGAAGGAAAGAAGGCAAACCTCCCCATCTGGTCATTTTTGTACAGGAGTAGAAAAAGCATGTCTGGATCAGAGGCACAGGGATGGAGGAAACGCCCTCTTTTCTGGCATCCAGGCCCTACTGCTGCTTGTCTATACGATGGGGGCATATCTGTGGGTTAGGAGATTTGAGGGTCTCTAATGAACAAAGATTCGGCTGCAATGAAGCCGTCCTCCAGCATCCGTCCCCCAGGAGAGCCAGGATTACGTAGGGAATGTGGTTGTTGGCAAAGAGCCCGGGTTGGGGGCAGCTACCCAGACGCCAGCAGGGCTGAGCTGGGCGGGCTTTGGTTCAGCTTTCCCAGGCTAAGCCCACGTGGGCCTCGTCTCAGCGGGGAGATGGTGTTCGGGAGTGGCCTTCCCTGCTTCCCAGGCTATCTGCCAGAGGGTCCGGGTGCTGGAGGAGAGGGGCTGGCAAACCTCCCCTCCTTTGATTTCCCCAGGACGGGCTACAGGGGGCCCCAAGGCTCCCAGCCGGTTGCTCTGGCACTTTGGAGTGGGAAAAGTAATGTAGCCAGACCTCAATCTCCTCCAGTGCCCACTGTCCTGCCCGAGTGCCAGCCTGACACAAAGGACAAGCAGAAAGCAGACCCACGTTGATCAGATGCAGTGACAGACCCCAGTGCTGGCCTCCTGCCACCCTGCAGCACCCCGACAGCCCCAGCACCTCAGCACCTCTGCTTTCTCATGGGGAAAATGGGGATGATGATCACTGCTGCTCTGCTTATGTCACAGAGCAGCTGAAAGGACCCAGCAAGATAATGGGGGGCAGGAAAATGGCTGCCTAGGGCACTATTTTCCCCTTCTCCTTCTAGAAATTATACCAGAGCATCAAGGAAACTGAAAAAAAAAAAAAAACCCACAAACTCCATTTTTAGCAAAACCAAAAGAAGGGTATAATCCACGGACTTCATGGGATGTGTGAAATTTTCCAAAAGCAGCTTTAAAATGAAGCGGGAGGTGGTGAGTGGGCTCCGTGGTGGCAAGTCTCAGACAGCATCAGCAAAAGTACATGTCGGAGGATGAGTGCCCGCCCTGAGGTGAAGACCCGTTTCCAAGGGTAAGTAGCGTTGGCAGCAGAAGCTCTTCGGGGTCTGGTCTGGCCCAGAGAAACAGAGGAAATGCAACAGAGCCTCATAGAGAGAGAAGACACTTTTGCAGGGAGCAGGCCGTCTCTCCGGCAGAAAGGAGAGAACCTTTCAGTCATGAAGCCAGGAAACCTTCCTCCCTCTTCCCACACACACCGAAACGATCAGCAAACAGCTGACCCGGGAAAACCAAGCCCTTCCAATTACAAGTTACAAAAAAAAAATGTGTAAAAGCCTTGGTACAAAGATATAATAGTAAACTATGCAGAAAAGAGCATAAAAATCTACCAAGAGATGAAAAATGTTAACACAGAGGGGATGAAAATTGTATCCAGACCATTTTTGCATGAGTAAAAAAAATTGAATGAGCAATTATTTCTATGAAGGAAAATAATAAAGCAGAAATAATTGAAGAACTCAGAACGAAAGTAGCAGGCAACAGGAGGTCGTGAGCACCAGCTGGCAGAGCTGAGGGAAAAAATAGAAGGGAGAAAAACACAGAAATTAAGACAAACTTGGAAAAAATATAAAGGAGAATGGACCTTTCAGAAAATACAGTGAGGAACACAGATGACAGAAATGAGAAAAGAGAAAAAAAATGGAACAGAAGTAAAGAAAGCAGTACAAAGACTAGAAAGAAAATGATAGGTATAGGACACAGGCAAAGGAGAGCCAACGTATGCATAATTGGAGACTTCAAAGACGAAAAACAAAGCAATTGAAGAGGACAAATACTTAAAGATATAATTCAAGAGAACTTGAAATAACCGACGGCTCGAATCTGTACATCAAAAAGTTACACTATGTGCCAGGGCATATGATCCAGAGTGGCCGACACTAAGCCACGTGCCAGTGAAGTTATTATACATTAAAGAAAAAGCAAGAATTCTTTGGACAAACAGACAAAAAACGAATGGTCTCATTTGCAATAACTGGGAGTCAGAGCGTGTAATTCAAAGCCGATACATCACATGAGAGAACTATAAGCATATTTCATGGTACAAAAGTAAGCATGAAAATTTATTGACTAATACCACGAAATGGAGGGAAGGGGCGGGAAGAAAGAGAAAATGTAATTTTATAAAAGGGAACTAGTAGACACTCCCTAAAGAAATAAAGGACCAGGGACAGCATATCATTTTATGCGCATAAAGGTACTCACTAGGAAAAAGTTGCAAACTTTCCTACGTATTGGAAGACTATCTGCAAAAAAGAAAGCAAAATTTTAACGAAGCCGACTTCACAGTGAAGGACTTTTAACCCTCCTCCACGAACCCCCTGAAATGACAGAATTAAGACCTCCCCTGTCACCACAGCAATAAATATCCATGTGCTTAACGAGTTACGGGAAGAACATTTTTTTCTGATCGGATCACAGAGCAGAGCCTGATTTTATGTCATGCGCAGGAGGCTCAGCTAGAACAAAGCCACAGAGAAAGGTTACGCATGAAGGGGGGGCGGGCAAAACGCGTCGGGCAGATGCAAACCCAGTGAGAGGAGGGGCCGCAGCCCCCAGGGGACGGCGTCAGGGCGAGAAGGTAACAAGGAGACCCCGAGGAGCTCCCTGCAGTGCAAGGGAGCAACCGTCAGCGGAGACGGACGGACGCTATGAGCACCGGGCACCGCGGGACCCAGCAACAAGCAGTCGTGGGGCGAGGCCGCTTTAAATCACTTCCCTCAGCCCTTGAAAGACCAAGAAGACCGAAAATAAGGCTATAGAAGACCCAAATAACAGAATGAAAATTCACCAATCCTGGCCATAGATTAGGCTACAAAAAAGCCTCAATAATTTTTTAAAAAGTGGAATAGTATCAATAATAGTCTCAGATCACAATGCAATGAAGTTAGAAATAAGTACTAAAGTCATTTAAGAGGGCCCATTCACCTAGAAACTTTTTTTAAACACTATCTCTTCGCTCTTTAGTTAAAGAGGAAATAAAACTAATATTGAAGAATTCTTAAAACACCGTGATAATAGAAATTCTACATATCAAAACCTGGGGGCTTCAATTAAAGTGATGTTCAGCCATAAATCTCCTTATCAGCATTACATATCACTAATAAGAGAAAAATGAAGCAAGCGTTTGACGCAAAAAATTTTATGAAAAGGAATTACAGAAGAAAATAAAGTGGAGAAAAGCAAAGACAATTAATATGGATAAAGCAGAAATCAGTGAGTTATAAAGTAGAAAAAAAATAGACTAATAAATAAATCCAAAAAGCTGGTTCTTCTGATAATGGCAGGAAGTGAGCAACAACAATAAAATAGATAAACACAAGTTAACACAACCCAGAAAAACCGGAGAAAGTACGAGGATATATAATAAGAAATGATAAGGGGAGAATTAACCAAGGAAAAGGAGAAAATTAAAAGGATCACAAGAGTCTGTTTTGTTCACCTCTATATAATTAAAATTGAAAATCTAGATGAAAAGAACAATTTTCAGGAAAATATAATTTACTGTATTTGGCTTAAGAACAGAGGAAAAACATACCAATTCCCGTGGAGGTGTTTCTCCAACATTAATGGACATGCAAACCACCTGAAGACCTTATTAAAATTCAGATTCTGGTTCCGGGATTTTGCCCAAGACCCGAATTCTGTAAAGCTCCCAGACGCTGCTGTGTCTGGACGAGTGTGAAGGGCATAGAGAACAGGGGAGGTTGTCAAAGATCTGCTCACCATAGGAGACCTGAACTGAGGTAGTTTTACAGGGAAATCCTATGAAACTTTAAAAAAATAGATCATTCTAAGGTATTTAAGTTGTTTCAGAGCATAGGTAAAGAAAGAAAACTTTAAAATTGTGTTTGGGGCTGGCCCAGTGGCCTAGTGGTTAAGTTCAGCATGCTCTGGTTCAGCGGCCAGGCTTCAGTTCCCAGTCGGGTGCAGACTTTCTCCACCAGCCAGCAGCCATGCTGTGGCCATGACCCACATACAAAACTGAGGAAGACTGGCAACAGAGGTTAGTCAGGGTCAATCTTCCTCAGTGAAAAAAAAAAAAAAATTGTGAAGCAAGTAAACCTTGATATTGAAGCCCAACCAAGATTGCACAAAGAAAGTAATAAATTTTACTTGTAACTGTTGATGCAAAATTCTAAATAAAATGTTAGTATATAGAATCAGAAACGCGAAAAAGACTATACATCATGACCAAGTGGGTTTTGTTCCAGGAATGCAAAGACAGTTCAATATTGGGAAGTCTATTAATGTAATTTATCAGATTAATAGATCTGAGGAGAAAAAAGTCATGTTTTTTTTTTTTTTTGAGGGAGATTAGCCCTGAGCTAACATCTGCTGCCAATCCTCCTCTTTTTTTTTCTTTTTTTTTTTTTTGCTGAGGAAGCCTGGCCCTGAGCTAACATCCGTGCCCATCTTCCTCTACTTTATATGTGGGATGCCTGCCACAGCATGGCTTGCCAAGCAGTGCCATGTCCACACCCAGGATCTGAACCGGTGAACCCCAAGCCGCTGGAGTGGAACCTGTGAACTTAACCGCTGCACCACCAGGCCGGCCTGGTCACGATTCTTTTTAGGTGCTGAAAAGGCATTTGAGAAAGTTCAACATCCCTTCTTGATGAAAACTCACGCACACACATGCATTCAATAAATAAGTACACATATACTCAGTAAAGTAGAAATAGATTTTACTTCTTTAACATGATAAAATACATCTGAGTACGTCATACTTATTGGAGAAAGCCTAGGAGCATTCCCACTGCAGGAGCAAGACAAAAATGTCCATTATCGCCACTGTAGCTTGACACAGGATGGATATTGAAGATAGTACTGGAAGTACTAGTCAGCACAATAGGATGGCAAAAAGGATAAGGAGTCATAAAAATTGAACAGGAGAAGCTAAACTCGCCAGGATTATGCATATGAAATGACTCCGTGTGTAGGAAACCCAATATAATTCAGTAAGGTGTGGGGATACAAAATTAGCATGCATAAGTCCATAGCTTCAAACAATAATAATTCAAACAATCATCAACAGGAACGTATAATGAAAACGTTCCCACTTACAGTAACAAAATTAAGATCAAACTCCTAGAATAAATTTAACAAAAGATGTGTAAGACCAACACGAAGAAATCTTGAAATCACTGTTCGAGGACATTAAAAAATACTTGAACAAATGGAAAGGTCTACCATGATTTTGGATGGGAAGTTTCATCATTGAGAATAATATCTGTTATCCCTCGTTGATTTATAAGTTCATTGTTACCACAATAAAAGTACCAACAGCTTTTTCACCTGATAGACTAATTTTAAAATTAATAGTATGGGGGCTGGCCCGGTGGCGCAGCGGTTAAGTGCGCACGTTCTGCTTCAGCAGCCCAGGGTTCGCCGGTTCAGATCCTGGGTGCAGACATGGCACTGCTCATCAAGCCATGCTGTGGCGGCATCCCACATATAAAGTAGAGGAAGATGGGCACGGATGTTAGCTCAGGGCTAGTCTTCCTCAGCAAAAAGAGGAGGATTGACAGCAGATGTTAGCTCAGGCCAGTCTTCCTCAAAAAAAAAAAAAGAGAGAAAATTAATAATCTGAAAAATTAAACAAGCAAAAACATCCAAGAAATCTCTGGAAGAGGCGCACAATGAGGGGGAACATATGATAAAACCTCAATAATTAAAGCATTGTGATATTGGTATATATCAATAGACAGGTTAATGGAACAAAATTGAAAGCCCAGAAATAGACCCAAATCTGTTAAAGAATTTAGTGTATGATACTAAATGTGGCAGCTTGTATTTTTCAAACATGGCCTCAGGGTATTTCTGGCCCCCCATGCTCTTCCAGAACCTGGCCCCTCCCTTGAATCTGAGCAGGCCTTTGTGACTGCCTCAACTAATAAGGGACAGTGGAAGTGATGCTATGTGACTTCTGAGGCTGGGTCGTAAAGGCCAGCTTCCCCCTGGCTTTCTCTCTGTATACCAGGACGCCTGCCCTTAGAACCCAGCCACCAGGCTGGAAGGAAGCCCCGGCCTCATGGAGAGGCCTGTGTGGAGATGAATCAAGGTCCCCAAACCTCCACCCCAGCTGAGCTCTCAGCCCACAGCCAGCACCAACTTGCCAGTGATGTTAGTGAGTCATCTTTTTTTTTTTTTTTTTTTTTGAGGAAGATTAGCCCTGAGCTAACATCTGCTGCCAATCCTCCTCTTTTTGCCGAGGAAGACCGGCCCTGAGCTAAGATCTGTGCCCATCTTCCCCTACTTTATACGTGGCATGCCTATCACAGCATGGCGTGCCAAGCGGTGCCATGTCCCCACCCGGGATCTGAACCGGCGAAGCCCGGGCCGGCCCCACGGTGAGTCCTCCTGAAGGCAGATCCTCCAGCCTCGGTGGCCCCGGCCCGGCTGCCGCCGAGCAGAGCGGAGACAGTCTCCCCGACGGACACCTACTCACGCTGAAGATCCATTCGTGAAATTATTGTTTCTGTTTTAAGCCACTAAATTTGGGGGTAATTTTTATGCAGCAAAAGATACCCGTAACAGTTAGCGTCCCAAATCAGTGGTGAAAAAGGAGTTAGTCTATAAATGGTCTTGGGACAACTGAGCAGTTGTCTGCAACAAATTAATCCAAGATGCATACTTCACACCTACACTAAGAAAATACAGTTGGATCCAAATCTTTAAAATACTAGGGTAAAACACAAAAGAATAGCTTGTTTGGAATGGGAAATGACTTTCCAGGCATAAAAGATTGATGAATTTGATCACACAAAAATAAAAAAACTTGTGCCTGGCCAAATTTATCATAACAAATAACTAGGAAAAAATATTGCAACAGACAAAAAAATTAATATGCTGTAATATATAAAGAGCTCCTAGAAATCAATAAGAAAAAGAATAACTCTTTTGATTATATATTGTCAAATGACAAGCCACCTGAAGATTTAGTGGCTTTAAATAGCAACCATGTCATTATATCTCACAATTCTATGGATTACCTGGGGCTCAGCTGGATGATTCCTCTGCTGGTCTTGCTTGGGGTCTGTTGTGCAGTGTCAGTGATACGGCAACTGGTTTGCTAGGGCTGGATATCCTCCATATGGTCTCTTTCTTCATGTGGTGTCTATTCCCAATGATGTTGTAGAAATGAAATTAAATGTTGTACAGAGTATACTATGAAATGAAAGGAGCAGGTCACAAACAGTGTGTATGACAGGAGATGAACCCATTTTCTCAAAAAGAAACAGATCACCCCATGTACCCGTAATTATGTATATTCACTTCCAGACCTGTTGCATAGACCTAAGTCTGGAAGAAAAGACCAGATGTGTGTCCAATGTCCGTCTCTGGATGAAAGGACGAGTATTGCTATTTTATTTTTCCATAGTTTTCACTTTTTCTTCAATGAAATAGTATTATCAAGGTAATAAAGATTTTTTAATTGTTTTGAAATTTAAAAAGTTAACTTTAGCACTTTGTATGTCATGAACTATCACATAGTTTTCAATTTTTGTATTATAATTACTTCTGGGTTTCTCAACTTTGGGCTCTCACAGGGGTTGGAAACAGAGACAGGGACACACACACACACACACACACACAGGAGTTTGTCAAAGGTTGTCTTTCTTTCCAGAACATCCAGAGAAGATGTCTAATCATAACAAAGTCCCTAGAAATTGTGAGGTCTTGTAGACTCAGGGCCTCCGGATTCTGCTCCGGAACCTCTGGGGAGGCGCTGGGGTGGGAAGGAGGGCTGGGCTGCCACACACGCCAGACGATGAAGACCCAGCCCCACGTCCACCAGGCGTCAGCCCCTGGCTCTGTTCTACATTTACATACAATCTCATCTAAAAAAATTCTACCCTGTTTAAAAAAATTAGCAAGCCTTTGGGTGGCTCTTCAGCCATGCTCGTGGTCCACAGCGCCAAATTCTGACACATGGACCATCACGTAGCCCAAATGTCTACGGGTTCCATTTCCGCAGATGTGCTGTAGTGTCAATCAGGAGCTCCAGAGCTGGACTGCACAGACTCAAAGTCTGGCACCTCCCCTTAAAAGCTGTGTGGCTCAGGCAAGTTGTTTAACCTCTCTGTGCCTCAGTTTTCCCATGTGTGAAATGGGGATGATCATAGAACCTACCGCCCAGGGTGGTCGTGAGGATAAGGGGTTAATATCTGGAAGTATTGGATAAATGTAGGCTGTTAGCTTTCTTATCGCAGCCTTCCAACCTTCCTCCACTCAGAACAAACACACAGAAGTGGAATGGAGGGAGTTTTGTAACTGTCTCCCTCTGTTACCGCCCAAGGGGCCTCCTCTGCCCGCTGGAAGACACGCCACTAGTCAGGAGGCAAGGGGGTAGGAGAGAAAGGACTTTATTGCATGTCTGGGTTAGTTAATCCGAGGTCATTAAAGTTACAATTTGGTTTCCTTTCTTCAATATGGCTTCTCTTATGTCAACCTTGTGTTGAGCCCGTTTCACCTCCTCTTGGTGATCAGAAGGAGCTCCTGCTTGTGACTTCTGAAATGACAAGGTCCTGGGGCCACCTCTGCCTCTGCCTGGAGAAAGCCTGTCTGAGACAAAACCAACTCATAGGGAAGCAGAGCCAAGAGATGGAGAAACACTGATTTCTTTAGGCACAATCTGAACCCCTGGATCCAGCCATGCCTGAAGATGCATCTGACTACATGAACCATTAAGTTCTCTTTTTTGCTTAAGCCAGTTTGGGTTAGGGTTTTGTCACTTGCAATCACTAAAGTTCTCCATTCTGACGACTAAATAAAATGGCACATGAAAATATCTGTTCCATATTTGGTGCTTAATGGGTTAAACCTATGGTTGCATTCTACGTTTGTAAACCTCCAGTGCTTTACACACACACACACACACACACACACACACACACACCCCCCCCCCCAGGACCTGCTTCATCTGATTGGCTGAGTTAGAGTCATGTGCCCGCCCACTGGCTTGATGGACAGCTAGACAAGGTGGGAAGGGGGACTCCGCCGCAGGCCCATTTGACAGACGAGGAAAGGGAAGCCCAGAGAGGGACAGGGATCGGCAAGGCCACAGAGCCCCGGGACTGTGGGGTCCGGGCTCCAGCGGAGGCCCCGCTGCCTTTCCTGCCAGGGCTCCAGGCTGGCGGAGAACAAGAAGGCTTTGTGTTGGGGGAGTGAACGCCTGGCTTCCGGGCGAGCCGCCCGACCCCGAGGCCCCGGGCGCAGGAAATGCCGCAGGCCGAGCTGCAGGCAGAGTCGCGCCGCCTCCACCCGCTCCCCCTGCAGCGAGCAGACCCCCTTCCCGTCCGCCCTGCCTTTCAACTCCAGCCCTCTGCTTTTCAAGAGAAGCCAGGAAAAAAAGCCTATTTTTCCAAAATGTAAAATAAAACATGTGGCGGTCTGGAGGCCGCAGAGCGTGGCTGGCTTGTGAGTCCTGGAAGGCTCTTTTCTGCACGCAGAAATTACGGCCCTGTTTACACAGATACAGCGGGAGTGGCAGGTTTCCCCCCTTTGAATTCGCATATGCAAAGAACAATGAGCCCTTTTGTTTTCCACAGAGGTCATCTAGTGCAATGATTAGGAACCAGGGATATTCTGGGGCCAGAGGGTCTGGGTTCAAATCCCAGCTCTACCACTTACTTACTGTGTGGGCTCGGGCAAGTCACTGCACCTCTCTGGGTCTCAGTGTCCCTTGGGGGTCACATGTAACCAGCGTTGTCGACGAAAATAATCAATATCCAATCTATAAGTGAAAATTTGGGTGAGTTTATTCTGAGCTTAAATCTGAGGATTATAACCCGGGAGAGTCTTTCCACAAAGGAACAGAGCACTCCAAAGAAGTGGGGGTACAAGGGTGGTTATATATCCTCAAAGAGGATGTTTCACATATGATTGGAATGTCCCTTTTACAATAGTCGCGAGACTGCTCTGTCGGCACAGCGATTGATGGAAACAGCAGGTAGGTCTTCTGTCTCAGTGAACACAGCAGGGTGGCAGTCTGTTGTCTCCAGCTGGGTGGTCATAGGTGAGCTGGGAGGTGAGTGCAGCAATCAGTTCCTAGCCTAAGGAAAAATGCTAATGTGGGGGGGGAAGCTGCATCTTTATCACAAGGGCCTTTGTTCTGGCCATCGGAAATGTCTAAGCAGATATGCAATGCGTGCTCAATAGCCAGTCAGGCCCTTTTGGAGGAAAAAAAAAAGTCAGGCCGAATTAGGTTTATACCAAATGGCTTCCTCATATACTCCAATATATCCTATTGCTTGCCATTTTTATTTGTCACTGTGTGGGCTCGGGCAAGTCACTGCACCTCTCTGGGTCTCAGTGTCCCTTGGGGGTCACATGTAACCAGCGTCTGGCATATAGTAAACACCACGAAATTCTCTGCTGCTGTTCTCCGTCCCTAGTCCGATCTTGTGAGCCTTCGTGCGGGAAGAAATACAAAATCTTGGGGCCGGCCCAGTGGCACAGGGGTTAAGTTCGCCCATTCCCTTCGGCGGCCTGGGGTTCACCAGTTCGGATCCCGGGTGTGGACATGGCACCGCTTGGCCCACTGTGCTGTGGTAGGAGTCCCACATATAAAGTAGAGGAAGATGGGCATGGATGTTAGCTCAGGGCCAGTCTTCCTCAGCAAAAAGAGGAGGATTGGTGGCAGATATTAGCTCAGGGCTAATCTTCCTCAAAAAAAAAAAAAAGCTGCAGACACAGCAGCAGCCAGGAGCTCCCAGGAGGTTGTTGGGATGCGCTTCTCTCCATCTCTCAGCTCCACTTTCCCCGGTGTTGGCTTCGCCCTCAGGTGGCCTCTCTCGGTGTCATATCAAGATGGCTCTTAGCAGCCTCAGATCCTGCCGGCTCAGAAACCCCAGGAGAGGGAGGCTTGTTGTCAGGAGTCTCAGTGAAAGTCTGGACCGACTCGGGCTGGCTCTAAGTGAGACGCAGATCCCCTCACTAATGCCTGGAGCCCTGTGGGGTGCTCTACTGGCCAGGCCTGGCCCCCAGCCGCTTCTGGAGCCCCAGGCGGAGACTGGGGTAGTTTCACCGTACTGATGCCCTAATTAGCGGACTCCCTGGACCCAGGCCCTTTGCGATGTGACTTTATTCCACGTGTCTGCATCTGGGTCCGCCGTGAGCCTCGCCCTGGACGCTGGAAGGCAGGGGAAGTGCTGGATGCCCATTCCCAGTGAAGGCCCCTAGAGTGCTTGAAGTGGCCATGCCCTCTCTTGGAGCCCTGCATAGCCGCCGTGAGGACAGGCCTGGGCCGGTCTGCTGGTCTGCCTGAGGAGGAGAAGCCACGTGAGAGGGAGCCCATCCCCCTGCAGGCCAGCTGACAGCTCCCTGACTTCCCCAAATGTGAGCATGCCCAGCTGAGATGGGCAGGGCTGCCCACCCCGGCCGCAGCTGACCACAGAGGCGTGAGAGCAGCTGAGACCAAAACCGCCCAGTGGGTCCACCGAAGTGTGAGCAATAATAAATATGTGTTAGTTTAAGCCACTGAGTTTTAGGACGATTTGTTATGTATTAGAAGCTGACAGATACAGGGGCCAGTCCACCAGAACCATGTGGACTGAGTGGAGGAGGGGGCTTTCTGAAAGAAGAGATGAGATCTGTTCCTGGGAGGGCAGGACGAATCGTGCGGATCTGTCCTCTGTGATTATCATCTCCCTTCTGAAGTAGGGAGATGGAAGCTTAGAGAGTTTCCTCCACTGGTAAGAGAGAGAGGAATCTGAACTTTGGTCTCTTCTACTAAGTCCTCCAGAATAACTAAAAATATTAAGTGATCAACCTCAATTCAGTGGAGCATAGACGCAAATGTTACCATGTACCTGAGATGAATCAACCATGACAGTTGAATACTGACTATCTGGGTTTCCTGGCAGCTAAGGTGAAAAGGGAAATGAGTTGTAACAGCCTATTCACCTGATCTTTTAGAAGGAGGAGCCAGAGGAGGAGGAAGAGAGGAGGAATAAAGGAAAATGAACTCATTGGCGTCTCTGAGAAGAACTCAGATAATGAGATCTCTTTTATTTTCTTTTTCTTTCTTTCCTTCTTTCCTTCCTTCCTTTCTTCTCTCTTTCTCTCTTTCTTTCCTTCTTCCCTCCCTCCCTCCCTCCTTCCTTCACTCCCTCCTTCCTTCCTTTCAACAGCAGAGAAGTTTATTTCTGTCTTCCTGTAACAGATCACTGGTCGAGGGCTGGTGAGGTGAATTAGCCACCCCCAACATGCAGCCTCATTTGCTGGGTGCCAGGTGGCAGCTCCGGGTCCTGCCTTTAGGCCTGCCTCCCAGTAACCTTTTTTGCTTTTGAATAATCTCATTTACATTCTTGCAGGACTAGGCCTGACGGAAGCCAAAAGAACAGAAGTAAGGGGCATCTGCAAAGGTGAAAACTGGAAGACTGCCCAGGTTCAAATCCCGGCCTGGCCATTTACTTGCTGTATTATTTTCCTGCCCCAAAGACTGCCACAAATTACTGTAAACTTGGTGACTTACAACGACGGAAACTCACTCTCTCTCAGTTCTGGAGGCCAGAAGGTCAACATCAGTTTCACTGGGACAAAACCGAGGCGTGGGCAGGGCAGGGCCGTGCTCCCTCTGGAGGCCTGAGGGGAGCATCACTGCTCCTTCCCCAGCTCCCGTGCCGGCCAGCATCCTTTTGCTTGTTGCCACATCCCTGCAGTCTCTGCTTCTGTCTTCACATCCCCTTCCCCTCTTCTGAGTCTCCGTCTCCTCCTCTGCCCTCCTCTGACAATGACACGTGTGGTGGCATTTGGAGTCCTGCTGGACAGTCCAGGATAATCCCGTCATCTCAAAATCCTTACTCCCACCTGCAAAGACTTTCCATAGACGGTGACATTCTCAGGTTCCAGACATTAGGACCTGATATCTCGGAGGTCCACCCTGCAGCTCATGAAACTAGCTGTGTGACCTCGGGCAAACGTGGTACCCTCACTGTGCCTCAGTTTCCTTACCGTAAAATGACAGCAGGCACCTCATTGGGCTCTTCTGAGGATTAAATAAATTAATCCCGTAAAGCACTTGAAGGGGGGACCAGCCATCAGAGCTGCGTCAGTGTTGGCCTCGAGTAGGACCAAGAGTCTCTGGTCGTGAGTAAAACCCCCACTAGGAGGGTTCTCTTCTCTGTCCTGTTCCCCCCACCCTCCCAGCACCTGCCCCGGGGGCCTGCATTGCGTAGGCACTCAGTAAACGTTTAATGCACGCCTGCCGCTGGCTGGCTGTGTGGCTTCGGGAAGCCCTCCGCGTCCTCCTGCCTCCGCGAAGAGCTGCTGGTGGGGAAGGGATGCTTCTCCCTCCTCCGGGTGGAGGGCTCTGGGTCGGGAGCCGGCCACAGCTGCCTTCTCTCTGAATCACTGGATTTCTCAGCTTGAGGCCAAGTGTCTAAATATTATGAGCAAGCCGGGTGGAGATAAGGTGGAGAAACATCGATCTGGCCAAAACAAGAGAGCCGAAGCGCCGGGACTGGGCGTCTCTGGAAATTCTCAGCTGCATGACTTGGCGCTTCGCACCTGCCAGCAACCCGGGCTGCTGACCCGCAACCAAGGGGCCGCCCGGGTGCCTGGCCCTGGCCGACTCTGCTCACAGAGCCAGCAGCTAGTCAAATCCTCATGGCTCAAGTGGAGAGACTGAGCCAGAAAGAGTGAAGACCATGTCCAAGGGGATACTGGGTGACGGCCACCTGATGAGGCTCAGACCCAGGAACCCGAACTGCCAGCTCAGCAGCTGCAGGAACCAACCAGGCAGAGGGAGAGGGAAGGCTGCTGGCAGAGGGGGGACGGCATGTGCAAATGCCCGGGGGTCAGAGAGAGGACACACACTCAGAAACCAGGAGGAATGAGAGAAAGTGGGCGACATGTCCAGGACTGCGCACTCAATTCTGAGGGGTAAAGGGAACCGTCGATGGTTTTAGGAAGAGAAGCAACAGGATCTGAGAGTCTTTTTCCAAGTGTGGTCCATGGACCCTCAGCATCAGAATCACTTAGAGTCGGGGCTGAGACTGTCAGAAGGCAGATTCCTGGGGTCCGCTGTAGATGGGCTGTCCATTTTAACAGATCCCCTCTGAGGTGATTCTGAAGCACACCCACTGTTTTAGTGAGTACACAGATGCTGCATAACATTCCACTTAAAACGTCTGGACTCGGCCAAACCTGGTTTCAAATCCTAGCTCTGCCACTTACTTGCTGTGTCACTTTGAGCCAGTTACTGTACCTCTCTGATCCTTACTCCCTCTTCTAAAATGAAGACAATCTTAGTATTTGCCTCTCAGGGTTCCTCTACGGAATAAGTAAGATAATGTACATAAGGACTCAACACAGATCTAGAACCTTCTTAGTGCTCAAAAACCACTGGGTATTAGGGCCTCACTGTGGTGGCAGTGTGGAGACGGTGGTGGAGGGGAGCAAGCGTGGAGGCAGGGAGACCAGCGAGGAGGCCACTGCAGGAGTCCAGGGGACAGGCCTGTGGGGGCGGGAAGTGGGGATGGTCGGCATGTCCTTCTGGCACAGCGCCAGCTGGTGCCGTTTATGGACTCTCCGCCGTGAAGGAGGCCCCTGTAGCTGTGCTGGGAGATGGTGTGGGCCTGAGAGAGAGGATGGGGTCCACAGAGAGGACCGTAATGATCACTACGTTCGCGGCCCGGGACTGAGTGCGCAGCATGCGCCAGACCCCGTGTCAGCTGCTTCGTGAGTGTCACCCGCACAACCACCCCACGACGTGGGGGTCACTTTGTCCCAGGGTTTCTCAGCCTCGACACTGTTGCCGTTTCTACCCGATCATTCTCTGTTGTGGGGGCTGGGCTCGCCCAGTAGGGTACTTAGTATCCCCGGCCGCCACCCACTAGATGCCTATAGCTCCGTCCCCGAGTTGTGACAACCCAAAATGTCTCCAGAAATCACCAAATGTTTCCCATGGGGCAAAATCACCCCCAGTTAAGACCCACTGCTTCATCCTCCTTTTACAGGGAGGAAATGGAGGCCCGGAGAGCCACAGCATCTTGCCCGTGGTCACCCAGCTAGGAAGCAGCAGGATTCAGCTCCAGTCTGGCTCGGAGCCCAGGATGTCAGCCACTGCTGTGAAGGAGGCCGTGGCAGACCCAGACTGCCTATGGGGGGGTTTGGGGGCCGCGGTCCGGTCCGAAGGAGCAGCCTGCCGAGGAGGTGAGCTGCCATACGGCAGATGGTGCGGTTCCCAGGAGTGAGGATGGAGATTATGGGGGAGCCGAATTCACCCGCCTCCACCACGTCTCCTCTAAGGCCACCACCGAGTGCCCTGGATGGTGGGGCTGAGGGAGACGGGGCACGGAGGGCAGGCGGAAAGGACCAAGATGGTGCCCTTGGGAGAAGCCGTGAGGTCAGCTGAGCCTGGAACCCCGCTGCCAGGAGCCTCCCCGAAACACTGGCCAAGACCTTCAGGCCAAATGTTTATCCTGCAAACTCATTCTTCCTTCCTGCCTGGGCAGATGGCGGCTTAGACATGGAACCGAGAGCTTCAGGGAGTCAGAATCCCGGGAACGGGGAGGTCAAGGCCAGAGGCCAGAGGTCAGAGGTCAGGAGAAAGTAATTGGAGGCCAGGAATAAACATCCAGCTCCTCAGCTTGGCATCCAGAGCCTTTCAGAGCAGGACCCGCTGCCGACACAGTCATCCCCCTCAGGGAGGCGTGGAATTTGAATGTGTTGTTTTCTTAAGAGATGCGGAATAAAATGACATGTTTCTTTTGCCCAGTCTTGATCTTTTTAAGCTTGGGAGTTGGAGCTGAGGGGACAATTAAGTCAAAAAATCTTGTCCAGAGAAGAAACCACTTTTTTAGTCCCAAAAATACTTTGTTTACACAGATGGTTGCTGAAAAAGCCTGACTCCGAGCCGTTAAAGATGGTGGGTTTATGAGGAGGGGCCCCTGGGTGACCGAGTCGTCAAGGTCAGGGTCCTGACAATTTAGGGCGCAGTGGGGTCTGCTCTCCATCGAAGATGACGGGCCCCACCAATGGGCTCTTCTCCCAGGCGACAGAGAACAATAAGGACCTTCATGCCGTCAAATCGTTTTATTGCTGACTGTCCTTTAAGTGTCTGAAACCTCACCTCTGACCTCTAGGCGGGGTGACCCCCAGAGCTGGCCCATCTCGGTGGGAGGATCACGTTACGAGTGTTTTCAGTAGGAAGTGGTGTTCATTGAAGAAATATGTGCCTGTTAGGCGTCACTTGAATGGCAAATGACACCACCAGTGTGTGTGTGTGCACGGACACGCATGCACGTGTTTGCATTTTTTTTCCTTCTTTGTTCTTCCATCGAAGTGGAAAGTTTTGGAAGGTGTTTGAGAGATGTGAAAACAGAGAGAAGCAGCAATTCAGTCCCCTCGCCTCTCTTGTAGGATAAAAATGTCTTTCTGGATGTTTCTAAACCGAGACCAAGCCTTCTCCATCTTTAATGTGCATCGGAAACACCTGGGGCTCTTGTTAAGCAGTGGATTCTGACTCCGTAGGTGTGGAGTGGGGCCTGATTCTGCTTTTCCGATATGCCCCCAGGTGACGCTGATGCTGCTGGTCTGGGCACCACACTTGGAGGGGCCGGGCCTCAGCTCGGGGCTTGATGCTTGAGCTCATTGCCGGGCGTGAGCCTTATCATCGTCGGCCAAGCGTGGCTGCATCCCTGTGCCCCGAGACCTGTGCCCCGCTGTCGCTGCCACCTGGCAAGCCCTCCCTCCCTGCTAAGTCCCTCCAGGGGCTCTTTGCCTTCTCAGAGAGGCACCTCCCCCAGCAGGTGCTCACTCCACTAAGGATTCAGGGAATGTCTAAGCCGGAAGGCTCTTCGACATAATCCTGCTCAGCTCTCCTCAGGGTCCCCAGGTGCTTTTGTGACAAGAGCTAAAATCCCAGCTCAGCCCGGCAAAAGCAAAGCAAATTTTAAAAAACGAATAAATGATTGGCTCATGTAAATGGAAATGCAAAAATATTTACTGAGGCAATGTTTGTAATGATCAAAAACTGGAAACAATCCACTGTGTGCTGCTGTTAAAAAAGATGGAGAGATTTGCATAGGCGGACTGGAAAAATCTCCAAGATTTATTATTAAGAGAGAAAAGCAAGCGGAGAGTAATGAGCAATATGGTACCATTTATTCACAAACACAGCAAAAATTCTTGGTATTTTCTACAAGTCTCTATAAATTTGTGTGGCTGCATAGAATAAAGCAAGTTTTGTTAACCTGGGAACTACTGACATTTGGAGTCGGATAATTCTCTGTTGTCGGGCTGTCCTGTGCTTTGTAGAATCTTTCGCAGCATCTCTGGTCTCTACTCATTCAATGCAATAGCACCCCCCGCCCCGAGTTGTGACACAAAAATGTCACTAGACGCTGCCAAATGTGCTCTGGTGGCAACATCGCCCCCAGTTTAGAACTACTGGAATAAAATCTGGAAGGGCCGTCTCAGAGAGAGAGGATCAGTTACCGCCGGGGGGGGGGGGGGGGGGGGGGATGGGGGATGGGAGGGGGATGGAGATGTTTCATTCATTCCTGATTCATTCATTCATCTATTTCACACATATTTACTAAGCATCTATTATGTGCCAGACGCTGTGCTAGGTACTGGGGACGCAGCAGAGAAGAAAACAAACAAAAATTCCTGCCATTGTGGGTCTGACGTTCTTGTGGGGGAGACAGGAAACACATAAGGCAGTTCCTAAGACAGCGCTGAAAGCTAGGGGGCAAAGTAAGGCAGCGAAGGGGCTGCGGAGGCTGGGGCCGCGGTGGGGACTTCACAGCTTCAAGCCTAATGTTTTAATTTCTTAGAAAGAGAATATATCCCCGTGTTATTGGAGTGGGTTTTTTTGGGTTTTGGTTTTTGGGGTTTTTTTGCTAAGGAAGATTCACCATGAGCTGACATCTCTGCCAATCTTCCTCTCTTTTTTTGCTTGAGGAAGATTGTCCCTGAGCTGACATCTGTGCCAATCTTCCTCTACCTTTTATGTGGGCCACTGGCCACAGCAGGCCTGATGAGCCGTGCTGGGTTGGCGCCCAGGATCTGAACCCGCGAACCTGAGCCCCGGAAGCAGAGCGTGCTGAACTTCAACCACTCGGCCCCGGGGCCGGCCCCTGGGATGGTTTTAAAATTCTTTAAAGGCTGGGGACTGAGGGGCCCCAGCCTGGCTCCCTGCAGCGGGGAGAGACTTCCTCAAGAGGCTGCACTCGGTGCCGGGCAGCAGCTGGCCCCCGCCCCCCTGGCTTCAGACAACACGCTCTTTGACAGATACCCTGGGCCGCACCTCTGACGGCTGGCAGGCCGGCCATGTGCATGGATTGCTCACGGAACAGGCTCCCTCCCGCCTCTTCACGGGCCCCTCCAGGCTGATGCTAAAGGAAAAGAGTAATTTCTAACATATCGCTGTAAAAATAATAATCCTGGCTCTCGAGGCCCTGGATGTCCGGTCCCTGCTACCTCTCTGACTGCATCTCCTCCCGCTTTCCCCCTCACTCTCTAGGGTCCAGCCATGCTGACTTTCTTTCTGCTCCTGAACATTCAAGCGTGGTCCTGCCTCTGGGCCTTTGCGCTTGCTGTTCCTACTGCCTAGAATGCTTTCCCCACCATCTCCCCACGGCCTGCCGGTTCTTATCAACCAGGTCTAGGCTCTGAGGTCACCTCCACTGAGAGGCCTTCCCTCACCCCTCCAGCCAGAGGAGGCCCTTTCTCCAAACCTCTTTACACATCCCTCCCCCAGGAACGTTTCCTTCATTGGACTTGTTACTTGATGACGCGATTCTGTCTGATTATTTGCTGGATTGTTATTGTTAACGTTTCCACTAGAATGTCAGCTCCACAGGAAAAGGATCTTATCTTTCGATAAGATGTAAATAAGTGCTCAGCACATAGTAGGTGCTCAGTAAATAAATGAATGAATGAGAGTCACCATATTATGACAGCCCACCATATGCTAAGGAAACCCTTCTCCATTACCTCTGGGTTCTTGTTATTGTTGTTGTTCTGCCGTATCTGTGTACTCTCTGAACTATTGTTACTTAGCATTTTTCCTTAAATCAATTCTTTATTTAAAGAAATTTATATAAAGGAATCTTGACGGTATCACTACAAATGGGGAACCAGTATCATCATATACTTGCCAATAATAGCAGGAAAATGGTACAAATAAATTCCATGAAGATGTACCAAGGTTATCAAATTCTCACCGGGTACTGACGCTGCAGTAGGTGCCAGGCCCAGGGCTGCTTGTTTTTGTTTAAAAGGAGACTGGCAGGCAGCGAGAGAAAGATAATCTGTGTATGACTCCACTCATATGAGGAATTTAAAATTATGGACTAAGAACAGTTTAGTGGATACCAGGGGAAAGGTGGGGTGGGGGGTGGGCACAAAGGGTGAAGTGGCGCACCTACAACATGACTGACAAACATTAATGGACAATTGAAATTTCACAAGATTGTAACCTATCAATAACTCAATAAAAAAAAATCAATTAGGAAAAAAAAGAAGGAGACTGGCAGGGGCTAGCCCCGTGGCTCAGCAGTTAAATGCGCACGTTACGCTTTGGAGGCCCGGGGTTCACAGCTTCAGATCCTAGGTGCGCACATGGCACTGCTTGGCAAAAGCCATGCTGTGGTAGGCGTCCCACCTAGAAAGTAGGGGAAGATGGGCAGGGAATGTTAACTCAGGGCCAGTCTTCCTCAGCAAAAAGAGGACTGGCAGTAGTTAACTCAGGGCTAATCTCCCTCAAAAAAAAAAAAAAAGATGAAAGGACTGGCAGATGTCAGACAGGCGTTCATGACGCGGTAGCTCCAGTCTGTGGCTTTCTCCTGGCCACAGTTAATAGGATTAAAGGAGAATTGAAGTGAAAATATTGAGTCTGAGGATGGCCTCAAGTCAACCCAAGTACCACCATGGTTCCATCAGAACTTAGGGACCGCCATGTTGTTGCACTTGGCGCTGTGACGTCACGAGCTCGGGTCCACCTTTGCCCCCGTTTTGCAGATGAGGAAACTGACACTCGGGTTAAGTGAGTTGCCCAGGCCGGTCCCACAGCTAGCAGGTGGTAGAGCCAGGATTTGAACCCCAATCTTAACCGCTCGATCCACATCCCAAGATCTTTCCCTATTCTATAGGAAACAGCATCTCCGGATCCAGTGGACTGTTTAACTGCTGACCTCTGACGTGGGCATCGCTCGCTCCTCAGTTCCCTTGTCCCTGTCTATGCGACTAAGAAGGACGCCCAGACTACCTGTGAGGTGGGGAGAACTCGAGATGTGCAGGAACCCAGCCCAGCTCCGAACCTGGTTCTCTACCAGCTGTGGTTCAGGAGCCAGTTGCTCCTGCTCTGTGAGCCTGGGCTTTCTCACACCGAGTGGAAGCCGTATCAGGACCTGCCTTCCAGGCTTCTTGGGAAGTGTGATGGTCACTGTGGTGTGTCAACGTGGCTAGACTCTTGTGCCCACTTATTCAATCAAACAAGCTCAGATGGTGCTGCTGTGAAGGTGTTTTGTGGATGTGATTAACATCCGCAATTGCTGACTGTATGTAAAGGACGTTATCCCGGATCAGCTGGGCGGGCCGGATCCAAGCAGTTGAAAGACCTTAAGAGCAGAACCGAGGTTTCCCTAAAGAAGAAGAAATTCCCCCTGTGGACAGGAGCCTTGGCTCCTGCCTGAGTCTCCAGCCTGCCCTTCCTAACGGCCTGTCCTGTAGGTCTGGGACTTGGCTAGCCGGACTCCACCATCGTGTAAATCAATTTCTCGTCATCAGTCTCTCTCCCTCTCCTGGTTCTGTTTCTTTGGTGGAACCCTGACTGATTCAGGAAGGATAAATGAGATAACACTTAGGAAGTCTGGCACATAATAAATGCTCAAGAAACACTAGCGCCATTATGGTTGCCTTCTCTGCTCCTCTTCCCTCACCTAACAGAGCGGATCTTGTCCTCAGGCCAATCTGAGACCAATGGACACAGCTGAAAAAGCACTGACCTGGGACACAGAGGACACTGGCTCAGGCCCAGTGCCACCTTCATCCCTTCCTAGCGACGGCTCTCTTCTGAGCTTCAACATCCTCCATCTGTAGAATGATAAGAATCTTGCCTTTCACAGGCTTGCTGTGATGCTCCCGACTATGTAAGACCTGGGACACCAGCAAGATCTGGTTAAGCTGCATGGGCTTCCAGGTGTGTTTATTTACTCAGAGTGTCATATGCACAAATGCACTGTGCTAGGCATTGTGGCGGTTATAACCCACACAGAAGCTGGGGCATCACATGGCCCATCTCTGAGCAAAGACACATTCAAACGTCTCTGAGCAGAGACACACCATTTCCCTGGAGATCCTTGGACTTGAAGGAGCCAGGAGGGTGGGGAAGTAGAGTTGGCCTGGGTGACTCCGAGGTTGGATCATGACGACTCAGTCATTTTCCTCCAAGATCAGTGTTCTCAAGATTAAGTTCTAATCGCCGATCCTTCCACCCACCCATCCAGCCATCCTTCCATCCACCCATCCACCCACCCCTCCATCCATCCATTCATCCACCCATCCATCCATCCAGCATTTATTGAGGGCCTACTATGTGCCTGCACCGAGCAGTTGAAGTAGGGACTAGACAGGCCTCTCTCAGCCCCTACCCTTCCTCATTCCTGCTTCCACTCTCTCCTTCTTGGGAAAATCCCTCTCCTGGGAGATCAAGGGACTAGGAGAAGCTCAAGAGGGAGCAATCAGGACTTCACTGGTGTCTCTGCAGAGGCCTCAGTCCCTCCCACCACAAGGAATAAGTGGAAACCTGTGGTTTCCCTCCCGGGACTGAGGCCAGAGGGCCTGGGGCTCAGGCTGGGCTCCTGGAGCCTCTAAGCAGCTGGTGGTGAAGACAAGAGGGAGAGGGCGGAGAGACTGTGTGTCATGAGACGGGGGAGGCGGGGGTAGAGACGGACAGAGACACAGACTGAGAGAAAGAGGCAGAGACGGACACAGTAAGAGAGAGAGAGACAGACACAAAAAGACAGACAGAGGCAGAAACAGAGATGGAGAAGGGGGCACGGAGAAAGGGAGAGACGGAGAGAGGAACCTCCGTGGACTGTGAGGCAGAGCATTGGACCCTGTCCCTCCTGGCCTCAGGCCTCCCAGGACCCCCTCTGACCTCAGGACAAGTCCAGACTCCCCTCCCCTCCAGCTGCGACGCGGCCCTGTCAGCCTCTCTGACCCCCTCCCAGCCCCCTCCCCAGCCCCCTCCCCGCACTGCAGCTCCAGCTCTCCAACCGGCCCATAGTCTCTCCCTGGCCTCCAGGCCTGAGCCCAGGCTGGGCCCTCTGCCTGGAACCCCTCCCCTCCTCTTCCCCTGCTCACCTGCAGGTCTCTGCTCAGGCCCTGCCTCCCCCAGGGAGTCCGCCCGGAATCCCTCTCCAGGGGCCAGTGCCTCCTCTGGGCTCCTGCCGCCTTGGGCTTCCTTCCCCATCCCAACGTTGGCTTCTCGGTGGGGGAGTCGTGTGTCCTCGTTTGTGTCTCTCACTTGACCAGCAGCTCCAGCAGACAGGGACCACGTCCATCTTGTCCCCAGCTGTGCCCCAGGGCCAGGCACACAGTGGGTGTGGAGGAGTGGAGAGGTGACTGCCACGGCAGTGCCTGTGGCTGGGAGGGTCAGGGCATGTGTGCGTGAGACAGAGGGAAAAGAAGAGGGGGAGAGAGAGAGCGAGACAGACAGAGACAGAGAGAACTATGGCTTGACGAAGCAGGGGCCCTTCACCCTGGGGTCTGGTGGTGAGCAAGACACCCATGTCCCTGCCCTCATGGAGCGGGGCAGCCCTCCCCACAACCACCCACACCCCCTTCAGTCACACGAAGCGGCAGGGGGCCTGGGAAGCTGGGAAGGGCCCAGGGGGCAGGGGGCCTGTGATTTGCTGGGGACACCAGGGTTTGCCCTGAACTGACAGGAGTGCTGCTCCTCCCACCAGGGGTCCTCTGCCTCCAGGCGCCGCCGTGTTCCCCTCACCGCTTCCTCCTCCTCAAACCCTCGCCCCGGGGCCCCCCAGGCTGCCTGGGCCCCTCTGCTTGGCGGAAAATTCCCGCAGTAGAGTCAGTCGTGGTTCCGATCCCACCATTGTACACGGGGCCACCTAGCGATATATCCCCCATCGCCCCCTTCCCGCCACCAGCCAGTCCTCTGGGGAGTGGATTCTCTATAGTTTATTTAGCCTCTTGCTTCTCCCCAACAGAAGGACACTCTAATCACGGCTGTGACTGAGCTCCAGCTGTGTCCCAGGCAGCTGTCGTTCAGAACTCATTGCATGCTGCCACCACCGCCCCTGCGGAGCAGACACTCATGTCGTCTCCATTTTACAGATTTGGAAACTGAGGCTCAGAGAGGATAAGTCCCTTGTCTGAGGTCACACAGCAGGTGAGCAGCAAGGCCAGGACTTGCACCCCAGTGGCCTGGCTCCAGAGCCACACATCACCATCGTCTTAGTGGAAAGTCAACCTCACGGAGTGGGGCCTGTCCCACTCTCTTGGCCCTCAGCAAAGTGTCCACAATGGATGCGAGAGGAGGAAGGGAGACCACCACGCTGCAGCCTCCAGCTCGCACTCCGTGGGAACAGCTCTAACCTCACCTCCTCCCTCCCTTTGCCATTTTGTCTGCCTAGGTGTCTGTTAGGGACCCTTCAGGCACCCCGTGAAGGCGGGATCCTGCCTGTCGGGTTCAGGGCTCTGGCTGGTGCTGGGCCAGTGGTCAGTAGTCAATAAACTTTGGCCAAAGCCTTTTGGGTCAATTGTCAATTGATTGGTCCATTATGGCTCAGATACAGCCCTCATCCCTGACTCTGTGACCTGGCAAACCGTGTCCCCTCCCTGAGCCTCCCGCCCTCATCTGTAAAATGAGTGTTAGAAGCCTTCTCTCTTACACCCCACTCGTACTAAACACTCAAAGAATAGCTGTGGAATGAACGAATGAATGAAGGCAGAGCTGCAAGGGCCATCGGAGTCCAGGGCTGCGAACTCGAACCCCCCAATGTCCTAAGACAAGAGTCAGAAGTGACCAAGCGGGCTGGGTGGGGACTGCGGTCACCACTATTCAGCTCCCGTCCCCAGCTGCCAAGTCTTCCCATTTCTCAAGAGCAGCCAGATCTAGAGTTTTACACGAAGTTTCCCAACTTTTAAGTGTTGACAACTGATTTAAAGCATTTAAACACATCTGTGAGTAGGATGTGGCTAAAGGCTGTCACTTTGAGATCCCTGATTAATCCAACCATCTGCGGCACAGGTGTGGAGATTGAGACCCAGCGGGGGTGAGCCACCAGCCCCAGGTCAGAGAGCACAGGAACTGGAGGGGAAATGGCGATCTTTCTCCCCCAGCCACAGCCCAGCTGCCTCAGCTCAGCGTACAGTCTGGCCTGCTCGGCCATGAACCCGAGGGAGGCAGCGCAGACTTCTCCTCCCAGGCCTGGCAGTTCTGGGGTGAGAGAGAGGTCACAGTATCTCTGTGCACCCGGCCTGGAGCAGGCCGTATCAGGCCCTGAGATGGAGCGTGATTCCATGATTCTGAGCAATGAGGTGGCCTGGGAAGAAGAGCTGGGGGGGCGGGGGGGCGCATTCCTTCCCCAGCAGGCCGGGCAGAGCTGGGAGAGGACAGATCCTGCTTCGATTCCCGTCTGGAGAAGGATGCCCTGCTGCTGAGGCTGGGACCTCCAGCCCAGCACCGCCCTTAGAGAGCTCATGGAGTGGGTCCTATGCGCCAGGCCCATCTCCTCGGAGCTCATCTGAGACACCCACAACCTCCTCATCTCCCCTCTCTCCCTCCGCCTGGTTCACCCCGCCCCAGTCACGATGGCTGCCCTGCTATGCCTTGAAAATACCAAGCATGCTCCCACCTCAGGGCCTTTGAGCTTACTGTTCCCTCTGCTCAAGACACTTTCCTCCATTATACACACGGCTCACATCTTCGCCTCTTCAGGCCTCTGTGAAATGCGACCTTCTCAGGGAGGCCCTCCCTGCCTGTTCGCCCTGTTTAAAACTGCAAACCCGCCCAATATCCCCTCTCCTCCATCTGGTTTTATCGTTCCCCACAGCTCTCGTCACCATCTCACATATTACACGTTACACTGGTTTATGTCTGTATCTGTTTCCCGTTGCCACTGTAACAAATCATCACAGCTTGGTGGCTTCAAACAATGCAAATTTATTCTCTTACAGTTGGAGAGGTCAGACGTTCCAACCGGGTCTCCCTGGCTGCAGTCGAGTCACAGGGCCGCATTCCTTCCAGAGATTCAAAGAGGGAATCTGTTTCCGTGCCTTTTCCAGCTTCTCCAGGCTGCCCACGATCCTCGGCTCCATCTCCGTCTTCAAAGCCAGCCGTGGCGAGCCCTGTCTGTGGCGCTGAATCCCTCCGGCTCCAGCTCTCCTCCCTCCCTCCCGCACTTATTCATAAGGACCCTTGTGATTACACCGGGCCCACCAGAGAGTGCAGGGTCATCTCCCAGCTCAAAGTCAGCTGATTAGCAACCTTAACTCCTCCCTGCCATGTAGCCTAGCATATCCACAGGGCTCAGGGATCGGGACGTGGACATCTTGGGGTCGGGGTGGGGGGCGCATTATTCACACACGCACGCATGCACACACACACACACACACTCCAGAACAGCTCCAGGAGGCCACAGGTTACTGTCCATGTGGTTCACTACTTTACGTCCAGTGCCTGGCGCTTGGTGGGGGCTCAGCTAATATTCAGTGACCAGACGGGTGGATGGAGTAGAGCGTGGTGGCTGGAGGAAAGGGCGGCATGAGAAGTGACTCCAACACCCCAGGGTCCTCCCCATCTCACTGACGCAGAGACCGGCTCAGAGGCCTGGGGAGGCGTAAAGTAGCCCCGACCTTACTGCACTGGCTGGAACGCGTCCTGTGCCGTCACCCTGTGCCCGCAAAGAAAGGTCAGACGTGGGTGGTTTCGCTCCCTTATCACTCGGCTCAGCCCATTTCTGGAAGAACACCCGAGCTGTGGTTTCTCCAACAGCCCCAGGCCGTGTGGGGAGCCCCGGAGAGACCGCCTGAGGTCTGGGAGGCTCACAGAGGGGACGGTCCTGACCCTGACACCCCTCTCCGCGCGCCCCCCCACGGCCCTGAAGAACTCCCCTCCCAGGGCCGGGCCAGGCCATGTGCAGACGGCTGTCTAGGCTGGCCCGCTCATCTGGGGCCGCAGCAGCTGGGCCAGCAGGACCCAGCATTAGTCACGAAGCAGCTGGAGCTCCCCTCCCAGCCCCGCGTCTTCCTGGCTTCAAAGGAGACGGGCTCGGGGCCCGGGTTTCCTCATGACTCAAAAATGTTCCACCCTGAAGGACATGAACAAGTGGCATGCTGGAAAAGAAGCAGAAAGAAACAGCTTTCCAGCACCACGAAGGATGCTCAGCGACACACGGCGACACACAGAGGCCTGGGAACGGCGCTGAGGGAAAGAAATGAGGAGTGGGAGAACCGGTCTCCAGTTAAAAACCCTCACACGTAAAATAATGCCATTCGTTCTACAAAGACACATGCACACTGAGGGACACGTGTCATGGGCCTGGGCATCAAGGAAAAAATAAAACAAAATATAATAAAACAAAATGACAGAGGTCCCTGATGCAAACCGATGATAGCAGGTATAACTTAACAAACAGAAGAAATTTGCTTCTCTCTCGATTTAAAAAGAGGAGTTTAAACTATGCAAAGATATCTGCTTGCATGTGTTAGAGCAACAAAAAATCCAAAAGGTCATGGGGCCGGCCGGTGGCACAGCAGTTAAGTGTGCACGTTCCACTTTGGCGGCCTGGGGTTCGCCAGTTCGGATCCTGGGTGCGGACATGGCACCGCTTGGCACGCCATGCTGTGGCAGGCATCCCACATCTAAAGTAGAGGAAGATGGGCACGATGTTAGCTCAGGGCCAGTCTTCCTCAGCAAAAAGAGGAGGATTGGCAGCAGATGTTAGCTCAGGGCTAATCTTCCTAAAAACAACAACAACAAAAAGGTCATAACACACGGTGTCAACAAGGTTGGGGGGAAAAGTCACCCGCACCCACTATTGGTGGGAGAGTAAGTTGGTACAACATTAACAAAGTGCAACTCAATCATACGGATCTAAATGTAAAATGCATAAATCTGTCATAAAATCTGACTTCCAGAGTTTTCTCCCACAGATATACTCACGCACACACAAAGATATTAAGGAGAAAGACGATTGCTACAGTATTGTTTGGTAATAGCAAAAAGCTGGAAACAATCTAAAGATCCAGCAGTAAGGGATCATATGGTTCAGGCAACATATGGTTCAGCCACACCACAGAATACTACGCAGCTGTGAAAAAGGTGATGCCACTGCATATGTGACCAATTAGGAAGATCAACAAGATATGGTAAGTGAAAAAAGCAAGCTGCAAGACATTGGGTGTATTATACTTCCTTTTATGTAAATAAAGAGAGTCTTTGGTCATGTGTATTTGCATATGTACAGACTTTTGCTGGGAGAGCCCACAGGAAACTGGAAGCAGGGTTGCCTGGGAGTCAAGGGTGGGGAAAAGACTTCATTTCCACTGCATATATTTTTGTGCCATTTCAATTTTTTTTACCATTTGTGTCTTACTTATGTTTTGAATGTAATTAGAAAAAATAGAAAAGCAATGCTCATTTATCACAAAATTTAAACTACGAAATGCACACAGTATGAACCAATTGTCCCTAACCCGTCTCGTGAAACCACTACTAACAGCTTGCAGACGTAACATGTGACCTTGAATCCTGACGTGCTCCTGTGCTGTTCGAACTTGGATGACAAGCTGCGTGACTTGAAATTAAACATAAGACCTCTTTCCTTTAAGTGAGAGAAGAGCCAGGAGGCAGTGGCAGCTGTAAAGGTGAGGGAAGATGGCAGCCTGGATGGGCCATGGAGACAGAGAGGTGTCCGGTTTCAGGAGACGAGTGTCAGAGACAGGTGTGCAGGCAGCAGAGACGGGAGGGAGGGTGCCATGAGCTCCATGACAAGTCCACACTGTGCCCACATGCCTGTCCTGGCCAGGACGGCGCCAGGTGCAGGGGCCCGGACAGGGGAGGCTGGGGTTGGGCCAGAAACTCGTGAGGGGGGTCCTAGAGCACCAGGAGGGGATACGAGGGTCCCGGATAGTGGGGGCTGGGACCCTCAAGGTTTGAGCGAGATTAACAGATAACGTGCTCGGTGGCAAGTTAACGTCCAGATTTACGTGGACTTCTGGAGTCTGGCGTCACTGCTGTGGAGTTCGGAGGGAGGTCACGATGATGATGATACTAACAATAACAATACTAATGACAGTGGCCAACACTGCATAGCATTCGCTAGAAGCCAAGTGCTTTGCACACGTCAACCCGTGTAATCCCCACAACACCCCTCTGGAGAGGTGTTGTCATCCCTTTTCACAGATGAGAAAACGAAGGCACAGAGACGTGAAGTATCTTGCCCAAGGTTATGCAGTTTATGTGAGATGGAAAAGGGTGGGATGCACCACTGAGCAAAAAGGAGTCCCCTTCACCCCACAGTCCCAAATCCAACCCTCCTCGGTCTCCCCACCCCTGCCGGCCACCACCGCAAGGACAGCTGCAAGCAGACCTCCTCGGCTTGCTGCTTCCGCCCTGGCCCCACAGTTGCTTCTCCACCCAGCAGTCAGGGAGAGGGTCCTGAAGCTCAGATCCGTCGTCTCCTGGCTGCTCTGGGGCAGGGCGGGCACTCAGGGGAGGCGGCCGGGCACACACCATCCGGAGACCCTCCCTCTCCGGTGAGACCCTGCAGCTGCCCGACCCTGGCAGTGGGGCCTCCTTATGTTTTGCACCCTAGACGTCTCTCTTGCCTTCCCCTGGTCATGGACCTGCTGTTCTATACTCTTCTATAGCTCCCATGGCCTTCCAGAAATGTCCAAAGTCCTGAGCAGGCCCTGGAACCCCCGGCCTGATGGAAATGTGCTGGCCCTCCAGCTCCGCCCCCTCACCACTCCTCTCTGCCCCTCAACTTGCTCTTCCCTAAATCCTCCCTTTCTTCCCACTTCTGGGCCTTGGCTCAGCCTGTCCCCTGACCACTCCACCTTCCCCATGACAAAACACTGTTCAAGGGCCAAGTCTTCCTCACATGACACCTCCCCCTTGAAGCCCTCACCAGCTCCTGCAGGTGGAATTCATCTCTCCCTTCCCCTTATCCCTGTACCTCTTGGCTGCCAGCCCTGTTGAGGCACATATCCACTACGTGTTCCCAAGGGGTCTTTCAAGCCCCGCGTCCTTCTGCTTCCTCTCTGCCTTGCCGGCCCCCCACACAGGGCCTGCCAGAGCAGCCTCAGTGGTCGCAGCAGGAACAGATGCCCCCAGAGCCACAGTTTACATTTCTCTGTCTGCAGAAGGGGCCCTTAGGGCACGTGGATCCTACAGTCCGGGTGGGGACAGAGGTGGGGTCTGGCGGCTCTGGGCCGTGGGGCAGTCGAGGGAGAGGGCTCTATTTTCCTGCCGTGGTTTGCAGCCCCGTGCCCCGGCCCCGCCCCGTCCTCTCCCATCCCTCACTCGGCCTGTTTCTCTAAGCTTCTCCCTGAGAGCAGAGTATCAGGAAGGAGCCGGGCTTCCAAGGCTAGACCGCGTAGGCCCGTACTTCACAGCTGCCTGTGCCCCTCCCTCTGGGCTCCCCGAGGAGCCGTGCTGTGCCAAGGGACAGAGAGGAGGTGGGGGCTGGCAGACGCAGTCGACACCCCACCCAGATTCACTGGGCCCTGGCCAGTGCGGTCCACGCCCCCAGCATCTTACAGCTAGCTCCCCCACCCCCCGCTGTTTCCTGGCCCCGGCATGAGACAGACCAAAAGTACTGGCAGTGAATGCCCCTGGGGGTGACCTGCAGCCGTAGATGGATGGCAGTCAGTGATAGAGACCCCGGCCTGGGTGCTGACGGTGCTCTTCGCCGTCTCCCAGAGGTCCCCGCGGGGCTGAGCCCTGTTGCCCGCGGTGGAAGCTGCTCATTCACAGCAGTGCTGGCTGCCCTCGCGCCCCCTCCCCTTCCAGAGCTTCTGGGATGGCCTCCCAGATGAACACCTTGCCCTGAATCCTCCTTCCGTGTCCGCTTCCAGAGGTGGCCCAAGCCAAGGCGTGGGCAACGGAGCAGTGGCTCAGGGTCTGAGGCTTCGTGGCAAGCCACCATTCTCCCCTCCGGGGCTGGGTCTTCCTGCCTTCGGGGTGGTCCGCGGTGATGAGCAGGCGTCGCTCCAGCTGAGCAGTCGAGGAGCCAGTCGAGGGCCTGCGTGGTCACCCTAAGCAGGCTGGCGATGCCTGGGTGATCTCTGGACATTCCCACGTCAAGCTCTCACTGCGCATGGACTGCAGGCAAAGCCCGGGGCCACCAAGCCATCCTGTAGATGATGCGACTGAGGCCCGCAGGGGTCACGGCTGCTCAAGGTCGCCCGGCCAGTGAATGGGAGAGCCTGGAGTTGAACCCGGATCTGTCTGACTCCAGACCCGGTGCTCCACACATTCGTGCTCTACGGTCACCTTATCACACATGTAGGGCACCTACTGTGCGCCAGCTCTCTGTCCTCAAATCTCCACCCCAGAGAAAGGGATGGAGCTCCCAGGGCGGGGCTGTGTGAGCTGGGGCGGGGATCATAAAAACCGTAACAACTGCTATTCATGGAGCTCCTACCATGTGCCAGGCTTTGGTCCATTCTTGTTGCATATGTTCCTTAAAACCACCCACTTTGTCACCTGTGTTTTTCAGAGAGGAAATTGGGATGCAGAGAGGGCAAGGAAGTTCCAAGCTCACACAGCAAGCATCTTAGGCAGGACTCTATCAGATGAAAAGCGCAGAACCCTAACTTAAATCAGCTTAAGCCAGAAAGGAATATATGTCAAATATATCTGAAAAAAAGCAGGTACAGAGTGGACTTCAGGCAGGGTTGGATCCAGATGCTCAGATAATGTCTATAGAGATATGTTCCCTCTGGCTCTTGTCTCTGCTTTGGCTCCACACAGCCTCTCCTCATGAGGTGACAAAGGTTGTCCCTAGCAGCTCCCAGCTTTCATCCAGTTCATTAACCCCAGGGAAAAGGGAGCACCTCTTTCCAAGTGTTCCAGAACTAAGTCTACAGCAACACCGCTCAAACTTTAATGTGTACACGAATCTCCTGGACCCTGTTAAAATGCAGATTCTAGTGTAGGAGGTCGGGGTGGGACCAAGATGCTGCATTTCTCACAAGCTGCCAGGTGAAGCTGATGATGCTGGGCCAGGGAGTATGCTTTGAGTAGCGGGGGGATCTTTGCACAAATGCAAAATGAGAGAACACCATTTCTCTCAATTAAAGAGACCCATGCACATGCAAAACCCTGTCGCTGTACGCCAAGCATTCTATGTGAACGAACTCAGCGAGTGTTCACGGTGATGTCAGAGGTGGAAACAGTCACGATCCCCATTTCTCTGTGAGGCCCAGAGACTTTACCAAGGCCGCACAGCCCGGAAGCAGCGGAGTTGGGAGCTGGCCTCAGATATTCTTTCTCCAGATGGAGGAGCGTCGTCCCCTGGACAGCCGCTGTTGGTGGGCCTTGAGGCTGTCTCCAGGTCTTCTGTATCACAAACACACTGCAGCAAACAACCCAGAGGTGCGTGTTTGTAAGCACATACTAATCCATTTGTGGGATCGATTCCCAGAAGTGAAATTGCCACGTCAGAAGATGGGTGTGCTTTTCTCTTATTAAGTGCTGCCAGAGAGGAAGAGACTGCTCATGTCCCCACATCCATGCCAGCGCTGGGGGTTCTTGTTTCCGGCAAGCTGGTGAGTGACGGGCGCCCTCCTTACAGCCCCGGGGAGGCCCCAGCCCGGGCATGCGGCCTCCTCCCTCGCCTGTGCTTCTGGGGCCCCGGAGCAGGTGAGAACGCATCCCAGCGCCTGCTTTTATCCTGTTCACTTAGCACCTTCAGTGGGAAGAGAGGCCTCTGTTGTGGGCTGAATTGTGTCTCCCCACAGATTTATGGGATCAAGTCCAAACTCCCTGCCTCAGAATGCAACCGTACGTGGAGACAAGCTCTTTAAAGAGGGGATTGAGTTAAACAGGGCCATTAGAGTGGGCCCTAATGCCATCTGACGGGTGCTCAGAGGGATGACCCTGCTGTTGAAAAGAAGACAACGGGCCCAAAATGGAGTCGCTCATGCTAAACCCCTCGTCACTGAACTGAGACTTAACTACAGCTCTGGCTTTCCCAGAAATGGAATCTTAAACCAGTGGATGAGGAACGGCCGGCTCAGCCCTCGTCAAGACATCTGCCTCACAGACCCTGCCTCCTCTAAAGGAAAGTGGCCTTGCAACACTCCAGTGTGGCTTCCTGTTCCTCTCTCTTCCGCCTATAGTGTCCTTCATCTGTCCAGCTCCTCGCAGCTCCGTCCTATCTGCCAGATTGGATGCTGCCGAATTCATGAATCGTTGAATAAAGCCAATAAGGTCTTCCAGATTTACTCCGTTGAATTTTGTTTCTTAACAGCAGGAAGAGGCAGCAAGAGGGCGGCCATGTGCCAGCCAAGGAGGGAGGCCTGAGGAGGAACCAAGCCTGCCGGCACTTTGATCTCGGACTTCCGGCCTCCGGGACTGTGAGAAAATGTTCTGGTGTTTAAGGCCCCCGTCTGCGGCATTTTGCTGTGGCAGCCCCAGCAGACTGACCCGGCCTCCTTCACTGCACACCAGAAAACGTCCCGGGGAAGGTGCTCATTGGCCCGGCCTGGGTCCCTTCCCATCTGTCACGAATCACCGTGGCCACAGGATCCTGAGCTCTGATTGGCCAGGCCTGGGTCATGCGACCAGCCCATCAACCTGGATCCGCTCTTCCTTGTCCAGATGGAAATCTAAATCCAAAGCAGGTGAGGGCAGCGCCCACGGCTACCTGGTCTCAAGGGTCATCTGTTCAACCTAGGGCTCAAGTTCACACATAGAAGTTGGATTTTTTTTGTTAATTCCCCTTTCACAGAGAGTAAAGCTCTTCAAGGGTTCCCCTTCCTGGACCCTTGGTTTCTAACACCTAAGGCACGGTCTCCACTCCCTGCAGGGGACATTAAAATACAAGCCCCCAAAGTAATTATTATTATTTGTGTGTGTGTGTGAGGAAGATTAGCCCTGAGCTAACTGCTGCCAATCCTCCTCTTTTTGCTGAGGAAGACTGGCCCTGAGCTAACATCTGTGCCCACCTTCCTCTACTTTATATGTGGGATGCCCACCACAGCATGGCTTGCCAAGCAGTGCCATGTCCACACCCAGGATCTGAACCGGCGAACCCCGGGCCACCGAAGCGGAATGTGCACACCTAACCGCTGTGCCACCGGGCCGGCCCCAAAGTAATTCTTAATGACAAAGGGAGATAGTAGATTGTAGGAAAACCTTTGATCACCTTATCCAAGGAATCAAAGTTAACATCACCAATAAATGATAATAACAATCAACAATTATTAACAATAATCAGCATCCCCTGCCTCCTGATAGGATGTACCCAGAAGGGCACAACGTCACTTCCGTGGTTCCTGACAAGCACATAATCTCAGTCTGAACACGAGGAAACATCAGACAGACCCAGACGGAGGGACACGCTACACACTGGCCTGTATGCTTCAAAAAAACATCAAGATTGAGGACGAATCTCTCAGATTAAAACAGACGAAAGAGACATAATCACTAAATGTGACGTGCAATCTGAATCAGGTTCTTCAGGGCTGGCCCGGTGGTGCAGCCGTTAAGTTCGCACGTTCCGCTTCGGTGGCCCGGGGTTCACTAGTTCGGATCCCGGGTACAGACATGGCACTGCTTGGCAAGCCATGCTGTGGTAGGTGTCCCACGTATAAAGTAGAGGAAGATGGGCACGGATGTTAGCTCAGGGCCAGTCTTCCTCAGCAAAAAGAGGAGGATTAGCAGTAGTTAGCTCAGGGCTAATCTTCCTCAAAAACAGAAACAAAAAAACCCAAAAAACAAATTAGGTTCTGCATTGGGGAAAAATTGCTATGAAGGACATGACTGGGACAATTGGCAAAATGTTTCTGGGCTTCAGATAGGATTTGTGTTAAAGGTGCTGAAGCTGACAGCTCCACGGGTTGCTAAGGGGATGTCATTATTCTCAGGAAACACACACTAAAATATTTAGCGGTAAAGGAACATCACGTCTGCAGTGTATTCTCAAAGGATTCGGGAAAAAAATTTCCAGAAGAGAGAGGAAGAGCGAATGATGAAACAAATGTAGGAAAATGTTAACAGTTGGTAAATTCAGGTAAACGGCTTTAGAATTTATTATACTATTCTTGCAACTTTTATTTCAGAATTAAAAGTGTTTCAACAGTCCCTGGGGTCCCACCGTGGGGAGTAAACCCTCCCATGGCCTTACCTCTGGCTACAGTTTTCTGTTCCTCTTTGCTCTGAAGGCTGTAGGATTTCCCTCACATCCTGCGATCATGTACAAAGCTACCTGTCACGTTTTACCCAGAGTCCCTAGGGGTCCTGGCAGGAGCGGTTCCTGGTTCTCTGCCTTGTCCCACTTGTCGGCCTCTGGGCCCCGTGAGGGCAGGAACATGTCTCTCACCAGCCGCTGTGGCCCCCGGCGCCTGGCACAGACTCGGAGCTCAGCAATTACTTGTTGAATGAATACACAAGCTTCGGATTACAGGCAGGGTTCACAGGGCAGCCCCCAACTCACGACCCATGGGGAAGCCGCAGCACCCCCAGGCTCCCTGTCCTCATCTGCATGGGGCATATTTCTATTTTTTTTAAATCTTTTTTTTTTTTTTTAAATAAAACAAAGATAGAGAAAAGCACCCAGCACAAACATACGTCTTAATGATTTACAATAAGGCAACTAAGCTTCCTGTGACCACCTGCGGGGGAAGAAAGAGACCTTGACCGCTGCCCCAGAAGCCCCTGGGGGAACCCTGGCCACTCACAGCCCCTCCCTCCTTCCAGAGTAAGCACCTCCCTGACTTTTAGGGCTGTGATGTGTGTTTCTTTATAGTCTTACCTCTGTGTGTGTCCATAGACACTATATTTTGTCTTGCCCATCTTTGTAAAAACTTGGTGTTGGCCTGGTGCCATAGTGGTTAAGTTCAGGAACTCTGAGTCAGTGGGCCGGGTTTGCAGGTTCAGATCCCAGGTGTAGACCTATACGCTGCTCACCCAGCCATGCTGTGGCAGCATCTGGCATACAAAATAGAGGAAGTTTGCCACAGATGTTAGCTCAGGGCCAATCTTCTTCACCAAAAAAAAAAAAAAAAAACCCCACAAAAAACAACCCGGTATCTTTCAAGCCTTTTCGTTTGTTTCCCCTCCATCCCGTTCTTCCTTACAGTGTATCAGTTGCAGAACATGAGCCCTCTGACCTGTAGACTTTCCCCAGGACTGGCTTGTGTTGATGGTAGCTCTGTGGTGTGTTCCACATGCCCTCTGCTTGGCATTTCCTGCAAAATGGCAGCTGGGTCCAGAGGCTGGATCAGGGATGTTGGCGGGGAGTGAGGGTGTGAGGGGAGGGCCTGGAGTGAGTGGCAGCCCCTAAACGCAGCAGCCAAGACTGTTCAGGAGCCCCATGGCCCAGCCACGGCTCAGCCTGGCAAGACTCCCAGCTCGACAGCCCCTCCGGCCCCTCTCCCCGGCGCAGACACGCCCGCCCGCCTCGGGGAACGTTCCCGTGGGAGCTGGTGGCAGAATGGCCCACAATTGGAGCCGTTCCTCGTCCCTAAAATTATCTCCCATCTGGAAACGGTTTCCAGACCCTGCCCAGGAAAGAGTTGGTGGTGCAGGAAACATTTTTCTATTAAAAACAGAAAAGACCAACCACCAAATGCTGAGTCTCTGCAGCCCAGGAGGCCTGGCTGAGCGCCAGCTGTATACACTGCTGCTTGTGGGGTTGTGTGTGGGCGGGGGGGGGTGGGGGGGGCGGGGAGCAGACGGTGAGACGGACAGTCAGGCTCTGCTCACGGGACCCCCGCCCACCTCGGCCCGGACGTGGGGTTTGTGGACACAGGGCCCGAATGAGCTGAGGAGAAGGGTTTGGTCTGGGGGTGAGCAGCTTGTCCAGCCATCGGGTAGCTCAGGAGCGCGGGCTGTTCCAGGTCTGCGGGGCCGGGTCACAGAGAGGCGGCTTCCCCTGCAAGGGGACCCTGCCGCTGCTCTGAGCATCTCAGGAGCAAAGCTCCCTCTGCCGGCATCTCTGTGGCGCCTCGCTAACCCTTTCTCCCTCCCTTTCACCGAAGCTCCAGCAGCCTCTGTGTCCAGGCTGGGCTGGCAACAGCCTCCGACAAGAAGGGGATGACGTTGTGGGGCTCCCTTTGGGTTTATTTCCATCATCTTCCATTCGTGATAAATGATATAGGTTCTCCATTTCTGCTAATGATATACGGTTTCTTTTGTACAGAAACAGGTTTAGTTAAAAAAAAAAAAGGGCGAGTGGGGAGTCCATTTAGAACACAGAGGAAGGAAGACAGAGCACGGATGACACAACACTCGGAGCAGAAGGGAGTCTGGGAGACTCAGGTGCCAGGGTTACAAGGGCAGACGCCAGAGCCTGCGGGTCTGGGCTGGGATCCTGGTTCTGACACTTGTGGGCTGTGTGATCTTGGGCAAATCACTTGCCCTCTCTGAGCATTGGTTCTTTATTTGTAAAAGAAAGGAAAGTAACGGCACTTCCCGCACACGATTATTTCTGAGGATTGGATGAGACGATGCGGGGAAACACTCCACACAGCGCCAGGCATGTAGAGGACTCAGTCAACTCACTCGTTTCGCCAGAACTCAGTGAAGGTCTCTCCGGAGTTCCTGGTGTTTCCTGGAAAAGTAGCAGAGCCTGGAGGTTCACAGGGCTGGTTCAAACCCCAGTCCGCCTCTTACCGGCCGTCTGAGCAAGCTGTCCCCACCTCTCTGAGGCCCAGCTGCCCCATCTGTAAAAGGGGCACAGTGATAGTCCTTTGAGGTTCCCACGGGACTTGAGGGCCGTCTCTGGGACCCCGTGGCACCCTGCGCGGCCTGTGTCTGAGCCCAGCGGTCTGCCCTTCCTCTAAGTCTCAGCGAACTGAGACTCAAGTTCTCTCTGCCTATCCTGCCTTCCCTCCATCTTTTTTATGCCATTTTAGCCAGACTCAGCCATTGAGGTGCCTTGAGCCACCCCAGGGCCTTTGCACACACTGTTCCTCTGGTCTGAAACATCCTCCTGCTCTCACCTGGGGGACCGTTGTTCCTCCCTGAAAAATCCGGTGGGCTCCTGATTTCCCCCCTCGCCCTAAAGCACCTGCGAGGCCGGGCCAAGCTTCGCCTCTCCGCGCTCCCCCAGGCTCCTGGTTCTCCGGCATTTTCTGATTCTCTGGTACGGAGGGCCCATGAACCTTTTAAGCAAATTGCTGTGCTCTACTGCAGTCCACCGTCTTGGGTTCAAGGGTCTGCCTCCCCTTCCTCAGCAGGCAGTTACACGCCCCCTCCCCAAGGAGACCTCGCCAATGTCTGCTGCATCCCAGCGTGTGATCCAAGGGCGCGCCAACTGCCTGCAGACCCCAAGGGCGATGTGCACCGGCACCGCCTCCGGCTCCCGACCTCGCCTGTCGTCCGGCCTCCGCGACCGCCTCCGAGCAAGGGGGCAATAACAGTACCCGCCCCACTCTGGTTGTTGGGAAGGCGGAACGAGTCGACGTGCGGGGAGCTCTTAGCTCGGGGCCCCGGAGGACATCCGCGCCGGATGCGCGACAGGCCCTCCTGGCAGGACTGCGCTGGACCCGGGGGAGGCCGGTGCGGCGCGGAGAGCGAGGGGGCGGCGCGGAGAGCGGGGGGGGCGGGGCGCGGAGAGCGAGGGGGCACGCGGCACGAAGAGCGAGGAGGGGCGCGGAGAGCGAGGGGGCACGCGGCACGGAGAGCGGGTGGGGGCGCCGAGAGCGAGGGGGCGCAGAGAGCAAGGAGGGGCGCCGAGAGCGAGGGGGCGCGCGGCGCGGAGGGCGAGGGGGGCGCGGAGAGCTAGGGTGGGCGCGGAGAGCGAGGAGGGGCGCGGAGAGCGAGGGGGCGCGGAGAGCTAGGGTGGGCGCGGAGAGCGAGGAGGGGCACGGAGGGCGAGGAGGGGCGCGGAGGGCGAGGGGGGTCGCGGAGAGCGAGGGGGCGCGCGGCGCGGAGAGCGAGGGAGGGGCGCGGAGGGCGAGGGGGGTCGCGGAGAGCGAGGGGGCGCGCGGCGCGGAGAGCGAGGAGGGGCGCGGAGGGCGAGGGGGGTCGCGGAGAGCGAGGGGGCGCGCGGCGCGGAGAGCGAGGAGGGGCGCGGCGGGGCGGGGGGGGGCGCGGCGGGGCGAGGGGGGGCGCGGCGGGGCGAGGGGGGGCGCGGCGGGGCGAGGAGGGGCGCGGCGGGGCGAGGAGGACGAGGCGGGGCGCGGAGAGCGAGGCGGGGCGCGGAGAGCGAGGGGGCGCGCGGCGCGGAGAGCGAGGAGGGGCGCGGAGGGCGAGGGGGGCGCGGAGGGCGGGGAGGGGCGCGGAGAGCGGGGGGGGCGCGGAGAGCGGGGGGGGGCGCGGAGAGCGAGGAGGGGCGCGGAGAGCGAGGGGGGGCGCGGAGAGCGAGGGGGCGCGCGGCGCAGAGAGCGGGGGGCGCGGAGGGGGCGCGGAGAGCGAGGGGGGGCGCGCTGCCTCCGGGCGCGGGAGGACCGAGGGCCGGCGTCGGCCCGGGCTCCGCTGCCCCCTGCTGGCCACTCTGCAGAATGACAGCGCTTCCCTGCGCCCAGCGCGTCCCCGACCCTCACCCCCGGGGGACGGGGGGAGGGCACCCGACCTGCTCCGAGGGACACGTCCTGCCGCTGGCCGTGGGACCCTCGGGTTCTCCCCGGAAACTGGGGTAGGAGAGCGTGCCTCACGGTGCCCGGGGACAAGGCTCCTACCCATGTCCTTCCCCCAACACCAGCATGTACTGAGCACCCACTGTGTGCGAAGGATGAAGAAGACCGAGCCCCGCGCCCTCCCCTGAGGGGCTCGGCGAGTGGAGAGGGCAGGAGGAGGAGAAGAAGGCTGGGAATGGTGACTGAAGTGTGGCCCTGTCCGCACTGAGCACCCACTGGGCGCCACTGACGGGTCTAAACACGTGTGGAGTGACACATCTAAAGCCCTCAGAACGCAATGAGGTGGGCACTTTTATTCCTCTTAGGAAGCTGAGGCCCAGAGAGGTTAACTAGCCTGTCCTATGAGGCACAGCCTTGCTCGTGGAGGTGGGACTAGAACCCGCAGAGTTCTAGTGTGAGGCCGGGGAGGTTGTGCAGATCGATCCATCCATTTTAATCCACAAATACTTGTGGAGCACCGACTGTGTGTCGGGCACGGTGCTGGATGCTGGGGAAAGAGCAGGGTCCAGGCCCCAGGGAGCTGTTCACGTGGCGGAGATGGGCAATAAACAAGAAAAATAAGCGAAATATACGTCCCTTGGTGATTGTTGCTGAATATAAAAAACAGAGCGCAGACGGAGGAGGAGAGCTGAGTGTGTTTCGGTTTTAAACAGTGGGGCGGGGGCCATTTAGGGCTTTCGACTTTCCCGGTGGATAACGTGGGAGCCACGGAGGGTTCTGAGCACGGGAGGGACGGGGATGACAGCCAGCGAGGGGTCGGGGGACTCCCAGCGCATCTGGGGAGGGGGAGCCGCCCTTGAGCTGGAGGCCGCAGGTCCACACGCGCCCACTGGAGCCGTGGGCGAGCCGCGGTGGCAGGTGTCATCCGGACGCTGGAGGACCGCTCGGGGCCCGGCTCCTCCCGGGGATGCTGCCGCGCCTCGTGACGCCACCGGGCGGTGCCAGCGCACAGCGGGCGGGTCCGAGGCCGGCGGGGGACCGGGGACCGGGCGGGTCTCAGCCGTCCTGTGCGTTGTAGGGCGCGCGGCAGCATCTCTGGCCTCTCCTCGCTCGAGGTCAGCAGCGCGTCCCCCCTTCCCAGTGTCACTGCCCAAACCGTCTGCAGACACTGCCGCTCATCCCCCGGCGGGGGAAAGTCGCCCGGGAGCAGCGAGAACCGCTGCCTTGGTGCCTGCTCAACGGCGTGCGTTTACTGAGCGCCTACTGTGTGCCTGAGCCTGGCTCCGCTGGGGCCCACGGCCCAGGGGACCTACCTCCAGCAGGGATCCCACCCAGACAGAGCTGGCCCCTTCAGGACGGTGGGGCACCAAGGGCCAAGTTCATCCACCCCACCGGGGAGAGGAGCCCTGGGTCAGTCCAGGTTTTGCCATTCACACATTTAGCTGTGTGACCTCGGGCAAGTCAGAGTAGTCTCTTAGCCCCGGTTTCCCCACATGTAGAATGAGGTAGGGTCCATTTTGGAGGCAAGCCCCATGCTGGGGTCTGGGATCCAGCCATGGCAAGGCCACGGTCCCCTGCGGGAGCTCACAGGCTTGGACACACGGCATCTGCAACGTGAATACTGCACCTGCTGGTGCGGACATGAGCCCCCGCTCCCGGATGCTCCCCTGTTAGGTTTCCTCCACACCCTCACCTGGCACACCAAGGGCTTTGCTCACTTCTCCAGTTTATCCCCAGGCTCCCAACGCAAGAACGTGAGCTCCCTGAGGACAGAGGTTTTTTGTCACAGTTGTTCGCTGCTCTATCTCCAGTGTCGGGACGATGCCTGGCACAAGGTAGGGGCTCCGTTTGGGTGGGTGAATAAATTCCCTTCTTCCATTTTTGCCCCCAGATAGTCCGTTCTCCACAAGGCAGCCTGAGGGACCCTGTGGAAACCCACGTCAGATCACGTCCCTTGGAACTCTCCTCACTCAGAGTAAAAGCCAAAGTTCACGGCCTGTAAAGTCCTATGTGATAGACACCACCCCATCTCATCTCCCTGACCTCATCTCCCCCTACTCTTCTTTCAATCACTCTGTGCCAGACACATTGGCCTCCTCAAGACTGAGACTCCTCACACACATGGGCATATTCTTGCCTCAGGACCTTTGCACTTGCTGTTCCCTCTGTCTAGAACTCTCTTCCCCCAGATATTGGCATGGCTCTTCCCTTTCATCCAGGTCTCTGCTCAAATCTCACTGCCTGGGAGAGGCCCCCTGTTCCAGGCACTCTATCCAATTACCTGATTCTTCTGATAGCACGTATCCCTAGCAGAAAGGATCTTGTTGAAGTGTCAACTTCTTATTGTTGGTCTCTGCCACACAACAGACAAACTCCTGCCCTCTTGGCACTCATATTCTAGTGAGCCAGATGGTCAGGAAAGGCCTCTTTGAAGTGGTGACATCTGAGTGGTGACTTGAAGGACGAGAAGAAACTGGTTGTGGGAAAAATTGAGGAAAGATCCTTCCTGGCAGAGGGAATAGCAAGTGCAAAGGTCCGGGGGCTGCTTAACCACAGAGCAGGCCTGTCTGGGCACTCTGCTACTTTGGGTGGTGGGTTCCCAGGCCACACACAGCTCCTGGCTGAGAGCCTTGAATTGTCAGGAAGCCATGTGGTGTGGACAGGGGCTGGGCTAGACCTAGCCACACAAAGGCCCATTGACAGCGGAACGGGAAGGGCAGCCCAAGCAGGCGGCTCCCTCTTGTCCGCTCCCAGGAAGCTCTGGCTGGGAACAATCGAAGGTCTGGAGATTCCCAGGAGACTCAAGTTTCCCTGGGGTGGGATTGGGGGGCAGGGAGAGAAACGCAGGTGGCCTGGTCACTGGGACAGGCGGGGCAGCCACGGAAGAGCTTTGAGCTCCCACGACCCTGTTCTAAACCCAGCCCCACCCCTCGCTAGCTGGGTGACCTTGGTCGCTTCGGTTCCCTCATCTCTAAAATGGGGCGAAAAACAGACCGGCCTTACAGGGGTGGCATGGAGCCACGTGGAGCACAGCGAGAAGCAGGCGTGACCCAAGAGGCCCTCGATGGCGGGTGGTCAGCTGGGGTGGCCAGCCATGGGGTACTAAGCATGAAGACCAGCAGGGAGCATGGGTTGGGTTTCTGGTTCAGACAGCCTGGGTTTGACTCAGATCTCCCGCCTTCTAGCTTGGGGCAGGTGTGATCTCCCCATTCCATGCCTCAGTTTCCCCATCTGTAAGACAGGGCTAACGAGAGCCTTACACGGGGCCATAACTCGGAAGCACCCAGCATGGGGACCTGGCACTGTGCATTCAGAATGGTCCAGAGCTTCCGAGGGCAGCCTCAGGCGGGCAGGTGGGGGTGGGGGAGGGCATGTTCCCTACAGGCTGATCACAGGCAGGGGTTCTGGAAAGACCCACTAAATAGCTAAGACAGCAGAGCAAGGACATGAAGAATGCACCTGGGGTCAGTCTGCCAGGTTCAAGTCCCATGTTCTAGGCGTGTGTCCTTGGGCAAGTTACTAAACCTCTCTGTGCCTTGGTGCCTTCTTCTGTGAAACACGGATAAGGGCCACGGGGTCGGTGTGAGGTCCTGATAAGAGAAGGTCCATGCAAAGAATGGCTGACAGGCTGGGGCCCAATTTGATGACACAGAACCAAGAAGGCCTCAAGGCTCGCGGGAGCTGGCGGGGGGACAGAGGTGCAAGCAGGGCCTGGACGGGCCGTGAGCCCCGTGTTTGCGTGAACACGTCCGCAGCTCGGCTGCAGGTTGGGGGGAAGCGTGTCTCGGGCTGGGGGAGCAGCAAGAGCAGAGCCTCTGGGAACGGAAAGCACTGAGCGGAGGCGGGGGCTCCTGCAGACGTCCCTCTAGAACCGCGGCTGGACGCAGATAAGGGAGCATGGCACGCTGAGATAGGGCCCTGGACTCTGGCCTGGGGTGATAGGGAGCCACAGAGGGTTGGGAATTGAGGACCAAGCCGTCCCTCCCATGGAGGTGGCACAGCCAGGATCCCCACTTCACAGCTTCCTCCCTGGCCCCCACTCAGAGCCGCCACGCAGCAGGTGCTGGGGGAAATGGGTCTGAAGGAATAAATGACATACAGGGCGAATGAGAACCCAGCCCCTGAGAGCTGGCCCTGGCCTTGACTTTCTCCATGCACACAGCACTAGGTGCCTTGAGCGATCTAGAAATAGTTCTAGAAAAGTTACAGCAGCTAGTGTTCGTGGCGCATCTCCCAGGTGCCAGGTCCTGCCAGATCGGCATTCGTGGAGCCCACGCTTCCGCGACAGATGAGGAACAGGGAAGGAACAGACAACTCCTTCAGACAGAGTTCAGCGCCGTGGGGCCAACAAGGCAGTGGTGGCGGGGGCCGGGCCTCTCTGAGGACCAGCTGGGCGGGGAGCGCTGCAGGAGCACGGAGGGGATGCAGAGGGAAGGGCGATGTCCTGAGGTGGGACTGAGCTCAGGGGGATGGAGGAGCGTCGAGGAGGCCAGAGTGGCGGCGGGGAGAGAAAACGGGGTGCAAGGGGCGCAGGCCCGCAAGGTCTGGTGAGAGGAGGAGAGGACTTTCTCCCCAAGGCAGTGGGGCTCCGGAGGGGGTGAGCAGAGGAGAAGCTTCATCTTATTTGTAGTTTGCATCCTCCTAACCAAAGGGCTTAACTGCCATTATCACCCCCAGTTCACAGACGAGGAAGCCGAGGCAGCCGAGGCTCGAGAGTTTTCAGGATCCTCCTTCGGTCCTAGGAGGCAGAGCCAGGACTCCACCTCAGCCTGTCTGTCTCTGCGGCCTGCGGGGCTGGAGGGGGACTGGAAGAGGCCTGCTGGACCCAGCACAGAGGTCTCCTGAGCCACCGGGTTGGGCCCAGAGAAACCTCTAGCAGCCTGGAGCTGCCTCCAGGAGGTGTCCTCACAGCGTCTGTCCTCGGCATCTGCCCCAGGGCCTCCCAAGCACAGTCAGGCCCTTTCTGCTCCCCAGGCGGCCGGCCACTGCCACCTGGGCTGAATGCCCCATAGGAGACAGGGCGGGGGCGGGGAGGGGGGAAGCTGCCACCAGATCTGCCCTCCTCCCTTTACTTGCTCTGTGGCCTTGGACAACCCCCCACCGCCCTCTCTGGGCCAACCTTGCACCTGTTGTCTGGCCCAACCCCTATGTCGGCAGTGCCCCTCCCTTCGTACTGCGTGGATTCCTGGCCGACAGCTGATACTGGGTCCAGGCTGGAGGGCAGAAGGGCAGGACAGATAAACTCTGGCAGTGGAGAGCCCCCGGGGGGGCCATAAGCCCAGACTCCTGTGGGTGCGGCAGACGCCAAGGTTGCCTCAACAGAACCCCAGGGGCCCAGGCCCCACCCAGATAACATGAGCCAAGAAGAGGGGGACTCCGGGGGCAGAACCTGACTTCTGTAAGACGAAGGAAGGGTGGGAGGAACCATGTCACTTAATCTTCATAACAACAACGATGATGATGATGATGATGCCCATTTTGCAGATTAAAAAACTAAGACCTAGAGAGGAAACGCCCCTGCTCAAAGTCCCCGAGCCAGCAAGCGCAGATATGGGATCGCATCCAGAGCCTCTTCCACGGGGCCTGGCAGCCCCTCAGACTTGAAAACTTTCATTCCCCCCCCCCAAAAAGTACAACACTTTGGGTGGAGTCTCCAGGGGCCAGCCAGGCCTGGTTGTGAATCTTGGAGCAAGGCAGCGTTGGACAATGCAGCGGGGTGGGCCTGGTGGAACCTGGTGGCCTCCCCGGGGACAGTCCAGGACAACACAAACTGAGGAGCGTCGGCCATCGCAACTGCCTCCCTGCTGAGCCTGCTCTGTCCCGGGGACCTGTCACCTCAACACCCAAGTCATCTGGGGCCTGTGTGGCCCATTTTGGAGTCGTAAAAATGGAGGCCCGGAGCGTCCTTAAGTTGCCCAAGGTCACACGGGGAGAGAGCGGACACAATTGGTGATGCCCACGGAATAGCAGGCCTGGCGCCGTGTGCTCCCTCTGGGCCACTCGGGGATATTCTCCCAGCAATTGCCCCTTGGTGCAGCCCCAGTTTCTCCCTCTCGGGACCTCTTGTGTTGAAAACATCAAATGCCCTCCCCGGACCCCGTCGTCTTCCCACAAGCGCCCCGTTCCTCCGTTCCCTGCCAGAGGGAGCTTCTGGTGAGCCTCGTCCATGCTCCCTGATCCAGTTCTCACCCCATGCCACCCCTCCTCAGTGTCCTCCAACCAGGCTGCCACCCTCTGTGCCACCAAATGGCTCTTGAGGTCACAATCCCGCTGCCAAGTCCAGTTGTGGTCACCTCTCAGCAACCTTCTCCCCGAGCTCCATCTTTGGCCACGCCCCCAGCCATGTCCTTGGCGACCTCACTCCTTCCGCTGCTTTAAGTAACCACGTGCGCAAGGAACTTCGCATTCCCATCAGCATCCCCATCGCCCCTGGGCTCTGGGCTGGGCTGTCTAACTGCCACCGGAGTACCCTAAAAAGACGTCTTGATTCCCCCAAACACCCATTCCTCCCCCCAGCCCCACCCCCAACCTCCAGTCTTTGCTCTGCCACCCCCCAGTAGCCCAAGCTCCAAGGTCACTTGATTCCTCCGTTTCTCTCACCGCCACCTCCACTGTCTGTCCTGAATCGTCCGCTTCTGTCCAGCTCCACCGCCATCCTCACCTACAGCCTCCACACTGGTCTCTCTGCTGCCACGTTTGCTCCTCACAGCAGATTAGAGGGAACTTCTAGAAACGAAAATCAAAACATGCCACTCGCCTGCTGAAACCCTCCAGTGGCCTCCGGCTGCCCTTCCAAAAACTCCAAAGTTCTCACCACGGCCTCCGAGGCCCTGTCTTGCCTCCTCTCTCCCTTTCAGCCACACTGGCTTCCTTTCACTTTCTCTGACAAGCCAAGTTCTTTCCTGCCTCAGGGCCTTTGCACTTCTCTTCCCGCTTCCTGTAACTCTTTCCCCTGTTCTTGTCATAACTGCCTCTTTCTCTTCTTGTAAACCCCAGTTGAATCATCACCTCCCCAGAGGTCTCTTCCCTGACCATCCAATCGGAGGCGCCCCACCCTGTGTCCTGGTCGCTCTCAACCCTGTCTCTCTCTTTATTTCCTTCATAGCTCTGGAATTCACTTATTGATTTATTTGTTTGCTTGTTTATTGTCTATCCACCCCTCCGCTCCAGAATGTTGGTCCCATGAAGGCAGGAATTTATGTCTGTCTTCTTCACTGCTGTAGACAGAAGCCAGGTGCACAGCACAGTGTCTAGCACATGATAATGTTCAATAAGTATTTGCTGGATGGATGGATGGATGGATGAGTGAATATATGGATGGATGGATGGATGGGTGGAGGGATGGATGGATGGATGGATGGATGGGTGGAGGGATGGATGGATGGATGGATGGGTGGGTGGATGAATGAATTATGGATGGATGGGTGGTCGGTTGGGTGGATGGAGGGGTGGATAGATGGATGGATGAGTGAATATATGGACGGATGGAGGGCTGGCTGGCTGGCTGGCTGGTTGGATGGAGGAGAGGATGAGTGAATATATAGATGGGTGGAAGGATGGGTGAATATATGGATGGACAGATGGATGGATGGATGGATAAACAAGATAAATGAAACTAAATCTCACCTTTAATCATGCCATTCTCCCACTCAAGAGCCTTCCTTGGCTCCCCACTGCCCATCGCAGCAAACTCTTCTTTGTGACAGTCAAAACTTTCTGAACTGGTCCCAAATAGGATGCTCACTGTACCCCCAGAAGATAAAAAAAACTGTTCAGACTGAACCATTAGGAAGTGGGTCAGTTAGCTGTCTGCCTCCCCGACCTGGCCGTGAGCCATTTGAGAGCAGGGTCTCTGTCATCTTCATCTCAGTATCTCAGCATTTAGCCCCGGCCAGCAGCAGCAGAGAGGTCCAATGAACAAACACACGAGCGAGGGAGAGAGCGAGGGAAAGCCGCCTGCTGTGACCACGAAGCCAGCAAGTGAGAAGGCTCCGGAGCAGGAGGCCTCAGACCCAGAGGGTGCAACTTTTCAAATTTAGAATGTGGGCAGTTTCACTGTTTTGGGTCACTGCTCCTGGTCGGGGTTTCGGAAGTGTGCAAAGCTGGGGCTTTGTGATGACTAGGAACTTGGAGACCTAGCAGAGATGAGGCTGGCAGCGACGCTCAGGACGGGATGACTTGAATGACAATGACCAGACCTTCCAACTACAAGCGCTGTGCAGTGTCAGAGGCCTAAAAACACAGTCCCACGCCATTCCGACCAAAGCCTCGAAGGCGCACAGCACCCGGAGTGAAGGTTCTCGACTTCCGGTCCTGCTGATTTCCTTCCTGCCTTTGCACATCCCTCAGGCCCTTACAGACTTGCTGCTCTGGGTTTGCAGGTGGGGTGGGAGCAGATCTGTCAGGAAGGAGACGCAGCTGTGTGACCTGGGGTAGGGCCCTTGGAGTCATCTCTGGAGAATGGACTTGTCACCACACAGTAGCCTACACTATTTTTATGGTTCTTCTAATTGGTCCCCGTCTTTGGCGGGGCTCCCTGGGAAACAGACCCAGAGACAGAGCTTCGCCTGCCGGTGGCTTCTGGGGAGAGCTCTCGCGGACCCCACCCGTGAGGAATGAGAGCGCCAGGATGCGGCAGAGGGAGACGCCCAGCGGTGATCCAGTTGCAAGAGAGGTCTCAGCAGAGCTCTAAAGCTGGGACAGCCCTTCCGAGCTGTCCTCCGTTGGGACAAGGGGACAGGGTCTTTAGATGTCCACATCAACCAGACGTTGGATGTGGGTACCCTGGGGAGGGGCGTGGTCTCAGGCTGAAGGCGAGTCCTGGAGCGGCTGACTCCCACACTCCCGAGCTGGGGGACCACGGTGTCCACTATGGTCCCCTTCTCTTCACCTTCACCACCTGGAGCCAACCCACCACCTGTCACCTGGACAGCTGCCTCAGGCCCCTCATTCGTGTCTCCACTTCCACTCTTGACCTTCACCAACTCACCAAGTTCATCAGCAGCAGCCTAAAGCCAGAGGGCTCTTCCAATGCATGAATCAGATCATTCACTCTGCTGCTTAAAGTTCTAATGGCCTCCCAGTTCACTCCGAAGAAAATCCCAGTTCTTCACCGTGGTCCACAAGCCCTGTGTGAGTGAGCCCCACCTCTGCCTGTGGCCTGTCTCCCCCTCTGTCACCATGTTCCAGCTCACGGCCTTCTCTCTTTCATGAGGCAGCTCTGTTCCACCCCAGTGCCTTTGCACTTGCTGTTCCTGCTGCCTAACGCTCCTTCCCTCAGATCTTCCCATGGCTGATTCTACATCCTTCAAGTCTCATCTGAAATGGCCCCTCCTCAGAGGGGTCTTCCTTGACCAGCCAACCTAAGCAGCCCCACGTCCCAGGAACTCCCTCAGACATCGCCTTTCTTTTAAATCACTTCGCACTATCTGAAACTATCTTATGACTTTATTTGTTTACTTCCTATCTCTCTCTTTTTTTTTTTTTTTTGAGGAAGATTAGCCCTGAGCTAACATCCACTGCCAATCCTCCTCTTTTTTGCTGAGGAAGACTGGCCCTGAGCTAACATCTGTGCCCATCTTCCTCTACTTTATATGTGGGATGCCCGTGACAGCATGGCTTGACAAGTGGTGCATATGTCCGAACCTGGGACCTGAACCGGTGAACCCCGGGTCACTGAAGCGGAAAGTGTGATCTTAACCACTGCAGCACCGGGCCAGCCCCTCATCTCTTCCCACTAGAATAAACTCCAGGAGGGGCGGAATGTTGTCTGCCTCTTCACTTCTGCTGCAGGTGGCATGGGAGCAGAGCCAGGACTGACCAAAGCTGTGGCTAAAGCAGTGGCTGGAGCCTGTAGGTATGACCTATTTTTGAATGAATCAATAAATATTTCCTGATTCTGTGATTCTGTCTCCTTACTTATTCCTAATCTTGCTCTTTTTACTTTTGCCTTACTCAGATTTTCCAGGACTTCTCTATTTTATAGTGCTTTCCCCCCAAAGAATCCTTTTTTAAAAAAATGTATCATTTCTACTCATTTGTTGTTTTTATTTCATTAATTGCAGAGTTTACCTTTAATTTCTTACTCCTACTCTTTTTTAAACTATATTTTATATTAAAAATACTTAAATCCATTTGTTTTCAATTCAATTTTTTTAAATAAAAGTTTGTGAGGCTATAAATTTCCTCTGTAGGCAGCATTAGCTACATCTCTTATGCTTTGGTGTGAATGGCATCTACTTTTTATTACTCTCTCATCTGGATAATTTGCCATTTCAGTTTTGATTTTCCTCTGATTCAAGGGTTATGTAGAAGAGGAGCTCTTAATTTTCAAGAAGAATTTGAGGTCTCTTCTGAGGATTTATTCTTAATTATATTGGATTACGAAATGAGAAGCTGACTTAGAAAAACCTCTACTGTGAATCTTGACTTTGCCACTTACCAGCTGTGACTAGACCACGTTACTTTGCCCCTCTGAGCCTGTTTCCTCATCAGTAAAGTGGACACAATAAATAGCAGTTAAAGAGTTTCTATATAAAAGGGACCTGTGGCCATTGGGTTGAAAGTGGGGCTGGGGAGCTTGTCTTGAAGCTGCCATCGCTTAGCAAACTCACTGTCTTTACTTATGTGGGATGTTTTTGGGTTTTTTTATAGTTATTTTTTTTTAAGATTTTCTTTTTCCTTTTTCTCCCCAAAGCCCCCCGGTACATAGCTGTGCATTTTTAGTTGTGGGTCCTTCTAGTTGTGGCATGTGGGACGCTGCCTCAGTGTGGCTTGAGAGGTGCCATGTCCACACCCAGGATTTGAATCAGCGAAACCCTGGGCCACGGAAGTAGAGCGTGTGAACTTAACCGCTCGGCCACGGGGCCGGCCCCCATATGTTGGATGTTTATCTGAGCTGGCTTTGGGGGCATTGAAATTATGGGGAAGGGACCAAAGGCACCTCCCACAGCCCTGAGCTACCCCTTCATGCCACCACTGACCATCGTAACGCCCTAGGCCTGACATGAAGCTCCTGGCGTATGACAGGCACAAATGCTCCCTCCTAAGGTGGCACCCACACCGTTTCGGTAGCGTGGGGGTGAGCTGTTCCCTTCAGGATCATAATCCCTGAGTAATGATTCATATCTGCCACCACATGCAAATGAGCCGCAAGGATGGACTGTTAGGGGTAATTTATGCCGCTTGTGAAATGAACTCTGTCTTTTGCTGGCAGAAAACTTCCCTAGGAAGTTATGAGCCGTGCAGCCCTAGAGGAGGCCCTGTGTCCTGCTCTCATGGCCCCAGGCAGATCTCTCGCCTTTGCCTTCTCACCCTGCCCCCTCAGCTGCCTCCTACTGCTAGACATGGCACCACAGATGCTGTGTGATGTATTTCCAGACGATGGTGGGTGGCTTGGTGAAGTGGCCAGATAGGAAAGACGTCTCTGCTTTGCAGGGAAGCCGAGGGTCAGGAATTGGGGAGAGCGGGGTATAAATCTTCTGCTCTTAATTCCAGAAAGAACAGGGACCCGGAAAGAAGCTCTGTAGCTGGATTCCACTTCTTCAGCCAGAACTCCACAGCCCGGGGAAGTCACTTCTCTTCTCAGGGACCCCACTTCCTTCGAAGTCAGATAAAGAGAAATCAGATGAAAGCAGGCATGGTCCATATCTTTGCAAGAAGGACAAATTGAAAAGCAGAGCAGTCGGACAGGCACATTTCTCTCTCTTTTTTTCTTCCTTTCATTTGACAGATATTTTAACACCATCTACTGCCACACACCTGGATGGTGAGGAGAGCTGTGATTCCTGTCCTCAAGGAGTTTACAGCGTAAAAGGGAAGGAGCGATAATAAACCAGTGGACAAATAAAGGCAGAAGTAGGCTCATCTGGTGATGCGGTGTGAAGGCAGCTGCAGGGGCCTGGACGGTCGGCTGCTTCAGGCCAGGGGTTCAGGGCGGACAGCTAACATCTGAGATGGGAAGAGGGCTCCCAGCAGAGGGAGGGGCAAGGGCAACGCCCCCGAAGCTGACTTCCCCAGCGTCAGCTTGAAACACATGCCAATTATTCACTTCCTACCCTACACAAGACGTGCCAGGCTCAAATACAAAATTTAACCTTTTGTACTCGAAACTGAATTTATTAGGCAAGATACTGGCAACATTTTCCTGTAAAGGGCCAGATAGTAAATATTTTAGCCATAGTGTCTGTCACAGCTCCTCAACTCTGCCATTGTAACGTGAAGCAGCCATGGACAATACGGAAACAAACGGCAGGGCCGCGTTCCAATAAAACTTTATTTACAGGACGAGGCAGCCCGCTGGCCGGAGTTTGCCGACTCCTGAGCTAGGCTAGAAATATGAATGATGGAGGAGGATTACAGAACAAGGAAGGAGTCCAGGAAAAATGAAACCAACAGCGCGTCCTGGCTGGTTTATCACCGTGGAACAGCTAACAGCAACGACACGGAAGGAAACAGAACAGCCAACCAGAGAAGAGTGGGCAGAGAAGCGAGGCTCTGGCAACACGAAGGAAAAGGAAGTGACAGTGAAGAGTGGCAGGTTACAGGAAACGCTGAAAAGCAAGCCTGTCAAGTGAAGAAAGGACACACCACAGGAAGGACGTGCTGGTCACAACATTAAACTGTACATTCTTTGATCCTGGGACGTGGCCACGGAGAGAACTGGAGATTCAAGGCAAGGGCGGGCATGGCATTTTTGTGTCCGTCATTCTGCCTGAACAGATGACCAAAAACCGAATAGAGACAAAACAGGTTTTTAATTTTTAAATTACAAACTAATTCAACCAATACTAAATAAAGGCCTGCTCTGTTAGGGGCCACCTAACATAGCGACGAGATTTAAAATGGCAGTTTCTATTGGATGGGGCTGTTGAGACGCAGAATTTTACTATTACTATTTTTATTTTGAATTGTGGTAAAATCTACAGAAAACTTACCATCTTAGTCATTTTCACATGCACGGGTCAGTACTGTTAAGTACATTCACATTGCCCTGCAACCAATCTCCAGAACTCTTTCATCTTGCAAAAATGAAACTCCATAGTCACTGAACACCACCCCTCCATTCCCCTCCCCTCAGTTCCTGGCAACCACCATTCGACTTTCTGTCTCTGTGAGTTTGACTATTCTGGAAACCTCATTAAGCGGAATCATACAGCATTTGTCTTTTTGTGACTGGCTTATTTCCCTCAGCATAATGTTCTCCAGGTTCATTCACGTCCTGGCATGTGTCAGAGTTCCTTCCTTTTGAAGGGTAAATAATATTCCATCATGTGTATACACCACATTTTACTTATCCGTTCATCTGTTGATGGACACTCGGGTTGCTCCCACCTTTGGGCTCTCGTCAATGATGCTGCTATGAACACAGGGGTGTACAAATCTCTCTTCAAGACTCTGCTTCGAACTCTTTTGGATATTTCCACCCAGAAGTGGAGTTGCCGGATCACACAGTAACATCATTTTAAATTTTTTGGTAAGAAATAGTGTTTGCCATAGCATTTGCACCATTTTACATTCCCACCAACAGTGCATAAGGGTTCCAATTTCTCCACATCCTTCTCAACACTTGTTGGAGGTAAAAGAGTTTAGAACTGAAATCTTTGCTGCACCCGTCACTCCCTAACATCATATATACTATGAAGTGGGTCTTGTTTCTTTGTTCATCTTTTTTCCCAACTAGAATGGAGACCAAGGACCCTGCTTTGCTCACTGTTCAGTGCTGAGTACTGAGTCCAGGACTTGCATATGGTAGGACCCAAGGTGTTTAAATATTTGCAGAATGAATGAAAGGCTGAACCTTTCCAATTTGACAGGTAAAGAACTAAATGAGATAAGACAGTGGATGTAGAAAGAGCCAGACACAGCAAGCTCTGAATCCCACTTAGGAGCTGGTGCCCTTGCTAACGTCACATTTCTCCGATCCTTGTTTTTGCGGAAAAGGGAGGTGACAAGACTTTCCACATGAGGTCATTGTGAAGAGTGAACTACACAGCACGATACTTGACCCACGGTAAGCGGGCAGTCAGCGGAGGCTGTTTCATCATGGCAGCTTCACTACAAAGCATCACACGTAAACCCAAGGTACTCTTCTTACTTTTAAAGCCTAGTTCTTAAGATCAACGCACTAGGAGAAGTAACTTGGAGCCCAGATTTCTAGTTGGTGGCAAGATGACTGACGTTTCTATTGAAAGAATTATCTTAATGGAACTAAATGCAAAATAATATCACAGAACAGAAAGACGCCGTGAGATAGGTTTGCCTATCATTTAGGGATTTTTCTTTTTTCATGCTATTTTTGGTCGTAGATCCACTGACGAGTGAAAAGGTGGTTGCAAGGTCATGAGTTGGTCACGGCTGGAGTGGGTGGTCCGAGATTTCTCTCAGCAAAAGAATGTGGTACTTCTGCAGATAAGACTTAGTATTGTAAAGATACTAAGTCCTCCCAGATGAGTGTTTCAGTGTCCAGTCAATCATAATCCCACATATATTTTTTAATAGACTTGGACAAAATAAATCTAAATTTCACTGGATTAAGAAAATACATAATAACCAAGTAAATCTTGATAATCAACAATGTTGAGGTTATAGGGACGCGTTCACTCTGACAATTCAAAGAGCTGTTCACTTATGATTTACGGACTTCTCTGTCTGTTCACTGCACTTTTAGAAAAGCTTATGTTTGAAAAGTTGGAGGAGGATATGGCAAGTGAGAGGCACTTGTCTTATGAAAACATCCTGTAGGGACGTAGGAATATAAACATAAAGCATGTAAAGCAGAACGAGATGAATAGCTCAGTGGAATAGAAGAATCTTGCGCAGAATTTAATGTATGAGACATGGTATTTCACATAAATGGGGAAATTATAAATTATAATAAATACTGTTGGGACAATTAGCAGTCCATTCAGGAAAAAAGAAATCTGGACCCTCCCCCCCCCCCCGCCCCCCCGCTACCTTCACATCATACACAGAATAATTCCAGGGGATTAAAGATATAAAAGGTATGGTCACACATAGATTGTAGAAGGGTTAATTCATACTGTCTTTTTGTAAGACAATTTGGTGTGTTCCATCATTTAAAATGTGTGAAACCTTTGCCCTGGAATTTCACTTCTTGGATTCTCTCAAGTTGACCCACTTACCTATGTGCACATGGATTTACTCACAGCTGTGCTCAGTGATGCATATAATGTGATAGTGGACAACTGGACACAACCTCCACGGCCATCAGGAGGGGAACAGCTAAATAAACTACATCCATCCATACAGGAGGTTCCTACACGCAGCCACGCAAAGGAGTAAGACAGGTTCATTCGTTCACTCAATAAATATTATTAAGCACCTACTATGTGCCAGGACCAGTTCTTGGTGCTGGGGATAGACCAGAGAACAAAATAGTCTCTACCTTCATGCGGATGACATTTTAGCGGGGTTGACAGTCAATGAACAAAAAACCAATAAAAATATAGGATTCAGAAGAAGAAATCTTGAGACGCAAAATAAAGGAGAGTGGGGGGTGTGGCATTTTAGGCTGCGTGCTCCTGCAACGCCTCTCAGAGGAGGTGACATTGAACTTTACTTTGGAAGCTCTTTAATCACAGAGAAGAGGTCTCCAAGAAATATTAAGATAAAAAGCCAAAAGTAATTACAAGACAATTTACATTCTTTTAAAAGTACACGTCTCTGGGGGCCAGCCCCGTGGCCGAGTGGTTAAGTTTGCACGCTCCACTGCAGGCGGCCCAGGGTTTCGTCCGTTCGAATCCTGGGTGCGGACATGGCACTACTCATCAGGCCATGCTGAGGCGGCGTCCCACATGCCACAACTGGAAGGACCCACAACTAAGAATAGACAACTATGTATTGGGGGTTCTGGGGAGAAAAAGGAAAAAAATAAAATCTTTTAAAAAAAGTACACATCTTTGTCTCCCTATACATCTAGGCAGGTACACAGATCCAGGTATAGATAAAGACACCAGCCCAACTGCCAACATTAAAGGGAGAGAGATTTAGAACTTTATTTCAGCAAGCATGTACTCACGTATTACTTTTCACATAAAAATGTTTGTGAACTGTGTCTGTGAAGCTATTAAGAGCACATACACAAAGAAGCAGCTGGATGAGAAGTAGCTTAGGGGTTCAGAGCATTTACCTGGGGGTAAAAAGGACCTGGTATTCAGATCCTGGCTGGCTCAGTGTGCCAGCTTTGTGACCTCAGGCAAGCGGTGGCTTCTGTTCCCCAGCTCTGGAGCCATGGTTCCCAAGTGGAGCGATTTGGCTCTCCCCAGGGTCATCTGGCAATGTCTGGTGACATTTTCGGCTGTCACAACTGGGGAGGAGGGGGTGCTGCTACTGGCATCTATGGGGTGGAGGCCCAGGGTGCAGCTAAATAGCCGACAGTGCATAGAGGACAGCAACCCCACCCCCACCCCCGTACAAAGGACTATCCAGCCCCAAACGTGAAGAGATGAGGTCGAGAAACCCCAGCTCTAGAAAAAGCAGCAACATCTACCTTGCAGAGTTGAGGACTAACTGTGTACAATATGCTTAATTGGCACAGACCGGTACAGGACAAGTCCTCAATAAATGGGAACTACTATTTTGGACTGGACTTCCCCCGAGTTAAAAAAATTTTGAGAAGGAAGGAAGTGGTAGTATCAGGAATCAATTCTGCTGAATTCCAGTTCTGGTGACTTGCTGGAACGGATCCACGATCTTCTCAACAGCAACACGGGTCCTCACAGGGGGTCCGTCTGCCAGCTAGAGATGGCATACGAGGAGCGCCTGATTCCTACCCAGTTTTGTTTTCTTTTTTGAGTCTCCTCTCCTGCCACTAGTTCAGGAACATTCCTGCTGGATTGTCTCTTCTGTATATTCAGCTTGCTTTCTCAGGTGGGCATCTCCCTACGGTTCCAAAATACATTCAGGTTTCTCTTGTTGGACAATCAAAACCCTCCCTGAGGCTCCCTCTTCCCCCAGCTTCCAGCCTTCTTTCTATCCCTTCGCATGAAAGTGAAGCCGTGCCTGTGCCCACTGCCGCTTCCCTTCCTCTCTCAGCCACTCCTGTGCGCTCCCCACCCCGTTCAGCAGAATGGCTCCCGCCACATGACCAGCGTCCTCTCCACTGCTGTCCTTAGTGTTCCCTCCTCAACTTCTATCACTTCTTCGCTGCATATGCAGTGCGTCTGCCAGCCCCTTGACTTTCAGTGCATTTCAGTGACATTCAGCGCATCCCATCTTCCCTTGACTTTCCTGACCACTCCTGCCTCCTCCTACCACTCATCCCGCCTGCCTCGCTCACTCACCCTCTTCCTCTCAACTGTCTTTAAACAAAGTTCCTAAAGGCTTGGGCCCAGGCCACCTTCCCCTCTCCCTCTGCTCCTGCTCTCCTCAACCCTAGGCGATCTCATCCACTCAGTTCTTCACTTACCTCCTACACCCGGAGACTCCCAAATCCGTCCGTGGTCACAGTCCCTCCTTTGAGTCCCAAACCGAATATGTGCAACTGCCCATGTGCTGTTTCTGCTTGGTGGTCTTGCAGCCCCCAGAACTCAACACATTCACAACTGATTTTCTGACCTTCCTCACCAACCTGGCCCAGCGCCGGTGCCTGTCTCAGGAAACGGCCTTGCGATCCATGCATGGAGGGAAACCAGCAGCTTGGTGGATTCCTCCATCCCAACAGCAATGCATATCCAGGTCCTGTATTACCTCTCGGCATCCTCCCATCTCCTCTCCTCCATGCCAGCATCCCTCTGTCTCATCTCCTCCATGCCAGTATCCTTCCATCTCCACCCCTCCATGTTGCCCCCACATGACTTGCACTCACTTACCCGGCTCTCCTACTTCTCTTTTGCTCCCCTACAATCCCCCACCCTCCCTGCAGCCACAGCCATCTATTAAAATTACTGTCTAATCACATCGCACACAGCCCTACTTGCTGGAGACTCTTGAACCAATTGCTCTTAGGATAAAATCCAAACTCCTTACCTGGGCCCACAAGGCCCTGCACCACACGGTCTGGCCCCGTCCATCTCCCCAGCCTGACAGTGCCCGCTGCCCCCCCTTGCCCGCTCTGCTCCAGCCTCACTGGCTTTCAGTTCCTGCAGCTCACCCACTGCCCACTGGCGACACCTTCCCCATCATGTACTTGTGCCTACGGGTATCTCTAGAGCACTTATCTTGGTCGTAATACCCTCCGCCTGGGGGTTGGGGGAGAAAAGGACAGTAAGCTTTATGAGACCTCTGACCCTGCTAACCATCACAGTCCCTAGCGCCTGGGCACAGAACTCCACACTCAGTATTCGTGAGTGGTCACTATCCAACAAAGAGAAGTTAGGACTGCCACCTCCAAGCAGGACCAGGCAGACAGCAGCAACTCGGGACGGGTCCCAGAGGACCTTCTGAAGCCAGGCTCCATGCACCCTCCCCCTCCCCTTCCCCAGAGGAGCTATTCAACTTGACGGGCATCACCTGGGCCAATTCTTGAACAAAAACCCAAGTGCGGGAGGGCGCCCGGACAACACGGTGGACTCAGAGCTTCTGCTACAAGGGCTGAGCTTTCACGGAATGGTCCAGGTGCAGGGGCCGCGCGGGCAGCATCTCCCTGAGGAGCATCCGGAGGTCAGCCAAGCTGCCTGAAGGACACACAGGAGCTGAACTCCCAGGGGGAAGGAAAGGCCTCAAGGGGCCAAACTGTCCGAGACAAAGAGAGACGATCACCAAGGTTTGGTTCTTGAATATGTATTTTTTACTGAAAAAATCATTCATAAATTAACATACAAAAATGTACAAACACATGAGTAAATAATGTAATGACAAAGGACTATTTTTGTGAAAAGTGTTTTTAAAACATCTTTAGATTTCAGTGCAAAAATGTACCCCTGGCACCTCTTAAAACATAAGAGCAAGCTCAAAAAAACGTAGTGATGGAAATAAGCTAGCTACCCTCAATGCCACCATTGACAGTGAGTGGACACAGTTGATACACGCGGCTGCTGCTTAGCTATCAAAGCCTGCGGTGGAGGAGCTCTAGCAGGAGTCCCCGTAATGTCAAAATGATTATTTTTGCAAACAGTCCCCGCCCCCCCCAAAGAAAAACAACGTGAAAGGAAAACCCTTTCCCGGCACGCGGCTGTCAAAGACAGGGCTGATTCAGGGTCACCCATCAGTAGCCTTAAAGAATTTCAGCTGCCAAAATATGCACAAGGTCACATTTGGTTCTTATTGGTCTTTTTTTTGCACACGAGAATTTCACACCAGTAACAGCGGGCGGCTGTATCTTTTTACATTTCCTACACGATACTCAACTTGGTGGACACAGGAGTAACAGTGCGCAGTAAGACTTCACACTATTAAACTTACAAATGATCACAAGCTCACTGAAGTGACCCTCCTTCGAGCGTGAAGAGGGCCCCCTCTCTCCTCTAACCAGCATCTTTTTAAAAGCCGGCATCAGCCTTGGCCAACATTTTGTTCTTGGTGGTAAACATGTTAATGAAAAAGCTTCAAACGAGATCATTTTACAACACTGCCATGAGAACACACGTCATCCTTCACCAAGAATCAGTCTGTCCTGGCAAATTCTTCCGAACGACATCATGGTTGTGTCACACTGAAAGCAGCTCGCTGCCTTCAGTGATGAGAGAGGAGAAGAGGGGAGAACGAGAAGGCGGGGACAGCCAGGCCAGCACAGAGGCTGGGGGGCAGGGGAGAAAAGCGGAAGGAATCTTTATTGCTATGCACCACACATCAAAAAAAAACCCCAATGAACTTGTGTGTGTAATGTTCCCTCGTGAAGGTAGTTTAAAGCATGAAATGCTCAGAGCTCTTTTAAAACATATGATACAACTTACCAGCACTCTCAAGGGCAGGGCCTGCTCTCTCATATGAGCCGATAAGAGCTTCACAATGCAATTTATTTTCTAAATACCACTCTATTCTTCAAAAGAACAGAAACACGAACAAGAAACAACGCCTGGCCAGTCACTCCCACAGCACGTGGGGATCATATGTCCATGGAACCAACACATGCGACAGAAAAACAAACCCACACGTATATACACAAATACACCCCCGACACACACACATCCATGTAAACCATGAAAATTAAGGAAGTTGAAGGCAAACAAGGCAATTGAAAAAAATATGAAGTACTCTTCATAAAGTACTCCTAATCACCATGTATAACTATGTTCTATGGAAAAGGAGGGAAAAACTGGCATTTTTCAGAATTCTGTAGAAGCCAACTGGGGCTATGAATCGAGGGTTCTGGCTCAGGGAAAAACAGAGGCACAGACTCAAATGCAATTTAGAATCTGACTTCAAAGACCACACAGGGCGCGAGCACTTGGGCTCTCCATCCTGAGCTTTGTTGGCCTGACTTTCAAGCTCTGATTTGGTCTAATCTGGAGCCCAATGATCCACAGCACGCAAGTGTCACCTGCCCCTGGCTGAGTTCTTCATAAGTCAAGGCTCTTTACTTCTATGTACTAGTTAATAATGTGGACAAAGAATCTTTCCAGAAACCGAAAGGGAAATATTCAGAGGAATCAGTGAAGCTAGCTGGTAATTTAGGCACAGATTTCAGAAAGTGTGGCCAAGTTCCACAAGAGCAAAAAAAAGAGAGAGAAAGAAAGAAAGAAGGAGGAAAACTCAACACCCACCCTCTCTGTGACGTAAGGACAAGGAATAAAACCGGGAGGGCAGGGGCGCACAGTGGGCCCCTGAATTCAGGGCAAGCTCCGAGCGGGGGGAGCAGCGAGCCTCCGGACGAGAGGACCCAGAGCAAAGTCAGGAGCAGGACTTTCGGGGACGGGGGAGGGGAGGGGCAGAAGCGACAGAGATTGGCCGCTTTCGTTCTTTTCGTGACGTGCCCTAAATCCACTCCCTCCCGAAGCGAAGGCGACCTGGGAGGCGAGATGTTCCCCTGCATTTTAACTGAGTCCCCGCATCTGCCAACCGAATAAGTGACCTAATGTACAAATCCTCAGTTTGAACTGGAGCCAGCTATAAAATTAAATTTAAAAAAGGCATTTCGCATGGCTTATTTACAATTATACTTCTTCAAGAAGTGACTGTTACATGTCTGTTTAGCCTCCCCAGCCCCTCCCCTCCACCCTTGATCCCCACCCGAAGCAGATAAGTTTTTTAAAAAAATGAAACCAAAGAGAACACCAGAGACGTGGAGGAATGGCGTGTGGAGTTTCCTCGTTCTTCCTAAGACACGGCTGCCCGGGGTGGGTCTCCCTCTGTGCTCTGAAGGCCAAGAAGCTCCAAAGGCCGTTCGTAGAAGCAGGCTCCGCGGCAGGACACGGCAGGTCACCGTTCGGTTCTGGGGATCGTGGCTGAGGGGACGTGGGGGCAGGAGACGGGGGAGAGGGCAGCAGGACGGCCGTCCGTCTTGTGAAACGAGAGAGCCAGTCCTGATGAGGACGGCGCCAGCTCGCTCCCTCGCCCCGCGGGTCTGCGCGGGGACTCCGCTCACGTCTGCTCCTCGACCCTGCAGTCCTCCCGAGCTGCTGCATTCTGCGCTCTCCCTGTGTGGAGCCCGGGACAGCGCAGCAGGCTGCCCTCCCGGCGGCGGGCAAGCAGACAGATCCTCTCCTCATCTCAGTACTCGCTCACCTGAGCCAGCTCGGGTGTCAAGTTGACAGTAATGTTTTTGTACAAGGCGTCGTACGTGATGTTTGCAAAGTAGTTCAAGTTGTTGAGGCCGTCCAGCGGTTGCCGTTCTCGGGACTTCCTCAGCAGAGCATACCTGCGCGAGCAGAGAGCAGAGGGCTGAGCAGGAGGACGCGACGGAGGATGGGCAGGGCAGACCCCGGGACGGGACACAACCCAGGGCCGCACTCCTGCGCCACCCAGTGCTGGCGTTCGGCTTCTCCGTGATGAACACTGTTGCTATTATTACTAGAAACACCTCCTGTTTTGCACCGGGTGCTTTATTTATCACATTATTACATTTAATGCATCCACCTCTTAATCAGATGAGGAAACCAAGGCTCAGGATGTTCAATGACCTTGTGTCAGACATGAGTGTAAGTGCCCAAGGTCACACAGTGGGGAAGTGGGAGGTGAGATGCTAAAAAGCCATCAGATGAGAAAGTTGAGAGGCTGTGGCCAGCGCCCTCATCCCCCACCAGCACCAAGTTCCCACGCTCGGAATGGGCCGTCCGGGGGGCAGTCCGCCCCCAGCTAACTCAAGACACAAAGAGCCGGCGCCCCGGCCCCGCCCCGATCGCTCCACTCTGCAATTTCCTTACTGGAAGGAAAGAGGGTGACAAAGCAGCGGCCACCACACCCACACAGGCTCAGGGACCCCGCTCCAGAAGCAGAGCCAGCAGAAAGGGTGCCAACTCTGCTCCGTCACGTCACTGTGAGCCCCGCGGCGACCATTCCGGGGCGGGTTTTCCTCCCGCTCCGGGCAGGCTACAGGGGAGGCTACCAAGCTTGAGACGCAGAATGAGCCATTTTCTTAAAAGATCTTACAAACAAATTTTTCACCAATTGTCTGATTTCACCCCCAAAGCTGGCCTCCCAGCTAAATTAAAATATACACAGGAACTATGAAGCAGCTGTCAGAACCGGACCTCGGAGCGGGGTGGGGAGTAAGACGAGGGGCTGTACTATGTTCTGGGGCATCTGGAAATGCAAAATATAAAGGGTATCTGTAAGAGGAATAAAGACATTGCACCAACCTTCCAAGAAACTGCACTTCTCCTCGATGGTGGTGAGGAATGGACTTGTACTTCCCCGTGTCGCCCTCCGGCCGGCTCACAGAATAGCCTGCATTCTGCACTCTGCCCAAGACAAGGAGAAGCGCTTTCAGATGAAACGATCCAGAGCGGGACAAACCCCAAGGGGAACGACCGAACTTCTCCTGCATCTAAACACTCAAATTGCCCACCCTCTGGACAAGTTCTTGGTTTTAGAAGTCTACGACAGAAAAGAGTTCTGAAAAAGAAATTCAGAAAGAAACTCAAAATTCTCGAGTGTGAGGTTTGGCATGGATTCTGTGACAAGCACAACACGAGGGTCCCGGCAGACGAGCGCGAGCGTGCTCTCTCAGCTGGCTTGTTTGGGACATCTCGAAAATACTCGCCTTGCTGACGGGCAGCAGGCGTCCCTCCCACGGCCTCCTGGAGAGCAAGTGGCCAAGTCAGAGCCACAAGCTGTTTTCCCCACTGAGGTGAAACCTACGTCTCCGCCCACCTCCCCCATCACCACGGAGATGAACTAATTCACATGACACACTCTGGTCCAGATGGAAAACTTCACACTTTATGAAAGTCACTCTGAGGGAAACAGAATTTAGAGGGGGTGTTCAGGATATTTATCCTTAATATGATAAAGATAAGATTTCCCAAGCTGGGTCTACCGGAAACTTGATGGGGCTCTAAGAAATAATTAATACATGGAGGTAGACTTCAGATGCCTGTGTGAAATTTTTGGTCGTTTTCATATTTTATTTTTTATTTTATTTTAATTTTTTTTTAAGGAAGATCAGCCCTGAGCTAACTACTGCCAGTCCTCCTCTTTTTTGCTAGGAAGACTGGCCCTGAGCTAATATCCGTGCCCATCTTCCTCTACTTTACACATGGGATGCCTACCACAGCATGGTGTGCCAAGTGGTGCCATGTCGGCACCCAGGATCCAAACCGGTGAACCCCAGGCCACTGAGAATTGGAACATGCGAACTTAACCGCTGTGCCACCAGGCCGGCCCTGTTTTCGTATTTTAAAACTGTGGGGGAGTATTATTTCCACATCCTTCAGTGGAATCTAAATTATACTTTCATTTTGTTATACGAAGATGTGTTCTCACTCTCATTTGATAAATATATATGGAATGCCTACTGTGTGTGAGGAACTGTGCACGGTGCTGGGGAAAACCAGCCCCAGTTCCTGAGGGACCCCCCACCAAGCTGGGGAGAACATGAGATGAGAACTATGTCCTAGGAGAGCTCAACTAGATTCAAGGACGAGTCAAACCAGTTAAGCATATGGAAAAGCCATCCATTCTCACTAGGTTCCTAAGAAACCCAAATTAAAAGGATGAGATGCCATTTTTACCTACCAGATTGAGAAAGAATTGTCTGGAGCTGTTTTGTCCAATATAATAGCCATGAGCCATATGTGGCTACTAAAGGGCTGAAATGTGGCAAAGATTTAAAAGGTGGTTTATATCCAATGTTGGCACTGATGTAAGAAAACAGGCACATTGATGCACCATTGGTTGGAATCATTTTGCAATCTCTTACGGAGGAAAATTTGGCATTAACTATCAAAATTTAAAAGTGCATTTACTTCTTTACTCTGCATTTCCACAACTTTGAATGTAGCCTAAAGAAATATTTTCACACATGAACAAAGGATGTTCAAAATCGTAAACAACAATATTCATCAATAAAAGAAGAGTAAAATAAATTGTCGTGGCTCTACATAAAGGAATACTACGCAATTGTGAAAAATACTGAAGTGGCTCTCTCTACATGAACGTGGTTGGAGGGTGAGAAGGGAGGTGTCAGGGTTGTTTATATACGAACAGAAAGGAACAGCTTGTTCAAATGGCTAGGAATGAAATAGGATAGCAATGGGGATTAAGATTAATACTCTTTGGTTTATGCATTTTTGTACCATCTGAATTTTTGCCAGCAAATATTACTTTGTAATTAACAACCAACACACACTTCCTTTTTTAAAGCCACGCTAGAAAGTACACAGATACAAGGTGGAAATTCTTCTGCTCATTTGTTCGTCATTAGGTTATTATTTTACTCACCGTAAAAATATTGGTTGACACTACTCAAACGCGGGATTGTTCACACAAACTTGTATAATGCAAGCCTTATCTGACGGCATGGACAAATCTGTGTACACATGTCACTAATATTTGACCTCTGGTTTGGGGAGGTTTCAGTAAAAAAAAAATAAACGTAACTCTCAACATTTTATATTGATTACGTGTTGAAATGGTATTATTTTGGATATACTGTGATAAACATATTTTATCAATATATTAAAATTAATCTTATCTTTTTCTTTTTTTAACCTTTTCAAATGTGGCTACCAGGACATTTAAAATTACAGATGTGGCTTGCATCATAGTCCTAGTAGACAGTGCTGGTCTGCAGAGCCAAGGCAGCATTTCTAGACGGCACCGGAAGAAGGGTGGTACCTGTTCCACAGGTCGTCATCTTCTCCGCCCCAACCCCAGAACGCATTAGGAAAGCCATTGATTTTCCGAAACTGCTCCACTGTCAAGCCGCTCACTCCGCCAAAGAACTCCGTGTAAGGAAGCCTGAAAAGAGACGGACAGCATCAACCATCTGTGCACGCAAGGGTGGCTTTTCTTCAGAACAGGCCGTCTCCCAGGAGAACTAAGTCTTGAGTCAAACAACACTCTCTGAGCTACTCCCCGAACCGTCTGAAATGGTTTCTTCACGCTGAGATGCATCAACCTGAGCAGCTAATTGAATTTTCTCTAATTGATTTTTTTTATAACAGCTTTATTGAGACATAACTGACATACCGTATAAGCCACCCACCTCAAGGGTATAATTCAACGATTTTTAGTATATTCAGAGTTGTGCAATCGTGACCAGACTCAATTTTAATACGTTTCATCACCCCAACAAGATGCCTTGTGCCCATGAACACTTAGTCCTCACGTCCCCTATTCCTCTCAAACCCGCATAACCACTCTTCTCCCTTCTATCCCTACAGGTTCGCATCTTCTGGACATTCCATATCAATGGAATCATATACTATGTGGTCTTTTGTAACTAGTTTCTTTCACTTGGCATGATGTTTTCAAGGGGCATCCATGTCACTGCGTGTATCACTACTTCATTCCTTTTCATTGCCAAATAGTATTCCACCGTATGGAGAGACCACATTTTGTTTATCCATTCATCAGGTGATGGACATTTGGGTCGCAGCTAAATGGATCTTGCCATCTTTGCATCTCTCGCCATCCTTGCAGATCTAACCTCCTTAGTTCAGAGGAAATGATACTCACAGATACATATACTTATCCAACTTAGTTGCAAAGTGCCTTGGCATCTGTCCACATCCGTAATAGTTACGATCACTTTCTGGGATATGATCCACGTCATGGAAAACGAGGCAGTCCCAGTCCAAGTCCTTCATGGCTTCTTGAAAACCGACATTGAAAAGCATGGCCCGGTTAAAGGGCTGGGTGCCCACCTACAAGCAGCAGAACCGTATTTTAAAAGGACTCTGGAAGCAAAATCTCCGCTGCCCAGTCCTGCCTGAAGGGGAGCCTGGTAACCTGGGAAGGACGGCAGGCCAGAAGCGAGACGGGGCCAGCACTACTCATCCCCGACTCACAAGTCACTTGACCTCTGGTCTCAACTTCCTCAGAAATAAAAGGGGTGCTAACGACAAACCCCAGCTCCTCTCCCAAGGCTGTTCTAATGGCAGACATTCAGCCACACAACAGCCTTCAGAAGAGAACCCAGTCCCGTAAAGGGAAGAAAGAACACCACTGCCATTTCTCCTTGCGGCTCCATATCTCAAGGGGAATTTCCTGGGTCTGGAGCCTGAAGACGCCACCCAAAGCAGCTCTAGCAAAACCACACACAAGAAGCCTTTTGTTCAAGGGCAAAGTTCCGTCCAGACTCAAACCTGCCGATATTGAGCAACGTCTCGAAGAAGATCAAGGAACTGCCTGTTGCTCCCCTTCCCACCCCAGGATGACTCAGTTGTCAGCTTTCAGCTTTCCCAGCTCTGCACCCTGAAGATGGAGTAGCTTGAAGCACCCTAACCTGAACTGCTGTCACAGAAGGGAAAGGACAGCCAGGAAAGGACCACTCACCTGCTCGATCACGTAGAACGCGAACCGTAGGCGCTGGCGCTGAAGCATGGGGATCAGGTGTCTGAGCAGGACCGGGAGGTGCTCGTGGCGGTTCCGGAAGGGGATTAGGATCGCCACCTGGAGGGGTCACAGCAAAGGAAGCCACCCTCTTAGTCTCAACTACTGCTTTGTAGCAGGAGACTCCTGTAGCATCGGCGACCACCTCTCGGGGGGAGAGCTGGGAGGCTGCCTTGTCCTCAGCCGCCTCTCAAGGAAGACCTGGTGGCAAGCCGCCCCTCGGAAGTAAGCGGACCTTGTTCTTGGATGCCCCTCCTACATGGCGGGCCTGCAGAATGAATTCACTCTAGGCCACAAGCCAGAGGAAGACACACATTCTACACTGTGACCCGGGACACAAATATATCCATAGACAGATAAACATACAACTAAAATATGCTTCACAAAATAGCACTTCCCCTTACAACGTGCAATGCACTTTAACATACATATATTTATTTTTTCAATGCTGGTCATCAATTGATTTAATACTCTGGTGATGAGCTGGAAACACTCATCTGCTCCAGATCTGCTCTGACCGCTGCTGCAGCTCACAGGGCAGCACACAACAAGCATTTTAATAAGCACTTGTTGAAAGAACGGACTTAAGCCAGTGTCTTGATGTCTCCTGACTACAGTCCTGCAGAAAAACACTAAACAATTCTCAGTGTCAAGTTAAATAACTCCACTTTTTATTCCACTAAACTCACAGTGACAATGGCAAATGAGGCAGGAGGCACTGAATTTGTGAAGATGGCTTCTGCAAATGTGTCACAAGAGACCCACCAACTCTCCCCCCTCGCTTAGCCAAAATTCCTGGAAGGAAGACAAAGGTCCCGCTCAGTCATCGGAACGATGCAAATTTCTGGGACTACAGAAGAGTCCTCAGGGAAACTCATTCCGCGAAAACGTTTCCATCAAAGACCCTGCATCGGTCGTGGGGCACAAATTACGAAACGTCACAGTGAGTGAATCCCGTGGGAAGGACGGCAAGTCCCAGGCGGGCTTCCCAGCACTTCGAGTCGGACCCCACACCCTACCTTCCACCGAGGCATGCAATCAGAAGGCTTCCAGTGGCCCCCGAGCTCGAGGGTCGGGTCTTTGGAGAAGAGTTCATGAACGTAGTCCATTCCAATCTCACTCATGTTAATGTCTATTGGGCCCTCTGCAAAGAGATTCGGAAAGAAAGAATTAAGAGGCCAGAAAACGATAGTTTCTTTTCCCTCCATCCAGGGTTTCTTTCTCTGGAGAAGTTCAATGCTTTTTCAGCTATGTTTTTAAGAGCGATAGGAGGCCCTTCCTGTGCTTTCCAACTGACGGCATCCCGTTCATCACTATCGCTGGGTAAAGCAGCAGATCAAGAAATTTAGACTTCAGAGTTCTGCTTCAGCCAAGGGTGTAGAAAAAACTTCAGACGAAGTAAAAGAGCAGCTGAACTTCTCAGAGAGGAAGGAGGAAAACGGCTGAGCTTGGTGCCATCCCTGGGAGCTCGAGGCAAGCAGAGCCACGCTGTCCCAGTTAATTTACCCGTGACTCCCACTGGCCACTCCAGGCTCCGCACACTCTCCGCCTCTGGCTGAAGCAGGAGCAGAGCTGTTTAAGCAGCTCAAAAGTACAGAAAAGGTGTGACAGCTTGTTGTCATCGCTTTAGATGACACACAGGATTCCAAGAAAGAAGAAAAGAGAAAAAGAAAAGATCCAAGAATCTTAACCAGCACTTTATTAAGAAAATAACTTCCGTCCTATCAGACAAGTTATAATCAGTGGGAGATTTACGCTAAGACAAAGCTGGCTGCCCACTTTCTCCGGGACCTCCTAACACACCCCAGGTTACAAAGGAGGTGGCGTGTGCAAAGGAAAGGGTAGAAACTGGGGTACAAACAGGCACCAGGCCCACAGGCCAGCTTGCAGAAGGGGGAAGGACACAAGTGACGTTCCTGACCCTGTTCCCAAGGGCAGGGAGGCAAACGTTTACATCCTCTATAGGGGAGACATGAGAATCAACAACACTCTCCCTTTTGTTTTAGTCAAATAAAAAGACCCAGCCATTTAAAAGCAGAGACGGTAAGCGAGGGCTCTACTTACTCATGGAAGGGAGCCTCTCGGGGCAGGTATGGTTTGCAAAGTAGGTGAAGTCTTCAGGGAGGAAAGTTGTGGTTTGTAGGAAGGTTTCACTGTGGTTCAAGTCCAGAGGATAATCTAGAGAGGCAAGAGAAAGGCGGCTCAGACCGGGACGTGCGATCAACTCCGCAGTCTCAGGTGCTACCGAGACGTATTTCTCCTCGATAGCGGCTTTCGGGAAGCAGGACGGTGCGCCAGCTCTTCACGGCAGGTGAAGAGCTGAACCATCAACAAAAATGTTAACCAGGTGACGCCATTTTACCCAGTGTTTCTATTCTTATTGGTATCACAGCTTTACACGCGCTCGGTTCATAGTCAAGTCACTCAACAACATCATTTAAAGACAGCTCGCCCCCCACGTCTTACTCTCTCAAGGAACTCTCCTCACTTCTGTGAGCCCACTATTTTAGTATTTACCTCCGTCAGCCGATACACGTCATCTTGATCCTTCTGCTTTAGGTCTTACCTTGACCTGGATGGTTCCGCTTTAGGTCTTACTGTGACCTTGTTTATGTCCCCCTATGGGGTGAGGATTTCGCTCCCTTTCCTCCCCCACCAGCACCACACGTACACCTTTCCGACCTCCAGCCTCCCCACAGTCATATACGATAACGGTGGTTCGGACAATCTTCAAGTATTTATGTTATGACGATTCTATAAATACTGCTCACGACTGAGAAATGGGGAAAGTTATGACTGCTTTTCTTCTCCTGCGTAATTTTTCTTTTCCTGGACTGACTGCCTTGTTTTTCTGTTTGCCAAGTTGTACATGGAATAACGACTAACTCAACACCGTGCCCTTTACCACTACGTCTCCTCCAAGACGTTTACGGGCCTCAGGTATTCTCTCAACTTCACCTTCCCAGAGAAGGGCCGGCGCCTCCTGACCCCCCCAGTCTGGCCTGGCTTCCTCTGTGCCTGGTGTGCAGACGCTACCCCCTGATCGCCCTTCCTGGCGGCCTGGAGAGTCCCTTTGTCTCCCTACAGTAATGACCCTCATTTTTTCTAAGTTCAATTTCTGCCTTTTTCTCGCTCCTCAGCTTCCTGAGGAGGAGGAATGGGAAGTGATTCTGAAACTTGTACATCTGATTATTTTTCTTCTTCCTCACTGGATTCATAGGTTGGCTGGGTTTACAGAACTCTAGGCTGGAAATAATTTTCCTTTAAAATTGTGAAGGTGCTCTCTCACTGCCTTCTAGCCTCCGCCGTGCCTGGTAAGTCCGAAGACATTCCAATTCCTGAGCTCTGACCAGTAATCTCTTTCTGGAAGTGTACAGAACTTTCTCCTGGTTCAGGAAATTCCACACTAGTGTGCCTTGCTGGGGGTCTATTTTCACTCACTGTGTGGAGCATTTGGTGGTCAAACCTTTAAGTCTGGAAATCCACGTCCACCTGTTCTGGAATTTAGGGGCGGGGAGGAGGAATTACTGTGGGGATGGTCTCCTCCCTTCTGTATTCTGCGCTTTCTTTCTGGAGAAGAGAAAACATGACTTAGATATTGCACCTCCTGGTCTTCTAATTTTCTCATCTTTTCTATCTGACTTTCCACCTTGCCATTTTTCTGCTCTTTTCAAAGCTTTGCCTCAATTTTACTCAGCTCTTCTTTTAATTATCATTTCTGCTCTTATATTTTTAATTTTCAAGAGTCCTTTTTATTTTCTGAACATTTATTTCTTACAGTACACTCCTGCTTCACGTCTGCGATCCTTTCTCTCTTCCCCTTGAGGATATGGACGGTTGTTTTAAGTTTTCTTCTCCCAGCATAGTCTGTTTCTTCCGATGTGCTGCTGCCTGTTTGTTCTAAGCTCCAGGAATCCTCAAAATATTAAAGGTGGGGCGCTAGTCAGCGCGCTAGAAGGGCCTGGCCTGAGGTTCCTCCTCGTGGGGTCTTCTGGCTGGAGGTCTGGTTTGGTCCAGATTCCCCAGAGAAGTCTATTCTAATCTCCTGCCAGAATGGGACGATCCTTGCTACAAGCATCCTGGAACTGAGGAGGAGAGCACGGCGAGGGGTACCCTAAACCGTGCCAGGTGTCTCCAAGTTGAGGGACGCTGTCTTACCACCTCCAGAGGTTGTCACGTCTCCAGTCCTTCGCCAGGACGGAGAAGGGGACCTGGGTATCTGATCACTTTCTAAAGAGCTCTCAGCCAACCTTTATCTTAGCTGCCACCTTTATTCTTACCTCCGAAAATACGTCTACTGCTAACTGCTGAGCGTCTGAGGGATTTCGGAGTATAACCAGGCGGTGGCTGGCTTTCCCTGCTGCCACGTTAGCAGTCAGTTTTCTTGGGTCTGTTAAGTCCTTTATCACTGGTCCATCTGCTTTCCTGCTTCGCACAATTTTTTGCTGTGGTCTCTTTTCTTGTACTCCTCACTCTTAAGATTTTATGCCATTAATCACACACCCCCCCTCTTTACTGTCCTTTTAGTGGGCTTATGAGAGTGAAGCAGGTGCCTTTTCCCTGGGGGACTAACAGTGGACTAGAAGGGGGCTCTCCAACCTCTTAGTTTTTTACAGATAAAGACACTGAGGCACCACGTACACAACTCATAAAGAGGCTTGCCCAGCGCATGACAGAGATCCGGCTAACCTCTGGGTTAGCGATCTTTCCATTACACTGTACTAAAATTTCTCTCACCAATCCTTCTGGATTCATGCTGATTCTATGAAAATTAAAACTTCCTATTCAAATTCACTTGCACTCTGGAATTCTGGAATCTTCAACTCAGGTATTTTTTAAAAAGCACTATGAGAGGGTTTCCGAGAATCAAATGGCTAACACAGTGAATCCTTTTGTCCAGGCACATGGCTGCCTTCTCCACAAGTGCTCAGAGGACGAAGCTCCATAAGGAACTCGAAGAGAACTTGAAGTCTCTTAACCAGGGAGGAAAGGAACAGAATACTTCTGTCCTTTTTGGTTGGAGCTTTCCTGAAAAACACTAGGTCTGCATTTATATAAAGACGTAAACCAAGTCAGCATGAACCCTGTTGGCAAAATCACATTTACACAGAAACGAGCCCCCAGCCCTCAGCTCACACTTGCGCACCTGTCCTACGACAGGTGTGCTAGGCTGACCCTTCTCTGAAGGCGTTAACGCTTCACAGAGCTGCAGCAAGAACCTCCAGTACTAATCACTCTCTCAATGATTCTGATTTTGCTTAATTATATACACATATTTAGTACAAAAAAAACAATTCTCTTTAAGAAAAAGATTAACGGTTTTCATGTGTACTAGAAAATGTGTAAGGCTCTGCTGTGCATGTGTGTGGAGGGGGAAGCTGGTCAGAGAGAGCATCACAGCAATTACATTTGCCTAGAAGGCAAAGAAATTCCCAGAGGTATTATAATAAGCATTTTCATAAGCAAATCAACAAAAACAGAAGAGAACAGCAATTCTGGGCAATGACAGAACCAAGACCTGAACAAAAAATCCGAAGCAACAGGCGGGAGCGAGATAAGACGCTCTCTCGCCCTAACAACCCTAGACTCTACTCCTGGGCCTGTCTGATGACGCAAATAAAGTCCTTTCTACTTCCTTCAAACACTGAAAGCATAAGCCTGGTAGCAACTAGCATGAAACAAAACAAGACAAAACAAAGCACTACTTACTTTCTCCTTCTGATGACTAAATTAATAATGTCATTAAAAAAAAAAAACCCTCAAGTACACAACTCCTGAGTGGACGTCCGCCACAGCCTGGCCCTTAAACTCCTGCCCTTTTTTGGGGGGGTGAAAAAACCCCTACTCTCTTCATTTCTAACTTGAAGTTCTTTACATACAAATTTAAATAGAACCTACTTTCTCGGCAGCAGTAGAAATTTTTTAAAGCAGTAAAAGAGGCAGAGGAAATTAACTGCTCACGCGCTGGCAGAACTGCGCGTGGTTTTGTGGGGTCCCCGTTCTTTTGTCCTCCAGCAGCCTAGAAACGGGCGACGGCACCGCACGCTCCCCTCGAGGACCCAAACACCAACCTCTCACTCTGCTAAAGCGGAGGAGGGAAGCGCTGAAAGAAAAGACCAGCATGCCGTATTTCTATGGCCACGATTTTATTTATTTATTTTTTAAAGATTTTATTTTTTTCCTTTTTCTCCCCAAAGCCCCCCAGTACATAGTTGTATATTCTTCGTTGTGGGTCCTTCTAGTTGTGGCATGTGGGGCGCTGCCTCAGCGTGGCTCGATGAGCAGTGTCATGTCCGCGCCTAGGATTCGAACCAACGAAACACTGGGCCGCCTGCAGCGGAGCGCGTGAACTTAACCACTCGGCCACGGGGCCAGCCCCCATGATTTTATTTTTTAACTTTAATCTGTTTCGAATCAGGACATGTTCTTCCAGCAAGGGAAGGAGAGGGCAAAGAAGGCAGCTGCTCTGAGAGGCATGAAACGGGGAAACAGCAGACATCCCTCCTCGCCACAGATTCCAAGGGCTGCTTGTTCGACTCTGCTTTACATGGTGGCTCAGCAAGCTTGTGTGCACGCTGGAATCACCCAGGAAGCTTTGAAAAATTCTCTAATGCCCAGGCTGCACCCCAGGCTAATTACATAAGAACCTCTGGGGGTGGGGAGCAGGCACCGGTATTTTTTAAAGCCCCCTCCACCCTGGGGGATTACAATGTGCCCTCAGGTTGACATGGCCATCCCACTCCTCAGGGGGTGGCAAAAATCTGCTTTCTCCCTTAACTTCCCAAATCCAGTTGAGCAGGGACTGGAAAATGCTAACAGATTCCAGAAAGAACCACCACTTTCCCCCTCTTCCATCTGAGAAAAGACCAAACAATTTCCTCTCTGCTTGAAAAACGTGGAAATTTATATACACTAGAAAGATGGCATCGGGACAAGTATCCGGGAGATATAAAGAATTCGCCTTCTTCAAGAGCTGGCATGCTCAAGGATGACTACCTGCTGGGACAGGAGACCTAAGACGGCTACGGACTGAGCATCTAAACAGCAGAGAGAAGGGGGTCAAGAACATCAATCTGGCAACGACTTTATTCATTTTACTTGCCCACGGCCACAGATCTGTTTTGAAGGATGTGAGCAACTGAATATTCTTCTGAGCAAGTGACTAGCAGGGGATTGGGCCATAAGTGTGGCGAGGTTTGTGTGCACGTGCGTGTGCGTGCGTGTAAACAGGTAAGAAATCTCCCTCCGGTTAAAAGTTACTAGGTAGAATGGCATCTGGAAATTCATATTTAAGAATGAGAAATGCCAGGCCACTCAACCACTCCCTGCATCTATAAAACTAAGTGGCTGGACTGGAAGAACCCAGAGAATTCTCTTCTGATGTCAGTATTCTCTTGAGTGTTTCCCCTCACTGCTCACACAAGGTTTCGCAGGATTCACAATTTCCTATACCAAAGGCTTTCAGTGACAACAAGAAGCTTCTCCAGGGTTATTACCTCAGGCTGATATCCAGGCTCACGGTCCTGATCCCCCAAAGAACATTCTTATTAGACAATCACCACTTTAGCTTTCAAGGATAAAGAAAGCTAGCATTACTGAAATGTCACACTAAGCTTTTTAGTGACACTTGGCCTAATGAAGGCCTTTGAATGTGAGGGTGTGCCACGGCCCTATTTCCGGGGTGGGGCGGCAGAGCTGAGGGACTGCTTCAGTCCAGGATGCTCTCATCGAGCCCACAGTGCTCCGGGCAGGAGTGGCCGGGTCAGAGGTGGCGGTCATCTGGCTATCTCAGCAGTTTGAGGCCCAGAACACCCTCTTTAGCTGTGCTAGGCAGAGAATTACTTTGAAATGAGTAAAAATGGGTTTTTACTGGATACACTCCCAATGAAATATTTCCTCTTTCATACTTACCTGCCAAGGATGTGCCAATAACATAGGAGCCAAACAAGACGGGAATCTCAGAATTACATCACAACACTTAAAATGTGTTTTCCTGTTAAATCTCGTCACCCACCCAAAAGTCATTTACTGAGTGCTTCCTATGTGCTGGGCAGCGCACAGGTACTGGGGATACAAAGACGACAGAGGCACGAGGGCACTGCTGGGATGCAGAGGACAGGCACTGGGCTCAGTCAGCAAAGCCCAGCTCCACTGCTCGAGTCCCGTACGTCCCGTGTGCCTTGACCCCTTCACCCCTGAAATGGGGACACAGGAGCTACCTTATTGAGTTCTTGTGAGGACTCCACGCGAGAACGCAAGTAGTGTCTACCACATAGGAACACAGCCCCCGAGGGCAATGGATATAGACATATTAAACACAAAACGGATGATTATTCCACCGGAGGGATGCTAGGAAGAACGATTTCTGACTACGGTAATTTGAGAATAAACTCACGCAAAGTCATAGTAACTCGTCCCTGGATATGCCTTCCAAGGGTGAAACTCACCTCGGTGCTGCTTTCAAGGACAACACCCCCTCAGGTTAGTGAGATCCCAACAATTCGGTGAAATCCTGTGTTGTAAAACCAGCAGCGCAGCAGGGAGGGGGCCCTGCTTGGTACCCGTCTGACTTCTGAGGGAGAACAGACTACCTCGCCCAATGCCCAGACGGAAGTTCATCCAGCCTCGGAGAGGCACAAACACTTGGACTGGATCAAGGTCACAACAGCACAAATGCTCCTTTATCCAGAGTGATACAGGGCCAAGAGCTCTGGAACGGACGGCAGAGGACTCCCTGGTTTCGTTACACAACCAGAAGCAGGTTAGGGCAGGGTTTAGGGCAAGTCACATGACCAAGCCACTCCAACTCCCCCCAAATTATCTGCACTACATGTGAAAAATGGAAATAACGTACAATCCTGCCTACCTGACCGAGCCATACTGGAGTTACACGAGACAAGATGTGTGGGGATCATGAGCAAAACCTGACACTACACACACTGAATTAGGAAAGAGAAATGTGCTCAGCCTTCTCCCCTGACTTTGGGAACTGCAGGGACTCCTGTCCAGGTGTGGGTCAGAGCTCAGGCAGTCTGTCCCCTGAGAAGACAATCTGGCTAAAAAGCTCTGAAAAGTCGATCACTTGCCCTCTGCAATCAAGAAGAAAGGAAGCCCCAAAGCTCATCAGTTTGCTGACGATGCTCCTTCGCTGCTGCTAAGCTGGCCAGGCGGACAGACTGATAAATTAGGATGTGGTCAATTCTTTTAAGGATGTAACTTCCCTTTGAGAGGCAATGATTTCTTTGAGATCCCAAGCACCACAGAGAAATTCTCATCTGCAACGCTTGCAAAGCAATTTCACATTCTAGAGTGAGCTCCGGACAATCTTAGAACTTCCAGAGGAGAAGAGAGGACTGATTTGGAGGAAAGAATATTTTTTAAAATATACATATTTTATAATACTATGCCTGAGTGAAATCACTAAGAAACCACAGGAAAGCACATTAGTCTTCAGTAAAAGGCAAACCATGAATGCTTAGCAAGATGAAATTTCAGAATCTATTTTTTTAATAAAAACCATCCAGCGCCAGACTGGAGAAGGCGCACGACAGTCCCACTTAACCATCCGGAAATAGTTCCTATGTTCAATTTTTGGAAGAGTTAAAAAGAGAGACATAAAAAAGACAACTTTCTCTCAAAGGTGAAGAACTTGCCATATACAGTCTTTTATAAAAATAAAGTCAAAACCATGATTCAGGAACAAGTTCTTACAATGTTAGGCAAGCCATCTAAACTCGGTGTTCTTTTTTCCTCTTCATATAATTAGTGCTTATAGATAACAAAAGTCACAGGCAAAAGTTCCAAAGATTGAGGCAGAAACGCTCACTCTTGCATCCATCATTGCTATGTTTAGCTGAACAGTTTGAAAAGCTTTCTTCAAAGCCGAATGAGTCCAACCACCAAACTCGGCCACTTGCTGGAATTAAACCAGAGGATGAACACCATACCAGGTACTGGAGGCAGGCCAGGAGACCTATTAAACTTCCTCCAGGAGTTGCTTTTACAGCTATAATCTGTAGAAACTGTCCTGGATTACACGATCATTACAACATGGAAATTTGGTAAGTTTCAGCTAAAACATTCACCAACAACAAGGTAAACAAGTCCCACTGGGCTGAACAAATTCGAGTAGAGTCTAACAGTAAGAACAGAGTCGGAACAACTCGTCCTGTGTGGCAACCAGGGCCAGACTAGCTTTGAAAATACCATGCACCGCCACCGCCACTGTGAGCACCGCCACATGCAACTCAAAAAACAAGACAACAAAACAATTTCACAAAAAAAATTTTATGTTAAGCCATAAAAGAAGTAAAAGGAAGTCCAACTAAGTTCTGTTTTCCTCATTGGCTGTACGATACATTTTTTTGAAATCAAATATCAAACTATTTCCAGAAACAGCTTTTGGCGCTCCTGTTTTGCTGGTGTCCCAATATACGCTTAATCGCCTACAGGGGCAACTACACCGGAAAAATGGGTCTTGAAAGATATATATTCCTTACCTCCCCCTCCCTGAAAAGTATTAAGAGAGAAAACGGAGGCAAAACAAACAAGGATTCACTTTGCAAGCCTTTCTTTTTTAGTGATAAGGTAAGACACAGCCAAACTTCCCCTCATTTACAATACACTTTTTTCCCCATCAAAAATAATTATTTGAACCAAATTTACCTCTCCCGGGAGGAAACATTCTAATCAGACCACCTCTTTAGTAAAACATACCTGAGTCATTTACGCTGCTATTCCTCTTGGCATAGGCACTGCGAACCACCTGCTCATACACCTGAGCGCCTATCGTTCTCATGTTGTCCCGGATCAGAATGCCTTGCGCTTGCATCATGAAGAGGTAGGTGTTCACTGCGGGAAACAGAAGGGACGGAAAAAAGAGGCGAATTGAAAGCAATCATTAAAACAAAACAAACAAAAATGCACAGAACTTTGAGTTTGTTTTTTTTATTTTTAAAAGCTCTTTCAGCTCTAAAACCCTATAAATGCCATGACTATTTTCCATACCGGGTTCTACGTTTTCAGGACACCAGCATGCCCGTGGGTAGCTACAGGACTCAGAGGAGAACTGCAATAATTGGCAGTATTAGAAAAGCCATAAATTTAAAATAATCTATTCCCCCAGGTCTTCAAACACCCAATCTGTAGTCTAGCGCTGTGGCGATCAGAAAGACCTTTACAGATCAATCACAACATTTCTAAAAAGATCTTTGCTCTCGTTAGGTTCACCTTCTCAGTACGATATAGTCAGAGAGCAGACAGCCCTGACGGCTCTGCCTACTGCAAACTCTCAGATCTCGCTCTGGTCTCAGCAACCTTTGGAAAGCGCTGGACTAAGGCTCCAGCTACTTTTCTCTGGGGATTTGGAGACAAAAAGAAGATAACAAAGGAATGTCAGCAATTCTTCCTAACCACCCACCCCGGCCCCAAAGTCCAAAGCTAGGGGAAAACAGCAGACAGATTGGTCCAAGCGTCAAAATACATTCCCTTCACAATATATACGAATATCGAATCGTTGTGCTGTACACCTGAAACCAATGTGAAATGTCAATTACATCTCAATAGAAACAAAACAAGAAAGGTATTCTTAACAGATGACTTTTCAGATTAACCATCCAATCGCCGCCACCCTTCGAGAGTGATCTCCACTTGGGTTTTCTTCAAGTCTCTCTACGATATAAAACTAGGAGATCATAAACACAAACGAATATAATTCCTGTATTTCACTTGCAATCTCAAATACTATGCCATCTATTTTCAAGAAACTGCAAGGTTTAGCAACACAGCTTCTTAAGCAGACACTCTAATTTACTCACTTTCCCTTCCCCACTGTGAAAGGGGGATGTCTGAGAGGGGCGGCACATTTACTAATCCAAACTCTCGTGTGTGTTAGGGACCATCAGAACACTTGGCTGACCTCCGCCAGGCCCCAGGCAGGCACTCAACCAAGGCCGTGGGCTGCGCCTCCAGACTCAATATACATGGCCTCAGGCTGTCCTGGCTCTTCAACAAGACACACTTTGTTGATGCTGCTTCATCATCATCATCACAGTGTCCTGCACATAATGGGCAGTAGGTAACGACTAAATGGATGAAGCTTACAAGTCAATTTATTTCAAGCTATTGTGTTTGGTGTGTGTACTGGTGACAGCGGTGTGGATGGGGACAAACCAACTGGTACAACACTCAATGCGAAAACTCCAGGTGGCCCACGTTAAACAGGGACATAAAATCTCTTGAAAGATTTCAAACCATCTCTCAGGTATATCCTGAGCCATAAAACAGCAAACAAAAGAAGGCAGCGTTCAGAACGCTTTCAGAAATGAGGGAGCTTCAAATTGGGCCTCGCACCAACTGCAAGACAGACACGCTCACCTTCTGGCATCAGGAGAGAACAGATCAGACAGAGTGTTTATTCTCTACGGCTAGAAAAAGTTATGGAAAAAGACAGCTTCAAATCCTCAAAAAAGCGCAATTCTGTGAAGCCTCTGAAAGCAAGTTCCATCTCATTTTCTGCTTATAGCAGGTGGCCCAGGGCCCAATCACACCAGGTGGGGGGCCCACAAACTTCCATTAACCCTAAGATTTAAACTTCATCCAGCGTCAAATTTCTGATGTGGCTCTGAGGTATTTTTTCTAATTTGGCTCAATAGTATATAATCAGCCCTGGAATCTTCCTTCCATCCCCAACGTACCACTAAACCAGCTGTCCTCAACACCAGAAGGGCAACATTGACTGGACACTGTGTGAAGCAGTCAGGCGGGCGCTGCCAAGAACATGCCACCTCCCTTCTCCCCAGTTCCAGCCTTCTCTGTGTTTGTCTCCTCCACTGCCAAGGACACTGTTGTCAGCCCCTCTTTTAAATACCCTCCCTTTCTTTAGTTCCTGAATCCCACCCGTAGGATTCCTCTAGGGCAGTTCTCAAACGTTTCCCTGCCTGTCACCTGGACAGCGTTGACTGGCCCGGTGTGTCTGAGGGGGGCCGATGAATTTGCCTGTGTAACAAGCTCACAGGCGACAGCAATAGGGCTGGTCTGTGGACTTCTCCAGAACCACTGCCCTAGGGAACTTCAGCTACACAATCAATAATACTAAGTAACATTTATTGAGCACCGAACTACACAATTCTTTATCTCATTTACTCCTTACATATATCCTAAAAGGCAAATAATTCTATCCAGTTTGCAGTCAACTTCTGGGCTTCCGTTTCTCCATGGAGCTTTACCAAAGTCAACTGAGGGATGCATTTGAACCAGGTGGATCTGTGCTCCAACCACTAAGCTTTAAAACCTCGCACACTCGTGTTCTAGCCACAACTTCCCCCCAAAGGTTTCAAGCACTCACGTAGCTTAAGTGATTGCTCTTAAGGAGATGCTGTGTCTCCTACACGAGCTGACAGACGGATCTTTCCTAATCACAGATTTACCCCCACTGCTGCTGCTCAAAAGCTTTCCACGTCTCTCGCCTTCACCGCTGAGCTCCTGCTCTCCCTCCCGCCACGCAATCTTATTAATCCTCCAAACCCCAGTTCACATACTTTCCAGTCTTCCTCTTCTCAAATTTCTGTGGTGCCATTACAGATTATCAAAACTCTGCCATTTATTTATATTTTGTCTTAGTGGCTAACAATTGCCTTGTGTTAGTCTTGTCATTCAACAAATCTACATAAACCACATATTATTAATGTTTTTCCTAATCATACACAGGAATTTGCACAATGCTAAAAAAATAAAAGGCCGAGGAACCAAATTTTGCAAAACAAAAGCAAATAATCACAAATTCATAGACTGGGGGCTGGATGAGATCTTAAAGCACACCTTCCAACACTATCTCATGCTTTCACATCACCCAAAACTACGCCTTCTAAGAACCCGGAGTCAGGATGTAAAATACAGCCATCTTCAAAGAAAATTCTACTTTGGGTTGGGTCCAAAACGTTTTCCAGTCACTCTGACCTACTGGTTCTCATTCTGTCCCTCGACGGAACTGTCAGATTCCATCCGCACGCTGCAGATGCTGGAGGGCAGGCATTCGGTCTCCCTCCACCCTCACCTCTGCGCCACCTAACCTTCCCCTGCACCCCCGGAATAAAACATCCCACTTCCTTTGGGTGCCCTTCCCATGGTATCGGCTCCACTTCCCTCCCCTTCCTGGCTGCTCTCCTCTGGACACTGGCAGTCGACACCTGACAGAGAGCGGTGCCCAAGCTGGTGGAATGGTCCAGGTACAGTCTGATGGGCCCAGAAGCAAGCAGAACCGCCAGCAGCCCGGCTGCATCTCTCACCGAGGCGCTGTCCACTCGATCCCCCTCTTGGGGATTCAGGGTGCACAATAACTCAAGGCCCAAGCGATTCTGCAACAGATGTTCAATCATCAAACCCGCTATTCCCTAGACCAGCCTTTTCTCCCTGCAGAACCCACTTGGGGACGTTCTCTTTTGGATATTCTAGTAACAGAATTTAAAACTCGCATTACACGGTAGGTAACCCATCGATAATTGCTGAATGTTGTTGGTAAATAGCAGTCATACCATATTACTGATGCACAGTGAGCTTGCCGGGGGCAAGATCCTCACTCTTTTTAGATGCACTGCTGTGAAGCTGCCCTGCTCCCGTTGCGTGTTCATGCAGCTGGTTATATAGATCAGACCGCAGGACCTCAACAAGTGTCCCTATTAAAAGTCTGGTTACTAAATTTAGCCCACGGCTCAGCCTGAAGGAGGAAGCGTATATGCGCGCACCCCCGCCCCCTTCAATCTAAATGATCTCGTGGAAAATTCACATCTTCGTGAAGCAGATGTCATCTTGATTCTTGTTTCAGATAAGGAAGTCAAGTCTTCCAGAAGTCATTGCCCCAAGGTCACCCGGTTGGTGAAGTCAGAAACAGAGAGGACTGAGGAGAGGTGTGGGACAGCATTTTGATGAGCTCTACTTTGAAAAACAGGACCTCCCAATGCCGCGGCCCCGAGCATCGGCGGCTGAATCACGGCCAAAACCCAAATCTCAAGTGGCGCACAGCTGTTAACTCCTCCACTGAGTCAACAAGTATCCGCTGGGCCTCTGCTTTCCACACGCAGCACCAGGCCACCGGGCAAGGAAGACAGAGTAAGCATGGCACAATTCAGCAAGAAATTATAATGCAGTGTGATCAAGGCTAAAATAGGATTTACTACGAACTCGGGTTTATTAACAACTTTTTTATACTTTCATGAGAAATCGTAATTATTATCCAGCCCCAATATCTACATTGAGGGATCTCTTATGACCATAATTCCGTGGAGAAAAATAAGCCCCTTTCAGGTTTACGTAATGGGAAATTTACATCCAGATGCCAACGTAAGCAGCCTGGGGCCATGGCTTTAACCGGAGAGTTTCCGGGAGCAAAGCCCGGGTCCCCTAACAGGAAGACACTCTCCTCCTCCTCACTGGAATTCCAGGCAGCCTCCACATGCTTATGAATCAGGGAACACGATTTTCACTTGAACACATGCACTAATAAAGGACTCTGACTCATAAAAATTCCTCACAAGATAGTGAAATCTGACATTCCAGATTAGGAATAAAATAATTTGACACAGTGAACTCAAGAGGAAAAGACAGAATTACAAGTTTCTATATACTTAAGAGTTCATAATTTTTTATCCTAAACATGGGTATCCTTAATGTTTGTTACATCTGGTGTGGTAAGCTAAAAGAGAATTAAGTAGAAAAAAGAAAGCCACTCCTTTCCTGACCAATCTTTAAAATTTGTGTCTTACCCTCAACGTCCAAATGCCCTAGAACACGCACATGCACACGCGCGCGCACGTGCGCGCACCAACACACGCGCGCACTAAACATTTTCTTATTTGTCTTGTCTAGTGTAATCTCCCTCCCTGGAGTGTGGGCCCCAGGAGGGCAAGGAGCCATGGCCCGGTGGCTAGAACAGTGTTTCTGAAACATGGAAGATGCACAACAAATATCTGAACCAACGAATATCTAAGTTGGGACAATTAATAATTCAGTCTTCTGAACTCAAGGGGCCCAAGGAGGCGTGGATTGTGGATTTCAAGCCTTTCCCTTGTATTAGCTCCCCACTCCTTTATGGGACGAACCCAAACGCTGTGAGTTAACCAGCTCCACTGCACCGATCTGCTCCTAGACAAGTTCAGCAATTGCTTTTTAGCAACTGAGCAGAACTGCCAGATAGATTACCTTTTCCCCAAAAAATGCTCTCTGGAACTCTCACTCCTCATGAAATTGTTGGGTTTTTTAACGTTCCTTAATATAATGCACAAGTTTATTCAAAACCTTGTGCAACATTATTTGTAACAGAAAAACATTGGGGAAAAACTACATGTCCGACCAAAGGAGACTGGCTGAATAAATTATTGTCCAGCCACATGGAAGGAGTACTATGAGGCCATAAAAAAGAATAAGGAACCATTCAAAATAACCCAAAGCTAGAAAGAATCCAGAGTTCCATCTACGGTAGAACAGATTAAATTTGTAGCCTATTTGAATCTTGGAATACTATACAGCAACAAGAACAAACATACCACAACTATATGCAACCACATGGATGAATCTCCCACACATCATGAACCAAGACACCAAACAGCACGCATGGTAGAATCCGCGTAAATAAGGTCCCAAAACAGGCACAACTAATCGACAGTGTCAGAAGCCAGGAGAATATCCTCGGGGACTTGGGGGAGAGTAGTAATCTTTTACTTCTTGACCTGGGTACTGGTTACATAGGGTATATTAACTTTGTAAAAATTCATTAAGCCATTAACTTATTTCGCACATATTAATATGTATGTTCTATCTCAATAAAATTTACCAAAAAAAAAAAAATGAGGAAAATCTATGAACAGATTTCTAGGAGATACTGTTAAGTGAAAAAAAGCCAAGGGCAATAGCGCACGCGTGTGTGTGTTATGTTACTATTTAAGAAATAAGGGGAAATTTTATACACACACATATTTTTATAGAAAGAAACATAGGAAAGGCAAACCAGGTAAAACATGTACCTACTATGTGCCAGGAACTACCCTCTAGTCTGTGGATAAAAAGATAATTGCAAATAAGATAGAGTCCTTGCCACGGTCTTCAGCGGAGGAGCCAGACAAGGAAAGCTGTAACTAGCCACGCTCTAGGGAGCACAGGAGAGTGGCTCCTACATCATATCGTGAGGGCAGGGGTCAGAAAACACTCTGAGGAAGAGGGGACTCTAGGATGCAAAGAGAGCTGAAATAGGAAAGGCAGAGCACAAGGGAAGAGGAAAGGCACAAAGGAGAAATACACTGCAGGAGCTAAAAGCAGTCCGGAAGGGCTGGAACGAAGGGCACGTGTGGCAAAAGCATGAGGAGACCAGAGAAACAGGCGGGAGCAGGACTGCAGACGGCTTTACGTGACATACTTAGGGGCCTGACGCTGAAGAAACGGTCCAGGATTACATTTCGGGCAGGTCAACGGTAGGTATCAATCAAAACAAGTAAATTCACCCCGCCTCAATTTCATGGCTCCAGAGGAAGGACTGAGCTTCTTAGTTCCCAGATCTAAGTTCCTTAAAGGAGGGACTCTCTGGATGAAGTGGATACGATTCTGTAAGCAGAGTCCGATCTGGTTCCTAAAAGCTACGTGTCCAAATCTCACCAAAGGCTGTATTTTTGCTCCACATGAAGCGGCAGGAGGAACCCCGTCTGCTAAATCTTGGAGCAAGCAGACGGGCTGGAGTGAGGACGTCAAGACATAAAGTGGGTACTACTAATACCACGCACGGCAGGGAGAGCTGGGGCACAGTGGGCCCCTGACAGTCAGCAAAGGGGCTGCCTCGTGTCCAGGTGGGCGCATCGGACGAGGCGTTCATCCCCTGGATTTCATCATATCGTATGCATCTTCGTGCTGAACACCCCTACAGACCACACAATGTGTGATTTATAACAGGGTCAAGTACATTCCAGAAAACACTGGAACAATCTATGGACCAGGGGTTGTACCCATTCATAGGTCCATGCTTTCAAAATAAAATAAAGGATAGGGGAAAGGGATAGAATATAAAGGGAGCAGAAGCAGAAAAGGAATAAATAGAAGACAGCAGGAGGGTTGCTCACTTTCCCTCCCCCATATGTAAGATACACCTATAACATTCAATAGGAATTAAAGAGAAACAAAGAACAGAAATGTGTCCTAGAACACTGAAGTTTGATTTTTGCCATGCTACAATATCTACAAAACCTGCACTACCTTTTTGGACCAATATTTTCCAAGAAAAACCAGAACCTGAAAACTAAGTGATCTCTGCTCCCAAAATCAGAGATTATCGGCGTTCACGGCTCTGCACGACAGGCACTCTGTAAGGAGTGAATGCACTTCTGCCTGGACAGAGGTGGATCCCTGTCAGCAGTCACACACTCACTGAGACCCTATGTGCCAGGGCCTCTCTAAACACCCACACGCGTGACCACGTCATCCCCGCATAAATCGAGCATGGTTATCACCTTCATTTCCAGATGAGGGGACTGACGTTTGCATGAGGAGTGTCACCACGTGGAGCCAAGACTTCACGTCTTTGTCCCCAGAGTCCAAGTTTCTAACCGATCTATCATCTCTCAGGCTCTCAATGCCCAGGAGTTCCTTGAATCCAAAGCCACCATTCCCACACTTCGCTTTCAGATTCCTTTTGTCTGCTCTTCACTGTCAACCTTATACACAATTGGCTTCCAATATTCCACTTCAGTGGTGAGTGCCAACGCTCATAACACAGTACGGTATGTCCTAAAGTTTTACTGAGTTTTATCAAAGTGTTCTAAGTTTGAAGCTCTACTGTGAATCCTGAATTTCTGCACTGCAGATCTACTTAAAATGTTGGATGGGGCCGGCCCCGTGGCCGAGTGGTTAAGTTCATGCGCTCTACTTCGGCAGCCCAGGGTTTCACCGGTTCAGATCCTGGGCGCAGACATGGCACACTGCTCAGTCAGGCCACGCTGAGGCGGCGTTCCACATGCCACAAGTAGGAGGACCCACAACTAAAACAGGCAACTATGTACTGGGGGGATTTGGAGAGAAAAAGCAAAAAAATTAAAAAAAAGAAGATTGGAACCGTTGTTAGCTCAGGTGCCAATCCTTAAAAAACAACAAAAAAAGAATGCTGGATACTCATACCATACACTGAGAGATATTCAGATCCAAGGTTGGTGCACAGTGACACGTATTTTAAAAAGAAAATAATGCTATTTGTTTTTTTTAACATGTAAAGCATTATTTTGACAATAAATTTACACCCTTTAGCACATCTATTTTAATGTTCTGGAGCAACTGTGTGAAAATTTTCACACGAAAAGTATTTAAAGAAAACTTGGGGGGGGGATATTAATTAAAGAGACTAAGGAATCCCAAAAATTATTTTGGGAGAAAAATTTCATTTGATGAATCTTCTGCTTTCCTAGTCCTTCCCATTTGAGGCAGAAAAACCACCAAGTCAATCATAGTTTATGTTTCCCACCCCCTCTAATTATTCCCAGCTATCAAAAAAAACAACCTAAGTCGTAAAAATTAACAGCTATAAAATATCTATAAGCATTTCCACTGACCTGTTAATCTATTATCCGTCAAACTATTAAACTGTATTTGAGATTAGAAATGAAAATGCTGCCTAAACAGATACTAACTAGCTGAGCAGCCTGTGGTAATCACTTAACTGATCTAAGCTTCAGCCTTGTTTCCCAAAAACTCCTTAACAGCAAGACCAGTTACCGCCCTCAGAGACACACGCACAGGCTCAGCAAACAAGGGCGCTCCAGAGCGGCACTGCAAACCCGCACGGAACCCGGGGTTGGAGAGAACTATAAATTACCTTTCTGGCGCTGTTCGAATGTCTGCATCTACCCTGGCCCTGCTCTGGGGGTAAAGTCACGGTCAGTAGAGATGTCACCAATGGGAACATGCTAGGGACACAGACAAGCAGAGCAACACTGTTCTCTGGAGCTGACTCTCGACGAAGGCCCTCCCCGCCCGCCTCTCCCCCTTTCTGTCCCACCTGCCAGGCAGACGGCACCTCACCTCTGTATGAATGTGCACTGGTGACACCTGCTCATATGAAGCTTTAATGGCTCTTTTCATAGCTTTTCCTGGCATCACCCCACCCTCAAGATTATACAGCCCTGGCTCTTTCGCAACTGATGCATAAACTCCTATCCACGACCCTATAAACCTGAGCACGCCTCTTTCAGCAGGATGTCAGCTTCTTAAGGGTACAGACTGTCTTCTTTTTTTCATCCACAATGTCTGATACGTAGACACGTAGATATTGACTAAGTTAATGAATTCCAGCTCAGCACACAGTATGCTGGTATGTCCATTTGGTGGAGGTTTTCTCAAGTTGGAAGTGTACTGATTTTTCTGCAACCACACAAGAAAGACTCTATGAGCCAGAAAAGGCCACAGTGAAACTGACACTTGCCTAACTGCTGGTCTAAGTGTAAAGGGGTATCACCCTTCGGGGAAACTATTCTGCAAATCTAACACAGAGCCATAAAAACGCTCATATCCTCTGATTTAGCAATTTCAAGGAAACTATCCCAAGGATGAGGACGTTCTATGCATAAAGTTTTTTATTAAATTATTTCTAAAAGCAAAAACTTGGAAAACTCAAAAGCAACAATAAAATAGAAAGTTAAAAGTGATACATACACTCGACAGAATCTTATAGAGCTTAAACAGTAAAAGCTATGGAATCTTACAAACAGAACAAATGTACGGAACAAGAGTGTGTAGTCTCTTGTATAGCATCACACTCCTGACAACGCAAGAAGTCCTGCTATATTACGGTAATTACCGCTAGAGAATAAGCACGTGCAGACGGCTGAAAAAGACTAGAAGCGAATTCACCAACATGCTTAGGTGTTAGGGGGCAACAGTGATGACAGCTGACTTCTTCCTTCTTTCTTCTGTTTTTCCAACTATATCCACAACAGTTTTTTTTTAAAATATATAATTGGGAAAAAATAAAGGATTCCTCCAGCCCAAGTGAATTTATCTAACATGACAACTGACATTAATAAATAAAACGTTCTCAATTCTATTTGCTTGTCAGGCTTATGGAGAGGGGGAGGGGCAGTGTACAAAGCTGTAGCTGCCATACTTGAATTACCTCCACTCTAACATTCTTTTTTTTTTTTTTTTTTTGAGGAAGATTAGCCCTGAGCTAACTGCTGCCAATCCTCCTCTTTTTGCTGAGGAAGACTGGCCCTGAGCTAACATCCATGCCCATCTTCCACTGCTTTATATGCGGGATGCCTACCATAGCATGGCTTGCCAAATGGTGCCATGTCTGCACCCGGGATCCGAACCGGCGAACCCCAGGCCGCCGAGAAGTGGAACGTGTGAACTTAACCGCTGTGCCACCGAGCTGGCCCCCACTCCAACATTCTGTTCTAGAAAGGTTGCCAGGAATGGCTGCCACATTCTCCTCAAGCCCTCCCTACCTTGAAGCCCAGAAGAGCTTTTCAGAACCAGAAGTGTCTACAGAATCTAAGAATTTGCATATTGACAAGGTGTTCTTGTTTTCTGTCTCTGGGGAGTAGAGCCAATCTACACTGCACAAATGAGAGACACGATGGCAAGGGTAAGAGACTCAAAGAAACCTTCCTTCGAAGTAAAAAAGGTGGAAGGGAAACCCCTGGACTGAGGTGGCCAACAACGCTGGTGTGCGTCCTGTCGCTGGCTGGCTCTGTGGGCCCCTCTGGACCTCGGCAGCCTGGCTGTACAATGGCATTACTGAACTGGAGGTGGTTTTCTCAACCATTTCGACCAAGCCCGATCCCCAACACCGATACACAGGAGATCTTCTGCAAATAAAGACGTTAGTTTATATTTACACAATGTTTTCAAAATATAAAATCATAAAATATTAAATCTGCTTTTACAAATTACACAAAACCCTGTACATTCTGATTCTTCTCCCTTGTCTCTGGACCTTGAGAGTCACTGCACTGCAAAGTCTCTTACAATTTAACTCCCACAACCATAAATTCACTGTTTTCTCTCCTCTTCCCTCTGGAAAATGGGCCTGCACACCTCCGATTCACACCTGTCTGCCTTCTCTCTCCTCCCTCCCCAGAGGGACAGGGTCTGACTGTCCTCCGCTGTTGGCCTTCCTTTCCAGAACAAGGGCGCCTCAGCATCTTCACGATGCAGCTGGGAAGTGGTGGCTGAATTTGGAGGAGGAGCACATTCCCAGAGCCGCCCCCTTCTCTGTACACCTGGTCCGGAAGTTACACTGGGGCTACCTTGAGCAAACAAGGTCATAAAAGGGCTGCTAATTCTTTACATTTCCTCTCTTCCTCTCTTACCATGCTGAAAAACCGCCTTTTAGTGATGATTTAAAAGAATGCAATTCTATAGGAAAGGGGTGAATTTCTTCAACTCTGAAATGTATCTGCCTACAACTAAGCTTTTTCTATCCCTTTGCGAATGCGTAACAAGATTTTAAGATGAAGCTAGAAGTTGCTTGTCTAAGAGACTCAAAAGGCTGATAATAATGAATGTTGGTGAGGATGTGGGAAAACAGAAACTTCGGCACCTTGCTGAAGGCAGCAGAAGCGGAATAACCCATAGAGGGCAACCTGCAATCTGTGTCAAAGTGGAATGTTCATACTCGCCAAGGGAGCAGTGCCCACTTCCAGGCATTCATCACAAAGAAAGAACTGGACAGGGGCTGGCCCCGTGGCCGAGTGGTTAAGTTCGCGCGCTCTGCTGCAGGCGGCCCAGTGTTTCGTTAGTTCGAATCCTGGGCGCGGACATGGCACTGCTCATCAGACCACGCTGAGGCAGCGTCCCACATGCCACAACTAGAAGAAACCACAACGAAGAATACACAACTATGTACCGGGGGGCTTTAGGGAGAAACAGGAAAAAATAAAATCTTTAAAAAAAAAAAAAAAAAAAAAAAAAAAAAAGAAAGAACTGGACAAACAAGAAGCACGCTGAAGGATGTTTATCTTAGCATTTAGAAAAGCAAAACACAAACCCATCTAAATGTGCAACGAAAGGGACTAGGGAAAACAATTATGGCAAAGTCATACCATGGAAAACTAAGCAATCATTATTTCATTTAAGAAATCCTATCATATAACAATGTCTACAGTACACCACATTTGTGTTGAAGAAAAAGACACAGAGGAAAACACAGGGATAAAACAACTTCAGAAACTGTACGTCAAGATGTTCACAGCGCCATCTCTGCTTAGTAGGATTATGGGTCGTCTGCACTTTCCTTGTCTTTATTACAATTAAGCATTTCCATGACCATCAGAAAAACTCTCGTATGATAAAGAGGCTCTCTAGTCCAAGAGTGAAAATTCTGACAGCAAAAAAATCTGTTTGAACTCACCCAAAATTCCAAAGTTTCCAGAGTTACTGAGAAAGCCTTTTTCATGCAGTACCTATTTAATATTTACGAGCACACTCTAGGAACGCCACCTTAGGACACTGTCTTTTCTTTCTTTCATTTTGTAAAACAATGATCATACGTTTTTATATTGGGGGGGGGAGCACAAGGACACAACCAGAGCTTGTGCCTTATTAAGGGTTCTCCCCTTGTGACCCAAATAACTTCCCCAGTTCCAAAGCATTTTTCCACCTTCGCCTACCCCCAAATGAGTCATAACTATCCTAAAACTTCTGGTGCTTCTAGTTATCACTGTGCAGAGCCCTTTTCCTCTCTCTAGCCTACAATCCCAAGTAGTCTCCCTCCAGATCCTCTTTTGGAAAGGAGATTATTCTCCATGTCCTATGGGGATAATATATTATAATCATATTATTATTAGCCTGGAAGATGGTAACAGACTAATAGGGTTACCTACTCTTTGAGAATTTAAGTGTTTCCAGAAGGCATCATTCTAACTGATATTAACACTCCAATTGTTAAACACATGATATCAGAGCCACGATTTCCATAGAAAGGCAAAAATTACCAGAACAAGCACTTGAAAATGTCTTGACTCTTAGCGAAACAGGTGTTCCCCGACACCCTGTGGTATGAAACCCTTCCTCCAGACCAGACCAGACGGCTGTCTTTAGCAAAGATCAGATTGTGGTCCTAGAAGGGCTCCTCTGAGCCACACGGGATGCCGGACTCATTTTCTGTCTCTGTTATGTCGCTGCGTCTTTCGCCTGATCCAGAAGGATCAGACATTAACTTCTCTTTCTTTTGATAAGTGACGCTCACTGTTACAGCAACGCAAGACCCACCAAGTCCACAGAAACAGAGGGACCAGCCTGATTGAGGGGAATGGTGGAAAGCGTAATGCATGGTCACAACCTGTAAAAACCCGAAAAACAAATTCTGCCCCCAGACGACTCGACTGCAGAGGGGAGAATGTACATGTACAGTGCAGAGATTGGACAGGCTCCACTCGACCAACGGGTCAAACCGGGCATCAGTAACATGGGAAGAAGCTCACACGGCCTTCAGAGCATTCTTGCCAAAACCTTTTAACGTAAATCTAATCAGGCTTTTACAACTGTCTTCCAGCTTCTAAAAACACAGGGGATTAAGGAACACAAACTGATACCAGGCAATTCCAGGATGGAGGACATTCTATAAAATAACTGGCCTGGACTCTTCAAAAGCTTACTCTAATGGGGGGAAGGTGGGGCAGGAAGGCGGCTACAGACTGAGACCAGAGACATAATCAAATACAATATGAGATTTTGGGGGAGTGTGGCTAGAAATAACACTTAGAGCACGACTGGGGAAATGTGGATATGGACTGGATATTAGAAGATAGTGTGAAAGCACCGTTAATTTTCTTAGTTGCAATAACAGTATTGTGCTTATATAGGAGAATATGCTTATTTTATTAACAGATGCATGCTGATGTATTTACAGGTTAAATATCTTGATATCTATGTACAATTTAATTTCACATGGCTCAGAGGGAAAAAAGAAAGCTAGAGTTAAAATAAATAAAGCAAAAGGGTACTAGCTGTGGCCTCTAGATAGAGGGTAATATGTTCACTGTTATTCTTTTAACTTCTCTGTATGTTTGATTTCTTCATAATAAGCTGAGGGAGAAGTTTGATTTTGGATTTATCTAAATTGCCAACTAAATCTAAATTAAAGTATACCAACACTAAACTAAGAATTCCTGTAAAAGGGTTAAAAATTATAACAGGGAGTAAATACTCTAATAACGTTCACATAAGAAGCTAAAGCATTCAGCAGCTATTCTAAGACAAAAAAAAATATTTTGTTTTTGGAACCAAGAATTGCATTTACTCTTTACCTATAGTTTCATAGGAGAGCTGAAGAGAAATTATAAATAAATCTTCCTGTTCCCTCACTTAATCTTTGAATGGCTTTCCACTGCCTTCAAGGTCAAGTTCAAATTCCTCATGCTTAGCGTGACTCAGAAAGAGCCCATAAAACCTGGCCCCCCGCCTCTGCAATTTCAGATCTTGCCACTCCCCAATTCCAGCAACATGGACATCAGCGATTCTCTGGAATCAGCCAAGAGCTCCGACAATGCTGCTCCTATTGTCCGGAACTTAAAGACATAAATCCCAGGATGAAGAGAAGGAAAAATTCCTAGGAAAAAGTGACTATCCTAACAAAAGCATGAGCTCCGGATGAACGGGGAGGTGAGGGAAGGAGTCCAGCGAAGCCCAAGCCCCGCTGTGCGTCCCTTTCCCTCTACACCAGCATTCTGACGGCTGGCCTGTTTGCAGCTCTCTTCAATTACCCTGTAGGTTCACCAGCAGAAAAACGACTCAGTCCTGACATTGGCCTTGCTCTCAGACAAAACTCACTCCCCAGGCCTGCACACCCCACACTAGAAAAATTGCAGAGGCTAAGAGTTAAAACTCGGTAGGCCCAAAGACCTTATGACACTGACCCTCTGCCGGCAACCACAGAGGACTGAAATGCCACAAAAATTAAATTACGGTGCTTTGTAATAGATTTAGCACTTTATTTTTAAATATTAACAAGACTGCCAGAGGGAGTAAGTTTATCAAGGGATAAGAATTCTAGCAGCATTACTCCTAGCTCACTCAGAGGCCAATTAACCTTTCCCACTATGCCCAACAACTAGACTCTCGAGGGTCCAAGCTGCTTAGGACCCTGTGGATTTGTGAGCAGATGCCTCTGCCCAATAACCCATTACAATCAATGCACCAGGGGCTCAGCACACAGGGAAAACGCGCGCCAGGCCAATGACCTGAGCGGAGTCAGCACGCCTGTATTCTGTTTCATTTCTTCTGCTGTCTGAAGATCCCAAACCTAATGTGGCTATCCGATTTTCAGTCTCTCTTCTCACCTTGGTTTTCCCTTCTCACAGCTATTTTTAAAACCAGCAAATGCCTAACATTCGTAAACTGTCAGTAGCCATCTGTGCTTTTCACAGTTAGATCACTGCTAAAAAGGAGCAAAATTTCCAGCTCTAGACTTTACTTCAACAATCTGGCAAATCATCATGGGGTGAGTGAGTGACTTCACCCCTCCAGCAGGGTCACGGACCCAGGAGGGCACCCTAAATTACACCCACTGCTTAAACTCAAACAACTGCAGGCCCTGGGGCTCCAGATGTGGGTTCTATTACTGCCTCTCCCCCAGCCCAACTCCCGCTCCCCAGACACAGCCTGGCACCTTCTGGATCCCTGCTCATCAAACTCAGCCCACCAGTGGGGCAACCGACAAATTTCTGAGGCATGAAAATATTATCAGGTAAAAAGTGAATTTAAAAAAATACATTGTTCTAGGAAAGCTGTGAACTATATAACAATAAAAGGAAAATTCACCTAAAAGAAAAAAAACATCAGGTAGCACCAACTATAACCTTTTATCCCAACGCTCCCTCTAAATGAATCCACAGAAAGATCTTCTTGAAGCGTCTTTTGCTAATTTGTGGTTGGAGTACAGCACACTCCAGAAAATGATGCTCACAGCAGGACACAAACACTAAGTAATTTTATGAGATTATGTCTGCATCTGTGCTAAATAATTTATTCTGGGAGCGGTAATAAAAGCGGAGATGAAGTTAAGCTATTGATCAAAGACTATACTAACTTTGTCAAAAAAAAAAAAGAGAGAGCGAGCGAGAAGAATGAATGAGCACCTTCAGGACGCAGAGCAAATGGACCTGCCCACTGATCTCTTCCTTCTTTAACGTCCCATTGCTCTCACGGGCAACACTTCTTGCACCTGCAATTGTGCAGTGGCTGTGAGGTCTGTGGGCCTTACCATCCGGGACTAGCTCAGGAAGGTACAAAACTAGGAAGCTGTGGCAGGAAGCACAACGGGACAGAAGACAGTGACCAGTCTGTCCTGGTCCATCATGGGGGAGGAGAGGGGAAAACTACACAGCAACAGTTTTCACTCTTTAAAAGAACAAGGTTAAATGGCATTCATACTCTGTGCTTAAGATGACTCGCACCTCTGCTTTCTGGGAGTCACGAAGGGGAGTCACCCTGAGAAGCAGAGAATCACGTCTGTATTCCTCTACCTACATAAAGGCATCATCCTTCCAAAAACACAGGACTGGGGCATTCCCAAACCACCCTACGACGTGTGTGTGCCCGTCTTTCAAAAGGTGTTACAGCCTCCCTGACTTCTTTGTTCCCTGGGGCATTTCTGCAGCCTTTTCAGAAGAACCTTAGAGTGCTAGCCAGAGAGCACTACAACCTTCTGATGGCACCTGGGGAGCACGGGCTAGAAAGGAATCCACAGGGCTTCAAAGACCGCCAGAACTACACCACCTATCGTACAAAGCACAGGTTCATCTTGAGGGTGAGAAGTCTTCTCACTGGGAGGGAGGAGTAATCTCCTCCCAAAAGTCTGGTCCTAAGGTGACGCCACAGATACTGCATCTGGTAAAATGCTCCTCTCATCTCCTCCCACCGCCCGGCTCCGCTTCAGCACCACACCTCCGCTCATTTCCCCAAAGCAGCATGTCCAGGACAGCACTGTTCCTTAAGCCACCGACAACTTCAACAACGGCTAAAGTGCACTACTATTTCTATTTTTTATCCCCTTTCACACCATTTAGACTGTAAACACACTGATCTCTGATGTCAAATTCTAGGTGCAAACGCTTGTTGGTGATTATGCTAAAGAAAGGCTTCTTTGGTTCTATTCCACCCACTGCTGATTTCTGAAGTACAGCTGTCTGCACAGGGAAAGAGCGGAAACGGCTGTCTTATTATGCAGGTGAATGGATAAAACAAAAATTAAATACAACCATAATGCAAGACAATATAAGAGTCTTACCCTCCAAAATTACAAATGGATTTGGCTAATGTGATAGATGAAATACCTTTTAAGTTTTATGTTAGCATGTGCTCTAAAAGACATTCCCCACTTTAGGACACAGCGTAAACAAATTTTATTTCTCCAGGGCAGAGGAAAATGGAAAGGTAGAGAATCAGATGACATTGGAAGTGGGCCTGGATCTTACCCTCCTGATATGCCAATCAGATATAGCCTAGGGCTCTGGGCTAAATTAAAGGTTGAGGGCCAACTTGGTTACTAATTTCCCAGAGACAGCTCAAGAGAATCAAGACAGAAAAGCAGAATCAACACTGGAACTCAAATAGGACTGAATGCATCTCACAGCATCATTTACAGTCCAGGAGAGCTGGACAATAATTTGGTTGGACAAGAGTGTAGGCCCTTTTCTGAGTTTACTCAGCTCCTCTTCAGAGAATGCAGGTGCCTTGCTACTGCAGCCACAAGCAAGGCACCAGCCATGAGTCCTTAGCTGGATACGCCCACCAGCACGGGTGCTGCCGCTGAAGGGCAAGACTTGTAATCAGCTGGCCATGAGGTCTTGAAAAAAGCCTACCAATGCCTGCTTGATAAGATATAGAATCACTGAGCCTGGAAGCCATCCAGGAATCCACAGGGTCTTTGGGAGGACAAAGTGAGACAGATACATAACAAGGACACACTCTTCTCAAACTTCCTCCTTGCACGAGCCTCAATCAAGAGGAAAACTAAGAATTAAGGGGTTTCAATTAATTGTGATTAGGATGTAGCATTATTTCCATTTTATAGAAAAACAAGCTGAGGGTCAATTATTGCTTTGATCTGGCTTAAAAGCTCACCGGCCTGGCTACTAAGACCCTGGAGATCCTGGGCTCCATGTGCACTTCAATACAGACATTGTTATCGCTGTTACTGAGAACAGGGGCAAAAACGAAAAGTTCTCAGGGTTCCTGGAGCCCAAAGCAAGGCCCCCTCCAACCTCCCAGACATACTAATTTAATCCCTTGCCCACTAGATGATTTTATAGAAAAAAGAAAAATTTTAAAACCTAGGGCCAAGACCCAAAGCTAACCGTAACTCAAAGGAGAGAACAATGGATACTCCGATCTTCCTTTTCAACTCATGCTGTTTTCAGCACGGCTGGATGACTCACTGAGCGATGGGAAATGACCTTGAAAGGTCTACTGAAGAGGGGGCTGCACCTTGAAAATAACCTCTCGCCTCTAATTTTCTTTTCCTCAGTTTGTTTTTCTTTAACTAACAAAGGTTCATTTTTATTTTTTTTGCAATTGCCAGCCCTGAACTGAAGCTAAAAATCAATTTTCATTCTATCCTTCCACAGGTCTGCCACCACAGTCAAGACCGTCACTGGGCCTGCGGCTGAGACCGAAGGTTGGTTAAACAAACGACGCCTTGTTCACGTGTCAGCTGAGACGTCAGGGGACTGAACTCCTGAAGCCCGGGGCAGAGCAGGCTGTCCCTCACTGCGCTCACGGCCATAAATACTGCTGTTATTGGGCAAAGAGTGAAGAGGTCACTCAGGACGTATGGCGGACGGCACCACAACCGCTGCAAAATACCCCTCCCTCATTTCCAGGAGGAATCTATTCCGACCTGATTGCTACCTTTAAGACATCACTTTCTCAGGTTTTCTATCTATTTCAAATGAGACAAGCTTATCCTTTGATTAAAAATGCAATATGATATCAGAAAATCCATCGCATCACGTTAGAGAGTAAATCATCCATATAAGTGGCATTATTTCACTAGCCGCACAAATAAGAAAGGGGGCTGCATGGGCCGAAGAGGTCCTTCCACGGTCTCTTACAGCTTTCCAGACACGGAGACCATGAGCGTCTAGAACACAAGGCTGAGGGATCGAGACCTCTCTGTAGCAAAGAATTCCTCTTAGAAATAAGATTCGATATGAGGCTTCTATTAGTTATTCAAAGAAGTTTTAAAAAAAATAATCAAAGCACTGACACATGCTGTAACATGGACAAACCCTGAAAACCTGACGCTGAGTGAAACAAGCCAGACACAAAAGAGCAAATATTGTATGATTCCACTTACCTGAGGTACCTAGATTAGACAAATTCACACAGACAGAAAGCAGAAATCTGACTGCCAAGGGCCAGAGGAAAGGGGACACGGGAGCTGCTGTTTAATGAAAGCAGTTTCTGTTCGGGTGACGAGAAAGTTCTGGAAATGGGCAGTGCTGACGGGTGCACAATGTCGTGAATATACTTACTGCCACTGGATTGTACATTTAAAATGGCTATAATGGTAAATTTTCTTATGCATATTTTACCACGATAACAAAACCTGTGTGTAAAAACTAGAATTATAACTTAAGACGACAGGTGGTTCCTGATAAATCTAACGCAAGGGGCACGGTGGTTCTGCAGAGTCCGAAGAATCAACACTCCCAGAGGGCCAGGGTCCAGACCGAGGGCCTCAGCGGCTGTCACTTCCTGGGCGGTCTCGGGACTTTGCAGACCCAGGTCCGCCGAAGACCCCCCCATGGGTGAGTCCCACCTAGACGTCTGTACGCCAGCTGCATCCTCGACACCCGCCGGGATGTCCGCCGGGCGTCCCTAACTGAACTCGTCCCCAACCACGGCACTGTCCCCCCGCCACGGGCCTGCTGACAGGGTCGCGGCCTGGGGACTGGCAGCCCTGCCCTCCCCGCAGCCCTTCGGAGTCCCGCTCCACCACGCAGCCGGCCGCATCCTTTCAAAACAGAAGTCACAGGACCTCGCTCTGAGTAAGTCACACTCTGGACAATGGCCTACCAGGCTCCAGACGAGGAGTTGGCCAGGCTGGGGGTCCACCCCCTGCCTACCGCCCGTTCTGCACAGGGAGCAGGCTCGAGCCCGCCGCACCCATGTGCGGCCCCGGGCTGCGAGGCGAGCGGAGCTGCTGCGACAGAGACTGCAGAGCCTGAAACACTGACAGCTGGCCCTGCTCCTAACGGTCCCACCCCATCCTCACGCCTCTGGCGGCATCTGTCTGCTCTTGCCTCCCTCGCTCCCGCCTCAAGGCCAGGCTGGCTGCCCTCCCCGGACACTGCAAGGCGTGTGCAGCTCCTCAAAGTCTTTCCTGCGCTGTCACTTCAGCGACACCTTCCCGAAGCACACTATATTCAAAGTCGCAACCCCGACCCCTCAAAACCACATACCCATGCTTCTCCCCTTCTCTGCTTATATTTCTCCAAATCACTAATCACCCAATATGATACAAAGTTTTCTTTTTTTGTCTGACTTGACCCCTATGCACTAGAATGTCAGCTCCGTGGAGGCAGAGAATCTTCTGTCTTATTCACGTATCCCAGGCCTAGAACAGTGCCTGGCACACAGCGGCAGCCCACTAAATACCTGTTAAATATAGCTGAAAGAGTACGCATGGTGTAGTTAGTGAGCCTAAGGCAAAAATCCCGGATTTCTACTCTAACGGGGGGCGGGATCAAATGATTAACAAAAAAGATGGGAAAAAATACGATGCGTACTTAAAAATCATCTGAAAATACAATTTTGGCTTACAACACATTCTAAATACAGACAGGTACCTCCTAAGCTAAAGATAAATTTCTCAATCAAAAAAATCAAACACCAGGGGGCCGGCCTGGTGGCCTAGTGGTTACCTTTGCCAGCTCCACTTCAGCGGCCTGGGGTTCACAGGTTCAGATCTTGGGTATAGACCTGCATGCCAGTCATCAACCCATGCTGTGGTGGCGTCCCACATATACATGAGAGGAAGGTTGGCATGGGTGTTAGCTGAGGGCCAATCTTCCTCAAGCACAAAGACAAAGATTGGCAACAGATGTTAGTTCGGGGCCAATCTTCCTCATCAAAAAAAAAAAAAAAAAAAACCCACCAAAAACACCAGTATAGAGTTTCAATTAAGTAATAAATACCATATGTGCTCACAATTTGAAGTCTGTTTCAAGCTATAGCCTGTAATTTATTTATATCCTACTGAAGTTTATTTTTAAATCTTCAGAAGTTGACAATTTATGCCTATCTTGTTATTCTATGCCAGTATTTCATTATTGTTTTTCATCCCACCTTCTTTTTTTTGTTTTTTAAAGATTTTTATTTTTCCTCCTTCGCCCCAAAGCCCCCAAGTACACAGTCGCGTATTTCTTTAGTTGTGAATCCTTCTAGTTGTGGCACGTGGGATGCCATCTCAGCATGGCCTGACTAGTGGTGCCATGTCTGCACCCAGGATCCGAACCGGTGAAACCCTGGGCCACTGAAGCAGAGCGCACGAACTTAACCACTCGGCCACGGGGCTGGCCCCTCATCCCACCTTCTTAGCTGAAATGACCAACACTAGAGAAAAAAACTTCTGTTTTGATGAAGTAGGTTAAAGAAATGGTATGTCAGTGAAAAACAAACCAACCCTGTGCTAACAAAATTGGCATCTCTAGTTTTTATGAGTAATATTTAAAAGAAGAAAATTGTATCATGCGAGAAAAATCAAAGATGGAAGGAGGATAGTAAATTCTTTGCCCCACAATCGAGAACATCAAAGAAACCTGAAGGGCCAATTTTTAAGAACTCCAGGTTTTCAATTTGCCAAGTAAAGTAACAACCCAGCCTGACGACAGGCAGAGAGCTTAACAAATACAATTGTGACATTTAACATCACTAACACACCTGAAATGAAGTCAGAAACCAGTAACACGTTAGTGTATGTTTAGGAGAAAAGGCACCCAGCTATTGAGCAGCAGTTACTTGGAGGAAAAGGGGAGGATTATCCAGCACTTCTGACTTTTTAAGATCACATGTCTCTGTTATCCTTGAATTCCACATGACTTTATATTCCTTTGTAAGAGAAAAACAAAGATATAGAGAAATGATATGGAAGGGTGGAGTAAGCTTGCATACAGCAGATAAAAATTCTCAACTAAAAAAGATTAATGAAGTAGTCGTGCTAGAAGTAAATTGTTCTGATCTCACAAACAGGTAATGTTCAGATGAGAAGCTGCAAATCTACAGGCAAATGTGTTTTGTTTGGCCTATCAGGTGTCTTCTGGTTTTCCCTTTATCTTTAAACTGTGAATTAACTACAAGAGAAATAGTTTGGTGGTTAACAGCATCAACTTTGCAGAACAGCATAGGGTTAAATCCTAGTTGGCTGAATGACCTTGGGCACATACTTAAGCATTCTGTGCCTCAGTTTCTACATCCATAAAATGGGGATAACAATATCCCTACCTCATTTAGGATTAAGTGAATTAACGTATTTGTAAAACAGTAAGAATAAAGCCTGGAATATAATAAGCACTATATTTATTTAAATGTTTGCTATTATTATGATGTCACATGAAAATCCGGATTTCTAGATTCTCTTGAAATATTGGAAGATCTAGCAAAAACGGAGAGACAATTCCCACTTTGATGCAATCATCAGGTTCTGAGTAGCCTAGTGGCTGTCTTCTTTTAACAGAACACAATCTTTTTAGTTGACCCTAATTCTCATGAAGGCCTGCCTAGTCCTGACAGATTCAGTTTATGCCCTCCGATCTAACTGAAAAGGTAAAACACTTTATAAAATCAGAATTTCATCATTTCTCCCCTCAAAGGAGTTGCTTCTATATTCATTAATAATCTAACCATCTATTAACCTGTGAGTGTCTACCATAAAGCAATGAGGATCCAAAGACATTAAAATGGGATGACAGCTTAGTGTCGAAGAGCCTGGCCTCCAGAATGAGATTCCCTGGACTCGAGGAGTGGCTTTGTCACATGGAAAAAAATAATAGCGCCTACCTCATTGGGTCAGGAAGAGAAGCAACACGTGCAAAGCTCTGAGACCGGGGCCTCATATATGGTTAGCACTCTGAGTTAGCTCAGAATTTATTTTAATTGAGAAAGAAAAAGTTGACAGAGGCCACACCCCAAGAACACCAGTGTGCAGATCAATAAGTGCGAAACGCTATTACTGATGCTATAACAGAAAGAAATCAAGGCGTGTGTGTGCACCTGAGTGACACACTGAAGGGCCACCTGTTCAAATCTATCCCCACCCCCCGCCTTTTACCCTCATGCCCCAGGGAACAGAGAGGGAGTGATGTGGGGTAGAAGGAGTCTTTCTCTGAGCTCAGACCGAGGGCTGAGTCTCGGACCCTGCTCAGCTGTGTGTCTTGAGCTCACGACACCTTCTCACCGTCTTGTGAGGGTCAGAAACAAGAAATGTCAGAGCCGGAATTTGGTGATTAGAACAGAGTGGGCCTTAGGTAATTCATAGTCATTATTATTTGTATAAGCCTTTTTTTCAGAATAACTAGATTTACAGAAAAACTGTGAAGATATTACAAGTTCCCATACAATCATTATTTTTACCCATATCACTATTCCGAATGTGAAGACAGGTAAATAGCTTCTAAGCTACCTTTAAAACCCGTGCCGACAATGAAGACTGCCACTCTGAGAAGATCCTGACTTAAGCACTCAAAACACACCACAGCACGTTAGTGACGCGACTCAACAAGTTTGTTAAGATGGGTCGTGGTTTACAGGCAGACGTGAGCAAGAGGCTGCGACGCTCGTCACAGGCCCAGCAGCACCTTCTCCGTGTTACCGTCCCCACCAGGAGCTTCAGCAGGTGCGGCGGGTGTCCCCTCAGCTCACACCACAGACGCAGTGGCTTCAAAGATGCCTGTTTTCTCCCAGGGCCTCTCATAACACAGTATTTCCTAACCAACCAGAAAATGAAAAACTCTGTGGCCCAGACAGACCTGTATCTGAAAGCGGCAGGGACGGCAGCTGCCGAGCTCTCGGAGGTCAGACTCTGAGCGGCCGTCCAGAAAGCTGCAGGCTGGCAGGGGTGGGGGAGAAGAAGGCTGGAGCCAAGCCTGGACCCTGGCGCTCGCGGAACCATTACTGACTTGTCCCCCGCATCTGACTCCTCGCAGCTGCCTATCAAAAAGGTAATGTGAAAATACCGTTTTAAATTTCACGAAACAGAAATTGGGGACTCAGAAGTGACATATCCAGACAACAGCTAGAAAAATGGGGAAATAACAGCTATTGTCCCAGAAATCGAATGCAATTTATACTAACATTCAGATCAACTTTTCTTTTCCTTTTTTCAGATCTACTTTTTTTTTTTTTGAGGAAGATTAGCCCTGAGCTAACTGCTGCCAGTCCTCCTTTTTTTTTGCTGAGGAAGCCTGGCCCTGAGCTAACATCTGTGCCCATCTTCCTCTGCTTCATATGTGTGACGACTACCACAGCATGGTGTGCCAAGTGGTGCCATGTCCACACCTGGGATCCAAACCGGCAAACCCCGGGCCACCGAGAAGCAGTTCGTTCACACTTAACCGCTGCGCCACAGGGCTGGCCCCCTCAAATCTACTTTTAAAAGCTCTCAAAAACCTCATGTCACTGACATTTATGGATAGGTTTTAAAGCCTTAGTCTTGGAGAGAAAAAAAAAAAAGCATCCTCTGAGCGAAGCTTTAGAGTAATTAAGGTGAAAAGCTTGCTACAAGATCCATGGCAAGAAAAAGGGCAGCATCTGAGCCTGCAGAGGGGTTTCTCCTCTCGCTGGCGTGAGCGGCTGCCGTAACCATCTTCTCTGACTCAGCCCCCTGAAAGCAGATGGGAAGGGAGTACCATAAAAAAGCCATGCATTATTAATAAGAGCCCTGGCATCAAAGCAGAATGATTTGGAAAACAGGAAAATGTCTGCAGAGTAAAGAGAGAGAGTAGCAAACAGCTTAAGTCATTTTTGGCCATGTCAAACCGTTCAGAAACGTCCACGCTAAGTCATTTTTCTTCTAAGCGGCTCTTTCTCCTTTAACCCTTAGTTTTAGCCCTAATTCTGATCTCTTTATGCCCTTCCCACCTTAAATTCCCAATGGTTATTTACATTCTCTGAGTGGCTTTCTCTGTCAATTTGCTCCTGTCAGCTTAAAGGCTGCCTGCGTCAGAACACAACGAAAACAGACTCACACACAGGCTGGCACAGTTACTGTCACCTAGAAATCACGAGTCTGTCTTCTCAACCCCAGAACAGGTGACAAGTGAGCAAGTGACCTAGCTCGCAATTCACAGCAGGCCAGCTAATGGTGAAAAAATCCACTGACTCTTATAACCATTATAGGGCCTCAGGACCTACCAGCAAATGATCAGGCAAGAAATACAGCTGGAAAATAGTCCGATGGTGAGAGAAAATGGCTTGAGCAACTCAAAATTCAGTTCCATTTCTCTGGTAATATATCAACTAGGGAAACTAATCCCTCCTCTTAGGCCACTGGTTCTCAACCCAGGGTGAGTCTGCACCCAGGGGCCCCTGGCAATATCTGGAGACATGCTTGGTTGTCACAGCTGGGAGAGGGTGCTACTGGATCTAGTGGGTAAAAGGCCAGGGATGCTGTTAAACATTCTATAACGCACAGGGCAAGCCCCCAACAAAGAATTAGCCAGCCCAAAACGTCCCTAGTGCTCGGACTGAGAAACTTTGCCTTAGACAAGTCATTTAAGCTCTTAATGCCAGTACTTACTTTTAAATTAACCATTGATATTGTTAGACAAAAAGCACAGTAATAATGTATAAAGTTTATACTGGCTGGTTCCCTTTTAGATTAATAAACAGATCATACTTCCTTCTAATTTCCTTTGAATGGAACACGTCTTCCTTAATAAATGGAGCATAAACTAGTATCATCTTTTCTACAACGGCAGGAACAAAACCCATGAGCAAGATTTATATAAAGTAGTTTCTGCTTCTGACTATGACTGAGGAGCTTGCTGTAGACCAGGGATTCCTCAGAGAACAACTGGAAAAGCCAGATAAAATGCAAAAAAAAAAAAAAAAAATAGCCTCAAGACTGTGGAGCGCTGTGGAGGCAACCACAATCGAAGGGACAGAATCCCGGGCAAGGGTGGGCCCCGCAGGGGTGAGCTGACACACTGAAGCTGGTTTGTCCCTCTGGGCATCTGCCAACTCTGGGAGCAAGAACAAGCTCAGGAAGCAGGCAAATAGTCTTGGTGCAAGAGTGGAGCCACTCCTAAGAGGCAGAGAAACCACCAAAACGTTTGGCAGTATTTCAGGTCTGAAGAAACAAAAATAGAGACTTAAGGGGCCAGGATCCTGGTAAAAAGAGTTGAGCCAGTTTTCCCCTTAAGAGATTTGTAGAATCTCAAAGCTGCACAGGTCAGGAGGCTGGGAAACCTCTGTAGAGGCCTCTGAAGACCACAGCAGAGTTTTCATCCATCCCATGTGCTGAGGAGACAAAGATTAAAGTTCAGGACACACCACGGGGGCAGGGCCACCGTGAGCACCCCAGGTTCTCAGCCGCAACTCCCAAGGCTACTCCCTAAGACTATAGGCAAACTGGAAGTAGATGGAGCCATGCCAAAACCCGCACCCTAGCCTAGTTCAGCTCAATCCCTGACAGGATAAATGGAATCCGTCCCCATCCTATTTGCCTAGCAAATGGAGTCAGCCTTCTCTGGAGGAGGAGAAAGTCATCCAGGGCTCCTACAATTTTTTATACACAACATCCACTTTTCCAATCAAAATTACCAGACGTGCAAGAGACTGGACCAAATGAGTGAATATCAGAAGAAGAACCAGACAAGAGGCAAATATCCACAGGTGATGCAGATACGGAGTTATCACTCATGGGCTTTAAAAATAACTACATTCAAGAAAATGGGGGGGGGAGGATAAAGAAAAAAGATGGGGAGAAAATGGAGAATTTTACCATAAAAATGCAATCTATAAAAAAAGTATCAAACAACTATTCTATAACTGACAATTGAAATTAACAACTTAACAGACAGGTTTAATATTGGATCAAACACAGCAAAAAAGGAGAATCAATGAACTAAAAGTTAGGAAAATAAAAGTTATCCAGACTGAAGTGTGGAGAGTAAGACAGGAGAACAGAGAAAGACAGATGTGTGTTGACAGCAAGCCTTAGAAAGTGTTTTGGCAAAATACTGCATCTATGTGCCCCCTGGATAGTACTGGATGTAGAAATGAACACAGGTGCTGCCTCCTTGCCAATTGCACAGGGTTTACGCTACTTGGTCATTTCCAGGCCAGGACAATAATCAGAAAAATAATCTTTGGACTCAGTGAAAAAGACACTGAGATGAACAATGTCACAACTCTCGACCCCCTCTCTACCAAAGTCGAAATGATCAAGGTCAGATTCAAATGGCTCCATTTCTGCCCCAGGGTAAAAAGAATCTTAAAAGCACTAATTTATAAGATTTTTTTTAACAGAAATCATGAAAAATTTCAAACACACAGCAAAGCTGAATTTTACAGCGAACACCCACATACTCACCATCTTGATTCTACTCCTCACTTAGCACAAATACATCCATCTATCCATCCCTCAATTCATCTTATTTTTTCATGCATTTCCAAGGAAATTGCAGAGATCAAAGATACTGCCCTCTAAATGCTTCAGCATAGATATCATTAATAGGAGATCAATATTTGCATACATTTTCCCCCTTTTGGTGTAAAATTTCATAAAATGACTCTGTACCTTTGCTGAGTTTTCATGAATGCACACACCTGTGTAACCCAAATCCCAATCAAGATACAAAACGTTATCATCACCCTAGAAAGTTTTCCTCTAGCCCCGTCCCAGTCATTCCCCGGGCTCATTTCCCCCTCCCTGAACAAGCGTCACTTGAACTCATCTTCAAGTCTCTGGGTGTGAAGAGTGAAGCTTAGAAAAGCCATGTTTCAAAAAGACAATCATTTTAATTATAAAATATTAAGTGAAAGTACATTCCTGAAGTTAAATTTAATATGCATATATGTAAAGTAGGAGAAAAAATGCGACATCTTCAAATTCCTATAAAGCACTTAAAGTGGTATTAACCTAATATCTACCGTCCTGCCAGGGTCGTTCAAGGTAGCAATATTTAGCTCCAAAGAAGGCATGGTGATCGGTATGTCCAACGTATATACCCTTCATTTACTATTCTTGTTTCCTGAAATTCTATTTTTATGAATTCATGGAAGCACAAAAGATTCTAGGAAAGAATCCTCACCCTCAGGCTTCAATTTCATCTGTAATTTATATTCCTTGAATATTTGGCTTTCCTTTCTGCATATGACCAAACCGAATCTTTCTGGCAAGAATGGACCACTCTCAGGGCCACCCCAGTGGCCTGGTGGTGAAGTTTGGCGCACTCCCCTTTGGCGGCCTGGGGTCAGTTCCTGGGCGCAGACCTATACCACTTGTCTGGCAGTGGGCATGCTATGGTGGCACCTCACATACAAAAAGAGGAAGATTGGCAGCAGGTGTTAGCTCAGGGTGAATCTTCCTAAGCAAAAAAAAAGAAAAAAAGAATGGACTGCTCTCTCTGCTGTGAACTGTAGTTACCTGGTTTTTATCTGGCAACCAGTTAATTTAACATAAATTAACAAATTATGCCTGTGCTCTGGTCCTAGAATATTATTTAACAGATAAGGGCTGTAAGTAATCAAAACGGTGCGGGTTTAAACAGGCAAAACTTCCTTAAGGATTAAGTCTTTTATTACTGTTTTCATCTGAGACTACCTATAGACGGGAAAATATGAGTCATTCTGACAAAAACAAAGGTGCAGCACAATCAGCCACCTTAGACATTACTACTATATAAAACACACACCACAGGGGCCAGCTCCGTGGCTGAGTGGTTAAGCTCTTGCACTCTGCTGTGGCCGCCCAGGGTTTGGCTCCTGGGCGCAGACATGGCACCCTCGTCACGCCACGTTGAGGGGGCGTCCCACATCCCACAACTAGAAGGACCTGCAGCTAAGACATACAACTATGTACGGGCGGTTTGGGAAGATAAAGCAGAAAAAAAAAAGAAGATTGGCAACAGTTGTTAGCTCAGGTGCCAATCTTTAAAAAGAAATTAAAAAAAAAAAAACACAGACCAGAATGTTCCTCTATGGCATGAGGTAAAGCCCACATTTTCTTACACAACTGACAGTCACTTTGCCTAGATCATACGTTAACATTTTAAGTTAGTATATAAACCGGACATACAATGCGAGCTCAATTGCTTTTGAAAAATTATAGATATATCACCCAAAAAAAGAAGAAAAAGAAACTGCACCAAAATGTTAATAGTGAATTATCTTTGGGTTATGAGATTTTAGGCTGTCTTTATTTTCTTTATACTTTGCCATATTTTCCAAGTTTCATACACTGAATGCATTACTTTTATAACCCAAAATAAATAAAAACTACTGGGGGAAAAACGAAATGCCAGCAGTAACCAACCTGTCGTGACCCCTTCACACTCTGGTTATGGAGCTACGATGCCCTTTGTACCTGCTTTACCCTTGCTACCCACCCTAGAGATGCCTACAACCTGGTTCTTCCAGCAAGAGACCCCCCTGGCAGCCCCTTACCTGGTGTTCGTAAGGACAGCAGACAGTAATTCAACTCTTCTAAACCGATGCCCCCAATAATCAGGCTTTCTCACTATCTTTGGTATGTTCCCACCTGCCAAGTTTTTTCAAAGCTTATTCACTGTAGTTTACGTTATAAAAACAATAGGTACATTGAGTGTGCTTTTTCTATTTACGCACAAATCTTTCTCTGCCTCACTCCCAACCAAAAAAATAAAAAACAAACCCTACTATCATCATACCATCATCATCCAATGCCAATTTTATGGGAATCCCTGCTAAAAGTGGTGAAAATCTTTGGTATAACTAGACTGGGAATGAGCTCTAGTCTTCGTATTGGCTGGAAGACGGAGTAAATCCTCTAACATCGCTAAGATTCCATTTCCCCAACTGCAAAACACACAGGTTGTTCCAATAATCTTGAAAATCCTCTCCCACTCTTTTATACTGTGATTTTTACAATCCTGTTATATCCTATATATGTGAATTAGTCCCAAAAAACACATCTAAGATTAGATTACCATCTCCCAACAGGCAGACCATCAATCACAGTGGCAGCTACCGTGTCTGGGGGGGCGCTCACCATTGCCACAGACCTGGCGACGCACTTCACTATGAGGCAGGAACACTATCGCCCCATGAGGACAGTGAAGTAGGACGGAATGGTTCAGGAACTTGCCCAAAGTCACAAAACCAGCAAACTGCATGGCTGGGACGTGAACTAAACAGGTGTGGCTCCAGAGCTTACTGCAGTTTACCTCCCAGGTGCAGGTGAGCTCCCCTGGTCCTAAGCAGAGCACAGTGTGGTAAGGTGTAACTTGGGAAGTGCCTCTCAAGGCCTATAAGCCAGATGATTGATTGATAGAGAGAAGGAAGGATGGAAGGCAGGCAGGCAAGAGAGAGAGAAAGAAAGAAAGAATTCTACACCTCTGATTTCTAGGAGTCTAGGAATTCTGAGTATAAACATCCTAACTATTCTCATGGTCATATATCATCAAGAAACGAGCTTGCTTTCGTCACCGTCTTCAAAACGCCTGGCTGACAGTGTTTACGCCCAGACATGATTAGAGAGCAGTGCAAATGAGGTGACAGTGCCAGTCTGACTCCAGGCGGGCCTGTAGCTTTGCATAAAGAACAGCTCTGTGCAGGAGAAGCCTGGGCCAAACTCCCCAATCCAGACAGCTACCCCACCAACGCCTAACACCGTCACAAGGGAGAGCGGATGTACAGGGGGACAAAGGCACAGAGCAATTAATCTCTGCACCTGGAAAATAACTCAAAACCACACGACGGATGCCCACTTTCAACATAACAATTAGCTATATCATTCCATTCACAAAAGAACACCCGTGGTGGGCTGATAAGACTGAGGAAGCAGAAGTCCAAGCTGCTCTTCCTTAAAAAGCACCAGACAGATTGAGTACACTTTTTTCTAAGACCTTAATTTTCATATTAGTTTCCAAAGAGAAGTCAGAAAAGTTCTGATCCTCCTATTTCAAAGTGCTCTTTCTGCGGAAAGAGACGGATTGTGCCCGGATGAGAAAGAAATGGCCTTATGGAGGCTTCACACCTACCACTTCTTTGGGCCTTTTCCAGTAACACAGTCCTTTAAGTGTCAGCATTTCCAGACAGCTAAGAGCATCTATTTTTCTTCTTCTAACTTTCAAGAGTTTACACTTCCTCTTCCTAAATCAAAAGGAATCAAAAACAGTGACTGAGGTGCCGGCTCCGTGGCCGAGTGGTTAAGTTTGCGCGCTCCGCTGGGGTGGCCCAGGGTTCGGATCCTGGGCGCGGACATGGCACCGCTCGTCAGGCCACGTTGAGGCGGCGTCCCACATCCCACAACTAGAAGGACCTGCGACTAAGATACACAACTGTGTACTGGGCGGGGGGGTGGGGGGGGGGGAAGGTTGGGGAGATAAGGCAGGAAAAAAAAACAAAAAACAGTGACCGAAAAACTCAACATAACCAAATTTATCCTAATACTATAGAGGCGGCACAGACTCATCCAAGAGCAGAGGCTCTAGAAAGAAAGCAGGCTAGGGCTCACAACTCTACCGCACACAAGTGATATGACCTCGAACAAATTATTTAACCTCTCCAAGCCTTGGCCTCCTCATCTCTAAAACACCTACACCTCATGGAACGAGGGTGTTAATTAATAAGATAATACATGCAAAACATAGAAAGACTCCACAAACAGAAGCAGCACTAGCTGCCACCGTGATGTTGGGAGACAGGAAGATGGGCTACTGAGCTAGGAGGAGGAGAGAGAGAAATGCAAACTACTGATCAAGATAGTCGCCTCCGGAAACAGGGTTCTCAAACCCCACAGTCCCCATCTAAGTCACAGGAAAGACTGAAGACGGTGGGGGGGGAGGAAAAAAAGACTCACAGTTATGTGGGCTAAATGTTTCACTTTGTCACCCTTTGGTTAGCTAAAAATGTGTAGTCTATAGCAAGAAATCAAGAATATTTTGTGCATCAAGACAAAAATAGTCTAAAAGATTTCAGACAGGTATGGTGACTATATTTTCAAAATGCAAAACTAAGTGACATGGTCAGGGGAAATAATTTTTTTCCCCCCAAATGTGAATTTACTTATTGAAAAGTTTTATATAGCCCCTTCCCCTTCTCCTTTTCTTCTGAAACAATTCAGTCCTAAAGCCACGAGGTGGGGCCAAGCTAGGAAGGTATCCATGCCCAGGGTGGACAGGAGAGACACCGTGGACCACAGAGGGATGTCTGAGCACAGCAAGATGACAAGGGCTGCCCTACATGGAGTGTCAGAGCCAGGATGGGGAGGAGGGCATCCAGCAGGGAGCAGGGGGATGCCACGGTGGGGTCCCAGAGGCCAAGCAGAGGTGAGCGGAGTGTCCGCACAGGGAGGAGGGGTGGTGCAGGGCAGGCTGTCAGAGACCAAGCAGAGAGAGGAGGGCACCTGTGCCGGCAGACGGCCTGGTGCAGGCTGTGGGAACTCAAGTGGGTGAGGAGGAAGGACAGCCAGCAAAGAGAGTTGAACGACGGGGTGAGGACAATATCCAAACAGGGACTGGAGACAGAGCAGCATGCTTACACATGGGGGACTGATCAAACAAGTAAATATATTAAGGAAAGTGGGAGCTAGGATTCTCAGTGTCAGAAAATGGAGTTACAAATATGCAAAGGGAGAAAACTAGAATGAACCCAGGGGTGTGGGATTTAAACTGTAGATACTGTGGGAACTCACAGTTTTGTATATATACATACTTCCAGAAATAAACATAGATGTCAATGTGTGCATGTGCGGGCGTGCGTGTGTGGGTATGCACACATACATTCCATAGCTCTATATACAGACGAGGCCTAGAAGCCACAACACCCTAATAGCAACGAGTGCAGCCAGCACCCAGATCCCAGCTTCTAAACACTCCTTCTTCACGCAAAAGAATCAGAGTTCTTTGGAGAAATAGTTGATTCCAGGTCTGGGGTAAGGAAAGCACAAGATGTGCCTAGAACATCTTGTTATTCCAGAAAGTAAGGAAGTGTTCAACAATGATGGGGACATGTTCAAAGGACAGATGCCAGGACAAAGGGGTTCCCATTGGCCTAAGCAGGACAATTGAACATCAACATAAAGAATGATAGTAACAGATTAAAACCACAAGCCCACGCTGATAAAAATAAACAAATAAAATTGAAAAATTAAAAAGTATGGGTCCATAATGACTGACAGAAAAATAAATAAATAAATAAATAAATAAATAAGTAGAAGAATAAATACATTGAAAACTCTGATGAAGAACAAGGTTATATAGTTTTAAAAGTACCTCCCCACAAAATACATACTGATTACGAAAGGGGAAACAGCTACTTTACGATGGAACAACTGGGCAGACGCCTCGCCAATCAAGCCATCAAAGTGAACATCGTCAGTAATGCGACAAATCTCAATCCTGCACCACCCAACAGGATGCATCAAAAGGACGGAACGTCACTTCCGTGGTTTTGCTGCCAAAGATGCATAACCTGAAACTAACCACAAGGAAATATCAAACAAACCCAAAGTGAGGGACACGCTACAGAACACCTGGCATGTCATCCTCAAAAGTGTCATGAAAGTTACAGAGAGACCGAGGAATTTTCCAGCTTTTCCTGAAGGAGACTAAACAAACACTAAGGAACACAATGGACGGTTCTGAACTGGATCCCTTTGATACAAAGCACATCACTGGGACAACTACCGAAACCGTCCTGGGGTCGGCGGATTAGACGGCCGTAAGGGTAAAGGATCCGTGTAAAGCTCAATGGTTGGACTGTCCTTTGTTGGAATGTCCTTGTTTGTTGAAAAACACACCCTAGTATTAGGGGGCGATGGGACATCATGTCACCAAATGATTCAAGAAAAAGTCACTATAACATATTTGCAACTTTTCTCTAAGTCTGAGATTTCAAAACTTTTTAAAAACTGTTTTTAAAAACTTTCACATGTTGTCTTACAGTCAGTTCTGCTATAATGCTTATTTTGAAAGTGCACATTTGTTCCAACACAACTGATATATTTGGGACTAATAATGAGTATAACTGGAATTTTGCATCTGCATATGTGCAACGTTGCCCATGAGGAAAACCCAGACAACTACACCCAGCTGAACAGACACACACATCAAAGACCTACCAGCGACCACAGTTCACTGAGTGGGGACACCATACAGACCTGATGTACGACCCTCAGTACTATTTCAGGACAACTCTTTCCACCACGTCACGGTAACTCCCACGCTGCACTCTTCCTGGCGCCCACTTTCACAAGTAAACCTCAGCTCTTTCTCAGAGTAAAGGGCCCTTTATGGTTTTTCTTAACCATTTTACATGTATAAAACTGCACTGTTTTTATTAGGTTCCTTTTTTTTTTAATGTGTCACTAATGGAGCTTTTGAGTGTTGTGTGCCTAACCTCATTTTTCCCATAAGCTCTATGGTTTTTACTCAATAATCTTGTAAAGCATGGTGATTTTTAGGAATACTTACATTAAGTTATAGCAGAACTATTTAATATAATCACATTTACAGAAAACAAATTGCATGACATCAAGGGTACCCCCATCTGTACGCATAGGTATTTAAAAAAAGAGCGTGGGAAGAAAGTATCACATTTAGTTTCAACCTAATCATCTCCAACAACTTGGAAGTGAAGGAACAATATGCTGAGTTTTCATTACGTCTAATGGTCCGAGGTGGGGTCTTCCAAAGGGCCAGGGGCGCCAGGTCAGCCCAGAGGAGGCCACGCAAATGAACCTGAACTACACACTCACTTCCTGTAACTGCAGATTTAGAGGGCAAGCTGTGTCATACAGCTATATTTGAAAAAACACAAAGGAAATAAAACAATGGCAGTAGTTAGTATATTCAATGCGGCCAGGGCAGCCCAACCCACCCGCTTTGGTTTCTGCTCAATTGATCTATCTTTGGGCAGCTTCTCAGTCATTCAAAGTCTAGTTACTGTTGACAAACTAGACAAAAAAAATACCAGAATTGAGAAAAATAATCACTAAGTATAAATATGTTTCTGAGAAAACCTTTATTTCTCCTTTGTAGAACCCAATCAAAGGGAGAGACGGATCAACTATTACACGTGCACATTGAATTAGCCACGCTATTACATCACTCAATGAAATCTGAAATTCTCTATTTAATTTTATTAATAATATTTAGGAATGACATTAAATCAACCTGACACCAAAGGGGTAAGAATTTCCCATCAAGTTTTCCACATATTGGTAAACACAGCAAGTATGTTTTCTTTATAGCTTTGCTTTCAAGGATCTCTTGCCAGAAATAATCTTATATCAAGACACTATGTTTAGTTTAGTGGGGGAAACACAGAACTAACCAGAAAAAGATGTTACAGCAAAGAGACTGTAAAAGGTTATTCCGACACAGACACAGCATTTACTAAATTGCCGCCACTCTTCTGGAAGCAATTCCCTCAGGCTAGCAGTTCCTAAGGTGCAAAATTTTCAAGTGTCTGTGTGTGTATAAAGATGAGAAGGAAACAAAGAAATGAAAACACTTGAGATGAAAAGATAATTATGAATAAATTATTGTAATTTCCTTTTATCATTCTTACAAGTTGATTTAATAGTTTAAAAATACTGTTCAACAGAACAAGGGCGGTAACATTTGTTAGATCCTAATTAAACATGGCTCACTTTGGAATGCTTCTGATGACAGAAGCTTACATAAATAATCGACGGGTAAGTCTGCTCAACCATCACAACGAAAAAAGGTGGTTTTTCACACATACAATACGATCATAAACTACAGCTTCAATCTATGCAGACTGTTTTACTATTTTAACTACAGAACTATTAAATTAATAGGACAATACTAAAATTAAATTGGTGGTATTGTTAACATGTGGCAACTGGGGAATGTTACTAAACATAAACCACAAAATCTATGCCAAAACAAGTCCTAAAAGAGGTATTTTTGCCATTCTTTTCCCTTGCAAGCTTTGCACTGGCCTTGGCCAAAGCTGACGCAAATAGTTACAGAAATTAGCAATATATTCTCAGCAAAAAGGCCAAGGGAACCAAAAGAACACAGGTGGTAGACACGCGAGCAGGAACTGCCTGCTCCCAGGGCTCCTCAGAGACTTCAGCATCCTCAGCCTCGGCACCTGCTCCTCCAGCCCCGCGGAGCCTTCGAGGTAACCCCACGGCACGCAAGAGGATTACCCTCTGCAAACAAGCTGGCTGGTGGTCTGCCAGCTCCGAATTTCCGGGGTTCAAATGAAGGACGGGATAACGGAAAAAATGAAGCCCTCTGGAAACCTGGATGGGATCAACTGCTGCCAGCCTGCTCTCCCAGGTACCACTGCACAGAGGTGCCAGCATTAGCACGAGTGAAAGTCGCTTCCCTTCCCCCTCTCCTCCCGCTGAGCACCGCGATTACGGGATGGTGACCGGGGAGGGGACATTTATCGTCGAATACCTCACTAGTACTAAAACTTGCAAACACCAGACAAATATTCTCTCCTTTAATCCTCACGATAATCCTATATTTATATACTGTTTGTCTTCCCTTTGTACATATTAAGAAATGCTCGTTTAGGTAACTGGATCCACAAGACATCTGAACTGAAATAAAATCCAATTATCCAAAAGCTTTAAAAATCTGGGTTATTAATAAACCTAAGCCTGTACTTATGTTTTGTTTTATTTCCTTTTGGGGGATACATTTGGGGCCCTGAATTTCACCTTTATATTTTTCACATATATAAAGGTCACATCAAAAAATTACCTTTGTTCATGGGGGTCCATTATACTACTCATTCCACTTTTGTATATGTTTGAAATTTTCTATAATAAAATTAAATGATTAAGGAATAAATTATCTTAAACATAAAGCTGCCCAAAAGAGTAACTCTTACCCAGGGTTAATTTCCCCCAGTGCCAAACGAAATTCAAATAAATCCAAATCTTCTATTTCACACAACTCTTAAGATTTCTGAATACTTAAACCCAGAACGAAAAAGGCAGGCATGCCAAGTCAACAATGAAACAAAATCAGGTCAAATCAAAACCAAAACATTTCACCTCCTCCCACTCTCACATTCGGATTCAGACAAACACACACACACACACACACACACACACACACACCGGCACAATGAAGGATTCCAGCTGGCCTTCCAGACAAAGCAACTGATGGGTGCTGGCCTAGCACTAGTCAGCTCAAGCTTTTACTGAAAAAATAATCTCAGCAATAGAGGCAAGATTATTTCTACCTTCCACCCAATAGCACGGAGCATACAGATGAGCTATGTATGAATAACAGACTTACTCTGCCTACCATCTATATGTACTCCCAATTTCAGAAGGTGTTTCTTCCTCATTTCTCCTTGGAAGAAGTAAAATATAAAACAATTTCTCATTTCCTAGGCAAAAACTACCTCTCAAATTAAAGACTGGTGAGAATATTCAAGACATAAAGGTATAGTTCTTATCATAAATTTGAAAACACTAAAGCCATCAACCTAAATAGTCTTCTAACTAAAAATTAGAAGTAATGTTCTTAGTAACGTATAAGAATTATTGTATCTGCTTCATCCTGAATGAGGACTCACTGTTTTCCTACATTTGTCAATTTTTTCACCTAAATTTCTTTTTTTTTAAAGATTTTATTTCACCTTTTTTCCCCAAAGCCCCCCAGTACATAGTTGTGTATTTTCAGTTGTGGGTCCTTCTAGTTGTGGCAGGTGGGACGCCACCTCAGTGTGGCCTGATGAGCGGTGCCACGTCTGTGCCAGGGATTCGAACCAGCGAAACCCTGGGCCACCAAAGCAGAGCGCACGAACTTAACCACTCGGCCACGGGGCCGGCCCCTAAATTTCAGGTTTAGGTACAAGACAAACCATTAATACATTCATTTGTGACTTGTAATTTTAAAACATCATACACATGCCACATAAGGCACAAAGCACTTAAAAGGATTAAAACGCATGTTGAATCCTAAATGGGCAAAGCTTAAAACTCCTACTTGCCATCTGCCCGCAAACCAGACCCCTACATAACCAAACATCTGACTGTGTTGGGCGTAATTAATCTGAAACTGTGCTATGAATACTTTTATCATAATTAACATTTTTACAAATCCATCATGTTTGCATTTGATCCTTCTAGTTCGTCACCTAAAGTGTTAAAAGTCAGCACAGCAACTTTTAACACACCCGAATGAGGAGGGAGCCGGCTGGTTGTGCTTTTCAGGACCTCAGATCTGTCCACCTCCACTTTACCTCACTGACTCAACAAATAAATATTTACTGAGCATCTGCTGTGTGCCAAGACAGTGATCTAGGCAGGGAGGCAACAAGGAACAAGAGAGACAAGGCCTATGCATTTAATACTGAATCAGAGGTCTGAGGATGGGCAGGAGTAGAGGAGTCAGCCAGTGGAAAGGAAAAGGTAAGAGCTTAGTCTATGCTGGAAACCAGGCGGAGGCCCGTGTGTCTGGGGGGAAGGGAGGGGAGTGGCATAAATGAGGCTGGAGAGGGAGGCGGAGGCCAGATTACCAAAGGCCTTGTCATCTACAATAAGGAGTCTGAACTTTATCCTAAGAGCAATGAAAGCCTGTGAAGGGTAGGAGACAAATTCATCATGACTGACAAGTGTTCCTGGCACCTACTCAGTGCTGGACTTCTGTTCGAAGTCCGCACTCTTCTGGGGGAAGGGGAGAGGCCTCAGCAGGTAAATGCACCCCTCCTCCCTTGGTCCAGAGAGCATCCGTGTTATTAACAAACTTCAGGTCACTGCTCATCACCGTCACCTTGACGCTCTTTGGGAGATAAAGAGCAGAAACACTCCCTGTAAACATGACCACCACCAAGAACCAGCACAACCAACTGGCCCAATGGGGTAAGAAATTAAACTAAACGTCTTCCCAAGAATTTCTTAAAATTTGCTTTGCTGTCTTTAATGTCTACAACTAAAATATATTCACTGTTATTCCTAGCAATTAAGGAAAGTTACCAATTGACCACCAGTTGACCTGACCCTCAATTAAACATATCCATCCAGGAGGATAAAATCACTCAAAACAGAATTTTTTTTACTAAAGTGAAGCCGTGCTCCCTATCTGAAGGCTTAAAAAGTAGCAGAGCTACGGTGTCTGCCTCACTCATCTCTGTGCCCCCACGCCTAGCCGACTACAGGGGTGTAACATGCAGAGGTTACATTAACAAAGTCAGCTCTGAGAACACAGCCAAATCAGGCAAACACAAAGACAAGTTTGTACTTTTTTCTTTTGTCACAGGTCCCAAAACATAAAAATTTTTTAAGTACCCACCTGTCTTTAATCACTACCATTATCACTCACATTTAGAGAAATACATTTGCAGTTCAGCTGACACCAGGAAAAAAAATCCCATTGCCAAATTTTACCATGTCAGAGTTGCAGGAATCCAGCAGGTTTTACATGTTAGATTTTTCTATTTCCTCATTCTTTAGCACTCTCTTCATTTTCTGTAATGCTCCAAAGGAAACAGGAAAAAAAAATCCCATGCTCACATCACACACCTGCTGGTCATCCAGGGACCATCCTGGCAGCCAGTTCTCATCGCCACCTGCTATCCTGTGCCTGGCCGTGGACCAGGGAGGCATGGGGAAATAGAACGCTCTGGTGAATAAAGACTTACCAATTTCCAAAGAATCAGAAAACAAAAAAACCACGCTTGGTACCAAACCCAAAGTCACGCCTCCAGGTCTTCCTTCTAAGCACCACCACTTATTACGAAGTAACAAACTAGAAAAGGTGCTGGTTAATGGAGATTCCGGGCCAACGACAGGCCAAGGAATACCTACTTTTCCCCATCTTCAAAGTCATCAGGTCCTTTCATTTCTGAATGGAAAAAAATGAGCCCAGTGTTTCATTAACTATGTTCACCAATATATATAGTATTTTCCAAATTTCTCTTCTATATCATACGTTTAATCAGTAAACTGTATTGTCCCCAACACCAAACACATGGAACCCCAACATCTGGTCCTGTCTGAGATGGACTTTCAGAGAACTGCAATTAGAAGCAGAAAACATTGACATTTCAGTTATATTCCAGTCCTACTGAACAAAATAATCAACAAACAAAAAACACCAAATAAGATACGGACAGTTCCTCTTTAATCAGAAAAGGTCTTCAAACACTTGAAATATCTGACGGTATCTGCAGAGCATGGCAAGTTTGGCAAACAGAGTGACCTTTTAAAGACAAAGAATCAGAAATCAAGAAACCAGCATCAAACTTAAACACGTAAGAGCAAGATAAACCAAAACACCTTGACCATTGCTTCCTCCGAAATCAGAGCAGTAGCAAATTGTGTAATAAACGCCTACCAGACCTTTGTGGACAGAAAATGGAATGGACGCACCATAAGGGACAGCGTGAAGTGATAATACTTAGAGAGCGGAGTATATTTTTAAAAGTACAAACAAAAGAAAAAAAATAGATAAATTGGACCTCATTCAAATTAAAAACTTCTGAGAATCAAAGGACACTATCAAGAGAGTAAAAAGAAATGACAATCCATAGAATGGGAGAAAATATTTGCAAATCACATATCTGACAATGCTCTGATATTCAGAATACATAAAGAACTCCTAACAACGCAACAAAAGACAATCCAATTAAAAAATGGGCAAAGGACCAGAAGAAACATTTCTCCAAACAAGATGTACAAATAGCCAATAAACACATGAAAAGATGGTCGACATCATTAGTCATTAAGGAAATGCAAAGCAAAACCACAATTTCACACCCACTAGAATGCTTATACTTAAAAAAAAAAAACACAACAGAAACAGAAAACAACAAGTGTGGGGCTGGCCCGGTGGTGCAGGGGTTAAGTGCCCACGTTTCGCCGGTTCAGATCCCGGATGCAGACACGGCACCGCTTGGCACGCCATGCTGTGGTAGGCGTCCCACATAGAAAGTAGAGGAAGATAGGCACGGATGTTAGCTCAGGGCCAGTCTTCCTCAGCAAAAAGAGGAGGATTGGCAGCAGTTAGCTCAGGGCTAATCTTCAGCAAAAAAAAAAAAAGAAAAGAAAACAACAAGTGTTACCTAGGATGTGGACAACCTGGAACTCTCACTGCTAATGGGAATGTAAAATGTGCAGCCACAGTGGAAAAGTCTGGCAGTTCCTCAAAAAATTAATTAGAATTACCATACAACCCAGCAATTCCACTCCTAGGTCTATACCGAAAAGAACTAAAAACAGGGACTCAGAGACTTGTATGCCAACGTCCACAGCAGCATTATTCACAACAGCCAAAAGGTGGAAACAATTCCACTGTTCGTCAACAGATGAATAAACAAAATGCGGCGGTAGATACATACGATGGAATACCATTCAGCCACAAAAAGAATGCAGCTGTGACTCCTGGGACCACATGCAGGACCCTTGAAACATCCTGCTACGTGAAATGAGCCAGACACAAAAGGACGAATACTGTACGACTCCACTTCTACGAAGTGTTTAGAAAAGGTAAATTCACAGAGACAGAGAGTGCATTAGAAGTGACTGGGGTGGAAATGGGGAGTTATTGCTTAACGGGAAGAGAGTTTCTGTCTGCGGTGATGAAAATTTTGGAAATACTGCTGATGGTTGCATAACATTGTGAAGGTAATTAATGCCAACAAATTGAACACTTAAATACATGGCAAACTTTATGCTATACATATTTTACAACAAAAAACAAGTAGCCAAAAAAAAAGTACACAGTTTTGGGCAAAATGAATTCAAAGTCATTCAAAGTCGGATTAATACAAGTAGCATTCCCTCCCCCAAAGCAAATGCAATCCAAGAACGAGAGGCCGGCTTGCCCACAGGACAGTTTCTTCGTTCATTTCATTAAATGTTTAAGTGCATACAATGTGCTGGGCACCATCCTGGACACAAGGTAATCACCACCCAGAACACTGCCCCATCGTCACTCTATAGGTTATGAGGATACGGATAAAATGAGTGTATCTTCAAAAGTTAAAAGATTAAAAGCTTTTATTTGAAATACACGGATTCAAAATGAGTACCTCAAGAATCCTAACGCCAGCCTACTATCTTCTTTGGTCCATCTGGTGTAACCTCCTTAAGTTGGCAATTTTGTCATTTTTCTGAACTGGAATAAAGAATTTTTCTTTTTTTTACTACACAAACATGACCACGACACAGCATTCAGAAAAATGCCTTTTTCTGACCCTCACAAGCCAGTGAGTGATCTGCTGATCAGAAAATAATATACATACATCTCAGTCATGAATATAATTTAGGCTTGGTGCCCAAAAGCAGAACTCCTCAAAATGGGGTAACGGGCAGTTCTATGAAGAAAAAAGTGCTCGTTTTTCATCTTTCTAAGTTTATGGTTGCTCAACATATGAGAATTAAGCAAAAGGTTTAAATGTCTAATAATCATACTTTTAGGACCACCTGGAGGGAGAAAAAAACCTCCCCTCTTTACTGATATTTAAATGTTTTACAACTCTTTTTATTTTTTTTTAAATTGAGGTCCCATTGGTTTTTAACACCGTGTAAATTTCAAGCATACATCATTATATTCCAACTTGTGTAGACTGCATCGTGTTCACCACCAAAAGTCCAGTTGCCATCCGCCAGGGTACACATGTGCCCTTTACCCCTTCGCTCTCCCCTCCCCCACCCCCTCACTAACCAACAATCTGTGCTCTTTAATAAAAATAATAAACAGTTGCGCTCCCCAGTACACCCTAGATTAATCTAAGTTTTACAACACAACCCTGAGCTCTCCTACAAGGCACCCTTTCCTGTACCTGAGCCTCCACAACATTTTTCATCTGCATAATTAGGCCACTGATCGCCTCAGAGAGCTGTTCATAATTGATGACAGTAACTAAGGACCAGCTTGCTTTCTAGCGGCCACAAAGTACCTGGCCATCTCGTAACCTGGGACAGGAGAGAAACAATGCCTAGAGTCCAATAATTGCTTATCAAACTAACAAAAGGAAAGGGGGAGGAGAATACGAGAAGAGACAGCACTTTCAATTATTCAACGTCATTCCCATGCCTGGGAAACACACTGAATTCACGAGATCAGCAGGAGGTATGAACGTTCTTCAGTAGAAAGCCACAATATAAAAAGAAGTACTGGCTCAAAATGTAATATGGATTCGTTTTCATTTAACATCTAATTACCCAGAGGAGTGAGGATGCGGCAGGAGTTAATGAGTCCTGGGCTCCAGTTCGTGCTTCAAAGCAGAAGTGTGAAGCTAGAGGAAAGAACTTACTTAGCAGATTAAAACTTAAAAAGATCACCCAGGGGACAAAAAAAGGGGAGAAAAAAAAAGAAAAAAGCGGGAAAAAAAAAGAAAAGGTCATAATATCCCGAAGATATTCCCATAAAATTCTTTTAGTTTTTTTCCTTTTGACCAAGACAACACAAAAGTTTTTTTTTCCTTTCTTTGTCAAAACAATTTCAAAGAGAGACTTCAAGTGTAGAAATTCTAAGTCTTCCTTTTCGGGCAAATGTGCTAAAACCATAGCACTGCACGGTGTGAACGGCTCCATGCACCGCAGAGGGAAACTGATGTGACAATGCACACCCACAGGGCAGCACCCGCAGCGGCGGCGCAGGGCTCCACTGAAGGCGGGAGACCAAGCAAATGGGGAATCAGAACTTCTCAAAACAGGGTGTCTACTTGACAAGAAGTTACTATTTCTTCTTCTGCTCCAGTTCACACTTGCTCAGAACCATGTAACGTCACATCTAAAAGGGACTCTAGAATCTGTCCCATGCCCTCAGTTTATAGATGAGAAAACTGAAGTAAAAGTTTGGATCTAGTTATTGGTAAAGTCGGACTGGGGCCCAATCCTCCCAACTCTCGATTTAGTACCAGCATTAGACCGAACAGACATGTCCTATGGTCACAAATCATAATTACAAACATGGGGAGCTTTGTGTCAAGCTCTGCGCTAAGCCATTCTACACGCATATTCCTCTTCACGCCCCTAACAACCCTCAGGAAGATAGTACCCTCTAAATGGCAGATTAAAAAACTGAAAATAACTTGCCCATTCAGTCAAGGTTGATTCAAACGCAGATCTGGCTGATTTCTGTGTTAACGTTCACTCCTATTCTAGAGTCCTTACCACAGCGCACAGGGTCCTACGTGGTATAACCCCTCCCACTACCATCCTGTCACTCACAAAAATCCAGTCAACCTCCGCTCAAGCTCATCCTGCCTCAGGGCCTTTACATGTGCTGGCCGTCCCCTATCCCCACGCCAACCACCACCCCCAGACGTGTGACTGGTTCTACCCCTCCAAGTCAAACAGCCCTCTTCGAGGAGGCTTTCCCTAACCACTCAATCTAAAGCAGACCCCCAGTCAGGCATGCCCCTACCTGAAACTGTCTCGTAGAGTGGACTGTCTCCCCATCAGAATAAAAGCACCACAAGGACAAAAACCTCCCACTAGCATGAAAGCACCATGATGGCAGAAATGTTCTCCCTCATTCACTTCTAGACTGCCCAGTACTCAAGAGTCTCTGAGGAGAGGCGGCACTCAAAACAACTATTAGCTGAATATAGCTACGGAGGCCTTGTCTGAACCTCCATTCATCAGGGGCATCATACAATTCAGCAACCGCTTACTTACTATCTTCTATTTTCCTCTGGTTGCTTCTTGTGATTCATCTCATCTTTTCAATCATGTTGTATGTGCCTCAAGGCTATCTTATAATTCGCAACTTTGGGCAAGTTAACGACTCAACCTGGGCTTATAAGAACATCTATAAAGTGAAAAAAGCAGTCAAAAGTCTAGAATTCGCTATGTCCCATCGCTGCTAACATGACAGGCAGACATTCAAATACTGGATTATTACTGACCCACAGATCTTACATTTTTTTAATCTTCTCACAACTTTCTACAAAAATACACCTAGTCTGCAAAGGAAGCCATATCGATACTTGGCTGGATCAGAAACTAAAGACTAAAGACCGACTACCCTTTCACCGCCCTCTTCTCATGACAGCTCCAGTAACTTCTAAGCCGACGCCCAACCTGTCTGCTTCTGATTATCCTTCATCTCGACCAAGCTTAACCTCCAGCTTTCTCTATTTCTTTGTCAGGCCTCAGCAGCATCACATTCCTTACTTCTGCTTGCTAACGTTTCATTTGCTTTATACAGTTGGATGTTCCCAACACACCTCCCATGATCTAAAAAGCTGCAAAATCAGGGGAGAAGTCAGTCAGCAGCATCCTGGCGGCTGTGCATGTGGAACTTCTACTCTCCCGAAGAGCTCTCAAGAGTCATGGCCACACACAGCCCCTCCTTCCTGGTGATTTATCAGCCCTGCTCCCACCCACTGGTCAAGCTCAGGGGGGAAAACGGCAGGACTGGAACAGAATCATCTACTGGCTAGAGCCTCGGCAGCCTGGGACGGTAACCGACACTGTCTGAACAGCAGCTTCCAAAGTTCGTCCAAGACTAGCATATTTTCACTGTTAAAGACATTTCTACTCCAAACCCAAAACTGTGTGTCCAACACAGCAAAATTCTGCAGAAAGGACATCAAAGGTCACCAAAGTCCTGGTCCAAAGCAATGCTGTTGAGTTTTATAACTTGGCCTTGTTCTCCAAATATGGTTTCCTTCTAAGAAGCCTGACACAACGCGATACTCAAAGAAAATAAATTTGAGTGAGCGCACGCAGTCGGACGTGGGGGGGGGGGTCTTTCACAGGGTGAGGCTTTTTAATTTTCTGAAATAAAACAGCTTACATTTCACTGTGTGTGTTTCACTCCAGAAAAACTCGGGAACAAAGTGCACTCAGGCATTTAGAGGGCATTTGCATGTGAGGAACAGCAACAAAAGGCTATTTTCATATTATACTTCACTGAGGGGAATCTGAAATTCTTCTATGGTTATTAGAAAAAGCTGCATTTGATTATATAAAACATCTATCTTATCTAAAATCTTAGGTCCAATATTTGTACAGAATGTGAATGAACTGTCAACTTTCTATATGTACAAACATCTCATTAAAAGTTTTATTAAGATGAAGTTCCGGTTTTTCCAACAGCTTTGGTTTCTGTGCCAAGTATAAGATCAGAGAATCAAGTGACTTGCTCAAGGTCATTTGGTCAAATCGGGTGGGGTCAGAATCGCTGTTTCCTGCCTTCCAGAGGCCAGCCATCAGTCAAACTTTTCTCCGAACTAGGCAGGCCAAAAGGGAAAAATCGTTCCCCATTTCCTTTCCTCAATAATCAAAGGACAAAAGAAAAATTAGTTTCAATGGTAGAACTTTACTAAAATTTCATCAACGCATAGAACATCACCTCTAACTGTACACAGGCACCTGTCTCAAAATCAGTATATATTTTAACAATTTGTAACCTCTATCCAACCTTGCCCTACGATAGCACCATAAACTCATTATGATGTTTTTAAACCATCACTTCATACGTACATCTATAAATAATTCACTTCTCTTATCTTCTAAAAGACCTGGTCAGACTACAATATGGAAGTACTCTGAGCTCTTAGATTTTTTTTTTAAGTTAAAAGATCACAAATAAGTTCAAAGTTTTCTTCAGAACCCCGAAATGAAAAGGGCTATTTCAACAGTTCAGGTGAAACAAGTGATTACGTAACCGAGACTCAGCCAGGCTGCGGGGGGGGGGGGGGGGGGGCGGACGGAGAGGAGAGGGATGTAAGCTTTTTATCGCTGGATCACCTTCCTCCCTCTTCCTTTTTCAAATCTACCACCTCCCTCACACTTTCTGCCCCATCCTTTCATTTCTACTTTTAAACTGCTGATATAAAACACTACTTTTAAATTAATAACAAAAACATAATGTCCAATGAAGCCATATTTAAAAATCATTAACTGGATTGGGATGAGGATATTAAACTAGCCCAGAGCACTCTGTATTTGTTACAAACATACTACACCCATATTTAGTAACATTCCAATTTCCTAGGTCAAAGGGTACCATTACCCCCATTTCAGGTGACCCACAAGTCCAGGAAAATTTCCCTTTGCTCTCAGACTATGATCCATATTAAAAGCTGGCATGAGATCTCAAAAATACTAAGTTAATAGTTAGGCTGAAATTGTGGCTAGGTTATATTATACATGAACAACTTTAAAACATTTATAACTAACGTGACTTTTCTCTTATCTCAAACTCAAGTCTACCTGTCTCTGAATATAGTTGTAACTCACTCTTGGACTAATGATTTCTCTTTAGCCTTTGAGCGAAACGTGGCCACAGGGTATACAAAGCAACTCGAAAGCAGGACTGGAAAAAATTAAACCTGGAAGGAAATACAAGTCTGACACTTTCCATGATGCCAGAAAACAGAACTATCATTATTTGGAAATGTATTAGCCGATATCCAACTGTTTTTGACCTGCCAAAACCCAAATTTCATATGGTTCAACCTAATGTTATTTTCCAAGCTCATTTTAATAACTGTCTCAAATAAGGTCTTCATAGCCCAAGGCACATAAAACCTTCTATTTCTCTAGATTGCCTTAACCTTTTGAAAAGATTTGCCACCCTCTGTCCAAAGCTGGTCATTTGAAAAACTGAGTTCATTAAAAGGAAAGCCAAGAAAAAATAAAACCACTAGGCTGAACGCAACCTGCTTGTGAGGACCCTAAAACCACTTTTTTAAAAAACTGCCCTCTCCACCTCTCCCCTTTGCCACCAACAGAATTTGAATCTTAAGCAGATCTGTCCTTTACAAGACCTACATTTAAGGAGAAACCGGTGAAAACTTAAGTGCTTTGCATCTTTTCCAGTTATTATTCATACAGAAATCTAAGCGTGGTAGTAGCCCATCGATTTACACTGGGGTTCCACTGACCTAAAAATCTACCATTCAGGAATTTTAATTAAGTTGGTAAGTTCCATTTCTGTCAGAGAGTCTGGCTTCTAACCTTTCTAATCAAAAGGGTGATTACCATCCCAGTGGGATATATTTCTCCATTTAGATATGGCTGATATATGCACCCACACCAGAAATAACCTGTCACTTTCACAAAAGGGGTTATGGCTCCAAGACTGCCTAGAGATCCAAACCCATCATTTCACACCCAGTTTTATTATACGCTAATATCCAATATGCTAATGAATTCTTTTCTCAATTAATTCCACTAATTACTCACCTATTCTTGTTCTGCCAAAATTCCTATCTACTCATCTGCTCCAGCAGGTCACATCCTGTGCCTTCCTAGAGGGACGCTTCTCCTAAGACACCTCACAAATTGTTAGGGTAACCTGATGCTGCCTGTTCCTTCTTCCTGGATCTAGTTTACAGTAGAAATCATTAACATTAACCACCAAATGAAATATGCTCTTAAAAAAAAATCAGGAGATACTCTCCTGCTCTATCTAGAAATTTCTCTATTCAGCTAGTTCAGTGTTGACAGATCAACAGAGAATGGTACTAGTCATGATTACAATCCAAAAGAGCATTTCCCTCCGGTTAAATCACCAACCCTTTCCGAATATCCAAATAATCCAGACTTTTCATAGAAGAATTTAGTCTCCTTGCCCCACCCCCAACAGCATCTTCTGATCATTTCTCACCCTAAACTGAGGTTCTCTCCCGAGCCCTGTGCTGATGCCTAGTCAGGCAAATATATTCCTTAACCCTTCCATCTACTCCCTTCTTTCTCTAAAGTTACCTATAATAACCTTTTTTTTTGAAAACTCGCTATGCACCGGGTATAGTGATAAGGGCTTTAAAAGGGAATTTATCTACTTCGGCCCTTAAAACCCTATGAGGTTAAGAATTGTACCCCCATTTTACAGAAGAGAAAAGGTGAGGCTTAATAACTTGCCCAAGGTCATACAGGGCAGGGATTGGAATCCAAGTCTGACCTCAATGTCCTCTGACCTTAACCCTCATGCTGTATTTCCTGCTAGCAATCTCTTTCTTTATGTCCTAAGTGTCTGCTCTCTGGTCTTACAAAGCCTATGGCTGGGCAGAGCTCAGTTTCTCTGGAGGCCCTTTCCTTTAAAGGACATGCCTTTCAGAAGAATGAGTACCCATTGCATCTTTTCTCCACGCTCCTCCTTCCCACCTGGCACCACTTCCCCAAGGCCCTTAATCATTATTTCCTCCTCTAGGGCCCATGTAAATTTCCCCTCTGTCCCCACAGCAGACACCATGGGATACTGAAGAGCCACCTTCTACCCTCAAGGCTAGGAGAGGGCAGAAGTGCAAGAAAGGAAGAGCCCAGAGCACCCCTTCCCCGAGCCTCAGGCAGGAGGAAACTGAGGCAGAAGATGGATGGAAGGGGAGGTGGGATTTGAGGAGGGAGAGGGGGGAAGGGGGAGGAGACGACAAGGGTGTGCCCTCGGGGGTAGGCAGGGCAGGGGGGGTCGGAGGTGGGGAGGAGGGGTGGGACCTCAGGGGTTAGGAGATGGGATGGGGGTGTACCTCCACACGGGGGGAGGGTGCCACCCGGCGAGGAAAGGGATCCGGCCACTCGGAAGAGAACGTGTGTGCCGGGGAGGATGACCTGGCGGTGGAGGTAACCGGGGAAAGTGGAGGGAAGAAAGGGCGGGGGGGGGGGGGGCAGGAAACGGCGGAGTCACCGGGAGGAAGGAGGGGAAGGATGGATGGGAACCGGGAAGGTGGGGCGCCTGGAGACCGGGGCACCGGCTCGGCGAGGCGGGTGGGCGGGGGGCGGCGCGGCCGGGGTGCGCGGAACGCCGGGAGGGGGCTGGCGAGCCCCGGGCGGGGATCGAGGAGCGGGAAGCTGGTCCAGGGAGACAGGGCGGCGGAGGGGGCGTCCCCGCGCGAAGCGGAGGCACGGCCGGGGTCCCCCGGGGATGGGGTGGGGAGAGCAGGGTGGGCGGGAGGCCGGCGGGCGGAGGCGGTTCCGGAGCCCGGCGGGGCGCAGGGGGCGGGAACGTCCTGGCGTCCCCCCGAGGGCCAGGCGTGGGGTCTCCCGCGGGTCGGCCGGGTCCCCGCCGTCGTCCCGGGGGTCCTCCGAGGCCAGGCGGAGCCCGGCCTCCCGGAGCGGCCTCCCCCCGGCCCCAGGCCCCCTCCTACCTATGCCGGGCGCCACATAGACGAAGTAGAGCAGCGAGGACGACAGCGAGAAGAAGAAGAGCGCGGCGAGCAGCGAGCGGCGCGGCAGCCGCAGCAGCCCCCGGCGGACGCGCATGCTGCAGCCGGGCCGCCGCGCCTGGGCCGGGCCGGGCCTGCTCCCGCCGCTCCCCGCGCGCCGCCGCCTGGGCCTCGGCCACCCGCGCGCGGGCCTCGCTGGCCGCCGCTCGCCGCCGCCGCGTCGCTGCCAGCCGCCCGCCGCCGCGGGCCGGGCCACATGAAGCGGGCGGGGGCCGGCGCGGCCCGAGCGAGCGCGGCGCCGCGGCGGGGCGGAGGGCGGGGCGGGCGGCGGGCGGCGGGCGGGGCCGGGCCGGGGGCGGGGCCAGCGCCGGACGCCGTTGCCCCCGCCCGCCGACCCCCGCCCGGCCCCGCGGGGAACGCGGCCGCGTGGCGATCGCCCCTCGCCCGGCTCCGAGGGCCTCGCTCGAGCGCAGGCGTGGGCGCGCGTGGGCGCCCGGGTCCCGGAGCCCGGCGGCCGACCGCGGCCCCCAGCTGCGGCGGGAGAGCTGGGATCATAGGCACGAGGGCTCCGTGGTCACCTTCATTCATTCCTTCTTTCCTTCCTTCGTTTACTGGTTTACCGCGTGTGGAACGCCGGACGTACGCCAGACACTGTTCTTGGTGCTGCGGATGCTGCAGAGAACAAAACGGCCAAAATCTCCGATTTCTTGCAACTTGCGTTCAGATGGGAGGAGAGAAAGAAACATATCGGTTCATAATATCAGATACTGATAAGTGATATGAACACAATAAAACAAAAGAGTGTGTCGGAGGCGGGCTCCTGTGGTCAAGGAAGGCCTGACTGAGCAGCTCACATGAGCTGAGACATAAAAGGGTGAACAGCAGGTGCAAAGGCCCAGAGGTAAAAAAGCCTGATCTGCACGCGGGTAGACTCCCAGGCCAGCATGGATAAAATCCAGTGAGGCAGGGAGAGCTGCAGGCAGCAGGCGGGAGCTCTAGGCAGAATCATAAGGAGTGCAATGATAACAGTGATGTAATTGCTAATAGTTAGCAATGTGGCTTTACTTAGCTCATTAAATCCCCACAAAGGCCCTGAGACCCGTGCTCTTGTTATTACTGTTGTAAAAATGAGGAAACCCAGGCTCCTAAAGGGAGAAGCAATTCACCCAAGCCTTGCAGCAAGGGCTAAATCAAGATTGACCTGTCTCCCAAGACAGGTCCTTGGCCGCTAGGTTACAACTTCTTCAGCATTCCAGCCGGCTCCTATTCGCATCTTTCAGGCAAACTGGTATCCTACCCCACAGGATGGTGTGAGACCATATCCAAAATGTTGCCTTAAGATTGGCCCCGCCCAGAAGCCCTCCAAAGGCACTGAGCAGTCCCTGGAGACTCATGGTGAGGGCCCGGAGAACCAGCCCCAACTTCAAGAAGCTGCCAGCAGCAGTGAGGCGGCAGATGTTCCCTGTGTAGACACGTCTGAACCTGGGGCACTGTCTTGGAAGGCCAGAAGCAGTCCGGAGGAGAGAGGACTTTGCAGGGATTCTGTGAGAACCAACAATAATCCTGCTTTATACTCCTAAAGTGATTTATACTTTTTATGGGTTTCCTTGATCCTTTAAGTGAGGGTAGTATAGCTAGGCTGCCCAGGGTTCTTGACTCCCAACTCATCCACTCATACCTGAGTGACCTTAGGCAGGTTGCTTAACCTCTCTGTGCCTCTCAGTAAAATGGGGGACGTTTTTAGTAACAACCACATCAGGTTGTTGTGAGGAGTTGAGTCATACATCCAAAGGCTGGCACGTAGTGAGTGCACGCAACTCTCACCAGTTCCTGCAGCCCGGGGAGATGGGATGGGACAGAAGAGGCTTAAAGAAGGAACAAAAAAGCAGAGAATTTTGGCTCAGACAGATGAGCTTCAAATCTTGGCTTGGCCTCAACTGGCTGTGTGACGTTGGGCAAATCGCTTACTCCTCTGAGCTCCTATTTGTCACCTGTGAGATGGGCCCAGTCTGCCACCCACAGGGATGTGATGTGAAAGAAGTAGGATGGCAGAGGGGAGGCCCTGGACCAGAAATCCCAAACCAGCTGGAATAATCTGACCTGCAACTTCTTTTATCTGGCCCGCCATGTTTTAATAAACCTTTATTGTTTTATGTTTAATAAACCTTTTCAAACATACAGAAAAGTTGAAAGAATAGTACAGGAACACCTGTCCATTCTCCACCTGCATGCAACAATTGTTATTTTTCCAGATGTATCTATCTATATTCATATGCACAGTTTTTTTTCTGCATTATTTAAAAGTAGGGTGCTGTCTTACTGGTCCTTCGTACCTCAATACTTCCGCAGAAGTCCTAAGAAAACTGACATTCTCCTACATAACCACAATAATATTGTGACACCTGGAAAAATGAACAACCATACCATAATATCCTGGGATATCCAATCCATTCCCAAATTTCCCCATTTCTTTAAAGAATGTCTTTTAAAGCTGTTTGTTTTTCCTCTAACATTATCAAATCAAGGCTTACACATTGCATTTGGAATTATTTCCATAGTATTTGTTTATCTACAACAGTCCTTCTACCTTTTTTTTCCATCATTTCCCTCCAACATTTTATTTAAAACATGTTTAAACCTGTAGGGAAGTGGAAAGAATTGTACAATGAACACCCACCATGCAAGGTTTTGTTTAATTGAACTAGTGCCAGGTCAATGGGATTTCCACGTGGGAAAAAGAAGCTTCTGCCTGCCTCGCACTGGCCACAGAATCAACTCAAGATGGATTGTAAATCAGAATGGGAACAATAAAACAGCTTTTAGGCAAAAACATAGAAGAATACTTTTATGGCCTTGGAGTTGGCAAAGATCTCTCAAAGAGGACACAAATACCAACCCAAAGGGAAAAATCTGATAAATTGGGCTATGTTAAAATAAGAATTTCTCTTCATCGAAAGAGACCATTAAGGGAAAGAATAGGCTGCACGGTAGGAGAAGAAATAGAAATATATGGCTGATAACTCAAATCCAGCCAACAACCCAATAAGGAAAAAAAAAACAAGCAAAAGACTTGAAGAGGCATTCATAAAAGAAGATATCCAAATGGCCAATAAGTATATGAAAAGTGCTTGTGTTTGTCTTCTGAAAAGACAGACTGTGGGGCACTGGATCTGAGGACGAGAAGGAGTGCGCGGTGCCGAGCCCGACTTTGAACGGCCGAGGAGAAGAGCATGAGTCTGCCAGGGAGACGGAGAAGTAGGTGGCGAAGCCAGGAGTCCGGGTGCTCTGGGAGCCGAGGGGAGAGGTGCCTCTGCCCGTAACAGAGGCTCTCGCAGGCCAGGGGCAGGACCGACGGGAAAGTGAAAAGCTATGTACGATGCTGTCAGGGCGGGACTCATGTGGCCGGCAGTCAGGGGAGGCGTCCTGCGAGATTCTGATGACCTTTGAAGGGGAGTTGAGACAGGCTTGCTCGAGGTGGGCTGTGAGAGGAGGCCTGCCTGGCTGGAGCATCTGGTCCCTCCAGGGGAAAAGAAAAGGGGAGGGGTGAGGCCAGAGGGGCTGCCCCTGTGGCTCAGCAGGAGCCCCTGAGTCAGAAAGATCTGGTGACCAACCAGTCCTGCCTCTTCCTCGCCCTCACTCTGTGATCTCAGCAAGTCATTTCCCCTGTCTGAGCTTCTGTTTCCACGTCTGCAAAATGGGGATCGTACAGTTCCTCCTTCCCAGAGTCACTGTGGGGATTTGAGATAGCGACTGTAAAGTGTCTGGCATGCAGCAGGTGCTCAGTCAGTGGGATCTGTTGCTATTCTCTGCTTTTTCCTATGAGCCATAGGGAGCCCTTGAAAGTTTTAGAGGAGGGGAGTAGCCAAAAGAAAGGGAGGTCCCTGGAGAAATTCCAGGAGAGCACAAGTTGGGCCTCGTGTGCATGTCAACACCCAGTTACATGCTTGCCCAAACCAAACACAAAAGAAAAGGATCCACAGCCTAAAGTAAGTCAAAAGTAACCCCATGCCCTGCCCACCCCTTCAGACTCTTCTAGAGAAGTTTCCAGGCACTCGCCGTTGCACAATCCATAAACACTAATCACAGGTAGTGTGATAACATCACAGAGCAATGACTATCTCAGTTCAAACTCCCAGAGGCAGTGCACAGATAAAGATCGCTGACATGCGCAGAACGCTCTCCAGGTCCCAGGAGCCTTGGCATCCAGTGCCTCCAGTGCCAGGCACGCCTGTTGACTGAGCGTTGACCCTGGTAACCTCCAGCCAGGAAACTGAGACTCAGAGCAGAAGCGACAGGCATCACTTCCTGCCAGCAGCTTTAAGACCCACTGCATCCTTACGCCACTCTTTTCTCTCTTCCACAGCAGTCATTGGTGTTCCCCAGAGCAGCTGCCCCACTCGCTCGTGGAAGTTTCCCCAACCCCATCTGGCCACCATCTGATGAACATGTCACATGAGCAAGAAACAAAACTTTGCTTTAAGCCTCTGAGATATAGGGACTGTTTGTTACTACAATGTAACCTGGCTTACCCCAACTGATCATGAAAATATTCTCCTGCCACTTGCTTTCTCCTGACATTATTTTTATAAGACGTATCCACAATGGGGGGCCAGTCCCGTGGCCGAGTGGTTAAGTTCCTGTGCTCTGCTCTGGTGGCCCAGGGTTTCACCGGTTCGGATCCTGGGCACAGACATGGCACTGCTCATCAGGCCATGCTGTGGCAGCATCCCACATGCCACAACTAGAAGGACCCACAACTAAAAATACACAACTATGTACCTGGGGGCTTTGGGGAGAAGAAGAAAAAAAAAAAAAGGATTGATAACAGATGTTAGCTCAGGTGCCAATCTTTAAAAAATAAAAATAAATAAAAAGACGTATCTACAATGAAACATGTAGCTCGAGTTTATTCATTTTCATTGCTGAATATATTCATCATATAATTAGGCCACACATTTTAAAGTCTTTTTTCCTAATGATATCTGTTTAGGTTGTTTCCAACTTTTTGCTATTCCTGGTCCATAGATCCTCAGCCACAATTCAAAATCTAAAAAATTCTACA